>NC_138357.1:32243221-33620721 GCF_046562875.1 Panthera onca | reverse complement strand
CATGATCTCACCGTTCGTGGGTTCGAGCCCCGCGTGGGGCTCTGTGCTGACAGCTTGGAGCCTGGAGCCTGCTTCGGATTCTGTGCCTCCCCCTCTCTCTGCCCCTCCCCTGTTCTCGGTCTCTCTGTCTCTCTCTCTCTCTCTGTCTCAAAAATAAATAAAACATTAAAAAGAAAAAGAAAAAAGAAAACTTTGCCTACCTAGTAAGATTTTCCTCCTATGTTTTCTTCCAGAAGTTTTATAATGTATGCATTTACATAAAAGTCCGTGATACATTTTCAGATAACTTTAGCATATGGTGCTAGGTAATTTTCAAAGTTATTTTATTTCCATTTGGATAGCCAATTGTTCCAGCACCATTTATTAAAAAGACTTTCGTTTCCCCGTTGATTTACATTGGTGCGTTTACTGAAAATAAATCAACTGTAAATGTGAGGCTTTATTTCTGGACTTCGGTCTAGTCCATTTATCTATCTTTCGCTCCTTATGCCAGGATCATTACTGTAGCTTTTAATAAGTGTTGAAATCAGGTGGTTAAGTCCTCCAACTTTCCCTGTGATTCATCTCTCCTTTATTCTCTTTTCTGTTTCCAGACTTCGTTTGGAATAACTAATTATTTATTTAGGATTTTATTTGTCTCCACAATTAGCTTATGAACTCGCCATCCGTGTTTTGCTCTTTGAATCATTGCTTTAAATTTTATAATATACACTTTTACCCGGCCATTGTCTAGCCTCAAATAATACTACGTTACTTCCTGTGAAACCTAAGAACCTTTCAAAAGGAAATTTCCATTTCCCCCTTCCCTCCTTTGTACTCATGTGCACATTACATGTTCATATTAGAGTACTAATATATCAGTATATACACTAACATATTAGTGTTAAGTAAGTAGTGTTATATAATTAGTGTTAAGATCCTATTTCTAAAAAAAAGATCTTATTTCTGTATATGTTATAAACTTCACAGTGTATGGCTATTATCTTTCGAACAATGGTCTCTTAAAGAAGTTAAGAAAAAAGGGGCGCCTGGGTGGCTCAGTCGGTTGAGCGGCCGACTTAGGCTCAGGTCACGATCTTGCGGTCCGTGGGTTCGAGCCCCGCGTCGGGCTCTGGGCTGACGGCTCGGAGCCCGGAGCCTGCTTCCGATTCTGTGTCTCCCTCTCTCTCTCTCTCACCCTCCCCCGTTCATGCTCTGTCTCTCTCTGTCTGAAAAATAAACATTAAAAAAAAAAATTAAAAAAAAAAGAAGTTAAGAAAAAGAAAGAAATGCCTTTTCATATGTAATGGCATACTTAGGTTTTATGCTTTCATTTCTATTAGTATATCCTTGGTTCCATCTGGCATCATCTTCCTTCCGCCTGGAAAACTTCCTTTAGCATACCTTCTAGCGCCAGTCCACTGACTCCAAATGTTATTCACGTTTGTTTTTATTTCACTTTTGAAATACATTTTCTCCAGATATAGAATTTTAGACGGTCTTTTTTTTTTTTCCATAACATTTTAAAGGTATGATTCTAGTGTTTTCCGTGGTGCATGGTTTCCGAAAGTAAGTGTGCTCAAAGTCTGATCATCGCCCCTTGTATGAAATATGCTTACCGCAGGCTTCTGGTAGGATTTTCTATTCAGCGTTGGTTTTCAGCAATTTGAATATGAGGTACCTTTGTCTGGTTTTCTTTACGTTTAATCTTGGAAGTCCTCCCTTGATCGGAGTAGATTTGTGGGTTCTATTTCCCAAAAATTTGGAAAATTTCCAGTCATTATTTCTTCAAATATATTCCTACCCCGCTCCCTCTGGCAATCCAATTATGTGACTGTTAGAATACTTGATATTGTGTCATGTTTTACTGATGTTATCTTGATTGATAAGTCTTTGTCCTGTGCTTTGTGTTGGATAATTTTTATTCCTAGACCTTCAAGTTCGTGTACCTGTGTTTCTACAATTTCTAATTTGCTACTAATCTCATCTGGTAAAATATTAATTTCCCATATTGCAGTTTCGCCTCTGGATTTTTATATTTTTATTTTTTTAAGTTTATTTAGTTACGTCTTTTTATGTATTTTGAGACAGAGAGAGCACAAGCAGGGGAGGGGCAGAGAGAGAGGGAGAGAAAGAGAATCCCAAGCAGGCTGGGTCTATGCTGGCTGCTCTGTGGAGTAAACGAGGTCTCTTCTCTCCACCTGATAGGAACGCCAATGACCCTCTCCCCTGTGTGAGCCCTGGGATAGTTTGGCTTACAGCTCTTGTAATTATTTTTTTCTGGAAGTTGACCCTTGCCAGGCCTCAGGGGGTTTCATGCAAATGAACATTCAGCCAATCCGACACATCTCTGGGTCTCTCTTTCTTTGTAGCTCTGCCTTTTTCAGTATTCTGCCTTTCAAATTCTGGCTGCCTCAGCCTCTGAAATCTCATATATTATTTTATTTAACTCAGCAAGGACACCAGGCTCCATTTGAGTTTCCCCTTCCTGCGCTGAGGCCCAGAAATTTCCTCCTGACAGAAAGCCGAGTCCTTTCTGGGATCATAATCCTATGTTGCCCATTTCAGTCTGATAACTGAAAACAGATGCTTCATATATATGATCCAGTTTTCTAATTGTTTATGGCTGGAAGTTAATTTTATACACCTTTACTCCCTTACAGCCAGAAGCAAAAACTGACATTATCTTTTTGGGAAAGAAACGAAATGCTCCAATATGGAGTGTACATATCGATTTTAAAGGATGCCTTCTGGAACATGTTGGAGTAGGGAACTCCACGATTTCTCCTCCACAATAGCATAATGAGCCGGCAGAGAGTGTCGGGATCAACTTTTACAGAACTCTGGAATCGAATACAAATCTTGTAACAACCAGGGGAAGGCTAAATGAGGTCCGAAGGTGCTGCTTTGCAAGAAGAAAATAATGTGGCATTTTAAATTGCCAGTTTCTGGACTGGGAGTGGCCACGAGGCAATGGTGCAGGTTGATAGTGTCAGAGTGAACAATAAGGACCTTATTATTATTTTTTTATTTATTTTTTTTTTATTGTTGAGAGACAGAGGGAGACAGAGTGTGAATGGGGGACGGGCAGGGAGAGAGGGAGACCCAGAATCCGAAGCAGGTTCCAGGCTCCCACCTGTCAGCACCGAGCCCCACGCATTGTATATTATATAAGGAAATATTATTCAGCCACAAAAAATAATGAAATCTTGCCATTAGCGACAACATGGATGAAACCTGAGGGCATTAGGCTAAGAGAAAGAAGTCAAATAAAGACAAATCGCATATGATCTCACATGTGGAGTCAAAAAAACCAAGCTCATATATACATAGAATGGATCTGTGGCTGCAGGGGTGGGGAGTGGGCAGAATGGGCTCAAGGGGTCAAAAGGCACAAGATTCCAATTATAAAATAATAAGTCGCAAGGATGTAACGTACAGCAAGATGACTATAGTTAATAATACCGTAGCACATATTTGAAAGTAGCTAAGAGAATAGATCTCATCACAAGAAAAAACAATGTGTAACTATGTATGCTGATGGAAGTTAACTAGACTTATTGTAGCGATCATTTCACAATTTATTCACAGATTCAATCATTATGTTGTACATCCGAAACTCATGGTATATGTAAATCACACCTCAGTTTTCCTAAAGGTGAAATAATTAAGTGGTAGGTTTAGAGACCTTGGAAAAAACTAATAGTTTATCTGTCCTTTCATCGGTAAATGTAATGTTCGAATTCCTTACCATGATATGAATTTGTTTTAAAGTTAACCTTTTTCAAAGCAAGTAGTTTTTCATTGATTATTTTTTGTTTGGACAGAGACAGAGACAGCGTAAGCGGGGGAGGGGCAGAGAGCAAGGGAGAGAGGGAATCCCCAGTAGTTTCCATGCTGTCAGCACAGAGCCTGACGCGGGGCTCGAACTCACGAACTGTGAGATCATGACCTGGGCCAGAATCGAGTCAGACGCTTAACCGACTAAGCCACCCAGGCACCCCTTCCTTCACATATTTTGATATACTGATGACAGTCGAATCTGTGTACTGTGCATAAATTGCTCGAGTTGTCACTCTGAAGCTCGGATAGATATTACTACAAGTTTACAGCAGCCACAAGCAGAATTACTATATGCCTGTGAAGCCAAAAACATATGTAGGGCATCACCTCGATCTTTAGTTAGACCGATCAAGAAAACAAAGAAGACTCAAAACTACTAGGATCAGAAATAAAGGCAGGGACATCACTACCAACCTTACAGAAATATAAAAATAGAAAGAATTCTGAGGGCATACTATGAACAGCTATATGTCAACCAAGTAGACAGCTTGAAAGAAATGGACCAATTCTTCAAAAGACACAAGCTAACGGGGCACCTGGGTGGCTCAGCGTGTTGAGCGTCTGACTCTTGATTTCAGATCAGGTCACGATCCCAGGGTTGGGGGATGGAGTCCCGCATCGGGCTTTGCGCCGAGCGTGGAGTCTGCTTAAGATTCTCTCTTCCTCACTCTCTCTTCCTCTGCCCCTCTTCCCTGCTCTCTGTTTCTCTCTCTCTCTCTCTCTGTCTAAAATAAAATTTAAAAAAAAGACACAAGCTACTGAAACCCACCCCAGAAGATACAGGATGTTGCTTCAACATGCACCAACTAGAATGATCTCCATACTGTCAGTAGATGATCTACATGCTAGTACAAGGATTTAAACAAAGTGCTTGGGGGTACTTAAAAAAGAGTAATTAATTTCAACGGAGAGAATTGGGTTGGGTTTAATAAATGTGGCATTGAGGTGAGCTGCAACGAAAAACACTGAGGGCTCCAGCTGGAGAGGAGATGTCTTTAAAAAGTATGTCAGGGCTAGTGGAAACAAGGATTTAAATGCTGTCTTTAGAATCCAATCTGAAAGATATGATTAGTAATCCATTTTTCCCCCCGCAGGGGAGTGAAGTCATGCGGTTTGTATTTGTAGACCAATCCCCCTATGGATCGGGCAGAGGATGTATTTAAGGGGATAAAACACATTAAGAGATATTAGATTGGCATTAGTGAGGAGTAATGGGTGCCTGACACAAGACAATGGCAGCAAGAATGGAAAGGATAGTTTTCTTTATTTTTTTCTGATTTTATCTCATGAAATAATACTTGACAAATCCCTTTCTCTGTAGATAAAACTGTATCTCCATGTCGTGGACACAATATTTATGCCCAGATGAGTTTGGCCTTATGTGTTACAAGTTTGTGAAGGAAATCTTATTCCTCTCTACGTAGAGTTTAGCTTACCAGAAAAAAATAAGATGAAATGGAGATTCATTTGTACCCTATTATTTTGAGCTTGAAGACATCAACTATGACACTTTTGAAAATGACTAGCAGAGGGGCGCCTGGGTGGCTCAGTCGGTGAAGCGTCCGACTTCGGCTCAGGTCACGAGCTCGCGGTCCGTGAGTTCGAGCCCCGCGTCGGGCTCTGTGCGGACCGCTCAGAGCCTGGAGCCTGTTTCGGATTCTGGGTCTCCCTCTCTGTCTGCCCCTCCCCTGTTCATGCTCTGTCTCTCTCTGTCTCAAAAATAAATAAACGTTAAAAAAAAAAAAGCTTAACAAAAAAAAAAAAAGAAAGAAAGAAAATGACTAGCAAATTAAAACTAACAGCCCTATAGAGGCACCTGGCTGGCTCAGTACAGCATACAACTCCTGATCTTGGGATCGTGGGTTCAAGCCCCACGTTGGTATAGAGATTACTTAAAAACAAAATAACACAAAACTTAAAAAAAAAAAAAAAGGAGCCCTATGAATATCTTGCAGGTAGAGCCTGTATTTTATATCAAGAATTTAATACAAAGCTTGTCCAACAGTATGAGTACAGTAATTATTTTTTTCTTAGTGAATGATGAAAAACTAGGAACTTTTGTGACAGCCGTAGTTGATAATTATAGTAACTGCATGTTATAGATTTTTCTGGAGCAGTTCCAAGTGAGGCAGCTAAAGTTCAAGACACCTTTGCAATTTTCCTCAGGAACCCTGCATATCTGGGCCTTCCTTCTGATTTTTTTATTCTTTGTTTATTGAATTACTAAGCACAGAATCAGAACAGGAAAAACCCCCCACCCCCCGTTGTGGACAGAGGACCCCTGTAGGTACATCTAAAAAATGATCACAATGTATGAATGAATTAATGTGCTACAATTATTTGATCAAACAGGTGCCCTAACTCATTGGAGCTACCCACTTAGCCCAGCACAATCCAATGATGATGAATCAATTTTACAGTGGATAAATCTCAAGAAAGAAAAACATGCAAGCAGCTAGAGATTTGTCGGGCATTTATTATTGTTTTGTTGGTTGTTTTAGTTGTTTTTTATGACCCGCAAACCCTAAAAATGATTGATACAGGAGAGATTAATAGGACATCTTAACTACTATATATTCCTTTCCCTTCAGCCTTACATTTGACAATTCTTCTGATTGAAATCAAACGGATGATAAATAACAAAATGGATGCCTCTGCTTTCATCACAAATAGTCTTGCTGTTCTTGAAAGCGTAAAAAATCTTGGCCACTAGAATGCCATCTCTAGGCAGCTCTAAATTAAAAAAATGAAAAACACATTTTGATTGGTATATATGCAGAAGGTTCACGTCTGGGGCTCTGTGGAAGACCGAAAAGAGTTCTATGAAGAGGGCAGGAGGTTGAGAATATAAGAGGGATCCAGCAATGACATTTAAATAATAGCAAAGCTGTTTCTGGAACAACGGGATAAGAGAGATGTGTTTCAGATCTGCAGAATAGGCTGAAAAATCCCGTAAAGAATCTAACTCCTGCATTTCCAGAATGAAGTGCAAGAATTGATTGAGTCAATGTAGAGTGTGCTCTTCTGAATGCTACCTGAGACTTCTCGTTTTCTGCCGCTCTAGCTGACAGATTTCACATTTTCACTCCGCGGGTATATTAATAAAACAATGTACTGTGTGGTCTCACCTTTCATGGGCTTTTCGTTGACATGTTGACGTGAATTTTCATTATTCTTTCTATTATGCAACCTGAACACATCTCTGGTTCTTTTCCTTGAGTTGAAACTAACAAGAAAAACTTCAACAGTCTGATGTAGATCCCCAGGAATTAAAAAAAAAAAAAAAAAAAGCTTTGTCAATAAAGGTTATGGAGGTAAATTTAACCTTAATGGATAATTGGAGGGGAGAGGGAGTGGAACTGCCTTATAGATGAAAAATGAAAGGAACTCAGAGAGGGAGAGAGAGAGAGAGAGAGAGAGAGAGAGAGAGAAAGAGGGATGGGGAGAGAGGACAGGGAGAAGGCAAAGGAGAGAGACAGAGACAGAAAGAAAGAATAGAGAAAAGAGAAAAAAGAGAGTGAGAGCGAGAGCGAGGAGAAGGAAGAGGAGGAAGAAGGGAAAGAGGGGCTGTTAGAACTGGTGGGGCTGGGGGCTAAAAAGGAAGGTACTGACTTTAAAACTGCAGGGTTTCATCTGCCTTTGGAAGGAGTATATAGTAGTCAATGAGGAGGATTTCTCCACAAGAGGCAAATTGCCTGTGAATTCTGAAAATTACACAGTACTTATAAAACATTGAACATATCCCTGGTTGCAAGTACTTAAGCATGCAGTTTGGTACTTCTCAGGGAAAGTTTCACATCCCATAAATTTGTGTTTCAGAGCCTCCTTCCCTTCCTGGGTGCAGGCTGAATAGCCGAGTTGGGGGGCGGTGCATAGCTTTCATATCAATTGTTCTGCAAATCTGCCTTTGACTTTGCCTCAGGTTCAAAATATTTTCAAGTGTGAAACAGTGATCGTAGCTGGGGAAGTCATGTTTTGCCTTATTTAGGCAAAGTGTTAGCCTACATTCACCGTTAAGGAAGGGCTTTGGGGCGCCTGTGTGGCTCCGTCGGTGAAGCGACCAACTCTTGATTTGGGCTCAGGTCACGATCTCACGGGTTCGTGAGTTCGAGCCCCGCATCGGGCTCTGTACTGACAACACGGAGCCTGCTTGGAGTTCTCTCTCTCTCTCTCTGTCAAAAATAAATAAACTTTAAAAAAATGTCTTAAACAATAAAAATGTAAAAAGAATTTCAAAAACGACAGGTTGATACGAGTGTCAGAGGAGGCAGAACGGGTGAGGGATACTGTAAGTGACAGGCAACTTCTCTAAGAAGTCACATCCAATTAGTGACAGAGATGAAACCGGATGCCTTACACAAGAGCTCCCAAAGGGCACGCCTTCTCTCCCTTGGATTCACCTGTTTCCCGACCCCAGCACCTGAATCACCCTCACCCCCTGCCCGGAGATGCTGTCGTAGCCTAAGCCAAAATGTCCCTCTTTGGTGAAACGGGGCTCACTCCGTTCTCCAGCCCACACTGATCACAGACTTACCCCTCGGGCTCCCAGCCCAACGTTTCAGCTTTAATTTTTATGTGTGTTCATGCCTTTCATCACGTAGTCCTTCGGAATTATCCTTGATTATTTCCCGGCGTTTGCTTTGTGCTTTCAATTTAATTGTGGACTGTTTAAGGACTAGGGCCGTGTTTCCTGCTTGCTTAATGACAGCTCAGAATCCTTTGCCACCCACCCGCCCACAACCTTACACAGAACGGACAATTGATAGAGTTTCGTCGTTCTAACCAGAGTTTTAAGTGAATCGCAGGCCCTTTCACAAACGTTTTAAAAGCGTGCTGTTTTCCCCTTTGTACATTTCTCTATTTTTCCAATTCTACACAATGACTCTGCATTACCTTTAAAGTAGCAAATGACATGCTATTAAAACAATTGAGAGGCCCCCGTGTTGTTTCCTTTAATGATCGCTTCCCTCACAGCGGCAGCTGGGACCTCTATTCTGAGGATTCCTAAAACTACAACTCTCCCTGGACTTTTCACCCAAGCCATATCGCTCATGACCTACAGGTCTCTCTTCAAACTCCGGCTCTTAAATTGATTCCATGGTAGTGTTTATTCAATCAGCTAACAAACATTCATCAAGCGCTGGGAAACGCTCGCGGCAGCCTGAGGTCTTGGGTAGACGTCGGAAGTGAAACGGACAAGGTTACCCAGTGAAGCTTAGTGGGGAGAGAGTCACGACAAACAGACAAACACATCAATAGATCGGTGACTTTTCAGTGGGGCAAGTAAGTTCCAGATTCAGATTTCGAGTCTGAGAGCTAGAAGAAACGTGAGCGAATTTCAAATCTGTTTTCTATTTTTAGTTTTAAGGCCCGGGGAGAAGAAGTTTCGTTCCCACCGTTATGCCGCGGAGCCCGGACTTGTATGGAGGCCCCTCCGCCCTCGGACTGGTGTGATTTTGTTTATACTTTAAGGAGTATTAATCGACAAACAAGGGACGCCTGGGTGGCTCAGTCGGTTGAGCGTCTGACTTCGGTTCAGGTCGTGATCCCACGGCTTGTGGGTTCCAGCCCCGCATCCGGCTCTGTGCTGACAGCTCAGATTCGGATTCTGTGTCTCCCTCTCCCTCTCTCTCTGTTCCTCCCCCACCCCACCCCCCCCCACCCCCGTCTCCCTCTCTCTCTCAAAATAAATAAATAAACATTTAAAAAGAAATAAATAGACAAACAACATGTTTCAGGATCTGTACTAGGCTCTAGGGGTAAAGTACTGAAAAAAAATGATTAAGAACATCAAAACAGCAAATGTAATCTCGGCAGTTAGGGAACTTATCTTAGAGAGTTTGAATCTTCACAGAGAGGTATTTATCTCTTATCAGACCTTTCAGAGAACCAGCTTTTGATGTTGTCGATTTTTCATTTTTGTTACCATTTTTGCATTACATTGATTTTCTTATATCTATTAATTACTTCCTTTTTCCAGGTCTTTTGAGTTGACTCTGTTGTATTTTTCTACCCTCTTCATCTGGCTGTGAATGCAACTTTTATCCTTAAAATCCTAAATTGGGAGAGGAGATTTTAAGAATACACACTTTTCTTTTCTGTGCCCTTTCAGCTTCATCACTAATCTGAAATGCAGTGTTTTTATTATTGTTCAGTTGCAAATGTTTTCTTATTTCTATTATGACTTCTTCTTTGGACTATAAATTGCATAGAATGTTTTTGTTTGTTTTTCTGAAGATTTTCTACAGATAAGGGGATTACTCTCTTTTTTGCGATTTTTTATTTTATCACATAGTCATCAGCAGGCTTTAGACTTGCTTCGTGACCTACACGTGCTCAATATCTGTGTTATATGAATGTGTATCATCTAAGTGATGGGTACAGATACATGATCTCCAGACGGTTTTTGATATCTTTCATATCCTGATTTGTGTGTTATCTGCGTGATCTATCAATTTCTGGCAAAACTTCTGCCGAAATCTCCCGGTATAATTATGGATTTGTTTATTTTCCTGTGCCATGCTCTCTATTTTTCCTCTATGTTTTAAAAGCCTAAATGACTATAGATGCCTGTTACATTTTCTTGTATATTCTCTTTCCTCATATAACCTCGAATTTCCTAAAACGCAAACTTGAGCACATGATTCTTCTGCTCAGAGATCCTTAACGATGCGTTTGTCAGTGCGTCTTTTTGGAACACTTCTGCGTGATTTCCACGTTTGGGATCTACCTTCTATCCCTGCTCCTATGTCCACTAACTCTTCATCATGAGATTTCTGCATGAATTATTCTTCTCATTTCTAGTCCCACGTTGCTCCCACAGCTAGGAATACCCTCCATTCTATCCTTCGTTTATCCAATTCCTATCTATTCCTTAAGGATATTTCTTCCAAAAAGCCATCTTATTGACCTGAACCGGCACTTAGCCCTCCTTTCTCAGACTTCCAGAGAACAATAGGTCTGAAGGGCGTTGGATAGTTTTGTGTTTTTTACTGGACTGGAAAACTTTTTGAGGGAGAAGTTGCATCATTTTTTTTAACGTTTATTTATTTATTCGAGAGAAAGACAGCACGAGTGGGGAAGGGGCAGAGAGAGAGAGGGGAGAGAGAGAGAATCCCAAGCAGGCTCCGTGCTGTCAGCACAGAGCCTGATGCGGGGCTCAAACTCAGGAACCATGAGATCATGACCGGAGCCAAAGTCAAGTGGGACGCTTAACCCACTGAGCCACCCAGGCGCCCCAAGGGGGGAGCTGTATCTTATACATGATAAGGTATAGCATATAGTTGGAATTTAATCCATTTATGCTGCATCATACTCTGAATGGAGAAGTTGATGTTTATTTGCCAAATTAAACGGAAACCAAGACTGAAGATACAATGTGTTGAAAGCCTGGTGTGGTAGCCGAGTTTGATCTCATTATGAAAACCCCGTTCAATCTTATTTTGGAGGGATAAAAACTTGTCCTACTATTGGTATATTAATTCCTGTATTTAAGAGCAACAAAATGAAAAGTTTTATCCTTCTAATAACCTGAAAATAAAATGGCAGGACAAGCCTAATCGCTAAACCATAGGTGAGGCACATTTATGCACGTTAGGTATTACATTCTTATTTACAATTCCTGCTTATATTTGAACTGCATCCAAACCAAGAATAAAATGGTAAGAAATAAGTCTTTTCACCTTCTTTTTTATGAAAAAGATCAAATAAATTTAAAGGGAATTTTCAAAAGGTTAGTTGCTGGTTCAATTTGTTTCCTGACAGTTTATTACATGCTTCAATACCCAGGATGTTTTCTGCAGAGTGATCACTAATCAATGTCTTATTAAGAAATGGTATTTCTTGTAAATCACAGAAAGAGCATCTGTCTCAATACCCTAATTTCCTTTCTCATAGTTTGATTTTGGGGAGCTCAGTTATATGGCACTGAATTTCATCCATAAAAAAGGACCACAATGAGGGCCGTGCCGTTGTAGTAAAAGTCTTATTATCCGAGACTATATCTTCCACGGAAAATCTTACTTTTAATTTCTTAAAGTATTCTGGTTGGCGCATATATGGTTTAAAGATAGCTCGTACAATGCCCTCTTCTGATTGAACTTGGAACCCTTAAGAAATGAGGTTTATCATTCAACCGGAACACTAGGCAGCTCTTATCTGTTTTATTCCGAGAGTTGAGTGATTTTTTTGGAGGTGAGTGGTTACTTCGCCATCACTCTACTCGTTTCATGGGGAAGGCCTTCTCCTAGCATGACACCCCTGGCCTTTCTCCCCACTGGAGAAGGAGCGGCTTAACTGATTGGTGACCTTGGGAGAATAAACTGTGCAAATATGGTTAAACCCTTTCTCTCGGCACTGGATTGACCGTCTGGCTCAGAACGTGTTTCCATGACTTCCCAGCTCATGCTTTTAACCATTTATTTGCACTGTTCATAAACTCTGACATTCCCTTAGGTTAAGTGAATTGCCCCAAATCACAAAGATGTTTAGGGGCCAAACTGGAATTCTAGGGGTGCCTGGGTGGTTCGGTCGGTTAGCTGCCCAGGGTGGGATGTCGTAAGGAGGAAAGTCCGTCTGTTTAAAAAGAAAAGCGGCCTGGGGACGCCGAGGTGGCTCACTCAGTTAGGCATCCGACTCGATTTCGGCTCAGGTCATGATCTGACTCTTCATGAGTTTGAGCCCGTATCTGACAGCGCAGAGCCTGCTTGGGATTCTCTCTCTCCCTCTCTCTCTGCGCCCCTCCTTTGAATGCTCTCTCTCTCTCCCAAAATAAATAAAATAAACATTAAAAAAATCTTGGAATTCTAACACAGGTCTTTTTGACTCTAAAGTTGATTTTTTTTTTTTGAAAAAAAAATTTTTTTTCAAAAAAAAAAAATCACTACACCACATATGTCCAGAGTAGTGTTAGATTCAAATAATGGGGACTACTACTTCTGACCAATATAGAATGGCAGGGACCAGATTTACTGCCCCCAAAGACAGCAAAATATAAGAAACGATGGTTTTTAAGATGCTGGCTATCAAACAGTGAAGGAAAGTGATTCCAGAGAGAAAGGAAAACCAATCAGCTGAGTACTTTGTCCCAGATTATCCGCTTGAGTTCCCAGGCTGCTACCAGAGTAGGATACTCCAGGTGGGGACCCGTTGGTATTCCTGAGGTAAGAAAATGGAGCTGAAAGTCCAGGCAGAACAAGGTGACCAGAGTTCACAGAACAGAATACCACAGGCGAGACAGCTGCACAGACTGAGAACCATAGAGATCTTCACAGGATGCCCCTATAGCACTTGGCTGAGAAGTGACAAGTGCATATGTATGAGGAAATGACAGGAGGCAGGAACAGGTGGGAAATATAATCCAAAGCAAAATAGAGACTAGTGACCCATGTTTGTACAGGGTCAATAATGCCTATTTTCATCAGCCAGGCACATAATTCATGTGGCAGTGGGTATAGTATTTAGGAAGCTCTTTAAGAAAAATGTTTTTTAATGTTTATTTATTTTTTGAGACAGTGAGAGAGAGAGAGAGAGAGAGAGAGAGTATGAGTAGGGGAGGGGCAGAGAGAGAGGGAGACACAGAATCTGAAGCCGGCTCCAGGCTCTGAGCTGTTATGACAGCACACAGCCCAATGTGGGGCTCGAACTCACGGACCAGGAGATCGTGACCATGCTCAGCCAGCTGAGCCACCCAGGGGTCCTAGAAGGTCTTGACTCAGTAGATAGGAATAATCAGCCCTATTGTGGTCCTTCCTAACAAATGATAAAAGAAACATTCGAAAGGATCAAACTGATTCCGAGTATTTTAATTGCATCCCAAGATGTAGCTCAAGAATATTTGCAGGAATGCAAAAACACCCAGTTTCCAGCAAAGTAAAAATTGCAATGTCAGACATATCATTGAAGACTACGAGACCGGCAAAGGCATAGGAAAGCATACCATAATGAATAAAGTAATCGGTTGATTAATTCTGACCCAGATGTTGGAATTAGTGGAGAAAACGTTACAGTTATTGATTGTAACTAGGGGAGCCTGGGTGGATTAGTCCGTTAAGTATCCAACTCGATTTCAGCTCAGGTCATGATCTCACGGTTCATGGGATCGAGTCCCGCGTTGGGCTCTGTGCAGCCCAGAGCCTGCTTCAGATTCTCTCTCTCCCTCTCTCCCTGCCCTTTGCCCCCCCCCCCCACACTCTCTCTCTCTCAAAATAAAGAAACATATTTAAGTTAAGTCTTGAAGTGAAGACATATGAAATATCTGGAGATGAAAAGTAAAATGTTTAAGACAAAATATGCTGAAGGAGATTGACAATAAATTAGACGTTGCAGAACATAAGGTTATGTTTGAAGCTATAACAATGGAAACTACCCAAAGTTAAACACAGAGAGGAAAAAGAATTTGGTGAAATTAACAGGGCATCCCCATCGAATCACTACCGTTGTATACCTGAAACATTGTGTGTCAACTATACTTCAAGGCAAAAAAAAAAAATGACCCACTGCGGGCAATCTACAAGAAACTTGCTTCAAATATAACAAGTTAGGTCGTTGAAAGTAAAAGAATGGAAAGTAATCCACCAGCCAAACATTGAAAAACAGCATCTGTGATCTGTGGGACTATTTCAAGTTACCTAATATACACGTAATTAGACTCCTTAATGGAGATAGTGGTGATACAAAATACGTTTGAATAAATAGTGGTGCGTAATTTTCCCAGGTTTATGAAAGTGTTCAATGTGGAGAATGTCAAAAAGCATCATGGGTAAGAACATGAAGGAATCTATACCAGCTCACAACACGACCAAATTGCTCTAAACCAGCATAAAAATAAAAATTTAAAGCATCCAGAAAGTTTGTGGGATGTCATTAAAGCCGTAGTAGTGAGAATTTTCTAGCACTAAATGCGGACATGAGAGAAGAAAAATGTTCTTCCACATTAAAAACCTGTGAAGGGAGGTCAGATTATATCCAAAGGAAGCAGAAAATGGAAATAAGAAAGTTTAAAGGATAATTCAATAAAATAAAAACCAGAAAAACAATAGAACTGGCTCTTTGAGAGGATTAATGCAATTTATAAACCTCTAGCCAGACAGACCAGGAAGAAAAAGAAAGAAGACACAATTTACCAATACCAGGAATGAGAGAGGTACCATCACTATATATTCGTGTACAAATTATCATAAATGAATGTTGTGAACAAATATATACTTACAAATTCAACATCGTGGATGAAACGGACAAATTCCTTGAAAGCCATGAGCTACCAAAGCTCAGTCAAAAAGAAATATCCAGCCTATCTATTAAAGGTAATGAATTTGTAGCTAAAAATCCACAAAACAATCTCAAGGCCTATAGAGCTTCACTGGTGAATTGTACCAAACACTTCTGGAAAAACTAATGTGATTTCTACGCTTACACATACACATACTTCTCCAAAACTTCGAAGAAGAGGAAAATTTCTCATTTGCTGAAACCAGCATTATCCTAACAGCAGAAACAGACAAAAACACTACAAGATAAGAAAAAAATGCTGATGCAAAAACAAAAGACGTAAAAAAAGTAAATAAGCTTTAGCAAATTGAACCCAACAATGTGTAAAAAGAAAATGGATCGTGGGGCGCCTGGGTGGCTCAGTCGGTTAAGCGTCCGACTTCAGCTCAGGTCATGATCTCACGGTCCGTGAGTTCGAGCCCCGCGTTGGGCTCTGGGCTGTTGGCTCAGAGCCTGGAGCCTGCTTCGGATTCTATGTCTCCCTCTCTCTCTGCCCCTCCCCCGTTCATGCTCTGTCTCTCTCTGTCTCAAAAATAAAATAAACGTTAAAAAAATATTAAAAAAAAAAAAAAGAAAATGGATTGTGACCAAGTGAAGTTTATCCCCGGAATGCAGGTTTGGTGTAACGTTACAAAATCAATCCACGTAATTCACTATATTCCCAAACCACAAAAGGGAAACCATGCGATCGTCTCAATGGACATAGAAAAAGAATCTGACGAGATCAAACACCCATTTGTAATTAAAAACAAAACAAAACAAAACAAAAAACCTCTCCAAGTAAAATAAATCAGCCGGACCAAGATAAATACTGTATGGTATCACATGTGGAATCTAAAATAGCCAAACTCATAGAAAGAGAGACAGGAATGGTGATTACCAGGGGTTGGGGGTGAGAGAACAAGAGAGATGCTGGTCGAAGACCCCAGACTTCCAGCCAGAAGATGAATAAGTTCTGCGGATCTACTCCAGCATAATGGTTATAGCTAATAATACTGTAGTGACTACTCGGACGTTGCTAAGAGAGTAGATCTTAAATGTTCTCACCGCAGAAATGAAATGGTAATTACGCGACACGATGCAGGTGCCAGCGGACGCTGTGGTGGTAATCATTCTGCAATATAGGTGTGTCAGATCACTACATTCTACACCTATCCAATGTTATGTGTCAATTACAGTAGTCCCCTGATCCACAGTTTCAATTTCTGCACTGTCAGTTACGTGTGGTCAACCATAGTCTGGAAGCAGATGATCTTCCTGCTGACGTATTTTCAGGAGTTCATTAGTGGCCTAAAGCTACGTCATTCACCTCGCTTCATCTCCCCGTATAGGCATTTGATCATCTCACATCACAAGAAGCAGGGTGAGTGCAGTCCAATAAGGTGTTCTGAGAGAGAGAGAGAGAGAGAGAGACGATGGTCACGTAACTTTTATTACAGTATGTTGTTATAATTGTTCTATTTTTATTATTAGTTATTGTCGTTACTCTCTTAGTGAGCCCAATGTATAAATCACACTTTATCATAGGTATGTACGCATAGGAAAAATATATAGTATATATAGGGTTTGGTACTATTCACAATTTCAGGCATCGACTTAGGATCTTGGAATGTATTCTCCATGGATTGGGAGGGATAGTGTATATCTCAACAAAGGTGAAAAAAAAAAAAACCTCCCCGCAAACTAGGAATAGAAGGGACCTTTCTCTAGGGGTGCCTGGGTGGCTCAGTCGGTTAAGCGTCCGACTTCGGGCTCAGGTCATGATCTCACTGTTCGTGGGTTCGAGCCCCGCATCGGGCTCTGTACTGACAGCTTGGAGCCTGGAGCCTGCTTTGGATTCTGTGTCTCCCTCTCTCTCTGCCCCTCCCCTGCTCACACTCTGTCTCTCTCTCTCAAAAATAAATAAACGTTAAAAAAATTTTTTTAAAGAAGGGACCTTTCTCAACTTGGTAAAGAGCATGTACAAAGTCCTACAGCTATCATCATAGTGAATGGTGAAAAACCGAGTGATTTCGTGTTAAGATTAGAAGCAAGGCAGAGATGTTAGCTCCCATCCTATTCAACAGCGCATCAGAGGTTCTGGTCAGGGCAACTAAGCAAAAAAAAAGACATAAGAGCCATCTAGATTGGGAAGGAAGAGGTAAAATTTTTTAGTCACAGATGGCATGTCTATGTAGAAAATCCAATAAAATCTACCAACAACTCCTAGAACCAATAAGTGAGCTTAGAAAATTTGAAGGATACCTTACAAACTTATGCATCAAAGATGATTCCATGGAAATAGGACAGTCTTTTAATAAATGGAACTAAAAAACAGGATATTTGGGGTGCCTGGGTAGCTCAGTTGGTTAAGCATCTGACTTCGGCTCTCAGTTCACGGGTTCGAGCCCTGCGTCAAGCTCTGTGCTGACAGCTCAGAGCCTGGAACCTGCTTCGGATTCTGTGTCTCCCTCTCTCCCTGCACCTCCCCTGCTTGCTCTCTGTCTCTCTGTCTCTCTCTCAAAAATAATAAACATTTTTAAAAAATTTAAAAAACAGGACATTCATGTGCAAAAATATAAACTTCGATCCAAATCCTATATTAAAATTAACTCAAAATGGGTCCGAGAGCAGTTTACAACCTGAAACTATAAAACTTCCAGAAGACAACATAGGACCCAGGAGGGAATTTTTGTGGCTTCAGATTAAGCAACGTTTTCTCAGATACAGATCCAAAAGCAGAATCCATAAAGAAACAAAGTGACAGGTTGGACTTCATCAAAATACCCACTCTTCAGCACTGCTGAAAATGAAAAGACTAGCTTGCAGCCAGGGAGAAAATATTTGCAAATCACACATCACATAAAAGACATCTCCAGAATATATGAAGAACCCTAGAACTCAGTAATATGGAAACAAATAACCCAATTAAAAACCAGGCCAAAGCTTTCAACAGGCACCTCACTAAAGAGGATATCTAGTCGGTTAAGCATCCGAGTCTCGATTTCGGCTCAGGTCACGATCTCACGGTTCATGGGATGGAGCCCCAAGTCGGGCTCTGCGCTGACAGCACAGAGTCGGTTTGGGATTCTCTCTCTCCCTCTCTCCCTGCCCCTCCCCCCACTCATGCTCTCTCTGTTTCTCTCAAACTAAGTAAAAATAAATACATAAAGTTTTTAAAAAGAAGATATATCGATGGCTAAGAAGCTATGAAAAGACTTCTGGGAAAGACAAATTACGACCACAATGAGATGACACTGTACATCTAGTAGATGGCTAAATTTAAAATGCCTGTCCATGCCAAATTTTGGAGAAGGTGCGGAAATGCTGGAACTCTCCTACACCGGTAGTGGGAATGTGAAAAGGTAGAACTTTGGAGAAGGGTTTGGCAACTTGACAGAAAGTTAAGCATACACTTACCACGTGACCCGGTCGTTCCACTGCTACGTATTTACTCAAAAGAAGCAAAATCCGATCTGCGTGCAAATATTTTTCTTGGGGGTTCAAAGAAGCTTTGTTCATAATCACCCAAATCCGTAAACAGCCAATATGTTCTTCAGGAGCTGAGTGGGTAAACTTGGTGTACTTGTACAATAGAATATGCGTAACACCACAATAGAAAAGGATACGGATGAATCTCAAAATGATGACGCTGAATCCACAAGAGTCCATACCGTTTGATTGCATTCGCATAAAACTCTAGATAGCGCAAAATAATCCGTATAACAGCAGATCAGTGGTTGCCTTGGACGGGGTAGAGAGGTTTAGGAGGGGCGAAAGGGAGTATAAAGATACATGAGGAAATTTCTGGGGGTAATGAATATTTCACTACCTTCATTATGGTGATGCTTTTACAGGGGTTTTTGTATGTCAAATCTTATCAAAACGTGCAGCTTAAGGGGCCCCTGGGTGGCTCAGTCGGTTGAGCATCCGGCTCTTGATTTCGGCTCGAGGTTTCGTGAGTTCGGGCCCCGCGTCGGGCTCTGTGCTGACAGCGTGGAGCCTGCTTGGGATTCTCTCTCTCTCCCCCTCTCTCTCTCTGCCCCTCCCCCCGTCTCAAAATAAATAAACGTAATTAAAACATTCTTTTAAAAATGTACAAATTAATTATGTGCAGTCTATGGTATGTCACCTGTACCTCAAAACGATCAACAAATTCAAGCAACGAATCAGTCCCAAATCACGACACAAAATGACAACCTCAGACTGAGCAGGTTCCGTATCTTTGCACGGCATTTGTATAGTCTGACCCGATCTTGTTTCGTAGTTGTGGTTGTCCAGTAGTGGGGTTAGATGTCATTCGCCTAGCGTCACTAAGCCCCGTCTTGCAATATTTTGGGCCCTAATGGTCATGGGCACAGTTCTTTTTGTTAAAAAGTACTACATTTTTATTTTCTTATGCTGAGAGGCGGCACTTTGCTCAGTCCAGGAAGGAACGACATACATCGCAAACTAAGGACGTTCTTTATTTAAACACCAGCAGCAAATGACATCCCCCAATCACTCACCACATTGCTTTGCTCGGGCTGTGGTAAGCAAATGCCATGGACTGAGTGGCTTAAAAGCAGAAATTTATTTTCCTTCACTTCTGGAGGCTCCGGGCCCAAGATCAGCGGGGTTGGTATCTGGCGAGACCTCTCTCCTTAGCTTGCAGACAGCACTTTCTCGTGGTGTTCTGACTTTGTCTTTTCTTTATGCATGCCAGTGCAGGGTTCTGCTGCCTCTTCTTGTAAGGATTCCAGTCTTACCGGATTAGGGGATTAGGGCCCCACCCTCATGACTGTATTTAACCTTATTGCCTCCTTAAAGGCCGTATCTCCTACCTCCTCATAGGAGATATTGACAGTCACGTTGGCAGTTAGGGCTTCGACAGGTGGATTGGGAAGCTGTGATTCAGTTTATGAGAATCACCATGTCCCTGGTCACCTGGGTGGCTCGGTTGGGTTGAGCATCCAATGCTGGATTTTGACTCAGGTCATGATCTTATGGTTCGTGAGTTCGAGCCCTGTGTGGGGCTCTGAGTCTGCTTGGGATTCCTCCCCCTGCCCCCTGCCCCTCGTCCACTCAAGCTCTCTCTCTCCCTTTCAAAATAAATAAATAAACATTTTTTTTTAAAAAAAGAACCACCATGTCCTTAACAATGAAAACAGTTCATATTGACTGCAGATGGCTGATATACCAGGCACTCCCCTAAACGCATTACAACCCTACTAGTAACCCTATGAGGGAAACACCATTAGCACCCTAATTTATAAATGAGGAAAATGAGGCTCAGAAAAGTTCTATCGCTAAATTTCTGGAAGATCGATGCACTATTAGATTACATCCATCCATCCATCCACTAGAATATAAACTTTATAAGGAAAACGTATTTTTCTACTTTTTTTTGTTTTTTATTTTTTTAGTGTGTGTTTATTTTTGAGACAGAGACAGAGCACGAGTGGGGGAGGGGTGGAGACAGCGGGAGACATGGAACCCTAAGCAGGCTCCAGGCTCCGAGCTGTCAGCAAAGAGCCCGACGTGGGGCTCGAACTCACGAACCCGTGGCATCATGACCTGGGCCGAAGTCGGACGCTTACCCGACTGAGCCACCCAGGCACCCCTCTACTTTTTTTTTTTTTAATTGAGGTATTTGCAAGTGTTTAGAAAACTGTGCCTGGGACATAGAAGGCGGTTGATAAATATTTGTTGAATTGTAATGAATTGAACCTGTCCTTATTCAAATAGCATATCACAGAGCTAAGTTTTGAACATAGGTCTGTCTTATTTGGGTCCACATTCTTAATCAGTATTTTATACTTACTTTATTAAATAGAAGAAGAAAATGTTAGCGCCTGAAGATTCAGCAAAGTACAAAAGGAATTCTTTTCAGACAATATTTTTGGAAATAGATGAAAAGAGACACTGAACTTGACATCACTGATCTCTCCACTGAATACACTGTGTCCCAACGCTGAATCTCCCTTCCCCTGGCACTTAATCTTTTCTACCATGTGGCACAACTATTTGTATACTTGTCTTACCTTCCTAACTGGGTGGAAAACACCGGTGTGGGAAGAACGCATTCTTACATAACTTTGTATAATGTAAATTCTTGCATCAATAAATGTTTGCTAAATAAAAACAATAAAGAAACACGTGACAGTAGACCCGAGCTCCAGTCCCAATACAGCCTCTAAGTCAGTTTGTGACTCTGAGTAAATCACATCACTCCTTTAGATGGTTACTAAGTCCAGTCTCAGCAAAGGAGACTTGGAGCCATATATCTGAGATAGAGACAAATCGTAAAAGACATTCATTGAAACAAACAGAGCTGTGCCACTAAGAAATAAAAGACTCTGGGGCGCCTGGGTGGCTCAGTTGGTTAAGCATCTGACTCTCGATTTCAGTGCAAGTCGTGATCCCAGGGGTGTGGGATTGAGCCCCTCATCAGGCTTTGTGCTGGGCATGGGGTCTGCTTAAGATTCTCTCTCTTCCTCTCTCCCCCTACCCCTCCCCTGCTCATGTTCTCTTGTTCTCTCAAAAAAAAAAAAAAATTAAATTAAAAAAAAAGAAGAAGAAATAGGGGCACCTGGCTGGCTCAGTCAGTTAAGCAGGTGGCTCTAGATTTCGGTTCAGATCATGGTCTCACGGTTCATGAGTTCGAGCCCCCGCATCAGGTTACGCACTGACAGTGCAGAGCCTGCTTGGGATTCTCTCTCTCTCCTCTCCCTCTGCCCTTCCTTGCCCGTCTCTCAAAATAAATAAATAGATAAGCGTGTGTCATGTCACGTCAGGACTCCTGTCAGGAATAAGTTTCACCAAAATTTCATTTCCTCAAATATAATGGACCTAATCGTTATCCCACAGCACCCTATTTTGGAGACTCAATAAACAGAACACTCTTAGGCTTTTTGCCTAAGAAACAAAACAACTAAATATTGACAGAACTTTGATACAAGCCTTTCAAACATGTCCACACGCCGGAAAAAAACCGTACTTATTCAACTATAAAGAAAACCACAAATAATTGTTCCACGCACACATAAAAAATTTTTATTTGGCTTACAAGACACTCCTTCTCCTCCTCCTCCTCCTCCTCCTACTCTATCAGCAATCTGGCCCAAAGTTACAAAACCCATTATGGAGAGAGCTCTGACAATACTAAGAGGTTGCAGGCCACTGCTCCCATCGTGAACAAGAGAAAAGCTGAACAAACCGAAAATCAAAGAAACCCATCAAAAAACTTGGTTGCAGGAAAACCACCCAATGAATAACGGGTAGGTGGCAAAACCATCCCTGATAACTGCTTCCTCGAATTGGAAGCGGTAATGGAAAAAAGCAAACATTCAAGACATGATGAGTCACGTGAGATGAAAATTTCTAAAAAAAGATCGAAAGGTAATGCAACACATTAACAACCCTAACCAGGGCGTCTGGGTGGCTCAGTTGGTTAAGCTTCTGATTTTTGATTTCAGCGCGGGTCATGATCTCACGGTTTGTGAGTTCCAGCCCCACATTGTGCTCTGCACTGAGGGTGCAGAGCCTGCTTGGGATTCTCTCTCTCTCTCTCTCTCTCTCTCTCTCTTTCTCTCTCTCTGCCCCTCCCCTGCTCCTGCTCACTCTGCCTCTCTCTCTCTCAAATCAAATAAACTTTTATTTTATTTTTATTTTTGAAAAACACCATATATATATATGGGACATATATATATGTGACACTTAACTGAGCCACCCAGGCACCCGTAAGTAAACTTCAAAAAATAAAAATAAAAACTCTGTAATAGAAATGAAGAATGCCTTTGTGGGGCTCATCAGTTGAGTAGACACAGACAAGGAAAGAATTAGTGAGCTTGGAAGACAGAGTAGGAACTTCCCAAGTTGAAATGTCAGGGAAAAAAAGAGAGAGAAAACTACTGGAACATCCAAAAATGTCAAAGGACATAACGGGAATACCAGAAGAAGAGGAAAATAAAAACAGAAAAGAAATATTTGACTTAATGACATCTGAGGAAGACCTAAAATTAATGATAGTCACTAAATCATAGGTCCAGGAAGCTCCGACAAGGCCAAATAAAATAAATATGAAAACACTACACCCAGGAATACGTTATTCAGAAGACAGAAAAACAAAGACAAAGGAATATATTTTAAAAAGCAAGAATTAGGGACACCTTATCTACAGAAGGTTAAAAAAACCCACACACACACAAGCAAGAAGAGAGTGGCATGAGATATTTAAAATCGTAAAAAAAAAACAAAACAAAACCCAAAATCCTATATCTAGTGAAATTATCCTTGAATATGAAGGCAAAATAAAGCCTTTTGCAGAACTCACCTTAAAAACAAAACAACAACAACACAACACAAAACAAAACAAAAAACCAGAATTCATCACCAGGAGACTGGTCCTCCAAAAAATGTTTAAAGGAAATCTTCAGAGAAAAAGGAAATATTTTAGGTTAGAAACTCACAGATCTATATAAAAGAAAGGAAGAGCATTAGAGAGGGAATAAACAGAGGCAAAACAAAATCTATTTCTTTTCATATTCTTGCTCTATCTAAAAGATAACTGCTTGCTTGAAATAATAACAGTCACTAGGCATTGGCTGAGTCTAGCATACGAATAAATGAAATGAATGGCAGCCATATCATAAATAAGAGCCAGAGGCTGGAATAGGGAATATTTTGTTATTAAATATCTGCACCACACACGAAATGGCATCATGTATTTTAAAGTAAACTTAGATTAGTTTAAACTGTAGGGGCACCTGGATGGTTCAATTGGCTGAGCATCTGACTTCGGCTCAGGTCATGATCTCACAGTTCGTGGGTTCGAGCCCCACGTCGGGGTCCTGTGCTGACAGCTCAGAGCCCGGAGCCTGCTTCCTTCCGATTCTGTGTCTCCCTCTCTCTCTGCCTCCCCCCCGCCCAACTCTGTCCCTCTGTCTCTCTCGAAAACAAATAAACATTAAAAACATAAACTGTATGTTGCAATCACTAAAATATTTTCAAAGAAGTATAATTGATACATTACTACAGGGTATAAAATGTGATAATATAAAATGCTCAGGGTGCCTGGGTGGCTCAGTCGGTTAAGCGTCCGACTTCGGCTCAGGTCATGATCTCACGGTTCATGAGTTCGAGCCCCACGTCAGGCTCTGTGCTTGCTGACAGCTTCGGATTCTGTGTACCCCTCTCTCTCTGCCCCTCCCCCACTCATGCTCTGTCTCTCTCTCTCTCTCTCTGTCAAAAATAAATGAATGTAAAAAAAAAGTAATAATATAAAAGGCTCAGTTAAAACCAGAAAAAAGTTGTAAAATAAGTCTCTGGTAATAAATAGAACCAGTTACAAACATAGATGATTATTAATTCAAATATATAAATAACTACCTTAAATATTTGTGATCCTAACACACCCATGAAAGAGAGGACTGTCAGAGTGAGAAAAAAAAAAAAAAAAAAAAAACGAAAACAAAAACAAAAAACCACTCAACTGTTTCCTACAAGGAACGCATTTCACATGTAAAGACACAGATAGAAAATAAAGGGATGGAGATTGGGGCGCCTGGGTGGCTTGGTCGGTTAAGCGTCCGACTTCGGCTCAGGTCATGATCTCGCGGTCCGTGAGTTCGAGCCCCGCGTCGGGCTCTGTGCTGACAGCTCAGAGCCTGGAGCCTGTTTCGGATTCTGTGTCTCCCTCTCTCTCTGCCCCTCCCCTGTTCATGCTCTGTCTCTCTCTGTCTCAAAAATAAATAAACGTTAAAAAAAGAAAATTAAAAAAAAAAAAAAGAAAAGAAAGGGATGGAGAAACATATACCATGCTAAGGCCAATCAAAAGAAAGCCGAAGTAGCTATACTAATATCAGACAAAGCAGACTTCAGGAACAAGAGAACGTGTCAAGGATAAATGTTAGCAAAAAGAAAGGCACTACATAATGATAAAGGGGTCAGTCCTCCAGAAAGACCTAAGCATCCTCTCTGTATGGGCACTTAAAAGACTGAGCACCTGTCTTTAATACTGTCAGCAAACTGATAGTATTAAAAGGACAAACAGCAAAATTCACCATCATAGTCGGAGATTTCAATACTTTCCATCAGTTATTAATAGATCAAGCAGGCTGAAAAACCGAGAAGTATATAGTTCCCCCGAAGAGCACCATCAATCAATTTGACATAATTGCGATTGATAGAATACTCCAACAGTGGCAAAACGCACGTTCTTTTCAAGCTCACGTAGAGCATTCAGAAGACAGACCACATCTATGCCACAAAAGACACTTAATACATTTAAAAGAAAATAAATTATAAAAAACATATGATCTCATACCACGATGAAATTGAATGAGAAATCGATAATGGAAACATATGCTGGGCACTCACGTATTTGAATATGAAAGCATATCCCTTTGAACAACACGGGGTCAAAGAAGTCTCCGGGGAAATTTAAAATATTTGCACGAAAGAAAAATATTTGAATGAAAGAAAAATATATAAATTTGTGGGATGCAATGAAAGTAGAGCTTAGAGGGAGGTTTATAACATTAAGGGCATATATCACCCCAAAAAATCTAACGTCAGCAACCTAAGCATATACCTTAAGAAATTAGAGGGGGAAAAAGACATGTTAGCCTTACGCAAGCAGAAGAAAATAAGTAATAAAAAAACACTACAGCAGAAACCAATACCATTGTAGACAGCAAAATGATAAAGAAATTCAAAGAAACCAAACATTGCTTTTTTTGAAGAATGAAATAAAATCGATAAATGTCTAGCCAGGTTAATAGGAACAAAAGAAGGCACAGACTTCTGATATAAGCAATCAAAGCGGGATCATCATATTTTGGTCTCATGTACATTCAAAAGGATAATAAAGGAATACCCAGGAAAAAAAAAGTTCACAATTTGATAATTTAGATAAAATGAACCAATTTCTTATAGACACGAACTACCAAGACTCACATCAGGAAAAATAGGTAACAAGAAATGTATGTAAAATAGAAAACAAGTAATTGAATCGATAATTAATAACCTAATAACCTTCCAAAAACGAAATCACCCATCCCAGACGATTTCACCAGCAAATTCTAGCACCCTTTTAAAGAAGTGATACCAATTATCTGCAATCTCTTACAAGAAATAGAAGCAGAATGGACATTTTCCAATTCATCCCATGAAGCCAGCATTACTCTAATACCAACATCAGATAAAGAGATTACAAGAAAGAGGAATGACAGACCAGTATCTATGATGAACATAAATGTAAAAATCCTCAAGAAAATGTTACCAAAAAGAATCCAACAACGTATAAAGAAAAATTACACCCCGTGACTAAATGGTCTATGAGGCTGTCTCAATATTTAAAAATCAATCCCTTAATGGAGTGTACCACATCACCGGAGTAAAGAGGAAAAACCATATGATTATACTAACCGATGCAGAAGAAGCATTTGACAAAATCCACCACCTATTCCTGGTAATAACTCTCACCAAACTAAGAAGAGAGGGGAATCTTTCAGTGTGATAATGAACATCGATACAAAGCCTACAGGTAGAACCACCAAGGTTAATCAGGAAAAACTGGACACTCTTCCCCCAAGGCCGGGACAAAGGCAATATGCTTTTTCCTCAACACCTCTATTCAGTCTTAGCTAGTGCGATAAGACAAATAAAAACATGAAAGGTGTGTAGAATGGAAAGAAAGAAAGAAAGAAAACTATCTTTATTCACAGATGACATCATTATCTATGTAAAAAAAAAAAAAAAAAAAAATCCCCCCAGGAAAGGACAAACGATTTCTGGAACTACCGAATATAACAAAGTTGCAGGATGCAAGGTTGATACACTAAAGTCAATTGCTTTCTTATATACCAGAAATGAACAATTAGAAATTTAAATTTAACAAAGCAATACGATTGATAATAGCGCCCCTCGAGAATGAAATACTCAGGTATATATCTAACACAATATGTACAGGAACTATATGCAGAAAATGACAAAACACCGATTACAAAAAATCAAAGATCTAATAAATGGAGAGATGATTTAGAAGACTCGATTGCTAAAATGTGAATTCTCCCCAAGTCAATCTATAGATTCAACACAATCTGATTTAATGTTTTTTTTAGGTTTGTTTATTTTGCGAGAGACAGGGACAGCGCAAGTGGGGGAGGGGCAGAGAGAGAGGGAGACAGAGATTCCCAAGCAGGCTCTGCACGGTCAGCCTGGAGCCCCATGTGGGTCTCGAACTCACAAAACCATAAGATCATGACCTCAGCCGAAACCAAGAGTTGGACGCTTAACTGAGTCACTCGGGGGTCCCTACACAATCTGATTTAAAATCTCAGCGAGATATTTTTTAATTACTGACAAACGTAAATGGTAAGACAAAGAACCTAGAATAGCCAACATAACATGGAGAAGAACAGAATTGGAAGACTCATACTATGTGATTGCGAGACTTACGCTAAGATTACAGTAATCGAGACAACATACTATTGGATGAAAGAGTAGATACGTAGATCAATGGAATAGAATAAGGAGCCCAGAAATAGACCCATACAAATATGGTCAACTGACCTTTGACAAAAGTGGATGGGCCATTCAGTGGAGAAAGGTAGTCTTTCCAACAAATTGTACTAGAACAATTAGACACCCATATGCCAAAAGAAGAACCTAGATATAAATTTATATCTTACATAAAAATGAACTTAAAATGGATCAGAGGCCTGCATGAAAAAAGCCAAACCTCTGACATTTCTAGAAGAAAACATAAGAGGAAATCCATACGACCTTGGATTTAGTGATGAGTTTTTAGATACATTACTCAAAAGATGAGCCATCAGAGAAATAATGGATCAATTAGACTTTATCCAAATTCAAAACACACACTCTGTCAAGGACACCGTTAAGAGAGTGAAAGGTCAAGCCACAGCCTGGGAGAAAATATTTGCAAAATGCCCACCTGATAAAGGGTGTGTATGTAAAGTATAGAGACACACAAAAGTCAACGATAAGAAAACAAGCAACTCTATTCAATAATGGGCAAAAAACATTAGAGAGTGGACACACTCCCTTTCTTTCTGCCCCTCCGCCATTCACGCACTCTCTCTCTGTCTCTCTCTGCCAAAAAAATAAACACTAAAAAAGAAAAGAAAAGAAAAGAAAAGAAAAGAAAAGAAAAGGAAAGAAAGAAGGGTGCCCCTTAGGAACTGAGTTGGTCTAGGAATAGATAACACAACAACTCTCGTTAGCTGGCAGGAAACCTCTGGCCTTTTCCGTTTAATGTCTTTAAGTTTATGGACATAATCCATCCTCAATGAATACAGGAGTTTTGCGAGGCTTTTTGGCTTTGATCTAACATCTATAGTTTTACTTTTGGCATAGATGTGCATTTTTTCTGCTCATTCCCGTTCAGAGGACCTCCTTTGCTTTGCTTTCAAGTTTCTATGCGGCCGAGGCATTAATTGCCACAATACTCCTGCCCTCCCTGTAAGAGGCAGAGAAGTGAGCTTAGGAGAGAGAACTGAATATTTTTGGCTTCAACTGTGTCTTTGGGAGCTGACTCCAGAGTAAAGACACTCTGCTCTGCTCTCCGCCACACAGAAGACTAAGTGGTCCAATCTCTACATCTGTTAGGGGTGATCTGGAGGTGTTTAACCTGTGCCTGTGTGATCCTTCGGGAAGCAATAATAGAAAGGCAATCATCATTAGGCAGTCTAATGCCTACTCTCCCGTATCTGTTTATCCTACATCTCCATTGAGGTAGAATTTACGAAATGGTTGAAAACTAAACAGGCCCCAAATGGAGTCACTTGTGCTAAGCCACACGTCACCAAACCAAGGCTGGATGCTTAACCTAATGATAGTTTTGGCCCTCCCAGAAACAGAATCTGAAGCCACAAAATCGATCAACTGATCAATCAAGAATTACCCGGTCAACACTAGTGAGGTAATCTGCCTGACAAAACTGCCGTGCCCTAAAGGAAAGTAAACTTTCTACAACCAATCGTCTTTTTGCTAGTGTAACTTCCTTCCCACCCCCCCCACCCCTTCTGCTTATCAAAGTCTTTCATTTCGTCTAGATCCATGGAGCTCCTTTCTATGAGCTAGATGAGATGCCTGATTGTCACGAATCATTGAATAAGGCCAATAAAATCTTAAGTTTGTTTATTTATTTTGAGAGAGACAGAGACAGCATGCGTGGGGGAGGGCACAGAGAGAGGGAGAGAGAATCCCAAGGAGGCTTTGCACTGCCAGCACAAAGCCCGATGTGGGACTCGAGCTTACCAAACCATGAGATCATGACCTGAGTCGAAACCAAGAGTCGGACACTTAATCCACCGAGGCGCCCCAAGCCAATAAAACCTTTTAAATTTACTCAGTTGAATAACTTTGGTTTTTTCTTTTGAAACAAGGTTAAAGGATGTGTCACTTATTGTTTCTCTTCCGATGCAGCTGTTCCCAAAATTACATCTTTATAAAAGAATCCTTGCCTTGAGAGTGCTGGCCAGAAATTGGGCCATGACTCTGCGTTTCCATTTAGCAAACATTTCCAGATTTATTGGCAAAAGGTATCATGCTGTGAAAGTTGACACTTCTGTCGGTGGCATAGAGACTGTCAGGGGAAAAGTGTGACAGATACAAGTGATATATGTAACTATGGATAACTGTCTATTAAACTACAGATACCATAAACACAATCCTTGTAGCCCAAATTCAGCACAACAAATCAAATATACTATTAGGGGCAATGCAATGACAGTGACAACAAAAATACTATACTAACAAAGTCCTGAAAGCCGCCAGTAAGAAATATTTCTGAACTATTTCTTTTTTAAAAATTTTTATTCAATGTATTTAAACAAACAAAAAACCAATTCACCCATTTCTCCCACTCCCTGCAACCACCAGTCTGTTTACAGCTTTTTTTTTTTAGATTCCACAAATTAGAAAGCTATATGGGGGCTGGGGGTGGGGGGCCCTGGGTGGCTCAGTCGGTTGAGCATCCAACTTCGGCTCCGGTCATGATCTCACGGTTCGTAAGTTCGAGCCCCGCGTCGGGCTCTGTGCTGACAAGCTCAGAGCCCGGAGCCTGCTTCGGATTCTGTGTCTCCCTCTCTCTCCGCCCCTCCCCTGCTCACGCGCTCTCTCTCTTCTTCTGTCTCTCAAATAACAAACATTAAAAAATTTTAAAAAAAGAAAGCTATATGGGATTTGTCTTTTTCTGTCTGAATTATTTCACTTAGCAGAATGTCCTTAAGGTCCACGCATGTTGTCACAGATGTCAAAATTTCATTCTCTTTAATGGTTGGACAATATTTCATGTTCTTTATACATTTATCCATCAGTGGACACTTAGGTTCTTTTCACATCTTGGCTGTTGTAAGTAATGCCACAATTTAAGATGGGGAACATATATTTTTCTTCAAATTAGTGTTTTTATTATTTTTAAATAAATACCTGGACGTATAATTGCTGAGTCATATGATAGTTTTTTTTTTAATTTTTGATTTATTATTTTTTAAATTTTATTTTAGAGAGCATGAGTTGGGAAGAGGGAGAGAAAGAGAATCTGAAGCAGGCTCCACGCACAGCACGGGGCTGAATGTGGGGCTTGATCTCATGACTGTGAGATCATGACCTGAGCAGAAATCAAGAGTCAAATGCTTAACCGACTGAGCCCCTCAGATGACCAGTGTATTTTTAATTTTTAAAGACATTCCATATTGTTTTCCATAGTGGTTGCACCAATTTACGGTCCCGCCAAACACTGCACAAGGGTTCTCTTTTCTCCACATCCTCGCCAACACTTGGTATTTCTTGTCTTTTATAATAAAACATTGTGACAAGGGTGAGATGATCTCTCATAATGGTTTTGATTTGCCAGTTCCCTGGTGGTGAATGATACTGAGCATGTTTTCATGCACCTGCTGGCCAACTGGATGTCTCTTTTGGAAAGAAATGTTTATTCAGATCTTCTGCCCATCTTTTCATTGGATTGTTTGGGTTTTTGGTTTTGTTTTGCTTTTTTTTGTTTGTTTGTTTTGCCGTTGAGTTGGATGAATTCCTTATACATTTGGAATATTAGCCTTTTATCAGATACATGATTTGCAATTATTTTCTCCTATTCAGTATGCTGCCTCTCCATTTTGTTGACAGTTTCTTTTGCTGCACAAAACCTTTTTAGTCTCATGTCGTCCCCCTTGTTTATTTTTGCTTTTGTGGCTTTTGTTTTTGGGGTCAGATTTAAAAAAAAAAAAATCATCACCAAGACCTATGTCATGGAGCTCACCATCTACTTTTCTTCTAGGAGTTTTATGGTTTTAGGTCTTTAACCTATTTTGAGTTGCGTTTTGTGTATAGCATAAGACAGTGATCCACTTTCAATCTTTTGCATGTGGCTGTCCAATTTTCCCAACACCATTTATTGATGAAACTGTCCTTTCCCCATTGTATATTCTTGGCTCCTGTTATGAATGCATTGACCATAGGTGTATGGGTTTATTTCTGAGCTGTCTACTCTGTTCCATTTATCTATGTGTTTGTTTTTATGCCAATACGATACTGTTTTAATTACTGTAGCCTTGTAATATAGTTTGAAATCAGGGACATGATGCTTTCAGCTTTGTTCTTCCTTTTCCAGACTGCTTTGGCTATTTAGAGTCCTTTTTGGTTCCATACAAATTCTAGGATTGTTTGTTCTATATCTGCGGAAAAAAAAAAAAAAAACCAAACATTGGAATTTTGATAGGGAATGGATTAAATCTGTATGTTGCTTTGGGTAGCTACCAATAAGAGATCTTTCTGACCTATTGAGAAGTTAGTATTGCATCCCACTCCTGATAATCCCCAGCACCGTGCCAGACACAAGATAATCCCTTCAAAACACACCAAATTTGATTGCTTTGCCTCTATTAATGCACAATGATTTTATTTATACTATTTCTTTTTTTTTTTTTTTTTTAATTTTTTTTTCAACGTTTTTTATTTATTTTTGGGACAGAGAAAGACAGAGCATGAACGGGGGAGGGGCAGAGAGAGAGGGAGACACAGAATCGGAAACAGGCTCCAGGCTCTGAGCCATCAGCCCAGAGCCTGACGCGGGGCTCGAACTCACAGACCGCGAGATCGTGACCTGGCTGAAATCGGACGCTTAACCGACTGCGCCACCCAGGCGCCCCTATTTATACTATTTCTGAAGCAGCGTCACCTGATTCTGAAGACTAGAAGTAAACAATTAAGCTACAAAAAGTGCAAGACAGGCCACACGCTCCTGTGTACCTTCGAACAATCGTGGTTTCTTACTGTCTTTTTCCATCCTTATCTTCATGGCAAATGCCTACTCATCTCTCAAAGTCATGCTCAGATATCACTCCTAGTCAGCCTTTCTTTCTTTTTTCTTTCTTCTTTTTTACTATCCCCTCTCAATGAATTATGTTCTATACTACGTTATATCAATATGATGTCAATATTTATTATCACATTACCCCTGTGTGCTGTAATGAATGGTTTACGTGTGTGCTTTCCACACTGGATTGTGACGTCTTCGGTGGTAAAAAGGATTTCTTGTTAGCTGTGTGTCCCTAGTGCTTCTCATGTGGTCAGTTTCGTAAATGACAGTCAAGAAATGTGGAGTTACCAACTTCCAGGCTGAAGCAATACCACCGTTGTATCTCCCCAGAGAAAATGAAAACACTGATTCGAAACAATATACGCCTCCTAATGTTTATTGCAGCATTAGTTACCTCGGCCAAGATATGGAAACAACTTGGACTTTGAGGAGGCCAACACGGCCGAGAGACAGGGGGATCCATACGTCCCGCGTCTCTCAAACAAAGAAGTGTGGAAGCCAAAGGACTTTGAACACCAGAGCCTGGGAGAAAAAGAGACTGAATCTACTAGCAAGATATGGAAACAACTTAAGGGTCCATCAACAGATACACAGCTAAGGAATATGTAGCTATCTATATATTATGCAGCCATGAAAAGGGATGACATCGTGCCCCGTGAGACAACATGGATGGACCTACAGGGTATTATGCTAAGTGAAATAAGTCAGACTGAGAAAGACAAATACTACATGATTTCACTCACAAGCGTAACCTTAAAAAAATGAATAAACAAGAAGCAGAATCAGACCTATAAATGCAAAGAATGGACTGGTGGTTGTCAGAGGGGAAGGGGTTGGGAAGGGGTTGGGCAAAATGGGTGAAGGGGAGAGGAACACACAGGCTTCCAGTCATGGGATGCGGAAGTCACGGGAATAAAAGGCACAGCACAGGGAAGACAGTCAATGATACTGTAATGGCGATGTAACGGGACAGATGGAGGCTACACTCTGAACAGAGCATAAGGTACAAACTTGTTGAACGACTACGTTGTACACCCGAAACTGTCGTAACATTGTGTGTCAACTACACTAAAAAAAAAAGGGAAAAAAAAGGGAGATACGACCATCCCAGGCATGTTAAGGCAGATGACACATTTCTCCTTTGACTTAAGAGTTATTTGATTGCTATGACAATCTGATTGTGATAACAACATCTGATCACTATATCTGATTGTTAGGTGTGGTGAATACAGATAAAACTCATTAAATTTGCATGCATAAAATTAGAGGGGTTAACTCCATGACCAGGCCCTGATTACCTCAAAGCTTTAACTCAAGGGCCACCAACCAAATGATCAATACCTATCAGTACTATCCAGGGCTTACTACTTGCTTTCTTTTCCTCCTTACTTTATCCATAAAATAGAGATAATAACTCATGTCGTAGGATTGTTAAGGAGATTAAATAACATTGTACTTGCGCTCACAAGAGCACTCATATCAGACGTGGTCAAAAATAAAATTTTATTTTTTCCATACCGCATGGTTCTTCAAGTTGGTGGCAACGATTCTGCCTTCTTTTATAAGCTTTTAGAGGACCTCCGGCAAGGAAGGAAAACTCCAGAAAGGGTTCCTACCCAACCCCTTCTCCTCGTGGAATCTGCTGCCTTATCCACTCATGACTCCAAGTAATCTCAAAGATGTAAGTTAGGGTCTGATGATCTAACCACTCTCTCCAAGCACAAAGTTAAGCCAATTATATGCTTGACCTAAAGAAATTTAGTGCTCAAAAACTAACTCAGAAAAGAAGCCAGGGACATTGAATTTAATTAATTGAATTAATTAAGAATTGAAGAAGATAGGGACACTGAATTAATTTAATATCGACGGAATCAACCATAAAGTTGCTTATTTGCATATCAAAATAGTATTTGAGAATCTTGGAAGCATGTCAGTTGCTGCCTGGTAAATGAGTATGCAATGCTAGCCTTGATTAAAATGTTCAAGTCGAGACATTAATTAGACATATTCCAAGGTAGCACAAACCCCCTCCCTGTTTCAGGGAGGATATTGCCATTATCAAAATAAATGTGATATATTTCCTTAAGCTTAGTTCGTCACAGAGTACATTTTACATGGTTATTAAGTATACCACAATAAAATGGGATAAGTATGCTGATTACTATGCTATTTTGAACAAAATTAATTTAGTATGACTGATGCATATGGATCTGAAATAAATTAATGCCTATATATATATATATATATATATATATATATTGCCTTTAATAGACCCATTCTGGCTAATGTCAAATTTCTCCAGAAGCCTCGAAAATGAACCAGGGGTGCAATATTAATGGTGACATTTTGTTTACTACAAGCCCATTAAAAAACATTGCTGGTCATTTGAAATAAAACAGGAGAGTGTGGGAAAGGGGAACAGTCAGAGAGATACATTAATTAGTAGCTTATTAGAAAGGCCCTAGCCCCTGAACTTGATACATTTTCAGAAAGACCAGTTAGCTTAATTCTGCAAATGCTGGGGGGAATTCCAAAAATAGGAATCGCTGCTTTGCTAAACGGATAATGTATAAAATGTGGCCCAAAGAATATTCTGGTCCTGTAGAGGGCGGGATTATGCAAAGGAATAAGGCAAACATTATTACGGCATTTTTAAAATCTCAGTGACGATTGGGTTTTGTTTTACCTCATGATCACCAAATCCTCATCAAAAGGATTTGCTTAAATAGGTGTTTTGTGATAGAGCGATAACCAGTTTTAAGTCATTACAGAAGCAGTTTAATTGAATACAGTTTTACAAATATGCTGAGGTTGTTTGAATGCATGGTTTGCTCAAGCACAAGATAAAACCCCAAATTCCTAGTAACAACATAATGATACTGTGATGACAGTAGCAAACAGATAATTACATATACTGTTCATTTCTTAACCGTTCCATTACTAAAAATAAAAATTTTAAATATCTCCGTAAAGCAAAAATTAAGGAGGTGGAATGTGCTGTTGCACATATATATTTTTCCATCCACATTTTCCAGGCTTTCTATGACCATGAATGATCATACGGTCACTCCTTTCATTACGTGGCACGTTTTGAAGATTCACCATATGCCGAGGTATATATTATTACAGATTCATATGGAGATGATATGAATTTAAATGCAAAGTTCCCGTCTTTTAAAGTCTCATCGTCTAATTTATATGTCATAGTAAAAATCATTAGCTAAGTTTGGTCAAAAGCAGTCGGTCACTTTACTGTCTAGCGTACCAATTGGGCTTTAAAAATTTAGCAACGATACGTGCGATATAAAATGAGAAAGACAAAAGGACGTAGCTAAGCGCCAGAAATGTAACAAAAATGAAAGGCCGTGAAATGTGCTGTTCTTTGCAGCATGTAGTGTGGGCCAGGAGTTGGGCTACTGAAGTGTATTAAAGACAAAACAGGTTCCATAGGAGATGGGATCAGTGTCAGTCGCCCATTATAAAGCCGCTGGTTGGGGATGTGGCACAGAATCTGTTCATTAAAAGGTAGGAGAGGGGCGACTGGGTGGCTCAGTCGGTTAAGCGTCCAACTTCAGCTCAGGTCACGATCTCGCGGTCCACGAGTTCGAGCCCCGCCTCGGGCTCTGGGCTGATGGCCCAGAGCCTGGAGCCTGCTTCCGATTCTGTGCCTCCCTCTCTTTCTACCCCTCCCCCGTTCATGCTCTGTCTCTCTCTGTCTCAAAAATAAATAAACGTTAAAAAAAATAAAAAAATAAAATAAATAAAAATAAGAAATAAATAAATAAAAGGTAGGAGAGCTCTTCAAGTACCTTCACCAAATATGTTCAAATACATGTAGGTAGAGGCCAGTTCAAGATGGTGGTGTCCTCCTGAAGAAGAACTGAGGGCTGACTGAACAGCTACTGATCGACCAAGGGTGGAGAGAACGGCCAGAGAACAGCAAGACGGTTGAGAAACAGTAACAAAGGGAAGCCCCACCCCCAACACTGAAAATGGCAATGGGGAGGGGGAGTGCTCAGGGACCAGAAACAGATTCCTCTTGTCCTGGGGCACAGAAAAAGCCCGGTGGTTTAAAACAGCACCTAGCAGGGGCGCCTGGGTGGCTCGGTCGGTTCGGCATCCCACTCTTGATTTCCACTGGGGTCATGATCTCACGGTTCATGAGATCGAGCCCCGAGTCTGTCTGCCCCGAGTAGAGCCTATTTGGGATTCTTTCTCCTCCTCTCTCTCTGCCCCTCCCCAGCTCTCTCTGACTCTCTCTCAAAAACTAACAAAATAAAATAAAATAAAACAAAATAAAATAAAATAAAATAAAACAAAACAAAACAAAATAAAAAATAAAAAAGCAACTAACATAAAAAAGAGACAACACTAGAATCCTGCGAAGTGGCAGGGGAGCTCTCCAGGTCAGAGGGCCCGGAGAATGACAGGGTTTGTTTTCCCACTCTCCCTTGGAAGCCTGGACTCAAGAAGAGTCTAGTCACCGTGGTAGGCGGGTCCGGTCATCTCGGTGGCCTTCCAACTTCAGTGAGCCTAGGATCCACGTGCCCATACCAATCCTAGATATGCTGGGATGCCGAAGAAAAAAGCCGGGGTTTAGAGGGTCCAGGGAACTGAGGGAATACTCTATCCCCCTCCGCTTCAAGGGCCCACACTGGAGCAGGATCTGACTGCCATACGGGGTGGATTTGGATGCCATAATTGGAAAGTGGTAACGGGTGAGTCCAGTCGCCACAGGGAGCTGGCAACCCCAGCAAGCCCAGGGTCCTGAAGCCCGTGCCAGTCCTGGTCGCGCTGGGGCAAAGAAAAAACAAACAGTTTAAAAGGGCTGCGGAACCGCAGGACCTTCCTCTCCCCCTCCACCGTAGAAGTCGAGACCAGTGCAAAATCTGGCTGAGTGAGCTTGTGACCTCAGTGAGCCCAGGGTCCACGAGCCCACACCGGCTGCCCCACGGCGCTGGGACACAGGAAACAAGCCATGGTTTTGTGGGTTTTATTTGTCATTTTTAAAAAATGGTTCTGTTTTATTATTTTTTTTACGTATTAAAATTTGTCTTATTTTGTTTTTATTTGTTTTCTTTTTTTTTATTTTATTCTTTTCTTGTTCTCTCTTTTCTTCTTTCTTCCTTTTCTCTTCTTCTTCTTCTTCTTCTTCTTCATTCTCTTTGCCAAGAGCCATGGTTTAAAAGAGTGACTAGCATATACAGCTTGGCTGGCTCCAGCCAGCAAGCAAAAGTTACCAAACACACACAATCTGCAGAGGGGTCAACCATACAAAGTTGAGGAGCTACTCCTTCAACTTTAGGAGAAGTAGCCCTTTTCCCTAATCCATAAAAACAAATACAGAAAGTCAAGCAAAATGGGGGGACAGAGGATTGTGTTCCAAAAGGAAGAACAAAAAACTCTCAGGAAAATAATGAAATAAGACAGAGATAAACACTATGGCTGATAAAGAGTTCAAAGCACAATGATTGTACAGATACTCACTGCGTTAGAGAAAAGAATGAAAGAACTCCGTGAGACCTTCAATAAAGAGATAGAAAATTTTAAAAAGAACCAATCAGAGCTGAATGATACAATAACTGAAATACAAAACACACTGGAGAGAATCATTGGTAGAGTAAAGGGTGCAGAAGAATGGATCAGTGATCTGGAAGACAGAGTAATAGTAGGCACGCAAGCTGAGCGGTGAAAAGAGAAAAGATTTTTATAAACTTTTTTTTAAATTTTTTAACGTTTATTTATTTTTGAGACAGAGAGAGACAGAGCATGAACAGGGGAGAGTGAGAGAGAGAGAGGGAGACACAGAATCTGAAACAGGCTCCAGGCTCTGAGCTGTCAGCACAGAGCCTGATGCGGGGCTTGAACTCACGAACCATTAGATCATGACCTGAGCCGAAGTCAGATGCTTAACCGACTGAGCCACCCAGGCGCTCCTAGAGAAAAGATTTTTAAAACTAAGGATAGTTAAGAGATCTCTTGGACAACATTAAGCAAACAACATTAGCATTATAGAGGTCCCAGAAGAAGAGAAAGAGAGAAAGGTGTAGAAAACTTCTTTGAAGAAAGAGTAACTGCAAATTTATCTAACCTCAGGAGGCAAATAGATATCCAAGCCCAAGAAGTTCATAGAGTTGCAAACCAGATGAACCCAAGGAGGTCCAGACCGCAGCACATAATAATTCATATGGCAAAGGTTAAAGACAAAGAGAGGCTCGTAAAAGCAATAAGAGAGCAACAAAAAGGTACCTACGAGGGAAAACCTATACAACTATCAGCTGACTTTTCACCAGAAATTTTGCAAACCAGAAGAGAGTGGCGGGATATATTCAAAGTGGCAAAAGGAAAAAAAAACCTATGACCAAGAATATTCTACTCAGCAAGGTTATCATTCAGATTTGAAGGGGGGAGAGATTTTCCCAGAAAAACGAAAGATAAACATGTTTATCACCACTACACCAGGCTTACAAGAAATATTAGAGGGACTTCTTTAAGTGGAAAAGAAATGGCCATCGTCAGACATAAGAAAAATGGGAAGAAAAAGACGTAAACCATGACAAGATATACACAAAATGTGGGAAACGGAATAAAAAGAGAAGAGGGAAATAGAAAAAGAAAGAAGATCATTTGTTTTTGTTTTTTCTTAGACCGTGTTTGAATTTAAATGACCATTGAATTAATATGGACTGCTTTTTACTTAGGATATTATACATATGAACCGCATGGTAACCACATACCCCAAACCTATGATATGCGATGTAAATGGCTGAATGCTACAATCAGAAGACGTAGAGTGGAGGGAAATGCTAAATCAAACAAAGAAAACACACACACACACACACACACACACACACACACAAAACAAAAAACAGGACACATCTATGTGCTACATACAAGAGACTCACCTCAGACCTACAGCTGCATACAGACTGCAAGTGAAGAGATGGGAAAACATTCACCATGGAGATAGAAGCAAAGAAAAAAAAGCCAGGGTAACCACATTCATATCAGAAAAAACAGACTCTTTTTTAAAATGTTTCTTTTTTTCTGAGAGAGAGGAAGAGCATGAGCAGGGGAGGGAAAAAGAGAGAGGGGGGCAGATGATCTGAAGCGGGGTCTGTGCTGACAGCGGGGCTCGAACTTACAAACTATGAAATCACGACATGAGCCAAAGTCGGATGCTTAATTGACTGAGGCACCCAGGTGCCCCCAGGCAAAATAGACTTTAAAATAAAGACTGTAATGAGACAAAGAAGGGCATTAAATAATGATAAAGGGGGCCAACCCAATAAGAGGATATAACAGTTGTTAAGTATCTACTCAGCCAACACTGGAGCATCTAAATACATAAAGCAAATATTAATGGACATACAGAGAAAAATTGATGGTAATACAACTCTAGAAGGGGACTTTAACACTCTACTTCATCAATAGACAGATCTTCCGGGCAGAAAATCAATAAAGAAACAACGTATTCAAATGACACACTGGACTAGATGGGCATAACAGATATTTACAGAACATTCCATTCAAAACCAACAGAATACACATTCTTTTCAAGCACGCATGGAACATCGTCCAGAAAAGATCACATACGAGACCATAAAATGAACCTCAATAAATTTAAGAAGGTTGAATCATACCATGCACCTTTTCTGACCACAACAGTATGAAACTAGAAATATACCACAAGAAAAAAATGGAAAAAGCCCACAAACACAAGGAGACTAAACAACACGATACTAAACAACTAATGAGTCAATGAAGCAATCGAAGAAGAAATTTTTTTAAAAAATGCATGGAGGCAAATGAAAATGAAGACACAACAATCCGATATCTCTGGAACACAGTGAAAGCTGGCCAAATAGGGAAGTATATACATAGCAATACAGATTGACTTCAAGAAACAAGGAAAAACTCAAATAAACAATCTAACCTTATGCCTAAAGAAACTAGAAAAAGAACAAACAAAACCCAAGGTGAATAGAAGAAAGAAAATAATAAAGATCAAAGGAAAAAATAAATAATATAGAGACTAAAAGAACAATGAAAAGAATGAATGAAACCAAGAGCTGGTTCATTGTAAAGATAAACAAAATTGACAAAACTTTAGCCAGACTCATCAAGAAAAAAGAGAGAAAGGACCCAAATAAGTAAAATCAGAGACAAGAGAGAAGTAACAACTGATACCACAGAAATACAAAGGATTATACTAGAATACTATGAGAAATTATATTCCAACAAATTGGACAACCAAGAAGAAATGGATAAAATCCTAGAAACATGCAATCTTCCAAAACTGCACCAGGAAAAAATAGAAAATATGAATAGACCAATTACAGGAATGAAACTGAATTGATCATAAAAACCTGCCAAAAAATGAAAGTCCAGAATTCACAGGTGAATTCTATCAAACATTTAAAAAAGAGTTAATACTGGGCATCTGGGTGGCTAAGTCGGTTAAGCATCCAACTCTTGGTTTGGGCTCAGGTCATGATCTCACAGCTTCATGGGTTGGAGCCTCACATCGGGCTCTGTGCTGGCAGTGCAGAGCCTTCTTGGGATTCTCTCGCTGCCCCTCCTCCACTCATGCTGTCTCTGTCTCTCTCTAAATAAATAAATAAACTTTAAAAAAATAAAAATAAATAAAAAAGAGTTCATACTTATCATCCTCAAGTTATTCCAAACAAATTAAAAAGAAAGGGAAGATTCCAAATATCATCATTACCCTGATACCAAAACCAGACAAAGAGACCACACACACACCCCCTCACACACACACACACACACACACACACACACACACAAACTATAGACCGATATCCCTGATGAACATACATGCAAAAATCCTCAACAAAATATTAGCAAACCACTTACAGCAATACATTAAAAAGATCATTCACCATGATCAGGTGAGATTTATTCCTGGGATGCAAGGATGGTTCAATATTTGTGTTTAATCAATGTCGTACATCACAACAAAATGAAGCATCAAAAGTCATACAAAAACCATACGGTTATCTCAATAGAAGCAGGTAAAGCATTTGACAAAATTCAACATCCATCCATGAAAAAAAGTCTCAACAAAATGGAGTTAGAGGGAACATATTCCAACATAATAAAGGCCATATATGAAACACACACATCTAACGTCATCCTCAACGATGAAAAATTAGGTTTTCCACTAAGGTCAGGAACAAAACAAGGATTTCCACTCATGCCACTTTTATTCAACATAGTACTAGAAGTCTTAGCCACAGCAATCAGACAAGGAAAAACTAAGAGGCATTCAAATTGATAAAGAAGTTAAGCTATTCACAGATGTTTAGCTAAAGAAGTTAAACATTATTCACAGATGACATGATACTACACATAGAAAACCCTAAAGATTCCACCAAAAAAACCACTAGAAGTAAAAAACAAACTCAGACAAGTGGAAGGATACATAATTAACACCTAGAAATCAGTAGCATTTCTACACAATAACAATGAAGTTATTAAAAAGAGAGAGAAAGAGAAATTAAAAAAAAATCATTGACAATTGCATGAAAAAAAACACCCAGGAATAAACTTAACCAAAGAGGTGAAAATCCTCTATTCTGAAAACTCTAAAACAGCGATGAAAGAAATTGAAGATGACACAAACACATGGAAATATGTTCCATATTCATGGCTTGGAAAACTAAGATTGTCAAAATTTCCATATTACCCAAAGCAATCCACAGATTCAATGCAAACCCTATCGAAATACCAATGGCACTTTTTGCAAAACTAATACTACTAAAATTTGTATGGAACCACAGAAGAGCCCAAACAGCCAAAACCATCTTAAGAAAGAACAAAGCTGGGGTATCAAATCCCAGATTTTGAGATACACAACAAGGCTGTAGTAATCAAAAGCTGTATGGTGCTGGGAAAAGCAGACAGCTACACGTACAAGAACGAAATTGGACTATTTTCTAACCCTACGCACAAAAATAAACTCAAAGTGGATTAGGGACCTAGTGTGAGGCCTGAACCCACAAAAATCCTAGAAGAGAACACAAGCAGTAATTTCTCTGACATCAGCCATAGCAACATTTTTCTAGATATATACCCTAACGTAAGGGAAATAAAACCAAAAATAAACTATCGAGGCTACATCAAAATAAAAAGCTTCTGCGCAGCAAAGGAAAGCATCACCGAAAGAGAAAGACAATCTACTGAATCAGAGAAGATATTTGTAAATGTCATATCCAACAAGGAGTTAGTATCCAAAATAAAGGACTCCTACAACTCAACACCCAAAGAACAAACAATGCAGCTTAAAACTGGACAGAGGACCTGAACGGATATTGTTTCAAAGGAGACACCCAGATGGACAACAGACTTATGAAAAGACACTCGACATCACGAAGCATCACAGAAATGCCCATCAAAACCGCAATGGGATATCACGTCACCCCTGTTCGAACGATTAAAATCAAGAAGGCAAGATACAAGTGTTGACGAGGATGCGGAGAAAAAAGGAACCCTTGTGAACTGTTGGTGGGAACGTAATTGGTACAGCCACTGTGGAAAACAGTATGGAGGTTCCGCAAGAAATTAAAAATAGAAATGCCACATGGGGGCACCTAGGTGGCTCGGTCGGCTAAGTGTCCGACTCTTGATCTCGGCTCAGATCTTCATCTCGTGGTTCGTGAGTTACAGCCCCGAATGGGGCTCTGTGCTGACAGTGTAAAGCCTGCTTGGGATTCTCTCTCTCTGCCTCTCTCTCTGCTTCTCCCCCAGGCACGTGCTCACTCACTCTCTCAAAATAAATAAATAAACTTAACAACAACAACAACAACAACAAAGAAATGCCATATGATTCAATAATTCCGCTCTTGGGTATTTGGCCAGGGAAAATGAAAAACCGAATTCAGAAAGATGTATGCACCCCTATGTCGACTGCAGCATTATTTACGATAGCCAAGGCATGGAAGCAACCTACAGATGAATGGATAAGGAAAATGTGGTGTACATACACCATGGAATATTACATAGTCATAAAAAAGGATGATACACTGTGCCATTTGAGACAACATGGATGGACTGAGAGGGCATTATACTAAGTGAAATGTCAGATTAAAAAAACAGATATCTTATGATTACACTCATAAATGGAACCTAAAAAAAAAAAAAAAAAACAAATATGCAGCCAAGTCAGATCTAGAAATACAGAGAACAAACTGATAGTTGCCGGAGAGGAGAGGGGTGGGGGTGGGGGGATGGTCAAAATGGGTTAAGGGCAGAGGGAGATACGGGCCTCGAGTTACGAATTGAGTAAGTCACAAGAATAAAAAGCAAAGCATAAGGAATACAGTTAATGATACTGTAATAACGATATAACAGGTGACCTCAAGGATAAGGAGAAATTCTTAAATGTTTCTTTTTCTTTTTCTTTTTCTTTTTTAAATGTTTATTTTTGAGAGAGAGAGAGAGAGAAAGAGAGAGAGAGAGAGTGGGGGAAGGGCAGAGAGAGGGGGAGACACAGAATCCAAAGCAGGCTCCGGGCTCTGAGCTGCCAGCACAGAGCCCGACATGGGGCTCGAACCCACAAACCAGGAGGTCGTGACCTGAGCCAAAGTCAGCTGCCTAACCGACTGAGCCATCTCGGCGCCCCAAGGGCAAGCCACAATTAACACCAGAATTGAATAGTTTGGTAAACTTGACTATATTAAAAAGATGAACAGCTCTCCATTAAAAGACAATGTAGAAACTGAGAGAAGAGAGTACAACATAAATAACTAGCAAAGGGTTATTTAGGAATACATAAAGAATTCTTACAAATTCAAAAGAAAATATTTCTTTTAAATGAGGTCAAAATCTGAACAAATATTACATAGCAGAGAAACGCTCGTGAGGACTAAACCTAAGATATGTTCGACTCCCCAAGTAAGGAGAATACCAATGAAGACTACAGTGTGCTAACAGCATATACCCATTTTGATCTGCAAAGACCGAGAAGTGTTGAAAGGATCCAGTGTTGAATCCATAGGATCTCTTATATATTGCTGTTGAGAGCATAGATTGGTATCGCTACTTAGACAAACAATCTGGTATATTTTTTATAAAGATGAATATTTAAATACTTTATAAACCAGCAATAACATGAGAACTCTTGCATGCGTGTGCAACATTTATAAGAATATTCATAGGAGCACTAAAACAGGGGCAACTAGGTGGCTCGGTGAGTTAAGCTTCTGACTCTTGGTCTCGGCTCAGGTCATGATCTCAGGGTTCATGAGTTCGAACCCCACGTCTAGCTCCACACTGCCGGTACAGGGTCTGCTTGGGATTCTCTCTCTCTCCGGCCCTCCCCCACTCACACTCTCTCTCTCAAAATAAGTAAATAAGCCTCAAAAAGAGTAAAACCCATAAAGTGAAATATCCAAGTGCTTGGCGACTGAAGAATGGGTAAATTACGGTTTATTTATATAATAATATTCTAGAGATACATGTCACAAAACGGATAGGAACCTAATGTTGAGGGGCAAAGCAAAAATTTTATATGGCATTATCGCTTTGAAAATGTCTAAAAAATCAAAAGCATAAAGCAATACAAGTTTAAGCATACATATACACACAATGAAACACACACACACAAAAGTCGTAACATTGAACGTAGTGGGTACTTTCGGATTGAAGGGGGGAGGGCAAAGGAGTAGCACAGAGTGTATATTGTCATTGAAAAATAAACAGATAATAATAAATACAACTCATTGTTTCCGTACTAGTGAACAAAAGGAAATGAGTTCACACAGAACATTATCAAACTCAGCTAAGAATGGAGAATGAAAAAAAAAGAATAAAGGGATGATAGACTGAAAAGTTTTTTACATGTGAAAATATGATTCAAAATATATCCATATCGAAAGTAAATGCAGAAGGATTAAACGTGCCTATTGGAGACAAAGATGAATTAATTAATTTTTTTTATGCCAGAAATCTGTTGGTACAAGCAGACACACGAAAATAAGCTGTCACAGGAAGGTTAAAATTATTTTTTTATATTAAAAAAATTTTTTTTTATAGAAAAAAATAATTTTTGTATAAAAGTTTTACTAGGCAACTTCTAACCAAAGAAAGATGGCACAAAGATATTAACACCGAAATATATAAAATACAAAGCATTCATCGTGATAGAGGTTTACCATATGATAATAAAAAAATAAAATCAACCAAAAGGATATATTACTATGAACTCATATGCACCTCATATCATTGTGTATGTGTGTGTTGATAAAATTGGAAGTAAGAGTTGACAAAATCAGAATTATAGCTGAAGATATTAAGTCACCTCTATAAAACAAAAGGCAGATCAAACACAGAATATAAGTAAAGACTAAAGATTTCGAGCAGCAGCAGAAATAAGCTTGATCTAAAACACAACAGAACGCATATTATCTTTCTTAGTACACACTGAACATCATTCATTTTAAACTTTATTTTGAGAGAGAGAGATGGAGTGCAAGCAGGGGAGGGGAAGAGAGAGAGGGAGAGAGAGAGGGAGAAAGAGAGGGAGAGACAGAATCCCACTGTCAGCATGGAGCCCGATGTGGGGCTTGAACTCACGAACCGCGAGATCATGACTTGAGCTGAAACCAAGAATCAGACGCTTAACTGACTGAGCCACAGTCAGCCACCACAGGGTGCGGGGGACATGTTTAGTGACTTTAAAACTCACTCCTAAACAGCTTACGGGTTAAAGAAACAAAATTTAGAATATATGACAATGAGAGTTCTATATATCAAAACCGAAGTGGTACTTAACAAATAAATGTACAACATTAAGTATACATATTAAAAAAAAAAAAAACAGAGAGAGAAAATAATTGAGTATTGAAATAAATAAGCCAGGAAAAGAACCAAACAGGGGTAGGGGTGAGCGGGAGGGAAGTAATAAAGACAGAAAATTCAACTGCTAGAAACACCACTGAAAAACCTCTCGAGAATATCAATAAAACCAAGAGTGACATTTCACAAGTATTAATGAGTAAACGCATTGAATATGATTTGGAGCGAACCCTTGAGAGCTGAAAACAGAATTATCTACATCCAATTAGAAGAGACACCCAGGTAACCCCTCAAGCCACAAGAATGCCTTTTTTTGTGCCCAGAACCAAAAGGAATAGAGAATGAGCCCGTAGTTAAAAAAAGAAATGCGGTATTCTGATAAAGCCATCATATTGCCATTTCACACCTTCAATATATCTAGGACCTTTCACATTTCACGGAGTGATTTCACATAGAGGGTTTCATTTTTAGAAATTACGACTCGCAAGATGCGCGTCTGTCATAGGTGTGAAGACGCTTATGGGGTATTTGAAAGCGAGTTATAATCGGCTACCCGTTCGTGCAGCCTTCCCGAAGAAAAGAGCAGTACAGTATTCAGAAACACGCTTCCCTTGAAGCAAGTGCACTAACGAGATTAGAGAGATAGACACACCATTGCTAGGAAGGTGTCAAAAGAGAAGAATTCCCTAAATTCTGAGCTCAACATTAGTAAGCGAGGCCTTTTTCAGAAGTTCATTCTTATAATCTTAAAATCCATCGTAAAAACAAGAACAGGAGAGGGGCGCCTGGGTGGCGCAGTCGGTTAAGCGTCTGACTTCGGCTCAGGTCATGATCTCACGGTCCGTGAGTTCGAGCCCCGCGTCGGGCTCTGGGCTGATGGCTGGGAGCCCGGAGCCCGCTCCGGATTCTGTGTCTCCCTCTCTCTCTCTGCCCCTCCCCCGCTCATGCTCTGTCTCTCTCTCTCAAAATTAAATAAACATTAAAAAAAAAAAACATAACAGGAGGATTTCTGTTTACCCACTGCATTAAAACTTAAGAGCATCTTACTTGTTCGTTTGGGAAGATTTAACAAAGATCAAGTTCAAGGCAATGACGTGTCACAGAAACTACTCGCGCACAGCAAACTAGCTATTGGGGATGAATTGATTATAAGGCATGACTTTAGTTTTTAACAAAATATTTTACTTTGCAATATTCATTTCTTAAAAGTGATCTTGCAGTCATGAGGAATGCTTGATACTATATGTGAATAAAATCATTGCTCACGTTTTAATCTTCCACATGAAATATCTTAAAGTTTTTTAATGTTTATTTTTGAGAGATTGAGAGCGAGAGCGAGCACCACTTGGGGAGGGGCAGAGACAGAGGGGGACAGAGGACCCCAAGCAGGCTCTGCACTGACAGCAGAGAGCCCGATGCGGGACTCGAACCTACGAACCTGTGATCATGGCCTGAACTGACGTTGACCACTGAACCGACTGAGCCACCCAAGCGTCCCCGTATGAAATATCTTTCCACAAAAGATAAAGAAAATATTTTAACATCAACCTAAGGAAAAGGGTCCTGCCGGAGAAATAACAGAACATTGTTTCTAGTCAATGTTTACAGATTTAATTATTTTTTGACCATAAGAAAAATAATTCTCTTGTTTTCGTATACCCTTGGCATCAAAATAGCAAAACTGGTGTCTTTAATAAATGGCATCTGACCAGCAGCTGCTGCCATAACCTCTCCTGCCTTCTAAAATACCTGAATATATTTTTTTTACAAACCAAAACACACAACTTCTCAGAAAACTAAGATTTACAGACATCGTTTTGCCTAAATTAAGAAGGAATTTCCACTAACTACAGATTTTCCTAGACATATTATGCAGTTACATCTAGGAACACTTATAATAAGTTAAAAATATCCTAAGTCGGAGGTGCCTGGGTGATTCAGTCGCTAGAGCATCAGACACTCGATTTCAGCTCAGGTCATGATCTCATGGTTTGTGGGATCGAGCCCTGCCTTGGGCTCTGCACTGACAGTGAGGAGCCTGCTTGGGATTCTCTCTCTCCCTCCCCCCTCTGCCCTTCCCCCCCACTCACACCCCCTCGCTCTCTCTCTCAAAATAAATAAATAGATAAACACGAAAAAATAAAAAATAAAAATATCCTAAGTCAAAACTCCACCTAACCTACCGAACATCATGGCGCAGTCTAGCCTACCTTAAATGTGCTCGGAACACTTACCTTAGCCCACGGATAAGCAAAAATTATCTAACACTGAGCCTATTTTATAACAAAGTGTTGACTATCTTATGTAATTCATTGAATGCTGTACCGGAAGTGAACAACCGAATGCTTGTGGGTCCTCGTGATCGCGTGGGTGGCTGGCAGGTGCCATTGCCCAGAAACATAACAGGCCACCATATTGCTAGACCAGCCAAGGATCAAAATGCGAAATTTGAAGTACAGTCTCTACTGAGTGTGTAATCATTTTGGCACCATTGTAAAGGTGAAAAATCGTAAGTCAAATCTTTGTAAGTTGGGGACTCTCTGTATAATATAATGGATTACACACACACACACACACACACACACACACACTCACAGAGTCACCGTGATCTCCTTCATGAAACAGAACAGTTATTTGGAAAAGGGTAAGAACACATTATCTTCCCCAGACTCAGAGAAGTAGGTGGAAAAGACACACAAAAATGTAAACAGTGGGCTGTTTCATTTTCTTGTACTTTTAAAGTTGGTCGATATTTTAACGATAACTGGGAAGAGTAACCATGTGGTTAAAGCGCATGGTTAAGGCATACGCTATATTTGTAAATGATAATATTTACCAGAAAGATGGAGATTAGAACACTGAAACACTGAGTTAAGCGTCTGACTCTTGATCTCGGCTCAGGTCACGATCTCACTGTTGGTGGGATCGAGCCCCGTGTCGGCCTCTGCGCTGACAGTGCGGAGCCCGCTCGGGATTTTCTCTCTCCCTCTCTCTCTGCCCTTCCTCCTTTCTCTCTTTCTCTCTCTTTCTCTCTCTCAAAATAAATAATACACATAAAAAGATTTTTAAAAAAGAACACTGATACCTAACACCCTCCTTTATGATCACAGTAATAAAAATCAGCTGGAAACATCAAATGCATCTTTTAAAAGAGGATAAACATTCACCTGCTATATATAATTTAAAGATTTTCCACTAGCTACTTTAAAGATGGAACAAGATTAATTGAAGGCACTGAAAAACCTCAAAATATTATTTCATAGATACACAATATAGCGTGTGGATAGAGAAGTCTCAGCCTAATATAAGCCAAACAGCACCTCCTGGATTGGAAGGTACAGGCTGAAGGTCAGGGTAAGACGGGGAAAAAATGTGGAGCCGGTACTTTGACCACATTCATTACTGTGGGTTCAAACCACTTGGAATCAGCTGCAAGCGGACCACAAGGTCAAGTCTGCCCCCACCTAACAGGAAATCTAGGGGTGGTGGGATTTTTCTCCTCCCGGCCTCCACCAATTACCTGCAGTAATTACCTTCTGTAACTGGAGTCAGGTTTTGACAGAGCAGAGAAAAACAGATAACAAAATTTTGAATCATGGACTATCACTTCACCAAACAACGAAGAGGAAGTGTGCAGAGACTAATTTTCCCTGCAGGGACAGCCCCCAATGTCCAAACACTTCCCCACTCAGGTCGCAGCATCACCAGTTTGTTGACAGAAATATACATCAATGCAGGCCGCCCACAAAACGTCTGAGTCGTAAAGTCTAATAGTGTTGAGACGCGGTGAGGACATTTACAGACTCCTTCTATGCTAATTTGGGTCACTGACCAGTTTGGTATAGCCCTGCCCTAATTAAGACATAAATACTTATTTTGTAAAACCAGCCTGTGGCTTATAAAAGTATTCTGCAAAAATGAAAGGAAGAAAGATGAACGTGAGATTTAAGTCGCGGAGATAGAGAACAAAGGGAACAGTCAACAAAGTGAAAAAGCGAGAAACAAAGTACCCAATTAAAAACCCGGCAAAGAACTCAAACAGACGTTTCTCCAAAGACAACATACCAATGGCCAACGGGCATATGAAAGGATGTTCACCATCATTAATCATCAGAGAAATGCAAATCAAAACCACAACGAGGTATCACTTCACATCTGTTAGGATGGCCATTATTTAAAAAAAAAAAAAAACAACAAAACACCAGACAACAAGCGTTCGTGAGCATGTGCACAAATTGGAACATTCACGCCCTGTTGCTGGAAACGTAAAGAAGTGCAGCTGCTATGGAAACAGTATGGAGGCTCCTTAAGACATTAAAAATAGAGCTACCAGACGACCCAGCAATCCCACTCTCGGGTGCATATCCAAAGGAAATACACTCAGTATCTTGAAGAGATATTGGCACTCCCACGGGCATTATTGCAACGTCATTCACAGTAGCCGAGAGGTGGAAAGAACTCCAAATGTCCACCAAACGATGCATGGATAAAGAACACGTGGTCTATAGGACAATGACATATTATTCAGCCATAAAAAGAAGAAAATCCAGTCCTGTGCAGCACCATGGAAAAACCTTGCGGGCGTTATGCTGAGTGGTATACAAGCCAGTCACAGACGGACAAATACCGCATGATGCCATTTATACAAAAGAGGTTTCTAAAGTAGTCACACTCATTGAAGCACAGAGTACGATAGTGACTGTTAGGGGCTGGGAGGAGCAGAAAAAGGAGAGCTGCTGTACAATGGGTATAAAGTTTGGGTCCCGCAAGATGAAAACGCATCATGTGGGGGACCTGGGTGGCTCAGTCGGTTACGCATTTCGGCTCTCGATTTCCGCTCAGGTCGTGATCTCACGGTTCGTGAGTTTGAGCCCCACGTCGGGCTCTGCGCTGCCAGCACGGAGCCTGCTTGGGATTCTTTCTCTCTCTCTCTCTCTCCCTCTCTCTCTCTCTGCCCCTCCCCCGCTCATGCTCGCTTTCAAAAGAAATAAAGAAATAAAAAAAGAACAAAGAAAAAGAAAAAGCTTTACAGATCTACTGGACAACTTTGGGCTCATAGTTTGACAACATTGTGATTGTTAAAGAGGATTGTTAAGAGGATAGATCTCCTGTTTTAGGTTGGAGGCTTTTAACCTAGTACAATTGTAATCGCCTTTAAACAACAACAACAAAAAGTCTGCTACTGAAATCCATATTTAGCGAGAGTATATTTTTCAGAATATTTTTAAATCCCAGATGGGTATTTATGTTTGCCACCAATGGTATGTGAAAACATGTAAAAGGGCAGCTTGTAGGGTTGTTTTTTTTTTTTTATTTGAAAACGATCTGATGCCAGTAATAAATTCTCATCCTATTTTTAATCTGGAAAAAAAAAAACATTTTTAAAACTATTTACCAGAGTAAGCAGGAGTAATTTGCAGAAGCACCTGGTTTCTGATTTCAATAAAGTTTAAATAAATAAGGAATCCATAAGAGAAACTGTGAATGTGGACGAAATAACCGACTGATAACAGAGTTGGACACTTAACCGACTGAATCACCCAGGCACCCCATATTAACCAATTTTTTTTGTGACGAGAATACTCAAGATATATAGTCTTTTAAAAAATTCAAGTACAGGGGCGCCTGGGTGGCTCAGTCGGTTAAACGTCCGACTTTGGCTCAGGTCATGATCTCACAGTTTGTGGGTTCAAGCCCCGAATCGGGCTCTGTGCTGACAGCTCAAAGCCTGGAGCCTGCTTCAGATTCTGTGTGTGTATGTCTCTCTCTGCCCCTCCCCCACTCTCTCTCTCTCTTTCTCTCTCTCAAAAATAAATAAATGTCAAAAAATTTAAAAATTCAAGTATATAAAACAGTGTTATTAAATACAGTCACCGTGCTGTACTCCAGAACTTAGTCATAACCGAGACTGAATAACCGAGACTTTGTACTCTTTGACCAACATTTATGTGCCCCAGCCTCCTGCCCCCGGCTACCATTATTCTACCCCCTGCTTCTGTGAGTTACACTGCTTTAGATTCCACACACGAGTGAGATCATACAGTATTTGTGTTCCTGTGTCTGGCTTATTTCACTTACCATACTGGCCTTCAGATTCATCTACATTGTGGTAATAGGCAGGATTTTCTTCTTTTTTAAGGCTCAGTAATATTCTATGATATATATGTGTGTATATATAGATACACATATATATGTATATATGTGTGTATGTATATACATTATATGTATATATGTGTGTATGTATATACATTATATGTATATATGTGTGTATGTATATACATATGTATGTATATATGTGTGTATGTATATACATTATATGTATATATGTGTGTATGTATATACATATGTATGTATATATGTGTGTATGTATATACATTATATGTATATATGTGTGTATGTATATACATTATATGTATATATGTGTATGTATATACATATGTATGTATATATGTGTGTATGTATATACATTATGTGTATGTATGTGTGTATGTATATACATATGTATGTATATATGTGTGTATGTATAGACATTATATGTATATATGTGTGTATGTATAGACATTATATGTATATATGTGTGTATGTATATACATATGTATGTATATATGTGTGTGTGTATACATATGTATGTATATATGTGTGCATGTATATACATATGTATGTATATATGTGTGCGTGTATATACATATGTATGTATATATATGTGTGTATATAAGTATATATGTATACATTTGTGTGCATATATATATGCATATATATGTATCTGAATGTATATATACCATACATGGTGTGTATCATGTTTTCTTTATCTGTCAATAGAAATGTGGGTTGTTTCTGCCTCTTTTTTTTTTTTTTTTTTTTTTAATGTTCATTTTATTATTTTTGAGACAGAGAGAGACAGAGCATGAACGGGGGAGGGGCAGAGAGAGAGGGAGACACAGAATCGGAAGCAGGCTCCAGGCTCTGAGCCATCAGCCCAGAGCCCGACGCGGGGCTCGAACTCACGGACCTCGAGATCGTGACCTGAGCCGAAGTCGGACGCTTAACCGACTGAGCCACCCAGGCGCCCCTGTTTCTGCCTCTTAATTATTGTGAGGATCTTGAAGAGATATGTGCACTCTCACGTTCATTGCCGCATGTAATTAAGAGGCAATGTCCTTTGCCCATTTTGTGATTGGGCTATTTCTTTTTCTTTTGTTTGCTTTTTTGCTTTTTTTTTTTTTTTTTTTTTTTTTTTTTGCTATTGAGTTGTTAGAGTCTCTTATATATTTTGGATATTAACCCCTTATCAAGGGTATGGTTTGCAAACATTATCTTCCATTCCATAGGCTGTCCCTTCAATCTGTTGTTTGTTTCCTTTGCTCTGCAGAAGCTTTTAGGTTTGAAGTAGTTCCACTTGTCTATTTTTGCCTTTGCCTCTGCTTTTGAGGTCAAAGCCGAAAAAGTATTGCCAAGGCCAATGTCAAGAAGCTTTTTCCCTATTTTTTTCTAGTGGTTTTAAAGGTTTGGGTCCTGCATTTAAGACTTTAATCCATGCTGAATGGATTTTTGTACATGGTGTAAGATGAGGGTCCAAATTTATCCTTCTGAATGTGGATATCCGGTTTTCCCAACACAATTTAAGGAAGAAACAATTCTTTCCCCCACGTTCACTCTTCTGTCTGTATCGTATGATAGGTATAGCTATCATAATTACGCTGGTACAGTACTGATTTAGGGATAGACATAAATCAATAAGATGGCATGGGGAATCCAGAACTCAATCAGCACAATATGCCTAGTTTTTTTAAAAAAAGGAGCCAAAAACAATGAAATGGAATAAATGATGGCCTTTTCAACAAATGATGGTGGAGAGACTAAGTACTAATAGACAAAAACAAACAACACCAAAGCCAAACTAACCAAAAGCCAAAATTTCAACCTAAACCTCACACCTTATATAGAAATGAACTCAAGGGCGCCTGGGCAGCTCCGTCGTTAAACATCTGACTTCGGCTCGGGTCATGATCTCACGGTCCGTGAGTTCGAGTCCCACATCCGGTGAGCATGAGCCCTGCGTCAGGTGAACACAAGCCCCACTTTGGGTGACCCCTCTTTCTCTCTCTCTCTCTCTCTCTGTCTCCCTTCCTCTGGCCTGCGCTCACTTGTGCTCCCTCTCTCTCTCTCTCTCTCAAAAACAATTAGCTCAAAATTGAACATGGATTTACTCTTTTTTTCAGCTTGAGATAAAACTGACATACAACACTAATGTAAGTTCAAGGTATAGAACGTATCGATTTGGTGCACTTGCATATGACGTTTTATAACTTGAAAGACTCCCCCCGGTGGCCTTTGTGATAAGCAGTCTCCCCAACCTCCCATGGTCTTCCCCCTGCCCCTTGTATGCCCCTTAGAAGAGACCCCCATGAAGCATACATTGTTGAGTGCTTGATATTTCTGTATCTCCAGTCCTTTGTTCTGAGATGCATTTACGTTATTGGAAACTGTTTGATCATTTCGTGTCATGCCTTTCAGATCTGTTAGGTGAGACCCAAGCAATTTGTTGTCTAGGGGATACTGCTCATTACTGAAGCAAGATACTTCTGTTTCCTGTACGCAAAGCCTCGTAAATATTGACGTTTTCCGTGTCGCTGGTGGCCGTGGTCACTATTCCCAGGCCTATGCGAATGCTGGGGATTTTTGCCTCGAATCTTCTGGAGGCTGCATCCAAAGTTGTGGGTGGTTTCTTCACAGACCTGCACGAATACGCAGCTGAACACCCGAGGGTAGCGCTCTCTTCCTCAGTACTCTGTCCTGTAAACTCTGGTGCCCTGGCCTCTCCCAGCGTTCTGGAAACTCCCTTCACACAGTAAGCTGAGACACCATAGGATTCACCTTGTTTGCTTTTCACCGCTCAGGGATCACTTTCTTTCCTTGCCAGATATCCAGTGTCTCGAAAACCATTGTTCTGTAGATCTTATTTTATTGCTGGTGTTTCAGATGGAGGAGAAACCTGGTCGTATGACTCCATTTCCTTTGGACACAAATGTCTTGTGCGGTTTGGAAGTAATCGGCCATGGGATATCTTGGGCATCTCAAAATGTCAGAACTCATTCGACAGTTTGCCCCTAAAAGGTAGAATTCGATCCCAGAGCCAATAGTTTATGTATTCGCTGAACCCTCTCTTTGCTATTGTGTAAATAGACCTCATGTGGTCTGTACTGCTAATCTACCGTAGATGTGGAATTTACAGGCATGCCTTCACGTGAACTTCAATAAAGGCCAGGTTTTAAACTTCAGGGGTGTCCAAAGCAAGAAACATTCCGTAAAATGTTTGCTGGTCTCTTACCATCTGTCTTTTCACACAATATCATCCGTTCACGGGGTGGGAGAATTTCCAGTTTTTCCCCTGACATCTGGTCACATAATTTAGGTCTACAAATGGAAATCAAAATGCAGAGCTGGGCCTCTGACCTCAGGGATTCTGCCTCCAGTCTCTCTGCACCCCCAGACCTAAGTAAAAGCCAGGCAAAGATGTGTGAAATCTTCATCAATACAAAGCAGAAGTATCTGAGAGGCTTTCATCGAAATAGTTAAAACAACTGCCTTGCAATGCCTACTAGAAGCTTTCTTCCTTGATGGATAGCTCATGAACAAGGGCCAAATATCTAAGAGGAATACCATATGTTTAGTGCTGAAGGATCTCCTGGGAGTGCTAAGAATGGGGCCCAGAGTAATATCAGTGAAGCAGAATTTGATAATGCTGGATGGTTATAATTTCGTGTTCAACCAAACTAGTGTAACTTCATTGAGAAAACTAAAATCGAGAACACTCCAAGTAGTGGTGACGACGCTAAGAAAGAAAGATATGGCGGCAGGAGGGAGTGAGATATACTAATGACAGTGATTTGACTGGAGAGATGAACTTGGGAGTGAAGAAGGAGAAGTACGTTCACGGAGGCAACACGAATGGTAGGAGAAGCCTATGAAGGATTTGACAGGTTAGGCGAAGGATTCAAAGGTGTGTAGCTTCAGTTTCCAGAAGTAAAATGAAGCGGGAAGCCTTACCAACCCTTTGTCTCTGCAAACAGTCAACCTAAAAATCCAGTCTAAAAAAATAAAACCAAACAAGGGCGCCCGGGGGGCTCCGTCGGTTAAGGGTCTGACTCTTGGTTTCGGCTCAGGTCATGATCTCACGGTTTTGTGAATTCAAGACCAGCATCTGACTCTACCCTGACAGTGAGGAGCCTGCTTGGGATTCTCTCTCTTCCTCTGTCTCTCTGTCTCTCTGTCTCTCTGTCTCTGCCCCTCCCGCATGACGCTCCAAAGCCTCCCGACTTTTCAAGGGACAGAAAGCATACTAGGCTCAGTCTCTTGATAGAGTGGCAGTCCCACTGGCATCAGGCAACTAGAAGAACAGACCTGGGAGGCACCACCCGTCCAGCAGGCCCAGCTCCTTCCAAAGGACCCAGTGGCACCCAGTAGCCCAGAAAAGCATATCCTGTCCCCTTAGGCGGCACCAGGAAGAGTCAAGAGGGAGCTCTGTCAGTTCCGGGTGACCTGACAGAGAGCGCTCCATGGGTCCCATCAAGCTCAATGTCTCCTACCTCCGTTTAGGGACCTCGTGGCTGGGGAGGCACATTTTTTTCAAGTATAATTTATTGACAAATTGGTTTCCATACAACCCCCAGTGCTCATCCCAACAGGTGCCCTCCTCAGTGCCCGTCACCCACTTTCCCCCCTCCCGTACCTCCCATCAACCCTCGGTTTGTTCTCAGGATCCAAGCGGGGAGGCACATTTAAAGAAGAATTAATGGGGCGCCTGGGTGGCTCAGTCGGTTAAGCGTCCGACTTCAGCTCAGGTCACGATCTCGTGGTCCATGAGTTCGAGCCCCGCGTCGGGCTCTGTGTTGACTGCTCAGAGCCTGGAGCCTGTTTCAGATTCTGTGTCTCCCTCTCTCTCTGACCCTCCCCCGTTCATGCTCTGTCTCTCTCTGTCTCAAAAATAAATAAACGTTAAAAAAAAATTTAAAAAAAAGAAGAATTAATACCACCCTTACCCAATCTCTGTCAGAAAACAGAAGCAGGTGGAAAACTTCCCAACTCCTTTTAGGAGGCCCAAACCAGACCACGGCAGTACGAAAAAGAAGACTTCAGACCAATCTCTCTCATGAACTTCGATTCAAAATACCGTGTGAGTGTGGCATTAATTCTTCTTGAAATTGAAGAATTTTGGTAGAGGTCCCTAGTGAAACCATCTGGACCTGGAGATTTCTTTTTCTGGAAGCTTTTTTAATTGCATATTCAATTTCCTTAAGGGTCGTAAAGCTAGTCACACCGTCTGTTTGTCTTGTGGAGTTGGGTAGCTTGTGATTTCGGAGAAATTGGTCCACAAGTCTTCCAGGCTGTTGAAATCATAAGCTTACAGTTATTCGCAGTTGGCTTATTATCTTTGTAATGACTATAGGATCTATACTAAAATGTCTTACTTTATTCCTGATCTTGGTGATCTGTGTCTTTTTACTTATTTGTTGATTTTGCTACAAGTTTACCAATATTGATTTTTTTTTCCCCCATAGAACTGGGTTTCTTTGATTGTCTCCATTGCTCTCCTCTGTCTAAGGTCACGGACTCCCATTCTTGTCTTTATGATTTCCTTTCTGCTGATTGCTTTGGTTTACTTGACTCTCTAGTTTCTTGAGTAGGAACTCAGATCATGATTTGAGGCTTTCCACCCCATAGTGGTAGAACATTATTTTTTGAATCCACAAATCCTCACAATGAAAATGAAAAAAAAAAAAAAAAACCAAAAACATTAGGGAATGGTATTTCCAACGGGAGGTAAATAAACCAGTCTGGGTGAGCAATGTGAAGTGATTATCAGAGTATTTGTACAGATAACTCAGAGCCATAAAATATCCTTTTGCAAGAATTTGTTGCAAAAGTGAATATTCTTTTGAATTATCTCGATGAATTTCCCAAATCTTCAATTTATATTGATGGCATAGGTAATTTCTAGAACTTAATATAAAAGGCAGATACTCTTTAAATGTATGGTATGTTGAGAAAAAGGACATATTGAGACAAGTGAATAGAGGACACAAAAGAATGTCTCCTGAGGCTTGCGCCCAAAACAGTAGAGAGGATTTCAGAGGAAAAAAAAAAAAAGCACCCAAAATGCAAAAATCAACAAGCCTAAGCAGGAATAGGACTGATAAGGAGATTCAGGAGCACAAAATAAAAGACAAAAAGTGGGGGGCGCCTGGGTGGCTCAGTCAGTTGAGCGTCCAACTTCGGCTCAGGTCATGATCTCACGGTCCGTGAGTTCGAGCCCCGCGTCGGGCTCTGTGCTGACCGCTCAGAGCCTGGAGCCTGCTTCGGATTCTGTGTCTCCCTCTCTCTGCCCCTCCCCCGCTCATGCTCTGTCTCTCTCTGTCTCAAAAATAAACATTAAAAAGAATTTTTTTAATTAAAAAAAAGAAAAGAAAAACAGTAAGGCAGTGCAGCCTAATAGTTAATACTGCTTGTCAGAGCTAAGCCTCATTATTCACCATTTACTAGACATGAAAACTGGGACAAACTACTTATCTCCTCTGAATCTCCATTTCCTCCTCTCTAAAGTGAGGAATGATAAAGTTACAGCTTACCAGGGTTGTTATCAGGATTAAATGAGGTGATCTGTCCTCGTTTACCATGATGTTTATGCAGAGTAAGCAAGAGATAGGAGCTGTGGTTAGAACTCTGGCCACATCGTTCTATGTCCTCAGTACATATATTGAACACCTGCTAAATTATCTTTACAATTCTCCAATTGTTTTCGCTTTTTCGTACTGTTTTTAGGGTCATCATCCAATACTTCTCCACCACCCAACTCGCTATATAAAAGGTCTCTTTTCCTGACATTAACCTCGTATCTTGTACACGGCTTGCTCACCTGTTTCCACTATGGCCATTTTATGGGCAAAGAAACTGAGGCTCAGGGAAACTCAGTGAGCCGTCCAAAGGCGTACAGATGACAACACGGTGGAACTGTGTATATAATTATTACCCGATGAGAAAATAAATGGAGGAAAATACCAAATTAAAATGCTTTGAAGCTTTAAAATCTTTGTGAACATGTATTTATTTATTTATTTATTGGAGAGAGAGCGCACAGGCACAGGAGGGGCAGAGAGAGAGGGAGACACAGAATCCAAAGCAGGCTCCAGGCTCCGAGCTGTCAGCACAGAGCCTGATGCGGGGCTCGAACCCATGGACCGTGAGATCACGGTCCGAGCCAAAGTCGAACGCTCAAGCGACTGAGCCACTCGGGCGCCCCAAAATTCTTTGAAGCTTTAAAAGCTTAACGCTGATCAGATAAGCAGGAAAAGCGGCACATCCGTCAGAGGGTATAAATGTCAAACGTGACTCGGAAAACGCTATCGGCTGTTTCCATACCAGCCTGTGTTGAGCAGCCCTGGGTTTCCTTGGGATTTTGTTAGCTATGGTGAAATGCCTTGACTACTGGTAAGTTAGGAAAACCGTGAATCTATCAGAAGGAAGAAGGAATCTCTTATGGATGAAAAAAATCGTGTTTAGCTGGAGGAGTTTACTTAGTGTGGTATCAGTAGAATGATTTTCTTCAGTTAGAGGATGGGGTATGTACGATGGGGGTGCTTATCAGTCTTAACCGAGGACTTACATTTTCAGATTACACATGTCAGAGGATCTGGACATGTAGCACTTGAAAATATCCTTAACATCTAACTTAGGGGCGCCTGGGTGGCTCAGTTGTTAAGCATCCGACATCCGCTCAGGTGGTGATCTCACCATTCGAGAGTTCGAGCCCCACATCGGGTGAGCTTGAGCCCCACATTGGGTAAAAGCACAAGCCTTGCTTTGGATTAAACATGAGCTTCACTTTGGGTGAGCCCCACTTCTCTCTCTCTCTCTTTGCCCTTCCTGGGATTCTCTCTCTCTCTCTCTGACCCTCACTCACATGTACCCTCTCTCTCTCTCAAAAAAAAAAAAAAAAAAAAATATATATATATATATATGTATATATATATACAATTTAGATGTGCAAAAGAATCTTTATGTTTCTCTAATTGATATTTGTTTCCAACTTGAGCCTTTGTTTTGCCCCCTGGTCGTGTACTTAATCTTGTGAATTCAGGGCAAACACAGATAATTCTGGGTTTTCTCATCTATTTCAGGGCAAATTCATTATATTTACATTTGGCCTCCCCTTTTCTCCAAAGATACATTCTACTATCCCAACTTCTTCAGACGTTTGTCTTTTAAAAATTAAAAGCCAGATATTTTGAGATTCACACACTTGTTCTTGTAAATTGCTGCCCCTTCTGTGAATTTCAAAGCCTATTTTAAAATCTGTTTTGAAACTCAAAAGCTGAGAATTGATTCTTTTCTTTTTGAATTTCTGTCATAACAATGGTACCCTGAAGGCAGTGGGTATAGAATAATACCTTTGCAGTTGTATGAATGGGCAATTGCAAAAAAAACAAAACAAAACAAAACAAAACAAAACAAAAACCAAAAATCGCAAATGGGAAATCACAGAAGAAATAAGAAAAAAAAAAAAGTCATATGTTACAAATTTACCAAATAAAAAATTAAAGTATTTGTCTCAACTCCTTTTAACCAATAAGGTGTCCTCGATGTAAACTTGAACTAGAATATCAGAATCTTCCCAGGGGCACCGGAGTGGCTCAGTCGGTTGAGCGTCCGACTTCGGCTCAGGTCAGGATCTCTCGGCCTGTGAGTTCAAGTCCCGTGTCGGGCTCTGTGCTGACAGCTCGGAGCCTGGAGCCTGCTTCAGAGCCTGCTTCAGAGCCTGCTTCGGAGTCTGTGTCTCCCTCTCTCTCTGCCCCTCCCCCACTTGCACTCTGTCTCTCTCTCTCTCAAAATAAATAAACATAATAATAAAAGAAAAAAAAAGAATATCTTATCACTTTTTTGAGGTTTTATTTATTTATTTTGGGAGATAAAGAGTGTGCACACACAAGTTGGGGAGGGGCAGAGACAGAGAGTGAGAGAGAGGGAGAGAGAGAATCCCCAGCGACCGAGTAGGGGAGGGGCAGAGAGAGAGGGAGACACAGAATCTGAAGCAGGCTCCGGGCTCTGAGCTGTCAGCACAGAGCCGGAGATGGGGCTCGAACCCATGAACCGTGAGATCATGATCTTAGAGGAAATCAAGAGTCGGATCTCTTGATTCCCAAATTCTTATCGCTGAAAGAAAAAAGTTAGGAAGCTTCAACCCGAACTATCTCATTTCCTATTCCTTTATTTAATCTTCTGTAATAAATGCATTTATATAGCGGCAAGTGTGATCAGATCAGAGGTGGGTAGGATATGGAGAGCATAATAAACCAGTGAATAGGGCAGATAAACCAAGGTGGATTCAAGCAAGAGGAAGGTAATGGGGGTGGGAGTAGAAATCACGCACAGCATCTCTGTTACTGGGAAGGAAGTTAAGGGAGCAGTTCATCGGGCATAGTTATTTGAATTTGGGTCCGATTTGAGAAAAGGATTAGTAGTGAGGCTAAAAGCTTCTGAAACACTGAATTCCTGGCCCAAGACTCTTCAGATTCTCCTGCCTCGGAAAAAAAATGGACCTAGAATTCAGAGCAGGGATGAATTTTAGCAAGACTTAGCACTGGTGAGCAAGGCAAATTATCCTATACTGGGACAACTAATCTGAGCAGAAAGCCCTAAGCACTGAAAAAAAGGTGGCTTTTCTTATCTTAGGGATCCATGACCCTGCATGGGTTCTAGAATAAGAATTGAATCTGGGGCGCCTGGGTGGCTCAGTCGGTTAAGGGTCAGACTCTTGGTTTCGGCTCAGGTCACGATCTCATGGTTCGTGAGTTCAAGCCCCGAGTCGGGCTCTGTGCTGGCAATGCAGAGCCTGCTTGAGATTCTCTCTCTCTCTCTGTTCCCCCCACCCCCACTCCTGCTGTCTCTGTCCCTCTCAAAATAAATAAATAAACATTAAAAAAAAAAAGAATTGAATCTGGAAAGAGCTGGGGACACAAGACTATTTACCTCTTACTGGTGAGATCTCTACTGATGTACTTTTAAACTTGTCGTGGTGTCCTTACAGGTCAACCCTAAAGAAAGAGAAAAATATATTTGGGATGAAAACATGTCGTATTTCTCTCATGTGGCCATCGCTTGAAAAAAAAAAACCTTCCCACCTTTAAAATGACCCAGCGCAGGCAGCCTGTCTCATTCCCATATTCATGAGTCATCACCCATAATGTTAAGACTCCCTGCATTCTCTAGCCTCTGTGATGTTCTGAATGTCCTTGCCCATAACTGAAACAATTTTCCATTTCCTGAATCCCTTCACTAGGTCTTCTGTAGATGGCCCATGCTTCGTATTTAGCAAACGATCCTATACTTAGAACACATTACATTCATTACATTCATTGTCGTATCTTTTTTTTAAAAAAAAATTATGTTCATTTTTTTTTTTTGAGAGAGAGAGAGAGAGAGAGAGACAGCAAGCTGGCGGGGGAGGACGGGTGCAGACAGAGAGGGAGAGACGAATCCTAAGCAGGCCCCATGCTGTCGGTGCAGAGCCCGACGCGGGGCTCGAACTCACGAACCGTGAGGTCACAACCTGAGCTGAAACCAAGAGTCGGACGCTTCACCGACTGAGCCACCCAGGCGCCCCATTCATTGTCTTATCTTAACTGTGTCAGGGAGCAAGAATTTCCTGTCCCCTGTAGGGACTTTCTAGCTGGACTAAGAGCCAAATTGACATGAGACAGATTAACAGGAGAAAATCAACTTTAATTTTTTTCATTCAAAATAACCTTCACGCCAACGTGGCCCATCTTGGGGGCTGCCTGCCCTCGGCCCCAATAACTGAATCCCAGGTCTTCCTGGAGACCATTTCTCCTAAATACTCTAAAGTGTTTTTCTCCCACACCAAGCAGTGGGATTGACAGGGTTGTGTCCTCTCTGATCTTCGTGGCTTTTTCCGCCTTCTTCTTTGAAACAAAACAAGCAAAATGGCCACCACCAATTCCTGTTTGCTTGTTAATTCCGCCATCCCGTTATACCATCCCCTCCTTCTCCTAGCCAGTCACCTGCAATCTCCCTGCCATCCCCCTCCCTTTATTAAACACTTTGCCATCTGTCTCAGCTATTTTAATTTTTTCCTGTCAGAAGCTCTGCCTCCATCGAGGTGACTCTCATCCCTCCATGGATCATGCATGTAATACTGATACCTCTCAGGTCTTCAACTAGTCCGAATACCTTTTTCCGCCACTCCATATAAATCACTTCCGCAATTTTGACGTGGACCTCACCATCATTCACAACTGTTCTAATCAAAAGAAATCATTCAAGTTTTCCTTCCCTGACTTCGACTTCCTATGCTTCCAGCTTTGTTGCTCAACTGGTTTCCCTCTGGTCACACCTCAGGGTCATGGAAGCTTCCAGTCTATGGATTCCTCTACTTTTCTCCCATTCACTCAGATCCCTTCTTCCATTGCTTTTCTCCTTAGCCACCATGGAGTTCACGGCCCGTTATTTCAATAATAGTCAGCCAATTATTTCCAATACAAGTTTACGTTCGCTAACTTTGCGTAGGACTTCAACACTACTCAACATCCCTACCGTTTTTCAGTCACTGTCTCCACACTTCTCTACTACCTTCAAATCTTTGACTCCCTCTCCTTTTCCGTGCCTATGCAGAAAGTGGGAGGAAGGGCCAGAGATTTGAGAATAGAAGATAGAAAGAAATGTCTAGAAGGAACATTTCTCGCTACAAAATCGTTTTCTCGCTACAAAATCCACACATTTACTTAAATCTTTAAGCAGCCTCCCATCCTTCTCCCTAATTGGGACGAAGGGCTGCCCTTTATTCTACCCGAGGCTGATTTCTCCATATTATTTAAATTCACTGTCTTCATCTCTATATTTCTCACTCACCCACTTCAACTTACCTTTCTGCCCCATCCCTCCAAAAATAGATCCAGTTAATGTCATCCATGTTAGCAAACACAACAGACCTTACAGTTCACATTTTATTTGCCCTCTCATCAGCGATGTTCATGTTAAACTGCACAACCGTTCTTGAAACATTTTTCCTTCCTTACCGTATGTGACACAATACTTAGCTATCCTTTACCTTTCCACGTCTCCGCCCATTCTTTCTCCGTTCCTTCGCAGGCTCATCCTCCCCTACCCAGCCATTCCATGTCAGAATTAAACAAAGTTTGCTCATAGACCTCACTTCTATGTCTATAGTCTTTCCCGTACAACCAAGATAGTAAAAAAAAAAAAAGAAAGAAAGAAAAGAAAAGAAAGTATGTAACATGTAACGGGCAGAGAAGGAGAAAAGTAATAAAAGTTGAATATGGTGTATATATTGTGTTAAGTATTGTGCATGTGTGTGTGTGTGTGTGTGTGTACAGTAAAACCTTGGATTGCAAGTAACATGTTCTACAAGTGTTCCACGAAACGAGCAAACACTGCTAAGAAATTTTAACTTGATAAATGAGCGATGTCTTGCCATACGAGTAGTAGGTGACCTTGAACGTCACACAATCACGACTGAGCCAGTGGTTCTTGAGATTCGCTTTGATATACAAGTGCTTTGGATTACAAGCATGTTTCTGGAACGAGTTATGCTCACAAACCAAGGTTTTACTTTATGTATATATAATATACATATATATATTATATACACACACACACACATACACACACACGTATCGGACATGTGACACATGTGGTCCCAAGCCGTGTATTCAACTACTTGTTCTACATCCTGGTTGTTTTAACATTACTTCAGACCAACCATGAACACATCACACACACACACACACACACACACGGACCTACCCCACGAAATACAGTCCTCTTCCGGGACCTCCTAATATCGAAATGCATCCTGGACAGCTCCGCATACTACCTACTAAGTCTCGTGGATTCTGCCCCCCAAATCCGTTACATTTGTCCAGTTCTCCCAATCTCCCCTGCCACCACCCTAACGCAAGTCACTATCTCTTGACTGAAGCACACCAGCTTCCTACTGTCGTCTTCTTCCCAGCATCACTCCCTTCCTATCTGCTTCCACCTGCTGCCAGAAACCCTGCAAAGCAAATTTTAGCAGCGGTGCCTCTCCCAACTTAAAACCTTTCCGTGTTTCCCTACTGCTCGTAGGATAAGGTGAAAGCTCCTTAACGTTTTCAGCAAATCTCTCTGATGGTCCGGCCGTTGCCCACCTTTCAAGGCTTTCTGGCCATGTTCCCTCATGGCCCAGGGCCTCTGTACGTGCTCCCTCTGGTATTCTGGAACGCTGTGTCCCAGGACCCTCCAAGTCACCCAGCAGAACTCAGGTCAAATCCTTTTCTGGTGCCCTTTCCTTCTTCCTAGCATCAATTGCAGCTGGTAGCTCTTATTTGTATGGTTATCATGGCCTGTATCTCCCCTCTAAAGTCCAGACTCTAAGCTTTAGAAGGGCACATCTGTCGTCCACCTTATATTCCCAAAGCCTGGCGAATAATTGTTTAATAAATGAAGGAAGGAAAGGACACTTTACTAGCTCGACAGTGAAAGTTGCCACATAGGACTTTAATTCTCTGGGCCCCTTTTTCCATGTTTTCTTTTCTCCACAGTGCTACAGAATGTCCTCACCTTCCCTGCATACTCAGTGTCCTCAAAATCTTTCTTTTACATTCTCCCCTAGCCCTAAAACTTCAGCTTTCAAGAAAGGAGGTTGGGGCGCCTGGGTGGCTCAGTCAGTTAAATGTCCGGCTTTGGCTCAGGTCATGATCTTGTGGTTCGTGAATTCGAACCCCACGTCGGGATCTGTGTTGACAGCTCAGAGCCTGGAGCCTGCTTCAGATTCTGGGTCTCCCTCTCTCTCTGCTCCTGCCTCTCTCTCTCTCTCTCTCTCTCAAAAATGAATAAACATTTTTTAAAAAACTTTTAAAGAAAGGAGGTGATAAGCACATTGAAGCTTAGGAGGGACGGACTGGTAGGACTCAATAGCTTGCTTCTCCAAACTGCATTTACCTTCTTAAAAATGGATTGAACCCTAGAATTATAGCCAAGGTGTTCTATTGTGAGATTTCTTCTATCAGTCAGCTAAGGGCAAGATGGCTTTAAACTCATGCCAAGAGGGTCTACTGAACAGACAGTCCTTTCCTTACTCGATGATTGTGAAATGTGTTCCTTGTCCATGGTATAAATTCAAGCTTATTTTGGATGCTTCCAGAAAATTATCGATACCAATTTTTTACTGAGGTTTAGCCAGATACCGAATTTTGTTTATGATATCTCGGAGCTGGGCATGACTTCATCGCTCTCCATTTCCACACAACGTAATACATTTATTTTCCTTTCCTAACTGCCTTGGAGTAGTAATTATTTTTGACGTGGTTATTGTCGAGACAGTATAAAAGGTGTGTCAATTGCTAAATATATTCAGATAGATAAAGACGTACATAACTGATTTCATCATACCTATGTTATTGGTTAAGACGAGTGATCATAACGTGCCATTCCTCCTGCTATCCCAAGGAAAAATAACAGAGTGATACGGAACAATATAAAGTATAAAATAATATGGCCCGTGAGAGCCATAGACCCAATGAAAGACTCAGCACTGGAGCCGACAAATTGCCCCGGCATTTGTGCCTCGTAGGAGGCTATACATTCTGTTTGTTGGGAAATCGAATCCGTGCCTTAACCTGGAAGAAAAAAGAAATCCACAAGTAGCCGAGAATCTGACTGATATGCGGCTGCATTAAAATGAGAGAAAATGTAGTGCTGTTTGCCTATGGTTTCCTTCGTCACCACAGGGCAATAAAAGCAACATATTTTTTAATTACCATTTCTTACTAGAATGTGGAAATATTAGCCTCCAGATAGCCATTTAAAAGCTTGCAACCAGATGGTGGAAAATATCCCACTGAATCGAAAGAGAGGGGAGAACAGTCTGAGTAAAGTGATTTGGAGACATCTGATACACGGAAAAGGGGGCATATAAAGATTCCAAGAGAAAGGAAGCGAAAGCAGAACTCAACTACTAAAGCCGCTGAAAATGTCAGACATATTTGAGAAAATTATATCAAGTCAATAATGGCCAAATTCACATCTTATTTCAGGGAATGGCTGGAAATCATAGGCTGTAATTTCTAGCATCAGATGTGAAATTGCTCCTTTAAGTGAAAGTAATTTCGATACCCTAAATTTCCGTGGTATCTTTCTTTTCACAGAAAGTTTTCTCACACTAAGGTTGGCAAGTACGTAGAGCTAGTTGTTAGCAGAAACTTGCAAAGAAGAAAAACGTCCCAACGTATGTCGTCGTCTTTCTCCTTTCTTCTAGTTTAACTTCACAGTCTTCTCCACACACACACCCCGAACTCAACCACCATACGCTCAAAGAAAAATACAAAATAGATGCTGTTACACATATAAACACGTCTTCTGGAGTAGAGGAACAAATGATTCCAAGAACAAACTCTCTTTTCTGGGGGATCCCACTTTTTCATTGTTTTATTGTTTTATTGTTTTTTGTTTTTTCATCGTTTTATTGAGTAAACAATTTTTTGAGCGACCATATTTTGCCGGACATTTAAAAGGAGCTACAGGATAAAAAAAAAAAAAAAAAAACGTAAGTAAGATATACAAGATTCTTGGTCTTGTTCGGCCGTCTACTGGTAAGAGATAAACTGAAAAAAAGTAAACCAAGATTATAATACGGTGTGAAAAGTGACAACAAGGAAAACACAGACCGTGATGACGAGAATTTACTACATCTGTTGGCCCAACATAATCACCGATATCATCCTTTGTCATCCTCAAAAATGTCCTTGTTTAGACATTAAGTTATATTGACCACCCTTGCTGTAGACTCTAAGAGGGGATACATCTAACCCAGTTCTGGGGATTCAGGAACAAACTCCCAGAGGAAGCCATGGTTAAAAGCCAAAACCTAGGGGGGCCTGGGTGGCTCGGTCGATAAGCGTCCAACTCTTGGTTCCAGCTCAGGTCATGATCTCATGGTTTGTGAGCTCGAGCCCCACAGCAGACTCCACGCTGACAGTGCTGAGCCTGCTTGGGAATCTCTCTCTACCTCTCTCTCTCTCTCTCTCTCTGGCCCTCCTCCATTCGCTCTCACTCTCTCTCTCTCTCTCAAAATATGTAAGTAAACTGAAAAAAAGAAGAAGAAGAAGCCGAAACCTAGAGGATGAGCAGGTGATGATAGCCAGATGGAAATGAGATGTGAGGAGTGCTCTTTGCTCCTGGCAAGGAACACACACATGACAAGGTCCAGAGGGAGGATTTCCTGGCACCCCTGGACAAGAGCAAGTATGGCTGAAGTGTTTCAAGAAACGGGAGACTGTGCAAGACGAGGTAGAAGGTTAGGCAGAAATCAAGCCATCTTTCTGCGCCTTGAACGTGCCGAGCAAGTCCCAGCCTCGGTGTTTTTGTTTCCCCTCGCCCATGCCTCCTCCAAAAATCCCCATGGCTCTCTCTCTCGTTCTCGCTCTCACTCCATTGTAGCCTATGCTTACAGGTCACCTAATCAGAGAGACCTTCCTTCACCTCCCAACCTAAAATAACTTCCCTCCCCATCATTCTCGATCCCTCGGTTTGCTTCATGTTTCTTTTATAGCACATATCACTACCTGATACATTATTCATCATCTTCCTCCCCACCAGGAGAAAGTAAGCCACAGGAGAGGCCCTTCATTTGTTTTCATCGCTACATCCCCGGTACCTAAAATTATCCCTGATGCACTGTAGTTGTTCAATAAATATCTGATACATGAAGACATGAAAAGCACTTGAAAAAATGCCTGACAGTTAAGAGAGTCTTAAATACAGAGAACAAATGGAGGGTTGACGGAAGGGCGGGGGAGAGGGGAAAATGGGCGATGGGCGCCGAGGAGGGCACCTGTTGGGGTGAGCCCTGGGCCTTGCATGGAAGCGGTGAATCACGGAAACCTGCCCCCCCAAACCAAGAGCACACTGTATACGCCGCGTGTTGGCCAACTTGACAATAAATTCTATTAAAAAAAATAATAATAATAAAAATAAATAAGTGAAATAAAATAAAATAAATGCCTGAAAGATAGTAAGCACTCAATAAATACTCTTTCTATGATGAAGTATGGATAGGGTAGAGGAGATGATAAAAAATAAAATAAAAGCACATTTTAATATCACGGTATTACTGACAGGCAACCTGGTTTTGAATCTCTGCTTGGAACCTTCCACAAAAGGAGGAACTTGGCTGTGTCCTGGGGCAAATTACGCCAAAGGTCTATCATTCAAAGGTATTCTCTTCTCCTAGGCGGTGCTGAAACCCGCCTTTGTAATTTCTTCTATCTCAACCTTTGTGAAAAACACAAAGCAAATAACTTCTAGAGACTTACGGTCTGCTATTATGTGTTTCTTTATTTTCAATCGGAAGAAAAAGACTCAGTTCCCCAAACTGTATCTTATGAATTTATGTAAGCCTTTTAAAATATGATGGGACCAATAGGTTTCATTGGTCCTTCCGTTACCATGCAATTAACTAATGCATTATTATAGATTGCATTATCAATGCAATCTGTAATTCTATAAGCACTTTAATAACTGCATTTAATGCAGTAGTTATGTAACTGTACATGAGCATTGGTTCATTTTCACATATTTTCTCTAAAAGGCATATGCTTTGGGGCGCCTGGGTGGCTCAGTCGGTTAAGCGTCCGACTTCAGCTCAGGTCACGATCTCGCGGTCCGTGAGTTTGAGCCCCGCGTCGGGCTCTGGGCTGATGGCTCGGAGCCTGGAGCCTGTTTCCGATTCTGTGTCTCCCTCTCTCTCTGTCCCTCCCCTGTTCATGCTCTGTCTCTCTCTGTTTCAAAAATAAATAAACATTAAAAAAAATAAAAATAAAAAAAATAAAAGGCATATGCTTTACTGATTGAAGTTTATCAGTTTAGCTGTTTAATATAGAATTCTATTTTTTATACTTGAAACAAGAGAAAAGTTGATCGCTTGGTTAAATGCTTTCTCCTTAAGCTTAAATCCTTGGTGTTTGAGGATTGTTTTTTGAATGCTTATTTATTTCTCAGAGAGAGAGTGTGAGTGGGGGAGAGGCAGAGACGGGGGTGGGGGGGGTGCAGAGGATCCAAAGCGGGTTCGGTGCTGACAGCAGCAAGCCCGAGGTGGGGCTCAAACCCACGAACTGTGAGATCATGACCTGAGCCGAAGTCGGCCGCTCCACCGACGGAGCCACCCAGGCGCCCAGGTGTTTGAGGATTTTAAATTCAAAGTTTCGAGTATACATAGAAGACCCAACTATTAATGGCATGTAACAATCTGTAGTTTTACTGAATCATGGTCTTCCTGATGCATGAACTACACGCTTTGCAAGGTCCGTATGTGGTAGGGTCTCTTAGCTTGTGAGTGAGCCAGGCTAACTCCCAAGCTTACGTATCTTCACGTGGCTCTTTCCTCAAACTTGAGTCTATATAGTTTTTACGGGATAGAAATGCATGTGACAGCAACATTAGAAAATACAGAGGATTTAGTACCAAAAGTTCAGTAGTTTTTCCCAACAACTATTTGTCGGTCTACCAGACAGTTCTTAGATGGGTGGTCATAAGACTCTACTGCGACCTGGTGACATCATGTTGTCCACTCAGCAGAAATTTATGAGCCAATAAAAAGAACTACGACCCAATACCTTCTGTCCTACTATATACGGGTTCCTTCGCCAGTTTGGATGAGCTCGTGACCAACGTCCATGCTCTATACATTTTCAAATTAGACCAGGGAGGCCAGGTTTTATGTGAATAGTTCCAACTGGGGAAAAAAAAAGAAAAGAAAAGAAAAGAAAAGAAAAGAAAAGAAAAGAAATCAGAGGGTACACATACCTCTGGGCCAGAGTGAAAACAAATGAACAGAGATAAAATATTTTTTGAGCAACTTCAATTGATTCAGCCATGAGTGAATAATTTGGGGAACAGAGGATTTTCTATTCGAAATTATGGGATTTAAATACTCTATGCATCTGGTTAAAACTAAAGTCTGACTGAACATAATGGTTTTGAGTAATCTCTACATTTTTTTTAGAATCCATTTATTTGAAAAAAAAAATGTGCTTTATTTTCTCCACTTTTTTATTTTGAAACAATTACAGATTCATAGGAAGTTGCAAAGATAGTAGGGGTCCCGGGTCCTCTTCATCCAGTTCCCATAATGGTGGGATATCATATTATAATATCATATTATAATATCAAAACCAGAAAAGGGGTGCCTGGGTGGCTCATTCGATTCAGTGTCCGACTTCGGCTCGGGTCATGACCTCACAGCTCGTGGGTTTGAGCCCCGTGTCGGAATCGGTGCTGACAGCTCAGAGCCTGGAGCCTGCTTGGGATTCGGTGTCTCCCTTTCTCTTTGCCCCCACCAAAAGAAAAAAGAAAAAAAAAAAAAGAAAGGACATTAGTCATTTTATTGCATGTAATCACCACCAAAATCATGGTACAGAACTATCTCATCACCACAAGGATCCCTCATGCTACTTCCCATGCTACACTGCCCACGATCATAGCTGGCCCCTAATGACTACTAATCTGTTCTCCAACTCTACAATTTCCTCATTTCAAGAATATTATAGGGGCACCTGGGTGGCTCAGCCAGTGGAGCATCCAACTCTTGATTCAGCTCAGGTCATGATCCCGGGGTGGTGAGGTCAAACCCTGCATCAGACTCCACGTTAAGCATGGAGCCTGCCTAAGATTCTCTCCCTCTCTCTGTGCCCCTCCCCTGCTCGCACCCTCTCTCTCTCAACAATAAATAAACATTGAAAAAATATTTAAAGAAAAATTACAAGAAAAATACAATACTGTATTGTACATTTGGAAGTTGCTAAGAGAGAAGATCTTAAAGGTTCTCATCATGAGAATAAAAGTTGGCAACTATGTGAGGGGACGGAGGTTAACTAGACTTCTTGTGCCAATCGTTTCACGATATACACGTATATCAAATCATTCTGTTGTACACCTTAAACTAATCTGATGTTATTTGTAAATTACATCTCGCTGTAACTGGCGAAGAAAAGTCTCCAGTCTCTCAGACAGGTAAGTCAAGATTTTTTGCTCTTTGTATTCAGCTATAGACAGGTCAGATAAGTTTATTTATTTATTTATTTTTTTAATTTTTTTTTTAACGTTTATTTATTTTTGAGACAGAGAGAGACAGAGCATGAACGGGGGAGGGGCAGAGAGAGAGGGAGACACAGAATCGGAAGCAGGCTCCAGGCTCCGAGCCATCAGCCCAGAGCCCGACGCGGGGCTCGAACTCACGGACCGCGAGATCGTGACCTGAGCCGAAGTCGGACGCTCAACCGACTGAGCCACCCAGGCGCCCCAGGTCAGATAAGTTTAAGCATCACTCGGGCTTAGTCCCTGCTTCCTCCTTACGGGGAATGAGGTTCATAAAACCCCATTCTCGTTCCCAGAGTTTATCATGAAGGTCAGTTGAGGAATGGAGGAGACATGTTTTAAGGTCGTCCTTAAGAAAAACACGCAATACAAATTCAAAACACTGGTATTTTTTGGTGCAGTTAATTATCAAACTGGACAGGCTGTGTCGTTCGAGAGGTGAGAAAAGCTGTCGCCCCCAAAATGTGGTGGCGAATAATCTTTGGGCTGAGTCCTAGGCTTATTAAACTGTCAGTGCTGAATTATCAGTAAATCAAGAAGGATGTTAATGAGCATCTGGTTTTCAGCTTTCATTGCCATTTGGCAAACAGTAGCACAAAAAGAAAATGGTAATTAGCAATAAAGGTGTGTTTATTGGTTTGTGCAATTGACAGAGGCTGTATGTCTCTTCTGCACAGTATGTGTCCTTTATAAAACTGCCAGACAATGGATGCAAAACCTGTTCTCTTTTTCTTTAGGCTACAGATTCATGACCTTGAAGGGCCACTAGAGGAAAATCAATTAACGGAGGAATGAAAGTTTAGCCTTTTCGTGGAAAAACAAAACAAAGGGATCTAAGAAAGGGAGGGAAACTCAGATCCCAATTGACTCTCAGTCCCCACCTCCTCCAAAGGCCTTCCCGAAAGCCTGTCTTCCCACCCCAATCCATCCTCCGACCTGCCTCCTGTGATCTTTCTAAAGGGGAAAACGCTCATGACATTCTCGCGACGAAAACCCTCCCATGGGCTCTTGGGATAGGATCCAACTTTTCTAGCATGTTCTGCAAGTCGCTTTGTGATCTAGCCCTTGCCTACCCTCTAGCGTCTTCTCAGACGACTGCTCCCATTCCCTCGTAAGCTACACTCTGATAAAGGAAGTGTCGGTTAGGAGAGGGAAACAGGAACGTGCATGCACTTCTGGGGAAAGCGTACATTGGCACACCCAGGGTTGACAGCAACGTGGCAACCTGTGGTAGAGCAAGAAATGTTCACACTCTGCAGGCCTGTCCTCCCGCTCCTGGGTATCCCCCTGAAAGCTTTCATACACGTGCACGTGGAGTGCGCTGACATCTTCACGGCAACGTTGCTCAATCCGGTGAAAAATGGCATAAAAAGAACGAAAACCTTCACGATCTCACATGACTTGGCCTTAGGTCATGATCTCGTGGTTCGTGGGCTCGAGCCCCGCTTCGGGCAAGCCCCCTCTTCTCTTTCTCTCTCTCTCTCTGCCCCTCTCTCACTTGCACTCTCTCTCTCTCTCAAAAAAAAATACATATATATTACCAAGTGATAAATACAGTGCCGTTAATGCAAGGTTTTTGAATGAATAAAAAGTCACTTATTGTTCATGGGCACCTACACGTGTGCCTTTACGTAAAAAGGACACACGACTGCTTCAGGAGAGAAGTTACTACTGCTGGGGAGACAGGTTGGAGAATGCATAAGGGAGGATCACCGAGGGGTTTCGCTCTTTTTTGTCTTAAGTAAAGTTCTACGCCCATTCTGGGGCTCAAAGTTACAACCCTGAGATCAAGAGTTGCCTTCTCCATGGACTGAGCCAGCCAGGTGCCCTAAAGCGGCTTCACTTTTCATTGAAATATTTTATTTCGTATCTATATATGATATTGTGATTTAGAATAAGACATATATGTTTGGTCTTCCTCCCCATGTCTAGCATAAAGGTCCTAAAACTCTTGGAATTTTCTAAGTGATGAGAGCATAATGGCGTCTTTTGCTTTGTTAAGGAGGTGAAGGATGGGGGCTGGTTGCTGGTGGAGTCAACCATGAGATTAGAGGGTTGGGCCTTTCAGTCCCACCCACCCTCTGACTTCTGGGAAGGGGGGAGGGGGTGAAAATTGAGTTCAATTAGCAAGCAACCATCTAGAATTAAAAAAAAATTTTTTTAATGTTTATTCATTTTTTCAGAGACAGAGCGCAAGCAGGAGAGGGGCAGAGAGAGAGGGAGACACGGAATCCGAAGCAGGCTCCGGGCTCAGAGCGGTCAGCACAGAGCCCGACGCGGGGCTCGAACTCACGAACCACAAGATCGTGACCTGAGCCGAAGTCGGACACTTGACCGACTGAGCCACCCAGGCGCCCCCCACCAACAATCTAAAATTTAATAAATCATCCTATGTAACAAAGCCTCCATTAAAAACCAAAAGGATGGGGGCGCCTGGGTGGCGCAGTCGGTTAAGCGTCCGACTTCAGCCAGGTCACGATCTCGCGGTCCGTGAGTTCGAGCCCCGCGTCGGGCTCTGGGCTGATGGCTCAGAGCCTGGAGCCTGCTTCCGATTCTGTGTCTCCCTCTCTCTCTGACCCTCCCCCGTTCATGCTATGTCTCTCTCTGTCCCAAAAATAAATTAAGAAAAGAAAAAAAAAAACAAAAAAAAAAACAAAAAAAAAAACAAAAGGATGGAGTTTGGAGAGCTTCTGGATTGATGAGCACTTATATATTTGGGGACCGTGGGGCCCTCGGAGAGGGCATGAGAACTCCATGCGTCTTCTCACATACCTTGCCCTATCCATCCCTTCCAACTGGCTGTTAAACTGGTAATAAGAGCATGCTTCCCGGAGTTCTGTGAGCCACTCTAGCAAATCAGCTGAACCCAAAGAAGGGATTGTCGGAACCTTCCGTCTCTAGCCAGTTGGTCAGAAGCACAGGTGACAGCCTGGAGTTGCAATTGGGATCTGAAGAAGAGTGGGAGGGCAATCTTACGGGACTGACTGCCTAACTGTGGGATCTGACGCTATCTCCAGACACGGGGTGTCAGAATTGAGTCAAACCGTAGGACGCCCAGCTCGTCTCTGAGGAGTACTTGTTGGTACAGGAGCCCCCACAAGTTGGAACTGGTCCCAGCATCATTTTACTCTCTCTCCATCTACCCTTGAGAAAAATAGGCAGAATGTAGACATTTAGTCAATCTGGGTGGCGCATACACAGGTGTTTTGCAGGGGACCTTAGTTTATCTGAAACTTTTCATTAAGATTATCACTTACACATACAAATTTTTGCTCACAAAATGAAAACCACGAAAGCCAGGCCATCGCAACAGATGGAACAGTGTTGTGGGAGATGGTTGTTGCGTCGGCTACCTCACAGTCATTTGCCTTTTTCTTTTTTTCTTTCTGGGGTTATAGTACGTGAAACAGATCATGCCTTTTCATGGACTTTTATACTGTGAGATTTTCCGAACGATGGGGGTATTTCCTGAAGCTGTGGCTATGAGATATGAAGCTAGATAGGGTGTGGACTTAGAGATCTAGGTGAGTGGGGGTCATAGTCTACCTTGCGGCTGAATGTGGTTGTATAGTTATCAGCCGTCCTGTTCATTTTCTGCAAAGACCCTTCTGAACGTGGTTCTTTACGCCGTAACGGAGTTTCCGTTGGTACAAGCGTTATGGAAAACCATGTGGTGGGGCGCCTGGGTGGCTCGGTCGGTGAAGAGTCTTGATTCCGGCTCAGGCCATGATCTCACGGTTCATGGGTTTGAGCCCCGCGTTGGGCTCGGCGCTGACAGCACGGAATCTGCTTGGGATTCTCTCTCCCTCTCTCTCTCTGCCTCTCTCTCTTTCTTTCCGTAAATAAGTTTAAAAAAAAAAAAATTTAAAACCCACTTGGCATTACCTAGTAAAATAGTACCTATGCGTAACATACGACACAGAAATTACATTGTTATAGACTCCGAAAAAAGAAACTATTCGGAATGCGCACCGGGAAACATATTCGTAGAAGCTGCCGTAGCAGCTACAAAAGCAATGAATCAAACAAGCAAACGGAGATGTCACCATGTCCAAATGCTGGAGAATGAATATATTGTGGGGGTCACACAGTCCAATTCTATAAGGCAAAAAAATGAATGAGCCAGAATTACATCAGGTCGTGGAAGAATACATCCTGGGTGATTCTGTTTATTGAAAGTGAAAGACGTGAAAAAAGGGGAACAATGTATTTTTAAGAGGTACGTATGTACGTGGCAAACCTATGAAAGAGAGCATCAGAATGATGAATGGCTAATTAAGGATATTAGTTTCCTTTGTTGAGAGGAAGGGATAACCGCTAGGCAGGAGCTTAGAGGGAAGATCAAAGAAATTGATAATGTTGAATTATCTAGAATGAGTGGTATACGTATGTTTCTTTTATTTTTAGTATTTTAAATACACGCATACATATTTCCGTATATATATTTTATTTTATTTAAAAAAAAAAAAGAGGATTTTAATTTGGAAGAGAGTCCTGGATATAAGGCACCAGGGTAATCTGTTCTTGGTAAAGATTGGAGATCCACTGGGCCAAATCATGGCCTTGCTAAAGTCATGGCCTGGCAGTCTCTCTCTCTCTCTCTCTTTTTTAAAATGTTATTTATTTTTGAGTCAGAGAGAGAGCACGAGCGGAAGAGGGGGAGAGAGAGAGGGAGACGCAGAATCCGAAGCAGGCTTCTGGTTCTGAGCTGTCAGCACAGAGCTTGCCTCGGGGCTCGAACTCGTGAAGATCGAACTGTGAGATCATGACCTGAGCCGAAGTCGGAGGCTTAACCGACTGAGGCAGGCAGGTGCCCCCTAGGCATCTCCTTTTACCTTTAAGTATTTGAAAGCCCGCGTAAGCGTTTTGTCGGAGTGCTGGAGGCTGCTGGGTCGCTGAACTGTGAGTGGTGAAGTCTTTGGATGACACGCTCACGGACAAGGGTGTCGTCTGATGGATGACATTCTCCTGCTAAGTAGGCATTCTGTCCTTTGAGGATTTTCTTATCCCGTATAGTCCTTTCAAAATGCAAACCTGCCTAAAGGAGGAGTCGCATAAGGCTCCGTTACCCGAGTATGAACGAAACCATCATTTGCCAGCCAGGGAGAGGAGCAGTATGAGCAGGCTGGGGACGCCAGGTGTCTGAGTGTGGAGCAAGACGGAAAGGGACGGGGTCCGGAAGGCGAAGTGGAAGAGACTCACCAAGAACCCTTGCGGACCTCGAGAATTGGATGGGGCGCCGGGGTGGCTCAGTTGTTTGAGTCTGACTCTTGCTTCCGGCTCAGGTCACGGTCTCGCGGTTTGTGGGCTCGAGCCCCCCCGTCGGGGTCTGTGCTGGCCGCGAGGAACCTGCTTGGGAGTCTCTCTCTCCGCCTCTCTCTGCCCCTCCCCTGTTCTCTCTCTGTCTCTCTCTCAAAATAAATAAACTATAAATAAATAAATAAATAAATAAATAAATAAATGTTGTTTGAAGATTTAAAAAACAGAAGAAGAAAAGAATTGGGAAGGACAATTCAATGCCCATTTTCTGGATGGGGTATTTATTAGTTTTCTGGTCTTAGTGGAGAAAAGGGATTGCAGAAGGGCCCCTCTGTGGTATGCACGTTGGTCAACCAAGAGCCGTGAGGTGCTGGCCCAAACTGGGAAAGCCATCCAAGGTCAACGGCTAGAGGAAACGGGTTAGACAGAACGCTTGATGAATCAGAGTCGGGGCAGGGGCCAAAAATCACCAGGTTAGTGATGGGTGGAAATCCCAAACTGCAGAAGACAGGCAGCAGGTGGGGATCCTAGGGAACAATGGCCACGACAAATATTAGGAATGTGTAGGGTTGTTTTTTTTTTTTAATGTTTGTTTATTTTTGAGACACAGAGAGACAGAGCATGAACCGGGGAGGGTCAGAGAGAGAGGGAGACACAGAATCGGAAGCAGGCTCCAGGCTCTGAGCGGTCAGCACAGAGCCCGACGCGGGGCTCGAACTCACGGACCGTGAGATCATGACCTGAGCCGAAGTCAGACGCTTAACCGACTGAGCCACCCAGGTGCCCCAGGAATGTGTAGGGTTTTTAACCATTCCGAAGGTCAAAGTACCCAATCGGGGGGCGGGGGGGGGGGGCAGGCAGGCACTATGCCTTCCTGCATCTAATTTCACTAGCTGTGGCGTCCCCGCCTGAGCCCAGACAAAAATCTGGCTTCGTTCATTCAATCGCAAAGTTGACTCCTGAGCTTCAGACAGAAGGTTCGGGATTCAGCTATTTTTTGAGGCAGGCAGAAGGCCAGAGCCAGTAACTGCAGCGCTGGCACGCCAGCTAGCATGAAAATCGCTCCCCGTCCAAGGGCCAAGTTTGACAAAATCAACTTCAGTTGTTTCCACTGTCGTGCAGCTGGGTTAAAATTGCTCGCTTGTTACGATGCCATCAGCCTTTCAACCAAATGTGTCCCTTCGTAATTGCTTGACAAAGGTCGAAAGCCATGAAAAGACACCGCTGAACTGCTCTGCGTGACTCATCTAAATTTTAGAACGCCGTTCCCGGCACACAGTAGGTGCTCTGTCAGTGTGTGTCGAGTGGTGTGGAAACCAGGGAATTAGACGAGACTTGTTCAGCTTCCCAACAGTGCATTAAACTGAGTACACCATTTCTCAAGTTGAAAGGAGGCTAAATGACAGGAAGTGGGTTTATATGATCGCCTCACATCTGTAGTGAAAGGAAGTAATAAGGAAATTATTTAGATTATGCATCCCAAAGTTTGCCTGACGTAGACGGAGGACTGAGGCTTTTGTTTTTATAAATCCACATTATTCAGAGAGCTCCCTTGCGGCTTCCCTTCCCTTTATAAATTCGACAATAAATTTCATATTAAAAAAAATAAAAAATAAAATAAAACACAAAGCACTCTCAGCCAAGGCCTGGATACGTAAACGCAATGTGTCATCCACTGCCTGTACCTCCTCTAAGAGGGGAAGTACAAAGTCACCGCAAAAGACTCAGAATGGAGAGATGGTGAGCTAAGCGGCTTTCCTGACATACGGACACCTGCTTTCCCGTTTCTGATTTGGCCAGTGAGACCCTTTCAGAAAGGAAGGGGAGGAGTGAGATTCTTTTAAAACAAAACAAAACAAAACAAACAGACAGAAAAACACCTCGCATGCTTCCTAGCCACAGCATTGCATTCTGGTAGTCTAAGAGCTCGTTTTTTGTTTTTTGGTTTTTTTTAATTTTAACGTTTATTTATTTTTGAGACAGAGAGAGACGGAGCATGAGCAGGGGAGGGGCAGAGAGAGAGGGAGACACAGACTCCGAAACAGGTTCCAGGCTCTGAGCGGTCAGCACAGAGCCTGACGCGGGGCTCGAACTCACGGACCGTGAGATCATGACCTGAGCCAAAGTCGGACGCCCAACCGACCGGGCCACCCAGGCGCCCCTAAGAGCTCGTTTTTATTACAATAACATCCTGACCTCAAAGTGTCACGTCTACCGTGGGAAACGGGCATGCCTCAAAAAAGCAGATCGTTGAAGGAGAGAAAGGATCGCCAGGTGCAGCATTTTAGAGCCATCTGGGATCAAGTGACCATTCAGCCTCTCAGAATACATTTTCCCAAAATCAACTCCATCCACGAGCAGCACAGAGGAGTACATGGAAATCACTGAATGCCCCCAATGATCAAATGTCTCTAGCCAGATGCTTTCCATAGAAAACGCTTGCTGAAGGTCTGTTCCTGTTCTGACCTGAAGTCCCCTAGCTTCCCTGTCTTCCTGGGAAGATCAACCATGTGCTTTCACCGAAGTTCATCGGCAGCAGGCGGAATCTGAGCAGCTTTAGCGGGGCAGGGAGAGCGCGTACATACGGGCATATACGCAGACGTGTGCACACACATCAGAGAGCTCACATGTCATGTGACATAAATTCAACTCTCTTTACTATGACAGAAAAACAAAATATGCACACTTGCAATTTACTCTTGGGTTTTTTTTAATTAATTAATTTATTTTGAGAGAAAGGGAGAGAGAGAGAGAGAGAGAGAGAGAGAGCAGGGGAGGGACAGAGAGAGAGAGAGAGAGAGAATCTCAAGCAGGCTCTGCGCTGTTCAACGTGGAGCCGGATGTGGGACTCAAACCCGCGAACCGTGAGATCATGCTCTGCACTGAAATCAAGAGTCGGATGCTTAACCGACCGAGCCACCCAGGCAACTCGCAATTTACTCTTTCGTAAAGACAATTTTTAGAGCAGTATTAGGCTCCTAGCAAAAGTAGAAGGGTACAGAGATTCCCCATATACCCTCGTCCCCCTCCCCCCACATGCGTAGCCTCCCCTGTTATTAACATCTCCCACCAGAGTGGTACATCTGTTACAGTTGATAAGCCTACACTGACATCCAAAGTCCATAGTTCACGTTAATGTTCATTCTCGGTGTGGTACGTTGCAATTCATTTAATAGTCCACAGATATTTATGGAGTACCTACTACACGAAACGTTAGGATTATAGTATTACAAATTCTCTGCCTTTAAGAAACTCAAGAGTGCCTGGGTGGCTCAGTCGGTTGAACATCCCACTTCAGCTCAGGTCACGATCTCACGGTTCGTGAGTTCGAGCCCCGCGTCGGGCTCTGTGCTGACCTCTCGAAGCCTGGAGCCTGCCTCGGATGCTGCGTCTCCCTCTCTCTGCCCCTTCCCCGCCCATGCTCTGTTTCTCTCTCTCTCTGTCTCAAAAACCAAGAAACATTTTTTAAAAAATTAATTAAAAAAAAAAAAAGAAACCCATACTTAAGAGGAAGGGAAACACGCATTTGATAAAGGCCATAATATATGTATGAAATATAATATACCTGGAAGACCTGGGGAGGTGGTGACTTAGGGCCGATATCTTGTGGGTATGGACAGAAGAGCAGAAGTGCATTATGGGCAGAGAGAATAGACCGGACGGGCGAAGGCTCGGGGTTGCAAAAGGGCGTGAACTCTTCAGACAACAGTGAGACATCTGCTGGGGTCAGAGCACATGCGAGGGGGCGTGAGCGGGTCAGGCTGGAGAGTTTGGTAGGAGAAAGATTATGAAGGGCCTTGGATGTGTAGCTAACAATGTAGACTTCACCCGGCAGGTATTCAGGAACCCAAAGTAGTTGAGAAGCTTGGACTTAACCGGAGAAGGCTTTCCCTCTACTGTGTGACCTTGGCTTCACGGCCTTGGCCGCCTCAGCCAGAGCCAGGTTGGCACCTGGTTGGCCATTTACCGATTAGGAAAGTTCCTAGCAGACTTCAAAGTCGAAGCTATGAGCACCAAAGGAGATCACGAGATTAACGTTTCATGGCTTTGTCTTCCTATCTCTAATACCCTCAAAAATCATTTCGCATCCCTCCGGTTCCTATGTCTTCCCAATAGGGGAACGTTAGGAGGATGTGTGGGATACAACTAGAGAGAGGGAATGAAGAACTTAAGCATGAACACTTGCCGCCTGCTTTCCCATCTGATATCCCTGGCTTTGTTAGACGTAATATATTCATGTTATAGGAAGATAACTGTTGACAGCGTGATGATATATTGGAGGGGGAGAGACTCTTTCTCTCTCCCTCTCCCCGCCCCCCCTCCCCCGCCCGTGCCGTTGCCCTCTCAAAATAAATAAATAAATAAACTAACGAAATAAATGGGGCTGGGGCGCCTGGCTGGCTCAGTCGGTGGAGCGTGCAACTCTTGATCTTGGGGGTGTAAGTTCGAGTCCCATGTTGGGGGTGTAGAGATTACTCCAAAAAAAAAGGCTCAGCACAAACCTTGGTTCAACGAACGAACAAAGAAGTACACGTATGTAAGTGGCAGCTACTTTTGCTTGCATTCTCCCACCACCTGAAGGTCCTGCGTCCTCCGGGTTCTTCATACGGCCCCAAACCGAGCAGGGACCCAGTCAAAGGAGACGGTGGGAAACGAAAAGGCGATTCCCACCGGCTATTGCTAAAAATGCCCGCAGGCGGATACGTGTACACTCATCTAATCCCTTGCTGTCGCCGTCATTACTAAGGCAAGTGGTGAGTCCCTCTCCCTAGCCACGACGCCCCCCACCGTTCCACAATGTGCCCCTTCTTTTACTTTATCCTCGAGTATGGGTTGTTGCTCATTTGAATCTGATTTCACTGGCTTTCAATGTGCATTCTGTTAGGAGCAGACAGTGGTAGTGGCTATCTAGTTTTTTCTGGAATACCCCTCCACAGAGGACACCTTGAAATCGTTCCTCTCCTTCTCCTTATGAGAGGAGAAGTGGCAGGGCTGAGGTCTTACGCATCCCATTTCATCTCTGCTTTGGGCGCATTAAGCCAATTGTCCTGCTGTTTTAAACCATTGCGTCCTGGGACATTCACTCGAAATGAACTTTCGCTCTGCTCATGTATATACGAAGTCACCCACTGTAAACACGTTGCCTCCAAAAAAGGAGCAATCAATCTCCCCATCTTTTGGGTCAGTTATGGAGCTGTCCATCCGAGACACTATAATGAGGCTTCACTTATGCAAATAAGTTGTGTTGATCGACAAGTTCCAAGCCACCAGCCGATCTGTCACTTGAGCCAGGCAGTCTGCAATTTGCCGCAGCAGCATTTCCACCATGGAATTACAGAATATTGGATCTGGAAAGGACTGTACAGCTGAAGAGGCTGAGGCCAACATAACACACTTAACTCTGTGCCAAGGGATACCAGGATCCTACGACCGCAGAAGATGACTTCTCACGGCTATTGTATTCGTTACGTTAAAAAAAACAACTGTTCAGCGTCCCCACATAACTCAAACGTCCCCTTCCTTCCTGCAACTCTTTCCTCCCTACCCTCTCCCCAACTATCCATATCAATGATCCATTTCAGCAAAGGCAAGGTGGCGTTGCCCTTCCCCTTCCCCAAAGCGACACATGCTTGCTCAAGGACAACGGGCTATTCGCAAAGCGAATCCTTCCAGCACCAGACCATCGCTCCTAAGCGAGCTCTGTAGAATAACCGTAATCCTCTGTAGCCAACCATAATCCTCCCCTAACATCTGACCACTCTGATCTCTGCACAAGCACGGAATGTTAGTAGCTATTTCCATTCTAACGTCGGACGGTCCTTTTTACGACAGCCATTGTACAGACGTTGTAATAAAGTACCAACTCCTGAGCTGTCAATAGCCTAGTTCCAAATGTGTCTTGAAACAACTCTATGCACAGATGTGGAACGGGACCCACCGTAGTCAGAAAATAACTTTGCCGGAACACGAAGCCCAGAGTGACTGAGGCCTGAGGGAGGCTACGAGGCAATTTGGACCTTATAGAGGACACTAGCTTGGTCCTCCAGGACAACACAGGCCAAGAGATACTTGGGAAATCATCTCTTCTTTTGCTGAAACCCAAGGCACACTTGCTAAGAAAATGAATCCACGATGGCCTAAGTGATGATACGCTAGTGTGAAATTTTTGTCATCACCACACAGACCAATTCACCTCTTTTTTTTTTTTAATTTTTTTAACGTTTATTTTATTTTTGAGACAGAGAGAGACAGAGGATGAACAGGGGAGGGGCAGAGGGAGAGGGAGACACAGAATCTGAAACAGGCTCCAGGCTCTGAGCTGTCAGCCCAGAGCCCGACGCGGGGCTCGAACTCACAGACCGCAAGATCATGACCTGAGCCGAAGTCGGCCGCCCAACCGACCGAGCCACCCAGGCGCCCCCCAATTCACCTCTTAATCATACATTTCATTGTCCCCCCCCACCCCCAAAGGCATTAAGAGTGTTTCCTGCTGGGGGCACCTGGGTGGCTCAGTTGGCTGAACGTCTGACTCTTCGTTTCGGCTCAGGTCACGATCCCCAGGCCGTGGGATCGAGCCCTACGTCGGGCTCCGCGCTGAGCACGGAGCCTGCTTAAGGTTCTCTCCCTCTCCCTCTGTTCTTCTCCCCCACTCGTGCTCGCTCTAAAAATAAATAAAATGAAAAAAAAAAAAGAGTATTGCCTGCCGTTGACCCCTCCATTCACCGAACAGACTATGAACACTCACCGACTATTTAATACGGCAGGTACTGTATGATGTTCCGGAAACGTAACAGGCATGAGGTCATACTTTGTCTCTGTCTCCTGGAGCTGATGCCATGGCTGTTGACGGAACGAACGTATTGGGTGCCAACGCTCATGTAATGAGGACATCTATCCTGATCGGGGAAATCGGACTTGATGGACCTAAGGACACACGGGCAACGCTATTCGCGTCTGGGAAGACGGTGATAAGAGGCGGGGGCAAGTTAGGAGAACTTCGACTTCGTGGATCTCACAAGGTCGTCTGGGCCTACCACTGACCAAAGGATACTCCCTGGAACAGCAGTCCTTCTCAAAATTGCATCAGGTGACTCCCTCCTCATACACTTCTACGGGCTCCCTGTTGCTCTCAGGGTGAGGTTTTAGCTCTGTACTTTGACAGAATCAAAGGCTCCTCGTGATTTCAAGAAAATGTCTTCCTCTCGTTTTATCTCCTGCCGCGTGTATCTGTACCCTCTGGCCAGTGACACATCACACCACTTTCATTCCTCTGCGCTTTCAGACGTGTCGTGTCCTAAATTCCCGCCCTCCCCCCCCCCACCTCCTCCTACCCAGCAAGCTCTTTTTAACCCCTTACAACTCAGCTCTGATGCCAACTCTTGAGTAAAACCTTTATTGACCATCCCATTCACACTCCCCGTCCCATCCCACTTGTCTCTGCCCCCCATTTGTAGCAATAACATGCTGTGCGCTTAATAATAAGGCATCTTTGGAGCACTTACTACGTCCGACAACATATTAGACATTTTCACATGCGCTCTCCAATTTCACACTTAAAATAACCTGTGAGGTGGGCACTGTTATTATTCCCACTCTACAGATGAGGAAGACAATTTGAGAAAATTAGATTAACCTGTACAAAGTCATACAACAGTGAAGAACAGATTTGAGATTCAGACTCAGGGCATTTGATCCCTGAGACTGTATTTCTTACTATTGATTGATTCATTCATTCCACTCGCTCATTCCTTTGTTTTCATATGTATTAGGCTCTACGGATATAAGGTAGAAGGCGGGGCACCTGGGTGGCTCAGTTAGTTAAGCGACTGACTCTGGCCCAGGTCATGATCTCACGGTCCGTGAGTTGGAGCCCCGCGTCGGGCTCTGTGCTGACAGCTCAGAGCCTGGAGCCTGCTTTGGATTCTGTGTCTCCCACTCTCCCTGCCCCTCCTCCCCTGCTCGTACTCTGTCTCTCTCTCTCAAACATAAATAAACGTTAAAAAATTATAAGGTAGAAGGCAAAATGTTTCTGCATGCACAGCTTTAATGCTCATTGCCTGGCAAAGACAAAGCAAGCAAGGGAATGGCAAGGAGTGAAAGTGAGGTGCCCCCCACCAACAGGGTGGGCGAGATTTCTTCCACTCTTTTATTCATAGTTCCTTTGGCCAAACATTTTCTACGACTCAAACTAAACAAACTTCTTACCATGCCCTCAAGACCGCATGGACTGGCAATTATCTTCCTCGGAAACCACATCTCCCAGGCACTCTCTCCTTTTTTTGGAGACAGAGAGAAAGGCAGCGTGAGTGGGAGAGGGGCAGAGGGAGAGAGAGGGAATCCCAAGCAGCCTCCACGCCAAGCACGGAGCCTGACACGGTGCTCGACCCCACGGCCCTGGGATCATGACCTGAGCAGGAATCGAAAGTCAGACGCTCAACTGACTGAGCCACCCAGGCGCCCCCCCCTACTCTCTCCTCTTTAATAGCGTTCTAGCCCCACTGCCACTTATGTGATCCTTGAAAATCTGTCTTCCATTTCAGGGCCTTTGTTTACTTTCTAGTATTATCACAGTTTTCATAAAAGATAAAATATGGGGCACCTGGGTGGCTCAGTCGGTTTAGCGTCCGACTCTTGATTTCGGCTTAGGTCATGATCCCAGAGTCGTGGGATCAAGCCCCGTGTCGGGCAATATATACGTGTATCGAATCAACACGTACACCTTAAGCTTGCACAGTGTTATATGTCCATCGTATCTCAACAAAGCTGGAATAAACAGCAAGATGATAATTAAGAATATGCTATGCCGATAACGTTTGAAAACCCAGCTAAAATAGACAAACACCCGGAAAACTTTTCTTGAACTTGCTTCGCTGATTCAAGAAAAAAAAATATTGCTGAATATTCCTGTATTCCAGCTAAAGAAATAAAATAAGTTATTTAAAAGCCTTCCACACAAGGAAGAAAAAAAAAAACCCTAAACCTGGTATAGTTTTATGAGAAGGTGTTACCAGACTTGGAAGAAGCACAGAATTCTAATATTTCACAAATTTTCCGGAGCACAGAAAAAGAAGAAATAATCGCGATTCATTTTATACGCCAGCATAACCTTAATACCAAAACCTGGCAGCCAATTTGCATGGAAAAAAAAAGGCAAATTACAGAAAATATCCTCATGAACATAGATGCAAAAGTCTTTAAACAACACACTATCAAACCGAATGCGGCAGTGCCTAAGATAGATAAAACATCATGACAGATTTATAACGTTTCCACAGATTTATAACGTCACATCTCACATCTCCTAAGTTTTCTTACACACGTGGACATACTTCAGGGCCCTAGTGTGTCCCTTTTGGCGTTTGCCTATTTCTGCGCCAAAACATCAGTGTTTAAATAATTACAGCTTTAAAATACATCTTCAAATCTTTAAATTTTTCAAAAATGTTTATTTATTTATTTGTGAGGGAGAGAGCATGAGCGAGCAGGGGAGGGGCAGAGAGAGAGGGAGACACAGACTCTGAAACAGGCTCCAGGCTCCGAGCTGGCAGCGCAGAGCCCGACGCGGGGCTCGAACCCACGGACCGCGAGATCACGACCTAACTTAGCCCCCCAGGCGGCCATGTTTTAATAACACTTTGAAAAACCACCAAACGTTCTAGCCCTTCTTTATGGTTCTACCCAACTGACCATGCACTGAAAATGGTCATGATAAAAGAGGTACCATTTGGCTACCAAACCATGGGACGCTTCCGTAGTGATCAGATGTCAGGCATTTATTTATTTTTTAAATTTTTCTTCATGCATTCATTTATTGCATCAGCAAATATTGAAGCAACTACGATATTAACTGAACATACACTGTGTGACTGTCACTGTGCTAGAGGTGACCAGAAAAGCCAAGGTCCCTGTCCTTTTATAGAGCTTATCATCTAGTAGGAGAATCAACAAACCTGTTGTGATGGTTAATGTTATGTGTCAACGTGAATAGGCCATAGTAGTATGTTATTTTTGTTTATTTCTTTATTTTGAGAGAGAGAGAGAGAGAGAGAGCACAAGCAGGGGAGGAATAGAGAGAGAGGGAGAAAGAGAGAATCCCAAGCAGGATCTGCACTGTCAGCACATTAGCCCCATGCAGGGCTCAAACTCACGAACCATAAGATCATGACTTGAGCTGAAACCTGGAGTCAGACACTTAAGCTACCCAGATGCCCCAGTAGTCCGTTATTTAATCAAACACTAATCCAGGTGTTGTTTGGAAGGTGGTTTGTAGATGTGCTTCACATCTATAATCAGTTGACTTTCAATAAAGTGAATAATTCCTGATAATGCGGGTGGGCCTCATCTAATCAGTTGAAGAACTTAAGAACAAAACCGAGGTTCCCAGAGAAGGAGAAATTCCACCGGAGGGCTACAGCATCAACTCTGGCCTAGTTTCTAGCCTTCTGCCTGGCCCTAAAGATTTCAGACTTGCCAGCCTCCCACAATCACGTGAGCCAATTTCTTCAAATAAAATTCTTAAATATATATACATACACATGTGTATGTCATATACACATATGTGTACATATGTACCTGTCCCCTGGAGGATACACACACACACACACACACACACACAAAGTCTCCTATTGGTTATTTTTCTCTGTAGAATCCTGACTGATACATCTGCAAAAACACAAATTGGCAGTACATGCTGCGAAGGGAAAGATTGGCAGGCATAGTATGAAGTGGAGGTGGAAGGAGAATCTGTTTATGTGGTCAAGGAAAGTGTGATGAATTATCTTCTAGGCTGAGACCTGAACCCTAAGAAGCAGCCAGCCAGGGGCGTCTGGGTGGCTCAGTCAGTTGAGCGTCCAACTCTTGTTTTCAGCTCGGGTCATGATCTCGCCGTTCATGGGTTTGAGCCCCACGTCGGGGTCTATGCTGACAGGGTGGAGTCTGCTTGCGATTCTCTGTCTCCGTCTCTCTCTGCTCATTCCCCACTCGTGCTCTTTCTCTCTCTCTCTCTCAAAATAAATAGATACTAAAAATATATATGTATATATACATATACGTACATATACACATACACATATATACATATACATATATACATATATATGTACATGCATATACATATACACATACATACATATACACATATATACATATACACACATATATACATATACATATACATATATACACATATATACATATACACACATATATACATATACATACATATACACATATACATACATATACACATATATACATGTACACACATATACACATATATGCATATACATACATATACATATACACATATACATACATATATACACATATATACATATACACATATATACATATATATGCATATATGCATACACACATATATGCATATACATACATATATACATATACATGCATATACATATACACATATATACATATAAGCAGCCAGACAGGTGAAGGACTTACAGAAAAATCTGGATCAAATTATACTCCCCTAAAGACCCTTGACACTATGGAATATTATTATTTTATTGTCAACTCTGCCAATCTGCTAGGCAAAAAGTGGTATCGTGTTGTTTTTTCTTTTTTTTAATGTTTATTTTGAGAGAGAAGGAGCATGAGTGTGAGCGGGGGAGGGGCAGAGAGAGAGGGGGACAGAAGATCTGAAGCAGGCTCTGGGCCGACAGCACAGAGCCCGACGTGGGGCTCAAACTCACCAGCTGTGAGATCATGACCCGAGCCGAAGTCGGACGCTCAACCGACTGAGCCACCCAGGCGCCCCTATCATGTTATGTTTTCACCTTTTTTATCTGTGATGATTTGTGAGGCTAATTTTTTTTCATGTTGTAGGTCATTTGAGTGCTCTCTTTTTACAGTTTTGACCAGAATAGCTTGACAGTCGCTCCAAAACAGCGTCTTGTATGTAGAGAGCATCACAGATTAGCAGAGGTGAAGCGATCTAGGGGGTCTCACTTGTTCAACTTATGCTTAATGCATGCATTCCTCTGATAACATCTGTAACAAGTTTTAGCTTCTGTTTGATTAAGTTAATGACAGAGGACTAACTAGACAACCATAGATTATCCTGGAAAGATTGGACTTTACATACCATCGTTAGATTCATTCGTAAATTCATTCGTATCGACAAATATTCATTGAGTTTTATAATAAGAGTCCAGACTTTTCATTTTAAAAGATGAGTACAGGGGTGCCTGGGTGGCTCAGTCTGGTTAAGCATCCAACTCTTGATTTCGGATCAGGTCATGATCCCAGGGTCCTGGGACCGAGCCTCGTGTCAGGCTTCGTGCTGGGCATGGAGGCTGCTTGAGATTCTCTCCTTCTCCCTCTGCCCCTCTCCCCCACTCCCACACTCTCTCTCAAAATTAAAAAAAAAAAAAAAGATGAGTACAGACCACAGAGTTTCAACGACTTTTTCTAGTTCCTCAGGGTGAGAGAACAAATCCGGGCAAGAATCAGGTTGCCGTAATGCAAACCAACCCTACTTTTTATTCTAAGGTAATAATTTCATGGAGGGAAGAGAAAAATACACAGTTACATCAGAGTAAACCTAAAGGCCCTTTATTGTAGCTCTGTGGCTATACGATGCACATAAATTTCTGTGCTAACTTCTTAAGGTTCCTTTGAGACATAGAATCAGAAAAGGTAACAGGTCACTTGCTTAACATTTCCTATTGGGAGGTGCTTGTAATAACCAGGAAAGAGAAATTGAGGACTCCTAGAAAGGGCCTAAAATTTGCATAAGGACAATACCCACCAATCCTCCGTGATGGGCGTGTTTAGTCAATATCTGAAGCGCATCGACAGCACCACAGGCTGACGGCTTAGCTTTAGAACCAATGGGGAAAACAGACAAATGCTTGCTTGATAGGAAACGAAATGAGGTAGAAATGACCATATTATTTCAGTCATTCTGACAGGCTGCCCATATCTGAGAAGCAGGCGGTCGGGGTGCTGATGGAAAATAGACCAGCTGTGACTTTATGATCCATTTGATGCGACTGTACAGTCCCAAGTACAGAAGAGTGCGTCATCACTCACGATCATTTCTTGTCCTAAAAGCCTAACTTTTTGTTGTGCTGCACAGGCTCTAAACAAAGGATCGGAAATGCTATCGATAATTATCATGCTGTCTACCATTAATGAATTGACACTACATGCTGGTAGAGATACGGATTTATTTTATTCACCCTAAACGTTATTGAATTCTGAGCCGGGTTCTCTCGAGATCCTAGTCTATTAGTTATTATATGCCATCTTTCAAGCGATCCTATTTTCGGACCCAGAAGAGAAGGCTTCCTGTGGACGTAAATGAGATTATTGGAAAACCTTCACTAAAAGCCAACCGCAGCCCAACTGATTCGGGTCCTGTACGATGATGGGTGTTTGATGGCTCAGGTTCTCAGTTCTCGATGTCAGGAGTCTCCATCGTCAATTAGGATCACCTTCTATTGGCGTTTAACGGAACCCAGCCCCAATGGCAGCAGACTTCTGGCCTGACATCGTGCCGTGCTGTGGGGGCTGCTTAGGTGAGGTCGTTTGAGGCAGCATGCAGAATATTCAAAGAAAAGGATGAATTCACAACCAAGGTATCCCTTGAGTCACTGGAATCTGTCGATATATAATTGAATCTGCCTGAAATTGCCACGGCTCTGATTAGTCACTTGTCATAATACAGTGTTGCATTTGGCACCCTCCATCTAGTGGCATTATTATCATCTAAGGCTTTCCCCAGTTCCACAGCCACCTTTTGTCATATACTTGACCTTTCGCGTGGATAAAATTGCACTACAGGCAATCGTTATATTACTCACCCATTTCTCACACATTTTAGTAAACGTATACACATCTCAGGGAGTCTTTTATGCAGAAATGGAGATGAGGAGGATATTCGTCCTTCCTTCAAGGATGAAAACACTCAGGTAGGGGGGCCTGGGGGCCCAGTCAGTTGAGCGTCAGACTTGATTTCGGCTCAGGTCGTGATCCCAGGTTCGTGGGATCGAGCCCCACCCCAGGCTCCGCACTGAGCACGGAGCCTGCTCAAGATCCTCTCTCTCTCTCTCTCTCTCTCTCTCTCTCGCCCTCTGCTCCTCTCCCCTGCTCGCACACGCACTCTTTCTCTCTCTCAAAATAAAAATAGTCACGTAAACGGTTATTCTGTGGCATTTCAAAGCACGGGGATAAAGGTAAGCACCAGGTACTATAGTAATTCAGAAGAGGAAAATCAATACTAGATTTAGCTGGTGGCAGTACCTTCACTGAATCTTAAAACACTCTCAGGGGCGCGCTTGGGTGGCTCAGTCGGTTAAGCGCCTGACTCCTGACTTCGGCTCAGGTCACGGTCTCACGGTTCCTTCCTGAGATCCAGCTCCACAGCGGGCTCCGTGCTGACAGTAAGGAGCCTGCTTGGGATTCTCTCTGTCTCCCCTTCTCTCTGCCCCTCCCCTGCTCATGCTCTCTCTAAGAATAAATAAATAAACTTCAAAAAAAAACCCCACTATCAAGAATTGTTCAGTCGAATACGGAAAGACGCTACAGACAGGAAATAAAAAGACTAGAGGTCTAAAAGTATATGAGGTATGCGGGGATCTCCGGACAGTTCTCTATAACTCTGGTGTGAAATGTACTGCAGGTGTAGTCGGGACATAAACGGCACTCTAAGTTATATTAAGAACTTTTGAATTTCATCCTCCCTGTCAGTGAAAGGCAGCAGTCACTGAATGGTTTCAAGCAAGAGATTTACGTCGTAAGAAGTGGTTTTATTTATTTGTTTTTATTTATTTATTTATTTATTTATTTCTATTTTTAAATTTTTAAAAATGTTTTATTTATTTTTGAGAGAGAGACAGAGCATGAGCAGGGGAGGGGCAGAGAGAGAGGGAGACACAGAATCCAAAGCAGGCTCCAGGCTCCGAACCTTCATCGCAGAGCCCGACGTGGGGCTTGAACCCACGAACCATGAGATCGTGACCTGAGCCAAAGTTGGACGTGCAACTGACTGAGCCCCCCCAGGTGCCCCTATTTATTTCTTTACTTCTTTAATATTTTCCCAGCTTGTTGGAGGTATAATCGACACATAAACATCGTGTATATTTCAGGGGCACACCTTGATGTTCTGATATGCATATACATTGTGAAGTCATGACCACAATCGAGCTGACATGTCCATCAGGTCACAGAGTTACCGTATATTTTGAAGGCGAAATCCGCTAGACCAGGGCACTGATTAAATCTAGGACTGAGCTAAACGAAGGAGAAAGGAAAAACTTTAAGTTGAATAGGCTGGAGAAAGCAAATCACAGGGCCTTGGGATAGAAAGGGAAGCGAGAAAAGAGGGGTTCTTGCTTAAGGGGCTATCTGCTTGCTTCCTTACGCAGGGCCAACGCCATTTAATTCAGCTTTCTTGTGGGAAGATAACCCATAAATCTCGTGGGAAGATTTAATCCCCTTCTGAACCGAGGGATTCAGTACTGGACTTTCAGAGCTTTGAAATTTGATACTCAGGAACAAAGGCTAGATCCTTCTGAGGACTATTTGGACAAATATAACCCAAGGTTCAAACTGAAGTGAAGCAAAGAAGCCAGCATATTATCAAAGGTTAAATCCAATTGGTGAAGAGAGAGAGAGAAAAAAAAATGTCTCCCTTTGGGGAGGGCAGGAACTCTCTCAGAAACCGATGCAACATTTGGGAAATTTCTCATCCAACATTTCCTTGCTGCTAAGCTCAGGAACCATGCATCCTGTTGCAAGTTTGGACCCCAGTTTCAGCAACACGACTCATAAGGGCAAAAACTCTTTTTTTTTTTCAATGTTTATTTATTTTTGACAGCATGAGCGCAAGCAGGGAAGGGGTGGAGAGAGAGAGGGAGACAGAAGATCCGAAGCGGGCTCTGAACGGATAGCAGAGAGCCCGACGTGGGGCTTGAACTCATGAACCATGAGGTCAGGATCTGAGCCAAACTCGGGCACTTAACTGACTGAGCCACCCAGGGGCCTCCAAATTTCTTTCAACACATCAATAACGTGATAAGATATTACTTAAGTTATAGAGATAAAAGAAAACAGAGTGCTGTGATCTGAAAATGGAGCAGAAAGAATAAACTCAGACCCCAGACAACGTAGGATCTGGATTGTAGACCACACAGCTGAGGGCCGGGTCTCCGGCAGAGAAAAATGTTTCTCTGGTTTGCAGCCAGTCTCCAGAAAAATCATCTTGTCTACTTCATAGTTAAATGTAACTTTGACACATAGACGAAGACTAGAGAAAATCCAGAACTCAATTTAAGGCCATCAGTGTCATAGGATACACCAACAAAGGTCACCTTCTACCGGTCAGCAGGACATTGCCACCTGCTATAATCTCAAACACGACTCTCTGAAACCTTAAATGGTCTCAAACGACAACATCCTGCAGATATAGGCCCGTCAGCTCATGACATGACAGCGCCACGCTCTACGTCCCGTTTTTTTATAATTCTGAACCATGCCTCGCCCCAAACACTAGTACGTTAGCTACCTACCAAGCCCGATACTTTATTCTTTCTCCCACAAATCACCTCTCATTATGCGGTATGCAGAATAATGGCTCACAAAAGATGTTCACGTCCTAATCCCCGGGATCTGTTATGTGGCAAAAGGGATTTTCAAGATGCAATTAAATTATGGACCTTAAAGTGCAGAGATTATTCTGGATTATCTGGGTGGCCTCGATCTAATCACGTGAGTCCTTAAAATAGGAGGCCTTTTCTCTGCTGAAGTGAGAGAGAGAGAGAGATGTTATGACAAAAGAAGGGTCAGAGAGGTAGCAACATGAGAAAGATTTGATCCCCCACTGGTGGTTCTGAAACTGGGGGACTCTGCCAAGACCAGAGAGAGATCTCTAGACACTAAGACAACAGAGATTTCAGTCCTATGATGATGTGGAATTGCTTAAAAATTTTTTTTAAGCTTTTATTTAAACTTCAGTTAGTTAGAATACAGTGTAATATTAGTTTTAGGTGTACAATTTAGGGATTCAACTCTTCTACAAACACCCAGTGCTCATCACAAGCGCCCTTGTTAATCCCCATCACCTATTTCCCCCACCCCCCACCCACCTCCCCTCTGATAACCGACCGTTGGTTCTCTAGAGTTGAGAGTCTATTTCTTGGTTTGCCTCTCTCTTTTTTCCCTTACGATCGTTTGTTTTGTTTCTTAAATTCCCCATATCAGTGAAATCGTATGGTATTTGTCTTGCTCTGACTTATTTCACCAAACATAATATTCTCTAGCTCCACCCACATCATTGCAAACGGCAAGATTTCATTCTTTTTTTATGGCTGAGTAATATTCCATTGTCTGGATTACAGTTTCAAGAGCCTTATTTCACTTAGTATTGATTAAAATTTTAAGAGCCTTGGGGCCCCTGGGTGGCTCAGTCGGTGGAGTGTCCGACTTCGGCTCAGGTCATGATCTCACGGCTTATGAGTTCAAGCCCCACGTTGGGCTCTGTGCTGACAGCTCGGAGCCTGGAGCCTGCTTCAAATTCTGTGTCTTCCTCTCTCTCTGCTCCCCCCCCCCCCACTCACATTCTGTCTCTGTCTCTCTCAAAAACAAATAAACATTAAAAAAAGAAAAAGTTATAAGAGGCTTATTTCACTTAGCATAATAACCTCTAGGTCCCTCCATGATGTCACAAATGGCAAAATGTCACTCCTTTTTCTCGTGGAGTTAATATTCCATTATATATATTATATAACACAATTTTTTTTATCCATTCATCCACACTAAAGTTGCTTCCATATCTTGGCTATTATAAATAATGCTGCAATAAACATAAGGGTTCACATATCTTTTTGTACTAATGTTTTTGTCTTCTTTGGGTAAATACCCAGTAACGGGATTACCAGATTGTATGGCATTTCTATTTTTAATTCTTTTTAACGTTTGTTTATTTTTGAGACAGAGAGAGACAGTGCGTGAACGGGGGAGGGTCAGAGAGAGAGGGAGACACAGAATCTGAAACAGCCTCCAGGCTCCGAGCTGTCAGCACAGAGCCCGATGCGGGGCTCGAACTCACGGACTGCGAGATCATGACCTGAGCTGAAGTCGGACGCTTAGCCGACTGAGCCACCCAGGTGCCCCTAGACTTATAATTTTTATATATTCCTTATTTTGACACTTTTATTCTTTTTTTTAGCACATTTATTTTTTCTACACCAAATCTGACATGTACAGAACCACACCTTTTATTTTATTTTAATTTAATTTAATTTAATTTAATTTAATTTAATTTTATTTATTCTTTTAAGTAAGCTCTAGGCCCAACCTGGGTCTGGAACTCATGTTCCTAAGTTCAAGAGTTGCATGCTTTACTATTATTTATTATTTTGAGAGAGAGAGAGAGACCGAGTGTGAGTGGGGGAGGAGCAGAGCGAGAGGGAGACACAGAATCCAAAGCAGGCTCCGGGCTCCGAGCTGTCAGCACAGAGCCCGACATGGGGCTCGAACTCACGGACCGCGAGATCATGACCTGAGCCGAGGTCGGACGCTCAAGTGACGGAGCCACCCAGGCGCCCCCGTGAAAAGCTTTGGAATAATCACGTTGGCTGCAAAATGGAAGAGTCTATTCTGGGGGTGGTGGCAATGGGTAGGTAGCAGAGACTAGAGACGTGAAGGTTGCTCGGGAGGCTATTTCAGCGCACCTTGCTAGAGAGAGAATAAGGTTCTGAAATAGGTTAGATGCAGTGGGACAGAGAAGGGAAGTCATGAGAGATTCACCAACAGGACTTTGTAACTGATCAGACACGGGGGGGGGGGGGGGGGCGCCGAGAGAGAAAATAATCGGAAGTGACTTCCAGATGTCGCAATTAACCAAGGAAACAACTTTAAAGGCAAGTTCAAAGGGTTAACGAATTCAGTTTGGAGCAGGTGGTGTGGCACAGCTGGTTTGATGTAGAGGTCTGGAGCTAGGCCACACACCACAGCATTTAGGAGTCAAATGGAAGAAAGAGGATGAAGCCATTGCCAGAGAAAGTATAGAGTGAAAAGAGAAGGGTGTTGTAAAAGCCTAGATGATGTAACTATTTAGAGGTGGGTTAGAGGGAGAATCAAAGGCAGCGATGGAAACTGAGCTGGCAGAGTACAGGGAAAGAGAAGTAAATCCACAGCCAAGAGAAAAGAGTTTCAAGAAGAAAGAGGGGTGACCCTTCTTGGCCATACCCTTTTTTAAAGTGTATTCATCTATTTTTGAGAGAGAGAGAGAGAGAGAGAGAGAGAGAGTGTGCATGAGTGAGGGAGGCACAAAGAGAGTGAGGGAGAGAATCCCAAGCAGGTTTGGAGCTGTCAGCACAGAGCCCGACGCGGGGCTCGAACCCACGAACTGTGAGATCGTGACCTGAGCTGAAGTCGGACGCTTAGCCGACTGAGCCACCCAGGCGCCCCAAGTTTATTCATTTTTGATTGAGAGAGAGAGAGGGTGGGAGGGAGGAGCAAAGAGAGAGGGGGAGAAGGAATCCCAAGCAGGCTCCACGCTGTCGGCGTAGAGCTGGATGCAGGGCTCAAACTCACAAACCTGAGCCAAAATCAAGAGTCGGACACTTAACCAACTGAGCCACCCAGGCACCCCTTAGTCACCCCTTTTAATGAAGCAGATGTTTAATCACACCCTACATCCCTGAATCCTACCACAGTATATTTACTAAGGACATACACGCACCAAAATGGAAACCTCAGTCAATGTGCATTTGTTATACTAATTAAGCCAAGAAGTAACCTAATCTATTTCCCATCTTTATCTATGCTCAGTTATCTAGCACAGCTCACCAAAGAAAGCGGTTATTCCCTAAAGCTCCTAAAAACAATGTAGGCAGTAATCGCTTGGATATTGCCCTTAGTGATACTTTCCTAGAGCTGTGTCCTCAGTCAAGGGAAACAAAAGCAAAAATAAACAGGAGGGACTACATCAAATTAAAAAGCTTTCGCCCGGTAAAGGAAACCATCAACAAAACAAAAAGACAACCTACTGAATGAGAGAAGATACCGCAAATGACATATCCAATAAGGAGTTAGTATTCAAAACATGTAAAGAACTCCTACGACTCCATACCAAAAAAAAAAAGAAAGAAAAAAAAAAACAATGCAATTAAACAACGGGCAGAGGACCTGAATAGACATTTTTTTTTTCCAAAGAAGACATCCAGAGGGCCAGCAAACAAATGAAAAGATGCTCTACATCACTCATCATCGGGGAAATGTGAATCAAAACCACAATGAGATGTCACCTTCCACCTGTCAGAATGGTTACCGTCAAAAAAGACAAGAAATAACAAGTGTGGGCGAGGATGTGGAGAAAAGGAAGCCCTTATGCGCCGTTGGTGAGAAGGTAAATTTGCACAGCCGCTACGGAGAACAGTATGGAAGTTCTTACAAAAATTAAAAATGGAAATACCATGCGACCCAGGAAGTCGTCTCCTGAGTATTTCCCCGAAGGGGAAAAAACACAAATCCCAACAGATGTATGTACCCTTATGTTGATTGCCGCATTATTCACAATAGCTAAGATATAGAAACTTCTAAGTGCTTCACCAATAGATGAACAGGTAAAGAAATTGTACCATGTATACACAATGGGATATTACTCGACCATAAAAAAAAAAAAAGTGAAATCTCGCCATTTGTCACAACACGGATGGACCTAGAGGACATTAGTTTAAGTGCAGTAAGTCAGAGAAAGGCAAATACCACAAGATTTCACTTGTAGATAGAACCAAATAACCAAAGCAAATGAACAAACAAACCAACCCAAACTGAAGTAGACTCGCAAATACAGAGAACAAACTGGTGGTTGCCAGAGAGAAGGGAGGTGGGGAGAAGGGCAAAAAAGGTGAAGGGGATAAAGAGGTACCAAGTGCCAGGAATAAAATATGTAAGTTACAGGGAATACGGTCGATTCTATTGGCATGACTTTGGAGAGTGACAGGTGGTGACCGTGCTTATCGTGGTGAGCGGTCTGTAGTGTATCCGTCAAATCGCTCTGCTGTGCACCTGAAACTCACACAGGATTGCACGTCAGCTACCCTTCAATTACAAAACATGAAAATCAAACCAAGTGGTCATAAAATATTTATCAGAGAAAAGCAGCAAATGCTACAAATGGCAGCAAATGCCCACCCCTTCTCTCTCTAAAACTTAATCCCGATAGAGTCCAGTCAATTTCCAATCTTTTCTTCCCGGACATAAATTAAACCCCCGGACGGCGCACGTCTTTGTCCCATCGCTCCCATGCCGTGAGACAAGTGTCTCCACTTTATGTCTGAAGCCTCTCCCTCATCTTTTTTTAATTTCCTTATTCTCCTCAGGCCCAGGAGGAAGAATGCCTGATTGGAAACTATGCCATTTGTTTCTTTCGCAACTTCTACAGCAGCTGCAAAGCGGCAACCTAGAGTACTTTCCATGAAAACCGACGGAGCTCGTTCAACACGTTCCAGGCTGCCAGACAACTGGCCCGCTCATCATGCACTGCTTTGGGGAATGCAAAATGATTCAACGCCTGTAGAGGGAAATTTAGCAACAGCTAGCAAAATTACACGTGTTTTGCCTATTGAGCCAGGAATCCTATTTCAGGGGATTTATCCTACAGATATGCCTGCACGAGAGCCGTACGGATATGTTTATTTCTTAAAGCGTCGTTTGTAAGACCAAATATTGAAACTATTAGTGTCCATCAGTAGGCGTGGTACAGTCACAGAATCGAATATTATGCAGGTTAAAAAGTGAGGAAGGTTTATGGGGCACCCGGGTGGCTCGGGTCATGATCTCACGGGTTGGGGGTTCAAGCCCCAAATCGGGGCTCCGCACGGGGGGGCCTGCTTGGGATTCTCACTTTCCTTCTCTCTGCCCCTTCCTCGCTCGTGCTTTCTCTCTTTTTCTCTCTCTCAAAATAAACTCTTAAAAAAGCGAGGAAGCTTTATTTGCAATGAGTAAAATGATCCCTGTTACTAAATGACAAAAAAATCAAGATACATTTTAGACTACACAGATACTACCTTTTTGTGTAAGAAATGGTGAAAATGATAATACATACCTGCATTTGGGTGTATCTTGCGTAAAGGAACACTGAATGGATTTAAAAAACAAAAGACGTGTTTATCCACAGGGGCTGCGGGGACAGTAGGGAAGGGGTACATAGGGACAGGCTGACCGAGAGAGAGTGACAGAGAGGCTGACAGAGACAGAGAGTGGGGGAGGGGCAGAGAGAGAAGGGGACAAAGGATCCTCGAAGCGGGCTCTGTGCTGACAGCAGCGAGCCCGATGTGGGGCTTGAACCCAGACACCGCAAGAAAATGACCTGAGCTGAAGTTGGGACTCTCAACCGACTGAGACATTCAGGTGCTCTAAATGTTGCCTTTCTATTCAATTTTGTTCTTTGAAACATATTAATGAATAACCTATCCAGAAAATAATTTATATTTTTTAACTTTTCTTTTTTCTTTTTAAAAATTTACATCCAGGGGCACCTGGGTGGCTCAGTCGGTTAAGCATCCCACTTTGGCTCAGGTCATGATCTTGCGGTTCGTGAGTTCGAGCCCCACATCGGGCTTTGTGCTGACAGCTTGGAGCCTGAAGCCTGCTTCAGATTCTGTGTCTCACTCTCTCTCTCTGCCCCTGCTCATGCTCTGTCTCCTCTCTCTCTCTCTCTCTCAAAAATAAATAAACATTAAAAAAAATTTTTTTTAATTTACATCCAAATTAGTTAGCATATCGTGCAGCAATGGTTTCAGGAGTAGATTCCTTAGTGCCCCTTACCCATTTAGCCCATCCTCCCCCACACCCCCTCCCGTAACCCTCAGTTTGTTCTCCATATTTATGACTCTCTTCTGGTTTGTCCCCTCTATAATTTAAAAGAAAAATTACACTACTATAGTATAGCACTTGATGGTCAGCTTCCAAATTTATTTTATTCAGCGAATATAGCCTCAACACTAGCACCTCATAAAGGTAGTCTGAAAGAAAAAATGCAGAACTATCTGGCTTTTTAAAACAGATGCAAAAATTATACACAGAATGTTAAAAAATCAGAGCTGTCCGTGCATCAGGTAATATACCGTGGCCAAGTATCATTTGTTTCTGGAATGAAAAAACCAGTCAACTTCGGCAAAATCTACCAACAAACTAAAAGACAAAAACATGATTAATGCAGCAAAGGCATTTGAAAAATTCAGCCTCCATTCCTCGTTAAAAACGAAAAAACATAAGTAAAATGGAAATATCGTAAACTGTATAATAAAGGCTTTCTACCAAAACTCAACAGGAAATACTTTGTGAATATAAGTAAAGAGAATATGGGAGTTACTTCTACTAAAGAGAATATGGGAATTACTTATACGAAAGAGAATATGGGAGTTACTTACAGTATTCTTGCAAATCTTCTAAACGTTTGAAATTATTTCAAAATAGAGTTCAAGTTAAAAATAAAACAGACGTGGGGCACCTGGGTGGCTCAGTCGGTTAAGCGTCCAACTCTTGATTTCGGCTCAGGTCACGATCTCGAGGTTCGTGAGTTTGAGCCCCACATCAGGCTCTGCACTGAAAGTGCTTGGGATTCTCTCTCTCCCTCTCTCTCTGCTCCTCCTGTGCTCTCTCTCTCTCTCTCAAAATAAATAAATAAACTTTAAGGGGGGCCTGGGCGGTTCAGTGGGTTAAGCGTCTGACTTCGGCTCAGGTCATGATCTCACAGTTCGTGGGTTCGAGCCCCGCGTCGGGCTCTGTGCTGACAGCTCAGAGCCTGGAGCCTGCTTCGGATTCTGCATGCGTGTCTCTCTCTCTCTCTCTGCCCCAACCCTGCTCACACTCTATATCTCCCTATCTCTCAAAAATAAATAAACGTTAAAAAAAAATTTAAATAAATAAACTTAAAAAAATAAAATAGATGTGGGGCACCTGGGTGGCTCAGTTGGTTAAGTGTCAAACTTTTGGTTTCGGCTCAGGTCATGAGATTGAGCGCTGTGTCGGGCTCTGTGCCGACAGCATGGAGCCTGCTTGAGATTCTCCCTCTCTCCCTCTATCTCTGCCCTCCCCTGCTCATGCTCTCCCTCAAAATAAATAAATAAACTAAAAAATAAAATCTCAATAAAACTGAGATGCAATTGAGTGTCCAGAAAATATGTACAATTATTTAGCAATTAACAGAAGCTAATTTCAATTCAGGAGAAAGGAATACCTCATAACAGATCCTGGAACAATTGGTTATCCAACTGATAGAACACAATGTTGGATCACAACATCATACCATAATCAAAAATAAATATCAGGGGAGCCTGGGTGGCTCAGTCAGTTAAGCACCCGACTTTAGCTCAGGTCATGATCTTGTGCTCCATGAGTTCGAGCCCCACGTCGGGCTCTGTGCTGACAGCTCAGAGTCTGGAGCCTGCCTCGCATTCTGTGTCTCCCTCTGTCTCTGCCCCTCTCCCGCTTGCACTCTGTCTCTCTCTCTCTCAAAATAATAAATAAACATGAAAAAAATTTTTAAATAAATTTCAGAGGGATCAGAGTTTTCCTGAAAAAGAAAAAATAATAAAGGAACTAAGAGGTAGAGAAGAGCTTCTGAAACTTATCCAAAAACTAAAAGCTGTAAAAAATAGGAGAGTCATTTTTGGTTTACAAACCAATAAAAATTTTTCTCTGATTAAATACAACATAAATCACCTCAAAAAAAACCCCAGAAGTTGAGAAAAAATATTTTAGCATAAATTCAAGCATTCACATTTATAATATACAAAGAGCTTCTATAAATGGAAAAGTAAAAAGGCAAAGAATTCACTATTAAATGTGCTAAGGGTAGAAAAAAGACATTCTGTGGGAGACAAAAATTCAAATGAACCACAAGGTTATAGAAGGATACTTAACCTCTTATTTGATTAAATGCCCTCCCCTGAAAAAGAAGATAGTCCTTTACTCATATAACCAGCAAATCAAAAACAGCAACCAACGCTGAGTGATGGAGCGAATGAAGAGAAAAGGCCCTTGATGGAAGAAAATGTAATCACATAGGAATGTCAGTTCCTGGGCATCTGGGGGGCTCAGTCGGTTGAGCGTCTGACTTCGACTCAGGTCATGATCTCACGGTTCGTGGGTCCGAGCCCTTTGTCGGACTCTCTCCTGTCAGCGTGGAGCCTGCTTCGGATCCTGTGTCTCCCTTTCTCGCTGCCCCTCCCTGGCGCCCTCTCGTGCGCTCTCAAAATTAAATAAAATAAATATTTGTTAAAAACGTAAGTTGCGAGAACCTTTGTGTGTGTGTGTGTGTGTGTGTGTGTGTGTGTGTGTGTGTGAAAGAAATGAGAAGCACACTTTGATTTTCCAATTCTGTACATCTGTCATAAAGAAATAAGAGCAGTAGTATGGATGGATGTGTGTAAAATAATTCTCATTAGCCCACTGTTGGCCACGGTAAAATCTCTCAATGACCGTCGCCAGCAGATTCTGGAATAAATCGTGACGCTGAGTGCTATTAGCATCACGGCTACGTAGGACCCTCCTCCTGCCACCCCTCCTATTAACAACTAAAACTGGGCTTCCATCCGTGAGCAAAAGTGCCTCTGTGGGAGCTGTGGGATCCAGCATCATGCAGCACGGGACCTGGGAAGAGTCCCATACACCATGGGACCTGGGAGAAGTCCCATGTACCTGTGTGCCAGGTAAACAGATGTGGTTAGGACGGCAGAACCAGCAAGAGCTGGTGAACCGGCCCCAGACCCCTGAGCCACGGTCGGGGAATTACCTGCAGAGCACTGATTTGGGTAGAAAGCCTGTGTACAAGATCAGGCTTCCCAAGGACAGATTCCAACACCTCATGGGATCCCTACATATATGAGTTTGGATGCTGCACAGGATACTGCTTAGAGAAACCCATTTTTCTTCTGCAGCCCCCAGGGCACCGAGGCAGGACCTCCAGGACTGGGAGGATGAAAGAGATCAGGAAACGGGCAGATAAAAATACCAGGAGGCACTAAAGGGATGTGGACCCTGCTGACGGTGTTTAGGACCACAGCAAGGAGCCCATCCACGGGGCTGAGGATTCCCCCACCGGGCCTGCGGGCACACCCAATGACTCCAAAGGTAACCCTATACTCCCCACCCCGCAGCGATCTCCTTGGGCACATTTCTGAGTGTGATGGTGAGACTGAGCTCCAGGAAACCGGTAGAGCCCCCAGAAAACAGGCCAGGATCTGTGGGCAAGGGAGAAACCACAAATTGAAACTAGAACACCACCTTCTGGGAAGAAAAAGAGAGATTTCCAGCAGCCAACCCAGCAGGTTGTAAGATCAAGAGAAGAGGGGCGCCTGGGTGGCTCAGTCGGTGGAGCGTCCAAGTCCGGCTCAGGTCATGATCTCACAGTTCGTGGGTTCGAGCCCCGCGTCGGGCTCTGCGTGGACAGCTCAGAGCCTGGAGCCTGCTTCGGATTCTGTGTCTCCCTTTCTCTCTGCCCCTCCCCCGCTGGCACTCTGTCTCTCTTTGTCTCTCAAAAAATGAATAAATGTTAAAAAATTAAAAAAAATAAAAAGATCAAGAGAAGATACACCAGCTGAAGAATTCTGCCAAAAGAAGGAGCAGGAAGCATGGGGCAGGTGTAGCCATACAAGTTCAGAGAAAGCCCCAGATATAAGCAGAACCAATAGACGGTATATGCCACCCGGAGGCAACTACTAAAAAGGGAAAAAGACGCTACTTTGAAAGGGAAAACATCAACACAAAACTTCAGGGAACGTGCCACCACCCCTCCCCCCAAAATCTCGATAATCCTCCAGTAATCAAACTCAAAAACAGGGAATTCTGCCATCACCCAATACAGAATTCATAATAGCTGTTTTGAGAAAACTCCACGAGCTACCTACAAGAAAACACAGAAAGACAACTGAACAAAATCAGAAACCAATACCTGAACAAAAGGAGAAATTTAACACCGAGATAAAAATCATAAAAAGAACCAAACAAAAATTCTGGACCTGAAGAAGTCAGTGAATGAAATAAAAAAAAAAAAAATGCAGTGGAGAAGCACACCAACCAGAAGATAGAATCAGTGAGCTAGAGAATAAGCCGGTCAGAGAAGAAAGGAAAAAAGCAAAGAATGCCTATGTGGTCAGTTGCACACCGTCAAACATACCGATATCAGAATCACTGGAGTTCCTGAACAAGAGAGGGAAGGAAAAAGAAAATTTATTTAAAGGAACAATGGCTGAGAATTTCCCAAATTTGAGGAGAGACCTGGACATCCAAGTTCACAGGGCTGAGAGATGACCCCATTATCTCAATGTAAAATGACCTTCCCTAAAGATGGATTATAACGAAACTGTCAAAAATCAAAGACAAAGAGAGAATCCTAAAAGCGGCAAGAGGAAAAAAAAAGATTGGAATCTACAAAGGAACTCCCATCATATATATACATATGATGATATGTGTGTGTGTGTGTGTGTGTGTGTGTGTGTGTGTGATGGTATATATACATATACACATATGATGGTGTGTGTGTGTGTGTGTATATATATGATGTATATATATATGTGTGATGGTATATATATACGTATACACATATATGATGGTGTGTGTGTATACATATATATGTGTATATATATATATAGGATGATGTATATATGTGTATGTATGATGGTATATATACATATACACATATATGATGGTGTATATATATATGTGATGTATATATATATGTGTGCACGTGTGTGATGGTACATATACATATACACATATATGATGGTGTGTGTGTACATATATATATATGTGTCGATATATATATAGGATGATGTATATATGTGTATGTATGATGGTATATGTACATATACATATATATGATGGTGTGTGTGTGTACATATATATGTGTCGATATATATACAGGATGATGTATATATGTGTATGTATGATGGTATATATACATATACACATATATGATGGTGTGTATATATATATATGATGTATATATATATGTGTGCGCGTGTGTGATGGTATATATACATATACACATATATAATGGTGTATGTGCATATATATATACTTATACGCATATGTAATGGTGTATATATATATGTACACATACACACATATACACACACCACTTTTTAAGATAATAACAAAAATGGGGGGAGATTTTAAAAGGCTACTTCAAAAGGAAACGCACATGTGATAATATTACATAAAATGTATAATATTAAATTATATTTATATATTTATAAAATGCATAATATAAAAGTATATTGATCATGTGTCCTCAACCATAAGGAACTTGAAAAAAATGAAAGCTGACCTCACGGCATTTAGGATTTGTTTTTCCTGAATTTCTGCTTTACTAAGACACTGACAGAGATGATCAACGGGCAAAGCTTCGAGCCAAGATTTTACGAAAAATAACAATAGTGAAAGAAGCTAACTATCTTGATTCCGAATTGGACAAAGGCTATCGAACGGTTGGTCACATATGTGTCCCTCGCCCACGGAGCCCACATACAATCACAAGAAACCGAATGATGTCAGCAACCGGAATGAGCTTGCAACGACACGGGATTCCAAGTGGCAGCATCCTAACAGAACGAGACGCCTAGCATGTAGTCATTTTACACTTCCTGCTCTCCCATTACCACATGCAATACAGATGGAAAGAACACTTACTGTTTATTTCCTTTTTTAAGGCTTTGGCCTTGGGACGTCCGCGTGCCTCAGGCGGTGACGCGTGGGACTCTTGGTTTCCGGGCAGGTCATGATCTCCCGGTTTGTGGGTTCGAGCCCTGAGTTGGGCTCTGCGCTGGCAGTGCTGAGCTTGCTTGGGATTCTCTCTCTCTCTCTCTCTCTCTCAAAATAAATAAGTAAATAAATAGGAAATAATGTTGTGCAAATCTGTTGATCTGACCTTGCTTCCCCTAAGAATTCTTTCCACGTGGCGATAAGAACACACAGAACACGTGAAGTAATGTGGATTTACAATAACTGGTTTATTTATTACGCTAGCCGTGATCGCACCAGCTAGATGAATAGCAGACAAGCATCGTACTCAAAGACACTCCTGAGCACACAAGCTCAGTACACTGATCACAAGAATGGAAATGCTAGCATCCTCCTTCGGTTTACCTTCAGAGGTTTCACGGACCCAGAGATACTGTTAAATCCACACGTTTATAACATTTTGTGTCTAGTAATATAACATTCGAAAACAATTGCAAAACCTTTACAAACTCTCTTACCTAGCAAGATTATCAAATTCCTTTGACATTTTTTTTAAGATTTTTTTTAATTTTTTTCCTTTATTCTGGAAGGGTACAGCTCTCACTTGTTGAAGGTGCCTTTCTGTATGTAGCTGTCTCCTTACAGAAGGAGGCACACCTCTGCGCTTCCCCCCACATCGTTCTCTCCAGGCTAAAATTAATGCCTTTCCATATATTAATAGTACCCCACAGTCCATATATCTCCACCATCTGTGTCAACACCTTCGTGGAGGAAATCGTGGCGTGCAGAGTTGTGCAAGTTGGATCTGTCAATATATAGCAGTTTTATAGCCAATGCTGGAAATTCTTGCGTGTACCACAAGCATCTTCTAATCATGCTTTCGGTTACCCGTAAGTCATTACTACCATCATGGATTTGTCTTTTTTTTTTTTTTTTTTTTTTTTAACGGACTCAACGGTTCCGATAGAGCGCAATGGTCGCTTAGGGTTTTTTATTTGTTTGTTTCAGGGTGGCGGGGTGCAGGGGAGGTTCTTTTTATACCCAATTTCCACTTTTTGCCCAGTGAGGGGCTTTTTCAAGCGGGCATCTTTTTTACCGCTCAACACCCCACCCTGCCCGATGAGAGAGCCCTCTTCGGCATTCTCACTTACCTAAACGGCAGGACGCCCTAGGCTCATCTTGCTTCTGTCCGCCCTGACATTTTGCGCCAGCCACCCTCCGAAAAGCCCCGATTCCTTTAAATGGAGGGTAGTTTCAGGAGCCACCAATATCCGGGCACTGCCCGGAGTTTTCCATGATGCTACCCCTAATGGTGGCGGGGGCAGGAGGGGGGGAGGGGGAGGGGAGGGGAGGGGGGTGGGTGGGGGAAGGGGCTGGGGGAAGGGAGAGCAGGGGAGAGGGGCAGGGGGAGGGGAGGGGAGAGCAGAGGGAGGGGAGCACAAGGGGGCGGGAGGGGGAAGGGGGGAGGGGAGGGGGTGGGAGGGGGGAGGGGGGAGGCGGGAGGGAGGGGAGGGAGGAGGAGGGAAGGGCGGGAGGAGGAGGGAGGGGAGGATGGAGGAGGGAGGGAGGAGGGAGGAGGGGAGGGGAGGAGGAGGGGGGAGGGGAGGGCAGGGGCGCGGGCGGAGGGGAGGGGGGAAGAGGAGGAGGGGAGGGCGGGAGGAGAGGGGAGGGGAGGGCGGGAGGAGGGGGGAGGGGAGGGCAGGGGGGCGGGCGGGGGGAAGGGAGGGAGGGGAGGGGGGCAGGGGTAGGGGACGGCTCACTCAAGAGATTGTTTAGGCTGTCGCAGGGACAGCAAGAGACTTCCAGGGCAAGAGCGCATATTTCCAATTTATCTCCAAATTCCCTGTTCCCAGTCTCTTTTCACTAATCAGGATTGCCATACCGTGCTATATATTGCCGTACCCAACTCACACACTCACTCCACCTTCACTGTTGATGTTTTCAAAGTTTCCGTTTTCTTTTCTTCTTGCTGGTTCTCCGTCCCTGGATCCGGAAATCGCGTCCAAATTGCAAAGGTCCGAATGTTCCTCTCTGCCAGAAGAGCCTGTACCATTTTTACTTGAAAAGGAAAGTAAAAGCCAATCTCGCTCCGGGGGTGCTTTGTCGAGAGTTACAAAAAAAAAAAAAAAAAATACATGCAAATATCATGTACGGACGCAAACGAAAACAAAATACGTCGTTTATCTGAAATTCACATTTAACTGAGCATCTTGTATTTTATCTGGACATCCTACCTCTCAGGGAAGAGCAGAGATTCTAAAAGCTTAGGTCATTTAGTGTCCCAGATAGAGTCCCCTAACACTATTGGAAATCTACGAACCGAAAACAGAACGAAAGGAAACAAAACAATACTGCCTTCCAAGGCGCTTCTAAAAATTTTTCTGATTCTCGTTTTCGTGAGCCAAAATGAGGACCTCGATTTTTTTAAGTCTCTAATTTTGAATGTAGGTATTTTCCCCATTATAACTTTCAGTAGTGTTCTTCCATCCTAATTGCTGCCCCCCATATAATTTTGAGGGGTACCCATTAAAGTTTCAGTGGTTCTTATTACACATGTACACACTTGACCCATGACCAGAACATTACATTACCTTAAAACCCCTCAAAGCAACCTAAAATATCCGAAACCACAATATCAAAAATCAATAGAAAACATGTTCTTACTATTACAACTTTCAAACTAAACAAACAGTACATTCATGTGGATTAATTCCATAGGTTCTTATACATTTTTCACTACGTTAAGGTCTTCAAATGCACAACGTGGCTTACAGTATATTCTAATTAATATCACACATTCAGTTTACATGAAGCGCTCCCTACAAAAATACAGCTGGGGCCATTTTTCCAGATGTCAAAACTTTTTGTTCCATATTAACATAAACACAGGCGATTCAGAAAGTTATTGCCACAGAAAAATTTAGTGCAAATGTCCTAATCTTGGCATGGATGAAACGATCCCATGCCTGTTCTCCCAAGTTTGCAGCCCGTGGTGATTGCGGAGATGTAGTCCGAAAACACGTTTAAAAAATTTGCATAGTAAAATTCTTCCCTCTCAATTTTTACCATTTTAATCAGCAGCATCAGATATATGTGCAGAGACACACACATATATAAATACTCTTTTTCTGATGTAAGGACCACATCACACTTGACAGAAATTTCTCATCTTTAAACATTGTGGGAAATGGACGAAAACAAATGAACTGAGCATGAAATCAAGAACTTGGAATGCAAACGAAAACTATCATAACCGATCCTCAAGAAAGTAGGAGTGGAAGATGTGTGACATATATGCAGCTTTTAAATTTTTATATGTATTACGTATGCATAAATATAGCTTAACGTAACTATTAAACATTTAATAGCATTGAACATTTAACATCTTTAAAACTAAGACGGATCTAGATAAGAATAACGATTTTCTGAATAATGAGATTATGCTTAAGAGGTATTTTCTTCTTTTTGCTTCTCCGCTGTTTCTGACTTTCAGTGTTTTACTTCAGAAATAAGAACAAATTAATTTCAAGAACAACATACACACAAGTAAAAAGGGTTGAAAATTGATGCAACTAAATTTTGGAGGGTATTGTCCCCAGGTGGCTGGATTAGCATTTCATGTGTGCACGCACGTATCCCTCAATTTCCCCTATATAAATGAATGTCATTTCTTTACAGACGATTCCTGAGATATAAGCACAGTTTAATTTCATTGTGAAAAAAAAAAAACAGCATGTTTCTGCATTCATGTACATACGTGTTTGTGCATGTGTACATCTGTGCACAACCACGGAAGCCTGGCAAAACTGTGTTCTAAGGATTGTTTCTAGGGGCTGGCATTTTGTGTGATTTTTATTCTCTTTACTTTGTTCGTGTGTTTCCCAAATGTTATCGAATCAGCGAAAGAACGCTTGAAAGCAAGTTATAGACCTAAAACTAAGAAAACGATTGAACTATTTAACTATTATAACTCACTCAGAGCCCGAAGCGGGTAGGTGAGATGTTAAGGGCTGGCAAGGGTCAAGATGACCTATCTTTTTCCTTTTTATCTGTTTTGACATAATATCTAATCAACAACATGCCCCTTAAAGCGAATGCCCCCATCTCTATAAAGACAGCTCTCCTACTACTCCTCCTTTCCAATCTTACACCCTAATAAATTTCTGCCTGCTGTTCAAAAAACAGTAATAACAACAAAAAACCAGGCTCTGGCTCCATTTCTAAATCAGAAGGGAGCATCAGGAAATAAATTTGTTAGAATTCAGAGACATTCCTGCCAGGGTAAGAGCCCTCACCTTCCTCTGCGTACGGGAATTTTTTACATTTATAACACTTCTTTCGCCACGAGAAATTCACTGAATGACACCTGTCACAATCCCAGTCTCCGGCGTGGCGCCGGGGATTGCGACCTGCCGAGCCAGAGAAGGCAGCCTCCCTCTTAAACCTCTGCTTCGAGAACTTCTTGTAGTGGGAGTGCTTACCCCTCCAGTCGGGTGTGGGATTCCTCACGGCAGAAACTGCTGCCGCATCTGCTACAGCTTCTGCTTCTCCTTCTCCTTCTCTTTCTCCTTCTCCTGCAGTTTCTGCTTCTGCTGTCGCTCCTGGGAGAGAAAAATGCGGGCGGGGGGTGGGGGGAGGGATGAGTAAAAGGATTCAGAGGGACTGAGGGGTGGCCATGGACCCGCCTAACGAAGCCCAGGCCCCCAGGACTTCAGAGCATGGGAGAAAGAGGCACCTGCTGGTCATCGCCCCATCCAGAGATCCCTTCCTCCTCCTGGGCCTCTCCCCCCCACTCCAGGACCACCACCAAAAAAATAAAAAAAAAAAAAGCAGCAGTCCCAGGAGGAGTAACAGACTCGGGGCTTGTTTCTTTCACCGCCTCCCGCCCTGTCCAGGAACTTGTTCACTGCCTCCCGCCCTGTCCGGTAACTTGCTGCAGCCTGAGCAAAAGCAACCATACCTGATGTCTGTGCCTGCTGGTCCCAACTCTCTCCCACGGCCCCTTCCTGCCTTTGAGACCGGGTGCCCAGCACCTTGAGCAGCTCGCTCCTGAGCGTGTTTCGCTCTGCTTCGACCCCACGGAGCAGCACGAGGTTTTCCTGAAGCTGGGTCTGGGCCTTCTCCTTCTCCTTCTCTTGTGTCTTCCTGAGTTTGTTCACCATGCCGACCAAGACATTAGTGAACAGCTTCTGCTCATGGAGTTGATCCTGGAGTTTCCTCACCTTCCGGGTGTCTTCGCGCTTCTGCTTCTCGGCCATGCGCACTGCCAGGGCCAGGGTCCTCCAGGCGCAGGCCTCCTTCATGGCCCCCGACACTGCCGAGTCGGTCAGGATGTCGCGCAGCTTTTTCTCCAAGTCACCCCAGGACTCGCACATCTGCATCAGGTAGAACTGTGGGCTGACTCCATTTCGAAGGATTTGCTTATTGAGGAACTCCACAACTTCCTTCTGGAAGAAGCCACAGGTTGGATCATTAAAATTCACAGCCATCTTACTCAGAGCCTTCTCAGACCTGCTTTACCTCCGAGAGCTGGGAGCAAGAGGATATAACCTATGACCTTGACCTCTCTTCTCCACAGTTACTATGTCCCTCCTGGATGGCAAGTCGAATGCCACCTAGTGGAGTGAGGGTTCAGCTGGCTGTCCAGGGAGCCACCCCCGCCCCAGCAGCTCCGGGGCAAAGCCTGAGGGGAGTGACTGGATTTCACCACTAGGGGGTGGATCCGAAGATGAAGAAACAGAGCAAAGCAATGTGCTTTCCTCGGGCTGCCCCACCTGGTAGTAAATACACACACACACACACACACACACACACACACACACTAAATGGGCCTGGGCAATATTAATTGAACAACTACACTGTCTTTCAGCAGGCTGCCACTGGCTTATAAAATATTTGAAAGCAGGGAATCTGTCACCCTTAGCAAGCAGCTAAGCCACCCAGCGGAAACGTGTTAATTACGTTTGATTGGTATATTTCACAGGTTATGTCAACCTGCTCCCGCTGGACACATTTCTATTTCACCAACGGAGAGCCTGTTCCGGCAGCCTAAAATCTGCAAGTCCTAATATGTGTAGTAGTTGAAAAAGAAAAAAAACAAAAACCCACATTCATTAACTCGCTTTTGAGAGCCAGGCGGTGTGTTAGGTGGTCAGGAGATACAAAGATCGGTGAGACACCGCCCGTGCACGACGGAGTCCACTTTCTAGTATAGTTTTGAACAGATAAACCTATTAAAAATGAAATCCACAACTCAGAAAACAGCTTCTCAGCACCATCATTATTAAAAGCGAATATTTCTCTTGTTCTTGACAGATGTGTCTCACGTATAAGACTGATCCCACTGCCCATAGTTGAGCAGGAAGTCATGCCTTAAAGGAGGAACTAGGCAATGCATTTCCATATTTATCAGAAACTGCACTGCTTTTCTTTTCTTTTCTTTTCTATTCTTTTCTTTAGTTCTTATTTAAATTCAAGTTAGTTAAGATATAGCGTAATACTGGCTTCAGGAGTAGAATTCAGTGATGCATCACTTCTCTATAACCCCCAGTGCTCACTGACATATAGCACCCAGTGTTCATCCCAACAAGTACCCTCCTTAATGCCCATCGCCCATTTAGCCCCTTCCCCCACCTCTCCCCCCGCCCCGGCAACCCTCAGTTTATTTTATTTAAGAGTCCCTTATAGTTCGCTTCCCTCTCTGTTTTCATCTTATTTTTCCTTCCCTTCCCCTGTGTTCATCTGTTTTGTTTCTTACATGCCACATATGAATGTTTGAAATCATATGGCATTCGTCTTTCTCCGCCTGACTTATTTCCCTTGGCACAGTTTACTCTAGTCCCATCCATGTTGCTGCAAATGGCAAGATTTCATCCTTTTTGATCGCTGAGTCATGTTCTTTATCTTCTTTAGCCATTTGTCAGTTGATGGACATTTGGGCTCTTTACAAATGTTGGAAATTGTTGACAGCGCTGCTATAAACATTGGGGTGCGCGTGCCCTTTGAATCGGCGTTTTTGTATCCTTCGGATAAATGCCTGGTAATGCAATTGCTGGGTCATAGGGTAGCTCTATTTTACATTTTTAAATGTTTATTTTTGAGAGAAAGAGAGAGGGTGGGAGGGGCAGAAGGAGAAGGAGGCAGAGAATCCAAACACTCTTAGTGTTGTACCTTCTATAAGTTTGAATAAAGATAGTGACTATGGTTAATTCTATATGTCAACTTGACTGGGCCACAGGGTGCCTAGTTATTTGGTTAAACATCATTCTGGGTGTTTCCGACGAGATTAACGTTTAAATTGATAGACTTGAATGAAGCAGATTACTCTTTCTAGTGTGGGTGGGCCACGTCTAATCAGTTGAAGGCTTCACTAGAACAAAAATAATAACCCTCACCCGAGTAAGAGAATAACTCCTGCCTGATAGTCTTCAAACTGGGATACCATTTTTCTTCCTGCCTCTGCACTCAAACTGAAATATCAGCTTTCTTGTGTCTCCAGCCTGCTAGCCTTGAGATTGGAGCTACACCGATGAGTCTCCTGGTTCTCTGGCCTACAGACTCACGCTAGAACTAAACTATTGGCCTTCTTGGGTCTCCAGCTTGTCAGTTGGCCCTGCAGATCTTGGGACTTTTCGGTCTCTATAATCACGGGAGTCAATTCCCTATAATACATAAACTAATCGCTGCATAAGTGAAAAAAACGTACCATGACATGTATTCGTAATTACAGTATGGATACAGAGAATTCTCATTGCCCTAAAACTCCTCGGTGCTCTGCCCATCCATCCTCCCCTCAAACCCTGGAAACCACTGAGCGTTTTAACAGTCTCCGTCGTTTTGTCTTTTCCAGAGTGTTACATAGCTGGAATCACACAGTATGTAGTAGCTTTTCCGATTAGTCATATGCATGGAAGTTCCCTCCGTGTCTTTTCACACGTGGCTTGATAACTAATTTCCTTTGAGGGCTAAATACTATTCCGTTGTCCGGACGTACCACCGTTTACTCAACCATTCACCTACCGAAGAACAACTCGGTTGCTTCTAAGTTTGGGCAATTCTGGAAAAAGTGGCTGTTAACTCTTCGCAAGTGCAGGATTTCATGTGGATGTACGTCTTCCAGTTCATTTGGGTATATAGCAAGGAGGGTGATTGCTGCGTCACAGGGTCAAAGCATGTTGAGTTTTAGGAGAAAATTCCCAACTGTTTTCCAGAGTGGCTGTACTACCTTGCATTCTCATCAGCGTTTGGTGGTGTCACTGCTCCAGATCATACCATTCTTTGCTTTTGGTTTTATTTTTTTCATGTTTATTTATTTGTGAAAGAGAGAGCGTGCAAGCGAGGGAGGGGCAGAGAGAGGGGGACGGAGGATCCGAAGGGGGCTCCGCACCGACGGCGATGAGCCCAGTGCGGGGCTCGAACTCACGAGCTGCGAGACCATGACCTGAGCTGAGGTCGGACGCTTGGCTGAGCCGTCCAGGTGCCCCCAGATTATAGCCACTCTTAATGGTGGGTAGTGGTATCTCACTGTTGTTTTAATTTGCATTTTCCTGGCGACATGTGACGTGAAGCATTTTTTCACGTGCTCGTTTGCCACCTGTGTATCCTCTTTTGGTGAGGTTTTTTGTTCAAAGTCTTTGACCTATTTTTTAATCAAAACACATTTTGTTTGTCTTGTTTTCTTATTTTTGAGTTTTAAGAATTTTTTGCACCCTGAGGCGCCGGGGTGGCTCAATCGGTTCAGCGTCTGACTTCGACTCAGGTCATGATCTCACAGTTCATGGGTTGGAGCCCCGAGTCAGGCTCTGTGCTGACAGCTCGGAGCCTGGAGCCTGCTTCGGATTCTGTGTCTCCCTGTCTCTCTCTACCCGCCCCCTCTCTCTCAAGAATAAATAAACATTAAGAAAATTAAGAATTTTTTGCGAACTTTTGGATAACACTCTTGCCAGACGTCTTTTGCAAATATTTTTTTCCCTGTCTATGGTTTGTCTTCTTTTTCACTTGGCATCGTCTTTTGCAGAGCACAGGTTTTTCATTTTAATGATGTCCCGCGTAGCAGTGATTTGTTTCATGGACCTGTCTTTGGTGTGGTATCTGAAAAGTCATTGTCATACCTCAGGCCATATAGGATTTTCCTATGTTATCTTCTGGTTTTTATAGTTTTGTGTTTAACCTTTAGGTTTGTGATTCATTTTGAGCTGAGGGTATAAGGTTTGTGTCTAGATTCATTTCTTGGCATGTGGATATCCAGTGTTCCAGCATTATTTTTGGAAAAGATTACCTTGGCTCCATCGTATTTCTTTTGTTCCTTCGTCAAAGATCGGTTGACTATATTTACGTGGGTCTATATCTGGCCTCTCTATTCTGCTCTGTTGTTCAATTTGTCTTTTCTTGTCTATTCTTTCGTCCATACTACCTTGTCTCAGTTATTGCCTTGATAGTAAACCTTGAAGTCAGATAGCGTCAACCCTCCGACTTTGTTCTCCTTCCATACTACGTTGGCTATTCTGGGTCATTTTCGTCTCCATATAAAGTTTAGAATTAGCTTGTCGATATCCACAAAATAACTTGCTGGGATTTTGATTAGAATTGCACGGAATCTATAGACCAAGTTGGTTGAAACGATCATCTTGACCATATCGAGTCTTCCTATCCATGAACCTGGAGTATCTTTTCACTTATTTAGTTCTTCTTTGATTTCATTCATCAGGGTTTTGTGGGTTTCCTCATATGATCTGTATACATTTTATTAGATTTATACCTAAGTATAAAAACTTAGGTATACTCAAGTATACTCATGTGCTAGTACTTGGGAAGTGCACTGGCCGGTTATTTTCTGGAATGTCCCTCAACTCGGACTTCTCACACGTTTTCTGATGATTAGACTGAAGTTACGCATTCTTTGGAAGACCGCTACCAAGGTGGGGATGCACCTTTCTCAGCGCATCATGTTGGGGGTACATGGGGGTACATGAGGTCTCTGTGTCTCATCACTACTGACCGTTAACCTTGATCAGTTGGTTAAGGTAGTGGCCGCCAGCTTTCTCTACTATAAGGTTACTACTGTTCTCTTTGTACGTAATAGATGTCTTGGAGAAGGCATTTTGAGACTGTACAAGTTCGTTGTTGCTGCACAAAACTTTGCCCTCTAAGGTTCACATCCTTCAGTGGATTTTTCTAGCAACAGTTACCGCTGGGGTGGGGGGAGGTTTAAGAGTGATTTTCTATTCTTCTCTTTCCTTCTACCTGTGTTAGGTATATTTTTCTGCAAGGAAGGGTTGTTGCTTTTTCAATTATTTACTTACGTCCGCGTAGACTCATTGGATATGTATTCTACGGATTATAATCCAGTATGACTGTTATTTATTTTATCGTTTAACTTATTCCGTTTGTAAAGCCTAAAATTAAGGCCTACTATGATGTGCTGCCTCGAGACCTGGTGACATCGGAAGAGCCTCCAATGGCCTAATCACTGTCGTCCTCCTCGTTCTGTTCCTGAGATAAATCCCCTCACCAAACGATCCTCCTTATCAAGGGGCGCAGGCACCGTGCCTGTTTATCCTGCAGGAGAGGGTTTCAGTTCCTGCCAAACCACGGAATTATTCAAACAAACCAATCACATCCTCCTGCGGGGACCAAGGGTCACACAACCTTCCTCCCACAGACCCCACTAGTTGGCTGTGCTCCCAAGCACAACACCCTTGTGTCCTTCTATGGCATGTGGGACCCTACCACCCCACCCCTCCCCGGGCTGTGATCGTAGGTGACTGATAGAGTTCTGTCAATTTCATCTGTCCAGTGTTGGATATCGTGTGTTTGGCCATCCCCACACCACTAGGGCAGGAATCCTTCTCTCATCAATCAGGTGAAGAGGAAGAGATTAAAACATGGCATGTCAAGCCCCTAGGCATTCTGTCAGGTTGTTCCTGTACTCTTTTGACTTGCAGAAGTGGTTGATTCTTTGGCAGAGAAGATACCAGAGGAGCCTGGGATATCTTGTGATGCCAGTAAAAACTGTGGGCACCTGGGTGGCTCTTGATTTCAGCTCTGATCATGATCCCGGGGTGTCGGGATCGAGCCCCACGTCGGGCTCCGCACTAAGCTGAGCGTGGAGCCTGCTTGAGAACCTCTCTCTGTCTCCCCCTCGGCCCCTCTCTCCGCCTCGCGTGCTCGCTCGCTCTCCAAAACAAAAAATCAAAATTAAAAAAGAAAAGAAAAATGAAAAGAAAACCACAAACCCACAGTTTCCTCCCCCCTGCCCCAGACTTTGGCAGTTTCCAAAATTCTCTGCCTGTAATTCTCTGTCCACCGTACCCATCTTCGTACCCCTTACTTTAATTATAATTCTCGAAGAACTTTTGCAACGGCAATACTAAGTCCTTGCTTCCCAGAAGGTACCAGACTTTTTCATCACATGGCGTCTACTAACAATTGCGTTTATAACACATTACAAATCTCCTCTGTGTGTTCCATTAAACTGCCGGATTCTCCACATATGGTGCCTCCCCATGGAGGGCTCTGTTGGGCTGCTCGGTAAGTCACACGAAGTCATATACAGTAATCCTCATTTCACCAGCTACAGGCTCCTAGAGCAGCAGTCACTCCTGGGAAGCCGGGACTCATTGCGGTAGACAAAAGAGAGTCTCAACCCTGATATTTCAAACATGCATGTCTGAAACTTTCAAACGAAAGAAACCTCATGACGACTATGAGCCTCCTGGCATCTGCTACCCGTACGCAAAAGGGCAGCTAACCGTGGAGAGTCTTTCCAGCCTAAAACAAGTGTACTTTTTGTTTGCTTGTCTATTTTGTATCTGCGGCTTCAGGTGGCTGACATGTAAAACCCAAAGTGAAATTCCATCTTATTTTTGTTTTAATTTTTTTTAAAGTTTATTTCTTGAGCAAGCGAGAGAGAGAGAGAGAAAATCCCAAGCAGGCTCTGCACCGTCAGCAGTGAGCCTGACGCAGGGCTCGAACTCACGAACCGTGAGGGCACGACCGCAGCCAGAATCAAGAGTCGGATGTTCAAGCGACTGAGCTCCCCAGGCGTCCCTGAAAATCCATAATGGAAAATCGTACATTATGAGAAGAGACTGTTATGTAACAAAACGGACCATAAAAACATTACTTTTGTTAAAGTGTCGGGGTTGCAAGCGTTATTTTTCTTTAGTTTTAATAACAGGCTTGTGTGTTATTGAATGTGATTGAAAAACACGTAGCAAAAAGTATACTTCAGAAGACAAGTGTTCCCTTAAAGCTGTCGTCTTAGCGAAATACACACTTTCCAACCATTGTGCTATAGATTCGAGATCCTTTTAGAACTCCTTTTTGAGAAATGTCTTTGGAGTAAGTTTATAAGCCACCTAAGAAAAAAATGGGATCACTATTTTCATAGTCTCCAACTATTTGTTTAAATCAAAATCACACTCCCTGGTTTACTCACCCACTTTATTCACAGCCTTGACTCTACATTTTCGCTGCTCCTAAAAATAAAGTTGAAACTCCCCTCACTCCTCAAAAATCGTACTACCATTCAGTCTATTCAAACAACCTGGGACAGACTCCGTAAGATATCGCAGCCAACTTCTAAAATAGTCCACGTTTCCTTTACCATCTGGCATTTAAAAATGTACATGTACCGTTGTTCCCTCAACCATCCCATCCGATATTGGACTGATTTCCCCCCTCCCGTAAAAGGTAACAAAGAAATTCACATTCATTTTCGCAGGATATAAATTTACTGAAACTGAGATAATAATTGGGGCACCTGGGTGGCTCAGTCGGCTGAGCGTCTGACTTCAGCTCAGGTCACGATCTCGCGGTTCATGAGTTCAAGCCCCGCATCGGGCTCTGTGCTGACGGCTCAGAGCCTGGAGCCTGTTTCAGATTCTGTGTCTCCCTCTCGCTCTCTGCCCCTCCCCCGCCTGCGCTCTGTCTGTCTCTCAAAAATAAATGAAAACTTCAAAAAAAATTTTTTTTGAACTGAGATAATAATCAATTTCCTCACAAGCTATCAGTCTTCCCTCAACCCTCAGCACGCTGCTTGACACGTAGTACGTGTTGAATAAACGTTTACCTGCAAGGCAATACTTGTGTGAATAAATGATAATTTCTCCCCAGATGTTGACTTCCACCATTTATCAAGAGCTCAAAGTGTCAAAACACGTGGACATCTGTCTACTATTCTCCCACCGGCCTAATGGCCATTTACCAAAACGAAATGATCATGTTTCACAATTTCACTTGCATTCTTTTCTTCTTCAATCAAACCTCGCCATGTGTATATGACAGAGATTGCTTCCGACACTCCGACCAGCCAAGGCAATGAGCAGCCACCTTCAGGCGAACGGACTGTCGTCCCGTGGCAAGATAAATTTCAACTCTTGGCCCCGCATCCAAAACACCAGTAAGGATCCTGACTCCCTAGTTTTCTTTGGGAAACAAAGGAATCAATCAGAGTAGACAGATTTCTTTACTTTTAGATCCTCCTTTCCCCTGTGCTGTTATCCCAAGGAGGCAAGGGGAGGACAAGTTCACATCCATAATATTCGCGTACAAATTTTTGCCCTCGTTCTGGTTCACATTAGGCATAAGGAATCAAGAAGATGCACTACTGAATCTCTCCTAGGATAACCGACCATCTGGTCCGCCTAGGACTGAGGGGCTTCCCAAGACACGCTTTCAGTGCTAAAACTGAACAATTCCAGGCAATACAAGATGGTTGGTAACCACTTTCCGTATCCAAATCTACGAAGGTCGAAGACATTTTTTTCAACCAGCTTGCAAACTTCTCGAACACCTCAACCATGCCATATGGGCCGACTTCGGCACTCGACAGGTACCGTTTGATGAACAGACTGAAGAGTCCAAAAGGCTTTGGGAAGCAGAAACTATTCACCAATTGTTAAAAGAAGATCTTTGGCATCCAAGTGATTACCTGGGAGGGTGGGTCTGAAAATAAACAGGCCATAGGAAATGCTGTTCAAATTCTATCTTTCTATAGCTCTTGGGTTCATTAAACACCACAGTGATCTCTATCCTACGTTGACCCCACACGCACTGGGTATTTATTACGTACTAGGTCTCCGATAACCAAGGAAGGAGACAGTCCAAGGAAGGAACTTGCAGTCTATTACGGGACGCATAGAAGTCGACAATTTCCAATGCACTGTCATAAATGCAGTGCTAGAAATACGCTCAGGTAAGTATCCGCTAAGATTGTCGTGTTCTTTCACAATTACGGAGAGGCATTAAAGATTTCCAGGTAGGTGAGGGTGATGTGCTCAGATTTGCTTTTGGGAAAGATCAGGGTAGGGGCACCTGGGTGGCTCAGTGGGTTAAGCGTCTGACTCTTGGTTTCGGCTCAGGTCAGGATCTTGCCGTTCGTGAGTTCAAGCCCCATCAGGCTGTGAACTACTAGTGTGGAGCTGGCTTGGGATTCTCTCCCTCTACCTCTCAATATGCCCCTCCCTCTCTCTCTCTCTCTCTCTCTCTCTCTGTCTCTCAAAATAAATAAATAAACTTAAAAAAAAAAAAAGAATGAAAGGTCAGGCACCCGGTGTGCTATGCTCTTCGGCATTTATGGTATCACATTAGCTCAATTTCTATCCATTCGCCAAGCTCAGCGGGCAGTCACCAGGCAAACCAAGGCCCCCATTTGGTTAGTCAGTATCGCAACATGGTGACCGTAAAATAGAAGTTATAGTTCACTTCGTTGACTCTACTAGGTCTTTTCCATTGCTTCCATTTCAGGAAGTTTTACATCTAGAGATTCTTCCCTTTTTCTCTTTCCAGGTCTCATCCCCCAGAGGCAGGATCACTGTAGGGCGCTTGCTAGCCGTTTGCAGATGGAAACAAATCACAGCTGGAGTCCCGGAATGCAGCGGTTCCCTGAAGATTAGCTGAGGCTTAATATTACTTTGGGAACCGGATAACGGATAACGGATAACGGGGGTATAAGAAAATACGAAGCTGTGAATTTAATCCCAGGTGGCTTCAGTCCTATGTCTGCTACAGCACTCACCTCGAATTTTCCAGGTTCAAAAGGGTTTTGTCACCTAACGAAAGTTGGTAGGCTCCTTCCGCCTCTACCTGAGCCCCTTCATCACGCCATCACCAAGTCAAAATGCCACAAAGACTGGTTTTCTTGGACTCCGATACTACTGACGAGAGTTAGCAAACAGGGACCCTCATCTTTTGTTTTTACAAGCCAGAAATCCTTAGTCTCGTTCTCTCTGTGCATGCGTGTGTGTGTGTGTGTGTGTGTGTGTGTGTGAGACTACAACTGTATCCGGGATTTCTTGGTTTATTTATCAGTCTTGGTTCATATCTATATCTACCTGTTTTCTAATTTCATCCCATCCTACACACACACACACACACACACACACACACACACACACACGCACGCACCTCTTCCCACCTCCCTTTCTAAGACTATCCTCTCTGATCTGGTCATCCTGATCACCCAACAAGGCTAAAAGTGGGTCCAACACTGTTTATAAACAAATCTTGGCCAACCCAGACCACTTCAATTTCATCGACCTCCACAGAGTATATCCCATTCAATATACACCGAACCCACTTAACATCCTACTATGTGCCCAGAGCTGCACTAAGCATTTGATAACATTTATTCTCATTTAATTCTCAAAACGACCTTGTAGAAAAGACGTTATCATGGTACTCATCTTCTGCTTGAAAAGAATATTAGCCCTTTTTAACAAAGGGAGTAGTTAGGGAGACGCTAAGTTGATTTCTTCATATACGCTATGATATTAATTATGAATGTGTGCATGTATACACTTGTTCTCTATATTTTCCCCTCTTTCTACCTGATCTAGCTTTAATTGAGCATTTTTATGATTCTCTTTTATCTCCCTTAATTATGTATTACTCATACCTCTTTTTCTAATGCTTTCATTTTTTTTAAGTTTATTTATTTTGAGTGGGGGAGGAGCAGAGAGAGAGAGGGAGAGAGAGAATCTCAAGCAGGCTCTGCACTGTCAGCGATGAGCCCAACGCAGGGCTCGAACCCATGAACTGTGAGATCATGACCTGAGCCGAAAGCGAGACTTGGATACTTAACAGACTGAGCCACCCAGGCTGCTTTGAGTCACAGAGGCAAAAACTACTATATGCATTTTTAAGTAAGTCCTGTTTCTCCCTATAGGTTTCTATAGGTTTTCTTCTGGGTTTTTAACTTGTTTGAACTGCAAACTTAGTTCTCTTAAAGGTTCAAGAAATTTCATTAATTGCCAGTTCGTCCTGCTTCTTTTCTCGTTTTGAGGGTGGGAACAATGTTCCTTCAAGCTCTCTACATCTCTGAGCTGAAAACAGAAACTCCAATACATTTTTTAAAATAATTTTGTTTTGTTGGTGACAAAAGGAAAATATGTTTTACCCTTTTTTTGCCTGATGTTTCAAGTTTTTATTTATATTCTAGTTAGTTGGGGTGCCTGGGTGGCTCAGTCAGTTAAGCATCCAACTCTAGGTTTCGGCTCAGGTCATGATCTCACGGTTTATGAGTTCAAGCCCCGCATTGGGCTCTGTGCTGACAGCTCAGAGCCTGCTTGAGATTCTCTGTCTCCCTCTCTCTCTGCCCCTCCCCACTTGTGTGCTCTCTATCTGTCAAAAATAAGCTTAAAAATTTTTTTTAATACAACATAAATTCCAGTTAGTTAACATATACTGTAATGTTAGTTTCAGAAGTAGAATTTAGTTAATTCATCACTCACATATAACACCCAGTGTTCAATGTACATTTGTAAATAACATGATCAAAAATATTTGACAAATTAAAACTCTGTATTTTTAAAATTACCTTTTTTAAAATTTTTTATTTATTTTTATTTTTTTAATGTTTTTATTTATTTTTGAGAAAGAGACAGAGTACAAGCTGGAGAGGGGCAGAGAGAGAGAGAAGGAGACACAGAATCCGAAGCAGGCTCCAGGCTCTGAGCTGTCAGCACAGAGCCTGATGCAGGGCTCAAACTCATGAATGGTGAGATCATGACCTGAGCCGAAGTCGGACGCTTAACCATCTGAGCCACCCAGGCGACCCTAAAATTATTTTCTTTTAATTAAACGGGAAGGATGTCTGTATCTTCAGGTTTCACTGCCAAAACTGATGTCTAGCTTATGAAGACACTGATTTTGACCACATCTTAAATTTCACTTCATACTTTGAAAAAACTAGTATAAATTACACCCTTCATTATATACATACACACAGCAAATATACACACAATACATATAAAAATAAATGAGATCACTCCTGGTAAACTGTTTGAATGCCAATTTCTGAATACAGTGGTGAATTCACAGAGCTAATCGTCAATTTATGAGAACTGTCTAGAGAGTCAACCAGACTCTCCCTGCTGACTCCTTGTTCACCTTTTTAAAAATTCTAAACTTTCTTTACGGAATGCCCTTTCTCTTGCCTCCTATTAAAACTAGTGCAAATGTTAACTTCTCCATAAAGCTTTCCCCATCGTTCCATCTCAAATAAATTGTTCCCTCCTTTGTACTCTTAAAACACTTCTTATAGATTCCTATAATAGATTCATCTATAAATCCTGAAAGACCCTGGAAACAAAACAACCGAATAACTTCTATATCTACTTAAGCAGTTAACATTTGCCATATATATATATTATATATATTTATGTATAAACGTATGCCTTTATATAGGTTTCTATGTTTATGTATTTATTTCTAAGGAATGCTATGTGGGATATAAAAAATTCCTCTGCAAATTTCAATTGCAGGTGAGATGCTGTTTAAGAAATTAAAAACTGTATTTATATCAACACATAATAAGTTGGGCAAATAAATTATAAAACTTCAACACTACAGTACCCCTTGCGTTAATTACACATAATGAATGATGTAAGTATGACGTTATGATGACACACGTCCTTACTGGTTGGCATAGACACTTGTCTATTTAGTGTTGGCTGGAAAATCTGGTTATGAGCTAGTATTATAATATCATTAAAATACACAATTTCTAGTACTCATGATGGAACGACAGACACCAAAAATGTAACAGTGGTTTTGCCCAGGTAACAGATTTACACATCCTTTTTACATGTTTTTTAAGTTTATTTATTTATTTTGAGAGTGACGGGGCAGAGAGAGAGGGAAAGAGAATACCAAGCAGGCTCTGCACGATCAGCACGCAGCCCCATGTGGGGCTCGAACTCCGGAACCGTGAGACCGACCTGAGCCGAAACCAAGAGGGGAGGGGGGGCTTAACCGACTGAGTCACCCAGGAGCCCCAGTTTTTACATATTTTTATACTTTTCTGTATCATCTGAATGTTTTATATTGAACGTGTACTGTTTTTATAATCAGAAGAACACCAGTTATTTCGGTGTTGGGAAAAACACGTGAGAAACGAGTGCCGCGTCCGATCGGCAGCAGAGAGGACCCCAAGAGAACCCTGAGAAGCCCCGCCTCCAGCCTAGTTACCATCGAGTTACCACACCGAGGGGCAGAGGGGCCGACATCCACATCCGGCCGCCTCTGGCTGCAGCTGCCCCGCCCCCCGCCCCGCCCCCACTTCCTCCCTCTCCCTCCATTTCCCTTCTCTCCCGCGCCCCCACCCCGGTCCTGCCGCCACCGTACACGCCCCGCCCGCCCCGGTGTCCGCCTGCCCAGGTATCCCCCCACCCCATGCCCCAGCCCCCGCCCCGGCCCTCCCCGTACCCCGCGTCTGGCCACCCCCGCCCCTCCCCCAACCACCCCCCTCGCCGCCACCACCCCGCGTCCAGCCACCCACCGTCCCCGCCCCTGCCTTCCCCCTCCTCCCGCCCTCTGCCCCTCCCCCCACCCCGTGCCCCACTCCCCCCCGCCCTCTGCCCCTCCCCCCACCCCAAGTCCAGCCACCCGCCGTACCGCCACGCCCCTCCCCCACCCCCTTCGCCCTTCCCCCACCCTCTGCCCCACCCCCCCACCCCCCACCCCACCACCGTCCCTGCCCTGCCCCCATTCCGCGTCCGGCCACCCACCGTCCAGCCCCTGCCTTCCCCCTCCCCGCACCCCTCCTCCTCACCCTCTGCCCCTCCCCCACCCCGTGCCCCACCCCCCCGCCACCGCCCGCCGCGCCCCTCCCCCACCCCTTCGCCCCTCCCCCACCCTCCACACCACCCCCCGCCCCCCCACCACTGCCCCGCCCTGCCCCCACCCCCGCATCCGTCCCCACCCCTACCTTCCCCCTCCCCCACCACGGCGCCTCCCCCCACCCCCCCCTCCCCACCACTAGCGGCACCAAGCCCAACAATATGGGCGGCAGCACAGGGAGCTGCCGCCCGGGTAGCCTCACAGGGGCGCCGCCTGCCGGCACAAGAAGGTCATCGCAACGAAGGATTGGGGAACAACAGAATGCTTCAATGTAACGAATATGGTTTCATCCCCAGGAATGACACCAAGGAAGTTGTATTTGCACACCAGACTGCCATAAAGAAGACTCCCAGGAAGTCCCTTGGCAGTGGAGGAGGTGGACAGACTACGGAGTCAGATGTTGAAGGAGAGGAGGGGGCGGACGCAGCAAATGTCAGGGGCAGATGCGCCGCCGCAGTGCAGGTCGGTGACTCTGCGGGGGACCCTAACCGTTACGGACGCTATCCGCGTGGCAGGGGTCCTCCACCCAATTCCCAGCAGAATTACCGGGACAGTGAGCATGGGGGAAAGAACCCGGGACCGGAGCGTGCTCGCGAAGGCCAGACCCTCACGGCGCCGACCCACCGCAGGCGACGCTTCCCCCCTGAATACGTGCGGAGACCGCGTGGACGCGGACCACAGCCTTCCAACATCCTGTGCGGGGAGAAGTGATGGAAGGTACCAGGGCGCGGCAGGGCGCGGCAGAGCAAGGTAGACCGGTGACGCCCAATGTGGTCTGGGTGGTGGACCACCGCCCCGCACGGGGCCTCCTCTCCAAAGGTGGTTTAGGGAGGACGGCGGCGAAGACGACAAGGAAGATGGACGAGATGAGACCCCAGGTCAGCCCCCACCCCCACGTCCCTCCCGCCGCAACCTCGGTTACCCATGCAGACGCCCAGAAAACCCCAAACCGCGAGACGGCAAAGAGGCCAAGACAGCCGATCCACCGGCCGAGAGTCTATCCACTCCCGACGTCGAGCAGGGCGACGCGAGGTAAGTGTCCGCTTACCGGATCTGCCATCATCCGGTTTCGTCGTCCAGCGGGAGGTGAGGAAGAAGTTCCGGCAATAAGAAATGCGCCAAAGATAGGAGCTTCAGCCCTTAAGTGCCTGCTTGTTGCCCATTGGCCAGACAACCAGAACTATCGGCATTATTGTTTTTACCTAAAGACGTCGGTTTTTGGTTAGTGACAAAGGCAGTTTTTAAAAAAAGAAAAAAAAGCCTGGTTTGTCTCAAGACACTGTTCAAGGTTTTCAAATGGTTTCCTATCTGGTCAAGTTGACATGTTTAAGAACTTCGTTTTTAATGTGTAATAAAAGTTCACAACTCGATTTTTTTCCAAAAGTTAACAAACGGCAAGCACCTGTTAATAAAGGTCTCAAATAATAATAATAATAATAATAATAATAATAAAGGAAACAGCATTGGCAATGAAGACACACAGAGTTTCACTCACAGAATTCCGCACATACACCACACTCACACCACGGACACACAACCACACGTAACAAAACACACGCCCATTACATATATCACAGACACTCAACAAGTATTGACACGCACACATTGGTATGCACCCCAAAAATACCACCCACGTGCACACACACACACACACACACACACACGAAGAAAGAAAATAGTGTTGGAAGATGGAAATCTTGAGTAAACTGATAAAATTTTTCAACAGTAAATAATTCCGCAATGTATACGTATATCAAATTATCACATTGTCTTCTTGCAATATGTGCAATTATATTTGTCAAGTATTCCTCAAGAAGGTTAAAAACGACAAGAGCGGGTCACTGAACAAAGAGCACACCAATGATATCCCACCAGTCTTAGGTTAGTAATAGTGGTATTTGTCCAATTAATTTCCATTTGCCATCCCATGTGTGCCAGAAACTTTTAACCCCTACCCTTCCTTTGCTGTTTCAAGACAACACTTGCAAATCTGTTTTCTTCTTTTTTTCAGATAAGATAGCGCTAAGAGGAATGTTTTCTGTTTGATTCTCAATCCCGATACCCCATGATTTTTAAAAATATCTACTTTTTAATTTATTTTAATCTTCATTTATTTTTAGGACAGCGCAAGCAGAGGAGGGGCCGAGAGGGGGACAGGGGATCCAAAGCGGGTTCTGCGATGACAGTCTGATGGCAGTGAGCCCGATGCGGGGCTCGAACTCATGACCCGCGAGATCACGACCCGAGCCGAAGTCAGACGCTCAACGGACTGAGCCACCCAGGTGCCCCGTGATTTCTTTTTTCTTAATTAACAATATCCTTCTATTGAAAAAGTAACAGGCACATAGTAAAATTTTTAATGAGGCAAAGGGTATATGATGGAAAAGATATCTCCCTACTGCCCTTGACATCCAGGTCCTTTCCTTGGAGATGCTCGCTATTAAGAGTGTCTTATTTATACTTTCATCTAAGAGTCGTATGTGTCTGTTTTTCTTTTACACAAATGAGAGCATAGCAGTCACACTGTTCTGTATTCTGCCTTTGTACCCTTAACCGTCTATCTCAGGAACTTTTTTATAGGCACATATGCATCTATCACATTCTCCGAACAGCTGATCATCGTACAGAATTTATTTAAACGTTTACCTGAAGGAAAGGCACAAAGGGTGTTGTGACCCTTTGGCTATTATAAACTGACCTGTGATAAATGTCCTCGTGCGTAGAGCTACAGATATTTTGGCATGTAATATCTCCAGGGTAAAATTCAAGTATTGACGGTAAGACAGTTAACGGGCCGGATAATATGTGAATTTTTTTAATGCCGATACGTGTTCTTAATTGGCCCCCACACTAAGGTCGTCGGTGGCGCCTTCAACCAACAACACGAGAGTGTCTGACAGTCCACGGCCTCCTCTACTTCAGGTAGGTGACTCTTCTTCTAGGTGTGACCTGCTACTTGGAGCTTTAGCAAAGTGATAAGAGAAAAAGTGTTATATCCTTGTCTTCATTTAGGTTTTTTAAATTACAGGTAAGATGAAGCATCTTTTTGTACTTCCAAGTCACTTACAAATATTTTTTCCCGGTTTGCCTCTTTGTACACTTTGCTTACCCTTATATTGGCTCGTCTTTTTCTTATTCAGAAGGGCACTTTTTTTAAAAAAGCTTATTTAAGGGGTGCCTGGGGAGCTCAGTGCGTTAAGCATCCGACTTCAGCTCAGGTCACGATCTCACGGTCCGTGAGTTCAAGCCCCGCGTCGGGCTCTGTGCTGACGGCTCGGAGCCTGCAGCCTGCTTTGGATTCCGTGTCGCCCTCTCCCTCTGCGTCTCCCCGACTTGTGCTGTGTCTCTCTGTCTCTCTCTCTCTTTCAAAAATAAATAAAACTTTATCATAAATAAAATAAGGTTTATTTATTTTTGAGAGAGACAGTGTGCAAGCAGGGGAGGGGCAAAGAGAGAGGGAGAGAGAGAGAATCCCAAGCAGGCTCTGCACTGTCAGCGAGGAGCCAGATGCAGGGTTCAAACATGAGATCATGACCTGAGCCAAAATCAAGAGTCAAAGGCTTAACTGACTGAGCCACCCAGGTGCCCCTGAAAGGGCCCTTTATATCCTCGGAAGCCTAGTTCTTTTTATGTCAAACGTGTCGTCAATATATTTTCCAGTTGCCATTTATCGGGTGACTTCTCTAGGATGCTTTTTACTGAGAAAATGTGTTAATTGCTTACATCGTTAAATTTATCATTATTTTTCGGTAAAGATTTGGGCCTTGTGTCTTGCTGTAGGGAGGCTTTCTCTATTTCATGGATGTAAAACATTTTCCCCAAGTTCTCTTCCAAGAGACGTTTTCCAAATCCATTCTTCCTGTGTAAATCTTTGAGCGGTCTGGCATTTATTTTTAAGGAAGGAGTGCATTAAGAATCTAGGTTTCTCTCTTTTTCTTTCAAAAGAGATAGCCAGTTGTCCCAACATCATTTATTGAACTATTTGTCTTTTCGTCACTGGAGAAAATACTGTTTATCATATACTAAAGTCCCATCATTAGTCGGGTCTATTTTTGGACACTTTTCTGTTTCACTGATGTATCTATGCCTGTGCCGGCACTGAGCAGTTTTATTTACTGTACATAGTTAGTACATTTTATTATCTGGTCAGATGAGCCCCTCTGTTATTTTTGTTTTTCAGGAATTTCCTTTGCCCATTCTGTTCTTTTCTTAAAAGCGTGTTTATTTGGGGGCGCCGGTCGGTTGAGCTCCCGACTTCGGCTCAGGTCATGATCTCACGGCTTGTGAGTTCGAGCCCCGCGTCGGTCTCTGTGCGGACAGCTCAGAGCCTGGAGCCTGCTTTGGATTCTCTGTCCCTCTCCCCCTCCTCCACTGTGTGCGCTCTCTCTTTCTCTCTCAAAATAAATTTATTTATTATCACGTGTGTGAGTGGGGCAGGGGCAAAGGGATGGAGAGAGAGAATCCCAAGCAGGCTCCATGCTGACAGCGGGGGCCCCATGTCCAGAACCGTGAGATCGTGACCTGAGGCGAAACCAAGACTCGGACACTTAACCGACTGAGCCACCCAGGTGCCCCTTGCCCCTTTCTGTTCTTAATTTATGTCTCCAAAAGTTCACGTCCAGCTCCGTGAACCTCGAGTGGTCAGTGTCGTGTTCCCCTCTACTTCACCCTGCCGGTGAGGGCGGGAGTCCTGCTCTGGGGCCACCAGGATGGTCTAGCACACGACAGACACTTAACAGGTGAGTTTGACAGAAGTTTGTTAACCACATATGTTCACCATCTGGGGGAGGAGGACACGTGCCGGGTAGGGCCACACAGGTGTTCCATTCCAGAACGGAGGGAACCAGCAGGTGCGAGGGAAGGCCGGCCTTGTAGTTACAAGAGGACGGGGTGCCCCCTGCTTCCTGCAGAAGGAAAGGATTGGTTTGTCTAAATTTCTCTGGCTGGAGGGTTGCCGAAACCTTCACCAGCAGGCACCGTGCCTGGTCTGTGTGCTAATGGGGGTCGTTTGCTAGAAGACCGTATCCACGTGAGCACGGTGGAGAGAGTGGAACGTGCAGCTGGGCTCTTTGAGGCCCTCTTCGGTTTCCCAAGGTATCGAGATACGCACCAGATTAGGCCTTACTCCACAACCGACCCTTGAGGCCTTGACCTAGATTTCAACCTTGATGATGACTGAGCCTTCCAGAGAGTATGGCAAGTACCTCCCTAGGAAACGAGATACGTAGTTACTTGACCAAGAGGAAGAGGGCCCCAGGGTGAGGTTGTTGTAAAAAACATAGACTTTGGAAGTGCCCACCTTGATAGGCGACAAAGTATATTGAGAGACCTGTGTGCCACTGTTGTAGGGAGTGTTTGTCCCCAGGGGGTACAAATGGAGATAAATCAATGCCAGTGGCAAAGGTGACAACCCGCATGGGCTCCATCTGACGTTCTTTAAGTTAAATAGGAGTTTTTTAAGAAGCTCATTCTGCCTCCTGATTCACCATCTGTCTGGAGTCTATAGGAAAGGTGGAAATTCCACTGTATATCTTCTCCAAGAGCTCGACATTGTGGCGGGCACCTGGGTAACTTAGTCGGGTAAGCGTCCAACTGTTGATTTCGGCTGAAGTCATGATATCACGGTTTGTGAGTTCAAGCCCCACATGGGCTCCATGCCCACAGTGTAGAGCCTACTTGGGGTTTTGTCTCTCTCCTTCTCTCTCTGTTCATTCCCTGCTCGTGCACTCGCTCTCGCTCGCGCTCTCTCTCTCTCTCTCTCTCTCTCTCTCAGATAAAATTTAAAAAAAAGAAAGAGCTCAACATTTGGCATTCTGAGAATCAAAACTAGTGCTTTGGTCACTATCAGTAATGCCTAGAATTTCAAAGGGCATAAGGAGCGTCTTGTGGCTGTGTTGTATGCAGAGACGTGTTTTCCATTTTGGGGGTCTGTGAGGCAAGAGCTCCCCAGTATTCTTTACCCCAAAGGAGAAAAATTGTAGGCAGTGGTCCGTAAGTTGGTAAACTTATACACATGGGGCAATTTTTGGGCCAGGGTGTCCCAACGCTACAATGCTCGTCTGACATGTGACCAATTATGCTGACCCTTGAGTCTCTTTCTTTGCAAGGCACGTTATTATTTTGGTGGGGGTGGGGGGAGAAGGAGAGAGAGAGAGAGTAAGCAGGGGAGGGGCAGAGAGAGAGGGAGACAGAAACCCAAGCAGGCTCCACACTGTCAGCACAGAGCCTGATGTGGGGCTCGATCTCACGAACCCTGAGATCGTGACCTGAGCCGAAACCGAGAGTCAGACGCTTCACTGGCTGAGCTACCCAGGCGCCCGAATATCAGGGACCTTGTGATGAAACGATGAAAAACACCTCCCTGCTGAACTCTATTGTGCGTGAAGGTGGCAAGACCATCCATAAAGTGTACGAACTCCCATGGTTGTGTACTCAGCTGATGCTAAGGACTCTCCAAGTGGCCAGTGGGTCTAGGAGAGAGGTGACGTCCTCCAGCACCATGGCATCTGGCAAGGGACTGACGACGGGAGAGGCCACGTGCACCTGCAGAGAGGGCCCCGGTTTGTCTCCCTGTAGCAAGGAGGTCTCCGTAGCCGTGCTGACTTTGGGGGTGCCTCTTCCGTTACTGAAGGCATAGTGTGCAGCCGGGTACATAACGTCATAAACTCAGAGTCTGTGAGGGCATCTAATTCCGGGACAGCACACTACGTGGCCACCGTTGCCATTCCAGTTGCGAATGGTGCAGAACTGGGAGGGACAGTCTATTGTATCAGAAGCCCGTGGCCAACGAGTGGCTATGATAGGTGGTTCAGAGATCCCGGGGAGGCATAAGAGGAGGCTGGTACAGCCCCTACTATGAAGGGGTCTCCGCGGGCACTAACACCAGTGCCTGTTGATTTATTTCAATTCGGACAGATTCTAGAACTTTTTTTTTTTTTTTTTTTTTTTTTTTTGAGACACAGAGAGACAGAGCATGAGCAGGGGAGGGGCAGAGAGAGAGGGAGACACAGAACCGGAAGCAGGCTCCAGGCCCCAAGCCGTCAGCCCAGAGCCCGACGCGGGGCCCGAACTCATGGACTGCGAGATCGTGACCTGAGCCGAAGTCGGACTGTTAACCGACTGAGCCACCCGGGCGCCCCAGATTCTAGGACTTTGTGTTGGCGAAGACTTCATTTCAGGTGGGCCCTTTGGCAAGTAACAGCACCGGGGGGTTGAAGTAAGATTATAAATGAGGAATATGTTGCCTCCAGAACGCAGAAAGGGCTAGAAGACGTTGGACTCGTGTTAACGGTGTGGGTGCTGAAAGGGTTAATCAGCGTTTCTTGACAGCATCAAAGGTGGAGCAGCTCTCGGTTTCGCGAAGGCTTTTCTGGAATTGAAGAGACAAGCCGGGACCTTGCACCTTGTGTGGCAACGATCCGTCCCTTTTCCGTGAGCTCCGTCGTGAGTATATCTGTGTCCTTCATCCGTGTGTCCAACAAGTCTCCTTGGGGGAAGATGCCACCCACGTCACGTCATTTCTGTGTTCCGGGCAAAGGTGGGTGCAGTCAGGGTCCTGCCGGCAAAGACGGTGTGTAACGCCAAGGCTGCTGAGTTCCCTCGTGAAGCCTGGTAAAGGTGTATTGTGTCCTTTCAGGGGGAAAGGCCACCGTGCTCACAGGCTGTTGAAATAGACACTGAACAGGTGCATGGGCGGCTCAGCCGGTTAAGCGTCCGACTCTTGGTTTCGGCCAGGCCATGATCTCGCCTCACAGTTCGTGGGTTCGAGCCCTGCCTCGGGGTTTGCGCTGGCAGCACGGGAGCCTGCTTGGGATTCTCTCTCCGTCCCTGTCTCTCTGCCCCTGCCCCACTTGCACTGTCTCTGTGTCTCTCGAAATAGACAAACGTAAAAGAAGGAAACAGACACCGAACAGAGCATATTTGCCAAATCTCGATCTATAACAGCAAAACGGTTGCCAGTGGCTGATTGACTAGAATCGGTAATTATAATAATATTGGGCGTAGGGGCCTGAAGTTGGTGGTGGGCTCACCGCCAGGCACCATTCATTCTTTCCGGGTTTCAGACCAGGCCAAAACGGGATATTAAAGGAGCAGTAGTTGGCATCATCACCCTTGCGCTCACTAGGGCATATACAAGTTGAAATCCTTGAGGACCCCGGTTTAATTTACGTGGGGTGATATTAACTCTGTTAAGGGGGTAAGGGGATTGTTCTGAGATACTAACGACTGCAGCAAGGTAGAGGGACGACCCGAAGGTGGCATCCACCAGCCTGTTTTCCTGAGAACCTCCAGAGACCTCTAAGTGGGTGCCAAATCTGAGGCCTGCCACCGAGGCCAGCGCTCTCGGATGGGCCAAGAGGCCTCTGGCACAGAAAGACCGGGGGTGTGTTTCAGTCAGCTCTGTGTGCAGTGCCCCGGGGGGCGGTGGCCTGCCAAGAATCCTCCGTCTGATGGTTCCGGTTCCATAGGACCCAGGAACGTTAGCCCCGTCCCCCCGGCCGCCATGGCCAAGTGATCAGAGGACATGCCCTGAGTGGCAGCTGCAAAACCCGGGTCACCAGACCTGAGGAAAAGCCACCCTCCGGGAGACGCTGACATTCCAGAGCGCGGCAGAGGGAGAGCGCAGACGTGGCACCCTCCAGCCTCTGTCCCTGCAGAGGATGCCAACAGGCCCCCAGATCTGGTAAAGCAGAGGTCTGCCCCTCAGGCCCACGCTTTAAGATTAGCAGATGAACCTGGGGCACCAGAGTGGTCAGTCAGTCAAGCGTCCCGACTCTCGATCTCAACTCAGGTCATGATCTCACGGTTTGTGAGTTCAAGCCCTGTGCCGGGCTCGGTGACGTCAGTGGGGAGCCTGCTTGGGATTCTCTCTCTCTCTCTCTCTCTCTCTCTCTCTCTCTCTCTCTGTCTCTGTCTCTGTCTCTCTGTGCCTCTCCGCTGCTCACACTCAGAATAAATAAACTTAAAAAAATTAAAGCATAAAGATTAGCCAATGAACCTCTTTCCCGTAAAACTCTGGCCCCTCTGGATTGGCTCTCTTTGTCCTGGGCCCGGGGACAGGTGAGTCTGGGCACGTGTGCCCTTTAAGAGCCGGGCTTAGCTTGCTGTAGCCTTGTGGGTTTTGTGGACACAAGCCTTGTTGGTTTGCAAAGCCAGGTGTGTTTGGGGGTTGTCCCTGAAGTGCAGTTTTTCAGCGTCGGGGTGCCCGATGCCGGGTTCAAACCCTCCGCTCCTCAGGAGAAAGCGCCGAGTTTTCCATTCCTTCTGGATCGTGGCTGCCAAGCCAGGAGTGGCGTTTATGGCGAGATTATGTCTCAACTTCACGTTCCTGCTGCAATGGTGTGTCCCCCCCCCCGCCCCCTCATTTGCCCGCTGTGTAGGAGTCACTCAGTGAGTTCCTAGGCTTTTTCCAGAGGAAACTGTTGCAGATATAAATGTAGATTCGCTGCGTCTGTGGGAGGAGGTGAGTTCGGGATCTTCCCGCGTCACCAACGTGGATCCATTTATACCTTTGCTCAAAACCCTCGCATCTAGGAACTGGAACGTCTTGAGTGTCAGCCTGTCTTTCGTAGCCAACAATCCAAGATTCCCAGGGCCACATGCCATTTTCTCTTCTCTTTCTCTTTCTCTTTCTCCCCAGTACCTGGATCCCTTCCAGACCTGGTGAGCCCTCTGCAAATGCGCACTCGCCGTTCGAGGGTGGCCTCCACGCGACTCAGCTCAGAGGCACAAAGAGATACAGACGTGGAATGAAGGTGAGAAGCGATAGACGGGGGAATCCGGGTTGAGATGGGTGTAGACTGAGAGCCTTCACACGCGAACGCAGTATAGTTCTATTTTTACGGCTCCGTCTTTTTCTGTATCCAGAACAGTAAGATTTATTTTCCACACAGTGGTTACAGATTCTAGAACTCCCGGGGAGGCCGGGTGGCTCCGTTGGTTAAGCGTCCGACTTCAGCTCAGGTCATGATCTCGCGGTTCATGAGTTCGAGCCCCGCGTCGGGCTCTGTGCGGACAGCTCGGAGCCTGGAGCCCGTGTCAGATCCTGTGTCTCCCGCTCTCTCTGCCCCTCCCCTGCTGGCCCCCTATCTCTCTCGGTCAAAAATAAATAAACGTTAAAAAAAATTAAGAGTATAGAACTCCCTCAATTGGTTAACTGGTAGTTGGCCATTTTCATCTTTAACTAATGAGGCACCGTTGGCTCATTTCCTAAAGTGTCCGAGAGCCCAAGTGGTTAAATTCTGCGTGCGCACTCTTATAAGAGGGATGTGTGGGACACCAACAAATAGCTGTGACAAAATGCCTGTCATTCCACCCTTTGGAAGCTTGTAGAAATAATTCAGCAGAAGTTCACAAAATCGCGTGGTGAATTGCCATCTAAACGAATATCGCATTTGCTTGCATATTTTGTTCCGCAAACCGTTCTTCCTTTCCATTTAGAGGAGGAGGAGGAGGACAAGAGGACGAAAAAAATTGCATACGTCAGATAATTTTTCTCGCTCCCTATCTCTCCGGCCCTTTAAAATATTTATTTATTTTGGGGCGAGTGCGGGCAGGGGAGGGGAAGAGAGAGGAGAGAGGATCCCAAGCGGGCTCTGCGCTGATGGGGCTGATAGCAGCGAGCCCGACGTGGGGTTCAAACTCAGGCCCCCCCGAGATCGTGACCCGAGCCGAAGTCAGCCACTCACCCGACCGAGCCCTCCCTGGTGCCCGTTTCTCCTGTTCTCAAACATCCCCTGATACTGCAGCGGGGGCGTCTGTGTGCAGAATTAAGCTTGTCTTTGTAGATCTGGAAAATTAAGGGCGTCCCAGTGTTTGCGGTTGTCGGGAGGGGTGAAGTAGACGAGGAAGGGGCAGTTGGACACACTAGCTGTACCTCACCTCTCTGACTTGAAACGGATCTCGACTTCTGCCTTCCCTGTTCTAGCATTAGGAGAGCCACCCCCTTTTCCCGCCCTCGCGGTCTTCTCTATCGAAAATCGAAAATCGTTAACTGGTGCCTTTCCCGGTACAGAGCCCCCACCTCAGCTGCTCCAGGTACTTACAAGGATCCGCAGGGGGAGCGTGACACAGAGGGTCACGGAAACGCTACCAAAGCAATGCCAAGGAGGATGTTCATCTCTTGCCCGTCGAAAGGTGACCGTGTTCCCGTTCTAAGTTGCTAGCAAGTACATTTTCTTCCCACCTCGGTCAGGGGTCAGCGGCAGACTTCTGAACGTCCCCAGGGAGAAGCAGAGCTCTGTCAGAGACCAACCCCACGGGAACCCTATCCTTACACGGTGTAGGTGTAGGACTTCTGATTTCATTGTTTTTAAGTTTCCTTATTTATTTTGAGACAGCAAGCAAGGGAGGGGCAGAGAGAGAGGGAGATTCCCGGGCAGGCTCCACACGGTCAGCACAGAGCCTGACACGGGGCTTGAACCCACGACGCGGGCGATCATGCCCTGAGCCGAAATCGTGTTTCGGTTACTCCACCTACCCAGCCACCCAGGCGCCCCTTGTGGTTTTATTTTTAAGCTAATTACAGTAGAATAAGGGCACATAGTCTATATGGTCGCTTTTTGGTTTTGTTTTTGTTTTTGTTTTAATTTTCAGACTTGCTTTGGGACCTGGATGATTGTTTTACTTTGACATAAATGTTGCCTCATGCTCCAGAAGGATGTAGATTCTCTACTTGCTAGAGGGAGCTGCCTACAAATAGATGCCTTTGAAACCTATTTGTTGATTAGGTTGATCGAACCTTGCAAAACCTTGCCCTGTTCACTTAACCTATCAATTAGGGAAACAGATTTGTTAGAGAAATTTTTATCATGTTAGATTTGTCCGTCTATACGTGAGATTCCGTCAGGTTCTATTCTTCCATATTTGAGGGTAGATGATGGCGTCCACCTAGGTTTGAGAATTTCATCTCATCCTGGCGAGGCTAAATGTTTTTCCATCGTGCTGTCACTCTTTCCCCCTAAATTCTGTTTTACGTGATCTGTGCTACCGGTATGTATGTTTGGCCTTCACGGCAACAATTTCATTGACTCAAAAGCCGGAAACTAGACTATCCGTGTATTTTTAAGTTGGTTTTCTTCCCCTGGCGTATTCTGCCTAATCTTTTATCGTCAACATTCCCGTGTTTGTGTACCTAAGTTTATGTTTTATAGAATTATTTAGCTGTATCTTTAAAAATCAACATTCGGGTGTTTTTGAATTGATTGAGGTTACTTGACATTTTTTTGCAATGACTTATTTACTTGAATGATTTCTCCTATCTCTTTCTCTGCCTTCTGTGTAACCCGACTTTTTCTCTACTGCCTCTAACCTTCTTTTACCGCATTCTTCGTAGCCGGTAAATGTTTTTCCTTAGTGTCTTGTAAGTTATATACTTAGTGCTCTCTTTCTTTAACGTTTATGTGTTTCATTACATGTGTATGTTCACCTCAAAATCAGCAATAGTGTTCGTTTCTTTTTTTTCAAATTTTTATTTAAATTCTAGTTAGGTAACATACGGTGCAATATTGGCTCAGAAGTGGAATTTAGTGATTCGTCACTTACATATAACACCCAGCGCTCAACCCAACAAGTGCCCTCCTTCATATCCACCCCCCCACACACACACCCGTTTAGGCCTTTTTGTAAAACTTTTTTTAAGTTTACTTATTTATTTTTGAGAGAGAGAGGGACAGAGAGAGCACAAGCGGGAGAGGAACAGGGAAAGAGGAAGAGAGAGAGAGAGGGAATCCCAAGCAGGATTCTGCGCTGTCAGTGCGGAGCCCGACCTGGGGCTCAAACCCACGAACTGGGAGATCCTGACCTGAGCCAAAAATCAAGAGTCAGGCACTCAGCCGACTGAGCCACCCAGGCGCCCCTAGCTAGCCCTGTTTTGAATGCCAGCGTGAAAAAAGAAAACAGTTAAATTAAAAGAAAAATCTGGTCGTACAGGCACAGAAGCCTCGCGATCCAAGCAGCTGTCCTGTAGATGCCCTCTCTTCCTCCTTCAGTGCCTGAAGGCCGGGCTGGCACTGAGTCGTATCCATGGGAGGGATGTGCCTGCAGGAAGGAGAAAGAATGGTCTGCATTCTGCTGGCCCCAGGGGACCATGACGAGGAGACCGATAGTGTTTACTGAATAAATAACAAGCAAATTGTGAGTCCCAATTAGTGTCTTACAATAGTGAGGGTGACCCTGAGGGCAGAGGGCCTTCTCTCCTTCCTGATTCCCCACTCAGGACTCCAGAGGGTAAATCCTCTCAGGTCGTCCCTGCATCAACCTGGGGTACTGCCGTATCAGCTTAGCTGTGCAGATCTAAACTCCTCGGGTTTGGCTTTACTGAGGTACCTTATTTTTGACTGGCTCAGACAGTAGATTGAGAGTCAGCGGCACTGCCTGTGGACGCTGTAAAGCAGGAAAAGGTGACCCAGCAGAACAGGCTGGGTCTGGACCATGGGGCTAGTTGGCTCAATGGAGGACGTGCAGGAAATGATGAGTAAATGGCTAGTGCGAACTGAGGTGACTTTGACTTTATCGAGAATGGTACCCGCTCTGAAAACGCCAAGGGAGAGAGAGAGATGGGGATCATCAGTTACACTAGTCACATCCTGGGCTCTGAGTGACAGCACAGTAATGCGCGATCAGGTGGGCGAGGGGTATCAGCATAGACAGCGGAGGAGAGCAAGGACCCACACGCAAGGGTCCCCACGTCCCCTCTGCCATGACGCTACGTAGGCCATATCCTTCCTCCCCATAAAACTATCTGCAGCCTGGGAGAGAAGCAGGGAGGAGGGGAGCTGTCTTAGAAACTAACCTGTCTCGGGGCACCTGGGTGGCTCGGTCGGTTAAGCGTCCGACTTCGGCTCAGGTCACGATCTCACGGTCCGTGGGTTCGAGCCCCGCGTCGGGCTCTGTGCTGACGGCTCAGAGCCTCGAGCCTGTTTCTGATTCTGTGTCTCCCTCTCTCTCTGCCCCTCCCCTGCTCACGTTCTCTCTCTGTCTCTCTCTCTGTCTCTCTCTCAAAAATAAATAAAGATTAAAAAAATTAAAAAAAAAAAAAAACTAAGCTGTCTCACCAAGAGCATCTAAACATTTTCTAAAGAGACTGCTTAATTCTAGGTCAGACTGAGGTGTAAACTGGATTGGGCATTAACGTGAACCCCCACCCAGGAAGGCGGCCAGATGAGTTCTAGATAAAAAGAAGTCAGTTACACTTTCTCTGCACAATGAAGTTTTAGTGTGCGGTAAAGTTTTTAACACTGCTTCTGACGCCTGGAAAGGATGGAGACCCTTCGTGTCTGTAAACCATGCCTGGCAGTGCTATTCAGATGCGTATTTTTGCTGCCACGCAGGCAAAACAGTGCTGAGAGAGGGGCGCGATTATAGGGGATTTCAACTCCAGTTACACTGACCTCTGATGCCCGTAGGAATCTGAGTGAATCCCTACTACTTAGCAAATGGGGTTGAGACTGTACAGATGGAACCAAGATATCCAGAGATACAGGGACCCAGATGCTTGCCTAACCTTCCCTTCCTTTTTTGGAGTAATGATACGGGGAAGGGAAGACACCCTAGACCAATGTATATGGTACATCAAGTATCATTGCCCGTGGGGTAAAAGAGAAAATAAGTAAAAAAAAAAAAAAAAAAAAAAAAAAAAAAAATAGCCTGATGACAAAAAATTATAATCAGGGTCTAAACATATTGACACTGGCTCAGACTTCCACCCAGCAGATTCCGTGACTCTCACAAATCGTTTTATTTATTTAATGCAGAGAACTGCAAAAAATAATTGTCAGCATCGCAATAGTGGATCGAGGCGCTGGGGTGGCTCAGCGGGTGAAGCGTCCGACTCTCGGTTTCGGCTGAGGTCATGATCTCACTGTGAGCTCAAAGCCCACGTTAGGCTCTGCCTGCTTGGGATTCTCTCCCTCTCTCTCTCTCTCTCTCTCTCTCTCTCTCTCTGCTCCTCCCCGACTCGTTCATGCATGAGCAGGTGCACGCGTGCACTCTTTCGCTTACAATAAACTTAAAAACAGAGAATATAATATGGATTGAAAAGTAGGGAAAAAAACCCAATGTGCAAAAATATTACTCTTATCAATGCCCTACTTTAATATCCTACCGTATAGTTTGCAAAGCTCTTTCATACTCATTTAGAAGTCATAACTGATTTTAAATCTGCAAATGAGTAAAAATTGTGAACTAAAGCATTTCAAGTGAATTTATGTGAAACATCGAAAAGACAGGGCCAGTATTTACGTGTCACCTAAAGCAGGTTACATTTCTAGAACTCACTGATTTGTGAATGAAACTGATTATTAATTTTTTGACTCCTATATATAATACTTTTATTTTATTTTTTTTATATATTCTTCTTGGAAACGTGAGGCTCAGGGATTTTTTTTCTCACACGTTTCTCCCATTTTATTCATAACAACAATTTACGTGCTGTATTTTCCGTGAGTTAATTTGAGATTTGGGGTCTCGGACCTGTTTGGGTATTTGAGTTGGAGCAAGGCAGTTCCCTGATAAAGGCCTCGTTTCCTCGCTGCAAATTGAGAAGGTTGGATTAGCTGCGAAGACTGTTTCCAACTGTGACATCCTCTATTCTATGAAATAGTCTCTACAGCCTTGGTCCCGGGGGTACATCCAGAACCTCTCGTCACTGCCACATCCCTCCTAAGTTATCAGCCGTCACTACCTGGAAGACGTCACCCACGTTCGCCGTGAATCTGCTCTCAACCAAATGCAAAACGAAACACCACAGCCTGGAACTCTCTGCATTCTTCCTCCGTTTTCATCCGTGTTCTAAATAGGATTTCATTCAGGTGTCACTGAACACCAAGGACCATTTGTCTTTCCAACAGAAACCAAAAGGGCTGATGCTGTAGAAATCACCGAAGCCATAATGGGTGGAGCGGACTTAGAATTCAGTACTTACTGTCTCCAGTCTTTCACCTGGATCGTTGAAAGAAGCGGGCTGCTTCATCCGTCCTCTGGTTTCCCCATTTTTTTTTTAATGTTTATTCATTTTTGAGAGAGAGCATGAGCTGGGGATGGATGGGCAGAGAGGAAAAGAGGACAGAAGATCCCAAGCAGGCTCTGTGCTGACAGCCAGCAAGCCTAATGCAGGGCTCGAACTCAGGAGCTCTGAGATTGTGACCTGAGTTGAATTTGGACGCTCAACCGGCTGAGCCACACAGGTGCCCCTCGTTTCTATTTGTATAATGAGATTCTATATCTGGACCTTCCTTTTTTTTTTTAGTGTTTTTTTTTTTTACATTTATTTATTTATTGAGAGAGAGAGAGAGAGAGAGAGACAGAGCGTGAGCAGGGGAGGGGCAGAGAGAGACAGACACAGAATCCGAAGCAGGCTCCAGGCTCCGAGCTGTCAGCACAGAGCCCGATGCGGGGCTCGAACTCACAGACCATGAGATCATGACCTGAGCCGAAGTCGGACGCTCAACTGACAGAGCCACCCAGGCGCCCCTGTATTTGGACCTTCAGATGGCTTGCTTGTGCCCACTCCTGCATCAGCTTGGTTTTGTTATTTTGTGGTATGGGATTCAAAGGTGCTCCTGAGTGGCAGAAGGTTGTCCTCTTCTGAGCCGTGATGAATGGGAACAGAGCAGAATTACACGGCCGCCTCGGATGCCACAACCCCACTAAAGGTAGGATCATGGTGGCCGACAGAAATGGCTAGAACACCGTTCTGTGATATAGAGTGTATGTAAGTAAAGAAAAGTTAAAACTTCTTGGATTACATTGACATACCTGGGGTACCTGGCTGGCTCAGTTGGTAGAGTGTGCAACTCTTTTTTTTTTTTTTTTTTAATGTTTACTTGTTCATTTTGAGGGAGAGGGAGAAAGTGCCCATGTGAGCAGGAGAGGGGCAGAGAGAGAGGGAGAGAGAATCTTAACCAGTCTCCATGCTCAGTGTGGAGCCAGATGTGGGGCTCAGTCCCACCATCGTGAGATCACGACCTGAGCCAAAATCAAGAGTCGGACGCTTAACTGACTAAGCCCCCCAGGTGGCCCGAGCATGCACCTCTTCACCTCGGGGTCATGAATTCAAGCCCCGTGTTGGGTGGGGAGCGTACTTAAAAAAACAAACAAAAAAAAATTTAAATTGACCTCCCTGCTAAGGCATGTCGTGCCTGAGTCATAGCTGCTGCTGTTACTAACAACAGCAACAGCACCATCTTGTTTTATTTTTTAATTTTTTTTATGTTTTATTTATTTTTGAGACAGAGACAGGGTGTGAACGGGGCAGGGTCAGAGAGAGAGGGAGACACAGAATCTGAAGCAGGCTCCAGGCCCCGAGCTGTCAGCACAGAGCCCGACGCGGGGCTCGAACTCATGGACCGCGAGATCATGGCCTGAGCCGAAGTCAGACACTCAACCGACTGAGCCACCCAGGCGCCCCACAATAGCACTGTATTTTGAGTGCTTCCTTTATCAGGAACTTTACATATATTATGATATTTGAGTCTCACAACTTAAACAAGAAGATGGTAATATTATCCTGCTTTCACAGGTGAGGAACTGATCTTAGAGGTGTAAAGTAACTTATTTGACAACATAAAACTTAAAATTGGTGAGGCATCAGGGCTCCTGGGTGGCTCAGTTGGTTGAGCGTCCGACTCGGGCTCAGGTGGTGACCTCGCGGTGCATGAGTTCGAGCCCTGCATCTGGCTGGCTTCTGTCAGCGTGTCAGCACAGAGCCTGCTTGGGATCCTCTGTCCCCCTCTCTCTGCCCCTCCCCCACTCATGTTCTCCCTCTCTCTCTCTGTCCAAAATGAGTAAACGTTTATTTAAAAAAAAATCAGCGGCTGAATAACACTTATTACTAATAAAAATCTAATAGAATTATCTTATTAGGAAAAAGTTGACTAGTTCGTTCAGATTTGATTTTTTAAATGTACAGTTGTAGAAATTAAAAATGAAAAACTAGGGGCCCCTGGATGGCTCAGTTGGTTAAGCGTCCCACTTCAGCTCAGGTCATGATCTCGAGGCTTGTGGGTTCGAGCCCCACATCGGGCTCTATGCTGACAGCTCAGAGCCTCGAGCCTGCTTCAGATTCTGTGTGTGTGTGTGTGTGTCTCTCTCTCTCTGCCCCTCCCCACTTGCAGGCTCTCTTGTCAAAAAATAAACATTAAAACAAGTCTTTTTGAAAGATCAGCAGTATAGGTTGATTTCCTGGAAGGAGGGGATAGAAAACAATTTGCCCAGTGAGGTGGGTTCAAGGAGACATTGCACACGCACATCAGAATGGGAAAGCAAATACAAAAACATAACCTGAGAATACCAATTTCTGGTGAGGAGGCAGAACAACAAGGACTCATCCATTCCTTGGTGGTGGGAGTGCAAAAACGGTCCAGCCACTTCGCAAGACAGTTTGGAATTTCCTTATAAAGCTGAGCACAGTGGGGCGCCTGGGTGGCTCAGTCGGTTGAGCTTACAACTCTTGATTTTGGCTCAGGTCGTGATCCCAGGGTCGTGGGATCGAGCCCTGTGTTGGGCTCCATGCTAAGCATGGAACCTGCTTGAGATTCTCTGTCTCTCTCTCCCTCTCTCTCTCTCTGCCATTCTTCCCTGCGCCCTCTCTCTCCCCCCGCCAAAAAATAAAGTTAAAAATTTTTGAAATTAAAATAAATAAAAACATTAAAAATAAAACCCTAACATCGTTTTACCATACAATCTGCAATTATACTCCCAGATAGTTACTCAACTAATTTGAAAACTTGCTCACACGACACCTGCACACCCATGTTCATAGCAGCTTTATTAATAGTCCCCCAAAACTAAAAGCGACCAAGATGTCCTTCAGCAGGCGAATGAATGAACAAGCTAGGGTACATCCACACGGTGGGACAGATTTACTAAAAAAAAAAGTCTCAAGCCATAGATGAATCTTAAACAGATCCTCTGGAATGATAGCAAGCAGTCTGAAAAGGCTGTATACTTTGTAATTCCATTCATATGACATTTTTTTTTTTGGAAAAGATAAACCTAGAGAGACCGTAAACATAATTGGTGATCGCCAGTGGTTTGGGAGAGGGTACCAAGCAGGTGAGGAGGAGGGTGTTTGCTTTTTTTTTTTTGTTTTTTTTTTTAGGGCACTGAACATATTCCGTATGATAACTGCAATGGTGGATACACGACCTGATGCATTTGTCAAGTCCCAGGAAACTTGACAGTATGAAGAGTAAATCAGCCTTGGTGCACACAAGTTTTTGTATGTCTGGTAGGAAGTTAGGGGATCTCAGAAGGAAATATAGAATGTAACAGAAGATTGTAGCCGTATTAAAAAGGCACGAAACGACCTCACTGAAGGGGCAGGAGAATACGCTGAGCTCAATTACACCGGAAGTAAGCAGGCTCTAAGAATGACCTCAGAAGAACCTGTACAGAAACGCTGTACTCGAGAAAGGTACTTGCCGTGGAGGCGAGGGTTAACCGGTTTGAAACTGCTACACCTGAATCCGGGAAATAAGCAATGAGCTACATGGACAGCAGGTGGTAGGACGGCGAGGTCCCAGGTCAGCAGGGGAAGGGAGCTAGAAGGATCCACGTGGTAATGGATGAGCGTTGGAGACATCGGTAAAAACTCGTATCTGCTTTAATACAGGTAAAGACAAATTCATGTAGAAATATTTCTCGATACGTAGACGTACATAGGTTAGCGTACATAAGCGACTTTCCGTGCTCTCTCACCTGAGAGGGCCTCCGATAAATGCCACGCCAGCAGCAACTAAGATGCCTAGCCCACAGGTCTTTGTTTCTAATACCATTCTCCCATAAAGGGAACCAAGAATTCTCAGAGAAATGACCGATTCCAGGAATGGGGCAGGAAATAGCCTCGTTTTAGTTCCCGAGCATTTTCTAGTGCCAGTAACTAAGGTAGGGCCCCCAACAAAACAAAACACAATAATGGGGATATGTCAAAGGGACGGAGAAGCCAACCGAAAGAGCTCGCAGTGGCCAAAGCTGGAACATCTGTGCGACAAAATAAGGTCGTATTGGATGATGACACAACTTCTAAAAATAAATATCTGCGAGTTCCCGCTAATAGAAATAAAGGACTGACTGAAGAAATAAATGGCTGGGGGGGGGGGGTGGTTGGAGAAGAGACAACCCTCCCTTGCAGAAGATTTATGTAGAGCCTGCTTTCAAGGAGATGGAACATAGAGGAGGTTGTGTGGAGTGACGTCCCTTCAAAGAGCTGAGGATATGGAAGAAACGGGGAAATAGCAAATTTACAATGGAGAATCCTGACAAGACTACCTCGCCAGGTGGTCAAGGTTAATAGGATCAGTGATAGAAACATGTGGAGGGCATGTACCCTTGATACGAAGCCACGAGATTGGTTTAGCTGTGGTCTTCTGCCATAAAACCCACAGCATCAGTCTAATCATAGAAAACACCAGTTGAGGGACGTTTACAAAATGCGTGACCAGCACTCTTCGAAAGCGTCAAGGTCTTCAAGAACGAGGAAAGTCGGAGCAAATCGCCACAGCCAAGAGAGCCCAAAGAGACATAACGACATGCAATGTGGCATCCCGGTGGAATCTGGAAGAGAAAAAAAAAACAGGTAAAAACTAAGGAAGTCTGTGTGAAGTAGAAGCTTTTGTTTTTTAATTTTTTTTTTAATGTTTATATATCTTTGAGAGAGACAGAATGTGAGCAAGGGAGGGGCAGATCTTGAGAGGGAGACAGAATCCGAAGCAGGCTCCAGGCTCCGAGCTGTCAGCACAGAGCCCGACACGGGGCTCGAACTCAGGGACCGTGAGATCATGACCTGAGCCGAAGTCTAGACGCTTAAACGACTGAGCCACCCAGGCGCCCAGGTATAAACTTTAATCATAACGTATCAGTATTGGTTCATTAACTGTGGCATTGTTCTTTAAGATGTTAAAATAGGCAAAACCTGGCTTGGGTTACTCGGAAACTTTCTACCAGCTCCAGTAATTTCTGCCAATCTAGAAATGCCCTAATATAAGAATCTATTCGAATAAAAAGATCTAGAACAGTTTGAGATAATTAGAATCAATCTATTCTTCATCATTAATCAGGTGTTCGACTAAGGCTCAGAATTTGTTGACTTTCCTCTCTGCCTAGATCCCCCTCCTTTCTTCTCAGAGACCATTCATCTGAGTATTTACTTAGTGCCTTGCTTTTTTTTGGTTTTGGTTGTGTGTGTGTGTGTTTTGCTTTTGTTTTTTGTTTTTGTTTTTAGTCTCTTTAGGGAGGGTGGGCTCAACTAAGAATAAAAATGGCTCAATTGTGTATACAAGCCCTTTGCTGCAAGGCACAGCCCTGGAGGCCTGATTGTGACTTCTGGTGGGGGCTTGCATTTAGCACGATGAGTAGTCTGCCGTTCGGGGTGTGCCCCTGTATGACAAAATGGTAAACTTAGGTGACTTCTCCACACTTGGGGAGATGTTTCCTGGCTCATTTTAAAGGATGATGTGAAAGCCTTCTGCGCATATTCGGTTCACCTGCTCTCGGGAGTGTTACCTAAAAAAACAAAACTAAAGTTTCAGCTTCTGCCCGGATGCTAATCTCACTTCTGCACAGGTGCCATAGATCACAGAACGGTGCTGACCTTATCAGAGTCTTATGTCTCAGCTAAAGGTTAGGTCAGTTTGACCTTTAAAGAAAAGTTCACGGGGCACCTGGGTGGCTCAGTCGGTGAAGCGTCCGACTTCGGCTCAGGTCACGATGCCACAGTTTGTGGGTTCAAGCCCCACATGAGGCTCGTTGCTGGCAGCACAGAGCCCGCTTCAGATCCTCTGTCCCTCTGCCCTGCCTACCCCTCCGCTGCTCACACTTGCTGTCTCTCTCAACAATAAATAAACGTTAAACAAATTTTAAGTTCACTAAGCCCATGTATTGATTAAATCGATAGAAGGGGCAACACTACGGGACTCTCTGAACCAGTATCAAAGTCAACGGACAGAGAGGAACGCAGTTTCGGAGGAAAAAGCAACTACTAAAGCATATTTAGACGGGCGCCTGGGTGGCTCGGTCGGTTAAGTGTCTGACTTCTTCTCAGGTCATGATCTCACGGTTCGTGGGTTCAAGACCCACAGTGGGTGAGCTTGGGTCCCGCATCGGGTGAGCCCGAGCCCCACTTCAAGTGAGCCATGCTTCTGTTTCCCTCTCTCTCTCCCTCCGTCCTCGGACTCACTTGAACCCTTTCTCTGTCTCAAAAAAAGAAAAAAAATATTTAGGCATCTCCCTCCCTTGATTCATAAAACCAGTTTCCGCAGCGGAGGCAGAAGGACAATAGCATTTAACAAATGAGAAAAGTATTTCAGAAGACAAAAGGTGTCCCGTTAAATGGAACTTTGATAAACATATAGCTTCAAGTCATATAAAATGTGGTTCTTTATTCTCCTTTGTAACCCTTGGACTTTATTTGGTTTCCTTTTATCGTTTTCAAGCATATCTCTTACGTTATAAGGAGAGTCAAGGCAAAAAGTGATTCAAAATGTATGCATTCAGTTACAGTAAAGATAAGGTCCATGATGTGAATTAACTCTGCCCTGCCAACACGGGAAGAACTAACAAAGTCCATTATGCCAGTGTATTGCCTCTGGCCTCTAAAAGCCCTGGAGTTCACTGCCGAGATTTAGAGAAGCACTCAAACTGTGCTTATATGGCAGAAATACAGCAGCAGGATTGAGTCTGTGTTTTGGATAACTGGTCCTTTTTATGGACAAGTATTGTTGATGCAATTAAAATCGTCATATTGACAACCAACCTGTTGCTGTGACTGACCCAGTTAAATCGTGGAGATTATGGAATCGTGTCTTTTTTTTTTTTTTAATGTCTGTTTATTTTTGAGAGCGAGTGCAAGTGGGGGAGGGGCAGAGAGAGAGAGAGGGAAAGCGAGAATCCCCTGCAGGCTCTGTGCTGTCCAGGCAGAGCTGTGCGCGGGGCTCGAACTCCCGAACCGTGGGATTGTGACCTGACCTGAAGTCAGATGCTTAACCAACTGAGCCACCCAGGCGCCCCTGGAGTCATGTCCTTCAAGTAATAACCGTGGCTAGTGAGAAAAGATTCTCAGGTTCTACTGATGGGTGTCCTTCAACTCCCTAACTCTGAAAAGACACAAGACTTACTCCCTTTCTTTTTCTGCCTCTTCAACTTGCCTTTTTTACTTCAGTATCCAAGTCTAAACCATACTCCTCGCTTGAGATAGATTATATAGATGTAGCTACAGATACAGATATCTCAAGGGAGAGGAATTGTCGGGGTTTGGGGGGGGTGGGGAGAAAGGGAGATAGGGAGGAATGGAATTCTCCTCTAAGGCCATTTGCAAATGGAGGGGAGACATAGTGAGCTTTCTTGATCAAAGCCTTAATCCATTTTATAAATTTACATACGTCACCAGGACTGTAGACCAAAGCTGTTTTATTTGCAGTGTTCATAGCCTTTTATGGAGTAAGAGGTGGTAGGCAAAAAGGAGGTTATGCAAAAAAATATTTTTATAAGGAAACAACTTGGTTTATTCCTTTAAAAAAATTTTTTTTAGTGTTTATTCTTGAGAGAGAGCGAGGGAGAGAGAGTGTGAGTGGGAAAGGGTCAGAGAGAGAGGGAGACACAGAATCTGAGGCAGGCTCCAGGTTTGAGTTGTCAGCACAGAGCCTGACATGGGGCTGGAACTCATGAACCGTGAGATCATGACCTGAGCCAAGATCAACAGTCAGACGCTTAACCGACTGAACCACCCAGGTGCCCCTTGGTTTATTTCTTTCTTATGATTTTTTTTTTAAATGTTTATTTCTTTTTGAGACAGAGAGAGAGAGAGAGAGGGAGACACAGAATCTGAAACAGGCTCCAGGCTCTGAGCTGTCAGCACAGAGCCCAATGCGGGGCTCGAACCCACAAACTGTGAGATCATGACCCGAGCCGAAGTCGGATGATTAGCCGACTGAGCCACCCAGGTGCCCCTAAAATGCTTCTTAAATAAATGAACCCTAAGGAGTGGAGAGCTGTGAGACAACTTTTTAACTTTGAAGAAAACTGTAGTCCTTGAGGTACATTACCTGGGTTTTGTACACATTTCAAAATGATTCGAAAAGGTGAAAACTTACCCTCATCAATTGTAAAGGTTTATGTTGGCAACCACTTAGCTCCTATGGTCACATCTCCAAGAAATTATAAAATAGGCACTTGTAGGGTTTGGGAACAGGAACAAATTGGCTGTTAGAGAATTCATGAATGCTAATAACTCATTTACTTATAATGCTTATAATTAATTGGTTTAAAATCATCCACTGCAGTCTTAAAATGAATAGGCTATTTAAAGGTCCCCATGCTCTTGGCTCTCATTTAAAACCCTAATCGAACAAAAATACATTGCAGATATCAATTAAAACATTTGAAATCATTCTCTAGCCAAACTTGGCCTAGAATACTAAATGATGCATTCACTTTCTATCTTTTAACGGTGGTGATCTATACTCTGTGATTAAGTTATTATGAAACCATAATTTCCAAGATTTTGGATGATGGAGGATATGCCCATAACTCATGAAGTAGGATGAATTATGTACACACTCAGGCAATTTCTTGTTATGTGTTTAGCAATGAAGCTTCACTTTCTGTTCCTTCACTGGGAATGCCGATTGATATCATGTGCCACACCAAGTTTAAAAGTAAAGATATGAAATTCAATTAGAAAGTTCTTTTATCAGGGGCGCCCGGGTGGCCCAGTCGCTTAAGCGTCCGACTTTGGCCTAGGTCACCATCTCGCCATTCCAGAGTTCGAGCCCCACAGCGGGCCCTGTGCTGACAGCTCAGAGCCTGGAGCCTGTTTCAGATTCGGGGTCTCCCTCTCTGTCTGCCCCTCCCCCTCTCACGCTCTCTCTCTCTCTCTCTCTCTCTCTCTCTCAAAAATAAATAAAAGAAATTTTTTAATTTTTTTAATGTTTATCACTGGAAGATCTAGCATCCAACAATAAATCTCAACGGAAATGAAGCAACGTGTCTACACCTAATGCTAACACAGAGAAATAGCCTTTCTTCTTGGGATTTTTGATGGGAGGTGTGCAAGCAGGTGTATCGATACTACTGAAATTGCTGATTTGTGATTTTTCAAATTAGAAATCCTTACCAAAAAATATGATCACTGTCAGTTTGTAGTGGAATTTTTTTTTTTTTTAATGTTTGTTTATTTTTGAGAGAGAGGGAGAGAGAGAGCACAAGTGGAAAAGGGGGTAGAGAGAGAGAGGGAGACACAGAATCCGAAGCAGGCTCCAGGCTCTGAGCTGTCAGCACAGAGCCCGACGCAGGGCTTGAACCCACAAACTGTGAGCCAAAGTAGGACGCTTAACCACCCGAGCTGCCCAGGCACCCCCGGAATTTTTCAAACTCCTTTCCAGGGAAGGCTGTTTCAGAAAATGTTGATAGAAATGCTATCGACCGGGCTTCACAACTACCCAAATAGGTTTGGAGAATTGTCGCGAGTTGGTTTTCCAGCTACGTCTCCTTAGTCTCAACCGGTTTGCTAAACAGTCCTGAAGGAATGTAGGAAACTCTGTCTACCCACCTAATGGTGTCTTGTCTACGAAAACGAGCTGTTTATCAAAACGTCGCAAAACATTTTGTTCAGTCTGATGTATAAATCAACAATATATAAAGAAATACCGATGCCAAGTGTGACAGATTGTATTTTCCGAAGATGACTGCAACAACCTCCCCCATGCCACATGTTCCTCTCTCGAAGTCATGTGGACGTTTTTCCTTGGGAGGAAAAGTGGGGTCTCCGTTGCCTCTCCTTAAACCTAGCTGGGTTTCTGCATGCAGACGTACCACAATTAGATTTCTGAGGCTAGGTCACAAAAGGTAATACGGGGTCCCCCCGATTCTTTTCTGTGCTTGCCTGGGGCCCTGAGCGGTCACCTGAGCAGCCCAGCCATCCTGAGGACTCCCTCCGTGCATGGCCGTGAGGAAGGCCCAGACTAGCCCATCTGCAGAGGCCGCCTGGAGAGGCGAGGCCCCAAGACTACATAGAGTGAAAATACCTAGCACCCTAGCTCCCCTGCCATGCCGGCTCCAGTCCCCATCTGACCACAATTACAAGTGACACTCTGAGCCTGAGCCCCTCAGCCGAATCCTTCGGGAAAGTGCCGGCTTAGAGAAATCGTGAGACACGATGAACTAATTTTTGTTGTTTTAAACCAGTAAGCTTTAGGGTGATCCGTGGTGCAGCCACAGTCCTTTGCCACTGGGCACCACGTTCCGTATAATCTTTAGTAACAACACGGATACCCTCATCATCGTAACAAATCATCCGTAGTCTCTTCAACCTTCGGCTCTTGTCATTGTGAAATGAGGATCCTCTTTTGAATTAAAAAAAAAAAAAAAAAAAAAAAAGGAATAGGAAAGGCAGAAAAAATATTTCACCGGTTCCAGATCTCGAGATCTGTGGTAGACAAGCTGGGCTCACTGTCCCAAGTACTGTCAGGAACATAATTGAGGGTTACTAAGTCACCGGGAGCATAGGGTTTTAACTGTTCTTCTTGAAGTACTGAAATAAACATGAGAATATGAGACATTTTGGCACCTGTTTCTTTACCATTTACCGCCCGCCAAAACCTTCATAGGATTCAGTCATTCAAAAGGAGTTGAGAATTCTTAGAGATGCATATCTAGACTTGAAAAGGCCCCATGAACACCTGAGAGCAATCCCAAATTAACTTAAGGGTGAGGATTCAAAGCCTTACAGGATGATGTTCCCTCACATGCAGGAAAACCAAAAACACACTGCGAGATTTCCTGAAGATAGGACTCCAAGGTGCTTACTTACTAGTAAAGAGCCAGTTCATTGGTCTAGTAGCCACCGTTCTTTCTGGAGAGGGAAGGGAAGACCATATAGTCATTGCTAAGCAAACTTGGAAAAGGCAATTTCTTTTTTGAATTTTTTTTTTGGGTTTTTATGTAAATTCCAGTTAACGTCCAGGTAATATTGGTTTCAGGTTTACAATACAGCGATTCAACACTTCCATATATCACCCGGTGCTCAGCACAAATGCCCTCCTTAATCCCCATCACCTACTTAACCCAGTCCCCACCCCCCCCCCCCCCCACCTCTCCTCTGGTGACCATCGGTTTGTTCTCTCTGGCCAAGAGCCTGTTTCTTGGTCTGCCTCTCCTTTTCTGTCCCTTTGCTTGTTTGTTCTGTTTCTTAAATTCCACACGTGAGTCAAATCCTATGGCCTTTGTCTTTCTCCGACTCCCTTAGTTTCGTTTAGCGTAATACTCTCTAGCTCCATCCACGTCGCTGCAGATGGCAAGATTTCATTCTTTTTATGGCTGGATAACAGTCCATTGTAGATATATACCACATCTTCTTTCTCCATTCATCTATTGATGGGCACTTGGGCTGGTTCCATATTTGGGGTATGGTAAACAATGTTGCTATAAACGTCGGGGTGCACATATCCCTTTGAATTAGTATTTTTGTATTGTTTAGGCCAATACCTCGTAGTGCAATTGCTGGATTGTGGGTAGTTCTATTTTTGACTTTTTGAGGAAACTCCATACTGTCTTCCACAGTGGCTGCACCAGTTTGCATTCCCACCACCAGTGCAAGAGGGTCTCCCTTTCTCCACATCCTTGTCAACACGTTTCTTGGGTTGTTTTCAGCCCTTCTGACAGGTGTGAGGTGCTGTCTCATCATAGTTCTGACTTGCATTTCCCTGATGATCCGTGACGTTGAGCTTTTTTTCATGTGTCTCTTGGCCGCCTTCATGTCTTCTCTGGAAAAATGTCTGCTCATGTTCTTCCCATTTTTTAATTGGATCGTTCATTTTTGGGGGTGTTGAGTTTAAAGTTCTTTACGTGTTTTGGAAACTAACCCTTCATTGGATATGTCGTTTGCAAATATCTTCTCCCATTCTGTAGGTTGCCGTTCAGTTTTGTCGATTGTCTCCTTCACTGTGCAGAAGCTCTTTATTTTGACGAAGTCCCAATAGTTTGTTTTTGCTTTGTTTCCCTTGCTTCCGAAGATATATCGAGAAAGGACTCGCCACGGCCGGTGTCAGTGAAGTTACTGCCTGTGTTCTCTTCTAGAATTTTTATGGTTTCAGGTCTCACATTTAGGTCCTTCATCCATTTTGAATTTATTTTTATGTATGGTAAAAGACGGCTGTCCAGTTTCATTCCTTTGCATGTTGCTGTCCAGTTTTCCCAACAACATTTGTTGAGGAGACCGCCTCTTTCCCACCGGATATTCTTTCCTGCTCTGTCAAAGATTAATTGACCATATATTTGTGGGTTCTTAAAAAGGCCATTTAAAAGAAGTGCTGATGATATGCATTTGAGGCAGGGAACAATATATGTGTGGGAAAATATTTTTAAGCTGTATAAATCCAGTGTTTCTAGGAATATGAAATATTAACTACCTCTTTCTAGTCAAAATTTGAACTTTCTTCCTTCAAATATTGACATGTAATGTCATCTTAATACAGAGAGGCTAATTTCCTCTTTATCACCTAGCCTGTGAATAATTATTCATCATCTTCATTTAAACTCAATACTACCCAGCATTTATGTATCCTTTGCTAAGCACCTGGTATATATATTAACTCTTCTATTCTTCAAAACAACTCTATGGGAGAGGTACTGTTATTATCCCCGTTACACAGAGGAGGAAACTGAGGCCCAAAAAGAGTAACTTGCCCACGATTACAGCCAGTAATTAATGGAGTCGGGATTCAGACTCAGGCAGCCTGGCTCCAGAGCCAGAGCTGTCCAATATCAAGTTAGATTGCTTCTCTTGAACACTGGTTTGAATTCAGTGCTAACCAAAGATAATACTGAGTTATGAAATCTTACCATTTGCAATGATGTGGATGGAGCTAGAGTGTATTATGCGAAGCGAAATAAGTGAGTCAGAGAAAGACAAACGCCATAAGATTTCATTCACATGTGGAATTTAAGAAACAAGACCGATGAACATAGGGGAGGTGGGGAAAAGAAGAGAGAAGGAAGCAAATCATCAGAGACTCTTCACTGAGAGAACAAACTGAGGGTTGATGAGGGAGGTGGGGGGGGGGGATGGGCTAGATGGGTGATGGGGATTAAGGAGGGCACCTGTTGGGATGAGCGCTGGGTGTTATTAGGTAAGTGATAAATCACTAAATTCTACACCTGAGACAAATTTTACCATATGTGTTAACTACAATTTAAATAAAAACTTGGAAAAAAAAATAATACTGAGTTAAAGTGCTGGCTTTTCAAGGTCACTGAGTCTCATCTTGGATAAGTTACCCAATTATTCTGACCCTCTACCTCGGCCACCGTGTGATGAGAATAATACGGTTCCTATACTTATCGTGCAGTTTTGAAGATTATAGGTCATATGTAAAGTACCCAGCATAGCACTCACGACACACGGCTGCTACACATAGTCACGGTGGTACCTCCTTCCTCCAGAACCTTCTGCGCAAAGCTTACCATGATCACACACAGAGACAGACACACAAGGGCAGGTATGTGACTCAGTAGGCATTGGACGACGTATTGGAGGAGGTCAAGACTGAGCTAAGGATGTTCTATTGGTGGGGAGCCTGGGTGGCTCAGTCGGCTAAGCGTCTGACTCTTGGCTTTTGGCTCAGGTCATGATCTCGTGGTTTGTGAGTTCAAGCCCCACGTCCGGCTCTGGGCTGACAGTGTGGAGCCTCCTTGGGATTCTCTTTCTCCCTCCGTCTCTCTCCCTCCCCTGCTGGCTCGCTCTCTCTCTCTCTCTCTCTCTCTCAAAATAAATAAATAAAACAATTAAAAAATTAAAAAAAAAAAAGAATGTTATACTGGTAAGACAGGCTTGAGGCAGAGATTGGGCTATCCATCTGCCCTACGGCTTTAGAAAGAGGCAGATAGGGTAAGGGAAAGGCCTAACACAGTTCATTGATCCCAGGTCTCCCAAGTCCGTCCTTCCAAAGTTTATGCCGGAGCAGTGCAGAAACAGATTAGGATTGTCAGACGTATCTTTGAACATGTAAATCTGCAGTTACGATTGCACGAGGAAGCGTTTTCTTGGGAATGCTCATTTGTATTTTAAAATGTGCCAAAAATCCATAGAAACATATTAGGCACAGTTTAAGAGACTATAATTATAAATAGTAACAGAAAATAATAATGATAATGATATTCCCAAAGTCTGCACGTAATTATTTTGGACTATTTGGAGTATTCTGCAGGAAAATAGATGTATTTTTAACGTGCTTCAGTCAAATAACTAGGCCAGTCTTGCATTTTAGTACTTCATGCTGACTCGGTTAACGTACTGAGAAAACATCTGTACGAAAAAGATCAGATGTAAAATACCCGTGTATTTAGCAACATCCAGATAAGCTGCTAAATTTGGCGTTTCTTTTATGGTTTAAATGTCACACTGGGCTTTATCCTTACCTCCTTGACTCAAACTTATTTCTAGAAATTGTTCTCAACCAGATGAGTTAAGAATTTGGAAAACTAAATATATCCACATCCTCCCACCGCTAAACCCACACTCTTAAAAGGTGCTTTAATTATCTTAAAGAAGAAAAACTACAGGTTACATTTTATTTTACTCCTCTTGGATGAATTCCTTAATAGGGCTTTTATTGACTGTAAATAGAAGCAAATGAAAATCTCATTTAATAATATGTTGAGTAAAATATACAGCTTCACAATTTCAATTTGTCAATGTCAATTTGTCAATGAAATTTATTGAATTCACTTTGTAGCCCCAAAGACAATTAAACCCTGAGAAGAGGCACAAAAGAAGCTGAAGACATACAATTATGTATTGAACCGTGGCTCTTAGATTTCAGCATTTATAAAGATAACTTGACGAGTTTGCTTAAAATGGAAATTCTTGGGTCCTCTCTCCCAGGAATTTAGACTTATTAGGGCTTGGATAAAGTCCAGCGATGTGCATTTCCAATAATCTTCCCAAGATGAATCTGATCCAGGTGATCCTTGACCAACAACTCCTTTTAACTCTCGGGGTAGACATATTCATGCACATAGTGTTTTTTCAATATTTGCAGTACCTTGGAATCCTCTGGGAAGATTTAAAAATACCAATGCTTAGTGACCACTTCTAGACTGTCATTGCCAAAATATATGGGGGAAACACTGACCTAGGATCTCCCCCATTTGATCTCTTGTTCACCTCCTGTTGAATTGACTCCCAATGGGTTAGAAAAGATCTGTGTCTGCAAATGTAAACTGAATTCCATTTCGTGCAAACACATGCGCTGAACCTCTTTACCAGTTTTTCCTCAAAGTATGAACCATGGTCCAAATGTATCAGAATTCTTTGGGTATCTTCTTAAAAATGCACATCCCAAGACTTTATCCCCAGATATTTTAATTCAGTAGACTTTGGATGGAGCCCAACCTACAGCAATGAAAGTTACCCTTAGATGATTATAATCCAAGTGGATCGTTACCTATACTGAGAAATAATGATTTTGAACAGCCTGCAAAATATATCTGTCACCTCTACTATAATATCTCTAATTATAATAACCTCACAAATTCCTCAGGTAGCCAGTTCTTCTGAAAAATTCTAGTTTTGGGGTGCTTGGGGCTCAGTTGGTTAAGTGTCCAACTTCGGCTCAGGTCATGATCTCGCAGTTTGTGAGTTCAAGCCCCACATCGGGCTTTGTGCTGACAGCTCGGAGCCTGGAGCCTGCTTCGGATTCTGTGTCCCCCTCTGTCTTCCCCTCACCCGCCCCGTGTCTGTCTGTCTGTCTGTCTCTCTCTCTCTCTCTCAAAAATAAATATTAAAAACAATAGAAAAGTTCTGCTTTTAAGTTCTTCCTTAAAGTCAGCCTTTGAAATTCTTCCTTAAAATCTGTCTCCTACAGACTTTGACCTATTGAGCTCTTTTTTCTCCCAGAACCATTTCTCCACTGCCCACCCCAGCCCCACCCGTAATACATTTCCTCTTCTGTGCACTAAACATCCCTTGACTTCATATGAGGTGGACCAGATGTTGATACTATTTGTCACTGTGTGTTTCATCCACCGTCTACCCCACAGTCAGATGGAGAGACTTACTAAGATTCAGACTTCTGGGCTCTATTCTAAACCTATTGAATTAAAACCTCTGGTGGAGAGACCTAGGGACCTGTGATTTCATTAAATTCCCTAGGTGATTCTGATGACAGTGGGTCGCGGACCACCATCTGAGAAACAATGCTGTAAGGTGTCGTATGTATGAAACTTATTAGAAATGCAGAGTCTTGGGCTCCACCCCAGACTTCATCAGAAACCCTGGGGGTGGGTCCCAGGAATCTGTTTCAACAGGGATTCTGACGTAGATGAAAAGCTGAGAACCACTGCTACAGGGGTTAAGAGTATCCGATCGGAGACTTGGCGTAGCTGGGTTCAAATCACAACTGCTGTCCCTTGGTAGATCTGCATATGGAATCCGCTCCTCTTATTTGCCCCCTGCTCTTACCCGATTCATACATCTTCTCCCTCACTACCCATCGGTGGTGGGCTAGAGGGCAGCCATTTTTTTTCTCTTTTATCCTATCAGCCCTCTATCTTCAAATGATTGCCAATATGCTTTCCCAAACGTAGTTTCTTTGTGAGTGGAATTCACGGTTCTGATCAGTCAGAGGGCTAGTATTGGTTCTGTGTTATGCATTTACTAAGTGTATATAGCCTTTGAATGCATGTGTTCAAGTTTCCATCATGAACTAGCAGCTTGGCTATTTCGTTTTCTTTTGCTATGCCCTACTACTCTTTAATACGGTAATATTTTTACGTCACTGTTCATCAGAATCACTCAAAAAACTAGTTTGAAATCCTCCAGGCCCCTGGTCCTGACCCACACTTCCCTCTCAAGATTCCGAATCAATGGGTTTGAGGTAGGGCACAGGAACATGTGTGGGTTTTTTTGTTTTTTTGTTGTGTTTTTTTTTTGTTTTTTTTTTCAACGTTTTTTTATTTATTTTTGGGACAGAGAGAGACAGAGCATGAACGGGGGAGGGGCAGAGAGAGAGGGAGACACAGAATCGGAAACAGGCTCCAGGCTCCGAGCCATCAGCCCAGAGCCTGACGCGGGGCTCGAACTCACGGACCGCGAGATCGTGACCTGGCTGAAGTCGGACGCTTAACCGACTGCGCCACCCAGGCGCCCCTTTTTGTTGTGTTTTTTTTTACTTCAAATATACTTAACATACAGTGTTATATTACTTTCAGGCCTCCAACATAGTGATTCAACAATTGTGTACATTACTCAGTGCTCATCATGGTAAGTGTACTCTTTTTTTTTTTTTTTAAATTTTTTTAATGTTTATTTATTTTTGACAGAGAGAGAGAGCAGGAGTGGGAGGAGAGGCAGAGAGAGAGGGAGACACAGAATCGGAAGCAGGCTCCAGGCTCTGAGCTGTCAGCACAGAGCCCGACGCAGGGCTTGAACTTACAGACCGTGAGATCATGACCTGAGCCAAAGTCACTCAACTGACTGAGCCACCCAGGTGCCCCAATGGTAAGTGTACTCTTAATCCCTTTTACCTATTTCACCCCTCTCCGCACCTACCTCCTGTCTGGTAACTACTAGTTTGTTTTCTATATTTAAGAATCTATTTTTTGTTTGTCTTTTTCTTTTTCTTTTCTTTTTTTTTTTTTGTTGTTGTTGTAGTTCCTTAAATTCCACATATGAGTGAAATCATATGGTATTTGTCTTTCTCCACCGACTTATTTCATGTAGCGTTATACCCTCTAGATCTATCCATGTTGTTGCAAATGCAAAATTTCATTCTTTTTTATGACTAATATTCCATTTATATATATGTGTGTGTGTGTATATATATCTAGATCTTATATATCATATGTTATGTAGATATTTATATTTATAGAAATACAGAAATATCTATTTCTTTATCCATTCACATATCCATGGACATTTGGGTTGGTTCCACACTTTGGCTATTTTAAATAATGCTGTGATAAGCATAGGGACGCATACATCTATTTGAATTAGTGTTTTCACATTCTTTGGCTAAATCCCCAGGAGCGGAATTACTGATCACACGGTAATTCTATTTTTAATTTTTGGAGGAACCTCCCTACTGTTTTCCACGGCGGCTGCACCAGTTTGCATTCCCACCAACAGCGCACAAGGGATCCTTTCTCTCCACCTCCTCACCAACACTTGTTATCGCTTGAGCTTTTGATTTTAGGCCTTCAGACAGGTGTGAGGTCATACCTCATTGTAGTGTTGCTTTGCATTTCCCTGATGATGAGTGATGTTGAGCATCTTTTCATGTGGCTGATACAGAGGTTTATAGATCACAGTTTGAGACACACAGATCTAGGAACTTCTAATATAACGACGGTAGCAAAAGAAATGCTTCCTTTCTAAGAACGTATCAGGTGAACCCTAGCCATGGGCTTAGCATTACTGCAGAATCATCAAAATGTACACAACTACTTTTATGTCTAGAGACAGATTCATTCATGCATAGTGTTTTCCAACTCTTGTCGTGTATCAGAATCCTTTGTGGATATTTTTAAATATAGAGAAGTTCTATTTTAAAATGTGGAAATTGGGACACAGTTAGTCAGCGGTGGGACCTGCCTGGTACCACTTGAAAAGCTCTGCAGGTGGTTGTAAGGTATAACTTAAACTGAAAGCCTTGTATTCGGTTGGGGCACAGGTGGGGGCATCGAAGGGGGAAAAGAATCTGAAGAATCTGTAGCCAATAAGGTAGAGATTAGAGAAATTACAGACAATCTGTGCTCGTCTCAGAAAAAAAAGAATTGGATATTTGTGAAGAAAAACAGCATCTTTGAGTGAACTTTAGCCATTTTTTATATAGATTGCTATTGTTTATTAAAAATTCATTCAAGGGGTACTTGGGTGGCTCAGTCGATTAAGTGTTTGACTTCGACTCCTGTCATGATCTCACGGTTCGTGAGTTCGAGCCCCGCGTCGGGCTCTGTGCTGACAGCTCGGAGCCCGGAGCCTGCTTCCGATTCTGTGTCTCCCTCTCTCTCTGCCCCTCCCCCGTTCATGCTCTGTCTCTCTCTGTCTGAAAAATAAACATTAAAAAAAAATTAAAAAAAAAAAAAAAAGCCACTGCAGGAGTTCCCAAAGTGCAGTCCCCAGACCAGCAGCGTCAGCGTCCTCTGGAAACTTGTCAGAGATGCCAATTCTCAGGCCCTATCCTAGACCTACCGAATCATGAACCATGGGGTTGAAGCCCAGCCATCTATGTTTTAACAGGCCCCCCAGGGGATTCTGATCCGAAGGAAAGTGTGAGAACTACTGGTCTACTCTGAGCGCCTGAATGACAGCCAAAGCGGTAGAGCAGAGAGAGCAAAGGAGGAAATGGCAAAAGAAGAAGCTAGAAAGATAAACAGGAGTGAGGTTTCGCAGGGCTCTGTGAGCCCTCTTTAAAGATTCTGAATTGTTTAGCCCAAATAATAGCAAATCACATTCACTGAATGCGTATTGTGCGTAAGATTCGCAATAACCTTACGAGGTAGGTTTGCTCTGATTGTTCCCTTTGGTGGGTGACTCCGTGGAGTCTCAGAGAGGTCACTTTTCCACATTCGACAGCTATTGAGTGATGGAGCTGGGATGACAGTCCAGCCGGTTATTCTCCAGAGACCCGTCTGTTAACCATTCGGCCGTCCTGGTTATTCGAAGCCGTTGGGAAGCTCTGGAAAGGTCCTAAATAGGACAGAGAGAGATCGCTGTATTGAATTTGAAAAAAATATATCACCCGAGTTGCTGCGTGGAGGAGGACTTGTAGAGGTCAAGTCAAGCAGTAGGAAGACCTGTCAAGAATCTATAATAGACATTGCTGTGAAAGACAATAATGGCTTGGCTCGGGGTACAATCGGAAAGAAGTAGATTAACTCCAGGTATATTTTAGAGGTAGAATTGGTAGATATAGAAATATCTTCCCTCTTGGGGCGCCTGGGTGGCTCAGTCGGTTGAGCGTCTGACTTCGGCCCAGGTCATGATTTTACGGTTCGTGAGTTCGAGCCCGGCGTCGGGCTCTGCGCGGACAGCTCGGGGCCTGCTTCGGATTCTGTGTCTCCCTCTCTCTCTCTCTCTGCCCCTCCCCATCTTGCACTCTGTCTCTCCCTGTCTCAAAAATAAATAAACATAAAAAAAAGAAATATCTTCCCTCTTAATTTTTTTATGCATTTTAAGGCTACTCTGGCTGCTGTGTGAAAATCGATTGAAGGCGGACAAGGGGGGAAGCAAGGGAGACCAGTAATAATCCAGAAAGGGAGAGTTCGTGGCGTGAAATATAGAGAAGTGACAGGAAATAAGGTCAGAGACGTAGTCTGGGGCTAAATTAAATAGGATCTTGAAGGTCGTAACACAAAATATGGTTTTGTATCTTAATCCAAGTAGAGGCCACTGGAGGGTTTTAGGCAGATAATGACAGTCTGCTTCGGTTTGTTTTAAAAGATCATCTTGGGAACTGTGAGGGGACTTGGTGGAAAGGATGGGGGATGAAAGGAGGAAGAAGGGTAATAATGTGGATGAGAGACAACAGGTCATAGAACTGATAAGACTCTGTGATGGAGTTTTCTGGAATGAAATACTGGGTGCCATTGACTGAAATAAGGATGGTGGGGGAAATGAAAAATGCAGCCAGCTTGACATGGAAGTGTGTGTGGGGGAGGGTGGGTTTTCAAGTGATAAATTTAATTCTCGTAATGATCACACACACACAAAAAAAACCGATTAAGGATTGTCGAGATGGATGAAGTCATCGGCTCAAATCTCACACCTTTGATGAGTAGCCGAGATGGATCCCACAAATGACGTGCTGTTCATTTATACCACATGGCCTTTTCACGGTAACGAATCTTTAGCAGGATGCGTAAAGAGGGCTCTTCAATTGGGCTTCTCCTGGCCTGGTGGGCATTGTGCAGGTACCCAGAAAGAACCTAGGTTTAGGGCAAGGAGGCCACAGTGAGGAACCGAGTGAGAACGTCCCAGCAAAATGAGGGATGCTAAGTCACAGAGCATCGCCTTTTGGTGAAGGGCCTAGAAGTTCACTCATACACAAGATTATTGTTTGGATCTGACGTGCTGCGGTGGTGGGGTATACTATAGGCCTGAGAATCGGGCAGTTACATAATCTGAATATCACATAGGGAATCTATTTGCCCGTTGACGCGGGAAGAGAACTTGATTTCATTAAGGAGGCAAGCAGTCATCCAGCTGGTTGCCCAGGTGATTTGGGATGTCGACAGGAAGGGGCACATCTGGGACCTCTAAATTTGCAGAGGTCCTTGAAAATCTTGAGGGTTATGTCTAAAGATCTTTGCAGATTGCCAAATTTATGAATGCCACTGTAGCATATAATATCCCTATAAAACGTAGTGAATTATGACCGGGAAGTTTAAGGGAGCCCTTTGGGCTTCTAGCAAGCCTCTAAATACAGGTCTAAAATAATTCATAAAGCTCTTAAATTCCACCAATAAGGTAAGCCCCCGTGTTCTTAGATGGCTTCCCTTTCATCAGCATTACTGCAAATTGGCATTCAAACCCCTACCTGCCCAGTAATCATAATCCTTCCTGTGGAGCCCCTCTGCTTGTAAAGACCAAATCATACTCCAAAGGGGACCGTGCAGGAGCGTGCAAGCGTCGTCTGGTTTACGCGGCACTGCGGTCGTATATGTGTGACAAGCCTGCGTCATTGGCTTTGCCTCCTAGACAAAAATTGGCCAGACTGGTTGTTACAACTTGGGGAGTTGCGTTGATGGCATCTAACGGATAGAGGGCAGGGATGCCACTCGGCATCTTACAATACACACGACAGCCTCCTACAGCACGGAATTCTTTAGCCCAAGATGTCTGTCTATACTGCTGGGGTTGCGAAACCCTGCCCTGCGTCGAGGCGATCATCTAGTCAGGTAGAGGCCACTTTTAATTTTTCCCAGCGTGAAAGCTATACTTGGTTCCCAGGTCTTTGTGCCTCTGGGTTCTCTCAGTCTTATGACTGGAGCATCCACATCTCCAGGGTACAGGATACAATGTTTTTCTATCTGCAGACTCACTTCTTTTCAGTAAGTCATTGACCTTTGTGATGTATACATCTATTCCATATATAAATATCGCTATAGATGGAATATTTTGACCCCCCCCCCACACACACACCAAATTCTTATGTGAAAATACTAATCCCAATGTGGTGATATTAGGAGGTGGGGGCCATTGGGAGGTGATTACGTTATGAGTATGGAGCCCTCATGAATGGGATTCATGCCGTTATAAAAAGAAGCCAGTGGGGCGCCCGGGGGGGCTCCGTCGGTTGAGCGTCCCACTTCGGCTCAGGTCACGATCTCGCAGTTCGTGAGTTCCAACCCCGCGTCGGGCTCTGGGCTGACAGCTGGGAGCCCGGAGCCTGCTTCGGATTCTGTGTCTCCGTCTCTCTCTGCCCCTCCCCTGCTTGTGCTCTCTCTCTCTCTCTCTCTCTCTCAAGGGTAAATAAACATTAAAATTTTTTTTTTAAAGAAGCCAGAGATTCAGCTAGCTTCCTTGCCACCACGTGAGAATACGAGGAGTCAGCCCCCTGTCACCAGGAAGAGGACCCTCATCAAGAACTCGATGCTGCTAAGCATCCTGACCACAGGCTTCCGTTCTCTAGAGCTGTGAAAAACACATGTTTGTTGTAGGAGCTACCCCACTTATGGGATTTTGTTAGAGCAGCTCCGGCTAAGACAAATATTTTGCATCTCCTGTGCCCGTTCTGAGTTACAGTGGAGAGGACGATGGACCAGCAGTCTTCCCTTATGGTGCCACGGCATTTGTATTTGAGTGAGGGATACAGACAAGCAAGCGGACGATCACAATACTGAACGGCAGGTGCTGGGATGGAGAAAACCCAGGTTCTCTTGGAGCTTGGGATGCGTCTGTTAAGACCGGGTATTTGGGGGCAACTCACCTCAGAAGTGTGGCCATTCCCGGGGCGCCTGGGTGGCTCAGTGGGTTAAGCATCCAACTCTTGACTGCGGCTCAGGTCGTGGTCTTGTGGTTCATAGGTTCGAGCCCCACATCGGGCTCTGCAGTGATGCTGTGGAGCCTGCTTGGGATATTCTCTCTCCCTCTCTCTCTCTCTCTCTCTCTCTCTCTCTCTCTCAAAATAATAAAAAGAAGTGTACTTATTCTCTGATAGTTTCTTGAACCTATCATTTCCCCTTTTCACTGGGTGGGCATTTAACTGCTCACCTGGTCCTTGATCCAGCCCTGTCCCGCAGGCAGGATGGGGAGGAAAATGGAGGAAGATTGAGCAGAGTGGCCTGTGGGGGCATCTTTCTGGAAGAGGCCACCCCTGAGCACAAACAGCGGGACAGGAAGAAATCAACCGTGTGAAAATAAGGGAAGGAGGAGAAGAAAGGTATTCTAGGCTGAAAGGAAAGCATGTGCGGACGCTTTGAGGAACCGCCTTGACTGTGCAGCCTACGCTCTTTGGAATTTGTATTGGCCGATGAGAAGAATAGAGGGTTCAAGGGCAAGGCTTACGGGGGTCATGCTGATCTCCTCTCTAATCCTGAAACCATCTTCATTTCTTGTCGTCTTGTGTCTGTTACAAAAAGAACCTTCATTCATTGTTACCATTTTCCAAAGTACATACAATGGAAGGTGAAAGTCCCCATTAACCCTTGTCAACTTCTCTTCCCAAAGGTAGCCAAGGTGAATAGTGTGCATCCTGCTGGCCTCACCGTCGCTTCTTTTTAATGCCTTGACCCTCACGTACTGTTTATAGTCGTTAAGTGTTTTAAAGCGAGAATGGTATCACGAAAGAGTTACAGACGCAAATCGTTTCCTCCGTTCACTTTTTTTTTTTTTTTTGTAATATTTTCTGGAAACTTTTTACATCGGCACAGATGGATCTACCTTATTCTTTTCATATCCATCTAGTGTTCCATTATGTCATATCCTATCATAATTTGTTGGGGCTCTTACCTCACCCAAGTTCCCCCCGGTTATAGATTTCCTTTCCTGCTAAGTGGGCAGGGCAAGGGGACTACCCACTGAGGAAGCAGCGGGCTGTGTGATGATGGCGAAAATAATGGCAACTCCTAAGCTGAGGGTCACACACAGACTGAATGCCCCTGAAAGCTTCCCCCCTAAACGACCATCTGCTGCCCAAAGCATTTTTCCCTTTCAGTTTCTACACAGGCCCTTTAAACTGCAAGTTGCTGTCTGCCCTGCCCCTCAAGAACGCCTTTGATGTTTATTTTTAATGTGATTTCATGTGGATAAATGTATCTGAGGAGGGAGAAGCAGAGAGGTGCAGAGGATCTGCCCACTCCCCTTTTCCAGCTATGCTTTAGATGGAACAGAATCAGTAGCATTTACGTATAACGGAAATGATGAGCAGGCTTGTAGACATCTAAATAAGGTGACGAAAAGAACTTGGGAAATTCTCAAAAATAAGTGGAATGCAGGGTGCCGGGGTGCCTCAGTCATTAAGCATCTGACTTCGGCTCAGGTGATAATCTCGTGGTTCGTGAGTTCGAGTCCCACATCAGGTGAACCCTGCTTCTCTCCCTCTCTCTCTCTCTGTCTGTCTCTCTCTCTCTGCCCCCTCACTCACTTGCGCCCTCTCTCTCTCAAAAGAAAAAAGAAATGCAGAATGCAATTAACAGGAAGCAGAACATGGAAGCATCTGATTGTGCAGGTCAATAGGAGAAAAAGAGCTATTTGAAAGGCCCCAGGCTCAGAGGGATTTATTTCAATTGTTAACTATACCGTGGTTTTTTTCGGTTCTTGTCTTTGCTGGTTTTATTGGTATATGTTTACAGGATCAAGAAAACAGGCAGTCTGAATTACTGTTTAAAAAAGTATCTGGGGCATTTGGGTGGCTCAGTCAGTTGAGCATCCGACTCTCGATTTCGGCTCAGGTCACGCATGATCTCACGGTTCGTGAGTTCGAGCCCCGCATCGGGCTCCGCGCTGACAGCACAGAGCCTGCTTGGGATTCTCTCTCTCTGCCTCTCTCTTTCTGTGTCCCTCCCCTGCTCGTGCTCTCTCTCTCCAGATAAAATAAGTCAACTTTAAAGACAAGTAGAAAATTAAAAAATATCTGCGCCTCGGCTTTCACTTTACAATTTTTATGAAAGGTGGAATCATCTTCCTCCTTCTAGATGATCACAAAGCAGAATCGGATATCAGTTTTTGTTTCTTGTCAAGCCAGAGAGTGTGTGGACGAGGGCAGGTGTGATCGTTGGAGAGGGAGATTGCTCAAGGTTCACCGGGAAGCGTGGCGTTGACAGAGGAGACACAGGATCACGAGGAGCTGGGCTAGCGCCCTCGCTGAGAGAATGTAGGAGAAGGAAAGGGAGGTAAACTGAGGAGGGCAGGGGCCAGAGCAGAATTCAGGGCAGAAGTCAAGAGAAGACTCAATCCAGCCAGTCAGGGACAGGAATACAGAAGCCCAAGGACTGTTCAAATAGGCCACCAGTGGACCAGGCTGAGTCCCCTCCAGGGAAGGGGATTGGGAACAAAGGGCCACCGTCGAGAAGTCCCACTACTGAAGTGAGTTGCGCCAAAGTTGCTTGATCTTAAGTTTCAAGAGCCCCGAGGATCCCACCAGAGTGAGGCAGGAAGAGCTTGATTTTAGTGGGGGCAGATCAAAGGGCACTGGGTGAAGCAAGCAACGGTTGGTTAATCCTCAGATGTAAAGCACTTTGGTCCATATTCTTCCCGGCCTCCCAGGAACTTAGCCGCCGTTGTGTAGAATTGGGAATCCAGGGCAATCTGCGTTCCATATTCTCCGGAGCCATTTGCCGCTTCAAAGGGGAGTATTTACAATCATGGTAGGGGAACAGGGTCAATTTCAGTCGGAGTGCGCAGAGAGAGCGTCATGAATACGGACAGTACCTGAAACAAAAGTGTCGGAGGCCAAAGAGCCTTAACGATGCAGAGAGCTCTGTGGAAACGTCCTCCAGTTTCTCGAAGAGGTAGATTGATGTGGAAACATAGGTGCCCACCCTTTCCAGGCATCTCATTGGCTCAGGCCCCTCACTGGGCTGCCGTGTGTTTGCTTATGGTTTGCAATTGACTTCGTCCTATTAAACGTTGGACTGCAGAGTTCACGTAGGGCGATAGTTCCTGAAGTTTATTTTGAACGGTAGGTTTTACTTTTATCAAATGGAATCTTACAGAAAGCTGGACTGTGTAACCATGTATTAGAATAGTTTAGGGTCAAGGGTATATACTATTTGCTTAGGGCATAATCAGTATGTGAATAAAGTTTTGATAAATAAAAACGTTGGAAATACGGGGTTCTGGGCCACTGTTGGATTCTTATGTTAAGCCTCAGCGTCTAATTTATTTTTTGCTCTAAGGTTTTGGTCGCACGGTGTAGAGACGTTCCTAATTCATGCCAATACATTGCAGATAGAAGCAGTCTCTGGGACTCTTGAATTAAATAGAAATGGTAGGAATAGCTTATCAATCAACGCCTGCACTAAAAACTAATTTACCCAGTAGCACAAATTAGCACTGCAGTGGCTTCCAAGATCTTACAATGTGTTATTCCATTTGAGTGTTTTATTATTTTACTCTGTTTTGAAAAGATCTTTAAAACTATGACTATGGTAACTCAAAGTGAATTCTTTCAGAAACCTCCTAACCTCCTTAAGGAATCTTAGAGGCCTTTGACTCAGAGTCGTAAAACCCCTGACCTAGGTAGATGTCTGCTCTGGGAACAGCACTGCGAGAAGCGAGCCCGGGAATTGAACCAGAGGAAGACTGCATCTTGTAGGAAAACAGTGTTCTAAACCAAGCTGGATGATCGTGGAAGCAAAATTCTGTGACCCCCACAAGAGACCTACAACATGCAACCGGGGAAACACTGGCTGTGTGACTGTCCACGTGTGGGACACAGTGGAGGTCTGGTGACCCGCAAAGTAGGCCCTTGCCTGGAGGGCACAAGACACTGCCCCGGAAGCCTTTTTGTTTCCTTTCTTTTCTCCTTTCTCTTTCGGTTCTACCGTGATACTTGGCACGTAGATTTTTCAGCAAATATTAAGTGGATGACTGAAGAGGGACTGGGAATGGTGATCTGCTTGAGGGGTTCACAGAGGCGAGATGGCTTCTGGAAGCATATTGCCGTCCTCAGAGGCCATAAGAAGGCGTTGTCCGCAGGGGCGCCTGGGTGGCTCAGTCGGTTAAGCGTCCCACTTCGGCTCAGGTCATGATCTCTCGGTTTTCGAGTTCGAGCCCCGCGTGGGGCTCTCTGCTGTCAGCGCAGAGCCCGCTTTGGATCCTTGCCCCCCCCCCCCGCCCCTCCCCTGCTTGCGCGCGCTCTCTCTCAAAAAGAACATAAAAAAAGGAAGAAAAAAGAATGCCTTGCACATAATAGATACCCCGCTCCTGTTTCCTGAATGAAGTCAGACCTCTAACCTTGAAAGCCAGCGCCTGCCCGTTTCTCTTCAGCCTCCTGCCCTGACTTGCCTTCTTCGACCTGCCTCACCCCTTCGCAGAGGACCGTCTGTGAAGGAATGTGGCTCAAGCTTTGACTCTGGAAAGCATGGTGCTAATGAACGGGTTCCTTCTCCTTGTCAGCTCTCAGCCTCCCCGAGCAAACACCCCAGCACATTCTCTTGTGCTGTTATATGCCTGAAGCCAGTCCCAGCCTCAGCTGCTCGTGAGGTTGCCTTTGCCCTTCCTTAGGCACACCCTGGTTTTACCAGCTCTAACCCCCTCCCATCAACACATGCTCCCCAAGGGCATCGAGCCCACCCCCTGTGACCACTCACGTCATGCCTTCTTTGGTTTCTTTTTTTTCTTAATTTTTTAAAGCTCATTTATTTATTTTGAGAGAGAGAGCAAGTAGGGTAGGGTTGGGGGGAGGTGGGGGGTAGGGGTGGAGAGCGCGAATCCCAAGCAGGCTCTACACGGTCAGCGCAGAGCCCAATGCGGGCCTTGAACTCATGAACCGTGAGGTCGTGACGTGAGCTGAAATCAAGAGTCAGACGCTTCACGGACTGAGCCACCCGGGCCCCATCTCAGGCCTTCCTATCGGTCCACTTTTTCATCTCCTATTTCCCCTGACGTACCCAGATGTGAATAGCGAGTCTAAATTATGTTATTAGATTTATATTGGGTATTATATATGATACATATCCTATGGGTCCCATTTATTTAACATGTCCTGTGTGCCTAGCGCTGAGCTCCCGGCCTCGTATGCTTTACCTCAGTCCTCACAGGAACCCAGTGAGGGAGGCACTGCCATTTTCCTCATTTCACAACTGAGAAAAATGAACTCAGTCGCGGAAAAATTAACTCGCCCGAGGCTGTACAACTCATTAGGGTGAGAGCCAGAACCCGATTCTAGACCCTGGCCTCCTAATTACTTCTTATACTCTGCCCTTACAGAGCAGCTTGCTGGCAAGAAGCATGTTATTAGCAAATAAGTCATTGTTTGGGATCCTGGCTGGAGTCCAGCCTCTGGACAGGCTTCGAGAATGAAGGCCAGGGCGCTGCGTTTAAGGTCTCCGCTGCTGCTTCCAGAGGGGAAGCCCTGATACAATGCCCTGTGCTCTTTCATCAGATTTGGGGGTGAAGGGCGGGTTCCCCTAGTTTAGCGATGTGAATACAAGTGGCGCTGAGACGGCAAGAAGCTGTCCCCGTGTCACACAGCAGAGGAGTGGCAGAAGGGTGCTTGAGAATTCCCTGTTACGCTCAGACCGTCTCTCTTCAGTGAGCCCTCTTCCTTTCCTTGGAATGCCATTCCCCCCCACCCTCCACATTTTTCCTCAGCAAACATTGTTTGTGAAACCGCAGCTCATGTTATTCCTAATCTCCATGGAATTTTCTGGTGAGTTCCAGCGTCTTCTCCAGATGAATTAGCTCCTGTCTTCCTCCGTCTCTTCTGCTCTGGTCTGCACCTGTTTTAGGCTAATCCGCCTAATGCTTAGTGAGCATCTGGATGTGCTTCTCTCTTCCGGACACAAGTATAAACATCACCGGGTTGGGGGCCTGTGTATACGGAATTTAATATTGCCACGTGAACGAGGTTTCCGCCCAGGGCCCCTGGTGGTTGTGGGTTACGCGCCCTGGGGCGGCCTCCAGAAGCTCGGTGTCAGGACGACAGGTGATAGTAAAACACGATGGAGACATATTCTGAGCAGCTGAGTAGGTCAGTGCTTCTTGTTTGCGCGCATACCTTTATCCACACCACCCGAGGAGGTGGAATCCGAAATGCACTTGCTTCCTTTCCTGGATTGGCTACTACTTCCTGCAAACCTATTAAGAATCCTTATTAGGGGGCGCCTGGGTGGCTCAGTCGGTTGAGCGTCCGACTTCGGCTCAGGTCACGATCTCACAGTTCGTGAGTTCGAGCCCCGCGTGGGGCTCTGCGCCGACCGCTCAGAGCCTGGAGCCCACTTCGGGTTCTGTGTCTCCCTCGCTCTCTGCCCCTCCCCTGCTCGCGCTCGTCTCTCTCTCCGTCTCTCTCAAAAATAAATGAACGTTACAGAATTTTTTTAAAAGAATCGTTATTATGTATCGGAGTGTGCCATATTCCCTTTCTTCGGGAGGAAACAGTAATAATTCACATGAGTTGAATGCCTACTGAGCGCCAGGAACGTGGTGGTAAGGTATATCAACTCCTATCATCCATGCATAGACTTTATGGAGTAGGTGCTGTCATTAGCGTGTCTATTTCATGTGGGGGAACTGAGGCACATGGCCAGTAAGAGGATAGGTGGGGTTTCAATGAAGGCGGTCTGACTCCAGAACCGACCTTTTTCCCTACTCTGCTACGTCTCGGAAGAATGGCGGCTCAGGTGCTATGGAAGGGGGTGGGGCAGGGAAGATAGGTATAGGGCATCTCTCCCGCGTCTGTCTTACTATAAGCCACTTCAGATTTCCTTGGGAGAGGTTCGAGGTGCAGATAATACAAAACTAATTCTGGGGACCCGGGTAGCGACCGAGGCATCCACAAGGAACGGCGAGGAGTTGAGGTTGAAGGAGTCATGCTGGAGCGACCGGAAGAGATCTCTGTTAATGGCTGTTCGAGCAGCTCCTGGAATGTCTGTTGCCTTTCAAGGTCACCCATGGTATTCATTGGCCTCTTACATACTTTAATTCTCAAAAAACCCAATTAAGTGGGTGATGCCTTGGCCCTCTACATTTCAAAAGAGGGAACTGAAACCCTAGGTGGACAACTGTCTTGTCTAAGGGTCACGGAGCTGGTAAGTGGCAGAGCAGCCCGGGTTCAAACTTGACGTAGTTTGTTTTTAGGACCCGCGTGTGTACGTGCTGCAGGTGATGGCGGAAATCTGGAGGCCAGAAGCTCGTGCAAATCCAAGGTCAGAGCAAGGAGTCAGCAGTCTTGGGGGGAAATCAAGAACCTTGGAGAACCAGTTTATTGGAAAGCAAAGCCAGCAGCTGGTCAAAAGGCCAAGTTCAAAAAAAAAAAAAAAAAAAAAAAAAACAAGGCCAAGTTCAGAAGAGCCTCAAACAAGGAAGGAGCAGAACAGGGCAGAGTAGATTGGAGAACAACCTTGAGGGCTCGCCCCAAGGACATTTGAATGTCACGTGAACACCTATCCCAGCCAGGAAACTTCCTGTAAACTTTCTGGTAGTTCAGGCACCAGTCCCAGGGCTTATTAGCCTAAGAGCTGTAGGGAAAAGTAAGTTAAGTAGGAACGCCTGGATGGAGGGCAATGGTATAAAAGAACACAATCAGATAAACATTTGCTAGAGACAATTTAGAAAATGATAAAATCGGGGCGCCTGGGTGGCTCAGCTGGTCGAGCATCCAACTCTCGATCTCGGCTCAGGTCATGATCTCACAGTTCGTGGGTTCGAGCCCCGCGTCAGGCTCTGTGTCGACAACGCGGAGCCTGCTTGGGATTCTCTCTGTCTCCTCTCTCTGCCCCTCCCTCTCTCTCTCTCTCTTTCTTTCAAAATAAATAAACTTAAAAAAAAAAAAAACAGAAAAGAAAATGATAAGGCTATGGACCATTAGGAGTCAGAAAAAGATCCTAGACTCCTCTGTACCACATTTATTCCTGAGTCCTTTGGAGGGCATTTCTGGCAAGAGGTCATCTAGCTTCTGCTCAAACACCATCTCCTGGGACCGCGGGTTTGGTTTTTCAGGCAACTTTCCCAGTTCAAAACCTACTCTCTACGTTGGCCTGCAACCTGCCCCCTTGTACCTTTCTCCGCTTGGCCCTTGCTGTTTTTGTCTAGGGACACAAGTAAGTCTAACTCCCATGCACATGACACCAGGCTTTGGGGCACATTTTGGAGAGGGCTCGCGGGAGAATAAATTGTGCTATTAGCCTCGCCCGATTGGAAAAGTAAGCACGGGCTGACTTTTCTCATGGAAAGGCCGCTTTCTTGACCATGGAAAGTGGAATTTCTCAAGCCACGACTTCTCCAAGAGGGGATCATATTTTGGATTTACTGTCGTGCGAGCTCATTCTTACGGGCCTTCCAGAATACCCTCAGAGCGGTTTGTTCCCATGGCAAACCCAGTGTTCGTTTGACCTTGTTTACTTGTTTCTGGCCCTGAGGTCTTGGCCCCATTCAGTGAAGAGTAGGAGGAAGGATTTCCTGTTCTAAATAAAGTAAAACCTCACTTGCTCGCTTGCTCTCTGTCTCAGTGTTTACAGGGATAAAGCCTAAGTGTAATGAGGACAGAAGGAAGAGTATTTTATCTTATTTTGTTGATGATTTTAATAGCTAAATTCGCAAGAGGAAGTAGAGGCGGGTTAAGGGCACACACGAAGTTATGCATCTGTGGTTTCATGAGAAAGAGAACTTAAGAGACCGAGTTAGTACCAGACGGAAAGAGGAATGTGCCATACAGGGTAGTCTGGAAAGATCATCCAAGATATACAGCTTCTTGGCCTCTGTACGATGAGAAAGGACGGAAAAATGGAAACAATGGCAACTATAGATGAAAAATGGAGTTTGTGAATCAAAATGAAGAGGGATTTATGAACTACGTGGAGAAATTCCATACCGGATACTTGTGAATTTTTCCGACTAGAAGTCCTGAAAATTAAGAAAAGATGTATTAAGGAATGGAGGCAGTGTAAATTTAAGATTTACAAAAAACAAAACAGTAAAGAATGATTGGGTTTAAGCTGGAACTCAAGGAAGCAGCAAAAAAAAAAAAAATTACTTTTAACAGAAGCTTGGAATTGTGTTTCATGAAGTTTCTTTTCTTCCCCTTGGGTGTATACAGACAGGGGCTCTGACTTGGCAAGGATCTAAATCCCAAAATGTGCTGGTGTAGCCTTTGTAATGTGGTGCCAGGAACATCCGGGATGGGGGTGGGGGTACAGAGCAGGTCTAACCTGGTTTGGGCAAAAAGGGCAGGGGGAGGGACGGTGGGTGGCTCAGTCCCTTGAGCCTCTGACTCTTGGTTTCGGTTCAGGTCGTGCCCTCACAGCTCGTGGATCTGAGCCCTACATCAGGCTCTGTGCTGCTGGCTGAAGAACCTGCTTGGGATTCTGTCTCCCCCCTCTCTCTCTGCCCCTCCCCTGCACGCTCTCTCTCTCTCTCTCTCTCAAAAATAAATAAAATTTGTTTACAAAAAGGGAAGAGGGGGGCGCCTGGGTGGCTCGGTCGGTCGAGCGTCTGACTTCGGCTCAGGTCACGATCTCCTGGTTCATGGGTTCGAGCCCCGCGTCGGGCTCTGTGCTGATGGGTCGGAGCCTGGAGCCTGCTTCGGATTCTGTGTCTCCCTCTCTCTCTGCTCCTCCCCCGCTCACGCTCTGTTTCTTTCTCTCTGTCAAAAATTATAAACATTAAAAAATTGTAAATAATAAAAAAAAAAAAAGGAAAGAGAGGGGGCAAGAGAAAGTTGCACAAAACAAACAGGGAGAAGCCCTCCAGGCAGGCCAGAAACTATACGGGATCTTCCAAGAACTCTGAGTTCTGTTCCTGCCAAGGCCAGATTTCTAAAATGCAGAGAAGGGCCATGAGGCAGTTTTGGAAAATAAGTAGATATCCCAGGGTGTGGCAGAAATAGACTAAAACACATGTGACCGAACCCGGGTTTGCCGGCCTCGCAGCAAGGAGGCCATTGGTTCATTCAAAAGGCCACCAAATGAGGAGATAGGGGCACAAGCCTTAAATCGGTCTCCCCAGGGGAAGAATCAGGAGGTTTGTAAAAGCAGGTGGAAAAGGGTCTGGGTGAGGAGGAGAGGGCTGGCGACTCAAAATCAGATAAAGGAAGTCACTAAGTAGTGGCAGGATTAATATTTTATTGAGCTCAAGGAGGAGGTCAGTGGTCCAGACTGGTTCTGGCCAGCTTCTTTCTTTCTTTCTTTCTTTTTTTTTTTTTTTTTAGGTTTATTTATTTATTTTGAGAGAGAGACAGCAGGGGAGGGACAGAGAGAGAGGGAGAGAGAGATTCCCAAGCAGGCTCTGCTCTGTCAGGGCAGAGCCCAGTGTGGGGCTGGAACCCACGCACTGTGAGATCATGACCTGAGCAGAAACCTAAGCGCCCGACGCTTAACCGCCTGAGCCGCCCAGGCGCCCTGCGCCCTACTCTATAAAACCTTGAGTTCCTGCGAAAACAACTAAATTAACACTTGGTTATCACGGTGCCAGGCAAGGATATTATCAGACGAACATGGTGGCAGACGGCATTCAGAGAAGAGGCAGAAATGGGAAAAAGAGTTGCAGCTTTGCTTTTCTGCCCTGTAAACTCCTTGGTGATGGGTTTCTCTCTCTCTCTCTCTCTCTCTCTCTCTCTCTCTCTCTCTCTCTCTCACACACACACACACACACACACACACACTTATGAGTGACATTATCTGGAATAGCCTGTAACTCAAGCCCAGCAGTAATTTAGGCTAAGGACACAGCCCTGTGAGCAGTTCAGATACCAGTGTGGGCTGAAAAAGTTTCCGTAGCCCCGACCCACAGAAGGTAAACCCAGGATTCGCAAGCAGGCCGAGTTGTTGTGAGTACCTCCTGTAAGAAATTCGAAGCCTCGGGGAAGAGATCCTGTAGGGTTTTTCAGGGCCCTGGAGAAGCAAGAGTTACACTGAGCACCCCCAAGCAAAAGGAAGTAGGTAGAATCTTCTCCCATCCCTACTGGTGCCAAGTACACCCTCAAGAAATCTTGAGTGTCTGTTGTGTGGAATACGAGGCCATCTTCTCGGGCCTCGTAATTTCCGCGAAGATGATGAAAAGGATGAGTGGGTCCTATTTCCAGGAGCGACGTTTGGCTACCGGAAAGGGAGAACAAGAGGCCAAAAGGGCCTAATCCTGTCGCAGTAACTAATTGATCTCCCTCCTCTGAGGGACCCTTTCCAGATTTTAAGAGCTGAGTGTTTAATACCTTCGCGTGACCTGGTTTATAATTTACCCCAGATAAGAAGGGCCTTTTCCTGCCAATGCTCAAAATGCAGAGACCGTCAACCCTGAACAAGTGAAAAGTAGCGTAAAGTAAATGACCTTTATTCATGATGACGGCCTCAGCTCTGGCGGAACAAAGCACATCTTTTTTTCACCTAAATTTTAAATGGCAGGGTGTCCTGGATCAAAATCATCATGACATTTATCCCGTTTTCTGAGGTCTTCATGTTTCAGACCCATTTTTCACTCTGTTTGGCAGTTATTAAGTGCATTAATTTCCTGATGGTGATTTCAGTGTAATAACCGTATGAAAAATGTAAGTCTTGTTTTCCCCATCGGCAAAGAAGAAACTGCGAAGCACCTTGAGAGCCATAAATCAGATCATGAAAGACCCTTACGATGCCATCGAGGGAGGTGAGGAAGAATTCCGTGGGTCGGAATTGAACTGGAGCGGAAGTCTAGCATGGTTACCGCGCAAGAGACCTTTCCCTGCAATCTCTCCCTCACCCAGATGGACGCAGGGGGTAGCCTTTCCAGAATAATTAGCGAGCAAGAAACACGCAGGTCCAAGGCAAGGTCTTGAATTTTTGGTTGACTCTGCCAAAATAAACGCATAAACAGTGTCGGGGGAATGGTTTATTGAAGCAGATAGCCTGAAAATCAAGTAATTGGGGAGTAAACTCTGGCTCTTCATGGTACCGCCCCATGGATTTGAATCCCCAAAGGATTTGAATTTATTTCCCTCAGGCGAGGCTACCCGGCCGAGCCCCGTTTCGTGGCTCTGGGCGATACCCCCTAACCTGAGCAAGCTCTCTTGCAAATAAATGCGCGCTCCTGGCCCCAAGTAACTGACATGAAACATCAGGTAAGTGGCCTAAATCTACCATAACAATGTGAAAACAATCCTAAGTGCGTTCCTTCTCCGTAAATGAAAAGTAGCACATGATTAGTAATGGGAATGTCACTTTTATTCAGAAACATCTATTTTAAACCTTTTCTTAATGTTTATTTATTTTTGAGAGAGAGAGAGAGAGGCAGAATCCGAGGCAGGCTCCAGGCTCTGAGCTGTCAGCGCAGAGCCCGATGCAGGGCTCGAACCCACGAACCGTGAGATCATCATGTGAGCCGAAGTCGGACGCTTAACCGATTGAGCCACCCAGGCACCCCTGGACGTTCTTAACATCATTGTTAAAAAGCCCCACATGAGCCCCAGAGAATAGTGGTAAGCAAGCACAATTAAGCACCTTTAAAGTTTGGCTGGTAGCTTTATCCTTATCAATGCTTTTGAGGCAACACTGGCCAATTTCCTCTTCACGTTAAATATCTTTCTTTCAAATACACCCAGACTATTACGTTCACATCCCGCTTCTTGGGCAATTCAATTCAGTTTGCTTCAATATTGTCCTTCTTTCCTTTCTTCCTTTTTATATTTTTTTAAAATAATTACTTTGAGAGAGAGAGTGAGGGAGGGGGCAGAGGAAGAGCATCTTTTAGTTTGAGAGAGAGAGAGAGAGAGAGAGAGAGAGAGAATCGCAAGTAGGCTCCACTCTCAGCACAGAGCCTGATGCAGGGCTTGATCCCACAACCCTGGGATCATGACTTGAGCTGAAATCAAGAGTCAGATGCTCAACGGAGTGAGCCACCCAGGGACCCCTCCATTCTTCCTTTTTAAAATTGTTAATGTTACCAAAGTAATACACACAGACAGTTACAAAATAAAGTTTAAATTGGAAAACAAAGCATTCCTTTTATTCATATTTCTCCACTCCTCAGTCCCATTCGAAACTTTCAGCCATTTCTCTTAGTATTTTTCCTCCGTATTTCTAAATGATGTGTTTTGTTGCCATTTCTTTCTCTTTTTTTTCTGTTTTAGACTGTTCAGCGGTACTTACTATTGAAGTGTAACTGACATACAACATTCTGTTAGTTTCATGTGTATGGCATAGTGATTTGACATTTGTGTCCATTTAGAACGGATCACTGCAATAAGCCTAGTTACCATAGAATTTCTTGGTTTATCAACATCACACATTGTCTATTAGCTTCCTTTAATGGAAGATGAGAAATTCAAGCTCTCTTCTCTCTCACATGAATTCACATGTTATTGTTTAAAATACCATGCCTAGGGGCGCCTGGGTGGCGCAGTGGGTTGGGCGTCCGACTTCAGCCAGGTCACGATCTCGCGGTCCGTGAGTTCGAGCCCCGCGTCGGGCTCTGGGCTGATGGCTCAGAGCCTGGAGCCTGTTTCCGATTCTGTGTCTCCCTCTCTCTCTGTCCCTCCCCCGTTCATGCTCTGTCTCTCTCTGTCCCAAAAAATAAAACGTTGAAAAAAAAAAAAATTATAAAATACCATGCCTATGTAAATACTATTCACTGTTGAGCTAAGTTGTCTACCATGCCTCTTTTTCTTTTCTCTTACAATTTTAGGTCACCGATTCTCTTTTCTGTTTGTTTTCTTTTTTTTTTTCATATTTATTTTTGAGAGAGAGAGAGCGTGAGCAGGGGAGGGACAGAGAGAGAGGGGAACAGAGGATCTGAAATGTGCTATATGCTGACAGCAGAGAGCCTGATGTTGGGCTCAAACTCACGAGTCATGAGATGATGACCTGAGCCAAAGTCGGATGCTTAATGGACTGAGCCACCCAGGCGCCCCTCTGTTTTCGTTTGCCTTGTTTTCTATATAGCTAACATTAACACCCCCCTCCCTGAAATGTCCCTCCAGAATTGTCAAATGCCCATTAATATTTTTTTTTTTACAACTACTCAAATACTTAGAAAAAGTTACCAAAAATCCACCATTTCCGACTTGCCCTGTAAGCCTCTTTCCCATCACCCTGTGCCGTCCTGTTTCGGTCTAGAATGGTTACTTCTGCTCTCTAGGCCTGGGACACAATTCTTGTCCTACAATCTCCTTTCCTCATTCCGTGTGGGATCTCCTATTTCCAAGGTTCTTCTCTTTCTAGGTTTACTCCCTCACTTTGATGAAGCATATGCAACCTAAGATACGTGGAGAGTAGTTTTGAGTTCTTATAATCTGTCTTTTCTTAAGAGTTTCTCTCAAATTGGAGAGTTTCTTGGCAATTCTTGACGAGAGGACAGCAGTACCTGATAACAATGATTAGAAGCTCTGTGTGGGGCACCCGAGTGGCTCAGTTAGGCGTCCTACTTCTGCTCAGGTCATGGCTTGCTGACCGGTGGGTTTGCTTGAACGGTGATCGGGCAGAAGTGGGCCTCTTCACAAAGACGCCCAAAATATCATAGTTCTTTTTCTCTGAGGACCTTAGGGGTTCCAAGAAGAGTCATCTAATCCATTAGCCTGAGTGGAACCGTAGTGGTATATACCTAGCTGTGTCTAGGAACGGGGTACAGGAAAGGAGTCAGGACCCCGCTGCCCCAAATGAGATGTTCACTTAATCTCCTCGTTCTCCATTCCGTGCCTTATCCCTGTTCTACACTGTCATCCTTGAATCTGGAACCTCCCTAGGTTCAGTTTTTCCAAAGACTAAACTTTTTGTCCCCAGTTGGAGAAGGAAAGGGTGGTCGCCGTCTGTGTGGATCAGAAGAGGGGACCTGGGGAGTCCAAACCCTCTGTGTCTTATCTTTCAGCCAGTCACTCCGTGTTCGTTTTATGCTACCTCCCGACCTTCCGTGGTGCCTGGTGCCAGTTTCCGCGGGGCTGCGGAGGTCACTTCTCACTGCTGTTTCTTTCCCCTCTGTAGGTGCTTACCTTATAAATTCCTTTACTCTGTAGATTTATCGATTTATACTTTTCCTTCCCCTTCTTTCTTTTCTGTTTCTTTAAAAAAAAATTTTTTTTAACGTTTATTCATTTGTGAGAGACCGAGAGTGACAGGGCGTGAGCAGAGGAAGGGCAGAGAGAGAGGGAGACACAGAATCCGAAGCAGGCTTCAGGCCCCCAGCTGTCAGTACAGAGCCCGACGCAGGGCTCGAACTCGCGGACAGTGAGATCATGACCTGAGCCGAATGACTGAGCCACCCAGGCGCACCCCCCCACCCCCGCCAACTTCTTTATTTTCTGAAAACTCTATTGAAATCTTTTGTCTGCTGTTGTGTCCTCTATTTTCTTAGTCCTGTTGGTTAATACCTTTTATTATTGCCATCCTTGACATTTTGATAAGAGTTTGGGAGGGAAATGAGATAAATTCATGCGGTTATTTTGCTATATTTAACTGGAAATCTGTTTATCCATTACTTCTGCATAAGCAGGGTGGTTTGTATATTCTTCTATGTTTATCTATGATTACAGTTGATTTAGTGAGGCTTTAAATGAAAGGACAGAAGGCTGAATTAAAGTAGCCTGTATATGAAGATTAGTTTCGACTCCCGAGGCCACAATACTTCTGAGGGTCCTATAGAAAGTAGTTTGTTTTTCTATACTTAGGGGACATTATCAATACCATCTTGAGCCTATGACTAACTGGCAAAAACAACATCAGTGTACCCTTAATAGGTTGTCTTTCAGTTTATACGCTAAGCATTCCGATGAGAGAATTCGAAGAAGATAGTAGGTTGAAATTCCACAAAGACAAACCCAGGCATTTGTATGGGAATGTTTTCAGCTAGCTTTCATTTATTATGGAAATTCAAGCATAAGAAAATTATATATATATATATATATATATATATATATATATATATATACGGCTTCAAGTTGCAGTGAAAAGTTTCATGCAATGTATATATATTTCATGCAATATATGTATTAATTATATATATAGTAATATATATACCTTATGTAAATATATAATTATATATATATGGCTTCAAGTTGCACTGAAAAGTTTCATGCAATGTATATATATTTCATGCAATATATGTATTAATTATATATATAATAATATATATACCTTATGTAAATATATAATTATATATATATATATGGCTTCAAGTTGCATTGAAAAGTTCCATGCAATGTATGTATATTTCATGCAATATATGTATTAATTATATATGTAGTAATATATATAGTTTATGTAAGTATATAATCATATATATATATATATATACGTGTATATATATATATACGTGTATATATATATATATATGTATATATATATACGTGTATATATATATATATATATGTATATATATATATATGGCTTCAAGTTGCACTGAAAAGTTTCATGCAATTTTGTGGCCTACTAATACCTCAGTCATTTGTTTACAAGTGGCCCTGCAGGGCGCCTGGGTGGCTGAGTCAGTGAAGCATCCGACTCTTGGTTTTGGCTCAGGTCATGACCTTGCCGTTTGTGAGATTGAGCCCCATGTCAGGCTCTGTGCTGACAGCGCAGAGCCTGCTTGGAATGCTCTCGCTCTCTCTCTCTCTCTCTCTCTCAGCCTCTGTCTCTCTCTGAAAAACAAATTTTATCAATAAATAAAAGAAAGAAAGAAAGAAACAGCCCTGCTAGCAAGAACTGGTCTAGTCTCCATCGTTTCCTACTTACCTGGGTAAGAAAAATCTATGGCAGGAGGCTGGGCTTCTTTTTTAAAGAAGTGAAAGGGAAACACTGTATATTTCCTTTGTCAAGAATTTATTATATTGTTAAATGTTTTCAAGGAGTGTAAACGTTTTAAAAACAGTCTTCTTAAAAGAAGCTGTGGGGGGCGCCTGGGTGGCTCAGTCGGTTAAGCGGCCGACTTCGGCTCAGGTCATGATCTCGTGGTCCGTGAGTTCAAGCCCTGCGTCGGGCTCTGTGCTGACAGCTCGGGGCCTGGAGCCTGTTTCGGATTCTGTGTCTCCCTCTCTCTGACTCTCCCCCGTTCATGCTCTGTCTCTCTCTGTCTCAAAAATAAATAAACGTTAAAAAAAAAAAAAAAAAAAAAAAGAAGCTGTGGAAGGCAGAATAACTCCTCCCCTATAAAAAAAAAAAAAAAGACTTCCTGTTCTAATTTCTGGAGCCTGTGCATATGTTCTATTACTTGTAAAGGGCAAATTAAAGTTGCCGATGGAATTAGGTTTCCTAATCAGCCCTCCTTGAGATGGGGAGGGTGGCCTGAGTGATCGAGGTGGGCCCGGTATCATCCCAAAGGGTGCTACTTAGAAATGGAAGGGGGGTGGGGGAGACAGGAGAGCGCCAGAATGATGCAATGTGATGTCTTGAGTGTCTCGAATGGCCGCCGCTGGCTTTGAAGGTGGACGATGACGGAGAGCAGGAACCTCGGGGTGCAGGCCACAAACTAGAACAGGCAAGAAAATGCGTTCTACCCGGGAACCTCCAGGAAAACCGTCAAGCCCTTGCTGACACCTTCGTTTTAATCCAGTGACACCTGTTTGGACTTCTGACTTCCAGAACCGTAAGATCATGACTTTGTGCTGTCTGTAAGGCCCGAGATGAGTAGTGACGGCTTACAGCAGCCACAGGAAACTGATCGAGAAACTTCCCTTTATCCGGTTCATCTGCGAATCAAACATTACCCAGTACAAATGCACTGGGCAGATAGTATGGGGGCTGCAGGGCTGACACATGAGGACCTTGATCTTAAGGAATTGACGATCTAGTAAAGTAGATGAACTGTGGGACCCCTCTGGGTGTGCTACAGACTGGTAAGACGACCTCTTGTTTTTCTCTTCTCTTTCTTTCCCCCACCCGCCAGCACGCACAGTTAGGTTCTTGATTTATTTAGCCCGAGATACACAAATGTAGCACAAGTGGGGGGCCTACCAGAACGGGGGGCAAAGCAGTATTGCTCCCTTAGCCCTTTGGGTCCCTAATGTTAGGCAAGCAGTAGTAAGAAATACTGCTTGAATAAGACACAGTTTCTGGGTGCAAGAACCCTGATTTTGTGCTGCACTGTAGCCCTTTTCTGTGTGTGGTTTATGTCACCGGCCAGGAAGAATTAAATAACCTTTGCGCTTTATAAGCACCGGGTTCTCCTGCTTCTTCAGCTGAATTCAGTGTCATGGGTCTACATGTTCCCCCCGGGGGCAGAAGCAGTCAGTGAGTATCCAGGTGCCCCTGAGAAGTATTTCTTCCTTGAGCACGGCAAGGTTCCAGAAAGCCCACTTCCCCCCGTGGGTATTTGTGTTAGTGGATTTAATCGCTTTACCTAGAAGGTAGGGATTGATAAGAGAAATATGTATGCATACACAGAAACATACACACAGACACGGGGGATTAGATACTTACAAACGAACGTTGCCAAGGCGATTAATGCATTCTCTTAAGCAAACAGATGCAAGGCAACTTTTAGGATAACTCTGGGCTTCAAAGGGTCAGAGAGGAGAAATTAATCATGTAGAAAAGAAAATCTCTTGATTGGGGGGAAAAAAAACACACACACAAGACCGTGACAGAAACTGCAAATGTTGGGTCATGTTTATAATTTTTCTTTTTCTCTCTTCTTGGTTTGCCACAGCGGGTAAATACAGCGACAGGGAAAGGCTAGGAAACTCTAAAGGCCCGGCCAATCTAGAATAAGGGAAATTGGGGCTAGATTCGTGGTTAATGGCTGAGTTTAGCGTTGCGATCACAATCGTTCTATCCAACAGTGATCTTTTGGGCACCCTACCATGCGCTTAGGAGGTTTTGTGAGAATCACAAAGGTGAATGAGACCCAGTTCTTGCCATCAAGGAATTTTCAATCTAGCGTTTGGGTGTAAATCCCGATAATAACTCCAGTGCAAGGCCAGATATAGGGGCTATTGGACAGAAGCACGGGACCGTGTTATTCAGAGAGGTGAGACTGATGGCGGGGTTGGGTTGGGTTGTGCAGGGAGGGTTGATGGAGTTAAAGGGAAAAGCCTCGGTGAGGGAGGAAGCATTCAAATAGAACTAGAAAGATGAGTTAACAGTTCACTAAGATAAAGGGACCGAGAGGCTGCATGAACAAACAACACAGCACTGGGAAATCAACATTAATTTGATCCTTCATTCATTCATCGAGGTCTCTGCTCTGTGAAATTGGCTCTACTCTGCCTGAGGTTACCATGGAAAAAAACCAGAGGACTGATTTGAGCACAGCCTGAATTTTGATGGCAGGTCACTTACCGTTTTGTAGCTTCCGTTTTCTCATCTTTGGAAAGGGAGCGGGGCTGCCCAGCCTTTCCTACACAGGGATGCGGTGAGACTTAAAATGTATGAAGGGCGTTACAGGGACACCTGGGTGGCTCAGTCAGTTAAGCGTCCCGCTCTTGGTTTCGGCTCGGGTCATGATCTCGCGGCTCATGAGTTCGAGCCCCACGTCGGGCTCTGTACTATCAGTGCTTGGGCTTCTCTCTCTCTCTCTCAAAATAAATAAATAAACTTCAAAAAATAAAAACTACAAAGGGCATTACAGACATTCAGCGATAGAATCATGCCAAGTGGCTATTCCTCCCCACTCTTAGTTCTGCATTGCGTAGACGAGCCTCCCTGGCCAGCCCGAACCAGGCTAAGCGCCTGTCCTGTACCCTGCTGCAGTGATGAGTCACATGAGTGCCTCCGCTCCAACCCACTCGCCTGGCTCCCCGACACTGTCTGGCACTGTTTCTAGAATAAGTATATTTCTATTTGATTGCCCCATCGGGAAAACGGACTCTTAGCTGGGTACTGCGGCATCTGAACACGCAGGTCTGGGTTTTTTCTGCCGGGGCCCCGTGAGCGGTCTCTTTCAGCATGCTGCAGCTGTTCTGTCCCCAAAGTGAACCTTCTTAAGCTCTTCGGCTGAACTCTTTTTCTTCCGGGGGAGATGTGCAGCAGCAAAGTGAAAGCTTTCCAAAATCTATACGTGGATCACTTTTACTGGAAATATTGCTATTAAGGCAAACGCATTCACCTAAGGATCCTAGAACAAAGGCCAGTTTACAGCTTACTGCTTTTAGAAGAAGAGTGGGGGGCGTGGGCTTTTGAAATTGATTGCTTGGGTGAACACAATTTGTACTAAGTTTGCCTCTCAATTGGACTTGTGACAGCTTTCAGCGACGTTGGAAACACCGGAGAAATTTCTCTTTTGTCCCTTGAAGGGGAAGTGGCTAAATCGATTTGGGTTATTTGTCTGGAAGACTGTCTTGCTATCTGGAAAACTGTCTCTCTGGATGCATAAAACAGCCTCTTTTTAAAGACAGGGCCCTGGGCCACGGCCACCTTCTATAATTACGAAGTGCACAGCATTTATCGGCAATCAAATGTACAGTTTCTCTTTGGAAACGTTCTGGCTGAATTTCAGCTGTTTATCGTGATTTCTAAATAAAAAGCTCCGAATGGGCAGAGACAGCAGCCAGGCAGGTGTTATTTAAAGTAATTAATTAATTAATAATGCAAGTGTTGGAAGAATTCTGATTACATTTATCAAAGAAGTGTCATCTCAGGTAGCTAGACTAATACTCGTGAGCACTGGGCTCCCCTCCCTGCCCAGCCCTGCCCTGCCCCGCCACCAGCCTGTACCTGGGGAAGTTGAATGACAGCTGGGGGGGGGGGTTACAGGAGGGGGGGGGTTGCCCGGTGACCGGCTCAGAGTATCGGTGTTCCAGGATTATATGGGAGATGGAAGGAGCCCGATTCCATCTGGTACCTGGTGAGTAACCTGTCCGCAACTGGATGTGGCCCTTTATGTAACTAGAGGATAGTATCTTGAGAAGTGATACGTAGTCCCCATGTAGAGAACGTTATTTATTTTTTTTGGAAGATAGAAACGTTGTCATGTGATATACCTCAGTTTTCCGGTCTGTAAAATGGGTAAGGTGGTGCTGTCTTTCTAACTACGGCTCTAGGTCTTTATGTGGGTGAAGCTAGACAAGATCGTGCGTGCAAAGCAATTTCTACGATGCCGGCATGACACAGACTATTAATTTATGAAGATTGTTTTCTGAAAACTGAACGTATGAAAGGAGGAAACTGGGGGGGGGGCTCTAGTTGGGTGTGTCCCTTTGGGAAGGAGGAGAATCTGCTGCTGGGTGAACCTCTGAATATCTTAAATGGAAATAGGTGAGGAGTCCTCCTGGGGGAAAAAGTTCTAGGCATCAGTTACCCAGGCGGCCAAAAGAGTCCCGAGCGCTATTTCTATCAGGGAAGGAACCTCAGAGATTCTTTTACTTCCCACAGTGATTCCTCTACCCTCTTAATCCTGAAAATGTATCTGACAATTGAATAGCTATACTTCCCTCTCCTATATTAAGCATGGATCATCATGCTATTAGAGTACTATTTCCAGTATGAGGTTTTCTCTTTTATTAATAGCAATATTAATAAGTACAGTTTATTGAATGCTTTATATGCTAGGCACTTGGAGAGGCACCTGTACTCCTTACTTCATTTAATACTTCATACCCTTGAAGCTGTAGGTATTATTATACCCCTTTTTCAGGTGAAGAGAGTGAGTCCCCACAAGGGTAAATGATTTTTGTATGATCATATGGCTAGAGGAACGTGAATACATTCTGGAAGATTCAGAATTTCTACATATTTGTATTGTTATTGTTTTTAATTTTTTTTTTTAGTTGATTTATTTTTGCAGAGAGAGAGAAAGAGAGCGTAGCAGGGGAGGGGCCGAGAGAGAAGGAGAGAGAATCCCAAGCAGGCTCCGCACTGTCAGCGCAGAACCCGATGTGGGGTCGAACTCACGAACCGTGAGATCGTGACCTGAGCCGAAATCAAGAGTCGGACGCTTAACCAATCGAGCCACCCGGGAGCCCCAAGAATTACTACATATTTTTAAATAGCATATTGAAGGAAAGGGAAAATGCCAATGGAGTTGCTTTGTAAGGCTACATGAAATCTAAGGAGTGAATTCCTAATCACCTTCGAGTGTAGGAAGAAGGGTTATGAGGTTTATATACAGCCTAGCAGACCTTGATTTCTGTAGGGATATTCGCAAGAAGAAGTGGGCTAATGTGGAGGAAAATAAAGAAGGTACCATAGTCTGTGGTCAAACCTCCTGAATAAATGACCTATGGGTGATGGCCAATTCCACAGCCAATCACAGGGCTTGGTTGATTTGCTCAAATGCTCACTCAGTTACAAGGGTCAATGTGCTAGCCTTTTGAAACACAAGGCTCAAGAGATAGAAACATGTTTCTGGTTCCAGATTTACATGGCTTTCCATCCATTTGCTTTAGAGAGGTACATTGCGTCACCTTATTCTCCTATTTTAAATGCATTAACTTGGTGACATCACTTACATTTTTTCCCCCACTCTGGGCTCCCAGGCCTACCGCAGGGATGTATGGGGCCTGGGGTGACCCACATTTTTATATAACATGAAAAATATTATTTAGGACTTTTAAATATTCTCATCTACAATCCTACATTGGTATTGACTCTGACATAGCAATTAATATTCTCGAGAACAATCAGCCATCTTTAAATCACAGGGCTTGGGGTCTGGGCTACATATCCTTTGGGCATGCCCCTAAGATGATCTTGAGCCTTTGGAGAAAAGTAAGACGCATATCTGGTGAAAATATGACTAGAAAAGATAAAGGAGTCTGGTCGGTAATCTCAGAATAGGTCATGTGTAGATGGCAGGATACATATTAAGCATCCAGATCCAAAATCTTTTTAACATGTCTGATTGGAGAATTGCCTGGTGAATTCAGTAGGGGCCATAACACTGTCCTCAGGTACAGTGATGCTACATATCAAACAAGCTCCAAGGAAATCGCACCTTTTTTTTTTTTTTTTTTTAGCTCAATTATCATTTCCACAAGGTGCAAAGCTATTTATTGATCCTTGGTGAATTTCTCTAGTGCTTACAACTGTAATACCTCGGCACTTAATGAATCAATTAACAATGAAATCGATGCTCTCCACATTTCTCTCAGCCACCAGGCATCATTTGCAAGGCTTTGTCTGCCTTAGTTCTCTAGACTGCTTAGAACGATGCAGGCATTTAATAAATGATGAATAACAATACTGATAAGTCTGCGCTTTAAAGTGGATGGGATTATAACTTGGGATCAATCTTTTGAAATGCTTTCACTTGAAACAGACCTGAAATTGATCCAAGGGAATGCCAATGAACTGCAAATACGGATAATGCATTATTTTCTTTCAAGTGAAATAGGAACGAAATGTGTATTTAATCATTACTGCCGCCTTGTTATATTTACAGTATCGAGGCCGGCCTAGTATTTTATCTAACCCCTTTCCTGAAGCCCCTGCCTTTGGACCTATAGCAGACAAAGTTGTGCCAGTTTCTTCACCCAGTCTTTGTGAATGATTTATAAACATTTGTATCAGCCTCAGGGACCTCCTTGGTGAACTCGTTCTCTGTTCTGGTGATTGATGGGACAAACCCAAACACCAAAATTCAACTCTTCTGTAACCACCCTGGTTGAATCCTGTCTCTTTGCTTCCAAACCCCAAACAGATTGCGCTCTGACCACTGATTATTCTAGATGGAGTCCTATAGACTAACCTTTCATTATCTTACTGAGTTCACAAATTCCCTCAAAATCTTATGAAACTTAGGGACCATCGCCCCGCTCCAAAACTTTTCAGAACAATCCTAGATTATATAACAGATCCCCAGAAACTCATCCATGAGTACCAGGTTAAGAATCACTGCTTTAAACTGTCACAGGAATTTGATGATACATTGGAGCTAGACTAGCCAAAGATTACGGGAAACTGGTATATTCCAAATGTTTTTTTGGGGGGGAAATGGTAATTTCCCCTCTAAGCAAATTCGTGTAATTTATCCCCTAGTTTGGCATTGTCCAGAGACTCAACTTGCATTGAAACTGTCATGAGGTAAAAACTGAATACAAAACTGTAAGTGGAAAATAATATAGCAGCTTTATTTATGTTGCTAAGATTAAGATCAGAGTCTTTTTCTCTTGGAATTGTGCATTTTCTGGGTTGGCAGGAATATTAAAGCTCATCTGGTCCAACAGCATTTCTGATGCTCAAATCTCCACCATGTTGATCAGTTTTGTGGTTGCTTCACCGTTAGCTGTCACATTTTTCATGTGTGAGGAGGAAATGATTGGTTTTTAATCAGTTGATTTAGGGTTTAAATATACTTTCTTTTTTTTTTTTTAATTTTTTTAACGTTTATTTATTTTTGAGACAGAGAGAAACAGAGCATGAACAGGGGAGGGGCAGAGAGAGAGGGAGACACAGAATCTGAAACAGGCTCCAGGCTCTGAGCTGTCAGCACAGAGCCCGATGCGGGGCTCAAACCCATGGACCGTGAGATCATGACCTGAGCCAAAGTCGGACACTCAACCGACCAAGCCACCCAGGCGCCCCTATACTTTCTTTTTATATGAAGACAGTTTAGCCTGTTGTAACCTCAGGTGTTTTTCTCACAACCATAAAGAATGTAAATATAGGGGCACCTGGGTGGCTCAATCAGTTAAATGTCTGACTCTTGATTTCAGCTCAGGTCATGATCTCACAGTTCATGGGATCGAGCCCCATGTCAGGCACCATGCTGACAACATGGAACCTGCTTGGGATTTTCTCTCTCCCTTTCTCTCTCCCGCCTCCCAACTGATGCGCTCTCTCGCTCTCAGTCTCTCTCTCTGTCTCTCTCTCTCTCTCTCAAAATAAACATTAAAAAGCAGAATGCAAATATATTCATGCAGTAATAGAATATGACATAGTCCTTTTTTCCTAACCTCTTTCTATCTAGAGTCTAAGATTTGTCTTCTGAGGTTGTTGACGTTGCATCACTCTTTTTTTTTTTTTTTTTTTTTTTTTTTTGATGATGAGAGATGCTCCCAGTTTTTGAATGAGAAATAAAAGATCGTTGTTGGCGAAGATAAAGACAAATGGAGTCACTGATTTTCAAAATGTGTTTCTCTCTGTGACAACCAGCAATTCACTACCTAAATGAAGATCACATTTTAGAAATCAGCCTTTTATACCACGTGTATTTTAACTCAACAACTTGGATGGAAATGTAGTGAAGAGAATAAAGTATTTCTACATGTCAGTTCCAGGAGTGCTGGTTATACTTTCCGTCTGTTTTCATCAAATCCCTGGATTCCAAATGTTTTTGCCCTTTCCCAAATTCTTTCCCCCTCTTTTACTTTCCCGGTGAAGTCTTTGGGAAGCCTTCCTGTATGTCTGAGGAACGACTGAACAGCATGAGACCGACTTCGTCAACAGTATATATGCTAATGAACATCGACCCTCAAAGCAGTCAGCTTAGAAGCCTGCCCATTAATCCCCACGTCGTTATTGCTAAACATAGTTTAAAAGTTTGTTTCGGAACTGGTTGATGAGCCACGCGATGCTGTTTCCCTGACCTGTGGGGCTAGATCTATGGTGATCCACCTGGTTTTACCTTGGCATCACCTACAAAGCTTTAAAACTATGGTGTCTGGGCCACCCCGAGAGAGTCTAATGAATTCGTGTGGAGTGTGGCCCCACAGAATTTTTTGGATTTCCCTAGTTGGTTGCAGCCAAGGTTGAGCCCCATTGGATTAAAGGCTTAACAAGGTTCTGAGGGCACCTAATAGCTTATACGCCACCTAAGAACGCTTTAAAACCAAATTTCACAGCTTAAAGCCAGTCAAAGTGAAATAAAAGAATAGCCTTTCAGATAATTTACCATGGCTCTCTAATTCACCATTTCTCCAGTCCAGTGGTTTCAGCACTGTGTGTCCTTATAAACACATCGCCCAGAAAGCCACTGAACTGTCTTTAATAAAGGAGATCTGAAAGGGACACATGTTCACAAGCAAGGCAGTCTTATTACTTTGACTTTCAATCGACTAGGTTTAGGTTTATATTTAGCTGGTTGAGGAAGATTGTTTTTGTTCTGCACTATTTTGAATAAGTGCGTACTGAATTAATGTGTTTTTACCACATAACAGCAATGAAGCGGTTTTTGTTTGCGTTTTCGGCAGAGGGAGAGGAACAGCTAAAAATACTCTTTTTATCTCACGGTCTTCGTTTCTGTGGATTTGAGATTTTGTTGCAGCTTCATGGTACACGGTCTTCCTATAAACAATTTGTCCATAATGCCGATTTCTTATTAAATATGTCTTACGAGATGAGATGCTATCTAACACTCCCCAAGTTCCAAATGGTTTTGCAGAAATGCTTGATGTGGTAGAAACATTTTCAGCTCTCCCTCAAATTAATGAGGTTCGACTTTCACTGCGTGGATAAACGTATTTATTTGATCAATATATTTGATGGAATTAGATTTAGGAGCCAAACTCATTCGCTGAGTGATGACAAAACACAAGACAAAAGCACAATAACTTACAGATAAAATGTGATTATAGGAAGAACAAGGGAAAGTTGAAACTATGGCCCATGTGTTTTCCATAGGAAGAGAAACTTGTAAGTAACCAAGAAACAAACAAAACCCATCACTGTGGAAGGCCGCCACATCCATTGACGGTGAACCCCAAAGAATCCTCATGTCCACTGGTGAGGCTGGTATTTTGATGCCCTTGACGCTGCTGTTGACCTTGTTCTTTATTATAGCAAAGCAGAACGTTAAAGGGGCGTTAGATTTCATGATAGCTGTTGAGATCTACCTGCGAGAGTCTGGTCCGATCCCAGTCCATAAGTAAGGCCGGAGGGAGCTGAAAACAAAATGCTGAAACACAAGCATCTCCCAAGTCCCGGAAAACCCAGTCTTTCAAAAACTCCGTATCGTTCTACTGTCCACATAAAATTTCAGAAATGACTCTCATGTGAGTTGAGGGACATTTCTTATTTACGAGGGCGATAAAGAACTTAAACGCGTTAGATGCGTTTCAGAAGTGTACTTCACAGACCAGTGTCTTATCCTCTCTTATTCTTTAAAGATATCACAATAACCACTAGTTATTGAATTTACGGCAGGTACCGGGCACCACGTTCTATGTATTAGATCGAAGTGTCAAATTGCCATCGTTGATCATTGTTGACCTACATAAATAGCGGTTGCGTATGGTTCGACCTAATACCTGACTTCATTTTCTCCTCAGAAGTACACTAGGAGGCAGTTACTGTCCTCCTCATTTCATAGATGAGAAACCTGAAGGTCAGAGAATTACTTGATCTTGAGCCCAGAACAAGATAAGGGCAGAGGGATTATTCAGACCCCAAATGGCATGATTCCAAAAGCGAGGGATTTCCTGGGATAGTCCTGTTTCTGGCATTTTCCAATTCATTTACATGACGTAAGCATAAGGTACACCCAGGCTAAGGGTTCAACCTTCAGTCATGTGAGACTAGAGCAGTATTGACGGATAAAAGTTATTTTAGTTGCACTAAATTGGAAGCCACACATTAAGAAGGAATGACAAAATACGAAAGTATGAATGCCAGAGAGAAATGTAAATTTTGCACTAGCTGGCATAGATCTAAATGTTATCCCTGGTGGTTGCTAAAAACTAGCAACTATATATAGTAGCCATATGGGTATGAAACCATCTCCTAATTTACTATGTGACCTTGAGCAATTAACTTTAAGATAACTTCCACATGGAATATTCCGTAATTGGTAGGATCCTATGGATTTGAGCACTTAGGTTCCTTCATGTAGTATATCTACTACAGTACAGGGGCGCCTGGGTGGCTCAGTTGGTTAAGTATCTGACTTTGGCTCAGGGCATGATCTCGTAGTCCATGAGTTCGAGCCCCATATTGGGCTCTGTGCTGACAGTGCAGAGCCTGCTTTGGATCCTCTGTCTCCTCCTCTTTCTGCCCCTCCCCCACACATTTTCTCTCTCTCTCTCCCCCACCCCTCTCAAAAACAGATAATCATTGGGCGCCTGGGTGGCTCAGTCGTTTACACATCCGGTTCTTGATTTCGGCTCAGGTTCGAGCCCCACAATGGGGCTCTGTGCTAACAGTGCAGAGCCTACTTGGGATTCTGTATCTCTCTGCCCCTCCTCAGCTTGTTCTCCCCCTCCCTCTCTCTCTCAAAATAAATTCATTTTTAAAAACTTCAAAAATGAATAAACATTAAAACATATATGTATATATATATATGTACATATACGGATATATATATATATATGTGTGTATATATATATATATATACACACACACACTATGGAATAGATTTTAAAAATCACCAAAATATGGGGCGCCTGGGTGGCTCAGTCGGTTAAACGTCCAACTTCAGCTCAGGTCACGATCTCGCGGTCCGTGAGTTCAAGCCCCGCGTCGGGCTCTGGGCTGATGGCTCAGAGCCTGGAGCCTGCTTCGGATTCTGTGTCTCCCTCTCTCTCTGCCCCTCCCCCATTCATGCTCTGTCTCTCTCTGTCTCAAAAATAAATAAACGTTAAAAAAAAATTTTTTTTTTTAAATCACCAAAATAAAAGGCAGAGGTTTTCCTATTTTTTATCCTGTCAATTCAAACAAATATTTGAGAATCTATGTATTCTCTTCTTGCCACCTTGCCTAGAACGGGTTGTGTGTATGTGTGGAGGGGGTGGGTAGGTGGTATTCAGAGTCAATGGAGAGACAATAAAAGTATATCATCCGAGGGGTGAAAAGATCAGGTATCCACACTAGAATATACAGAGTATAGAATGCAGGGGAATGATACGGCCGTGCCCTGAGATAGGAAACATTGAAGGATTGAGCTGAGGAGAAGGCGAAGAGTTTCCGTTTGGGATAGGGTGGGTTTATCTCACTGCTTATGAGAGACATTCAAAGTGGAGACGTCCTATTGGATGATTGGGGTTGGAGCTCAGGAGGGAGAAATTGGCTGGAGATCCACATTTAAGAGTATTTGTTGATACATACATCTTCTTTCATTCTTTGCTTTGTGTGAGGTATGACTACACATTAGAAGCCATTTATGGACAGCATTCTATTTATGGAATGCATACCCTAAGGAGCAATGTCAAGGGAAGGGAGGGAAAGAAACTTCTAGAGAAGATGTGGAGAACCTAGCAAGGACATTCCAAAGCCATCATGTGGAGAGGAAGCTGAGACTAGGGGTACAGAGTTCTGAAATGGGTCACAGGAATATGAACTAGATTTCAGGGGAGTTCTGCAAGTTCTTGCAAATCCCTTTCTCCTCATTTCAGGCATTTACTACCTGGCTGCCTATGCATATGTAATAGACTTTGCCACACAAAGGCACGGCTTAACGGAGGGTACTTGGGGGAGTCGAGGGAACACATGACTAGACCCACCTTCAGAAAAATCAAGTAACTGCTGACGAGGGGCCCTGACAAGATGGTTTGGAGAAGGGGAAGAATATGTTATCACTGCTACTTATAACTAAACCTTTGGTGTTTTCTTCTGGATAATAGGATGAGAAGCAAGGGTACGGGAGGCCAAAAATCGATATGCCCTTTTCTCTCTTTACTTTCAATCCTGTTTGTCTTGTGGCTGCCTTAAAGTTTCTGTTGATGTCATTCTTTGTGGAAAGTTCATTGTCTCTGGAGTTCCTTAGACAGCGAAGAGCGAGTTATAGATTGGACAATCAAACAGGAGAAGTTACCAAAGTGGAAAGGCCATAAATGCTGAGCATGGAGAGGATGCCCAATCTTTTCTTTAATTAGTATTCAATATTCAGGTGATGATAGAGGATTTTTATCAGATCATTTATTGTGGCCACACTCTAGAGCTGGAAGTATAGTAACCAAATTGCTTCTTTCCCTTGAAGTGTTTAATTTTCTTGTCTGTGGTTATTACTTCGGAGCGTTTATTTGGAATGTGCTAGCCTCTGTCCATTGTCACCGAGGGTGACAAGGGCATAGCTACAGGTTTCAGCGTGACTGTGAAGTTCTAGCTTTTCTGTTGAATTTAGCCGTCACCTCTGGACATGTGTCAAAAGCATGAAGTCAGTGAATCCCAGGCAGTAAATGTCGTTGCCCCTAATCTATAGGACAGAAACAAAAACGATGCTAGGCAAGGTGATACTTCATAGAAGATTCAAATTTCCGGGCACAGCGTCAGGAGAGCCTGAGCCGCGTATGAGCTTTTTAATAGAGTACAGAACGGGGAGATGAGTAAACATCTTGTCTTTGCCACTATTCTGAAAAAAAGCAGGCCAAGGATTTTATACTCTGCCAGAATAAAAACTGGGGGGGGCCTGTGCTGTCTTAGCCAAAGTCTTTTCCTAGGCCTTGGTTGGAGAAAATGGAAATGTCGATGTAAAGGGATGAGGGCAGGCATTCAGGAAAACTCACAGGGGCAACACGGCACACTGAGTAGTTAGAGAAGAGAAATGGAAGTGAAAGAAATGTCGTTTCCCTCTTAAGCTCCTGATAGATTAGCCATTACAAATACCAGAGAGAAAATTAAAATAATTGGATAATTCTTTTTTTTAATATTATGTCCTTGAACCTCCATCTCTTCTATTTTTTATCTGTTTTATTATTTATTAGTATTCTTTTTGTAAGTGATTGTTGCTTGTTTTTTGGGTTTTTTTTAATGTTCATTTGTTTTTGAGAGAAAGAGCCCAAGTGGGAAAGGGGAAGAGAGAGAGAGACAGAAGATCCAAAGCAGGCTCTGTGCTGACAGCAGAGAGTCCAATGTGGGGCTCGAACCCACAAACCGCGAGATGATGACCTGAGCTAAAGTCAGACGCTTATCAAACCGAGCCACCCAGATGCCCCTGCTCTTTATTATTGTTTCCTGGATTACAGGAACACCTTGTCAATTTCTTTTACATACTTGGCCACATGAACCTAATTACACCTTGAAATGTTCCTGTGTTTCAGCTGTCACTCTGATCATGGGTACTTTGTTGTTGTTGTTGTTGATCGTCTTACCCAGATAACAAATAAACATGAAAATTATTTTAGATTCGCATCAATGGGTTTGGCTAAAACAACATTCTGGCAATAAGATCAGAATTTGCCCTACATGCTTACAATGTTGTAGGTACCTATTCATTCATTCATACAGAATCATTTATTGAGTTTCTTCTATTTTCCAGTTTCTCTCTAGGTATTGAGAGATCGATGCTATATAAATCCTGCCCTCAGAGTTCTGATCATCTGTTCAGAATAATTTTGCTTCTAAGACTCTATGTAAGTACCATAAAACAATCTCAGTCTTCCATATTATTTCTCTTTCTATCATACTTGACCTTTCTTTTTGAAATGTGAGGACCTTAAACAGAGTTCATCTTTGCAATTGCAAGTGATAGATATCAAGCAAACTCCAAACCCTAATGGTAAACAAAACGTTTAGGAATGACTTTTGGTTTCTGGCTCCTTATATTTTAAAATTATAGTGAGGTTAGATCATAAAAATCTCTAGATCCCAGACTTGAAAATCTTCAGAGTCATATACTCTGCCTAACCCAATTATCAAAGCAGTTCTATTGTTCCAAAATTAGGGGTGGAAAATCTCAAAATATTTATAAGAAGATTTCCCATTTTTAAATGTTTATTTATTTTGAGAGAGAGAGAGAGAGCACGCACACATGCACATGAGCAGGGGAGGGGCAGAGAGAGAGAGAGGGAGAGAGAAAGAATCCCAAGCCGGCTCCTCCCTGTCAGCACAGAGCCCAATGCAGGGCTCAGCCTCAGGAACGGGGAGATCATGACCTCAGCCAAAATCAAGAGTCGGATGCCGACTGAGCCACCCAGGTGTCCCTATAAGAAGATTTCTTTTTGAAAAAGTACCCCGACTGCAGTCCGAACTATAATGGTGCCCAGAGCTGGTCCTAAGGTTAATTCAAATTCATAAATTATTGCCTCAGTCATCATTCAGAGACCAGACTCCTTTGAGTAGAATTGCATTCAGATGAGCTCAATGTTTGCACTTGTCCATCTGGTGACCCTGCATATTGCAGTGACTTGCGTCCAGGCCATTTACATCAGCAGTCTCCTGTCATAAGCCTAGACTTGAGCATCTCACCAGAGAAACTTGAAGTCATGTGAACTGTTTTAGGGTTGCTTCTAGAGAACGGGAGAGGTGGGTCCTTTTCTGCTCCTTCATATTGAGAGAAGTTAATATAGTTAGCCAACGTGTTGTCTCTCTCCATTAAAAAACAAACAAACAAAAAACACAACGTTTTGTGTTTTTACCCTCTTGTTTTTTCTCCTATCTGCGGCAAATCTTGAACTTCATTGTCTACAAATTTGGTCGGGAGCTCACACCATTGGCTGTCATTTGGGTTCTAAGCCAGCACATGGGTGCACAGCAGGAGGAGGGAATAATCAGGATATGTTCTCTCTGTGGAAAGCCATTTACGTCTTTGTGGGGTCGAGCCTTATTAGAAACGAATTGCTCATCGGTATTTCGTTGTCACTATTTGGGTTAAATTCTCCATTCACTTCCACCTAAGCCCCTGGGGCTATTTTGCTGCCGCTTAAGGAGCTAAATCAACCAATTTATCCATGTGCTAACTCACACAGAGCCTAGGAGCCAGGACTCTTGACGGGGAAAATTCGATCTTTCTTTCTTTCTTTCTTTCTTTCTTTCTTTCTTTCTTTCTTCCTTCCTTCCTTCCTTCCTTCCTTCCTTCTTTCTTCTTTCTTTCTTTCTTTCTTTCTTTCTTTCTTTCTTTCTTTCTTTCTTTCTTTCTCCTTTCTGTGGCTACAAGAAAGAAAAATACTCTTCGTTGGCTAAAGGGTTTTCATACCACGGTCCTTGCCAAATAGTATAAGCCAGCAAGTTTGTATAAATCTCATCCGTACCGTGCCTTGTCCACTTATGTTGTTTAACACAAAACAGCCTTACTGGACAGCGTACTATCTAGAGAAGTGCAATTGGTTTCCTTTTACCCCATCAGCCTGAGAGACAAATCACTCATTCCAATGAGCAAACATCAACCTTGTAGTGACCTTGGCATGACTCCTCTCTATTTGGAAGTAATGATACCCCAGTCCCATTAATCTTCCTAGTGATGTTGTCTGGCCTCCCGTAATGGTTACCAAGCCTTGAGTTGCTGGAAGGAAATGAAGCATTATGCAAATTTGCACTCATTCCACTGAGGTCAACCTTTTCAGAACTTCCCCCCAAAGAATAATGCTTCATTCATGCTTACTCCTGCTTTATGAATGGAGCCTCTTAGGAGCGGTGCCTGCCCTTTCTCGTTTGCTCTGTAGCCTGTATGACCTTCGCTGAGAGAAGGACTCCTTCGCAGTATAATTATGATGGCAAACCCAGTGTTGTAAGTTGATGTCTACATCAGCATAGACATTTAGCGTACTGATGGGATTAAGGCAGGAAAAAAAAAAAAAAAGAAAAGAAAAGAAATAGAGGTACCTTTTATTTTGTCCTGGAGTATTTCAGGGATTCATCGGGCCCCTGGCTCTCTGAAAGGCAAGCTCTCACTCAAGCCATGAGAATCTAAAGCCATTAAAAGAGAGAACAGTTTTGCTCACAGCTTCTCTCTTCCAGAATGGCGAATGCTTGGAAACTCTCACAGGATGAGCGGAAACTTTATTTCTGAGATACTTTCACATGGTTCTGTCGCGCCAGGGTGTGCAAAATTAACCTGTCCCGAAATACTGTTTTTCAACCTTATATAATTAAGTCAAAACGTATTATGAAGCCATGCCCAGCGTTAAGTACAACAGCTATCAGACCAGACGTCATGATGTGCATTTCAGAAGTCTCTGCATTTATTTCCGGAATAGTCAACGTTTGACAGGAACACTCCACCAACCCTTGCGCTGGTGGCTCGGTCGGTTGAGCGTCTGACTCTTGATTTCGGCTCCGGTCGTGATCCCAGGGTCGTGGGATCAAGCCCTGCATCGGGCTCTACGCTGAACACAGAGCCTACTTAAAATTCTTGCTCTGCCCCTCTCCCCCCGCCCTCCCTCTCTCTCTATAATAAAAATAAAAATAAGAAAAATAAAAGATCTAATCCATTTGAAGTACTCCGCCTAGCCCATAGCAACTGCTTAGTAAGTATTAGATATTATTGTTTTATTGATTTGTTTTCTTAAATGTTTTCTAACGTTTATTTATTATTGAAAGACAGAGAGAGTCATCGCATGAGCGGAGAAGGGACAGAGGGAGAGGGAGACACAGAATCCGAAGCAGGCTCTGGGCTCTGAGCTGTCAGCACAGAGCCTGGCACGGGGCTCGATCTCACCAACCGCGAGATCGTGACCCGAGCCGAAGTCGGACGCTTAACTGACTGAGCCACCGTGCCCCTAGATATTATTGTTTGTATTACCGTCTTCATCATCGTCACTTTAGGATACATGACGTTAGCTTCGTGGTACTTTCTAAGGCAATAATTTTCAAACGTTAGCCTACCTCATTATCACTCGGAGGCTTTGCTAAGTGACAGCTTGCTAGGCCCCACTCACAGGGGATTTGATTTGGACATTGTATCGTGAAGCCTAAGAATTTACATTTCTACAAATTTCCGGGTGTAGCTGATACGGCTGGTCCAGGGACCACACTTTGAGAACCACTGTTCTAAGGTATTCAGCGCAAGTTTCCATGTGCCTCTTTTATAAGTGGGATAAATCAGTATTAAGTGTGCCTTGAATAATCAGAACTCATGGCCTGTAATCTGAAAGCATCTGTATTTTGCCTCCTTCTGTTGCTTTAATATGTACTCAGTGGTGAAAGATCTTCCCTTTCTCGTGGATGAAAACCTGGGCAGATGTAGACTTTCAAAACGTTCTCAGTGGGGCAGTTTGTCAACTATTAAAGTTTCTGAGCCAATGCGTTAGCACTGATAAGAGAACTGCCTCTGCAGAAAAATTTTAAGCGGAGGCAGTCATTCATTCCGCCTAAAAACACGAGTAATAGAAGCTTGAAATGTTCTGTGGGGGGGCGGGGGGAAGCTGAAAAAACTTTTCAGTCGTAAAGTAGGGGGCGCCTGGGTGGCTCAGTCAGTTAAGTGTCTGACTCCTGATTTCCGCTCAGGTCAGGAACTCACGGTTTGCGAGTTCAAGCCCTGCATCCGGCTTTGCGCTGACAGCACGGAGCCTGCTTGGGATTCTCCCTCTCTCCCTTTCTTTCTGCCTCTCTCTCTCTCTCTCTCTCTCTCTCTCTTTCTCAAAAAAAACTTTAAAAATTTTAAAATGAAGTAGTATATCGGAGCGCCTGGGTGGCTCAGTCGGTCGAGCGTCCGACTTCAGCTCAGTCATGGTCTCGCGGTTCGTGAGTTCGAGCCCTGCGCCAGGCTCTGTGCTGACACCCTGGAGCCTGCTTCACATTTTTGTCTCCCTCCCTCTCTGCCCCTCCCCTGCTCACACGCTGTCTCTCTCTCAAAATAAATGAAGATTAAAAGAAATTTTTTTTTTAAATGTGGGACTTATGTCACGCCGCATGCATACAGATCAGACGATGATACTTGGCGTGTGGTTCCTATCGGCATAGCAGACCGCTTTCGAAAACGGTCCTCTTCTCCGAAAGCACCTCAAGTTCTGATTTGAGACGGATGTCAATGGTTATTAACACCCGGTGGTCAAAACCAAACTTGCGCCTGAACGCCAGACACTAGGGACAGCGCCTGAAGGGCCTGAAGTTCACTGATATGCGTGCAATGACGGCCACCTGGTCCCAAGTATAGACGTGGTGGCTTGTTTTCTCTTCCATCTGCCTTAAAGGGAGGAGGGAACTATCTCTATAGGAGCTGAAAGATGCGAGGGATGGCTTCAGAAACATTCAATAAACAAAGACAGTGACACACATGATTTGAAACTGAAAGACTTCTGCCTGGTGGCCGAGAGAAACTTCAAGGCCTTTTGCGGTCAAACCAATCTGAAATGTTAGAATGATGTACCCACCCTAGTCAGTGCTTCCCTGTATGATAATTATCTAGGGCAATTAGAAAAGAAATTTCTACCCCAAGGCTGGAGATGAAACCCGAGTTAGATAATGCTGTGATTGATAATGCGTAAGAGGCAGAGGGAAAAGTACCTGATGTGACCTAGAGTTAGCTGGAAGGCGTGAGGTTCAGGCAAAAAACAAGCTTCTCCCTTCAAAGTATTCGCCTCATTTTAGGGAACTGAATAAATATAAAACAGGAAAAATGACAGTTCAAGCCCTGAAACTGGAAATCTACATACACAGAGGTAAAACAAAATAATTTAGAAATAAGAAGCTTGAGAGCACCTGGGCGGCTCAGTCGATTAAGTGTCTGACTTTAGCTCAGGTCACGATCTCGCAGTTTGTGCATTCAAGCCCCGCATTGGGCTCTCTGCCGTCAGCCCGGAGACTGCTTCGGATCCTCGGTCTCCCTCTCTCTCTGCTGCTCACACACTCTCTCTCTCTCTCTCTCTCAAAAATAAGGAGCTTCACATATTTCCATGCAGAATCATGAGAAATAAGATGCAGGGGAAAGAACTGGGAAATGTAGTTTCATTGTCCCTGCTCAACAAACAAACTTTGAACTACTTTTCATTTCTCTGCAAGTCTATATTTTGGGTCAGATTATATTTATAACACCTCAACAATGTTAAGCCCCTACTATGCGCCAAGCACAATGCTATGTGCTTTACCAGTAACATCTTATTTTTTTAATGTATACATTTTTAAGTTTATTTATTTATTTTGAGAGACCGGCGGGGGGGGGGGGCAGGGGAGGGGGGGAGAGGGAGAGAGAATCTCAAGCAGGCTTCACACTGTCAGCACAAAGCCCGATGCAGGGCTTGAACTCATGAACTGTGAGATCATGACCTGAGTTGAAATCAAGAGTTGGACGCCCGACCAACTGGGCCACCCAGGTGCCCCACCAGTAATATCTTATTGAATAATAGAAGCAAGTATGTATTAATCAGGGTAAGTAATATGAGCTACTATAATAAATAATCCCATAGTCTTCCTGGCATGAGCTATTTTTTTTTTTTTTTCCATTCATGTCTCAATCTATTCAGATACTGGTGGGTGGCTTTCCATAGAGTTCTCCAAACAGTGACTCAGGGACATAAGCTCTATCTATGTAGGAATTCCCCATTATTTAAGCCTTCCTCAGAATTCTGTACTGGCTCCTCTGCATTCCACTAGCCAACAAACCAAAAGAGAGAGCATGAGGGATCACATGGGATGTCTCATGGCCAGGCCTGGCTGTGGTATATATATCACTTCTGTCCATATTGCATTCCCAGCACCCAGTCAAGTGCCACAGCACAATTCCAAAGGAGCCTGGGAAATAGTCTTTCTGTATAGTCACGCAAAGAAATGGCATTGGTGAGGGGCGCCCGGGTGGCTCAGTCGATTAAGCGTCCGACTTCGGCTCAGGTCATGATCTCGCGGTTGGTGAGTTCGAGCCCCGGGCCGGGCTCTGTGCTGACAGCTCGGAGCCTGGAGCCTGTTTCAGATTCTGTGTCTCCCTCTCTCTCTCTCCGCCCCTCTGCAACTCATACTCTGTCTCTCTCTCTCTCTCAAAAATAAGTAAACATGTAAAAATTTAAAAATAAAATAAACATTAAAAAATTTTTTTTAAAAAAGAAATGGGATTGGTGAGCATCTAGATAGACCTTGGCATGATATCAGATAAATACTATATGCATAAAGTAATCGAAGCTTAATGAGCTTCAGGGAGCTAAGAGTAGCTATTGGATCCGAGAATCGAACCTAAGTTATGGTTCGGAAATGTATGTATTTCCAACACTACCTTATAAATCAACAATGAAAACACATTCTTACAATGTTTTACGTCTTCCCAAAAGTATATATAAGAAGAGGGGGGCAGGTATGGAATATGATAATGAGACTAGGACACTACTATTGGTCTGGGGTTTGTAGAAGTTTCCGTTGCTAACCGTCTTGAATTGTGTAAAGGAAAGTCTAAGTTGGTGAAGGTGTAGGGAGGTTAGATTCAGGGAAGCCTGTCCTCAATATTTATTGCTGCCATAATCTCGCCAGAAAACTGGTAACTGTCTGGAATAACAATTAGAGGATGTGTCTTTGGCTGGTTTGTTATTTGACAGTATTTTTTTTTTTTATTGCTTTTCATTCTTCCTCTTTGTTATTGCACTGCCACTGGATGGCTATACGCAAATACTTTAGCAAATACCAAAGGGTCTCTGCTGGATGCAAATCAGAGTTGCCGAAAGCAGCTGGAGTACCAGGGGCAGATCTATATAGCTTAATGTCTACTACTCTGTTCCAGGCTATAAGTTTTTTTCCAAAATTCAGGCATTTGTCACCAGCAGTCTGTGATTTGAGCGAGTATCACAGAGATGGGGAGTTCAGGAATTACCAGATTCTGAGAGCCACAGGATCAAATTTATACCTTAGCCAAAGCAGGAAGGAGACAGCATTTGGTGGGTGGCTTTTTGTTCCTTGTCCTTCATTCCTTTCCAGCCCTGTTTTCTTCAACCCAAACCCCATCATTTAAGTTTCTACTGCTGCTATTTCTCTCAAGATGTCTTCTAGGTAGTTACTAATACTTTAGCGTAAACAAGTGTTTCTATACCTCCTGGAGACATTTGTGTTTTAAAAGTTGGTCAGTTGTGTTTCTTATAGGTCTATGGGTCAGCAATTCTGAAACAACCTTATGTGTATATAGGGTTAAACAAATAAGGAAATATATTTTCGATAATGAAATCCAGATTTCTCACCGTTGGTAAAAGAAGTTACAAATAAGCAGAAGAGGAACACTGGAATGAACCCTGTGGTGCCAAATTGGATGGAGATATATATATATATATAATATATATATATATATAATATATATATATAATATATATGTGTATATATATATATTACATATATATTTATTTTAATATATGCCATATATTAAATATATATAACCTGTATATATATTAAATATATATAACCCATATATATTAACTATATAAACTATATATATGTAAACTATATTATATATCAACTATAAATATAAACTATATAGTTTATATACAGCTTATATATATAGGTTTATATATAGTTTGCATATATATATATGTATACACACACACACACACACACACACACACACACACACACACACACACATAATATCGAGCTATAGCCACTGAGAGTGCCCAGAGAGATACTCCAGTAGCCATGAATATACAGAGCACACAGGCCATGGTTTCTAAATACCATTCTCCAGTAAAAGGAACTAGGAATCCTTGGAGAAATGGTTGATTCCAGAGCTAGGTTAGGAAAAATACAAGATGATTCTGGTGCCAGAAATTTAGAAGGTGCTTTAAAAAAAAAAAAAAAAAAAAGGTGGTGGTTTGTTAAAAGGACACAGTAGTCCACCCAAAAGAATTTCCATTGGCCAAAGTTGGACAATTTAAGCAAAAAAATAAATGACAATAGCATTATACCCAAATGAATCAAATAATATCCATGCATCCACCATGATATAAATAAATGGTAGGTCTGATCCTGATTTTGGTGGTGGTTATACAAGTCTATACAAGTGATAAAATTTTGTAGAACTACACACACACACACACACACACACACACACACACACACACACATACACACATGGGACAGAGCACATATAAAAACTAGTAAAATCCAATAAATTTCATAGTTTAGGTAACCGTATATTTTGTACCAACATTGATTTCCTGGTTTTGGTAATGCTCACTATGCTTATGTAAGAATTTATCTTTGGGAAAAGGTTATATGAAAACTCATTGTACTATTTTTGTAACTTTCTGTGAGTCTAAAATTATTTCAAATAGAAAAAAATTTTTTAAATATTTAAATAAATAAGGGAGAAAAGACAAATCTCCCTTATAGAAGAATTCCAAGAAATAAATGTACAAAGTGCAAAGAAAGAGGGAAATAATCACCATTAGAATACTATAGTAATAATTGCTATAGCAAAAATCTACTGGTGAATGCTAAAATTAGTTGGCAAAAGTTTAAGGAGAAACAGAATATTCATATAGCCTCAGACTATCATCTCTAAGATAAATATTGATTACAAAGAAAAAAATCATAAATTTATAGTGGAGATATCTGCCAGACACATCTTAACCGAGTGATCAAAATTAATATTATATAGCGCCCGATACGATGCACTGAGAAGGGTACAATACCTCCACAGTATTCTTGTCGAAAATTCATAAACTCAATCTAATCATGAGAAAACATCAGATAAACCTAAATCGAGGGGTTGCCTGATGAGCTAAATACCTGACCCGTACTCTTCATAATGTTATAGTTATGAAAACAAAAACAAGTAACTCTCAGATTGTTGGGGGCTAAAGAGATCTAATGACTCAGTGCAATGTGGGATCTATGGCTTGGATCCTGGGACAGAAAAAGGACATTAGTGGAAAAAGTGGTGAAATTTGAATGAAGTCTGTAGTTTAATTAATAGTATTGTGCCAATGTTAATTTTTTAGTTTTGATAAATGTGCCATGGTTATGCAAGATAGAAGCAAGGTGAAGGGTGCATGGAGATTCCTCGTGCTACGTAAACTGCACCCTATGCTGGAAATGGTTTTCAACCACTCCTTTGACAATCCTTTCTTCAAGAGTCATATAACGCCTTTGGGGCACCTGGGTGGCTCAGTCGGTTAAGCGTCGCGTCGGACTTCAGCTCAGGTCATGATCTCGCCGTTCGTGGGTTCGAGCCCCGCGTCAGGCTCTGTGCTCGGAGCCTTCGGATTCTGTGTCTCCCTCTCCCTCTGCCCCTCCCCTCCTTGCACGTTCTCTCGCCCCCAAAAATAAATAAGCATTAAAAACTTAAAAAACAAAAGAGTCATATGCTGTCTAGAATCCTTGATCCAGGAAGCAGCAGAAGAAAATATCATTGAGTAAGGGGACTGTGAGATCTGTATAAGTCAGTTTCTAGCTCTACAGAGTAAATCAAATTTTGTCAGGTTATATATTTCTTTGAAGAATAATTGTTTTCTCCAGATGAGCTTAGGGGAAGGGAAGGGAAACTAAGATCAAAACAGAGAGGGAGGCCAACCAGAAGAGACTCTTAAATACAGAGAACAAACTGAGGGTTGCTGGTGGGGTGTTGGGTGGGGGGGATGGGCCAAATGGGTGACGGGCATTAAGGAGGGCACTTGTTGGGATGAGCACTGGGTGTTATAGGTAAGTGATGAATCACTACACTGTACTCAAACCATTATTGTACTATATGTTAACTAACTTGGATTTAAATAAATTAAAAAAATAAAAATCAGGGGTGCCTGGGTGGCTCAGTCGGTCAAGTGCCCTACTCTTGGTTTTGGCTCAGGCCAGGATGTCACATTTCGTGAGTTTGAGGCCCACGTCAGGCTCTGTGCTGACAGCATGGAGCCTGCTTGGGATTCTCTCTCTCCCTCTCTCTGCCTCTCCCCTGCTCATGCTCTCTCCCTCTCTCTCTCTTTCTCAAATTAAATAAATTTTAAAAAGAACTTGAAAAAATAAAATTTAAATTAAAAAAAAGGAAAGGTAACTGTACAAAATAAGGACCTGAGAGGAAAGATTTGCGAAGAACAATATTGTTATTATTTAAATGTAAAGTGATTTAGGGGCGCCTGGGTGGCTTGGTCGGTTAAGCGTCCGACTTCGGCTCAGGTCATGATCTCATGGTCCGTGAGTTCGAGCCCCGCCTTGGGCTCTGTGCTGACAGCTCAGAGCCTGGAGCCTGTTTCAGATTCTGTGTCTCCCTCTCTCTCTGCCCCTCCCCTGTTCATGCTCTGTCTCTCTCTGTCTCAAAAATAAACGTTAAAAAAAAATTAAAAAATAAATAAATGTAAAGTGATTTAAAAAAATTAAAACAGACCATATCTTAAAAAAAAAGTATTTGTTTTCTCTATTGCGAAGAGAGTGCGTATTAACTAGAAAAACGACATAAAGCACAGCTAACATGATAAGAAATATTCATAATCTCAGCCCCCAGGGATCACCATTAATAATAGTCTTTTCTACGTGATGTATACACATGCATACACATTCATGTGCACACATATATACTCATGCTGCCATTATAGCCCAGCATGCTACTTGTCACACAGTAGAAGCTCAATAAATATTTGATGAGTTTAAATCCGGGACAATATATATATTTAAAAAAATTTTTGAACAAGAGAGCATGAACAGGGGAGGGGCAGAAAGGGAGGGGGACAGGGGATCCGAAGCGGGCTCTGTGCTGACAGCAGCAAGCCCGATGCGGGGCTCGAACTCACGAACTCCGAGATCATGACCCGAACCAAAGTCCGACACTCAACCGACTGAGCCACCCAGGCACCGTGACATACTTTCTAAAATCTACTTTACATCATAGCACACCATGTAGCAGGCCTTTTGGTATCATAAAGACCTAAGTGTAAGCCTTGGTTCTTTCTCTCCCTCCCTCCCTCCCTCCATCCTTCCTTCCTTCCTTTCTTCTTTTCTTCCTTCCTTCCTTCCTTCCTTCCTTCCTTCCTTCCTTCCTTCCCTTTTTCCTTCTTCTTCAAATATTTATTGACTGTTTCTATACCAGTCACGATGCTAAGCCCTGATGATACAGTCACAAGGAAAAAAAGCCATGGTCTCTGTCCTCCCTTATGGTCTATGAATATAAATAAGCACACAAATAAAATGCAAAATTGCCGTTGTGCTAAGTTCTATGAAGGAGAGACTCACGGTGAGTAGAAAGCCTATAATAAAGGGTTGGGGATAACTTTCTTGAGGCACTGATATGAACCATGAATTGAAATTAATCAGGTGGAAATTAATCAGAGAAGACAAAAGAAATAGCACGTGTGAAGGTCCTGGCGTGGGACTGGGGGCAGTGCAATCGTTAAACTATTGTGCCTGGAATAGAGAGTGATGAGATGGGACATGATACTGCAGAGATAGGTAGGGACCAGAATGTGCAAGGCTTCGTTGGTCATAATAAGGATATTTTATTTTTTATTTTTTAGTTCACTAAAGAATTTTTTAGTTTACCAAGCCACCAAATAATTTCTTGGTAGCGGAATTACGTAACCAGATTTACAATTTTGAAAGGTTACCCTGGCTGCATAATAGAAAAATATTAGAAATAGGCAGAATATAGACTCTGGAGTTTAGACTGCCTGAGCTCACAGGCCAGCTCTATTACTTACGAGTTGTGTATAATTGAGCAAGCTGCTAAACCTCTCTGCGTCTCAGTTTCCTAATATGTAAAATGGGGATAATGACAATCCCTACTTCAGAGCATTGCTATGAGGAATGAATGAGTTCAGATTTGCAAAGCATTTAGGAGAGTGCGTATCTCGTGGCAAGTGCTACTTAACTGTTGTTGAATAAGCAGAACAACAGTGAGTGTAAGAATTCAGTGTGAAAGTCATGCTAGGAGAGATGTAGAGAAATTTGATGATGCACTGGACGTGATAAGGTAAGGGAGAGATTATTGAAAAGGGTGACTTCTAGATTTTTAGCTTATATGACCGGATAGATGGTGGTGTCATTGACCAAGAGAGGAAATACTCAAGGGGCACTACACACTAGCTATGTGATGTTGTACTTTTTAAGTTTCCTCTTTCTCGTCTGCAAAATGTAAATAAAATACAAAATACAGTCTTTCAGAGCTCTTAGTAATTCTATCAGAAGAAATTGATGACTAGGGGCCCCTGGGTGGCTCAGTTGGTTGAGCACCCGACTCTTGATTTTGGCTCAGGTCATGATCCCAGGTTCATGGAGCCTGACGTGGGGCTCAGTCCCCACACTGAGCGTGAATACTCCTTGAGATTCTCTCTCTCTCTCGCTCTCTCTCTCTCTCTCTCCCCCTCTCTCTCCCTCTCTCTCTCTCCCTCTCTCTGTCTCCCTCCCCCTCTCTGTCTCCCTCCCCCTCTCCCTCTCCCTCTCCCTCAGACCCTTTCCCCCATTCGTGCTCTCTCTCTGTCTCTCAAAAATAAAAACTAAAGCGTAAGTTTAAACAAAAAAGAAGAAATCGTTGACTGTTCCGTCCTTTCCAATCCTTAACATCTTTCATTTACTTTTCTTGCCTTACTGTGATGGCTGATGACTCTAGTATTACACTGAACAAAAGTAGTGACCGTGGGTATCTCTCTCTTTTTCCTGATATTAGAAGGTATGCTTGTAAACTTTTACCATTAATTGTGACATTTTGGTTGATATTCTATCTGTATATAAGAAAATGTTTCTGCTCCTCATCACAAGAAAAAAGAGATATTTTTTGTGACTTTGTATGGTGATGGATGGTAAGTAGTTCTATTGTAGTGATTATGCCACAAAGTATACAATATCAAATCATTGTTTTGTACCCTTGAAACTGGTATGGTGTTATATGTCAACTAGATTCAATCCATGATTGAATAGATTCAATCCATGAATCTATAAATTAATTAACTTTTTAAGACAAAACCAACCTGGTCATCATGCAAGAAAACCAACTCGTTAGCAGTCCTCTTTAGAAGTGTTTGAGTCTGGTGCCTTTTATGCAAAAAGATTTTTAATTAATGATTTGATGTTTTCAATGAGTGTGGGTCTATTGGAGGTTTCCATTTCTTCTTGAATCAGTTTTGATACAGGAAATTGTTTACTTCATTTAAATATTTAAACATATTGACATAAAGTTTTACGAAGAATTGTCTTGGGAGATTACAAAATTCATCAGTGTATGCCTGTTTCCTAATATTGTTTATTTATTGCTTCTCTTTTGTTCGACCTTTTTTAAAAAAAAATATTTATTTTTGAGAGAGTCAGCGAGAACAGGGTAGGGGCAGAGAGAGAGGGGAACAGAGAAGGCAGGTTATTTTTTCCCTTCAATTTTATTTGGTTTTCGTAATTTCTTAAACTGGATGCTTTGTTCACAAATATTCAACATTTCTTCACATCTAAACTGAGCTAAGTTTATATCTAAATACCTCTTTAACTGTATCTCACATGTTTCTATATGTAATATAGTATTTTAATTTTTATTCCTTTATAGTTATTTTCTAATTCCCATTTTAAGATTTTTCTGGAACTCTAAATTATTTAGAAATGCATTGTAGATTGATGAGCTGTTTGAATCTGTTTTATTAATTTTTGGTCTCCTTAACCTTCTACATACAAAGAGAGATGGAGTAAAATCTCCCACCGTGGTGATGGATTTTTTTTCTTCCTTATTTTGTCCATTCTGTTTCACATATTTTGAGGCTATGTCATTAGATACACACAAGTTTGGAATTGGGATATCTTCCTGGTACAATGTGTGTTTTCCCCCTCTCCCACCAACTGGTTCAATGTATCTTTAATCACTTGACTCTCTTCATAATAGTGGTTTTTTTTTTTTAGCTTAATTTGTCTAATACACCTATATTTGTTTTTGAAGTTATTTTCTTTTTTTTTTAAATTTTTTTTTAACGTTTATTGATTTTTGAGACAGAGAGAGACAGAGCATGAACAGGGGAGGGGCAGAGAGAGGGAGACACAGAATCCGAAACAGGCTCCAGGCTCCCAGCTGTCAGCACAGGGCCCGACGCGGGGCTCGAACTCACGGACCGCGAGATCATGACCTGAGCGAAGTCGGACGCTTAACCGACTGAGCCACCCAGGCGCCCCTGAAGTTATTTTCTTAATGTAACTTTTTCTATCCTTTTAACTTTTCTGCCCTCATATTTTATTTATGCCTCTTGTCAAAAGCATATAGCTAGATTGCATATTGTCATCTAATTTACAAACTCTTTTAACTGTAAAGTTTGGCCAGTTTACATTTATAGTGATTGCTGTTGTATTTGCATATATTTCTATAATTTTTTTGTGCTATTTACCCTGATTTTTCTGTTTTTGCTTTTTTCTGTTCTGCTTTTTTTTTTTTTTTATTCATTGAGGTCATTGTTTTAGTTGTCCATGATTTCTTTCTAATTTTGAAATTATATATTCTATTTCTAATCTTCTTTTGGTTATTCTTAAAGTCTTAACGTCCATTCTTAACTATACAAATTCTTTTTTTTTAATTTTTTTTATCTTTGAAGTCAATCTTTTAATGCACAAACAAAAAAAAAAGACAATACAAATTGTAAAGTTAATCCATATCTTTAACATCGTCCTGAAAATTTTGAGGACTTCAGACCTCTTTAAATTTGATTACCTCTCCCTTCTTGCATTTTATTTTTGCACAGAATTTTACTTCAATCATCTTACCTTAGCTCTCTTTCCAAATTTATCATTATTATTTTAAATATTTAATCACCATCTCTTTTTTCAATATATATTTTTTTAAGTTTATTTATTTTGAGAGAAAAAGATAGCACACGAGCAGGGAAGGGGTAGAGAGGGAGGGAGAGAGAGAATCCTAAGCAGGCTTCTCCTTGTCAACACAGAGCCCGACGTGGGGCTCGATCTTACAAAAAATGAGATCATGACCTGAGCCAGGATCAAGACCCAGTCGCTTAACTGACTGAGCCACCCAGGAGCCCCTAGTCACTATTTCTTATGTTGAATCTACCTATTTACCTCTTTCTTTGTTTTCCATTCTCTTGCATCTTGGCTTTTGCCTCTAGATTCGGTTTCCTTCTTTCTGTAATACACCTTTGAAAAGCTCCTTTAGTTGGAATCCATTGATGACAAATTCTCCCCATTTTGATTTTCTGAAAATGTGCCTTTTTTACTTCACTTTTGAATGATAATTTCTGTATCGATAGTTATTTTTCCCCATCCCTGTGGAGTTACTGTCCAGCTTTTATCTGCCTCCTGCTAGTGCAACTGAGAATTCTACTTTTGTTCCACTGAAGATGATCTACTTTTTCTCTTTGTATACTTTACAAATCTCTGTCTTTGGTGTTATACGGTTTCACTAACTGTGTTTATATGTGGATGCCTTATATTTATCTTGCTTGGAAATTTTTATTTTCCTTAATCCAAAGATCCATGTCTTTTGTCCCTTCTGGAAAATTCTCAACCATCGTCTCTCTATATTATGCCCTCCCCCCGCCAACACACTCATTTCTTTACTTTTTCTACACTCCAATTATGTGTAAATTATTTTGTCATTTTTTTCATGTTTATTTATTTATTTGACAGAGAGAGAGAAAGAGAGAGAGTGTGTAAGTGGGGAAGGGTCAGAGAGAGAGGGAGACACAGAATCCGAAGCAGGCTCCGGGCTCTGAGCTGTCAGCACAGGGCCCGAGGTGGGGCTCGAACTCCCGAACTGTGAGATTATGACCTGACATGAAGTCAGATGCTTAACGATGAGCCACCCGGGTGCCCCTCAGTTATGTGTATAGTGGGGCTCACAGTCTATCCTCCATATCTCTTGACCTTCATGTTTCTTTCTTTGTGTTTCTTTGCTCCCCCTCCTGCTTCATTTTTCAGCTGACACAAGTGTGCTATTTCATCGCTGCATTGCATTTTACTTTTAATGATTATATTCCTAATTTCTCAAAGTTCCATATGATCCTTATTCAAATTTGCTCATCTCTTTTGAGTCTCTTTTTCTTGTTCATATTTTTTTTTTAACTTTCTCTTTTTGTTCTTTAAACCTCAAGACACTTATTTTACATTCTGTGTTTTATAATTTCCGCGTCTGAAGTTCGGGCCCGACGCGGGGCTCGAACTCACGGACTGTGAGATCGTGACCTGAGCTGAAGTTGGACGCTCAACCGACTGAGCCACCCAGGTGCCCCAATGTTTCTTTATTCTTGACAGAGAGAGAGACAGAGGCAGAGAGCATGAGTGGGGGAGGGGCAGAGAGAGAGGGAGACCCAGAATCCGAAGCAGGCTCCGGGCTCTGAGCTGTCAGCACAGAGCCCGACACGGGGCTTGAACTCACCGACCGCGAGATCATGACCTGAGCCGAAGTCGGGCGCTCAAGCGACTGAGCCACTCAGGCGCCCCTAAATTTTATGTTTTATTGCTTGTTGCATCTTTATGGTGGGCATGCTCTGTGGGGTGAGTGAAGTGTCCCATGTTAATGATGTGTGTTTCCTTTTACCCATCAGTCTCTAGTGCCACACACCTCGGGCCACATGGTGTCAATTTCCCGGTTTGTGGTTTCTTAGCTCTGAAATTCTCAATTCTCGGGGTGGGGGGAGAGTTTCTTGTTTTTTTGTTTTTCTTGAATCAGAACCCAAGTTAAGATGGACTCATGTTTTTATGGTGTCCCTTTGCCAGCAGGTGGATTGTTTTCTAAACTGTTCTTTTATCATAGGAATAGCCCTTAAAGGATCCCAGCTTGCGCCCCGGGGGGCTCAGTCGGTTGTGCACACAACTTCAGCTCAGGTCATGATCTCATGGCTTGTGAGTTCGAGCCCCACGTCGGGCTCTGTGCTGACAGCTCGGAGCCTGGAGCCTGCTTCGGATTCTGTGTCTCCCTCTCTCTCTGCCCCTCTCCTGCTCGTGCTCTGTCTCTGTCTCTCTCTCTCAAAAATAAACATTAAAATAATTTTTTTTAAAAAAAGGAACCCAGCTTAATGCTGGAGTTTCATTTCCAATTTCTATTTTATTGGGGCCAAAGCTTTGTCTCCTGTTCTTTCACAGAAATTAAAACTCAAGCATTTTAGTTACAGACATCTTCAGATATTTCCAGGGCACCCATAGAGCCATGGTCAGCTTACCATTATGATTTTCAGATCTCTCTCTCTCTCTCTCTCTCTCTCTCTCTCGTCTGTTTTAAACCACAAGATTTTTTATACTTGTGAAATCAGCCACGTATCTAACAAGAATGTTTGTTGTATTTTATCAGGCATGTCTCAAGCTTTTGTATGCAGAAGTTTTTAAGATATCAAGTTGGTCATGTTGCTGCAAATGGAAATCTCTAACAGTTCTTTATATTTCTGTTAGTTCACACTGTATCTTCTTTTTCCAATATATGAAATTTATTGTCAAATTGGTTTCCATACAACACCCAGTGCTCATCCCGAAAGATGCCCTCTTCAACGCCCATCACCCACCCTCCCTTCCCTCCCACCCCCCGTCAACCCTCAGTTTGTTCTCAGTTTTTAAGAGTCTCTTATGCTTTGGCTCTCTCCCACTCTAACCTCTTTACACACTATATCTTTTTAGTACAATTTAACCGGATATATTTGCAATGTTTGCCTATTATAAGTGGTTCATGTCTGCCAGTCTAGGCATTTTGTACCTCCTCTTTTTCCGTAGCTCATTCCTCATTGTCCCTGTAAATTCAGATTCAGCTAACACATCTGCGCACCTACCGCGTGCTTGACTCCTTTACGTATGTGCTCCCACTTAAAACTTTGTAAGACCCTCTGAAAAAGACACGGCTGACCTCGGGGTGGACCCTCTCTCACTCTAAGAAGACCGTCACTGACTTTAAGTAAACTAAGCAGAAAATGGAGGCTCAGAGAAGTTAAGATCCATCCCGAAGTCACAAAATGGGCCGAGGGTCCCAATGCCACAGTTGGAATTGTTAAAATGGAATCCTGCCCTACGCGTTTCCACTCAGAAATGAAAGAATGACGATGCCCACGTTTCAATTAAATGGACGCTGACTAGTGTCACTTTTCTTTGTTGGATGGGTGTGAGGATCTTAACAGTTAATGACTTAACCTACTATGAGTAGAAACGTTGACTCCCTGAACAGATGGGCACCCGGCAGCCAAAAGGTAACAAAGCCTTCCACTCTCCATAAGGCTCACTCGCTGACATGCGGCTGAGTACGTTTAAACTCCTTTACAGAGATTTTATGCTTTGCAGATGCCGAAAGGACATACTAAATCTAAGCTTTCAAGAGTTACTTTTTCTCCCCAAACCCTAAAAAAAAAAAAAAAAAAAAAAAAAAAAAGGTATTTTAAAGCGTTTACTGAAATGATTTCAATTAGAATTAAGATTTATCTCGTTGATTTTTCAGTGTGGTTAACTGTAGTCTTAATTTACTAAGATTTGTATTTCCGATAACTTAGAACGTTTGTAACAACCAGGTTTAAAGATTTTGTTTTTTAATGTTTAATTTGGAGAGAGGGAGTGAGCGAGACAGAACGTGAGCAGGAGAGGGGGCAGAGAGAGAAGGAGACACAGAATCCGAAGCAGGCTCCGGGCTGTGAGCGGTCAGCGCAGATCCCAACGTGGGGCTCAAACTTACGAACCGTGAGACCGTGACCTGAGCTGAGGTCCGACGCTTAACCAGCTGAGCCACTCAGGCGCCCCTGTAACTTCTGGTTTTACTTGGTCCTCTGTTGTCTTGGAAGCTTGGATGTAATTAATGACAGATGTAAACATTTCAGAAAAGAGGCGATATTAACAGTCTCCTGTAAAAAAAAAAAAAAAATAGAAGTACGCTGCAGTTATGTTTAATATAATCAACTGTGAATGTATTTCCCATTATTTCATGAGCTGTAGTTTTGAGGAACACGGGATGGTGATGCAGAAATCGAGATGTTATTTAGAGCTGTAATCTTTCAGCATTATCTGTTTTCACAAGCTGATGGAACACAAGAATTGTATGTATATCAGGACCCCCTTTTAACATTTAAATAATTTGAAATCTATACCTCCATTATCTTTTTTTTCCTCTTTAATTGCAGCTCTTTGAGAAAAGATGGTTGCACGTACGGTTTTACGGAGTGCCCGCAGTAATTCTGTGCCCCCTGAGGAGTCCGGTGCTTGTGGTTTGGGACTATCGCCATGCTAGATTTCATGTATGTTTCATGTACTGCACCTGACCTGACTCCTCAGTGTTGCCAACAGAAGACTGTGCAGCCGTTTGGTAGTGAGTCTGGGGTCATGAATTGTTAAGCAGAAGCAAAAATAATAATAGCTAGCCTTTATTCCGTGCTCGTTACGTGCCAGATATTTGACGTACATTGGCCCACTTAACCCCCACAACACCGTGAGAGCGGTAACTGTCACATAGCTAGGAAGTTTGGGGAAAGTTGACATTAGATCACAGGCAACCTAGCCCACCTCTTCATCACCGTGCAAGACTGCCTCTCAGAAGCATGGGTCGTCAGATGCCGGACGTCGGGGAAAAGACAAAGGCGTGTTATAGTTCCATTTAAGCCACTTCGAATCCATTTGGAAGGGAGGCAATATGTAAGAGTCCCGGAACCCCAGGTAGTGTCAGAGACACGTGCCATCAGAATTAGGAACTAAAGTTGAAGGCAGAATGCAGGACAGCATCTAGAAATCTGTGATTAAAGGGATCCAAAAAGATTGCTGATTGTAGAAAACCCAAAGAGATGGTTAACAATTGTTCATTGTTGCTCTAACATTTGAGCCTATGCCTTCAAAAATCAAGTGCCTTCAAAAATATGCCTAACTTGGGGCGCCTGGGTGGCGCAGTCGGTTAAGCGTCCGACTTCAGCCAGGTCACGATCTCGCGGTCCGTGAGTTCGAGCCCCGCGTCAGGCTCTGGGCTGATGGCTCGGAGCCTGGAGCCTGTTTCCGATTCTGTGTCTCCCTCTCTCTGCCCCTCCCCCGTTCATGCTCTGTGTCTCTCTGTCCCAAAAATAAATAAAAAACGTTGAAAAAAAATTAAAAAAAAAAAAAATATGCCTAACTCTTCACACACTTTACTTAATCCTCACAACGGCCCGAGGGGGCTGGTGATATTTTGGCCTATTTTGCAGATGACAAAACTGAGACCATAATGAAAAACTAACTTAGGCAAGATCATGCAACTATGTAAGTTGCACAACTGGATTCAGCCTAATTAAAAAAAAAAATTTTAATGTTTGTTTGAGAGAGAGAGAGAGAGAGAGAGAGCAAGGGAGGGGCAGAGAGAGAAGGAGAGAGAGAATCCCAAGCAGGCTCTATGTAGTCAGTGTAGAGCCGGATGCGGGGCTGGAACTCACGAACCGCGAGATCATGACCTGAGCCGAAATCAAGAGTCGGATGCTTAACTGACTGGACCACCCAGTGCTCCTTGCCTAATGTTTTTAGACTTCAAAACCTACGCAGTACCATATCGTAATGCTTTTTAGATGAACATTTCAGATCTGCCTTCTTAGTGCTTGTGTATTTGAAGGACCCTCGCTAGGTTTTTTTGAACAGGTTTGCTCTCTTTCATTAGCCTCTTACTGAAATACATTCTTGAGAAGATTGGGGGGATCCTAAGGGAATGTTAATTCTCTGGGGACTTGGGTCCCAAGGCCCCAGGCCTAACCATTGTCATTCTGTGGAATGAGAAGGACCTGATTCCATGGGGTGCCCGGATAGCTCAGTCGGTTGAGCCTCCGACTTTGGCTCAGGTCATCAACTTGCAGTTCGTGAGTTCCAGCCCCGCGTCGGGCTGTGTGCGGACAGCTCAGAGCCTGGAGCCTGCTTCGGGTTCTGTGTCTCCCTCTCCCTCTGTCCCTCCTCTGCTCGCGCTCTGTCTCTGTCTCTCTCTTTCAAAAATAAATAAACATTAAAAAAAAAAAAAAAAAACTGAAGAAGGACCTGATTGCTAAGAACAGGGGCTCTGATACTTTCAGCATTTGGTCTTTTGTTGTGCTGGAGTCCGTCACGTCCCCCGAATCATCTTGATTTTCTTTAATATCTCACTAACCAAAAACACATTCTGAACCTAGGCACATAACTCTTTTCAGCCCATACTAACTTTATAAGCCATTACTTCCCAGAGCTTATTCCCTGTTGTGTGATAACGATAATAACTCATTGATTTGGCAACGTCGGGGCAAAGTCTGTCCTTGATCTGCCGAAAACAAGCCCTTTCCTCTCTGTGTTCATTTTAGGGAGGTCGGGGTTTGTTTTTGTTTGTCAAATTCCACGTTTTGTAAAACTCCAATATCTTATTTCAGACAAGTCAAGTAAAGGTCCAGTGGTATTTTAAAATTCAGAGAACCTTTGTATAAGGCCATTATTCTCCATCCCGATCTGACTATAATCAGGCTCTTAATCAAAAGGCTTGGCGTTTTTAAATGTCCAAGCTCCGTCTGCTCATAATATGGGCAGTAAAATAGACTTTCGATGCTTGTTACTGTAGGTTGCCTTGTGCTCCAGTAAATATGAGCTTCATGAAATATACAACCAAATTTTTGAATCCAATCCAGACTGCTAATAATTTGCCAGACTAGCATTTATGCCCATTAAGGAAATGAGAAGATTCAATCTGCACTTGAACTCGGAAAGAAGCATCGCAAAACCACTCTCCCGATTTCCTGGTATTTTCTTTTAACCATTCTGCGGTGGACACGTGGGATCGGATGGCCTCGTCGGTGAGGTGAGAAACTAGGTTCCGTCATAGACACTGGAGGGAAAAGTCCATCACTGTCCCCTATGCCCTTGCTCAGGCATTTCCACAATCTGTTGAAGCTCTTGAAGGCAGAGGCAGTAAAAGTGAACGCAGTGATGTAAGCAGGGAGGAAGGGGATGATTCTCTCTCGTATCCCCTCACTGCGCACTGCTTCTAAGACTGAACCTGGACACACATCACTGGCACGCAAGGCAGCCTGCTTGTGAACAACGTGGGCTGCAGCATTAAGCGACGGAATCACAGCTCTCTCACTTGCCAGGCCTGCCCTCTGTGGCAAGTTATGGAACCTCTTTCAAAGCCATACTTTTCTAATCTGTAAGGCAAAAAAATAATGGTACCTCTATCATGGGATCGTTGTGAGGATTAAATAAAATAACCCGTATGAAACACGTATCACGATGTTCGACGTATCGTATGCAGTCAATAAATATCAATGACTATTGTAAACATTAAATATATGATCTTTGGGGGCGCCTGGGTGGCTCAGACGGTTAAGCGTCCGACTTTGGCTCAGGTCACGATCTCGCGGTCCGTGAGTTCGAGCCCCGCGTCGGGCTCTGTGCTGACCGCTCGGAGCCTGGAGCCTGTTTCGGATTCTGTGTCTCCCTCTCTCTCTGACCCTCCCCGTTCATGCTCTCTCTCTGTCTCAAAAATAAATAAACGTTAAAAATATATGATCTTTGAAGGAGGGGAAGTGAAAAGGGTTACTAAGCCAAGTGCACCGCCTCCCTGCACTTTCATTTGTATATTTTCCCGAAGGGAAGGGCAACGGTACCTATTTCACGGAGCGGCATAGCGGAAGCACTGTTGAATGTCGAAAGTGGGTATTCTTGACAATATGTGACCATGCTCGAAGGTCCTCTAAAACCACGTATAAAATAAGAATATACAGACACTGGCACACACACAGTCATATTCACACACTGTAATAAGAGTCCTCTTTCTAAACAGTAAACCTGACCGCTATTTAAAACCCTACAATGGCTTCCCCTTCCCCTTACAGTAGCAGTGACACCCCCTCATGAGACTCATAAGGTAACCTGTCTTCTGTCTACTACTTCAGCCTCATATCATTCTGGTCTGTCTTTTCTCTGCTCCGGCCCCAGCTGTTATTTTACTCAACGTGCCATATTTTGTAACCTACATAACGTGTGGTTGCTGCTTCTTTAGCTACTCTGCCCTCGTTCTTGGCCAGGCTGTTCCCGATGCGCTTTTTTTTTTTTTTAATGTTTGTTTATTTTTGAGAGAGAGAGTGTGTGTGCACAAGTGGAGGAGAGGCAGGGACAGAGGATCCAAAGCCGACTTCGCGCCGACAATCACGAGCCACGAGCAATGTGGGGCTCGAACTCACAAATTGCGAGACCATGTCCCGAGTCAGAGTCAGATGCTCAACCGACTGAGCCACCCAGGCGCCCCTATTACTGATGCTTTAAGCTCAGCTTCATTGACTTCCTCGGGGAAAGCTTTCCTGATCCCCTAGACTAAGGTATCCCGTGCGTAGGTACGCCGCGATAGCATAACGTTCACCTCTGTCTTTTGTAACACGTATCGACACTGGTTATGAACTGAACTGTGCCCTCCCCCAATTCCTGTGTCGAAGCTCTAACCGGCAGTGTGACCGTGTTTGGGGATAAGGCCTGTAAGAAGGTAATTAAGGTTAAATACCGTCATCAAGGTGAGGCCCTACTCTGATAGGATTAGTGTCCTTATAGGAAGAGACACCAGAGATCGATCTCTTTCTCTCTCTCTCTCTTTCTCTCCCCACATGCACAGAAAAAAAAGAAAAAAAGGCCATGTGAGGACACAGCAAGAAGGCAGCTGAATAGAAGCCAAGAAGTAAGTTCTCACCAGCAACCAGCCCGGCTGGAGCCTTGATCTTGGCCTTCGAGTCTCTAGAACGGTTAGAAAATAAATTTCTGTTGCTCGGGCCATGTAATCTGTGGTATTCTGTGATGGTGGCCCAAGCTAACTAATACAGAACTATAGTATTCCAGTTGGAAATTCAGCTCTGGCTCACAACCTTTTATTAAGCGTCTTTTCTGACAAAACCCAAGCAACGGAGACAGACAAAAAGACATTCTTGCCGTTCCTTTACGCGATGATCACGTAGATTCCCAGAGGGTAAATCCCGTGGAAATATTATATGCCTAAATCGCCAGCATCCGTTTTAATCTTGAAAAAGCTTTTAATATGGGTGAATGATATTTCCTCATAGACATCTTTAATAGGCCAGGATTTAGATTTAAATTTGGATAGTTTGGCTGGAGAATCAGCTTCTTCTTGTCTGATGTCTTCTCATCCATTACTTCTAATTTGCACAAAGAATATAATGTCTTTCTTTGAAACAACGTACGGGTACTTGGTAATGATGCTGTGCCCCACTCCCACCCTTTTCGTACTAGCTCTTGTCACCATCGGGAAGAAAATAAGGGGCGCCCAGGTGGCTCAGCCGGTTAAGCGTCCGACTCTTGATCTTGGCTCCGGTCACGATCTCAAGGTTTGTGAGATTGAGCCCCACATCGGGCTCTACGCTGACAGCGCAGAGCCTGCTTGGGATTCTCTCTCTCTCTCTCTCTCTCTCTCTCTCAAAATAAATAAACATTTTAAAAAACCCAAAAAAGAAAAGAAAGAAATAACCTATTGAGAGGAATGAAATCCTCAATGACTTCCCCGTTCTGGTCAGTAATGAGGAGTCGCTTTCTGTAGCGGAGAATAAAAAGCAGCCTGTGAATTTGTGACTTCCCTACTGCATCTTACATGATTTAGTGATGCATTTCATGGACATTTTCACCATGGTGTCTTCCAGAACTCCCTGTGTATCTTTTGAAGATTTAAAAACAAATCTACCTTCAGATAATTTCAGCACGTTCAAACTTTTTCATACCGTCTATCAGGAAAGACAGAATGTACGCACCATCACTTTTCCTCGATGATTTGGTACCCTTTTTGTGTTTTCCATGTGATGCATATTTGGAAGGTGGGCAGCATCCCAAGACCAAGTGTCTCCTCAAAGTAGCTAGACCTGTCTTAATCCAATGATAGATTTTGTCATCAGAAACTTCGCTGGCGGAGGGAACAATATTTAAGAGACCTAGGATACAGCATTTTAGCTCCATTTAACCATGGTGGTGCTGCTTCCTGTCTTTTGTTGCTCACAGGTCTATCCCGGGGACTCTGTCTCTCTTGAATGATATGCCAATCAATCCCTACTGAGACACAATCACTATTCTTCTCACTCCGGGCTCAGGTACCTAGTCCTCTGTTCTGCTGGGTTCAGATTATGAACTTATTCCTTCCTCTTAAGTTATTATCACCTCTAACTCTTTACCAGAGATACTGGAATTTATACCAGTCCTTCTGATCCTAGGGTAATTTTTTTTTTTTTTTTTACAATGAAATTTGACCTCTGAAGATTTGTTAATGAAAGCATCGTGGTCCATGACTAGAATCTATAAACTTGGAAAACACTATCAGACATTGTCTTTCCTTAAAAGAATATTCCAGGGGCGCCTGGGTGGCTCAGTCGGTTGGGCGTCCGACTTCGGCTCAGGTCACGATCTCGCGGTCTGTGAGTTCGAGCCCCGCGTCGGGCTCTGGGCTGATGGCTCGGAGCCTGGAGCCTGCTTCCGATTCTGTGTCTCCCTCTCTCTCTGCCCCTCCCCCATTCATGCTCTGTCTCTGTCTCAAAAATAAATAAAAACGTTAAAAAAAAAAATTAAAAAAAAAAAAAGAATATTCCATTAGAGATAAAGCAGATGTGGTATATATATACACAATGGAGTATGACTCGGCAATCAAAAAAGAATGAAATCTTGCCATTTGCAACCAAGTGGATGGAACTGGAGGGTATTATGCTAAGTGAAATCAGTCAGTCAGAGAAAGACAAATGTCATATGACTTCACTCATATGAGGACTTTGAGAGACAAAACAGATGAACATAAGGGAAGGGAAACAAAAATCATATAAAAACAGGGAGGGGGACAAAACAGAAGAGTCATAAATATGGAGAACAAACAGACGGTTGCTGGAGGGGTCCTGGGAGGGGGGATGGGCTCAATGGGTAAGGGGCATTAAGGAATCTACTCCTGAAATCATTGTTGCACTAGATGCTAACTAACATAGGTGTAAATTAAAAAATTTTAAAAAATTTTTTAAATGAATATTTCATCAGAAACATTCCGTTTCACTGTTTACACAGTCTAGTCTAGGAAACTATAGGATCAGCGGGATCAAAATGGCAGCTCACAGAGTATTTCGTATTCCTGTCATTGTTTTAATCTACAAAAAAAGAGAAACATAACAGCCGACATGTTCCTAGGCTGCTTTTTTCTTCAATTTTTTTTTAATGTTTATTTATTTTTGAGAGGGAGAGAGAGAGACAGAGTGCAAACGGGGAGGGGCAGAGAGAGAGGGAGACACAGAATCCGAAGCAGGCTCCAGGCTCCGAGCTGTCCGCCCAGAGCCCGACGCAGGGCTCGAACCCACCACCTGTGAGATCATGACCTGAGCCAAAGTCGGTCGCCTAACCAACTGAGCCACCCAGACGCCCCTTAACATTCCTAGGCTTCTAACACAAGGAAGGCCACTGCTTATCAGTCATTTTGAAAATCAAGCCAATCGGTCTTGGGTGATAATCCCACAATGTTACCACTCTGATGGTTTGTGTGCGGTGAGAGGGGATTCTTGAATGGAAGAAAGAACTGTTGGGTATGTCTCCAGCCAGTGGTAAAACATCGCTAACGTGAAAACCGTAGGGTAACAATGTAGGGAAAGATATGGGGGTATGAGTATGGGTTCTGGAGTCAGACAGAACTGAGATGGAATTCTCACCCTTCCTCTTACCCGTTGTGTGATCTTTGACAAAATACTTACTTTCTCTGAACCTCGGTTTCCTTAAGGATTACTTGCTTTCCCCCCACTTCCAAAGTCTCGTTACGCTGGCGTAAAGGTCCGTTGCCATTCCCGGTTTCGTGCCCCACGCCCAGTTATTTTTCATGGAGGTGCAGTGAGTTTCCTAATTGGTACGTGTGGACGAGGAGCCAGGTGTTTGTGACCCAATTTATTCTCTTGCCCTTTGTCTTGGGAGACAGGTTGGCTACAAGGGGCATGCATTCTGCTCTGCTCCTCCGTGCCAACAAGTGGCAGGAAAAGCCTGCAGTGACCCAGGGATGCCTGAGACTGGGGACACTTCTCCATACGCTCGGCATTGGGTGTTGAGTCTGTTCAGTTCCTATTTGGCCACAGCCATGAGCCACATTTTCTGATTTATTTCTGATTGTTTCATTATTAAAGGTGAAAGTTTGTTCTCCGCGTGCTGACCTCTGTGCCCTTAGTTCTCAATTAGATCACAATTGAGCAGGGAGAAGAGTGCTATTTCCTGGTTGCCTTCCTTTATCCCAACGGGTTATCATAAGAATTAAATTAGATAATACGGTCAAACCTTGGATTGCCAAGAACTTGCTCTGCGAGGGTTCCACAAGACGAGCAAACATTTCTAATAAATTTTAACTCGATAGACGAGTGACGTCTTGCAACATGAGCAATATGTGACGCTGCATGTCACGCGATCACAACTGAGCCATCGGTTCTTCTCTCTCTCTGTCGCTGCAGGATTGTGGATGATCATCAGTGCAACGTCACGTTTCCGAGAAATCCTCAAAAGGAGGCAAAAGCAAGTGTCATCGGGTAGGTTCCTTGCTAAAGGTGCACGCACACACAAAAAGATTCCATTGAGCCACTAGATAGCAGTGATTCCCCTTAGTGATAGTGAACGTCGTCCTGCACAATAACCCTCCTCCCTCTTGCCTCCCTCACGCCGGCCACGAAGGTTTTCAAAGGTTAAGTGCAGGTCCATTCATTTTTCTTTATATTTTGTGTTTTCGTTATTACGTTGTATTCTATTACAGTATTGCAGTCATTTTTATATGAATATTTGGGGGTTGTGGGACGAATCATCTGAGTTTCCATTATCTCTTATGGGGAAATTCACCTGGATACACAAGTGCTTTGCATTAGGGGCATGTTTCCGGAACGGATTATGCTTGCAAACCAAGGTTTTGCTGTATGAGTAAAATGCTAGTAAAGTGCCCCCCATATAGGAGTTGACTGATAAATGGTATCTGCTGATCATTTAGGTAATTCTAGGGATGCAGTATTCTTTCACGGAACCTAATGTAAGCATTGCCACATTCCCTTGGGTCAAGCATCGTGGAAATAGAATGTATCATTCTATTGATCTTGGCTCTTTTTGAGTTTATAAAGGCTTTGAGAAGACCATAGGACAGGGGTTTGAGGGGAAGCTAGGGTATGTTATTAAGAGGACTGAATCTTTATATTCTAATGCCTTAAAATCATGATTCGTGGGGCGCCTGGGCGGCTCAGTCGGTTAAGCGGCCGACTTCGGCTCAGGTCACGATCTCACAGTCCGTGGGTTCGAGCCCTGCATCGGGCTCTGTGCTGACTGCTCAGAGCCTGGAGCCTGTTTCAGATTCTGTGTCTCCCTCTCTCTCTGACCCTCCCCTGCTCATGCTCTGTCTCTCTCTGTCTCAAAAAAATAAATAAACGTTAAAAAAAAAAATCATGATTCGTTTTCAGCTAGAGAAAGTGAATCATCTGGTCCAATAAATACCTCATTTTATGGAAGCAGAAACTGAGGCCAACATAATTTAAGATATTTCCTCAAAGTCATACAGATACCAGCAGGTGAGAATTATAACTCAGATCCTTTCCCCTGCATTATGCACATAAGAAAATGATCATAAATTACTTTCTATTAAAAGTTAGGCTACTAGAGGGATGCCTGGGTGGCTCAGTCGGTTAAGCGTCCTTCTTTTTTTTTTTTTTTTAATTTTTTTTAATGTTTATTTATTTTTGAGACAGAGAGAGAGCATGAATGGGGGAGGGTCAGAGAGAGAGGGAGACACAGAATCCGAAACAGGCTCCAGGCTCTGAGCGGTCAGCACAGAGCCCGACACGGGGCTCGAACTCACGGACCGCGAGATCATGACCTGAGCGGAAGTCGGACGCCTAACCGACTGAGCCACCCAGGCGCCCCTAAGCGTCCATCTTGATTTCAGCTCAGGTCACGATCTCCCAGTTCCTGAGTTTGAGCCCCGCGTCGCACTCTGCACCGTCAGCACGGACCCTGCTTAGGATCCTCTTTCTCCCCCTCTCTCTCTGCCCCTCCCCTGCTCGCTGTCTCTGTCTCTCTCTCAACATAAATAAAATAAACATCAAAAAAAAATTTTTTTTTAAGTTAGGCTACTAGCAAACTTCAGTCTTAAACTTTCCACCACTAGCTGCCCTGGAACAAATTTGAACCCATCCCGGTAACGATGATCATCCATATTTATGGTCTTGGGATCTGAATAGCCTAAGTGTTGCCCCATCATCTCCCTGGACACACACAACAGTCATAGTTACTAAAAAGTCAGACTAGTGAGAATTGTGTCTTTCACTTTTCCACTGGGATCCTGGCCCAGCTTTCCTCCTGGCTTAGCTGACTCCCAGCCTCGTGACCTTTAGCGGTGTAGATAAAAACCTTAGAAAAGCCCCCTTCTGCCCAACTAAACCAACCATCAGCTAAAAAACAAAACGGGACAAAAGTACCTGACACTTGGGGATGATGCCAGAGATGGCCACTGCAGACTTAAATCTGACATCAGTCAAGAGGCAAAGCAAAATGAGAACGAAAGGTGATAGATCTGACATTTAAAAGCTCGCTGATATTTTTAAAAACCGCTCTCCTGCCATTTACTTCTCGGCCGACAGCAGCACAGAGCCGTCATTGTGTCCTTAAGTACATATTTGAGGGAACATAGCTGCTTACTTATATTTAGTTTGTTTTTTTCTTCCAACTGGAGACCAGAAATGTTTTTCTTTCCAAATTGATTATTTGTCAGACAAATGGATCTAAATCTGTAAGCATTAATACCCACCATTCATTACAAATCTCACCATCTCACTGAGCAGGAGAAGACTATGTTAAACACTGTATTCTTTGTTCACGGTGGCTTAGTACCAGAAATGGTGGACTTTGGAGCTATGATACTTGGCAAAATTTGCCGTGTGTCAGAAACAAAATACCTAAATATTTCAACATTTCCAGACTGACAAGACCTTAGACATGAAGAACACTTGATTCCTTATGAAGCCAAGTCAAGCCACGAGGTAGGGTAGCCTTATTCCTAACGGAGAGCAATGAGAAAAAGCAAAATATTAAATGTCATGCTTATTCCTTGGGTGTAATTGTTACCTCCTGTCTTTAGCGGAGAGCAAAGGGACGGGATCCCATTTCAACGACCCTCATGCTAACATCCAGTTCTATATTGTAAGGCTATTTCTACATCCAGGCAGAGAGCCCAGAGCAATCCTGCTTCGCTGAATTAGAACCGGAGAATTCTATTTGAACCAGAAATTCTCTATAAAAGATACATTCATAAGCCTCCGCTTTTAGTAAGAAATCTAGGCTTCTAGACTCCTAAAACCTTAAAACTGAAAGGGGTCTGAGAAAACATCCAGTCCACCCTGCTCGTTTTTCTAGGTTAGGAAATCGAAGCCCAAACAGGAAAAGAATTTGCCCATGGTTACGTGGCTGGCTAGTGGCAGGACTGGGATGAAAATCAAGGTCTTTTGACTCTTATTCCCAGACCCTTTTCACTAAATATACGTTGCCTCTGTCTTCCCTTAGAAAGGAAATACACCATGGGTGTTAGGAATGTTGACTCAAGAGTTAAAAGGCATCAGTTGGGTGCCTTATTCTGTCCCCTTGGTGATGAGTGATTTAGGACAAATCATTTAAACTTGGGTTCTCGGGGCGCCTGGGTGGTGGAGTCGGTTGAGCGTCGGACTTCGGCTCAGGTCACGATCTCCCAGTTTGTGGGTTCGAGCCCCACGTCGGACTCTGCTCAGAGCCTGGAGCCTGCTTCGGATTCTGTGTCTCCCTCTCTCGCTGCCCCTCCCCTGCTCGTGCTCTGTCTCTCTTTCTCAAATATAAATAAACATTAAAAAAATAAATAAAAATAAACTTTGATTCTCATTGTAAAATGGGGATACTAGCACTATTTCATAGGACAGTTGTTAGGATTGAGTGCCTCAGATACTGTGAAGCACTTGGGAAGAGTGCCAGGCGCATGGTAAGCTGTCAAAAATGTTTGACAGTATTTTCTTATTACGCTCTTAAGTCAATTGGTTTCATCAAGATAGCCCTTTTTGACAAGATATTTAAGAACAATACATGGTATTTGGGAAGAGCTGAGAAGGAAACAATCAATGGAAATGTCAACAGAAGGGGTTAAAGAAAAACAAAAGAAAAAAGCACCAGTGTATTGGTAGAACTCCATTACGTGAAGTCTAAAATCTCCATGACTATATCTGGTCTCTCAAGACGTTCCTGATGTCAGAAAGGGAGCGTTACCGCTTCTACACAGTTCTTAAACTAATTATTCTTCGTTCGTATTTCTCAGACAGTTTAAAATAATGCATTTGTATTGCCACAGAGCTATATATATAAAAGGATATATATGATCTACATAAAAGAATATATATACACACATGGGTATGTATACACACACACACACACACACACACAATAGATATGCATATATTTGCAGCAAGACTTTCTTTTTTTGTTTGTTTTAGTTTATTTATTTTTGAGACAGAACATGAGTGGGGAAGGAGCAGAAAGAGAGGGGGACAGAGGGTCCAAAGCATGCTCCGCGCTGAGGCAGCGAGCCCAATGTGGGGCTTGAACTCACGAACCTCGAGATCATGAGCTGAACGGATGCCGGATGCTCAACTGACTGAACCACCCAGGCGCCCCTGCAGCAGGACTTTCTTGATGTTGGAAGGAGAACGTTGATTCACATTCTGGCACAACACTCCAAATCTCTAGATCGACCAGTAAAGAGTTCATAGAATGGCACTGATCTGTTGACTAGTATTGGCCCTCAGCCCGCACTTTGATTAGGACTGACCTAGACCATGACTTTAGGATACTCTAGCCACAGACTTCTTTAATTTTATTGGCTCTGACTAAAGGACACGGCGCCCACCTAGCCTTCCTTTCAGCATTTCACTTGTGGAAGAACAATGTATTCTAATATAGAAAAGTTGGTGCCTTGCGTGACAGTTCCCTTCTTATCAGATGTCCTGACAGGACATCACCCACATAATTCAGTCTTCCTGGAAGATTCCATGGGTTTGCTTTGGCTAATAGTGGCAAAAGAGCTCTTCCAAATAGAAGTGAAATCACATGGCATTTGTCTTTCTCTGTCTAACTTATTTCACTTAGCATAATACCCTCTAGGTCCATCCATGTTATCACAAATGACAAGATCACATTCTTTTATTATGGCTGAGTAATGGATGGGTGGATAGAATAGATACAGATACAGAGATCTAGATATAGATCTAGATACAGATATAGATACCACAATCTCTTTATCCATTCATCTATCGATGGGCATGTGGGTTCTTCCATATCTTGGCTATTGTAAATAATGCTGCAATAAATATGCGGGGGCGGGGTGTGTTTCTTTTTGCATTAATATTTTTATTGTCTTTGGGTAAGTAACTGAGTAGTGGAATTACCGGCTCATGTGGTATTTCTATTTTTAACTTTTTGAGGCATCGCCATACTGTTTCCCACAGCGGCCACACCAGTTTACATTCCCATCAACAGTGCATGAGGGTTCCGTTGTCGCCACATCCTCACCAACACTTGTTGGTTCTTATCTTTTTGATATCAGCCGCTCTGACAGGTGCGAGACGACATCTCACTGTGGTTTTCATGTGCGTTTCCCCATGATTAGTGATGATAAGCACCTTTTCACCGGGCCCGTGGGCCATCTGTCTGCCATTATCTGCTCAATATTCCACGGTGCGTTAAAATAAAATCGCAACGAATGCAAGTGGAATGGAGAGCACGTGACAAAGAGAAAAGCGAGGTCTTCGTTTCTCATTCTGCACAGGTTTGTCTATCACCTAGTTTTTTTTTTTTATAATTTTTTTTTTAACGTTTATTTATTTTTCAGACAGAGAGACACAGCATGAACGGGGGAGGGGCAGAGAGAGAGGGAAACACAGAATCGGAAGCAGGCTCCAGGCTCTGAGCCATCAGCCCAGAGCCCGACGCGGGGCTCGAACCCGCGGACCGCGAGATCGTGACCTGAGCCGAAGTCGGACGCTTAACCGACTGAGCCACCCAGGAGCCCCTATCACCTAGTTTTATCTTCTGCCTTTCCCCCAGGGAACTGTAGGGGACGCTTCCTGTAATACTGAATTTCAAACACCTAAAAGAGCACCTATCGTTTTACCATCACCCAATTAATGAGGGTTATCTGCCCTGCTTCCTTACTTCCTGCTTTCTCTGCGAGGAGCATCCACCTAGTCTTAAAACTAAAGCTCAGAGAATCTCCAAGTCCAGTGGCAGAAAGCATTATTGCCAACCTTCAGCACCTAGCCCTGTCCTTCCCAGCATCTAAGAGCAGCCCCCCAGCCATTTATTTATCGTTGTTTCATAAATACTTTTCCTTTCGTTGGCAGTATTTATTCGTAAGGTTCAACCCAGTGAGAACGCAAGGACCAGGCAGCGTTAGCCCTTCAGGAACTAAGGCTCTGGAACCTGGAAAAAAAAAAAAAAAAAAAATCCCATGTGATAATCATTAATGACGTTTGTCAAATATTGCAATTCTCTTTGCCTTCTGAGCTCACACGGTAGAGTTGGACCCTCCTGGACCCTTCTGGTTGGGTAGCGCTGTGTGACCAGCTCTGGCTAATAAATTGCGAGCAGGAGAGACTGTGGCTAAGCACTTCATGAATTCATCAATTAGAGCTCTCTTTCTCTTTGCCACGACGACAGGCAGGGCTCCAGAGAGTGACTGTTCCGTCCTCCTGGGTCCTAAGAAAAGACAGCATGGAACAGATCCCCAGTTTACCCTTGAGGAACATGCAGCACCGGTAAGAATGAGACCTTGTTTCAAAGAATGAAACCTTGTTTCAAGCCACTGAAATTTTGCATTTGTTACTGCAACATAACTTAAACCATCCTGATGGTTTCTTTCATGCAGTCACTCCAGAAGCAACTTTGCTTGCAAGTTTAAGTGGAACTAAATTCTGTTGTCTATGAACAATATAGCATGACCATAGGTAAAAGGTACCTGTGGGGATTTGAGTTTTTGAAAGTCGGATGTGACGTGAAAATTTCGTTCTGCCCTATAGCTTATTAAATGACATCCTGCCTACGTAGCTTTCACCTAGAAATATATCTGGCGGGGTGTCTGGGTGGCTCAGTCAGTTAAGTATCTGACTCTTTTTTTTTTTAATGTTTTTATTTACTTTTGAGACAGAGAGAGACATAGCATGAGCAGGGGAGGAGCAGAGAGAGAGGGAGACACAGAATCCGAAGCGGGCTCCAGGCACTGAGCTGTCAGCACGGAGCCTGATGCGGGGCTCGAACTCCAGGACTGTGAGATCATGACCTGAGCCGAAGCCGGACGCTTAACCGACTGAGCCACCCGGGTGCCCCCATGTATCTGACTCTTGATTGACGCTTGGGTCCTGACCTCACGGTTTGTGAGTTCGAGCCCCGCATCAGGCTCTGCGCTGACAGATTAATTGAAATATAAATTTAACTTAAGCACTCCACATAAAAGGGAAAGATTTGCCAGACTGGATTAAAAAAACAAGACCCAACTAGATGCTATCTATAAGAGATATACTTTAAATTTAAAGACACAGATAAACTGAAAGTAAAAGGATAGAAAAAAGATACAACATGCAAAAAGTAAGCTTTACTGCTTCTGAAAAAGAAGCAGAAATTTACCCTGGCAAATATTCGAAGATGTATAATGAGAGAGAGAGAGAGAGAGAAAAAATGTTCAAGCAAAGCAGAGGGTTTTTTTCCCTTTTCAAACATTAAAGCATCGTCTTATATATTTGCTATTTAAATGCAGGCGTTTTGCATCTTTAAAGAAGAAAAATGTCCGGAGCCTTTGGAGAAAAAATGATCATACAGAAGAACCTCAGAAAACAACAATATTTAGAGCTCAAAGAGGACTTGAAAATCATCTAATCCAACATTTCCAAATGATATAGAAATACTTCCTATGGTATGTGAATGCCTTTGGATGGCACTTAAAACCATTTTAATAGTTATGAATTTAATAAGTTTTATTAAGAAATACTATAGGGGCTGGGGCACCTGGGTGGCTCAGTCGGTTAAGTGTCTGACTCCTGCTCAGGTCATGATCTCATGGTGTGTGAGTTCGAGCCCCACGTCGGGCCCTGCTTCAGATCCTCTCTGTCTCCCCCTCTCTCTGCCCCTCCCCGACTTGCTCTGTCTCTCTCTTTCAAAAACATGTAAACCTTAACAAAAATAAATACTATAGGGGCACCTGGGTTGTTCAATCAGTTCAGCATCTGACTCTTGATTTTGGCTCAGGTCACGGTCTCGTGGTTCAGGAGATCGATCCCCATATTGGGCTCAGTGTGCTGACAGCATGGAACCTGCTTGGGAGTCTCTCTCTCCCTCTCTGTCTTTCTCTCTCCCTCTCTCAAAATAAATAAATAGACATTAAAAAAAAAAAAAGAAATACTCTACCTAGGGGTGTGTGGCTGGCTCAGTTGGTAGAGCTTCCAACTCTTGATCTCAGAGTCAGGAGTTCAAGCCCCACATCGGACAGGTAGCCAAATAATTAATAAATAAATAAATAAATAAATAAATAAAGAGAGAGAGAGATACAGAGAGGAAGAAAGAAAAGGAAGGAAGGAAGGAAGGAAGAAAGAAAGAAAGAAAGAAAGAAAGAAAGAAAGAAAGAAAGAAAGAAAGAAAGAAAAGGGTATAACACATGACCCGAGCCGAAGTCGGACGCTTAAACGACTGAGCCCCCCGGGCGCCCCAGAGTGCGCTTTCCATTTGAGGAATTATGTTTTCGGCTCTGGAACATTTTCAGCCATTATGTCCTCAAAGAGTTTTTTTCTGCCATCCCACCATCCATTCCATTCTCCTGGAATTTATGAGACAAATAGTAGAAACCCCTGTCCTATCCACATCTCTTTAATTGATCCTTCATGTATTTTTAATTCCTGTCCCTCCGTGCCATGGCTTGGGTTGATTTTTTTTTTTCAGAAATATTTGCAAATTCATTAATTCTTTCTTCAACTCTGTCGAGTTGAGAGCACTTTTTATTTCGGTGAATAATGAAAGGAATGCGATCCCTCCAAGCCCTTAGGCTCAAGCCTGGCTCCAGCCGTACATCTTTCAAGAAGTACTTGTTTCTTTTCCGTAGAGCAGCTGCCTTCTCCTGAACAGAGAAGCTAGAAGGGGCCTCAGGTGCACGTATTATTTTATGCTTTTATTCTATTTGTGGTCCTCAGTGATACCATATTATTTCTGATTCCAGCTATGTCCTTTCGGTTTCTCTTTGGTTGTCTCTTCTAAATCACAACTTTGTGCTTGGAGCACACAGGTCGTCAAAACATGAGCTCACTTATAACATCCCAGCCAGACGTCTCTTTCCAGAAGCATTTGTATTTAACAGGGATTATTAAAGAATACATGCCTTCAGGGGCGCCTGAGTGGCTCAGTCGGTTAAGCGTCCCGCTCTCAATTTCGGCTTGGGTCATGATCTCAGGGTTCGTGAGCTCAAGCCCCGCGTCGGGCTCTGCACTGACGGTGCGGAGCCTGCTTGGAATTCTCTCTCTCCCCTTCTCTCTCTCTCTGCCCCTCCCCCACTCACATGCATGCATGTGCTCTCTCTCTCTCTCTCTCTCAAAATAAATAAACTTAAAAAATTTTTTAAAAAGAAGCAATGCCTTCAGGAATATAAGTGAATAAGTTCATAACAGTGGCTCTTAAAGCAGTATGGCTTGTGGTTACGGATTTAGAAGGGTCTCTATGGGGTTCCTTACACCATATGACATAAACAACAACCCTCCTTCAAGGGTGGACGCTCCTTTCAACTGGGTTCTTCCATCTATATGAGACTCACTTGAACTCCACTCCATACGATATGGAACTTGAAACACCTTCTAACGATTTCTGTCAATTTTGGGTGTGATCATTCTCATGGTTCCCTTTCACTTCAGGACTCTTACACCCATGTGTGCTGTCCATCTCGTGCACTGTTCTGACTCAGACCGGGAAAAAAAAGTGTTTTGTGTTATTTCTTATTTACGCAACCAGACACAACAAAAACGTATTGACGTAAAAAAACCCCATAGAGACTCGGTAAGAAGGTTTACATTGAATTAAGGAAACTGTTTTCAAATTGAACGTTAGATGCCCGGGTTTAAAAGTCTTTCACATGCACACAAACGAGTGGAAGTGACACTGGGGAAATCTGCATAAGATCGATGTCAATATCTTGGTTGTGATATCGTACCAGAGCTTTGCGAACTTGGTTATTGGGGAAAATTGGGCAAAGTACACGAGGGATCTCTCTGTATTATTTTTTACAATTACCCATGAACCTGTAATTATCTCAGTTTTTTAAAAGGAAGGGGTAAAAAAGGAGCACCTGGCTGGCTCAGTCGTTAGAGCATGTAGCTCTTGATCTCAGGTTTGTGAGTTCGAGCCTCACATTGGATGTAGAGAATACTTAAAAATAAAATATTTACCAAAAAAAAAAAAAAAAAAGAAGGAGGGGCACTCAGGTGGCTCAGTCGGTTAAGTGTCTGACTCTTGACTTCTGCCCAGGTCACGATCTCACGGCTCGTGAGTTCCAGCCTCATCCTTGGCTCTGCGCTGCCAGTGTGGAGCTTGCTTGGGATCCTCTGTCCCTCTCTTTCCCCCTCCCCCCACCTCTCGAAAATAAATAAATGAACATTTTTTTAAAAAGAGAGGAAAAAGAATCACACAACTTTGCCACTGAGGATTTTCGTTTCTGCTCATTCACCCCGTCCCCCTCCATGGTACCCAAAAGTCTGCCACTTTGATGGCATCTCACTTTTTCCCTCTGTTCCTCTCATTTTCAGAGTCACAAGAGGAAGAAAAACAACTAACCAAAGCAAACACTTTCATTCCTAGGACCTTGCAAATGATTTTTACTGAGAAGCCTTATTCCCAAGAATTCTGATGCCAGCTGCTGATACCATACAGGTTTTACCTCCCCAAGTGAGAATATTTACTGCTTCCCTAGAAGGTCTTGATGAAGAGCTTGACTTCTAAGCAGGCTGTTAACTGGGTTTGCAACACGTTGATTCTGTGGGTGCTGCTGAGGGGCCGTATTAGCGTTTCTGCCTTCATGGCGTTTGCGTGACCAGGAAAACAGGTGGGGTCATGTAGGAAAGGTCGAATGATTCCTTGGCCCCTCGTGTGGTTCCGGGGATCCTTAGAGAAGCTGGAGTTGGAGAGAAAGAATGAAGCAAGGGTTGGGAAATGAAGGGAGAGGAGTGTTCTTTGGAAGGAGGCAAGAGGGATCCACAGTTTATACGAAGAGGGTAAGTGAAGACATTTGTCTGTAGCAAATAGTTCACCCAGTCCTAGAACGGAGGGTGAGAGAAGTTAGCGCCCTGGAATGTTTCTTTGGGAGGCATGGGCTCCAGATAGTAAGGATTAACCCCTTCATGATGTTAATGATTAACACCTCCATGATGTTTGCCCCGTGCCACACAGGTGATCTCCCACACCTTTTACATATCTCAGCTGGTTTAATCTTAGTAACAATAAGGTGAGTGAGCACTGGGGCAAGTACTAGCATTTTTCCAATATTCATGTTGGGAAACAGAAGCACAGGAAGGTTAGGCAACTGAACTGAGGTCACACAGCCAGTAAACCTTAAGTAACCAACCTCTAGATTATATATTTTTAATTCTATCTTCTTTTTTTTTTCCAGTTTATTTATTTAGAGAGAGACAGAAACAGTGCGAGTGGAGGAAGGGCAGAGAGAGAGAGAGAGAGAGAGAGAGAGAGAGAGAGAGAATCCCAAGCAGGCTCCATGCTGCCAGTGCAAAACCGGACATGGGGCTCAAACTCATGAACCGTGAGATCATGACCTGAGCCAAAACCAAGACTGAGCCACCTGGGCTGCCCGACTGTCTTCTTTTTCTTCTAGATTTTAGCCCTGGATCTGCCACTTGATAGTTACGAGTCTTAACAAAAAAAAATAGTTATGAGTATTTTGGTAGGTTGCTAACCTTCTCTGAATTGGTGTTTCTTCAATAGTAAAATATATTTTAACAAGGATTAAATAAGGTCCGGCAGGTAACTTATCATTTTTTTCTTTCCCATTGCTGTCCTTTCCATCACTGATGGTTGAAAGGAGATTGTTAGATGTGATCCACATCTTGCCTCCGAGAGGCCCTTTAAAATGAAGCCTGTCTGCAAATTGGGAGGAAGGACTTTAACCCCAAACTAGGACATGCCAAGGTGAGTCACAGAAATGTTCCCATCAGTCTAATCAGCGACTGCACATTAAATCGAGCTTAGAATAAATTGCTGAAAATAGAGGATTCTGTATTACACTTGGTGTTACTTACAACTTGCCTTTACGGGATGCTCTAAAAATCTTGCGAAAGGTATATTTTTTTCAAGAGCCATAGAAATACGAAATGACAAGGCTCACTCGTTAGTTACGAAATGCAAAACAAAGCAGCAACCAGCCACCATTTTTGCCTATCAGATTAAAGCTAAAACTCTGGCAGTTCCCTATTACGAGCGTACTGATATGCTGTGTGACCTCTTTGGTGAGCAATTTTCCAGTATCTATCAACATTTTTAATGCACGCCCCCTCCAGCTATCCCAGTCCTAGAACTGTACCTTGCAGCAATGCTTACCCACTTGACCAAAGATGCATATACAAGGCTCTGCGCCGTGTCGTTTGTGTTTGCAAAAAAAAAGTAGCTACTGCTAGGAATCTCTGCTCTGCTTTCCTAACAGGCATCCCTACAGCTAAATGTCTCTGCTTTAGTAACTAAAACAACAACAACAACAACAAAATGCTTTCTATCCAATGGACTTGTCTGTAGCTTTTCAAATAAAGTGCTGAGTAATTTCAGTGGCTCTATGATTGTTTTCATAAACCCGAGAAGAGTCACCAGAGGTGTTATGATACCATATAAATGTCAAGAGGTGATTGAAAGGAACCCGTTTTAGTGTTTAATCATTGCTCGCTCTCATTTCGAGGCTATTTTTCCTACCCTGAGGGTTTAGCAGAATCAGGTCTTGTTTTCCAAACAGATTTTTCTCTCTAAACTTTCTTGTGTTTCTCTAAACTCCGAGTGTCCTTCATCTCGTACCTGATGGGCTTAGTCATTGTCAAATTCCTCCAGTATTGGAAAAAAAAAAAAAAAAGAAGAAGGGAAAAAAAAAAAAACTGGGATGGCTTTGGGGAAGTGGTGTTTTGCATCTCAGTGAAAATAGTGACCCGTCAAGCCACTCAGGCAATTAACATGTAGGAAGGAGAGATGGCCAGTGAAAGAGTGGATGATGTTTTGAAACAAACAAACAAACAAACAAAAAACTCCAGCATGGTCCTCTAGGGAAGAAATAAAAAATGTTTTATGCAGCCCTCTAAAATGCTCAATTAAGTTTATTTAGCAACTTTTTCCTAATGATGGCGTAACCGCTCAGAGTAGACATAACATTGCTTTATCCTGGATATTTACAATTGTATCTCAGAGCCCATTTGTCCTTGAGAGAGTAGCAATCAGCAAAGCAGACGATGAAACTATAAATCTATGGAATCGCTTTGCCGCATATCAGTGTCTCAACGTTATCGTGGTGAAATGAGTTCTTTTACCGAACACTATTGAATACGCCTCACAATCGCCATTTTTCAGTGGTTTAATCTACACTGTGAGTTGACTTGAAATTTTTTTTCCCCCCTGAAGCTCGGGCTATAAATAACACATCACAAAAGGACAAAGCTGAAGAATAAAAAAGGTTGGAACAGATTTTATTTTAAATCTTTCAATTTGTGTATTTCTAAAGTGAGCTCATGTATTCGCAATTCTTCCCTAGCCACTGTTTGTGCATCCGTGCTCAAGAGGGGGAAAGAAAGACTGTGACCGTATTTAACTCCGAAAAGCAATAAAAATCAGCGCTTTGTTCTACCGGCAACTCTTTCTTTCAGGCATCAGAACATAAATATGTCGCGTGTTGCTACCGTGCTGGGGAACAGGATCCCCACAATTTACTTAAGAACTTGAGGCTATCGTAACTTTTTGCACCCGAGAATGTGTCGGATAAGATGGGATGCAAGTTTTAAATGCCTTTAAAACTAGGCCCTTTCCTTCTGTCTAACCAAAATGAAGCAGTCCTCTCCCCCATCACCAAAGGCACACGCTTGTTAAAAGACAAACTGAGGCATATTCACATTTTTAAGGTTATTTGAGCAGGAATCCATTCACCTAGGGCTGTGCCAAACTGTTAGCGGTTAGGGGTATAAATGAACCAAAGAGCTCGGTCACCCGATGCACAGCCAGCCAATAAAAACGGACCCCGAGGTGGCACCTGGGGGACTCAGTCCGTTAAGCGTCCGACTCTTGGTTCGCACTCAGGTCGTGATCTCTCGGTTTCAGGAGTTTGAGCCCCTCATCCGGCTCTACGCTGATAGCGTGGAGGCGGTTTGGGATTCTCCGTCTCACCTCCCCCACTCGTGTTGTCTCTGTCTCTCTCAAAAGAAATAAATAAACAAACAAATGAAAACGAAACAAAACAAAAACCGGACACTGAGCTTTTGCAGTGAGGAAAGAAAGGGTATTTATTGGTGTGGCACTCCCCTGCCCAGGAGAATGGGGAGCTAATGATCCAAAGTCCCAAACTCCCTGATGGCTCACAAGTGAGGGCTTTTGAGGGCCAAATTTGGGGCGGGGGGGTCCCCTGAGGAGATGGATGTGGTTGACTGGAGGCCTATAAGATCATACTAGCAGGAGCTCTGGCGCCATCTTGTCTGGTCCCCAGAAGGTCTCTTCAATCTCAGGAGACTTGGAATCTGAAAACGTATCCTTACTTGTAAGCTAGTGGGGTTGCATATCTCCACGTTCTTTGGCTAGTCCAGCTGTGCCTGCGGGGGGATAAGACCTCCAGCGTTCATGCTTTCGTTTGAAGTGACAAGACGGCTGCCTGCTTCAGGAGCACTGGCCAACAGGAAGCCAGGGGAGAGACTTATCCTGGGAATGTGAGGAAGCAAAACGAGACATTACTCGATTGGCTGTAGCTTCAAGCCTAGTTAGCTGTTTGTGATAAGTTGTCCCTTTGCGTTTTGACTTGATAACTTTGAGGCATTCACTGGCTTGGATTTTGGTTTGCTTAAGTAGACTGCCCTGGCATGAGAAACACCTCAGTCTAATGGCCACCTTGTTTCATTAATGTAGCCCGCCTTGGATTTACGCTTTAACGTTCCAGACCTTTTCCATTAAATCAAACCCATGCTAACTGATGTAGCCAAATAGTATGAATTGCTTTGAAACTACAACACCACTCGGCTCTTTATCCGGGTAACCCGCCGTCCTGCATCTTTATAAACGTCACAAAAGTTGGAGGTGGCAAGTTTCAAATTGGCGGAAATTTGGGATTTAGTGAGTCACTAGGCATCACACGCCATTTCCTTACTAAGCAGACATGGAAGAAGCAGAGAATTTTGTCTGTTCATCAGATGTGTGTTTTATTATTGGCCTCACCCAGAGCAGGAACATCCAGAGCGGGAAACTGGCACTTAATCACATTTAACAAGAGGAGATTGAAGTTCTGGAAATTCTCGTTTGGCTACTTATCTGGATACCGTGTAAATCGCATAAAATGCTTCCTTTTTGAGCTTGGAAAATAAAGTTTCATCTTTGTGTTCTAACACAGTGAACACTTAATTCCATTAACGATAATTATGCTGCAGTTGAATTGCTTATTTGTCTATCACGGCTCGTTATTATAAGTTATACTCTATTAATTTGGGGGGAAAAAACAGACTCCATATTTGTAGGCATATGGATCCACAACACCAAAGCATTTTTTTTTTTTTTTTACAAGAAAGACGAATAAACAATTGAAGGAACTATAGGGTCAGGATAAGGGTAAGGAACTGTAATTTTACCTGGATCCTATACTCACTTGTGGAAAATGCTATTTTGTTTTCATCAGTGACACGTGAGGAACGACGGCTGAAGCAATTTCCCTCTTATTACCATCTTAGTGCCCACGTAAATCTGTCACTTTCAGTGCCTGAGAGCTGGTGAAGTTCAGCTTCAGACAGTAATTTTCAGAGGCCTAAAAAGCACCGAGAAAAATGAATCTGTTATTTTGGTAATCCATCTGCAAGCTCAAATGCAGCGGAATACCACTTTTGAAAATGTTCTCTTGCAGATAGGAATTGACAGTGTAGCTGTGTTTTAGATTAGCAGTCTTTGTGTGTGTGTGTATATGTACACGTGGGGTGGGGAGTGACTTTAGGGACACGTCATTTGCAAATACTTCCCCAGTAGCACGGTACCACCGGATCGGTATACAACGGAAGTGAACATAGGAATTGGGGCCTGAAGGGGAGCAGAATTTGCCACCCCAAATCATGCCTCTTTGACACGGGATTGTTTTTGCCTGGTGCTTTTGCAGAAGCAGCAGACTCAGGAGAAGCTCTGAAAACCTGGCAAAAGTTACCCTTTTATAACAGAAACGTAAATATTTGTAAATATTTTTTGCAATTTCATTTTCTTCTCAAGTTTACCATCTTAATGGTTTTTTATGTATGTTTTTTCATCATGATAAATGTACCCTTTAATCCCCATCCCTTATTTCTCCCATCCCCCAAACCCACCTCCCATTTGGTAACCATCAGTTGGTTCTCTCTAGCTAAAGGTCTGTTTCTTGGATTCTCTCTCTCTCTCTGTTTTCCTTTGCTCGCTTTTCTTTCTTAAAAACCACATAAGAGTGAAATCATATGGTATTTGTCTTTCTCTGACTTATTTCACTTAGCATTGTACTCTCTAGCTCTATCCATGTTGTTGCGAATAGCAAGATTTCATTCTTTTTTATGGCTGAGTAATATTCCATATGCATGCCACATCTTTATCCATTCATCTGTTGATGGCCATTGGGCTGTTTCCATAGTTTGGCTATTATAAATAATGTCGCAATAAACATAGGGCTGATTCCTTTGAATTAGTGTTTTGTATTTGGGGGGCAAATGCCCAGGAATGCCATCACTGCATCGTAAGGCAGTTCTACTTTTAATTCCGTGAGGAACCTCCACACTATTTTCCACAATGGCCGCACCGGTTTTCATTCCCCCCCAACAGCGCACGAGGGTTCCTTTTTCTCCACATCTTCACCAACACTTGTTGTTTCTTGTGTTTTTGGCTTTAGCTAGTCTGAAAGGTGTGAGGTGATATCTCATTGGAGTTTTCATTTGCATTTCCCCGATGATGAGTGATGTTGAGTATCTTTTCATGTGTCTGTCGGCCATCTGGATGTCTTTGGAGAGACGTCTGTTCATGTCTTCTGCCCACTTTTTTAATTTCTTTTTTAATGTTTATTTATTTTTGAGAGAGACAGAAAGCGAGCTGGGGAGGGGCAGAGAGAGAGAGGGAGACACAGAATCCAAAGCAGGCTCCTGGCTCTGAGCTGTCAGCACAGAGCCCGACATGGGGCTTGAACTCACGAACCGAGAGATCATTGACCCGAGCTGAAGTCGGACGCTCAACCAGCTGAGCCACCCAGGCGCCCCTCTGCCCATTTTTTAAATTGGATTATTATTATTTTTTTGGTGTCGGTGTATCAGTTCTTTATATATTTTAGATACTAACCCTTTATCAGATATGTAATTTGCAAATATCTTCTCCCATTCAGTTGATTACCTCTTAGTTTTGTTGATTATTTCCTTCACCATGCAGAAACGTTTTATTTTGATGTAGTCCCAATAGTTTATATCTGTTTGTATTCCCCTTGCCTCAGGAAGCATATCTAGAAAAATGTTGCTACGGCCAATGTCAGAGAGATTACTACCTGTGCTCTCTTTGAGGACTTTTATAGTTTCATGTCTCACATTTAGGTCTTTAATCCATTTTGAGTTTATGTTTGTGTATGCTAAAAGAAAGTGGTCTAGCTTTACTCTTTTGCATGTGGTTGTCTCGTTTTCCCAACACCATTTGTTGAAGAGACTAGACTGCCTTTTGCCCATTCCTCTTTGACAAAGAGTAATTGACCGGATAAATGTGGGTTTATTTCTAGGTTTTCTGTTCTAGTCCATTGATCTGTGTGTCTCTTTTTATGTCAGCACCGATACTCTTTTAATTATTACCACGTTGTAATATAAATTGAAATCTGGAATTGTGATACCTCTAGGGTATTTTTCTTTTTTTCTTTCTCAAGATCGCTGTGACTGTTTGAGGTCTTTTGTGCTTCCAAACAAATTTTAGGATTATCTGTTCTAGTTCTATGAGAAATGCTGTTGGCATTTTGATAGGGATTGCATTCAATCTGTAAATTTCTTTGGGTAGTTGTGGACATTTTCACAATATTTGTTCTTCCAATTCCTGAGCATGGAATGTCTTTCCATTTCTTCATGTGTTCTTGAATGTCTTTCATCAGGGTTTTATAGTTTTTAGAGTACCTCTTTAAGTTTATTCCCGAGTATTTTATTGTTGTTGTTGTTGTTTTTAACAACTGATAACCAATTTATTAAAAAAGTTTATTTAAGCATCCGCAATGATGACTTCAGTGTCGACTCCTGGCTCAATACTGATGGAAGTAATCTGCTTAACAATCTCAGAAGGACTGTGCCAGCCAGTGAGTCACTTGTGGATCCTCATCTGAGAACGATCCCAAGCCTTAGAACCTTCACCGCAAAGAGTTTTACTTGTAGAGATTCTCAGTCTTTTTTAAAAAATGTTTATTTATTTTCGAGAGACACAGAGAGAGAAAGAGAGCAAGTGGGGGTGGGGGAGAGGGGCAGAAAGAGAGGGAGACACAGAATCAAGAGGAGGCTCCAGGCTCTGAGCTGTCAGCACAGACCCTGACGCAGGGCTCGAACCCATGAACTGTGAGGTCACGACCTGAGCCGAAGTCGGACGCTCAGCCGACCGAGCCACCCCGGCGCCCCTGATTCTCAGAGTCTTGGTAAACATCCGGACTGGTCCTTTCACTTTGAGATTCTTCTCCTTTGCCCTCTGGTCAAGTCAGCGTGTACCTTCTCCAAAGATTTTACATTGCGGCTGGTTAGAGTAATTCTCATTCTGTGAATCGCCCCCTCGGGTTCCATGGGTGTCTTCCCGGTGTCTTTAAAAGCCATGGCTATGACCAACTTGCTGCTCAGCAAAAGCAAAAAGTGGGGAGTCGGGAGCAGGAGTGGGATGTCCAGAGATCCACTCTACCTGTAACTGCACCTTCCTCAAAGAACGGATTATGTTATTGTTTACGGTGCAACTGTAAATGAAATTTTTCTCTTAATTTCACTTTCTGTCCCCTCATTATTAGCGTCTAGGAATGCAACAGATTCCTGTACGTTGACTGTGTATCCTGCGACTTTACTGAACTCATTTATCAGTTCGAGTAATCAGTCCCGGTCTTGGCGTTTTCTATACGTAGTATTATGTCATCTGCGAGTGGTGAGGATTTTGTTTCTTCCTTGCCATTTTGTCTGCCTTTTATTTCTTTATGTTGTCTAATCGCTGTTGCTAGGACTCCCCGTGCAGTGTTGAGACACAGTGATGGGAGTGGTAAGAGACTTCTTTATTTCTTCTTTGATTTCTTGATTGGCTGAGAAATGTGTATTTGTAAAGGAAATCTCCACTTGTAAGGGTGTCCCCCTCTCTGTACCGGGAAGAGAAGGATGACCAAATCTCTAAAAATTCTTATCAATGGAGAAGGCAGTGATTTGTGTCTGTGTAACAACCATACCCTCCTTTACTTTACCCTCTTTACCTGGCAACCTCCCATAACTGGCGCCCCGCCCCATTATCTTCCTTTGTCTTTAGACGGAGGTAGACTTAAAATGGCGGCCTGGGGGCGCCTGGGTGTCTCAGTCGGTGAAGCGTAAGGCTTCGGCTCGGGTCACGATCTCGCGGTCCGTGAGTTCGAGCCCCGCGTCGGGCTCTGTGCGGACCGCTCAGAGCCTGGAGCCTGTTTCCGATTCTGCGTCTCCCTCTCTCTCTGCCCCTCCCCCGCTCGCGCTCTGTCTCTTAATAATAAATAAACGTTAAAAAAATTAAAAAAAAGAAAAGATGGTGGCTTGGGCCATTTTAGGACGTTATTCAGGTTTCCTGGGTATCTGCCAAGTATATAGGAGGTATACATGTTATTAAACATCTTTTTTTTTTTTTTAAATGTGTATTTATTTTTGAGAGAGAGAGAGAGAGAGGGCATGCAAGTGGGGTTTGGGGGGGGTGGTACAGAGAGAAAGAGGGAGACAAAGAATCCCAAGCAGGCTCTACGCTGTCACAGGAAGCAAACAAGATCACAGAAGCCAGAAGTTTGCCAGGGGAGTATCGAGCCTCGGGCGTCTGGCTGGCCCCTTTTATCTTGTTTTTACTAGCTTTTCTTCTCAGTAAGGAAGAATTACCTACTCTAGTTACCACCCGATAGGGAGATGTAAAGAATCCTGCCAGCAATAGACCCCTCTGTAGGAGTAGAGACATGGGAAATAACACAAGTTAATATTGCATAAGCATTATCACATCCACATGCTGTAAGGTAATAGAACAATCTGGACCGACTTACAAAGTCTGGACAGAATGTCCCATACATCGATACCTTAAAATGGAAGAAAGAACAATGAAAACGTCTCTTACCTCCTCGAGAGACATATAGATGCACCGTGGTTGTTGCTTGTATATCTCCTGAGAGACTTAATTTCAAAAGTGTCTGTTCATATTTCCGAGAGTCAGAAGATATGTGAATTGAGTTGTAAAAAAAAAAACTCAAAAGGGTCAGCCTCTTCAGTTGCCATGTCAGCTTTCTAGAGACATCCTAAGAAGGGAAGGGTCCTCAAAGAGAATGTCCTCATGTTACCCTTAGAATCTACATTTGTAATTGGTCATTGTTTTTCATTGTTTGAGTATATTCATATGTGTTTACTATGTATCTGATGTATCTGTTAAGGCATATGTGGTTCTGCTGAGGGTTTTGTTCTCCTCAACTAACATGTGTTCACATTTCTCGGAAGATCCGGTCCCTATGTTCTCCTTTCAGACATCCACGCACAAGGTTGAGCGTTGGTTCGGAATGAGTTGCCCCAAGATGTGCCACTTTGGCCTGCAGATTGTTTCAAACTGAAAACAGTTCAGGCCCAAAAGAGAGCAGTCACCATAGACAATGGCATTACGATGTGAACCGAGGTTGGCAGACAAGAATTGAGCCGAGTCTGTTTGTTAAAATTCCTCTCTGTGTCTCATTGCTTCTTTTTCTTTTTAAATGCTTATTTATTTTGAGAGAGAGTGAGTGGGGGCGGGGGCGGGGGAGGCAGAGAGAGAGGGAGGGAGAGATTCCCAAGCGGGCCCTGCCCCGTCAGCCCAGAGCCCGACACAGGGCTCCATTCCATGAACTGTGAGGTCATGATCTCGGCCGAAATCAAGAGTCCGACGCTCAACTGATTGAGCCACCCAGGTGCTCCTGTGTCTCATTGTTTCTGTGTGGCCTAGCAATCCTCTGTTTACCCAGAATTTACTCTTTTTCATCTTCCTGTAAATTGCTTTCCTTCCCTTTGAAGTCCCAGACCCCTAACCCCTTCTTAGTTCCGGATGACATACCTCATTTTATCTGACTATCTTTGGAACCATTCATGTTTATGGGGATTCCCCATAGTTAAGTAATTAATTTTCTGTTGCTCTATCCCATGCCAATTCTTAGACCAGCCAGAAGAACCTTGAACATTACAGAAGAGTTTTTCTTCCCCAACGCAAGCATATATCAAAGGGATAAGAATGATGGCAGGAGGGTCATGGTTGGGGATGGTTCAGTCGGTAGAGCATGTGACTCTTTTTTTTTTTTTTAAGTTTATTTATTTTGAGAGAGACAGAGACAGGGAGGGGAGGGGAGGGGCAGAGAGAGAGAGAGAATCCCAAGCAGGCTCCACACCATCGGCACAGAGCCCGATGCGGGGCTCGAACTCACAAAACCGTGAGATCATCGCCTGAGCTGAAACCGAGAGTTGGACGCTTAACCGACTGAGCCACCCAGGCGCCCCGAGCATGTGGCTCTTGATCTCTGAGTGGTGAGTTTGAGCCCATGTTGGGCACAGAATTTACTTTAAAAAAATGGAGGGAGGAAAATCTATGGAAATGTTTGGGTGAAAGGAAATCTTTTCTTAAAGCATCAACACTGTCGACTGTATCACAGCTTCCTTTTTTTTTTTTTTTTTTAATGTTTGTTTATTTATTTTGAAAGAGAGAGGGCATGAGCTGCGGAAGGGCAGAGTGAGAGGAAGAGAGAGAATCCCAAGCAGGCTCTGTGTTGTCAGCGCAGAGCCCAGCACGGGGCTCAGTCTCACCAGCTGTGAGATCGTGACCTGAGCCAAAATCAAGAGTCAGACACTTAATTGAGCCACCCAAGTGCCCCTACCATGTCACAAACTTCCAGCCATACTTGCTCGATGAGAGACTATGAGACGGGGTGAAGGCAGCCTGTTTGGCCAGAATCGCTCAAGACAAGTATCCGAAACTAGCAGAACCCTAGACAAATGTCTGGCAGTGATTGGGATCATTATGCTCTCATCATTATACCGAATCATCCCTGAATGCTGAGAGAAAACGGTCTCTACTATTAGATTGTTCTGAATGGCAGAGTTATTCCAGGTAGTTTGTGAATTGGCCATTACCAGAAATATTGTTTTGGCACCCACAGTTTTAAATCCCAGTTCCTTTTTCCTTGAAAGAGAAAAAAAAAAAAAAAAAACAGAGAGACCTGTCTAGTGCTCTTTTCTTCCCATTTAGGATGCGAAAGCTTTCGGACGGGCCGTAATGATGGGCTTCAATCAAAATCGAATTCACGTAAGCATACACATAAAATCAAATAGACACACACCCTGCCTTTGGTGAGCAGAGACTTCATTCAAAAGGATCATCAAGAGGGGGAGAGGCAGCTATTGTCATAGGGAAAACACTGACCTGAAGATCTCCAAAGCATCCCTAGAGTTCAGTAAAAAGCTGCCTTTTACGGAGAGGTGTAAACAAAGCTGGAAAGAACGAGGTGCCGGGGAAGTGAGCCGAAAGGGGGGGGCAGGATCACATTGTCGATCCAGCCTGCTTTCCAAGAGGGGCCCTTAAGGAGTTGCCGGAAACTGGCTCCGGATGAGGGTGGGCCAGATTTCAGAGGCCTCGGGGAAGGTTGGACTCTTACCAAGAGTTTGGTTGGGAAGTGTTTTGTTCCACAGATCAGTAGAGACAAGCATTTGTCTGATTACTTATGAGGCAAAGAATACGGAACTCTGGAGGATCTATGTCTTGACCTTGGCTTAGATACCCTAGCAGAGCATGTGTGAATCTTAACGTAAGTCATGTGGGAAAGGATGATTCTTTGCAAGAAGACATTTTCTGAAACGAAAGAGCAGTAGATTCCTCTGACCTCATGTTTTCCAGGAGTGTAGGGCTCGGGTAAAATTCAATGCTGTCTCTAACGTCTTTCACTGAAGGTCAAGGCATGAAGGTATAAAGGAGAGGACGGGAGTCTTTTGGTTTAACGGCGTGAAAAACACCAGGAGGTTTTAGTTGGTATGCGCCACCAATGTGACCTGTGGCAGGATGGGGGTGGGGGTGGGGGATTTGGGGTCACGTTAGTAGAAGTCTATTAGGTGGGACGATCCACAGTCTACTGTGGAGATAGTGCTGGTCAAAATATATCCCGAGCAACATATTCAGCTCTGTCTATGCGTGTTGCAGCGTTTTTCGCAGATTATGAATTTAATTCTTCCCTTATCTCTTTCTAAAGTAAATAGGCCTACCTTAAAGTACTTCAAGGACTGTCGTATGAAAGTGGGATTATGGGTGTATCTGTAACGGGGCGAAACTTAGCACGTCAGGCTCCATTTTGCTTCTACTTCCCTCGCTGCTGTGACCTATAGCTTAGAAACTTCCGCTTCGCCCTGCAGGCAGGCGTATTAATCATCGAAGGAATTTTGCTTACAGCTAAGATTTATAAACACTTTTCTTCACCCCCAATCGACCTCCCCCGAGGAGATCAGGAAGTAGCCGAGTAGTCCCCATCCTAATTCCTCAAGATGGAGGAAAGATCGTAACTCAGGGAGGAGTTGAAAACTGTGCCCCGTAGTGTTAATGAAGTGGAAACTAGCAGAAAATGTAAAGCTTGTTTTTTCAGAGAGCTATTCCCGCCCCCCCCCCCCCATCAGCTACTGTGTCTTTTCAGACCCCACTAACAAACTCACTAGCTCTCTCTGTAGAAGCTTGGACTCAAGGTCAACTGATGCGTTTCCAGCCTGTGAACCAGCAAGGGCTTACGTTCCTTACTCAAGATAACAAGCCCAAGTCTCCGTCCTGTTTATAACAGTGCTCAGGGCATGCCGATAGCCCCCTCTCCTTGTCCTAAAATAACCTCTTAGAGTCAGGGGCTGAATTTTGCCTCGTTCTGATGTTAAGTCTTCGCCCCAAAGTGAGCACGGCTTGGGTGTTTCATCAATTTTCGCTCAATGTGCAACTCCGTCTTTCCTCGGGAAAAATCGTAAGTTTGCCTGCCCTTTTCGCCAATAGGTATGTAATCCCGGCCCCTATGGTTATAAACAAAACCCCAAAAACCCTGCGCTCTCTCCCGCTTCAGGGAGACACATTTGAGACCCGTTCTCCCACCTCCTCCTTTGGCTGCCCTCTCAAATAAACTCTTTGCTCGCTCCATGCTTGATGTCTCCGTGATTGGCTTTGCTGCACATCAGGCGGAAGGACTTGGGTTCGATTACACATCTTTCATAGTTTCTGTGGGAGGAAGTCAAATCAATGCGCAGGAGTTATAGAAGGCAAATGCCTGCTCAACAAAAGGAAGACTGTTACCCTTTCCTTCTCCAAAGGACGTCCAGTCACTCAACGGATTCAGGCAGAAACTGAAGGCTCACCAAGCTTAGGTGTCGGAGGAGAAGTTCTTCTTTGGTTTTGCTTGCTTGTTTGTTTGTGTTTAGAGAAAGAGAGAGAGCAGGAGCAGGAGAGAGAGGCAGAGGGAGAGAGGGAGAGAATCTTACTAAGCAGGCCCCATGCCCAGTGTGGAGCCTGCGGTGGGGCTCGATCCCATGGCCCTGGGATCATGACCTGAGCTGAAATCAAGAGTCTGCCATCCAACCAACTGAGCCACCAGTCATCCCAGAGGGGCTCTTCTTTGGATGAGAGGTTTGGTCTGATTTCTTAGTTCCCTTTCCAATTCCGTGATCCTGTGACTCTCCTAATTGACCACTTCGACCTAATTCTGATTTGTCTTTCGTGATGTATAAAAGCTGTGCTGTTCCTTCGTCACCCTTGATTTCTTTCTTCTCTGATTAAAACGCCCGTGCTTATTTCCATAGTGAAGAGCCCTCATTGTTGGTCAGTAGCACACTCACATTCACACACAGGCTAAAGCTGGGCTCTGAGCCCTCTTTTCCTGATTGAAATGTTTTATCTTCTACGCAAGGTAGAGGGTTCTTACCTGAGCGTCACAACCAAAAGTAACCATTGTCATGTCGGTCATAGTTTCTCCTGTCAATCTTAGGGAAACACCGAGACAATTCGTGCCCAGGAACACTTCTATGATACGTACATTGTCGGGGAGGAAAACGGTAATTTGTCTTCTGTTCTTCTAAACTCTTAGATGGGGCCCTTAAACCACAAGAAAGAGCGGTGAGAGAAGAAAGAAGTTCGTTAACACAGATAGTTCATATATACATGGCAGACAGCCGGGAAAAAGAGATGGCTTAAAATGTGGCCTTAAATATCATCTTTATCAGAAAACATAAAAAGAACCTCAACAAAGCAATACAGGTATGAACGACTGAATAGAAGAGTGGACCAGTAAAGCAAACAAACAATTCACGGAAAAAAAGTAGAAATACCCAATCAACACATTAAAATATGTACAGGGTCATTAACAAGAGCCCAACAAGCCTCACTAGTTGAATGGAAACGTCATAGTCAAGAGCACCGGTGGACCGGCTGGGAGAACATTTAGCTTTCTATCAAAGCGAGCCAGCGGGGCGCCTGGGTGGCTCAGTCGGCTGAGCGTCCGACTTCGGCTCAGGTCATGACCTCTTGGTTTGTGAGTTCAAACCCCATGTCAGGCTCACTGCTGTCAGCACAGATCCTCTGTCCTTTTCTCTTTGCCCCTCCCTTGCTTGTGCTCTCTCAAAAAATAAGTAAAACGCTTAAAAAAAAAAAAAAAAAAAAAGAGCTACACCCTTGAAGGAATTAGTCTCTTCAATCCCACCACCTTCGTGAAGCAATGCTGTCAGCTCGGTGGGGTTCTCGAGTCACAGAGATTCTTCGTCTACATTTCTAGGCTTGATTTACTGATGGCTGGTGTCCACTGAGCCGCTACTGATGTTCCGTCTTAGTTCCAGCTACTTATAAGCAAAAGTGGATGTGGTTACTCCACTCCCTGGACAGAACTCAAGGTGGGCTTAATAGCTCTGGCCGATATGGCCCTTCCTGAATCGTTTTACATTTCGGGGCTGTTGCCAATGTCCCAGGGGTCTGGTCTGCCACTTTGAAGACTACAGACTGGCAGATTAAATACGCCCCTCTTTGGAGTCCTGAACTATGGAAACAAATTTCAACTGGCAGTCAGACAGACTGAGCCACTCATGTAAATGTCTATAGTAAGGGCCCATTCTCTGATGAGACCAAAGGGAATATAGCTGCTGAGCAAGCCTGCTCAGATGGCCTTCATCACCGGCCAGCTTCATCACTGGCCTGAACGTGGCAATATATCCACCCTAGACCAGTCCTGAATTAAAGGACTATATGCTTCTGGTGCCGAACTTGCAACTAACTGCCCAAAAGTTGACCCATTTGACTCACAGTAGGAGGACATGTTGCAAGAGCCTTTGCTCTTTCCTTCTTTGGACAAATTGACTGAATAGAATCTTGATTCCTCTTTTAAGGCTATCTGTGGTACTTCGTTACCGTCAACGCTTTTTCTGGTCATGGTGTTGCTGTTCCAATGCAATCCGAGAACTGCGGCCACCCAGGTAGGACCCTTATGTCAAAACCGTACCGTGTTCCCTTTTACAAACCATCTACAGTCTGACAGTCGTTTGCTTTTTGTCATAAAAGTCACTCAAAAAGGGGCTGGTGGTCATGATATTTGGTAGACGTCCATGTCCCTTTGCGTCTTCGAGCTGCTGACATCATGAAGAAGTGGAATGGATTTTAAAAAATAATCTAGGGCGCCTGGGTGACTCGGTAGGTTGAGCGTCTGACTTTGGCTCGGGTCACTATCTCGCGGTTTGTGGGTTCGAGCCCCGCATCGGGCTCTGTGCTGACAGCTCAGAGCCTGGAGCCTGCTTCAGATTCTGTCTCTCTCTCTCTCTCTCTCTCTCTCTGCCCAACCCCCCCTCCCACACTCTGTCTCTCTCTCCTTCAAAAAAAATAAATAAACGTTAAAAAAATTTTTTTAAAAAAATCTGCAAATTGTTTCTGCCTCTGCCTCTTATCTCTTTCTGGTCCATACCTTTTAGTAAGACAATTCGGTTGCAGAATGTGGCATAGGGACAGAAAACGTTTTCCTTCCTCTCTTCTAGGTTCTTCTGTCTAGTAATTATATTGATATAAAACAGATTAACAGGAGAAAAACAAATTTTAATTTCATACGTATGGTAGACCCATAAAAATATGAGACCATAAGGCAGTCAGTCAAGCAATTGAGGCTTCTATAACACCCTGAGCTAAGGAAATAGGTAGGGATCTGATGAGATTTGGGGGTGATGGTGGGATTCAGAGCCAATGGCCAAGAAAGAGTTCTTGAAGATGGCTTTGGTGCAAAAAGGTGATTTTATTAAAGCAAGGGGACAGGACCCGTGGGCCCAAAGAGCTGCACTGGGGTTGTGAAGCGTGACTGCTTATATACTGTAGAGCTGGTGGAGGTAAAGTCAAGAGGAAGTTTCTAAAAGGGATTTCCATACGCCAAAGAGGGTTTACAGCATACTGGAGGCCTAGCTATTGTCAGGCTAAGGTTGTTTTTCCCTCTAGCAAAGCATTATCATTAAGATAGTAGGGAGTTCCTGGACATTAGGCTGTTGGTAAGATTGCCTTTTTCTTGTAATTTACTAAGATAGTTGCAAACCAATGGAGACCCAAGTCCTGCATGACTGTGATCTCTATCAGTGAACCATTTGTTTTCTGTCTTTTCCTTTGTTCTTGAGCAGCCAGGAGTGCCTGAGGAGTGTCACACATAACCCGCCTGGGGGCGAGGGGTGTTTGCGGGTGTCAGCTGGCCTTATGCTCCCTCATCAGATCTGGGGACACAAAGGGAAGGAGAACCACTCACAACGAGGTAAGAAGAGATGTTTGGGAAACAAAGGTTGCCCTGTTATGCAAATGAGCTTCTCAAATAAAAAGGTATCTCTAGTAAGATCTCTCTTCCCGGCACAACTTTCCTGGTACCCCCTTTCCAAGGTCAATTTAGGCAACTGAGGAGAGAGAAAAAGCTTTTGCTGCATCTGGTGGATTTTGATTGCCTTGAGCTCAAAATACCCCCCCATGCCAAAGTGACATATTTTAAGGTGGTAAATTCTACTCTCCTTCAGTGGCCAACCCAGAGTGGGTTGATCTGTTGGCTTCCTCCTGGGTTGTAATCAGAGAAAAGGGAAGAGAAAAGAGATAAAACTATTTGGAACATTCAGGATTATTCCCTGACCACTGCTGGGCATTGTGTCTTTTTCTCCTACCAGGAGCCTCAGGTAGGCCTGGCTGATATGTTACGGAACCCGGTCTGGATCACCCGGCGGAAGACCCAAGCAGCACTCGGAGATCTTGGAAGGCAGGAGGTTTATTTCCCACTGGTGGGCTCAGAGGAGATCACTCTCCAGAGGTCTGAATCCGGAGCGTAAGCATGGGGGACAATTTATAGTCTGTTACTTCTGCATTCCGCGTTAGTAGTAATTTGGCTTGCATTGGGCCTTCTCCACTGATAAGATTCTTTAGTGATTTAGAATCATTCTTCTCTTCCTGGTACCTTGAGAGAGACACCCTTACAAATGGAGATTTCCTTTATAAATGTAAATTTCCCTCACAAAAGGGTAACTTCTACTCTTACTTTCAGAGCTCCTCCCATATCTTGCTCTTTCTCAAACTAAGCCCCTAAAAATAATCCTTGTGCCAAAGAGGCATCCTTAGGGTAGCATATTCTGGTCTCCTACGGTCATATTTTGGGGTGACGTATTCTGGTGTTCTATAATATAAGTACTCCTAGTCCTCCCTAAGTGATTTTTTATTTACACGAGGAGATTAGACTCAGTGATAGTTACAAGCGTTGAAAGCAGGGTAGTTAGACAAATGGTGGAATCACCTTCACTGCTAGATTTAATTACTGGGAGACATTCCAAAACCTAATCTCTACGCTTAGAATCCTAGGTTTGGGTTAATTGACCCCCGAGGCTGTTCCAGTGCTAATTCTTCAGTATTATATTGCACATACCAAGGGAGTAAATCACTTTTATATGGATGTGGATAGATCATCAAGCAATAAAAATGCTAATGCTCTGGGGCCAAATCCAGAGCTTTCTAGGGCTCAGGTTCCTTTTGGACCTCAGTGGGAGGTACTCACCCACGGTGCGTGAATCGAACGTTCCGTTCCGTGAATCGAACGTTCCGGTTGCCGGTTGCCTGATGGCACAGTGAAGCTGACTTCTGGAGAACATTTAATTTACTTATTTTAGAATCAGTTATACTCATAGTCAGGAAGCACCTTTCTCGAGGCTCTTTCTTTCTCGTACCTTTATCCGCAACTGTTCCACACAGGGAGTTTTGCTATTTAAGAAAAAAAAAAAAAAAGTATCCAAGGAAGATTTTCACCATAGCTGCAATACTTTGGAAGTTTTGTTCTCACCGAATCTTAACTCCCGAGGCTGCGGTTTAAAGCCTTTTTGTCTTGTTGCTTCCTCAATAGAAGTTGGAGGCTAACTCATGGAATCTGATCAAAGATAAACTGAGGCGTATTAAAATTTTAAGGATTTATTTGAGCAGACATCAGTTTGAATCAGGCGGTACCAATCAAGAAGTGGTTAAAAGTGCTCTGTTGAAGGGAGCTGGGGAAGTTTTTTTTAAAAGAGAAAAGGCAGAAGGAAGTAAAGAAGTTACTGGTTAATAGCTTAAAACTGAGTCGGCTGCGATTGGTTCTCTTTAGATTTCAGTTTTTATAACTTTGAGGTATTTACAGGCTTAGACTGTGCTCTGCTTATGGAGGTGCCGTTAGAGCCGCCTTAGTCCGACGGCCTCCTTGTGTCATTAATTTCACAAATCTGCTGCATGTTGGTTTCCCATGTTTTCACGTCCAGTCGTTGGTGACAACAGGAGATTAACAATAAATGTGTATCTGCTTCTTTTGAGAAGACAAGAGCATGCGAGAGTGGGGGAGGAGCCGAGAGAGAGGGAGAGAGAGAATCCCAAGCAGGCTCCGCCCTGTCAGTGCAGAGCCCAACCCGGGGCTCGATCCCATGAAACGTGAGATCATGACCTGAGCCAAGGTCAAGCGTTGGACGGCTTAACCGACTGGGCCACCCGGGTGCCCCTAAGATGAGATTGTTTCTAAGGGAGTAGTTTTGACATAAGAACAAAGTAAGGGGCGCCTGGGTGGCTCAGTCCATTAAGCGTCCGACTCTTGATTTCGGCTCAGGTCACGATCTTGTGGTTCATGCGTTCGAGCCCCACATCGGCCTCTGTGCTGACGGTGTAGAGCCTGCTTGGGATGCTCTCTCTCCCTCTCTCTCTGCCCCTCCCCTGCTTGTGCTCTTTTTCTCCAAATAAATAAATACACTTAAGAAAAAAAAAAGAATGCATTGAGTCCTGGCCGGATGTCATTATCTCATTCGTTCTCACTGATAAGTACTCAGTAGCTCAGCTGCTGAGGGGCCCCACTGGGGGCTTATCAACACAAATATATGAAGGAGCTACTATGGCAAGGGGACACTGTGACTATAAATACCAAGAGTCTGTGAAGACCAGCTGAGAGTATTTGGTCTGGGAACGGCTGTACTTTGTTGATCTCAAATAGCTCTCTGAGGACCTTGGGGCCATTGGTTCCTGCTGCAGTCGAGGCGATTCTTTTTACCAGCAGTGCCCAAACCTGTGCAGTGGTCCCTTGAAGACTATCCTCTTGCCTGTCAATCAACACCAGTGTCGTGGGGTCCCTAGCAAGGCGCTGTGGCAGCAGGGGACTTGTACGGTTGAGCTTGGAGCCGAACATCAACTCTTGGTTGGCTAAGCCGTCTCTCCCAAGCACCACATTCGGGCCGTTTTCCTTTCATCTGCCCCTGCCTGGAACAGTACTGTAGCCGGGGTGCTGGGGTGCAAGAATTCATGGCCCTGGGGGTACCAAACGGACCAGGTTCAGCCACTCTGCGGTGGCAAAATCCAAAGGCAGACAGATGGGTGGGGGTGAAATAAGCAAGGACTTCATTTCGGTGAGGCCAACCCCAGGAAGACAGCAGACCAGTGTCTCGAAAAGTGCCTCCAAAGTGCCAAAAATAGTTCCGGGTCTATAAGGACAGCGTGGGACCAAGGTGGGTGGGTACCTGCGGGTGGGCTGGAGAAGGTCAAATCCATCATTGTTTTGGCGTTCATCACGAGTGGCGTCTTGCCGGCTCAGGGCAGGCCTTAATGTTTCGGGGGAGGGGGGGGTCATTTCCATTCCTATCAGAGGATAATTTACCCTCATGATCTTCTGCCTGAGCCAAGAGACAGCTGGAAAGAAGAACCCAGCTAGAAAGTTTGAGGTCAAAACGGAGACAGCCAAAGTCCTCTTTCAATAGTGTGATTGATCTATCATCGGTTTGGAGTACGTTATTTCTTTGTTGGCTTATTAAGAGACATTGTCCTGTAGGCTGTTGTCTTGTGAAATTCCCACAGCGAACCTGCGTTAAATAAATGGCTGGCTGGCATAGGGGCGCCTGGGTGGCTCAGTTAAGCATCGAACTCTTGGTTTCGGCTCAGGTCACGATCCTCACGGCTCACGCATCGGGCTCCGCGTTGACCGTGTGGAGTGGGCTTGGGATTCTCTCTCCGTCTCTCTCTCTGCCTGTTCCCCACGTGTTCTCTCTCTCTCTCTCTCTCTCTCTCTCTCGAAATAAATAGACTTAAAAAAAAAAAGAAAAGAAAAAAGTAAATTGCCAGCAGGGACAAATTCAGTCTCCACGCATAATTTTGCCTTCCAAACCAAAGCAGAATCCAACAGTCTTGTCGCACAGATGCGGAAACAGAGAGTCCCGAGGGGTTAACTCAGGGCATTACTCTGGGTCCCCCAGTTAACGCTATCGAAAAGGCCAAAGTTAGGATCTTTAGCTCTTTGGTTTTTGTCCTGCTTCAAGCTGCTACCGTAGAATCCTGCTCGGCCTCGTGGCTTTGCCCCGCGATTCGCTGTGTCCACATCAGCGTACAATTCTACACAAATCTGGGCTTTTCGTCTGAGATTTTACCTTTTCGCTCTTCGGTCAATTAATTTAAGTAGACGAAAGTACAAATATTTCATGGAGTACTTAACAGGATGATTCAAGTGACCTTGGATGGCGGGGGGCGGGGCGGGGGGGGGGGCACCTGACGAGGAAACCCTAGAGTGGCAGTGGAGACAAAACCAAAACCAAACGAAGCCCCAACAAGAGCCCTCTCTGAATTGCATTTATTATTTTCTTCTTTGTGTGCCTCAGAGATAACCCTGTCTGATCTCTCACATTTATAAAAGAAGCCTTAGAGGGGCGCCTGCGTGGCTCACTTGGTTAAGCGTCCGACTCCGGCTCAGGTCGTGATCTCGCGGTCCGTGAGTTCGAGCCCCGCGTCGGGCTCTGTGCTGACGGCTCGGAGCCCGGGGCCTGCTTCGGATTCTGGGTCTCCCTGTCTCTCTGCCCCTCCCCTACTCGTGCACACACACACACACACACTCACTCACTCTCTCTCTCTCTCCCCCTCATTCTCAAAAATAAATAAACTTTAAAAATTAAAAAAAAAAAGACGTCTCAGATAAAATAGAAAGTTCTCTGTCAAAAACTGCTTGGCTTTGACATCTCCTACAGACCTCCTGCTTGTTAGCTATAGGACCTTGGGTAGCTTGGAAATGTAGGACCTCTGATGAAGACTAAAGTATCTGTCTTTATATCCATCTGGTGTGTGAATCAGAGCAAATTCAAATAAATTGCCACCGTCTGTTACAGCCTTCCTCATCAGACGACGGTGGTTGCAGAAATGCTGCTGCGAACTGCGCTGCTGAAACGTCCCAGCCCTGGACTGTGCCTGTCGGAAGTGGGTTCGGTCCCTGGAGATGGTGCTAAGGGAGGGACACTGCAGATTCCAGAGTCGTCTTCCTCCCTAAGATCATCTGTCTGTATCTTCACCCTCTCGTTGCAGAGGAAGAAGTGGTGTGTTTCCTGGCCCAAATTTACACTTTACTTAGATTGTTTTCTTACGTCAGTACTTCCCTCCTGTTCCGGAAGCTTCTTTCATCAGTACCTCCGTTCTCACATTTAATGCCCTCTTCTTGCATGGTTTTTTACTCTCAAGTACAAGCTTCTTACATTTGTCCGCGTAAAAAGAGAGAAATAGCCCACTTGGACATGAGGATCGTCTTGAGCTGGTTTTTTTTTTTTTTTCAATTTTTAATGTTTATTTATTTTTGAGAGAGAGAGAGCGAGCACGGAAGGGGCAGAGAGGGACAGAGAGAATCCCTAGCGGGCTCTGGGCTATCCACGCACAGCCCACCCAGCCTGGGGCTCGTGAGCGGAAGTTGGCCACTCAACCGACTGAGCCACTCGGGCACCCCTCGAGGTGGTTATTTTTAAGAAACCGCAGACACAGGAGAAGCTCTGAATACCCAGTAGAAGTTACCCTTTTGTAAGAGAAATGTATATTTGTAAAGGAAATTTTCGTTTGTCTGGATGTCTCCCTCTCTGTACCAGGAAGGGAAGGGGGACTAACTAAATCTCTAGAAAACTCATCCAGAAGGAGGCAGTGCCTCCAATCTGCATAGCAATCATGTCCTCCTTCACTGTGCTTTTCCGAATCACCTCCTATAACCGGCTCCCCACCCCCATCACCTTCTTTTGTCTTTAGCTGGAAATGGATTGAAGGTGTCGGCGGGGGGCCATTTCAGGGAATTACTCGGTTTTCTTGGGTCTCTGCCACGTATGCAGGAGGTATACATCTCATTAACCTTCTGTTTGTCTCCTCCCCCCTGCCCCCCTCCCCCCATCGGTCTGTCTTTTTATTTTTTGGGTGTCTTCAGCCAAGGACCTAGAAGGGTAGAGGGGAAATTATTTTTCCTTCCCCTTCCTTTAAGGAAACAAAGTCCCCTTAATTGTGAGCTCTCCTGTAAGGACAGATACAAATTGAAAATAAGAGGCTTAATTCTCCTGGCTAAAAATAAAAGAAGAGACTCCCCCATCCCCTTTAATTTTAGAACTTCTTCCTCTGCCCTTTTCAAACGTATATAAATCTTTATATTGACTAAATCAGCAGTTCACCAGTCTCAAGACTCAGGAGTAGTTCCTCAAAGACCTGGGAGCCATGTTTCTGAGATGCAGACATCAAGGGAGATAAGCACCCCCATCTCCCATTACTGTGTAAGGGTAAGACCCCCAACTCCAGTGGGCACTTTCCTCCAATTTGCAAAACTGCTGCCTGCCCTTAAGACATCAAGAAGTTTGTTTTCCTACCGGATAAAGCCCGTCAACTAATATGGAGGGTCTTCCCAATTTCCTTGACAAAGTTAGGATGAATCATGTGTGACAAAAGGTCTTGTCACGCGTTCTTGCTTGAGGGCTGTGTTGTTTGTTTTGAAAGATGTCCGTGAGGGATTTTTCTTGATTTGGCAAGAGTCTCCATACCCTTAATGCTTCCTTGACTCACCACACACTGCCAGCTATAGGTTCTCACTCGTCCTTGCTGTATTCAGAATTGAGCTCATTCCTATACTGACGTCTCTTTTCCCCCTATTGCCATAGGTCCTGAAGAAAATCTGGTTTCTCCCTTCTGCTGTTAGGCTCTGGTTTTCTTCCATAAGACTCAATTGCCTCAATCCGTAAAACAGAAATAACAGTGCCCCTTCTTACAGAATTGTAGTGAGGATACAATGATACCACTCGTGGGAGGCGCTTAGCGTTTGATAAATATTAACTGTTACGATTACAAGTCACATCTCCAATATTCTTTTTTGCTCCCCAGTTTCTGCAAACGCTCCACGCCCTTTCTTGTTGCGTGTCATCCCTTCCTGGAAATTCTCTCCTCCTTTGGCTTCTGATTCATTGTGTTCTCCTGCTTCTTCTCTTGCCTCTTAGACGCTCCCGTCTCCCACTCCCCTTCTCCTATATCCTAAGGGTAAGAGTGACATTAGCATGTGGCTTTGGCTCTCCACCTTTCTTCATACCTATCCTTTAGGGTGTCATCCAGTGTTTTAGGACTGCAAATCTACTTTCTGCACAAATGCACCCCGCAGTGGAGAACGGAATCTGGCGTCTAATAGCCAGTCAGTAAACTTTTGTGGAAGGTATGAATTGTATATATATATTTTTAAATGTTTATTTATTTTTGAGAGATAGAGCGCGCACACACACACACACACACACACACACAGAGGGAGACACAGAATCCGAAGCAGGCTCCAGGCTCTGAGCTGTCAGCACAGAGCCCGACGCGGGGCTCGAACTCATGAGCCGTGAGATCATGTCCCGAGCTGAAGTCGGACGCTCAACCGACTCAGCCACCCAGGCGCCCCTGAATTGGATATTTTTGACCCTTACCTCTCCCCAATTTCACAAAGGCCTGTTGAGTTAGATATCTCTAGCTGGATGTTCTGTTCTGTCTCCACACCTTCAGGGTTTCTTTCTTTCGTGTTTCGTATTTCTCTTAATAGTACAGACACCTCTCAGCTGCACAGATTTACAAAATTGTAATCATCTTTGACTCTGCACGCCCTCTTGCCTACATAGCCCATCACTGGCATCTTGGGTCAAATTCTAACTCCAGGTCATTTGTAGGAAATGACCTGGTAGCTAATCTTGCGGCGTTTAGTTTCCCGGAAGCCGACCATGAAAGAAATGATCCCTCTCGCCCTGTCTTTTAAACCAATACTTGTATGGGTTTGTAAAAAGACCAGAACAATGGTTTTTAATTTGCCGTGACTGTCAATTCATACTCTAGGGACAGATGCAGGCAAGAGGAGGATTTAGCAAACCTAATTGTAATATATAAGTCACATTTTTTTACTGTGAAACGCTGGAAGTTTCCGCAAACCTCCGGGAGAAATGTTAAAAGGCAAAATTTCGTTTCTTTAGCCATCGGACAAAGGGATAAATGGCAGACACAGCAATAGTTACCAAGGACAAAAAGATGGACTACTTTTTGTTGAAATATTTTTAGTGACACCATGGTAACTCCTGCCTGCGAATAGAGTTATTCAGTTTCGAGGGGGAAAAGGTCACAAATCATTGTTAGGGTACTGGTACACAATTCTGTTGTTGAGCACATCTGCAACGATTCGGGTTTTTTATACTGTTCAGAGTAGGGCCACGGTGTAGCATGTCTTCAATGAGCACTTTTCTCCTTGAACGCCTTGGTGCTTCCTGGAGGTGTTGCTCTCCCTATGGCAACCCTGAATGAGAAGATTGTATCGATCTCAATTTAATAGCTTTCCTTAAGAAACACGAAAAAGGAGAGGAAAGTCTAACACAAACAGAAATGAGGAAATGATAAACCAATGGAAATGATGGCAGAAACACAATGGAAACTCTTAATTCTACAAAAACAAACAAACAAACAACAAAAAAACCCACAAACACACAAAACAAAAACAACCCCCCCAAAACAAACAAAAAAACCCCAGTTCCTTCAATAAAAAAATCAATAAAATTGGCAAACCTCTAATAATAAAGGGGGAAAAAAAGCAAAAACACAGATCACTAATATTAGGGGTGAACAGAAAATTTAACTACACACCCTGCAGGCACTGAAAGGGTGTATGTGAATGTTACAAACAACTCTACACACATATGTTCCGTAACTTAGAAGAAATGGACCAACCCTTTAAAAAATAGAAACTACTCCAACTCGATGAATATGAAATCGATAATGTGAAGTTCTCTAGCTATTAAAGGAGTTGATTTTGTAATTAAAAAACTGCCGAAATGATGTCAGTAGTCCCAGATAATTTGACTAGAGATTTCTATCAAAGGAGAAATGAACACCAACGGTACACAATCTCTTCCGGGAAATAGAGAATTAAGGATCACTTTCTGATTCATTTTATGGGGACTGTATTAACATAATGCCAACTTGAAAAAAACAGGGCAAAAAAGGAGACTGCAAACCAAAGTCCTTCATGAATATAGATGCAAAAATCCTTAATAAATATTAACAAATATAAATCAGCTCTATACAGAAAGAATTTTATAGCATGACCAAGTATTGTTTATTCCAGGGCTGAAAGGCTATATCGATACTTTAAGAAATTATTCAATGTAATACACTATATTAACAGGCTAACGAACAATCATATGATCATGCCAATCAATGAAGAAAAAGCATTAAAAAAACTCATCTTTTATGATAAAACACTCTCAGAAAAATAGGAATACAGGGAAACTTCCTAAACTTGAAAAAATAGCATCCATGCAGAAACTGCAGTTAACATTATACTTAAATGTAAAACATAGAATGCTTTTCCCTAAGATGGGACACAAAGCAAGGGTGTCTCCTCTCATTGCCCTTATTCAAACTACTATTGAAAGCCAGTGCAATAAAGCAAGAAAAGAAAATAAAAGGCTTACAGTTCAAAGAGGAAGAAATAAAACTATCCCAATTTTCAGAATATAAGATGGTCTATGTAAAAATTCCCAAGGAGTCTACAAAAAACCCTCCTGAAACGAATAAGGGAATTCAGCCAGGTTGTACGATACACAAAAATATACAAAAATCGGCTGTATTTCTGTGTACTAACAATGAACACATAGATGTCAAAATTAAAAATCCAATAGCATTTTAAGCCTAAGAAAACATCTAGACACATATGAGGGAAACTACAAAGTACTGATTGGAGAAATCAAACATCTAAATACATAGAGAGGCAGGTCACGTTCAAGAACTGCAAGATCAACATAGTCATGATGTTCATTTCCCCCAAACGTATATACAGGTTTAACTCACTTGCCATCAAAGTCCCAGATTATTATTATTATTATTATTATTATTTTTACAGATGGGCATGTGAAATAGTACAGCTACTTTGGAGCACGCCTAGACATTTAGCCCCGAGAAGTGAAAAATAATTTGTGTGCATGAAGTTTTATAGTAGTATTTGTAAAAACATCAGGCAAATCATAATGAATGGGTGTTCTATGAAATACCTGACCTACTACTTCTCAAAACCGTCAAGGTCATAAAAAGGAAAGTCTGAGAAACTATAATAGCTAAGGAGACATGGCGACTGAGATTAATCCTGGATGGAATTCTGGAACAGAAGAACATTAGGTAAAAATGAAGAACAAAAATAGGTAATAATGACTTATGAATATTGCTTCATTAATTATGGAAAATATACCAATCTGATATAAAGAAGTTAATAAGAGGAGAAAGTGGATGTAAGATATGGGAACTCCCCGCACTGTCTTCACAACTGTTTTGAAAATCCAAAACTATTCTCAATTTCATTTAAAAGTGTTAGGGGCGCCTGGGTGGCTCAGTCAGTTGAGCGTCTGACTCTTGACTTCAGCTCAGGTCATGATCTCATGGGTTCATGGGATCGAGCCCCGTGTTAGGCTCTGCACTGACAGCTCGGAGCCTGTTTCTCTCTATCCCCCTTTCTTCCCTCCCCGGCTCATGTGTGCATGATCACTTTCAAAAAAAAAAAAAAAAGTAAATAAACATTATTTTAAAAAGTGTTAAAAAAAATAAGTTTGGAGTTCGGGCTTGCATAGTTTGTAGTGAAGGGCCAATTTCTTTAAAAACAATTTTTGTAAGTGTATTTACTTATTTTGAGGGAGACAAGGACGGTAAGAGCAGGGGAGGAGCAGAGGGAGAGGGAGAGAATCCCAAGCGGGCTCTGTGCTGCCAGCGCAGAGCCGGATGTGGGGCTCAAACTCACGAAGCCACAAGATCATGACCTGAGCCGAAACCAAGAGTCAGATGCTTAACCGATTGAGCCACCCAGGTGCCCCGCGAAAGGCCAGTTTCTAAACAAGAGGTTTTTTTGTTTGGAAACGCACTCGCTAATGTTTCAACTAAAGAATGGCACTTTCTTCTCAAAGTGTGATCGTTCCGAGCCACAGAGACTAAAACAAAGGGGATTGTGGATATTATGATGGCAGGAGAGCCTGAAGACTGCGTTGCTTCGGCTGAGGCATCTAGAATGGCCAAGAAGCAGTGTGGTATGTTTTTTTTTTTTTTCTCTGTTTATCTTAGAAAATGTTAGAAGTTTTTCCTTTGAGAGACACTATAGATATTTTATCAAAAATAAAATACCGGGTATTGGTCCGGCACATGTAGTCAACCATTCCCAGGGCTCTAAATGATGACAATAGAAGGCAAAAATTTGCCTCCAGTAGGAGGAGCATGTTGGGCAGAAAGTACTCTGGGACACAAGAAACAGCAGTAATCGGAAGTCATTTTGGCTTCTGAAGGTGTATGGTGACCAGTTGAAAGGTTCGAATTCCATTTGGAAAGATGTCTCTCTCAAATTTCAGAAGTGGGCACGTGAGGCATGATGTCCAGCCTTCTGGCAAATGAGATGACTTTTCAAGGGAAGTGATACAAACACTCGGTGTCATTTCATTAGAGGAGCCATTTAATTTCAATCCCCTTCAATTTCAATTGCTTAGGTAGCCTCTAGGAGCACAGGAAGAGAGCCTTCTCATCGCGCGAGTGGACTTCTCTCCCTGGCTGCCTAAAAGGCCTTCAATGGGACTTCTCTGACAAAGGGCTTAATTTAAGCTCATAGTAACAATGATTGAGAGTAGTTTTGGGAGTTGAAAGAGAGATAATAAGGAGATTGGAAAAAGGCAAACTACATGTACAAAGACCTCTTGAACCTGCTCAGTGTTCACATAGCCTGGGAATAATTCCAGTTCAGCATAAAATCCTAGGCCATTCTTTTTTTTTTTTTTTTTAAGTTTATTTATTAATTTTGAGAGAGAGAGGGAGAGAGAGAGAGTGAGCAGGGGAGGAGCAGAGAGAGGGAGAGAGAGCGAATCCCAAGCAGGCTCCGAGCTGTCAGCACAGAGCCCAGTGTGGGGCTCATACTCGCGAACTGGGAGATCATGACCTGAGCCAAAATCAAGAGTTGGATGCTTAACTGACTGAGCCTCCCAGGTGCACCCCCCCCCCACCTTGCCTGCCGCCCCCCAGTCAACTGTTAATGTAGATCTGCTTTTATGGGATCTGGCTGGAGGCTGGCCTACTTCCTCAACTAGTAACAGGGATTCCTTAAACCACATAGCAATCAAAAGGGATATCCTTGGCCGCTTTCTTTGCATGATAGTAGTGATGAGAACGCGTTGGGAAGAGAAGAGGGATTGCAAAGAGAAATTTTCTGGACTCGTTTCAGGACCGCCTTGTCTTTCTGGAGCAATCCAGCCTGCTACTAAAACCCTAATGTTCACATCCAAGAGAGTTTTTTTTTTTTTAATTTTTTTTAACGTTTTATTTATTTTTGAGACAGGGAGAGACAGAGCATGAACAGGGGAGGGTCAGAGAGAGACACAGAATTGGAAACGGGCTCCAGGCTCTGAGCTGTCAGCACAGAGCCCGACGCGGGGCTCGAACTCACGGTCCGCAAGATCATGACCTGAGCCGCAGTCGGCCGCTTAACTGACTGAGCCACCCAGGCGCCCCCAAGAGAGTTTTTTAAAACGATCACCACACCACTCCATGTGAACTGTAGGGATGGTTCCTGCTGTGTATTTAACATGTCAGTTGAAATTTGCAAGAGGCTTCAACTTGTTCTAGACTTTTTTTTCATTTCCGTAAGCTCTGTAGATGTGTTTGTAAATTCCTGCTTGTTTCTAGGAAGTGTGGGTGGGGGTGGGGAAAGAGGAAGGGCCTTATCTGCAACTGTTCCCATTAGTCTGTACCAAGTAATTTAATTTTTTCCCCCCGCTGTTGTGCTTACAATGTTTTCATTCCTATGTCCGTGCTACGTAATTAAAAATTATTTCTTACAAATCTGTCTAATGAGTAATGACTTTACCATCAAAATCCCCCGACTCCCACAGTTAAATTATAGGGAGGCAGTTAACATTTGCCTGAAAAGCAATGGAAATAACTTTTGGAATCAAAGAAATGAGACAGAAATCTAATCCGGCGTGGTCTCTTAGGCTCTTAGGATTTACGTGCGTGTGTCAAGTGCACGCATATCATTCGAGACGGGGCCCTTGGTGGGCTGTATTAGCTATGATTTCTGTTTGAGGATTCCTCTTACTCTCTCTAATACATCCGAATTCACATGCTTTTTTTTTTTTTTTTCCTCTCTCCAGCAGATTGCTGGAATCTGTCCTCAAAAAGGCTGGACTTCTACAAAGGCTATTTCAACTATCGGGTGTCTACTCAAGCTAGCGCTCTCCTGGTTTGGCCCGAGGGTGGCTGAGAGGAACCGTGGCCATTTTGCAAGCTCCTGCTGGTTCTACAGCCCATATCAAGGTCTGTCTGCCTATTGCCCAATGCACAGGTGGATGAGGCCCTCCCAGGTCCCTTGATATATGGCGTTGGATCCTCTGATTCCCACCGAGGTGCTTTTGTTTGCGAATGGATACCAAATTAATTGTTAAAAAGGGAGGACAAAAAGGAGGATGTCCTATGCCACCATGATGCTGACATCACTCTCATTGCTTGTTCTTCGCATTGTTCAGTAGTATTCTACGGTATGCATATAACGCAGTGGGGTTTTTTTTTGTTTGTTTTTTAGCCATTTACGTGTCGAAGGGCATCTCGGTTGTTTCCTTTATCTTTTAATGTTTATTTATTTTGAGAGGAAGAGTGTGTGCACAAACGGGGAGGGGCAGAGAGAAAGGGAGAGGGAGAATCCCAAGCAGGCTCCTGGCTGTCGGCACAGAGCCAGACGTGGGGCTCAATCTCACAAACCACGAGATCACGACCCGAGCCCAAGTTGGAGGCTCAAACTGACTGAGATGCCCAGGTGCCCTGCTTGTCTTTTCATCCTGGGTTTTATACAAAGCAAAACTTTCCAATTTTGATGAAGTTCAAATATCAATTTTTCTTTTCGTGGATCATACTCTTGGTGTCGAGTCGGAGAGCTTGTCCCCTAGCCCTGCGTTCTCCAGATTTTCTCCTGCTGTTTTCTAAAACGTCAGTTATACATTTTACGTTTAACATCAGTGATCCATTTTTGATTCATTTTTATATAATGTGTGCGACTTGGCTCAAGGTTAAGCGGTGAAACTTAGATAATTTTTTTCATATTTTTTTTCATAGCTTTCTGTTTAGATTCCCTATCTTTTCCTTAATTCCGAGTGTGTTTTCTGTTAACTCATTGACCATCTTTTGAAGAGCGTTGACATTTTTATTTACGCTCAAACTGAAATTTTTGTCTTGCTTGGAGTGGACATAAATTCTGATCCCAGGTCTTTTTTTTTTTTTAAAGTGTTAGCTGTACTCTGTTTCTAGAGTGTCTTACATATGCTTGATTCACCCATCAGACAGAAATTTAGGCAGTGTTTATACACAGAATTTAGGCTTTCTTTTCGTTACTTCTCTCCTCTCTAGGATTCCCTCCTCACTTTCCAGTGGCTGTTGTTGTTTAGTGGCTATGTTCTCTGGTTCTGTAGGACAGAAAATAGGCATTTTTTTTTTAAAAATACAATTTTGGGGGCGCCTGGGTGGCTCAGTTGGTTAAGCATCTGACTTCGGCTCAGGTCACAATCTCACAGTTCATAGGTTCAAGCCCCGCATCGGACTCTGTGCTGACAGCTCGGAGCCTGGAGCCTGTTTCGGATTCTGCGTCTCCCCCTCTCGCTGCCCCTCCCTCACTTGCACACTCTCTCTCAAAAATAAATGAACATTTTTGAAAAAAAAGAACATGAAAAGAATTTAAAAATTAAAAACCGCAATTTTTGTGACCTCGTGTTGCACCTGTACTGTGATCCTTACTTTGCCTAAATTTGTAAAAACAGTACATTTATTCGTGTTGGTCTGTTTTTTCAAATTTCAATTTTTGTACAGAATCTGCCTGTTTTTTGTTTATTCTCCAGAGGCTTTACGTGGCTGGACTTTGTACTTTTTCTCGAGTTTACGTAACGGCTTTATTGATATGTCACCTTGGCCGGTCTGCAGCACCCAATCGTTCTATAAAGCAATCATCTAGGTGTTGGATTGAAGGCATCTTGCAGATACAACTAAAGTTTCTAATCAGCTGATTTTATGTAAGAGTATCTAGGATAACCTTGGTGGACCTGCTGGAATTTGCTGGAAAGGCTTAAAAGCAGGGACAAAATTTCCCTAAGAGAAAGAGGCAAAATACTATCTGCAGGCAACAGCTTCAGCCCATGCCTGTGGAGTTTGAGCCAGCCCATGAACTTTGCTTCCTGAGTGCCTGCTCTACGGATTTTGGACTTGTCATCACAGGGATTGGCTAAGAAAGTCCACAATCCATAAGGCAGACACCTGGGAAGTAGGGGGACTAGGGGGATGGGGAAGAGAGAGAGAGAATATATACCCTATTGGTTCTGCTTCTCTGGTTCAACTCCGACTGATATACTCCTTCATTCCAAAAATCACTGATAGTTTATATTTTGAATGTGATAATTGCAGGATGTAAAGCCCTTAGAGGAAATCTGTCTAAAGTTGATATTTGCGATCCCACTCGACTCATTTCCTTTTTGTTAATTGATTGTTTTTCATTGTGAACCGATTTAGGTGATATTAATCTCAGGAAATACTGAAGTTCTAAACTGAAGGTTCTCTTTTTTTTTTTATTTAAAAAAAATTTTTTTTGTTTATTTATTTTGAGAAGGAGAGAGAGACAGAGTGCGAGTGGGGGAGGGGCAGAGAGAGAGGGAGACACAGACTCCGAAGCAGGCTCCAGGCTCTGAGCTGTCAGCGCAGAGCCCGACGCGGGGCTCGAACCCATGAGTGGGAGATCACGACCTGAGTCGAAGACAGACGCTTAACTGACTTGAGCCACCCAGGCGCCCCAAGGTTCTCTCTTTTATAGGAAGTTTGATTTTTCCTTTTCTGCAAGTAGTCTCAGGAGTACTACTGACATGGGGCCAAGAGGGACTTCAGCCCTGTTCCACACTTCAAATTAACCTGGTCGTCACTTAGCCTAACAGCTACTTTATATCTCTCTCGGCCAAATTTTCAATTCCAGATTGTAATGTTGAAATGCATTTGCCTCGGGGCAGTCTATCCCTCTTACATACTTACTCCTTATAGCTATCCTTTCAGTGCTTACGAAAAGGGAAGTTTCTTTAATTTTTGTTCTTTTAGATCATTTTCCCATTTCCTGCAATACCAGTAACACAGCAGAGGTTTTTTCAAGAATGATTTTGTTACTTTGCGGTAGGTTAGCGTTTAGTCCACTATATAACCAGAAAGGGGATAACTAAATACTATAGCATAATAGTAACTTTAGTGTTCTGTGGGGCACATCGTCCTTGCTTGTTCTTTTTTCCTCCAGAATTGCCTTTGTTCTTCTTTATGTTCATTCTGCCACGTGGGTTGTCCAATCGCTTTGTACTAAAGTCATATTGGGTGGGGTGCCTGGATGGCTCGGTCGATGAAGCATCCGACTCGTGGTTTCGGCTCAGGTCATGATCTCCCGGGTTTGTGAGATTGAGCCCTACCTCGGGCTCCGTGCTGACAGCGCAGAGCCTGCTTGGGATGCTCTCTCTCCCTCTCTCTCCGCCCCTCCCCGGCCCACTCTCCCTCTCTCTTTCAAAATAAATAAATAAACTTAAAAAAAAAATCTCACCTAGAGCCTTAAGAAAATAAAACATAAAATAAAATAAAATCCTATCAGGATTGGAAGGACACCAGATTGCTTAATCTGGGGTTATGTCACATGTTTACAGAATTGCGTCTTCCCACTCATGATCGCTGTGTTTCTCTATCAAGCCTTCTTTCACCTTCTTTAGAATTGTTTCATAATTCTCTTCTTAAAGGCTGTCTGTTGCTTTTCTGGTTTTAGTCTAAGGTCGCAAGGTAAACCATTAAACTATATTGATGGTATTCTGAATAGGATTATTTTTTCATGTATCCTTTCTAATTCATTTGGGCTGCTATTTACTCTTGTATATAGACACCGTGTCCCCCAAACTTTATGAATTTGATTACTATTTCCGATCATGTATCTTAAGAATTTCTCTCCACGAAATTAAGAAAACAGTCTCATCTACGAGCGCGCCAGAAACAGGAACATATTCAGGAATAGACTGAACCAATAAGGTGAAAGACCTGCACTCTGCAAACTACAAAACACTGATGAAAGAAATTGAAGATAATGGAAAGAAATGTAAAGACATCATTCCATGCTCGAGGATTGGAAGAACAAATATGGTTAAAGTGTCACCCAAAGCGATCTGCACATTTAATGTATCAAAATACCACCAGCATTTTTCACAGAGACTGGAACAAACCATCCTCAAATGGGTATGGAACCACAAAAGACCCCGAATAGCCAAAGCAACCTTGAAAAAGCAAAGCCAAGCCGGAGGCGTCACAATTCCAGACGTCAAGTTGTATTACGAGGGCGTAGCGATCGAGACAGTATGGCACTGGCACAAAAACAGACACATAGATCAATGGAACAGCATAGAGAACCCGGAAATGGCCCCACAGCTACAGGGCCAATTAATCTTTGATAAAGCAGGACAGAATAGGCCCTGGGAAAAAGACCGTCTCTTCAACAATTGGTGCTGGGAGAACTGGACAGCGACGTGCAAAAGACTGAAACTGGACCATTCTCTTACACCGTACACAAAAATGAACTCAAAATGGATGAAAGACCTAAATGTGAGACCTGGAACCGTAAAGATCCTAGAAGAGAGCACCGGCAGTCGTGTCTCTGACCTCGGCCCCAGCAACATTTTTCTAGATCTGTCTCCTGAGGCAAGGGAAGTAAAAGCAAAAATAAACTATTGGGACTGCAGCCTTGTACAATGTTAGCATCAGGTTATTAAAACTAGCTCTCAAATGCATGTTAGCAGACATAAAGCAACCCATGGATGAATGGAAGACAAAGATTTTGCACACAAAATCACACTGGAATAAAAAGACAAAAAGAAAATATAAGAAAACTGGAGGCTCTCCTTAGGAAGTGAAATATTTGAGTACGAGGAATTCTGTCATAAGAGAAAAATGTGAAAGGGAGAGGAAGTAATTCAAAGAAGTGATCCAAGGTGATTTTCATTTCCCAGAACTAAAGGGCACGAGTTTCCAGACTGAGTGGGCCCACTGAGAACAATACGTGGGAAAACATCCACAAAAAGGCACATGATAGTGAAATTTCAGAACAATAGGGATAAAGAGACAGCAGGAAGAACTCCCAGGTAGGAAAAAGTAGGTTACTTACAAAGGATCAAGCCTCCAAATGACATCTGAGTTCTCAAGCACAACGCAGAGCTATGAGACCATGTAGCGATTCCTTCAAAATTCTGCGAGACCATTATTTTTCATTTAACATTCCCTATTCAGTCAAAAAGTAGCCATCAAGCAGGAGAGTAAAATAAACACGTTTAGGTAGGCCAAGTAAAAAAAAAATCGAACCATCACGCACCTTTTTGTGGGAAGCTGCTGAAAGACAAACAAAGAATACCAGTAAAAGAAAGCAAATGAACAAACAAAAAAGAGGTTGAGGGGCAGTTGACATCAGCAAGATGGCAGAGTAGGACGTCCTAAACCCTCCTTCTCTCAACAAACACATTGATTCAGCAGTAATTCATGGGCGCATTCCATTCGTGAGGGACCAGAAACCAATGGCACGTCTCCGGCACCAGACTCACCGAAGCTGATAGGGAGATTCAGGACACCTTTACATGGAGACCCTGCCCTCCGTGCATCACCATAATAGCAGGAAGCGACTCCCTAGCCCCCGACCTCCCCTAGTGGCCCAACTGTTCTGAGGGGGCTCCAAGAGACTGGCACGGACTGGCTGCCCAGGGAAGCATGGAGGTGGTCACTTGCGCCATTGATCCTTACCCCTGCTCAGCACAGCGTGACCAGGTGAAAAATCCTGGCTGTCAGTTTCCTCCCGTGGAGGGAAAAAGTTGATCCACGTGTCTAGTGCCCCAATTTCCTAGAGGCTTCCCAACGAACTAACATGTTCCCCTCCCGGAGTCCCCCCGTCCCTTTGACCTTATCGTCATCATTTTTCTTTTATCCTGTCCCGGCTAAAGCCTGCTGCTTTTCACAGACTATATCTTGGGCTCTAAGGTAATCCCTATAGAAAATTATCAATTGAAAAAGGATCGTTGAGAAAATTATCAAACCATGTTCATGGAGTTCGTTGAAAATTCATCTTCCCTAGTCTTAGAGGGCCCTCGTTATACTTAAAAATCCTTGTCATCTTACAGAGTCCCTACCTCAGTAACCGATTACTGTTCCAGGCTTTTTTAGATTACGGCACGCTACTTGACTTATACATTGTGTGCTCCCTCGGGATCTATTTTCTCCATTTCAAAATCTGTCTCTTCCTTTCTTAAAAAATGTTTATTTATTTATTTTGAGAGAGAAAACACAAGTGGGGGAGGGACAGAGAGAGAAGGAGAGAGAGAATCCCCAGCAGGCTCCGTACTGTCGACACGGGGCTCGAGCTCACAAACTGTGAGATTGTGACCTGAGCCAAAACCAAGAGTCAGACGCTTAGTTGACCGAGCCACCCAGTCGCTCCTCTCTCTTTTTTTGCTTAGCTTCTTTCCTTCTTGTTCTAGAAGAAAGATGTTTTCCTTTCATTCCCGAGGCAAATATCTCCCGTCTTTCTAGTCACTCTTTTTCTGGGACCATAACTCCATCAATTATAATCCTCTCCAAGCAATTCTAGGCTCTTTATATTCTGGTTTCTTTCCTTCTGTTTACACTTGAAAGCCAATATAACATAATGTTTACAAGCACGGACTCTGGAGAAAAGAATGCTTAGATTTGAACCCCGATTCTACTATTTAAGTGCCGCATGAGTTTGAATAAGTCACCTAGCCTTTCTGAGCTTAATTTTCCTATCTATGAACAAATAGGATTGTTTCAAAGGATAAGTGAGATAATCTACAGACAGTGCTTAGCAGAAGGCTCGGCATATGGTAAGAGCTAAATTGTTACGTATTATGCTAGAAAGTATGGTGTCGACCAAAAAAATGAAGTTCACTTTTCCCCTATCCTAGAACAACTCTCCCTCTTCCATGCTCCCTCCCAAGTGACTTTTTTTTTTTCAACGTTTTTTTTTTTTATTTTTGGGACAGAGAGACACAGAGCATGAACGGGGGAGGGGCAGAGAGAGAGGGAGACACAGAATCGGAAACAGGCTCCAGGCTCCGAGCCATCAGCCCAGAGCCTGACGCGGGGCTCGAACTCACGGACCGCGAGATCGTGACCTGGCTGAAGTCGGACGCTTAACCGACTGCGCCACCCAGGCGCCCCATCTCCCAAGTGACTTTTAATCGCAACTCTGGCTTTTAGAAAGCCCCACCAACAATTTAGTTGGTTTAGCCCGTGCCCACCAACCCCTCCTTACATAATTAACCACAGCTTTCTGTTCTCACTGCCTGACTAACACTGCTCTCTTGATGGGGCTGAATCTTTCTAGTCCTAGTCCAACGCTCAACCACCTGTACACCATAATACCTCCTGTCAAATATGTTGGCTGATTCCACTGGTATGTTTTTCCAATCATACACGATCTATCTGGATCTAAAGGATGGATCTTGCATTTGCCCTTATGTAGGTTGTCAGAAAAGACAAGATAGGCCTTCAACAGAGAAAGTGACATTTAATTTCTCAAGTGTCATTTCTTGAAGTACTATAATCCGATGTTTCTGACCTGATTTCAAATCATTCTCACTCACTCCCCCACTCTTATCAATCTTACCACCCTTCATCCACTCTGTGCTCTCCTAAGAAATTTTAAAAATAAAATATTTCATAATACTCTACAAAAGTTGAAGATTCTGGTTTTCATTTTTATTATTAAAAAAAATTTATAGAGAGAGAGAGAGAGAGAAAGAGGGGGGGGGAGGAACAGAGAGAGAGGGACAGAGAGAATCTCAAGCAGGCTCCACACTCAACGCAAGAGCCCCGTGCGGACCTCAGTGTTAATACCGTGAGACCATGACCTGAGCCGAAATCAAGAGTCGGAGGCTTAACCGACCGAGCCACCCAGGCGCCCCTACAAAAAGCTGAGGACTCTTGAATCGGTAGTCATTATAATATGACTTCTTCTGTGCCGTAGGTCGGCCTTTGAAACCACTGAACTGCATCCCAGACCTGGGTCGTAATGTCCCTTACTTTGAAAATTGACCTGTAGCTCCATACACAACTTTCTTGAGAAAGTGCTGAAATCATTCCGCCATTTCAGGGAAGGGGGAGGGCCCTGCTCCAGGCGGCGGGGAAGTCTAATTTTAAAGTCTAATGAGGAAATCTGGGCAGATGAATACCACGGAGAAGGTGATGTTGACCTAGTTGAGTGCACCCGCAGAATTAAAACTTGATGGGAAATCACTGCGCTTCCGGGAATGGGACCAGCGAAGGCTTAGAGGACGGCGCGAAGATCAATATTGGAAGAATAAAATAATTGAATTAGCAAATCCTCAGGACAAATAGGCTGAAGGGAACAATGGGCAGCACAGCTCCTACCGACTTAAGGAAAGTTAAGAGGAATTAGGAAAGGAAATGGGCCCAAATCTGTTGGAGTCAGGCCTGCTAATGCCATGGCTGCACGCGGAATGCACCTTGCTCTAGAGGTGAGACTGACACTGCCTTTCACAGCAACCCGAGGCTCATTATCTCGGATCCAAGATTGGTCAGCAATCGCGACGCGGGCTCTTCTAAGGAAAAGGGCAAAGTGTTCATTTGAGTTTCTGTTTCAGACACAAGCTGTGTGACTTGGGCAAGACATTTAAGCTCAGTTCCCCAGCTGTCAGATGGGGATAAAAAGAATTCCTATGCTTTAGGGATATCGTACTGCTAAAATGAGATGGCGTGTGTTAAATGCCTAGCACAGCGCCTGGCACATAGTTGGAGCTCCATAAATGTCCATTTCCCCTATGGCCACCCCACAATACTTTTGTTTCGTATCGCCTCTCTCGGACTGTAGGGAAAACAAAATAAAAATGATAGAAACACGACGGCGGGTTTTTTTTGTTTGTTTGTTTCCTTGTTGCAAAAATCGAGAGACTTAGTGAAGAAGTTGAAAGCATTAGCTAAAACAAATTTAAGAATTATCGGTGATTCCAGGGGCACTCGGGTGGCTCAGTCGGTTAAGCGTTCGTCTATCTCAGCTCGGGTCTTGATCTCAGGGTTACGTGTTTGTACCCTGCACGGGGCTCTGTGCTGGGCGTAAAGCCTACTTAAAAAGTACAAAAAAAAAAGAATTATGAGTGTTTCCATGATGGGTACTTTTATTATTTTACTTTAAACAATTAAGTGATTACACATTACACTGTTTTTTTTTAAGTTTTCTTTTTTTTTTAGTTTATTTATTTTTGAGAGACAGTGAGAACAAGTGGGGGAGGGGCAGAGAGCGAGGGAAAGAAAGAATCCCAAGCAGGCTTCGCACTGTCAGCGTGGAGCCTGATGTGGGGCTCAAACTCACAAACTGAGATCGTGACCTGAGCCGAAACCAAGAGTTGGAGGCTTAACCGACTGAGCCACCCAGGTGCCCCTGGTGTTTTATTTTTTTTTAATGTTTATTTATTTTTGAGAGAGGGAGAGAGACAAAGTGCCAGTGGGGAAAAGGGAAAGTGGGGGGGGGGGGGAAGGGAAGAGAGAGAATCCCAAGCAGGCTCTGTGCTGTCAGCAGAGAGCCCAATGTGGGGCTTGAACTCAAGAGTTGTGAGATGATGACCTGAGCCTAAATTAAGAGTCGGACGCTTAACTGACTGAACCGCCCAGGCGCCCCCACATTGCACTGTCTTTTTTTTAAACTTTTTTTCTATTATTTTTTAATTTTTTATTGAATTATGATTGACGTGCAATATCGTATTAGTTTCAGATACACAACACAGTGATTTGATATTTCTATACACTACAAAATGATCACGACAGTATGTTTAGTCACCGTCTGACCCAACACAAAGTTATTACGATATTATTGACTACCTTTCCTATGCTGTACATTACCTCCCCGTGACTTATTTATTTATTTTATAGCTGGAAGTTTGAGGCTTTTCACCTATTTGGCCCAGCCCTCTACCCGCGATGCTGTTTTGAACTCAGGTGGCTAAATGTTGGCTGGCTATCCTCTGTCGGAACAGCTCTCATTGAGGGCACGTGAAAAGGTGTGACTAAAAAGAAAACGGGCTCACGGATGGCTGAGTCACCGAAGCGTCCGACTTCAGCTCAGGTCCATGATCTCTGGGTGCGTGGGTTCGAGCCCCGCGTCGGGCCCTGGGCTGACCGCTCGGAGCCTGGGGCCTGCTTCAGATTGTGTGCCTCCCTCTCTCTCTGCCCCTCTCCCCCTCCTCGTGCTCTTTGTCTCTCAAAAAAAAAAATCAAAAACCACAAATAAATCGATCGATCAATCGGTCGAAAACAGACTCCCTTCCACCTCCGTTAACTCGGAGACCGGAAGTTGAATACGGTTTGTAATAGTAAAGACTTCCTTCACAGAGCTTCTACTCTTGGCCCCAGCTAGGTGCTTTAGATTATCTCCAGTCTTCACCAAAATTCCTGAATGGCACCTCTTATTATCCTTATTTTACAGACGAGGAATCTGGGATGCAGAGACATCATTCATCCCAATAGCCAGCTCTCTAGCTCAGGTCTCCGTGGCCCCGAGTCGTACACCTTGTTCGCCATGCCAGTGTGCCGGGCTAACCAAACAGCAGCTGGTGGCTTGGCCAACCTCACTTGTTCTGTGCTTTTGACTGGTATCACACTTTTGAAGGGAGAGTGCCAGATTACGATCTTTAGGCTGGGAGAGGTGTGCCTTCTTAGCAAATCTAAACTATTCCAGGAGAACGTTTTCGTAGGAAGGCCTTGTAAAAATCCACTGTTTACTGAAGTCGAAGTGAGCTTTTTTTTATGCACTGTGGTGCGAATCTCGCCTTTTGTGGGAGGGATTTGTGACACAGTAAACGTCCGCGTGTTGGTTGAATTTGCCAGCCACACCTGCAGTCTTTGCCTAATAATTACCAACTTCTGTTCACTCTCAGGCTAGGGTAAGTAATAATCGCCGCTCTTTATTGGGCTCTTAGAAGTGTTCAGTATTGTGTTGGATGCATACAGTATGTTACTTATTCCTGAAAACACCCTGTGAAGGTAATGGATGGGGAAACTGAGGCACAGGGAGGTTATTTAACCTGCCCCAAACCAGCCAGCTTGTAAGTATAAGAGCTAGGATTCATACTTGGTCTCGCTCTAGACCCCAGACTCTAACCCATCCGTTCTGCGGACACTTGTGAAAGTACAGTGACTTGGCCAAGACCACTTGGATAGTGTCGGACCTACATTTTCTCCACAAGTATGTCAAGTTCTAAATCCCATGCTCTTACCACTCTCAAGTGAGCAGGTCGCACAAAGGTTCCTAGAACAGCTCAACATGAAAAATCGGTGGGCTTTTTTTACACCAAAATAAAGAGTAGTTGTGACCTTGTTGACAACACTTAGCTAGACATTAAAATATTTTTTTTTAATTTTTTTTTTAATGTTTATTTATTTTTGAGAGAGAGAAAGAACACAAGCCAGGGAGGGTCAGAGAGAGGTGTAAGGATTAAATGAGATAATATATAGGAATAGTACTTTGCCAACAGTATAGTGATCTGCAAATACACCACAAGTTATTGGTCTCGGTAACGTACGCAATCCTTTTTTTTTTTTTTTTTTTTTTTTTTAAAGATCTGAAGTAATCTCTACACCCAGTGTGGGTCTCAAACTTATAACCCTGAGATAAAGAGTCACCTGCTCTACCAACTGAGCCAGCGGGGGCGCCCCAACAGGATGGTTAGCGAAATGGAAGAGGTAAGTCTCTTTTGACTCTTGGACATACCTGACAGATGTTATTGTTGACCTTTTCTGCATTCACTTCTTTTGTCGTTGCCCTTTCCTTAAACGTACGATGTGGGGGAGAACCTGAACATGAAGTAATTTGATTGGCTAATTGAGGGTTTATTGTATGTAGCTGTGTATGGCTGTGGCTGATTACAAAGGGATTCGCTTCTGTTGTCGTTTGTGATTCAAAGAGCTTTCTAAATACCTCGCCCCGTCTTTGCATCCCTAGTGGGCGTGACAACGTGGAGGGGAAAGCCTTTGTCACTAACTTCCTGGTACCTTCCTTTCGACCTAGCTGGGCTCCAGAGAGCCAAGACCCCTCCCCCTCCTGTGCACAGGCTCACACTGACACACGCATTCACACATACAAAGGTGTGCTCTGTGTGTATGTGTGTCGTGCGCGTGTGGTTCAGTGTTGTGTTGGCTTGGGGTTCGTGTGGCGTGTGTGAACGGTATTGCTGTGGTGTACGCGGTACAATCGGTGTGTGTTGATCTCGTGATGTCTAAGAAGAAATACGTATTTGGTCTTGGCCTTAGTTTTAGCACAGAGCTTCTAAAACCCTTGGCATTTCCTCAGTGGTGAAAGATAAAGGTGTTTTTGTTGTCCTCACGAGGCAACTTACAGAAAGCATCTACGCGTGGGGGCTGGTTGCCCAGAGAGCCAACCTTGCATCTAGAGGGCTGGCACTTTCCGTCCCGCCCCCAGACCTCCAGGGAAGGGAGAGGGGCTGGGAGCTTGAGTGGATCCCCAGCGGCCAATGATGTAATCAATCAAGCCTCGGTAACGCAGCCTCCGTGAAAGCCCAAAACGACTGGCTTCGGAGAGCTTCCGGGTTTGGCTGGAGGTTCGGGGAGAATGGCGCTTGGGGAGAGAATGGGGGTTTCGCAGCCCTTCCCCATAGCTCATCCCACGTGGTTCTTCCATCCACTGTTCCTGAGTCACATCCTATCATCTTGCAACCGGTAATCTGGTAAGCAAAATGTTTCTCTGGTTCTGTGAGCAAATTCATGGAACGCTAGCTCATCAATGGAACCCAGAGAGGTGGTGGTTGGAACCTCTGATCTACCGTCGGTCGGTCAGAAGCACGGGTAACAAACCTGGGTTTGCAACTGGCATCTGAAGTGCGTGCGTATGGGGAGTAGTCTTGCGGGACTGAGCCCTTGACCCGTGGGATCTGATGCTATCTCTGGGTAGACAGTGTCAGGGTCGAGTTAAATCGTAGGACGCTAGCTGGCGTCTGGGCATTGCTTGTTAGTGGTGTGGGGGAAACTGCCCCCCACCCCGTCCGAATTGGAATTGGGTGCTCTCTCTCACACCTAGACTCCAAGCTGTCTGGGAACAGGAGTAATGTCTTTCCCTTTCCTGTAACGTTTTGCACAGCTCCAAAACTGGGTCGGTTGCTTAATAAATACTGGTCAAGTATTAAATTGGCTCTAAATGTTGTTGTGGTATCGTAGTTGTTGTTCTGTACTACGCCTTCCGATTTGAAATATCTCAGAGGGAGAGTTTAAAGTTGGTGTTTTAAATATAGGCCCATAGCTTCGTCCTTTAAGAAGAGGCAGAAATCAGGGCGCCTGGGGGGCTCAGTCGGTTAAGCGTCCGACTTCGGCTCAGGTCATGATCTCGCGGTCTGTGAGTTCGAGCCCCGCGTCGGGCTCTGGGCTGACCGCTTCGAGCCTGGAGCCTGTTTCAGATTCTGTGTCTCCCTCTCTCTCTGCCTCTCCCCTGCTCATGCTCTCTCTCTCTCTCTCTCTCAAAATTAGTTAGTATTTTTAAAACAACAATAGCCAGAAATGGGCCCCATTTCATACCTTTGGGGCCAAAGGTCTGTAAGTCATTCCTGAAAGATACATAGTTCCTGTCTGGCTTCTGGACCAACTCTAGCACATGAAACATCTTGCTGGCCTGGTATCTGCCAAGTGAGGAAGGGGCACGATGGGGGTGGGGCGCTTGTATGTGTGTGTAATGTGGGGGGTTGTTTAAGGATAGCTTTGGCCAGAAACTGACATCCATGAAGAGCGGTTGGTGTGGTCATTCCCCTGGTGCGCAGAACCCACTAGACGGCAACCTCAGCTTCGTTCTGGATGCTCTTAGCCCGAGCTAAGAAAAAAACACCACTGGTAGTTGGACTTGGATGGATGCCTGCAGCCCACAGGCAAGATGACCCAATGGTCTGTGGCCTGTTGTCCCAAGAGTACGAAGTAACCCCACAGAGGAAATCGGAGCTGGAGCCCAAGGAACTGCCTCAGGCACGATGCCCAAGATGAACAAAGCTATTAAACTTCCAGAATCTGCCTTTCATCGCTTCCTAGGGTTCCTTCCCCAGAGCATGCATCAGATCCATCTAGGTAAGAGAGTGAAGCTTGCTTGGAATTCAGATTCTTGGGCCCCACCCAAGATTCTGAATCAGAATCATTGGAATGGGGACCAGAAATGCGATTTTTTTTTTTAATTTTATTTTTGGAAGGTGCTCCAGATGGCTCAGGTTTGAGGACAAGCTATCCGGAAGACTCCAGTCGCTGAAGTCATTGTTATTCTCTGTCGCTTCCCTGCGTTTCTGCATTCTCTTCTCAATATTTAGGATTCCCTCCCCGTTCTCCATCATTCATGAAGATCGGGTAGAAATGTCATCAGGACTTCAGGAGGCAGTGTTTGTTTTTTGAGAACTCTGAACAAAAGTGAAATAAAATACGCACTGCAGTTAGATTCCATTGCAAAGAATCTCAAGTATGTCATGGTAATTCATCCCCTCCTCCAATCAAGGAAGATGCTAACGCTACTTTATTGCGTTGCTGATAATGATTTGACTTACGTGCTCCCTCGCTAGAGTACGAGCCCCTTCAGGACAATCCCAAGAGTAGTGGTGAGGCCATTCATTGATTGCTCAATACGTTTGCTAAATGGACGGCCGACAAGTGATAGGAAGAAGAAATGGAGATTCAGGCTGTCCAACACATAGTGTATGAACCTGACCGGAGAAGACCACACAGCAGAACAGAGTCAGAAATGCCCAGAATTCAATCCAAGTTTTGTCGCTTTCGGTCTCCGTGACCTTTGCCAGTTGCTTAAGCCTTCTGTTTTCTCGTTTATGCTGTTGGGATAATAATGGTGCCAATCTCATACGATTGTTAGGAGGATGAAGTGAAAAGGCACGCGTGAAACCCTTCTCTTAGTATCTGGCTACAGGATACGTTTTCAATCAATAGTAGCTGTTCTTACGTCTGTAATTACTGCTCAGACTTGTAATGTCTCGACAAGCCCGGGGGCCATTAAGTTGGTAGGGCTGTTTTGTCTCTGCAGCAAATGGCTCTAGGCTGTGTGTATTTGTGTGCGCGTGTGTTTTAATAATTTTGCTATCCGCTGTTTCTTTCATTACAGTCAGTCTCCAACAGTTTTCGCCATGTGTCCTCCCCCTTCCTTTTAATTTGCGGCTCGTAATCTTTTGTGAGATGGAACACCAGATAAGCAAACTTTGAGTTCGTGAATCCACTCGTTATCGGGAACACCTCTAATCAAGTAGAAAAATGATTCTTTACAATGCGTTGATGACTGAACTGCACTTTAGCCGTGCTGAAAGGGCATTGTGACCCGCTTTTTCTACCAATAAGTCCATATGGGAATCTGCTAGATCCTTCCTTTCCTTGGCATGATAGCTAGAGGCATACCTTTCCTAAGGAGGCAGCCCCCATTCAAAGATAGGAACTCTTTGTTATCACAGTGGATATTTTATAACCAGGCATCTGTATACCCTCATGGATATTGAAGACAAACTATTTCCCTTCCTTATTTTGTCATTTTACACATGAGGATTTTGAGGCTTAGAGGTTATGTGTGATCTTGCCCAAGGTCATACATTTATTTTGGTTGAATTTTCAATGTTTAGTTACCATTTATATTTTCCTTTTAATGACTGTCTCTTAGATGCTATGCCCTGTTTTGTTTTGATAAGTGATTTTTTTTAAATTTTTTAAATATTTATTTATTTTTGAGACAGAGAGACAGAGAATGCATGGGGGAAGGGCAGAGAGAGAGAGAGAGAAGGAGACACAGAATCCAAAGCAGGATCCAGGCTCTGAGCTGTCAGCACAGAGCCCGACGTGGGGCTCAAACTGATGCGGGGCTTGAACTCCCGAACCGTGAGATCATGACCTGAGCTGAAGTCAGCCACTTAACTGACTGAGCCACCAGGCACCCCATGCTATGCCCTGTTTCTATTGGGCATTGATATTCAGTTCTCTAATTTACTTTTTAGTACTTTTATTCTCAAAATGATAATAGTTTTCGGTTACAAACATCAAGTTTTGGTAATCACTCGTTTCCTTCTGGTTTCATTATGTATTTGTTGTTTTATATTTTATGTTTTGGTTTACCTATTGTATCGTTTAGCGATGCGAAATGACACTGGATTCCGACATACCAATGTTTTCCAAATAGTCCCTTGTATCAGGAAATGTATTGAAGAATCCATTTTACTCTTATTCGAAATAATGTATGTACTTTCTTCTACATTATCTTATATTAAAATATTTTAAGGCTTTCTATTCTCTTCTGTTGATCGGATATGCTTACAATAGTGTTACAATTTTAATTACTTAGATTTGTGATGTGTATTTATCTGACAGAGCAAGTCTTTCCTTAAAACTCTTTCTCCAAATTTTCCATTGCCCTTTTATTCACTGTTACGAATGTTGGTACCCATTTGTCAATTCCCAGTCACTGAATTTAGTATTTGATTAGAACTGATTTACACATATACGTTAGTTTGGGGACAGTGAACAAATTCACAATGTTGGGTACAGAAACTGTAAGTCTTGGGGCGCCTGTGTGGTGCAGTCGGTTGAGCGTCCGGCTCTTGGCTTCGGCTCAGGTCATGATCTCACAGTTCGTGAGTTCGAGCCCCAAGTCAGACTCTGCTCTGACAGCACAGGGCCTGCTTGGGATTCTGTCTCTCCTTCTCTCTGTCCCTCCCTCACTTGTGTGCTCTCTCTCTCTCTCTCTCAAAACTAAATAAATAAGCTTAAAAAAAGAAAAAAAGAAACTGTAAGTCTCAATGTATTTGTCTGCTGTTATTTATACAATTATGTACTTGAAAAAAAAAATCTGCCCCTCCCCCCCCCCAAAAATCTGGCCAATTTAACTGAACTCTATTCCACTTGAAATTTATTTTCTGGGTCACCTGGATGGCTCAGTCGGTTAAGCGTCCGACTTCAGCTCAGGCCACGATCTCGCGGTCCGTGAGTTCGAGCCCCGCGTCGGGCTCTGGGCTGACGGCTCAGAGCCTGGAGCCTGCTTCCGATTCTGTATCTCCCTCTCTCTCTACCCCTCCCCTGTTCATGCTCTGTCTCTCTCTGTCTCAAAAATAAATAAACATTAAAAAAAAATTTTTTTTAAAAAAAAAAGAAAAAAGAAATTTATTTTCTTGGAGTTTTAGGCATCTAATTCTATATTCACAAGGAAAGATAATTTTGCATCTTTTTGTCCTTTTTTCTATATCTCATTTCTTTTTATTATTTCTTTTCTCATTTTTTAAATGTTTGTTTCTTTTTGAGAGAGAGAGCTGGGGAGAAGCAGAGAGAGGAGACAGGGGATCCAAAGCAGGCTCTGCATGACAGCAGAGAGCCCCATGTGAGGCTGGAACTCACGAGTCGTGCGATCATGACCTGAGCTGAAGTCGGACACTTACCCGACTGAGCCACCCAGGCGCCCTGGCATTTCTTTTTATGCTCTCAATTTCTTCATTTGTAAGATGGAGATAAATAGTACTTAACGGCTAAGATTGCTGTGAAAATCAAAAGCGGTAAGTCATCTAAAACAAATAACACCATTGTTTTACAAATCGTAAATCCTCTGTAAATGCTGTTCTTGTTGAGGTTGTTACATTTTTTGGCAACTTGGGGGAAAATATGGAAAACGTTGGGATAATCCCTTATGGGGATGTTTACAATAGATGAATTACATCCTATTAGGGAAATACGCCTCTATACCTCGTTTATTTAAGAATTTCAGAATCGGTAATAAAACTTTAATTTTATCAACGACTTTGTTTTCCATCTGATATTTGCCTGTTTTTTTTTCTCACTTGGCTTTTTAATTTGATGGGTTATATTAATAGATTCCCTAATGTTGAAAAATCTTTGCGATCTACATTTCCCTGGGATTGTCATGGTACGTTTTTTCATATACCAATAAATTTGTTTTCTCATTATTTTAATTAGAACTCATCTATATTATGAGTGAGATTTATCTCTTGCTTGCTATTCTTTGAGCTATTTTTGTCAGATTTCAGTATCAGGGTTACGTTCTATTCAAAAAATTATGTGGGAAGCTGTTTGCATTTTTCTGTGCTTTGAAATAATTCGTGTAAATTGCAAAATATTTGTCTTTGTGTCATTTAAAAGAACATCCGTATATCTCCACAGAATAGTTATACTTTCCTTTTGAAAAGTAAATCAGATTATATATATTCCTTCTCACTCTCAAACTTCTTGATCTTGGGGGCGCCTGGGTGGCTCAATGGATTAAGCGTCTGACTCTCAGTTTCAGCTCTGGTCATGATCTCACAGTTCGTGGGTTCTAGCCCCACATCGGGCTCATGCGGAGCCTGCTTGGGATTGTCTCTCTCTGTTTTCTCTCTCTCTCTCTCTCTCTCTCTCTCTCTCAAAATAAATAAACTTTAAAAGATACCTGACACGTCTTGATCTTGGAATAAACCTACAAACTATTGCTATGGCCAACAAGAGCCTACACGATGTGACCATTCCCACCAGTCTGGTTACGATCCTGTCCCACCATACTTGCCCAGGCTCGCTGTGAAAGAAGCTGGTGAGGCTGTAGCTCGGCTCTTCCAGTGCGCCACGCTCCTTCCCTGCACAGGACAACTGCGCTTGTGGTGACCTTCACCCATAGTGCATTCTGCCCCTCTCTTCCCCAACTGGTCACATTCCCTTCCTTCAAGGTCTCAGCTTCAATGCGACATCCTGAGAAAGTTATTCTCTAAAAGTGGGTCGCCCAGTTTTTCCCCATCACATCATCTTCTTTGCTTCCTTTACCAATGGCTTCTTTTGTTCATGTGTTTATTTATCCATGAGCTCGATCATTTATTAATTTTCCATCTCCCCAACCCCCATCAGAGTTTGAGATCTAGCTCTAGGCATGCAATTATGTTTTTGTCATCATAGGTCTCTTATGATACAACTTTTTACCATTCGCATTCAAATTTTCTAATTATATCCCTTTGGGGGTGGAGTCTGTATTTCATCCACTTCGGTGACCAATGGCCAACCTCTTAAGGTAAGAATAGCTTTTGCTTAACTTACTCGTTTAGCTTCGTTCCTGGCTGCGCTGGAATATGTAGTCAAGTATTTATTTTTTTAAGAAGGGCTTCTGGTTGGTGTATTTTTTTTCAGGCTCTTTCATATCTGATATAAATAGATGATAACTCACTTAGGTATAAAATTCTTGAGGCAGAATATTTCTTCTGTAGAATTCTGTATGCATCGCACAATTATTAACAATGTCTTTGGAGTATACCCAGGAAGATGTGTGAAGTCTGAAATGTCTGATTTTTATTTCTACGTAGAAAATCTTGCCCCGACCCATGCGTGCCTGAAATTTGTAGGATCTTTTAATTATTAATTAATTTAAATCAAATATCTGTGAGAATGCATAGTGCAGGCCTTTTTTTTTTTTTCAAAAAAGTATTTCTGCTGTATTAAATAAACCCTGAGGATTTTGTCCTCTGATATTTATTCAGTTCAGAAAAGTTTCCAATTATTATAGCTTTTGTGATCATATCTGCTCCCTTTATTCTAGTCTTTTGCTTAGGAACACCAGTTATCTGTAGTAGCGTCTTTTTTACTTCTCTCATTGTTTTGGTCTTTTCCTTGCTGATACAGTTTCTTAATTTGCCCTCCATTTCGTTAATTTTTTAAACCCTTCCTTAACCCTTCCTTTCGGTTCTGTTTTCTGCTTGTCGACCGTGTTTTATTCAAGGTGTGCCGTTTTAGTTTCTTCAGAATCATTTTCCCATGCAGCTTCTTTTTAGCTCATCTAGATGCCTTTGCGTAGTATTCTCTAGCCTTCCTCATTTTTCTCTGTTCTTATTTCATAAAGACCGTGTCTTGTTGAATTTTATATAGGTTGCTAAGAAGTTTAATTTTTCATTTTTTATTTCGCCTAGAACAAATAAATGTCAGAATCTGCCCCGTTACAAAACCTTCAAAACCTCACCTTTCCTGGGGCGCCTGGGTGGCTCAGTCGGTGAAGCATCTGACTCTTGGTTTTGGCTCAGCTCATGATCTTAAAGGTTCATGGGTTCGAGCCCCGCATCGGGCTCCGTGCTGGCAGTAGAGAGCCTGCTTGGGATTCTCTCACTCCCTCTCTCTCTGCCCTTCCCCTGCTCACTCTCTCTGTCTCTTTCAAAAATAAACAAACTTAAAAAAAAAACAACTCACCTTTTCTTTGTTCTGCAATACCACTTCATAGACCCTATATTAATCATTTGTTCTCCTTCTTTGAGGACGAGGAGAGCTCTAGTCCATCCCAACATTGGAGATACATGTAGGCAACCCTTTTTCCCTAAGCTTTTCCAGCTCATACATAGATAGAACCTTATTCTCAAGTTAGGTTGCTGTTTGTATTTTCCTGGCCCAATTTAAAGTGCTAGTACACATTTATCTAATCTAGGGTTTCTCAACTTCGGCACTATTGACATTTGGGGCCAGATTGCTCATGTGCTGTGGGGGGGGGGGGGCTCTCCTGTATGTTATAGGATTCTAGCAGCATCCCTGGCCTCTACCCGCGAGATGCCAGTGTGACCCTCAAAATTGTGCGTCCTCCCTTAGCGTGACCACCAAAGGTGTCTTTAGTCTTTCTCTAATGTCCCCCCCCCGGGGGCCAACATGACCCCCGGATTGAGAACTCTTTTCCTAAGCAGACTTCGTTGAATTGATCTGGGATCACGTCCATGTTTTCGTTTTGTCTCCACGCTCATTTCTGACACTGAACTAGAGAAGAACCTGAAAACATCTAAGTTCCAGAGTCTACCAGTGCCAGTCCCTTTTCTATCTCTTCCTCCACCTATAGCCTTTTACTTGCTGGGACTCTTGACGGCTGCCAAGTATGGTTGTACAGGTTGCGTCCTACAAAAGGGCGTCTGGTTTGGGGGGGGGGGGTGTGATCCAGCATATACTTCGTTCTCCTAGGTATGTGCGTGTGAGTCTGGATCCACCCAGAAGGAGCATCTTTTTAAAATCAAACCAAGAGAGGGGCGCCTGGGTGGCTCAGTCGGTGGAGCGTCCGACTTCGACTCAGGTCACGATCTCGCGGTCCGTGGGTTCGAGTCCCGCGCCGGGCTCTGTGCTGACGGCTCGGAGCCCAGAACCTGGGAGGGGGATGGGCACTGAGGAGGGCACTTGTTGGGATGAGCACTGGGTGTCGTGTGGAAATGATGAATCACGAAATTCTCCTCCCGAAACCGATATCGCACTGCATGTTAACCAACTAAAATAGGAACGACCAAACCAAATCAAACAAGGCTCGTGAACGTGGGTCTATTCCTTGTGGAACGCAGGGTATCACTGCCCGTTCTTATTTCACATCACGCCTTCCTGCCACACTGTTTTCTTGAGTCGCGGGCCCTGGATCATCACAAAGGTCAAAACGGACACAAGAGTATAGGAGTATCTTGGTCCCCCCACAAAAGTTACCTGCATCGCATCGGTGTGATTGCCTGTTTTTCTGAATAGTGCGCATCCTGGGGTCAGACACGTGGGAGGGATGACGCCTTCCCCGGTGCCATAGTACAACAAGGTGGTCTTCATTTCTACTTGCAAAGCATAGGCCGCCTTCTAATTGCAATCGCCAGTTTCATTCTCGCGGTCCAGTAATTAGAGAAAAAACTGTTCCACGTCCTGGCAGTCACGTGATTGTGCCTCATGTCTTTTTCCTTTGGCACTGTGACTTTTTTCTTGTCTCTTTCCTGCCCCCACCCCCGCCCCCCATCTTTAAAGGTATTATTGCAAAGTGAGGGAGTGAGGGAGGGTGAAACAGGAACCTGCCGGCGGGCGTCATTTTAAACCTGAAGTTCTGCATCAGCTTTTCAACTTGGAAGGCAGTTAAACTTCCAAGCAAACACATGCTTTTGAAGTGTTTTTTTCTGGGGTGAGGGACATAAGAAGATGGGGACGTGATCCCTGCCCTGGAGGAGTTGGTAATCTCACAGGGGCAAGATAAGCATACAAGGGAAAGGAAAGAGGCAAAGTAAGAGAAATGTCATCAGAGAATCACAGGCCGGACACTCTGGGGTTTAACGGAGGAGGAATCTTGTCCATCTCGATCAGGAAGTGCTTCCTAGAAGAGATGATAGTTGACCTGATTTTGAAAAGATCAGTAGTGGCACCTCGGCAGGAACTCACGCGTTAGAGACAGGGCTGACAGCATGGAAATAAGCACTGCTAGAGGCACTGAGAGCTTTCAGCCTGCAGGCTTAGACCCCCCCAATTTTTTAAACCAAACATGACCAGCCAGCCAGGTGTTCTCCTGATCGTATTCATTAGCCAGATGGATAATATTGGCTCTGAACGCCTACGATACTCCTGAGTGCCTGAGCCGCGGCCGTCCCCCATCATGTTATCTATGTCTAAATCCGTATCCTGTGGCTTCTATCTGGATTCCGTCATTTGCACATCAAGCCCCTTCTGGAACTCCTAGACTGATCGAGAGGGTTCTAGATTCCTTAGAGGGTCCCAGCTCCATTTTGTTGGAGGCTAGATCCTGATGCCCTTCTCACCGTGGCTAGTTATACCAGTGTGTATGAAGCCCAATTTTACCCATCTTTTTTTTTTTTTTTTTTTTTTAGTGTTTATTTTTGAGAGACAGAGAGAGCAGGGGAGGGATAGCGAGAGAAGGAGAGAGAAAGAACCCTAAGCAGGCTCCATGCCGTCAGCGTGGAGCCCCACGTGGGGCTCGAACTCACAAACCGTGAGATCACGACCTGAGCCGAGATCAAGGGTCGTACGCTTAACCGACTGAGCCAGCCAAGCGCCCCTCATTATGACCCTTCTTAAATTGGCTGACATAAGTTGTCCTGATAGAATATAGGAAAGACAGCACAGCAAAGGATTGTTTTTTCCCCCCTTTCCCTACGTGTGGGCCGAGGAAGAAAACTCCGCTATATTTTTGTCGAAGGACTTTGTCATATGTAGAATAGATCCAACTACCATTCTGTTTCTAAATGAGGTTCAGGCAGGAGACACTAAAATGATTACAATGGAAGGCTTGGTAATAAAATATTGAACCAAATTCTGTTTACTTATTTATAAGCTTCCGACTGAAATTTTGTGAATATTCCATTGAGAGTTTCAAATATACGCAAAAATAGAACAGTGTAACCGACTCTCATTACAACTCATTTAGCTTCAACAGTTATCAATGCGTGACTGATCTTGTGTCGTCTACACCCCAGCCACAGAGTTAGCTTTATTGTAAAGCAACTTCAGATATAATATTCTTTAATTTGCAAATATTGAGGGATATTTAAAAGTATCCCTTTAAAATACTATTTTAGGAAGGCCTTGGTGGCTCAGTTGGTTGAGCGTCATGGGTTTGAGCCCCACGTCGGTGCAAAGCCCACTTCAGATTCTGTCTCCCTCTCTCTCTCTCTGCCCCTCCCCCCCCCAAATACATAGACAATGAAAACTTTAAATGTTATTTTAAACATTACCTCTGAAAACAAATGAGAACAATTCTCTAATATCCTCAAATAGCCATTGCTCTGTAGTTACCTTCTTATGGTTTGTCGAGGTAGGGATCCAAATATAATCTCTAGATTCTCCGATAACTAAGTTTTCTTTGTAAACTTTTTTTGGAGGAGACGGTTTTTTTGTCCGTGGAAGTTTCCGCAGTTCGGTTTGGCTGTCTGCCTCCGCGTGGGGTCATGAGCATATTTCTCTATCCCTCGTATTTTCTGTAAATTGAACATTAGATGCACAGGCTTGATCGGATACATTGCAGATTTTTACTTTACTTTACCTATTTTTTTGTTATGGCGAGCCTGTACCACAGGGAAGTGACAGAGCGCTTCCCTCACGAGTGCCCGATATCTGTTGTGATACACAATAGGGGTTTCTAAATGGTGATATTCTCATGCAATCATAACTTTCTTCATTTATTAGCTGAGATGCTTTCACAAAGACAAATGCTTCCTAATCTATCATTAGTTCTCATGAGGTACATGTCATGTAGGAAAAGCAAGAGAAATGATTACTTCTCCTCATTTACCAGTTTTCGGAATAATGGATTTCTCTCTTGGCATCTGCCACAAGTGAGTCATGATTCTCTGAGTGTCATTAGAAAGCTATTCCTTTACTTTCTGGGGCGCCTGGGGGGCTCAGTCGGTTAAGCGTCCGACTTTAGCTCAGGTCATGATCTCACGGTCCGTGGGTTCCAGCCTCGCGTCGGGCTCTGTGCCGACAGCTCCGAGCCGGGAGCCTGCTTCGGATTCTGGGTCTCCCTCTCCCTCTGCCCCTCCCCTGCTCATGCTCTGTCTCTCTCTGTCTCAAAAATAAATAAAAACATTAAAAAAAATAAAAAACAATTCTTTATTTGCAGAGAGACAGAGAGACTGCAAGCAGGGGAGGGGCAGGGAAAGAGGGAGACACTGAAGCAGGCTCCTTGCTGTCAGCGCAGAGCCCACGTAGGGCTCGAACTCATGAAACTGTGAGATCGTGACCTGAGCTGAAACCAAGAGTTGGACGCTTGAGTTGGAATGAGCCACCCAGGCGCCCCTATTGTAGCTTGTATCTTTATTTATGCTCGTACGATCCCATCTTAAGCCATTCAGAGTTAATTCCGATTGGTTTTTGAGTCCTTTTGACATAACTCCAGAAGGTTTTGATGGGTTTCTTGCTTGATGACCTTAAAACATGTTCCAGGCTCCTTTTGTACATTTCATACACCAGCGCTGAAATCCGCCATTTCTCCAAAGAGTTCCTTGATGGTTCCTTTTAAGTAGGAAGTTGTCTTTCAAAACGACAACTGGGGCACTCGGAATGTTTGCCGCTATTGGGATGGCCTTTGTCTCTACTACCCTTTAGCGTTCAGAGCTAGAGAATGTGTGTTGTTTGTGTTCAGTTTTAGGGTAAAGTATATTACACATTTATAGCGTTACTTTGTCTTGCTTCCCTAACCTTATTAATTTCACCTATCTCTCGTTAACCACTTGAAAATCCTACTTCTCAACGATCCCGATATAATTGCTCATTGGCTTTAACTGCAGAATAACAATGTAAAACTACTAATAATGATATGATTACTGGAAAAAAAAACTGTCAAGATGCTTTTTGCAGTCATTTTTAAACATTTTTTTTAATGTTTATTTTTGAGAGAGACAGAGAGAGGGACAGAGTGCAAGCAGGGGAGGGGCAGAGAGAGAGAGAGAGGGAGACACAGAGTCCGAAGCAGGCTCCAGGCTCCGAGCTGTCAGCACAGAGCCCGACGCAGGGCTTGAACCCACGAACCATGAGACCATGACCTGAGCCGAAGTCGGACACTTAACTGACTGAGCCACCCAGGCGCCCCTGCGGTCATTTTTATCTGCAGGGCTTATCCCAGTAACTCAGTGCCACTAAATCACCGTGATTTAAAGTCACTTGGAATTGTTCCTCTTTTTGTGGTTATGTCATCAATTGGATACCTAGCTAGGTTTATTTGTTTCACATTGCTTTCTTTTAAAAAAAATTTTTTTTTAAGTTTATTTATTTATTTTGGGAGAGAAACAGCACGAGAGTGCACGGGAGGGGCAGAGAGAGAGAGAGGGGGAGTCCCAAGCAGGCTCTGCGCTTTCAGCACAGAGCCCAACGTAGGGCTTGAACCCATGAACCACGAGATCAGGACTGGAGCTGAAATCAGGAGTCAGACACTGACCCTTGGTGCATGGTCCATAGTGCATCCATTTTGTACATGTACCATAGTCTTTCTTGCACTCAGTCTTCTGGAAAACGTGGGTGATTTTCTGGTCTTTCACCGTCACAAATCGTGCTGCAGTAAAGAGTATCGTGTATACATTTTGTCCGTACTTTTGCCTGTGTGTCATTGAGATCAATTCCTACAAGCAAGATTGCTGGGTCAAAAGCTAAACCATACGATAATTTCCCTATATAGTCCCAACGGTCCCTCCACGGAGAGGATAGTATTTGGTGTGCTCGGCAGCAATGATTTAGATGTTTCTCTCCCCACGGCCTCACCAACAAAAAGCGTGTTGTTAAACTTGGAGGTTTTTCTCTGGCCAGTAGGTGAAAAGGGCCTCTTAGCTCGGTTTTGATTTGAATGTTGAGGCTGAAATTTAAAACCCAACTTTTTTCCAGGGGTACCCGGGTGGCTCAGCCGGGTATGCGTCTGACTCTTGACTTGGGCGCAAGTGATGATCTCACAGTTCGTGAGTTCAAGCCCCGCATCGGGCTCTGTACTCGCAGTGCGGAGCCTGCTCGGGATTCTGTCTCCCTTGCTCTCTGCCCCTCCCCGACTTGCTCTCTATCTCTCTCTCAAAGTAAATAAAAATACACTGTAAAAAATCCAAGTTTATTCCGTTGGATGTGTGCATTTGATGTGTACCTATTTTAGGCAGGGTGTAGTTCTGTGCATAACGATTCAGAGATGAATTAGGCACAGAGCCCGATGCGGGGCTCGAACCCACAAACCGTGAGATCATGACTGAGCCGAAGTCAGATGTTTAACTGACTGAGCCACCCAGGCGCCCCTGGACCTGCTGATTTCTAAGGCCCCTTTCACCCTTTATTTTATGAATGCTCCTGCTTTTCTTCTCTCTGTGTGTTGGCTTCACTCTCCATCCTCAACGAATTGAGGGACAGAGTAAAATAAATCATTAGCACAGGGTAGTTCATTTACATGCAGTGATCTCAGTTGTCAAGAAAGGATTATGGAGGTGAAACTTGGGTCAAGTGACTAAGAGAGAAACGGCAGAAAGGTAACCGATTTAACATGCGGCCAGAATAGATTGGAATATGGCAGGAGCCCATGTAGATGCGGTTGCCTATAAAGTCAGTGACACGCTTGAGCCAAAATGGAAAATATTATTATGTGGGAAACCGAAGAGCCAGCACCCGTTCTCAGGGGTTAGTTGTTCAAGTTGCAAACTAGATGATTGTTATGGGCAGATCAGCTGTGACCAAAAGTTCCCGCAATGGTAAAATTCTGGAACACAAAACGATACTTGCAAAAGCGTTCCCGTAGTTGGCAGGTGGTCATTAGGTGTACTCAATGCCCTTCATCTACAGAGAAAGACATTTGAACTCATCATTGACTGGAACAGTCCCGGTACATCAAACAGAACTTTATTCCAATAAATGAAAGGAGGTAATTAGTGAAACGGTAGTTTCATTTTCCAGCTGGGACAGCTTTCTATAGTCTGGGTAAATGTAAAGCTTCTTTGAAATGTGTTCTTTGCGAATAAAATCCCCAAAACGCCTTTTAGGGACCCTCATTTATACAGATACAAAATAATCTTTTTAAAATAGGTGACCCATTTTTTTTTTTTTTTTCTCCCAGGCAATGTTCATAAGCAAATACGGAAGACTTGACTAAAGTTGAGCGGGAAAAGTTTCGTTTGATTCTGCACAGGAGACCAGAACAGACATTAGCTTAAATATTCACAAAGAAATGTCAGCTCGTAGATCAGGGGGCACACTGGGAATTATGTGGAGGGAAAATCTGCATACATCATTTATGGGGACGGGGCAGGGGGCGGCGGGGGGAGATGCACGGTTTTGCCTAGAAAATTCTCAATGATCTTTGTTTCAAAGCCACATCCATATTCTTTCTATGGAGAAATGAATGAACAGTGGCTCTTCTGAGCTCCAGTTTTTGTTGTCCTGTAACTTGGGAGGTGATTGTTGCCTTTTCTTTTATTCCAGTTAAAGGTTGGAATGGAAATTAGTATAGAGCAGGCTCAAGCAGATAAAGTTTCCTCTCGTTGCACGGGGATCTAACGTGTGCACGAAAGCAAATAAGCTGGAAATACCCACTTGTATTTTGGGCATTGTATTTGAGACACACAGAACAATGTCATTGAGCACGGTCCATTGGGAAAGCACATGAGCAATTCTGGTTCATTGCCACTGCTTCTGTCTGACCTGCTTTGCCGACCTACATCTGTCGACGGCCTTCACCTCTAGGTTCGGGCTTAGCATAGTGCCTGAGGAGTTGAGCATGAAGGAGTTTCTAAGCTTCCACGGAGGGAGCAGGGTGAGGAGAACTCCATTTTGATCAGAGCTCGAGACTCCTGGGTCCCGTGATCTGACGCTCAGTGGTTGATGATAATCACGGTTCTGCTACTACGTTTCTTTCACTTCCCTGCATCTCCAACCTTGTCAGCACGACCCAACTCTGATCGAACTCTGTGACACCTTGGGCTGGGCACTTAATTAAAAAAAAAAAAAATTGCAGGTAATAATGATTTTTTTTAATATATAACAGCTTTATTGAGAATGTGATTCATATACCATAGAATTTGCCTGTTTAAAGCTTGGGGCGCCTGGGTGGCTCAGTCGGTTGGGTGTCCGACTTCGGCTCAGGTCACGATCTCACGGTCCATGAGTTCGAGCCCCGCGTCGGGCTCTATGCTGACAGCTCGGAGCCTGGAGCCTGCTTCGGATTCTGTGTCTCCTTCTGTCTCTGCTCCTCCCCTGCTCACGCTCTGTCTCTCTCTGTCTCAAAAATAAATAAAAACATTTAAAAAAAAATTTAAAGTGTACAATTCGGAGGGCCTGGGTGGCTCAGTCAGTTAGGCATCCAACTCTCGATCTCCGTTCAGGTTTTGATCTCATGGTTGTGAGTTCAAGCCCCGTGTTGGGCTCTACGCTGAGCCTGAAGCCTCCTTTAAAAAACAACAACAACAACAACAACAAAAACACAATAACGTATACAATTCAATGTTTCTTATGTGTATTTGCCAAGTTGCAGTTACCTAATTTCAACCTCAATGCTCTCCTCTGTCCATGGAGTTAATAAAATTTGAACTTCCTATGTCACAGGCTTTGTGGGAGAGAAGGCTGAGCCGGTACAAGTATAGGAACACGGGAAGATAAAAATAGCTCTGGAACCACGAGCTGGTTTTGTCATAATTAACGAGATGCTAGGTGTGACCAGAGCCTTGAAGAAGACCATGGATAGATCGACGGGAACTCGGCAGTGATACAGTCCTTTAACACGTACACAGCCCTTTACGGCTTCAACGTGCTTTCACGTAAACAAGCTCTCACTTGACACATGGCTGAGGATTTGGGGACACCGCGTGGCCGATCCCGTTCCCCAGGACAGGAGGAGAGACCCCACTTTTGAAGCTCAGAGAGAGTCTTCTGTAAATAAGGGAAAACATCTGGCCAATCGTGGGCTTTTCTCTTTTTGAAGTCCCGAATTTTGTCTGACATAACCTACTTTGGAAAAAAACGGACTCACCTCTTGGCAATTCCTGCCATAGCCTCCATTCTAAGGGTCGTTCTTAGAGGGGCTTGTAGACATCAGCGGTAACAGGACCATCTGAAGGGCGTGTAGTCCCAGCCAGCTGGATAATGTTACAGCACTCAATTTTTTCATGTTAATCACCATACTCTTTGAGATGGATGTTGTTAAAGACAGGATGCTTATAAAGTATTTCGTTGAACATTGCTGCCCTTAAGGCTTATTCTGAGGCTTAATGATCATTTTTATCTAACAGTTAACAAATGTTCAATAAAGGAAAAATTAAATCTAGCAATGGGAGTATTGCCAGAAACTTCCTGATGCGACGACTGGTTTTGTTCTTGTATCCGTTTCCTATCGCTGCTGTTTAAAAAAAATCACCACAAAAAATGAATGAATGAATGAATGAATGAAATTTTAGAAATCACCACAAACTTGGTAGCCTGAAACAATACAAATTTATTGTGTTAAAGTTCTGTAGGGTCGAAATCTAACATGGGTCTCACTGGGCTGAAGTCAAGGTGTCACCATGGTCGTGTTCCTTCTGAAGGTTCTAGAAGGCTTCGACAAGCCATCTACACTCCTTGGCCCATGACTCTCCTCCTCCGTGTTCAAGTCAGCAGTGTGACTTGACTGTGACATCTCTGTGACCTCCTTCCATCATCACATCTGTCCCTAAACACAGCTGGGAAAGCTTCTCTGCTTTTAAGGAGTCACATGATTAGATTGGTCACACTCAGATAATCCAGGATAACCTCCCCACCTGAAGGTTTTAACCTTTTTTAAAAAAAATTTTTTTAATGTTTTTATTTACTTTTGAGAGAGAGAGAGAGACACACAGAGTGCAGGTGGGGGGGGGGGCAGAGAGCGAGGGAGATACAGAGTCCGACGCAGGCTCCAGGCTCTGAGCCGTCAGCGCAGAGCCCGACGCGGGGCTCGGACCCACGAACCACGAGATCGTGACCTGTGCCGAAGTCGGACGCTTGACCGACTGAGCCACCCGGGCGCCCCTGAAGGTTTGTAACCTGGATCATATCTGCAAAATCCCTTGGCCACGTAAGGTAACTGTTTATAGCCACAGGTTTTGGGGATTAGGGCATGGACATCTTGAAGGGTTCTCCGCGGAATATTTGCTTCGTATTGAGGTCTTCTTCAAAACTAAAATATCTTCAAAGTCTTGATGGCTGATCTGTGAGTTACATGTAAGGATACTCTCTGGCATGTTTTTCAGACTTCCTCAATACCACAGAGTTCTGATTTAACCTATTGGCGGAAAATGTCTGTACAAGATGGGTCTATTCATCCAGTCAACAGATACCTGGCGACCGTCTACTCCGTGCCACGCGTTGAGCTTGACGTTATGCGTATTGAAATGAATGAGGGTTCCCTAAGCATTCATCCTCCAGTAGAGGAGATGGACAAAAAGGACTACGATAGAGTGATACAGTGGGTGCCATCACACATAAGAATATAGTCCCCTAACTCCTTTTAATTTCAACCGTTGAGAGTGAGAAACGGGAAACCACCAGAACGGTAAGGGTTTCGGGGAGCGAAGTCTTCCGAAGAGGACTTAATATGGAAGACATCCTTTTCTCTCCCTACAGTCAGGGAAGTCATAAAATTCGTCTCACTGCACTTCCAAAAGCTATTTTGCAGAAGCCGTTGGCAGAAACGGCTGTTTTTCTGAGGTCATGGCACTCCCTGCTTTGAGCGCTGACCGCACTGACCAGTAGTAACCCGGAAAGGAAGTAGCTAGAGCAGTAGACCCGCGGCTGATTTTCTTTTTAGTACATTACAAGGTTTTACGTCTTCAGGGCTGAACTTTGAGCAGCAGCAGATCCAAAGATTAGCATTAATTAATGTTAAGTCATATATACCGAGTGATAGGAGAAGTGGCATGTCTAATACGAACTCACGGGATCTATACTGGCACAGGATATGGCCATAGAGATACCAAGCAAACGGACAAACAAACCAAACCCCAACAAACAAGCAGACCTCACTCAACTTACAAATGCAGAGAACAAACCGGTGGTTGTGGCAGAGGAGGGGAGGGTGTGCTTTGTTTCCATTTTCATTTCTTTCCAAATACTTTGCCATTTTACTTATTATTTCTCCCTTGCCTCATTGCGTATTTAGGAGGGTGTTGTCCAATTTCCACAGGGTGCATTCCTGAAATTTCCTTCTGTGGATTTCTAATTTTACTTCACTGTGGCCCGAGAACATATTTTCTCTGATTTCAATCCTTTTTAAATTTATGGAGGCTTATCTGTGGCCCAGCATATGGTCTATTCTGGAGAAGGTTCCACGTGCACTTGAGAAGAACGCGTATTCTGGTTTTGGTGAGTGTAGCAGTCTATAGATGTCTGTCAGGTCTAGTTAATTCATGGTGGTGTTTAATTCTCCTCTTATTTATCTTCTGTCTAGTTCTACCCATCACCGAAAATGGGGTTATTAAATTATCATTAAAGTGCCTATTTCTCTCACTCTTTCCATTTTCGCCTCATATATTTCACGGGTACATGTCTGAATATTTGGAAGCACGAAAGGCAAACGTGGAGGACCGTGATGTCCCTGTAGCCGGGACACATGGTGCAATTCCAGGGATGACAAAATAGATTGTAACCTACATTGAGGACAAGGAACAATGTCCGTTTCATAGTTGTCCCCTCAAGGTCTGGGAGAACCCAGAGTTGCAGCTAAAAAAACAACAACAACAAAAAAGTGAACGATGAAGGACACAGGATTAGGAATCAGATTCTGCCATTGCTTAGTTATGAAAGCTTGGCTAAATCCCTTGGGTTTTTTGGGGTTTTTTTTGGCCCACTCCCTTGCCTGTCACATTCACATTTCCAGCACCTCCCTGATACTGCTCTTTGGTTGACCCCGTCATCAGGCATCTGCTCTGCTGTGCCGTTGCGAAGATTCTTGCAGAAGATACATACTTTTATGAATAAAGATGAAATGCGACATTTCTTTTCAGGAAAACCTTCTGTGACACACTAATCTACTCTCTTCATTCCTGGGATGATCTTCAGCAATTTTTTTTTCATCTCGAAATACACTTTTTGCCCGACGTCACTGCTCTCCTGACCAGTTATCTTACTGTAATAAGAATTCTTAGGAGGGCTGGGAAGTGCAGCCACTGGTTGACAAATTCTCATTTTTTTTTTTTTCATTTAGAAGGAGGAAAAAAAATGGGAATTGTATTCGAAAATCAACTGAAATGTTGCTCGTTCTATCTTTTGAAAACTGTGTGGAGTAGTGAGGCTTCGTTGACGCCGCATTCTGTGTATTTGTTTTAGGCTTTATTATTATTGTTTAGAGCAGCTTTTGGTTTGCAACAAAACGGAAAGGAAACTACAGAGATGTCCCATATACCCCTCTGCCTCCACATAGGCCTCGCTTCCTCCATTATCAACATCACTTGCCAGAATGGTACTTTTACCAAAGATGAACCTATATTGACACACAATCACCCCAAGTCTATCATTCACCATAGGATTCATCCTTGGTGTTGCATATTCTGTGGGTTTGGACAAATGTATACAGCCATATATCCATCTTGATAATATCATACAGAGTGCAGTTGCCCCTTGAACAGTGCAGGGGGTAGGGCCACGGACACCCCACAGAGTTGGCAATCCGTGTAACTTTTGACTCCCTCCAAACTTAACAAGTAATGGCCCACTGTTGACGGGAAGCCTACTGATAACATAGTCGATTAACACACATTGGGTATGTCACATGTATTATATACTTGTTTTTACCATAAAGTAGTCTGGAGAAAAGGAAAGCGTTGTTAAGAAAATCGTAAGGGGGATAAATACATTTCTAGAACTGTACTACATTTATTTTAAAAAACCCATGTGCGAGTGCACCCAAATAATTCAAACCCACGTTGTACAAGGATCAGCTGTATTTTCACTGCCCTAAAAATCCTCTGTGCTCTGCCTATCCATCTTTTTCCCCTTTTCTCCTGGCAATCACTGATCTTTTTACCGTCTCCATAGTTCTGCTTTTTCTAAAATGTCATATAGTTGGAATCCTATGGTATAGAGCCTTTTCAGATGGGCTTCTTTTACTTAGTAGTATGCGTGTAAGATTCTTTCATGTTTTCCCATGACTTGATAGCTCCTTTCTTTTTACCTACTGAAGGATATGCTGGTTGCTCTCAAGTCTTGGCAATTATGAACAGAGTTTCAATAAACATCAGTGTGCACGTTTGTATGGACATATTTTTCACTCCTTTGGGCAAATACCAAGGAGTGTGATCACTGGACCATATGAAAAGGGCATGTTTAAGTTTTGTAAGAAACCATCCAACTGGCTTCCAACGTTGCTATACCATTTTTCACTCTCACCAGCAACGAATGAGCGTTTCGGTTGCTCCAAATTCTCACCGGCATTTGATGTTGTCAGTGCTCCAGAGTTTGGCCATTCTTCTAGGTGTGTGGTGGCATCTCATTGTTGTTTTAATTGGCATCCCCTGATGATATAGATGGAGAATCTCTTGTTGTATATTTATAACCCAAAGTACATTCTGCTGGCCAGGATAAATAAATATCCACAAATACTCAGTTCTTTTCAGCTCTACCGGTCAAAGATGACTTAGAAAGGAAAAGAAAGTTTGTAAAGCAATACAGATGAGACGGAGGGGCAGGAACTAATGTCTTTCACTTAAGATATTCGTCCGTAATGCACCTATTGTTTGATTCCCTTATTTTAATTTATAATCCCCTCTTTCTCCCTCTCTCTCTGTCCCTCTCCTGCTTTCTCTCTCTGTCTCTCTCAAAATAAACTTAAAAAAATTAAAAATAAAAGGCCAACTGGGTGGCTCAGTTGGTTGAACATCTGATACACACACACACACACACACACACACACACACCACTTTTTTTTAAAAATTTTTTTAACGTTTATTTATTATTTTTGAGACAGAGAGAAACAGAGCATGAACAGGGGAGGGTCAGAGAGAGAGGGAGACACAGAATCTGAAACAGGCTCCAGGCTCTGAGCTGTCAGCACAGAGCCCGACGCGGGGCTCGAACTCACGGACCGCAAGATCGTGACCTGAGTCGAAGTAGGACGCTTAACCGACTGAGCCACCCAGGCGCCCCACACACACACCACTTTAGAAAGGTAACTGAATTAAGGAAAGGGAAAAGAAAGTAACGTCTACGGCGAGTTGCTCTGTAACAGCCACCATATTCTCAGTCTGCTATTTAATTCTTACAGCAAACATAATAGCAGAGGTACTAGCATTCTCATTTTACAGGTGGGAGTCCTGAGGCTCGAGTAACTTGCCTGTGCTTCTACAGCTAACGGAAAATGGAAATGAGGTTTTGAGGGTTTTTTGTGTGTTTTTGTTTTCTTATTTAAAAAAAATGTTTTTAATGTTTATTTTTGAGAGAGAGAGAGAGAGAGAGAAGGAGGAAGAGAGCGTGTGTGAGTGAAGGAAGGGCAGAGAGAGAGAGGGAGACCCAGAATCCGAAGCAGGCTCCAGGCTCTGAGCTGTCAGCACAGAGCCCGATGAGGGGCTTGAACTCACGAACTGTGAGATCATGACCCGAGTCGAAGTCAGAGGCTTGGCTGACTGAGTCACCCAGGTGCCCCTTGTTTGTTTTTTTTTAATTATTTTTTTTCAAAAATCTATAAAGTTATTGTCTCATAAGATTTACAAAAAGTGGTCTTTTTACTCTGAAACCTCTACTGTATTTGTTATGACTTATTAAGAGGTTGAATATGTGAATTAGATTCCCTTAACATCTTTTTTTTTCAATTTCATATTTTTAATTCCAAAGATCATTTTCTTCTCACCATATCATTTCACTTTCCTCTATAACAATACCTCATCGTTCAGCAGTCATTGCACTAATATTCTGTTACATACTTTTTAAGATCATAATATTTATTATATTCAGTGACTGGCATCTATATTTGCCACGTAAATAAAAAGCATCAAAACTTATACATATTTAGAGTACTAAAGAGCTTTAAAAATGTTTTAGTTCGGGGCGCCTGGGTGGCTCAGTTGGTTAAGCGGCCGACTTCGGCTCAGGTCACGATCTCGCGGTCCGTGAGTTCGAGCCCCGCGTCGGGCTCTGGGCTGACGGCTCAGAGCCTGGAGCCTGCTTCGGATTCTGTGTCCCCCTCTCTCTGACCCTCCCCCGTTCATGCTCTGTCTCTCCATCTCAAAAATAAATAAAACGTTAAAAAAAAATTAAAAAAAAATGTTTTAGTTCAAATCACCTATTTTATAGATGGAGAAACTGAGGCCAAAGTCCTCTATATAATTAGTTATAATTGGAGGAAAATTATAGTTTTTAGGGCTAGGGCCCCTCTTCAAACTGGAATGTTAGAGGGTGTAATAAAGCCCAAGATAAGCTACTCAGACTGAAAATTTTAAAAGCTGTGTTGGAGTTCTCTGCATTTAGCAGGTTAATGTTATTTGTTTTTAGTTTAATTTTTTATTTTTTAAAATTTACATCCAAATTAGTTAGCATGTAGTGAAACAATGATTTCAGGAGTAGATTCCTTGGTGGCCCTTCCCCATTTAGCCCATCCCCCCTCCCACAACCCCTCCCACAACCCTCAGTTTGTTCTCCAGATTTATGAGTCTCTTCTGTTTTTGTCCCCCTCCCTGTTTTTATATTATTTTTGTTTCCCTTCCTTTATGTTCATCTGTTTTGTCTCTTAAAGTCCTCATATGAGTGAAGTCATATTTTAATGTTTATTTATTTGTTTGGAGAGAGCTAGAGCACGAGCAGGGGAGGGGCAGAGAGAGAGGGAGACACAGAATCCAAAGCAGGCTCCAGGCTCCGAGCTGTCAGCACAGAGCCCGACATGGGCCTCAGACTCACGAACCACGAGATCATGACCTGAACCCAAGTCGGAGGTTTAACCAATGGAGCCACCCAGGTGCCCCAGGGAGAGAGAGAATCTAAACAGGCTCCATGCTCAATGTGGAGCCTCATGTGGGGCTTGATCCTATGACCCTGGGGTCATGACCGGAGCCAAAATCAAGAGTTGGACACTCAACCGACTGAGCCACCCAGGTGTCCCAAGAACTGAGTTTTTACACTAGGATCTGATCACAACGTCTATGCTTTATCTTCTATCGGACTCTATCTTATGCAGTATTTGAAAGGTGTTAGAGGAATATATTTTCACCTCTCTTTCCATTGTTTGCTTTTACCATATCACACATTTATCAAGGGAAATACTACACGTAAAGTGCCCGCATGATGCCTGGCCCATCGCAGGTGCCTAAGCAGATGGTGTTTTCACGTCTTCCCCCAATCAATCTTTTCGAGGGCAACTTTTTGACCTATGCATTGCGGGTGACTTACCACAGCAATAGTTGTCTTTTTAGTATCCTCGGATGGTTTTTTAAGAAAAGATGTACAAAAAGAAAATGGCTTTAGCAAACTTTGGACACGAAGTTTTGTTTTACGCTGACACGCCTACACACCAATACACGTGTGCATACACGTGCACAAATTATACGCGTGGTGTGCTCATAGCTGTGTGTTATTTTCGCACCTTCCCACCAAAAATAACTGACATGTTGAGATAAAATTCACCTACCATACAATTCACCCATTTTAATGTGATGGGTTGTAGCATATCCACGGATACGTGCAGCCATCACCATGGTCAATTTTAGAACATTTTGCTCACTCCCCAAAGAAACTCCCGGATCCTTTAGCCTTCATCTACCAATATTCCTATCATGCCCTCCCCCCCTTAGGCCCACCCTCACCCTAGGCCATTGCTAATCTACTTTTCATCTCCATAGATTTATTTCTTCTGGACATTTCCTATAAATGTAATCTCATAGCACGTTGCCTTGTTTATGTCTGGCTTCTTTCACTTAGCATAATATTTTCTAGGTTTAATCCATGTTATAGAATGAATCAGTATTTCATTCCTGTTGGTGGCTGAGTAATGTTCTATTATGTGGATATATTATATTTTGGTTATCTAGCCATCAGGGGATAGACTTTTTTTTTTTTTTTTTTTTTTGCATCCCTGGGTGGGTACGAAAGAGGACAAACATTTGGATTGATTCCACGTTTGGGCCATCGTGAATAATGGCACAAGCCTTTTGTGCAGACATTTGTTTTCATTTCTCTTGAGTGAAATTTCATTTCTGGGGAGAATGAAATCACTAGGGCATATGGGAACTGTATGTTTAACAATTTGAGAAAGTGCCAGATGGTTTTCCAGAGCATCTGCCTCAGTTTACGTTAATACCAGCAGTTTGTGAGGGGTCCAATTTTTCTATAATGCTCTCCAAAATTTGTTGTCTGTCCGTCTGAGGAGACGCACCCTCGTGAGCGCGAGGCTGTACCAATTGTCCGGTGACTAACAACGTTGAACACCTTTTGTGCATATAAATCTGATGACATTTAACTTCTCTTGAGCACCTGCAACTCACAAGGTGTAGTGGTACGGTAGGGGACGTGGACGGAATAAGCATATAAACAGATCATAGGGATTAAAGTCTAGAGGGATTTTTAAGATAGCCCTGATTTTCATTCTGAATTCAGCCACGTGTTAAATGTGTGATCACGGGCAGATCACTTAATTCCTCTGCGCCTCGGATTTCTCAGCTATAAGATGAATTTAATAATCTATAGATCTCATAAGAATTTGTAAGAATTAAGCGAGATAATCCAATCAAATATTTGTGGCATCCCTCCTTTGTGCCCTGCTTTCTCTCTCTCTCTCCCTCCATATCTATATCTATATCTATATCTATATCTATATCTATATCTATATATCTATATATCTATATCTATATCTATATCTATATCTATATCTATATCTATATCTATATCTACATCTATATCTATATCTACACACACACACACGGGAATAAATGAGGTTCACGTATGTGCCTCGCCCAAAGCCTGGCTCCCCTCATTACCCGAGTAATGTTGGCAACGATCGAGATGACCATGTCGATGATAGAATCGGGGTGTTCTTGGATAGATTATCTCATGTTATTGCGACGAGAGATCATTTCAATTCAGAAGGCGGTGGTTTAAACAGATCACAAAGCGGAGTTTGAATGGCAAGCCTGTCTGTCTCAGTGCAGTACGTTTAGACTGCACTCCTCAAACTAAATCACTGACTTCTTTGCCAGTTCTTCGCTGCAAGCCCGTGTGCACGTTCACCCACAGCCCTGTTGGCACTGATTGGCATCCTGGTAGGCAAACTGCAGCCAGGAGATCAAGGACAGACAGGTGGAGAGCCCTGTGCCTTTGGTGAGGCAGAGGGAGAGAGCGCTCACCTGCCCGGCTCTGTCTGCGGTCTGGGGAAACAGACTCGCCGTCGTAGGCGCCAGCTTCCCATCTTCAGAAACTCCGAACTGTCATCATGGGAAAGGAATTAGGAAGCCAGTCCGGGCACCGGCTCTCCATCTTGAGGTAGTGTCTCCTCGGGGGGCTTTTAAGAATGCTGTGGAGGATACGTAGGCTTTGTTTACTGTGAAATAGCCCAGCAGAGTTAAGAACTAAAAGCACAGTAGTTCATTGTTAGGCACCCTAGAAAACGTCTAATGATGCGATCGGTACATCTCAGGATCCTATTTTTCAAATATTTTCAGATAGAAAGAGGAATTTTGCAGTGCCTGTGGCTGGATACACTTTTTTTTTTAATGTTTCTTTATTTTTGAGACAGAGAGCAAGCAAGGGAGGGGCGGAGAGAGGGAGACACAGAATCCAAAGCGGGCTCCAGGCTCTGGGCTGTCAGCACAGAGCCTGATGCGGGGCTTGAAGTCGGGAACTGTGAGATCATGACCTGAGCCCAAGTCGGACGCTTAACCGACTGAGCCACCCAGGCGTTCCTTGGCTGGATGCATTTTTAAATTGACACATTGAAAGGTTGATTTATATTATAATGGCTTGGACAAGGCATCTGTAATAGCAAAACGAGGCTAAGTGGATAATTACAAGTGAGGTTTACTCTTGGGAAAGTTAATATGTGAAAATGCAATCGTAGAAGATATGTATTCATACAACTTACAATACACATACATATTTTTAGAACGCTTCTCGTGAAGAGATAAAGTGATAATTATTATAGCCTGCTTTATGCTAAATTTGCTATTATAAACAAATTTCCTTGGAATTTCTTCACGTATGTTTTATCATTTCCAGTGTGATTGGATTTGTGAAAACAGTTGTATTATATGTGCACATTTTCAGGATTTTTAACATAAAATATGCATTACCGTATTCTATTCAGAGTGTATGTGCATCACCGCATTATAATCAAATTGTACGTCGATGTGATTCTTTAGGAAAACGTATTTTTCTCGTTACAAAATTAGTAAGTGCTCTTTGAGTAAAACCTGAACGTTATAAAGAAATAACAGCTGTTTTTACAAACGTCCATTTTTTAAAAATTCTTATTTCAAGCCTTACAATCTTGTAGGCAAGTCTTCATTTTTTAATATTCCTTTTTTGGATTACTGGTGATTCTGTAATCACTTTTCAGTTGTCATTCCCATCTGTAATTCTTTTACAAACTGCTAGCGCAAAACTGCCTATTTCCCTCCCGAAACGTTCAAATTTTATTGCTTTCTAAGTCCTTTTTGTAGTGAAGATTTTAACCCTTTGTCTATGGCAAATACTTCTCTCTGGCAAATATTTTCAACCAAGAACCGTTGACTTTGTGTAGGGCTTAAATAGGCCTTCTAAACCTAGAGATCAGAGATCCTCCTCTAATTTTGTTCGTGTTGCCCTTACTTAATGATTGAGGAACAATACTGGTAATATCAATATGATATTTGACATTTTCATATGCATTTCATGTAATGGTCTAAATAAAGCCGTACATGAGTTCTGCTTGGTGGAAACCTTTATTATCCTACATCCCGTTCCTCCGAAGAACGATCCTCCATTAGGCAGTGGAGCCCAACTCTATCTTGACTCCATATTTTATGCTTTTGCTGCATTCACACTGCATATTTGTATTGATTTGGGGTCTCTAATAGAGCCCTCAGATCACCTAAAAATCCTGTTAGTACCTGTTGGATAGTCTACTAATGAGAAAAATAATAATGATTAGGAAGACTCCGCTCTATAGGACTAAAGAGCAAAATGATTTGGCATAAAATTGTTTTCGAAAAGTGATTTTAAGAGTATGATGAGCACCTGGGTGGCTCAGTCGGTTAAGCGTCTGACTTCGGCTCAGGTCATGATCTCGCGGTCCGTGAGTTCGAGCCCCACGTAGGGCCCTGTGCTGACAGCTCAGTGCCTGGAGCCTGCTTGGGATTCTGTGTCTCCCTCTCTGTGCCCCTTCCCCTCTTGCACGCTGTCTCTCTCTCAAAAATACATACTATTTTTTTTTAAAAAGTGTTATAAAAAGAAAAAAATTACAGGGGCACCTGGGTGGCTCAGTCGGCTAAGCATCTGACTCTTGATTTCAGCTCAAGACATCATGGTTCATGGGTTTGAGCCCTGCATCGGGCTCTGTGCTGATAGCGGGGAGCCTGCTTGGGATTCAATGTCTCCCTCTCTCTCTGCCCCTCCCCTGCTCGCGCTCTGTCTCTCAAAAATGAATGCGTGTAAAAAAAAAAAAAAAGTACAACAGGTAATTTTATAAAATCTAGGGAAATCAAAATTTTAAAGCATCCCCCATAATCTCGCCACTCAAAGATATAAACACTGATAGCATTTTTTGTATGTAGTCTTGCCATTTTTGCTTATTTCTCTTTGTATATTTATATATGCATTTCTGATCATGCCATATATATGGTATTGCACCTTGTTTTTCCACTTAACATATTATAAAAACGTCTCCATGTAGTTAAATATTACCAGTTCATATTTTTGAATTTTTAATATTTTGCATATTACTGCATGATAGAACCAATCCTCTGCTGTTGAACAATTTATTGGTTTCTTCTGTTTTCCAACCACTACAAAAACGCTTCCCTGAATATTCTTGTCCTGTTATTTGTTATGAATTGCAGCTTCTGGGTCAAAGGCTATATTCACTTTTAAGGTTGTGTAATGCAACTTCTCCAAACGGCTTCAAAAAGTAAGTTTACTTGTACTTGACCTTCACGAGGCAGTGAACTTCACACATGCAGACGTCCGGTACGTAGCCCGGTCCCTGTGGTGTAATTAACAAATATCTGCTGCGCGATCAGGTGGATAGATAATGAGGAAAGGGAGAAAAGAGTGAGAAAGGAGAGAAGGGAGAATGTATGCCCTATTAAAGTGGGGGAAAATCAAGCTTGTGTATTCGTCTAGATCAGTGTCCATTACGCTATGGAACCTCATCTGGATCAAATCAGCTCTTGAGACGATGCTGACTGTTGGGCCCCCAGACTACCTACCCGATGATGAAAGAATAGGGATGCTTCACTTCACAGATGCTCTTTGCAAAGAGAGTGGGAGAATGAACAAACAAGAGACCTTTCTCTGGGTCTCATTTGCTCCTAAATTCGACCCTTGTCTTACTCTCCCTCCTAGTTGCTGTGCCCAACCTCCAAATTCCTCTCCCATTTGAACTCCCAAGTTTTGTCCCAGGCTAGACCTATTTCTGCGGGAACAAAAAAGACCCAACAGTGAGCATTTCCATACAAGAGTCGTTTACCTCGGGCCTATATCTTTAGCAAACCAAAGAACAATTGGAAATTTGAAATGATGATTTTTCTGGAATCGGAAGTAGATAGCTTCTCAGGTGTGATTTTCTTTCTTTCTTTTTTTAATTACAAACAGTTTTTTAAGTCTATTTATTTATTTTTGAGAGAGAGAGGGACACACAGAGGGTGAGCAGGGAGGGGCAGAGAGAGAGGGAGACACAGAATCCGAAGCAGGCTCCAGGCTCCGAGCTGTCAGCACAGAGCCCGACGTGGGGCTCGAACTCACAAACGGTGAGATCATGACCTGAGCCCAAGTTGGACGCTTAACCGACTGAGCCGCCCAGGCGCCCCAAGGTTGTGGATTCCAAAAGAGAGCCCCCTTATTCCTCGAATGGCACCACATCGTGGACGACAACTGCCGCTTTCTGTCTGAGTGGACGATTGGAGGTGATTTTTGAAACTTAGTCTACAGCCTGCTGCTTGGGTGGGACAGGTGGCCTGCAGGGCTTAGTGATCCATGGGATTTTTATGAGAAAAAAAAAAAAAAGCCCAACGATGCCTTTGAAATGTTCCCTGTGCCGCTTTGTATTTTCTTCACACTAAACTATCATAACGGGATACGAGGAAGTCTCTTATGTTCTTGCTGCTGCATGCATTGCGTTTTCTTTTTTCTTTTCACCTATAGGAATAAAGGGAAAATCTAAAAGGGCTGGTTGTCCTGTATATTCTTGTAGTCCAAGCACATGAGCACCAGGATTAGGATGCGGGAAGGTAGAAACAACAAGAAAGCTTCAACCATGTCTTTCAGAAATAGTTTTCAGTGTCCTCTGGAATTCTTTTTTTTTTTTTTTTTTAATGTTTTATTTATGTTTGAGACAGAGAGAGACAGAGCGCGAGCGGGGGAGGGGCAGAGAGAGAGGGAGACCCAGAATCCGAAGCGGGCTCCCGGCTCCGAGCTGTCAGCACAGAGCCTGACGCGGGGGCTCGAGCTCACGAACCGTGAGACCGTGACCCGGGCCGAAGTCGGACGCTGAACCGACTGAGCCACCCAGGCGCCCCAGCGTCCTCTGGAATTCTAATCAGAATTTGGAGAGCTTTTGCGGGGCTAAGATTACGTTCCTGCCTACAATGGTGTCAGGGTCTACAGAGCTGGCCGAGTATCTTCGTAGATCCTTCCACCCACCAATAGAGCAATTACTGTTTTTGTTTACGGATTCAGCTAACGAATTGACCGCCCGCTCTGTGCCAGGCGCCATGGCTGGGATTCAAAGTGAAATTGAGATGGGGCCTGTGTGCATTTTCTATTGCCGCTGTAATGAGTTGCTACAAACTTAGTAACTTCAAACAACATGGATTTATTATCTTACAGTTCTGGAAGTTGGAGGTTCTAGAAAAAAAAAAAATCAAGATGCTGGCAGGGCTATGTTCCTTCTGGAGGCTTCTATGAGAGGATCTGTTTTCTTGCCTTTCCCAGTTTCTAGAGGCCATCTATAGTCCTTGGCTCGTGGCCCCTTCCTTCATCTTCAAAGCTAGCAGCAAATAGCCTCTTCTCTCCTACCTGACCTCTGCTCCCATCTTTATGTCTTTCTCTGTTTCTCTGGCCCTGCTGTCTCTTTCAGGTAAAGATGTTTGCAACTAGATTTGTCTCGCTTGGATAATCCAGGATAATCTCTCCATCACGAGGCCCATAACCTTAAGCACATCCTCCAAGTGCCTTCTGCCCCATAAGACGACCTATTCAAAGGTTCCAGAGATTAGGACCATGGACATCTCCGAGGGGGGTCATTATTCAGCCTACCGCAGTACCCCTGCCCTTGAACTAGTTCATAGAGCAGCATAAAATGATGTACATTCAACAGGTTTTTATTGTTAAATACAATAAATTATAAGATGATGTCTGTACAACTTACTGTGGAAACGCAGAAGAAAGGATATCAGACTCTGCCCTGAGGAAGTGCTTTACACAGATTTAGATTTTATAGTGAGTTTTTTTTTTAATTAATTTATTTATTTTGAGAGAGAGACAGTGTGAGCAGGGGAGGGGCAGAGAGAGGAGAAGAGAGAGAATCCCAAGCAGGCCCCGCACTGCCAGCACAGAGCCCGACGTGGGGCTCGAACCCACGAGCCGCTAGATCGTGACGTGAGCCGAAACCAAGAGTTGGATGCTTAACCTACTCAGCCACCCAGGCGCCCCAGATTTTTTATTGAGTTTTAAAAGAAGATGATGGATTCAGTAGGTGAGGAAGGAAAGAGTATAAAAGGCCGAGAGGGAGCCAGGCTTCTTGAAAGAGTGTGACTTTCTGAGGCAACAAGGACCAGTTCAGTATGACTGAGATGTAGGTGCAATGACCAAGGATGAGGCCAGCAGGGAAATGGTTGGAGCCAGATGTAGAAGGGGTTTGAAATCACACACCGTCAAAACAGGCCTGTATGTTATTTTCCTTTAGGCAGCGGGAAGCCTTGGAAGTATTTCAGAAAGACCACCCTGGGTGTAGAGTGGAGAATGCTTGGCTGGAGGAAGAGAGGAATAGCAAGGCAAGGAGGTCACTGTTCTTATACTACGAAGCCTGAACAAATGGAACTTACCATCAGTAGAAGCATGGTGAAATCAACAAGCTGCGTGATTTGACTATGTTTCTATCTGTGGTAGGTTGAAAGATGGCCCCCAGTGATATGAGGTCCCAAGACCTAGAACCTGTAAATGTTACTTGATTTAGAAACAGGGTCTTTGCGAATGTTGATTAACTTGAGGATCTTGGGATGGAGAGATTTTTTTCTGGATCATCTGGGTGAGCCTTAAATGAAATCCCATGTATCCTTACAAGAGGGGAGTAGAGGGAAGTGACAGAAGAGGAAGAGACAGTGTGACCTTGGAGACCGAGATTGGAGTGATGTGGCCACAAGTCAAGGAATGCCAGCAGCCACCAGAAGCTGGAGGAGGCAAAGAACGGATTCTTCCTGAGAGCCTCAGGAGGGAATACGGCCCCGTCTCCCCTTGATTTGGGTGCAGTGAAACTGACCTTGGACTTCTGGTCTCCAGAACCACGAGGAAATAAATTTCTGTTTGGTTTTTCTAAGCTCCCAAATTTCTGGGAATTTCTTACAGCAGCCACAGGAAAATACAGGTGCCCTTTGAGCAATGCAGGAATTAGGGGAGCCCACCCCCCTGCCCCCCACAGCTGAAAATCTGCATTTAACTTTTGACTTGCCAAAAACGTTACCGATAGCCTACTGTTGACCTGCAGCCTTAACAACAAGATAGTCCTCTAACATGTATTTTATATGTTACATGTATTATACCCTGTATTCTTACAGCAAAGCAAGCTACAAACAAGAAAATGTTATTAAGAGAACCATAAGAAAGAGAAGACACATCACAATACTATGCCGTATTTATTGAAAAAAAATCAGCACACACGTGGACCCATGCAGTTCAAGCCCATGTTATTCAAGGGCCAACTGTAATACTCTTCTTTACTCTGGATGGACATGTCCCTAGGTATTCTTAGGGCACCACGATGCTCAGAATTTTATGCCAACTTTAGTTTATACGACGCGTCTCTCCCAAATAGCGCGCTACCTTTTAGTTTTCCGTCGTCATAGCTAAGAGGTTAACGGGGGAGACATGTTTCTATTTTACACAAACAGAGACACCATTTTATAGCTCTTGGCACAAGCCTTGCCATGCTCTATATAAATACGTAGTGTTGGAGGTTTATCTTAAGAAGTTGAGACGATGCGTGAGGCAAAAAACAGACAAACAAGAGCGTTAACCGGGCTTGAGGATCAGCAACCTTTCCCCGGAAGGGCGGCACCGTTCTGAATGGACGCTTCATACGGAGAATGTTTGAAAAAGAACGTAGCCTCTGGTGGCACTTTGAAGAAGTTGCCATTCTCAGGGGGCAGCGATACCGCCATTCAGAAGAGAGCCTTTCACGTGTGCGTAACGTTTTTGTGTACGCACATCAGATGCCTGCCATATTTTATTTAATGGGTGGTAAACTTCGGTGCACGTTAAAAAGCGCTGGGTGGAATTCACCAGTGCGTGAGAGGCAGTGGAGTAGAATGTAAGGAGCAAGACATTTTTTTCCAACTTCAGGACTAATAAAATAAGTAGAGGACCTCAGTTTGTTTATTTGAGACAGAGAGGGAGAGAGTGTGGGGAAGAAGGGGAGAGAGAGAGAGAGAGAGAGAGAGAGAGAGAGAGAATCTTAAGCAGACTCCAGGCTCAGAGCAGAGCCCAGCATGGGGCTTGATCCCAGAGCCCTGGGATCATGACCTGAGCTGAAATCAAGAGTCAGGTGCTTAACTGACTGAGCCACCCTGGGCTCCCTGAGAACCTCAGCTGAGGAACCTGTGACATGGGATTAAAAACGGCACCTGTGTCACTGGGTTGTTGCAGCAACTAGGTGAAATACAACCTACAAAGCACCTGGCATAGCTTTTGACACATGCCCAACACTCCATGAATATTTGGGGTTATTAAAATGAAAGTCCTAGTGATGGGTGACGGCGTTATGTTTGTTATCCTGCATGGCTATGTGGTGAGATGCCCATTAAGAGCAACATCTTGTAGGGGCGCCTGGGTGGCTCAGTCGGTTAAGTGTCCGACTTCGGCTCAGGTCATGGTCTCACGGTTCGTGGGTTCGAGCCCCGCGTCGGGCTCCGTGCTGACGGCTCAGAGCCCGGAGCCTGCTGCGGATTCTGTGTCTCCCTCTCTCTCTGCCCCTCCCCCACTCATGCTCGCACTCTCGCGCGCTCTCTCTCTCAAAAATAAATGTTAAAAAAAAAAGCAACATCTTATAGAAAATTCTGGAAAAGTACAGAAACTATGTCGATACCTCAGTTTTGAAGGGGGTGTTAAGCCCTCAGCCGGTAGCCCTTTTGATTATACTGCTTTGGCTCCAGGGGGGTGCAGAGCGATCAGTAAGAACACCCTGCCTCTGATAAGAGGAACCAAATGAGGAGAAGTAGGCCTGACCTTTAAGGATTAAGCTAATTTTATCTTGGATGTGGTAAAAGCTGGCCCGGAACGACTTGGTACGTTCACAGCCAGCGTAACAGGAGTGACTATGCACGATGCAAGACAGTGGTTTATTAAGGTACTAAACTGTATAATCCATATGAAATGCTACGACTAATCAGACAAGGCCTGGGGTACTCAAAGGAAGCCGAAGGAGGTGAAAAATTAAGCTGGTTTTTTTTTTTTTTTTTTGGAAGAAAGAGGAGGGATTGGAGAAGAGTGGGGAGTTCAGAAGAAAGGGGAACATTTCAGGCAGGGGCCGCTGTAGGAAAAGTAAAGCACCACACGAATGGTCCTAATTCTGCCGGTTGGTCTAGGTGAGTCGCTAGCTCCTTCTATCCCCGTATGCCTTTGCGGCCAAAATAAACTAATCATTAGTCTCTGAATTCACCCTTGGCTTTCCTGCCTCTCTGTGTATGCCGATACTGCTCCGAAATCCAATTCATATCAAAGTCAATCTTCAGTCCTGCTTCTTTAAAAAAAAAAAAAAAAAGTTTATTTATTTATTTTGAGAGAGAGAAAGAGAGAGAGACAGCAAGTAGGGGAGGGGCAGAGAGTGAGGGAGAGAGAATCCCAAGCAGAGCCCGACATGGGGCTCGATCTCACGAACCGCGAGATCGTGACCTGATCCTGTATCAAGAGTTGGACGCTCAACCGACTTGAGCCACCCGGGCGCCCCCAGTCCTGCTTCTGCTTTGAAGCCTCTTCTCATCGCAAGATGATGTGTTCTTGTGATTCTTCCTGTAAGGTGCCCAGAGCACCGTGGGTGGTCCTCGCTGGTCTACTGATAACCTTTGGCCTCAAAGTAGAGTTCTTTGTATAATTGTCGGAGCTCCTCAAGGACAGGGATCAGGACTTATTCATCTCCCTACATCCTGGAACAAACGTGCAGAGAACTTGGGCCTCATGGACGCTCTCAGGCGTTTTTGGATTGAACGGAAGGATACTGATCGCTATACGTTCTGAGAACTTCTCAAATTGGCGCAGAAATAACATTCGCGGGATATGTAGCCACCTAGTGTTGGAACGGGTGGGCTCTGGGGTTTATCCAAATATTTTCTTCTTCCATCCCGCTTCCTGGGTTGCTCATCTATGAGGAAGCGTAGCTCATTGCTTAGCATATAGTGCATAGTTAAATACCATACAGGCAAACCTCAGAGATTTTGTGGGTTTGGTTCCAGACCACGGCACTAAAGCAAATATTGCAATAAAGTGAGTCAAAAAAGGAATTTTTGGTTTCCCAGTGCGTGTAAAAGTGATGTTTATACCACACTGTCGTCTATTAAGTGTGCAGTAGCATTATGTTTAAAAAACAATGGTGGGGGGGGTGGAGCATGCAACTTCGGCTCAGGTCGTGATCTCACAGCTCATGAGTTCGAGCCCCGCGGACAGCTCGGAGCCTGGAGTCTGCTTCGGATTCTGTGTCTCTCTCTCCCTCTGCCCCTCTGCCCTGCTCTCTTTCTCTCTCTCAAATAAAAAAAAAAAAACAGTATATATACCTTAAAAATACTTTATGGCTAAAAAAAAATGCGAATCTGAGCTTTCAGCAAGTTGTAATCACTGAACGCTGATCACTGTAAGAAATACAGTTGTAATGAAAACGCTTGAAATCTTGTGAGAATTACCAAAAGGCGACACAGAAACCCGAAGGGACCAAATGCTGTCGGAAAACTGGTGCTCGCTGACTTCCTCCGTGCAGGCTTGCCTCAGACCTTCAAATTGTACGAAATGCAACTTCTGCAAAGTAACATAAAGCAAAGGGTAGTAAAACGAGGTTATACCCGTAACGAGAGTACGCAGATTCTCAAGTGATCTGTTTACAAATTGTGGCCAAACATGACTGACTTAGACGGGTGCAGATGAAAGTCCTTTATTCAGTGATTTAAATTGTGACGTCAGTTAAAATGTGGTACTACAAAAAACTCAGTTTTGGGGGCAGCCGGGTGGCTCCGTCGGCTGAGTGCCCCACTTCAGCTCAGGTCATGATCTCATAGTTTGTGGGTTCGAGCCCCCTGTCGGGCTCCGTGCTGACAGCTCGGAGCCCGGAGCCTGCTTGGGATTCTGTGTCCCCCTCTTTCTCTGTCTCTGTCTCTGTCTCTCTCCCAAAAATAAAAATAAACATTAAAAAAAAATCAGTTTTTGTAGGAAGCTCTGAATCGACCTTTCTTTGCATTTAGGCCGGTGCTGATAAGAAATTTACAGAGAGCCCACCTTGTTTAGAAACAGGCTAGTTTCTCCATACACACGGTAATATATGCATTTATGTATGTCTGACGTGGTTGTTTTCATTCGTCTGCCCGTTCTCAGCACTCAATAAAATACTGACTTACCATGACCTCGAGAAAATTGATGGTGACAGAAAGATTTGATGAGAATTGTTGGCAGGATAGCCTCATTCTTTTGAAGAGAGAGTCAAGCACGGAGGCAATATGAGAGGTCTGGTTCCGAAGTCTAGTTTTCTGTGTCGTATGCAAACTGGCCGTTTTCTTTAAATCCCGTTAGATTCTATCAAATAAAAACAGATTTCCCTCAGTTCTTTGTGTTTGTTAATGATGGCGAAGTAGAATCATCTCGATTCTCTTCTCCCCGATTTCTGGTTTATGCGGGCTTCGTAAATCCTGCATTGATTACGTGTCTGTGGCTTGGTTCACAAATTAGGGAATTTTTTATTTTGCATAATGACTCTAGAAAAGGACCTTAGCGTTATTTATGCGCCCGATTCTAAACGACAAAGCAGATTATCCCCCAGTGGTAGTTATTTCACATACCTGACTACATTATTTTTTCAGGGATCTGCTATGTTTTGCCACTCAGCAGAATACATAATCCCCACCACCCAATAAAAAGCGTAATGGTTCAAGTACAAATTCTACTTTCTAACTGGGGACTTCTAGCACTGACTATATGAAACTTAAGAGAAAGATCAGTAAGAGAATATCTATCACCAAATATATATATATATATATATATACACACACACACTATCACCAAATATATATATACACACACACACACACACACACACACACACACACACACATACACACATATATATACACATATATATGTATATATATCATTGCTGTATCTATATAAAAAAAATAACCTTACATGAGCCAATTTCACTGCAAAGTGAACTCTTTAGTAAGCCAGAAGATTTATCCTCAGTAAAAGAAAACACAGGCATACTCACACCTATTCATTATTTTATCAGTTCTTAAACTAGAGTATCATTTATGACTCTCTGTGTTTTATGGATGAGTTATATAATAAAAATGTCCTGCTGATCTCTTCCCAAGTATTTCTTTTTATGGTTCTATCCCTAACTATGGTTAAACTAAATGAAAATAACACGTTTGAAACCGGAAAGAGTGATTATTGGGCGATTTCTCAATGATACCAAATGGCTAGGTTTAAATCTCTCTTTTTGTCACTCACACAGCTTGAGTCTATATATTTTGTGTAAGACCAGCCACTAGATGTTCTAACTGGATTTTTTTTTTTTTTTTTTGTATAACACCTGTGATCTGAACTATGTAGAACCCGAATTTGCCAGTTAACTGTATTCATGTTTTACTTTGTAACTGACAGACACTCGGAGTGAGCTTTGAGGCATTTTTTACGATAGGTTTTAAGATGTTAAAATATTCCACATGGACAAAGCAGGTCATAATCTACCTAGGAATTATGCAGTAGGATCCTGGTTCCCATTTTTAGGATTTTGGAACGGAAGCTGGGATTGAGAGAATCAGTACTCTAGCGCATGCTTCTAGACTTTCTTCAGTGACTATAGACCTTCCTACTCGTATCTACTCTTACCAAACAGAAAATCACCCTTGCCTTCCACGGGCACTCTGAGCTCCTGAATCATCACCCTCGTCTTTACCTTTGGAAGGTAACATGGCAGGCTTATTGAGAAATAACCACATCAGTCTGATAGCAGAAGAAGCTACCATTACTCACGACGTTAATGTTCATTGTCAAGCATCAGGCAATAAACAGCTATCACAGGTGACGGAATGCCCCCAAAGAACCGGAAACATTTGATCGCCCTAAAGACACCTTATTGTAAATATCCTCAATCCTGGATGGTATTCATATGCCACGACACACAGAAAAGAGCATGCAATAAAATCCATCAGACGACTGCCTCAACCCCTTCACCATCCAAGGTGTAATTCCATTTTCTCAACCCTGGCTCAGGAGTCACTTACTAGCTGTAAAAATGTGGGCAAATTGGGTTTGAGTCTCAGTTCATTATCTGTAAAACAAAGATAAAACCAGCTGTTGTCCATAACTTATAGGTTTATTTCTAGCATCAAATAAAAGAATTGATGGGGGTGGGGGGGCGCCTGGGTGGCTCAGTCGGTTAAGCATCCGACTTCGGCTGAGGTCATGATCTCACGGTTTGTGAGTTCGAGCCCCGCGTCAGGCTCTGTGCTGACAGCTCGGAGCCTGGAGCCTGCTTCGGATTCTGTGTCTCCCCCTCTCTCTGCTCCTCCCGTGCTCACGCTCTGTCTCTCTCTATGTCTCAATAATAAATAAATGTTAAAAAAAATTTTAAGTGAAAAGAAAAAGAAGAATTGATGGGAAAGTGCTTAGTAACGATACCATGGTGGAATTATTTTCCTTATAGCCAAGCTTCGTATCTTTGACTGTGAACCCTCCTTTGCTGGAGGAGGTGAGTGGGAAAGGAGGCTTATGGTCTCTCTCCACTGATACCCCATGTTCCAGTTCACAACTGCCGGTGCAAAGAGAACGGGCTGAGAATATATTGCAGAGTCAGATTCTCCGAATCAGCAGCATGAGAACGACTGATTCAGCACTTACTCTGAGAGAGCTCTATGGAAACAGAGAACAAGAATAAGATAGGGCGTCCGTTCGGAAGAAGTGTGTAATCAGTGGTCCTCACAGCGTGCTCTAGGGACCCATTGGTCCTTGCACACATATACAAGCATCCAGCTGGGCTCTATTAAGCCAGATAACAAAAAGATAGATGTGTGTGTGTGTGTGTGTGTGTGTGTGTGTGTGTGTGTGTGTGTAAAACAATGCTACTGTTCTCACCAACTTTCTTTATTTTGGAAAAAAAAATTCGCGAAGTTATGGTAACCTGTGACGGGTTTCTTATTGTTACTTACAATGAAACTGACATGTTTTTGAAATTCCAGTTGTAATTCCAAATGTGTTAAATATCAAAAGATAACGCACACAAACAAAACTTCTGGGAGGCCTTAGTCATTTTAACGGTTTTGAGGGGCCCGGAGACTAAAGTTGGGGGCCACTGCCCTAACCAGTACAACCTAAGTGTTAACCTAGATTGTGTTACTCTGTGCGTTACTGGCTGGGGGTGCCTTAGGACGTCCCTACTCAAAGTGTGGATGGCGGACCAACAGCACGAGCCTCCCTGGGAGCTTGTTAGAATACAAACTCCCGTTCTCTGCCTTTTAACAAGATCTACCATTGTCCCAATGATTCATATGCCCATTTAAAGTTTGAGGAGTATGAGGCTGGATGAGACAGGTACAGCTTCATAGAAGCGGCTCTGCAGAAAAACAGGCAGGGAACTCCGTCTGCAAATCCAAACTTCTCACACTAGCTGATATTCTAGACCACTGGCCTCTAAGCCTGTCTGATAATTAGAATCACTTAGGGGATTTTATAAAACCTACACATCCCTACTGAGAGTTGGCACTTTTTTTGTGTGTGTGTGTGGAGGGGTATTTCACAATATTCATTAGAATAAAATTTCTCATCTCTCTTTTTTTTACTGTTTGTTTATTTTTGAGTAAGAGAGAGAGACACACACACACACAGAGTGCGAGCAGGGGAGGGGACAGAGAGAGAGGGAGACACAGAATCCAAGGCAGGCTCTAGGCTCCGAGCTGTCAGCCCCGAGCCCGACGCAGGGCTCGAACTCACAACAGGTGAGATCATGACCTGAGCCGAAGTCAGATGCTTAACCGACTGAGCCACCCAGGGTACCCAATTTCATGTATCTCTTGATCAGCAAATTCTCTTTCTGAGAATGTGTATTATGTGGACACTTGCACATATGCAAGTATCATAAATGTGAGAACATTCGCTGTCCCATTGTTTCATAATAGCAAAAAGTGGGAAAGCGTATCTCCATTTCCAGCAGTGGGGAGACTGTTCAAATATATTGTTGCTTCTCCAAACAATGAAATCTGTGAAACTGTGATAATATATATATAATATATATATATAAAACTCTGTGTATATATATATAACTGTAACATATATATATACAACTGTGATATATATATGCATATATATATATATGCATACGTATATACATATATAGTTTCTTTGTGAAATAATCTGAAACAATTTCAAAACATGGGAAGTGGATAAAGAATGGCATAAAGTGGTATGTATAGCTTGTTCCTCTTCGTAATAGAAAGATATATATGTACATATTTGCTCGAATATATATATAATATATATATATACGTTTTTTTCATAAAATGCTCAAGAAACTGGTAACCGTATACTCACTACATTGGTAACAGTGGTAAGTAGAGGAGAGGAGTAAACGAGATTACGTTTTATTGGATAGCAATACTTATATTTGTGCTTTCTGCATTTGGAACCATACTTATGCATTGCCTAGTACAGTAAACAAATCCCTAAGTATTGAATAGTTCAATCCAGCAGGCAGAGGTGGGGCTCATAATGTATACTTGCGGGAAACATATGGTACAAACTTCCTAAGTGATTCTGTGAGGGGGCAGCCAGGTTTGGGAAGTCTTGAACTTCACCGCTAGGCACTCAGAGCTCTCTTCCCCATGAGCACATCACTGTGGGAAATAAAAGGGAAGGTACAGGGGCGCCTGGGTGGCTCAGTCGGTTAAGCGTCCGACTTCGGCTCAGGTCATGATCTCACGGTCCGTGAGTTCGAGCCCCGCGTCGGGCTCTGTGCTGACCGCTCAGAGCCTGGAGCCTGTTTCGGATTCTGTGTCTCCCTCTCTCTGACCCTCCCCCGTTCATGCTCTCTCTCTCTGTCTCAAAAATAAATAAACGTTAAAAAAAATTAAAAAAATAAATAAAAGGGAAGGTACATGCTCATCCCTCCCCTCCCTGTCGATCCACTGCCCATGTCTTCCAGAAAATAAGAATTTTAGCCTCGTCTTCCCTGAAAACAGACTGGCAGAGGGCAGGAGGTAATCACCAGATGCGTCCGTTTTGAATTTGCACAAGATTTTACCGCAGATGTTTCTTGGTACCTTTCTTCAGGTGTGAAACAAAATACTAGCTGATTCTTGAACAATTCAAGGGTTAAGGGAGCTGACCCCCACACAGTCCAGCATGCTGGTGTGACTTCTATCTCCCCCGAAACGTAACTAATAGCCTACTGTCGACCGTATGCCTTACTGGGAGCCGTCGATGAACACATATTCTGTGTGTGTCTGATATACTGTCTTCTTACAATAAAGTAAGCTAGAGAAAGGAAAATGTTATAAAAATCATAAGGAAGAGAAAATACATTTACAGTAGGGGAGCCTGGGTGGTTCAGTCGGTTAAGAACCCCACTCTTCATTTTGGCTTAGGTCATGATCCCTGCGTCGTGGGATCGAGCCCTGGAGCCCTGCATCAGGCTCCATGCTTAGCATTCTCATGTTTAAGATTCTCTCTCTATCTCCCTCTGCCCTTCTGCCCCTCCCTCTCTCTCTCTCTCTCTCTCTCTCTCTCTCTCTCAAATAAAAAAAATACAATACTGTATTTTAAAAAATTGTGTATAAGTGGATTCACACAGTTCACACCCGTGCTGTTCAAGGGTCAACCGTACACGATTTTGTAGAGGTTGTTCTTGAATTTTAAAACTATCTGATGATTATATTTACAGATGTAAAGATTTGGGATGAAAGAGTTGACTTTTTCCCCCTACAAATTGTCCTTGTACAAGACATTGTTTTTAGATTTTTTTCCCCCCTCACAACTCTTACAGTATTCATTTCACCTGCTTCAGAAGGAGGATACCAATATTGTACTTTTCTTAAGATGGAGGGTGAATGTATGGAATTGGCTTAAGTGTATGTACATATGGGTTTTTATGTGTATCTACACACACGTCAAAATTTACAACTCTCAACTCAGAGGCACAAGACATCGCAACTGAACTCAGAGGCACAAGACATCGCAACTCTCAACTCAGAGGCACAAGACATCACAACTCTCAACTCAGAGGCACGAGACATCGCACCTCTCAACTCAGAGGCACGAGACATCGCACCTCTCAACTCAGAGGCACGAGACATCGCAACTCTCAACTCAGAGGCACGAGACATCGCAACTCTCAACTCAGAGGCACGAGACATCACACCTCTCAACTCATAGGCACAAGATATCGCAACTCTCAACTCAGAGGCACAAGACATCGCAACTCTCAACTCAGAGGCACAAGACATCGCAACTCAACTCAGAGGCACAAGACATTACACCTCTCAACTCATAGGCACAAGATATCGCAACTCTCAACTCAGGCACAAGACATCACAACTCTCAACTCAGAGGCACAAGACATTACACCTCTCAACTCATAGGCACAAGATATCGCAACTGAACTCAGAGGCACAAGACATCGCAACTCAACTCAGAGGCACAAGACATCGCACCTGAACTCAGAGGCACAAGACATCGCAACTCTCAACTCAGAGGCACAAGACATTACACCTCTCAACTCATAGGCACAAGACCAGATGTTACTTTATTCTCTAGAAGATCCTTTCTTGCTCTGGAACCCCATTCCCACAACTGTGAAGAGAATGGCTTTGTTTGGACTCAGGGGTGGTGTACCCCCCACCCCCATCAGATAGCACAAGTCTAGATATATACTTGCTGGGTTTAGTAAAGCTTCCCCACTGTTCCCTAAGATTGGATCACATTATAGCTCATTTCGAGTTTCCTATTTTCATTAAGCTGAGCTGCTATCAATAAACTGTACTGTCCTATCACATTAAAGTGCTTCTTATTTTTTCTCCCAGTGTATAAGTAGGATCTACTTAATCTGGGAGTATTTGTCTGATCTACTGGTTCTTGACAAATGGGAGGGATGCACATAGGATGTTCAGGTTGTTAACAAGGTGCTTAGAGTTTATAGGAGATAAGAAGGGCCCCTCTCAGGACCGAGCATCCAAATAGAGGTCATAACGGAAGGTCATAAACCCTCCCTATTACTTCTCTGCTTGTTCGGGCAATGGGAAGGCACTGACCTGGAAGGCCGTTGTGCAATTTTACAATGGGAACATGAAGTTTTCTCTAACGTAAGCCATTTAAAAAATATAGGCTGTAGACGGGGAGCCTGGGTGGCTCAGTCGGTTAAGCGGCCGACTTCGGCTCAGGTCATGATCTCGCCGATCGTGAGTGGGTTCGAGCCCCGCGTCGGGCTCTGTGCTAACAGCTGAGAGCCTGGAGTCCATTTCAGATTCTGTGTCTCCCTCTCTCTCCGCCCCTCCCCTGCTTGCGCTCTCTCTCTCAAAAATAAATAAACACTAAAAAACGACTTAAAAAATATGTAGGCTGTAGAGCTAGGCAGGGGACTATCTTAATCTGATGGTAAGACAGGAAAAATATCAGAAGCTCTTCAGGAAACAAATAATAAAGGGGGTAAGAGGAAACCTTGGGTATGTCGGGGATGATGGGTGCATTTACAGCCTTGATGGCGGTAACCATTTCGCGGGTGTGTGCTCATCCCCAAACTCATTGAGATGCATACATTAAATATGTACAACTTTGGGGTGCCTGGGCGGCTCAGTCATTTGTGTGTCCAACTTTGGCTCAGGTCATGATCTCACGGTTTGTGAGTTTGAGCCCAGCTGTCCACACAGAGCCCTGCTTGGGATTTTCTCTCTCTCTCTCTCTCTCTCTCTCCTTCTCTTTCTGCCCCTCCCCCTCCTATGCTCTCTCTCAAAAATAAATACACTTAAAAAAAATACGTACAGCTTTATATACGCATACAAAAGCACTTCTGATCCTGCCAGCGGAACTGGTGTCTGGTTTCACAAAGGTGTCGGGGCCCCTGGGTGGCTCAGTCGGTTGAGTGTCCGACTTCGGCTCAGGTCACGATCTCGCGGTTCGTGGGTTCGAGCCCCACGTCGGGCTCTGTGCTCACAGCTCAGAGCCTGGAGGCTGCTTCGGATTCTGTGTCTCCCTCTCTCTCTGCCCCTCCCCTGCTTGCACTCTCTCTCTCAAAAATAAAATAAAAACATAAAAAAAGTTAAGCGAACAAAAAAACAAAGGTGTCATAAAACCACTAAGGGGCAAAGGCTGCAGATTGTGGGGACCTATACTGGTAAGAGACTAAACCATGGGACTGACTCGGTGGCAGCATTTTTTATTTTCCAAACCCCCTGTTTTATTTTGTGTTAAGCACGAGGGATGGTGTGTATTTAGGAAGCATCGAAATCCCAACGTTTCCAAACTTTCTGAAACAGGAAAGCAAAAGACATTTTCCTTGCTGTTGAGACTGTTTTCTTACTGCGTAGGTGACCTTGCATTGTGTCACACATCTAATTATATATTTCTGCTTGGGAGTTAAATGTTTCTTTTATTGCAATCGGGGGAGAAAAACAACTGTTCCTCCAAGTCACTTGATTTTTCACAAAGTTGTTTACTGTTGGACTAGCTCTGCCTGAAATTGTAGCTTTATGAAAGTCAAATGTGACTCCATATGCCATTTGGATGGCAGGGGAAAATTATTAATATATTTAGCTAAGTATTACTTATGATTGGTCGAGATGCTGGAAGGAAATAAACCCAGTTCCAGTACGTTTTATTTATATATGTTCGTTACTATATATGATCCTATAGGCAACGAAGATTCTGTGCCAGCCCAGTTCTAAACTTTGAGCTGTGTGTGGGACGCCTGGGTGGCTCGGTCGGTTGAGCGTCCGACTTCGGCTCAGGTCACGATCTCGCGGTCCGTGAGTTCGAGCCCCACGTCGGGCTCTGGGCTGACGGCTCGGAACCTGGAGCCTGCTTCCGATTCTGTGTCTCCCTCTCTCTCTGCCCCTCCCCCGTTCATGCTCTGTCTCTCTCTGTCTCAAAAATAAATAAAAAAACATTAAAAAAATTTTAAAAAAAATTTAAGTTTTGAGCTGTGTGTGCATGACCATGAGAAGGGGTGCCGGCACCCCAAACTATTAGAGTGAATGATAAGTACGCTTCTTACCCCAGCACCCAATACGGAGGCCAAAGGTCCCACAGGTACTTATTTAATATTCTGTCCCAAGCCCCTGCATCCCAATTTACACGACGTGTGCTATGCTGATGTCTGGGTAATTCCCAGGAGGAGGCAATTTAGAATGTAAATGGTTTTGATCCATAAAAGAGACAGGCTTCTGGAATTTGGAGCTGTGAAATCCCGAAGCCCCGAGAGAGCGCTATGTGCGATGAGGTATTAGAAATTAGTCACAAGACTGTGTTCGACGTGATGTTTTCACGTTGCACAATAAGGCACAAGACAAAAGGTATAACGACGGATTGGGCTGTTCTAAGAGGAAAAACGGTCATGGTGAATGGAGTCAGGGAATCCATGCGACATGAAGGCCTTAGATGAGTTTGGCATGCAAACGTGAAGTCATGGGGGCGCCTGGGGGGCTCAGTCAGCCAAGCGTCCGACTCTTGATCTTGGCTCAGGGCACGATCTCCTAGTCCGTGAGATCGAGTCCCGCGTAGGGCTCTGCACTGTCAGTGCTTGGGATGCTCTCTTTCCCTCCCTCTCTGCACCTTCCCTGCTCGGGCTCTCTCTCCCTCTTGAAATAAATAAATACACTTAAAAAAACAAAAAAACCCAACGAAGACAGGGATGGAGGCATGAGTGGAAGAAGGGAACGGTGAGAGGGGTAGCTGTTTCCCCAGGCCTGGAGGCTCTACACAAGGAAGAGAGATTAGATGTGTCATTTGTGACCCTAGGAATTAAAATTGGGGGCCGAGGAAGATCGCATTTCACCAGGAGATCATGAGTCCTCAAATGCTTCTGGATCTTCTAAGGGGATAATAGAGCCTGAGAAAAGTTAGTTGGACTAGATGACTTCATTTTGACCCCCTTTGGTTTACTAATATCTTATGGATTACACCTAGAATTAATGTAGGAAATTGAAGGTATGCTGTCTTAGGGTAAATTGAAGTCAACTTCAAGGTTGTACACTCACAAGCAAACTGGAAAGAAATTGCACCACATCCTAGATAAGAGCTAAAATCTCCACTAGGAAAAAGCTTCTTCAATTGAATAGGCAGCAAAGGAAAGATAGGCCAAGAATACAGAAGATAAGTTTATGCCGAAAAGAATATAAGCGATGGCTGATATTTGTATAGCACTTATCGTAGGCCCTATTCTAAAATTTTTTTTTTTAACGTTTATTTATTTTTGAGACAGAGAGAGATAGAGCATGAACAGGGGAGGGGCAGAGAGAGAGGGAGACACAGAATCGGAAGCAGGCTCCAGGCTCTGAGCCATCAGCCCAGAGCCCGACGCGGGGCTCGAACTCACAGACTCACAGACCGTGAGATCGTGACCTGAGCTGAAGTCGGACGCTTAACCGACTGAGCCACCCAGGCGCCCCTCGTAGGCCCTATTCTAAGCGCTAAATTCACCCGGTCCTCAAAACATTTCAAGCTGAGTACTGTTATTTTCCCCATTATACAGATGAATGAAAACAGAGGCGAAGAGAATGAAGTAAATTGTCTACTGTCACATAAACGGCAGAGGGGACGGGTATATGAATCCAGGATGCCTTGGCTCTGAAATCTGTACTTCATCATTACTCTGTACCATGGGTTCGCAAAACTTGTCCTGTAAGGACCAGTCAGTACATACTGTAGGCCTTTCCGGCCGCAGAGTCTCTGTCAAAACCATTCGACTCTTGGGCTGTAGCGAGAAGGCAGCCAGACACATCGCGGAAGAGAACGGATGTGGCTGTACGTCCCAATCAAACTTTACTTATGGACAGAAAATTGGGAGTTCATACAATTTCCATACGTCATAAAATATTATCCTTCTTTGGACACCTTTACCAAGCATTTAAAAAACGTGAAAACCATTTTCAGCTTGCAGGCCGCACGATCGATCAAGGGTGGTGGGCCAGATTTGGCACGCTGGCTGGTTTGGGCCCATGACCCGGGTTGACCCCCTTTCTAAGCTGTCACGATCAGTGCCGTGCATACCAAATGATCCAGAAACACATGGAACTGTGACCGGTTCAACAGAAATAAAAGGAGTGCCAGCAAAAGCCAAGATAGAACGAACAAGTCCTCGAATTGAAATAAGGCGGGAGAATAAATTAGTGGGACTAGGGAGCGGTTTGACAATGTAAGAAAAAAATGTAACGTGTATACACTGCGATCGGGGAGTCCCATTCCTGAACTTCCTCCCAAAGAGGGAATTAGGTCCCCAAAGATGTGTATCCAAGTACGTTTCATGGATCTTTGTTTATATTAGAGAAGAGTGGGGGCATCAAGTTTTCTCTAATGTAAGGAACAGGAAACATCCTAAATAGTCTTTCAGAGGAGAGTCGTTAAATACATTATGGCACATCCTCACAGTGAAAGGATATCTATGTGAAGTGATCCGTAGTTACTGAAACAGAAAAAACATCCATAACGTATTATTGAGGGAACTGTCGGGTTACAAAAGGGCATGTATAAGGTAATCTATTTAAAAAATTTTTTTTTAATGTGTATTTATTTTTGAGAGAGAGACAGAGCACGAGCAGGGGAGGGACAGAGAGGGAGACACAGAATCCGAAGCGGGCTCCAGGCTCCGAGCTGTCAGCACAGAGCCCGACGCGGGGCTCCAATCCACGGACCAGGAGATCACGACCTGAGCAGACGTGGGACATTCAACTGACTGAGCCACCCAGGCGCCCCTCAGGGCTTTGGACACGCGATTATGGAGACGCTAGAAAGTCCGTTCGTTGAAATGTTCACAGGGATCATCTCTAGGCAGTGAAGGTTGGCGTGATTTCATTTTTTTGGAGGGGGCAGGGCTCATTTTTGTGTCTGTAAGCGTTCTGCGTTGCTTCAGTTTTTAACCGTAGTATTTATTATTTTGCTCCGTAGAGAAAAAAGAAAAGCAAACGTACCTTTTATTTGGAACGAAAGCAGGAAGGTTTAATATGAAACCTCCGCTATACGGTCTTTGATGCGTAACTTACAGCAGGTGCACCTGGGCGCTGCCTCCAGCCCTGACCTCCCCTGTCTCCTCCCTGATTTGTACTCACTGCTTTATACTAAGAAGCCTTAAAGCCACGGTGTGTTTTTCTGTCCGTCTTCATTGCCTCGCTGCTTTCAGGCTCAGGGGCTGATTTTGTGGCTGTTTCTACCGGCCCCGAGGAAATCCCTCCGCCCCCGCCGGGTCTCTGGTGTTGGGGCAAGATTGCAGAGACGTTTTCTTGCAGGTAACAGGGGAGAAAGCTGCGAGAATTCGATTGTCGGCACCTGCTAGTCTCTTGAAGTCATTGTGCTGCTATGTTTTGGCCCTCGGGAATGCATCCATCCTCCCGACAGCCTTCTGGACTTGGCTCAGAGAGATAGATCTCCTTCATTCTGAAGCCCGGCTTCACTTTTGATGCCCCGAAAATGTATGTGACAATTCCCAAGGACTGTTGTTTTCCTCAGACGTTGCCATGGCTCTGGAGGCTCCCTAGATAGCAGGTACGTTTGAGTTTTCCGTCGGCCCAGGATACCCTGCGGTCAGGCTAGGTCTGTTCCAAAGTGAACCTCCACACTCGCCTTAGGCGAATTCTGTTTTTGAATTACCCCTTCCTCCTGGGATCCTCAGGCCCCGGCGGTGGCTTAGTCCGTCCTGGGTTCCTTCTGGCTCCTGCAGGTTACGGGGTGGTGCTACTTTCTGTTACAGTCCCTGCCTGCTTCCTGTCTGAAGGAGGATGACAGAGCCCGGGGACAAGTGGGGTAGGGAGAGAATTTGCCCCGTACTTGACGCTCTTGGATTTGCCACGAAACACGCCAGCTGTCAGATTCGGTTTCCCTACCTGGTCTTAACTTTCCCTATAGCGTCCCTCCTCTCATTTATCTTTATCTTTTTTTTTTTTTTTTAAATTTGAGAGAGAGAGCGCGAGCACACGTGAGCAGGAGAGAGGGGCCGAGGAAGAGAGAGAGAGAGAGAGAGAGAGAGAGAGAAACTTAAGCAGGCTCCACACTCAGCGCAGAGCCTGACTCGGGGCTCGATCCCACGACCTTGGGGTCATCGCCCCAGCCGAAATCAAAGAGTCGAACGCTCAACGGACCAAGCCACCCAGTCGCCCCGTCCGTTCGCTTTACCTCTGACGCCCTCGAGATCCGTGGCACGGGATCCATGGCTTCAGGATCCCCCGGACTCTGTCACAGGCACAGGAGGAAGCGCTGGGGAGACCTGGGCACCGAGGCAGCGGAAAGAAGATCTGCGTGCTTGTCACATCCCACCTGCCCGAGCCGAGAAGGAATCTTTAATCTGACGCAGGAGCCTGTTTCCTCCTGTGGTCTTACATGGCCACCTAAGGAGAATGATTATGCATGTTAATAGTGTCAGATGATCAGCCTCTGAGGATGAAACTCTTCCCTCCTGAGGCCCGGGATCCCACCCTTGATGATCGATTTCTCTGTTTGAAACGCAGTCATTTCCGTGCAGACTTCATTTTCTTTGTCTCTCTCTTTTAAGTTTCTTTATGTATTTTGAGAGGGAGAGAGAGAGCGCGCAAGCAGGGGAGGGGAGAGGGGGCGGAAGAGAGAGAATCCAAAGCAGCCTCTCGTGCCGTCAGCCCAGAGCCGGAGGCGGGGCTCAAACCCACGAACCGGGAGACGGTCACCTGAGCCAGAGACGGAGCGTTGGGCGCGCTTAACCGACTGAGCCACCCAGGCGTCCCCAGACTTCATGGTCAACAAAATTGTTCTTGGGCGGGGAAACCTACAAAAGCATAAATACCTTTTGGGGGAAAAAAAAACGTGAATTAACAGCGCCACGGGTCATTCCTGACAACCGGGGACAGAATGAGGAGCTTGCTATGTGTTAGTCATATGGGTGTAGGGTTTACCCAATCTGGTCTCAAGGAACACACGGTCTAGTCAAAGGCAGAAGGGTACTAACGAGAAGTGTTGACCTACATGCATGGGTTTCTGTGAAGAGAGGGGCAGCCAAGGAGAGGCGAATTCACCCTAAGATGTGAAGATTTCCCAGGCCAGGGAAGTAACTTTTAAAAAGGAACTTGACAGTGAGCGACACAACCAGATGAAGAGAGCCGGAAGGACACTTCCGGCAAAGAGAACTCCATGGGCAGTTTTAAAGGGACTGAGGCATGAAATTGCGTGGCTGTCAAGGAATGGCAGGTAAGTCTGAGGTGGGGGCAGACGGACAGACAGACAGTGTGAGCATGGGAAGAGCGGAGAGAGGGGGAGACACAGAATCCGAAGCAGGCTCCGGGCACGGAGCCCGACGCGGGGCTCAAACTCACGAACCGCGAGATCGCGACCTGAGCTGAAATCAGACGTTTAACCGACTGAGCCACCCAGGCGCCCTGGGACCGGCATTTGTTAAAAAAAAAAAAAAAAAAAAAAAAAAAAAATTTGTTTCGCGCGAGAGAAAACACATGCACAAGTAGGGGAGGGGCAGAGAGAGAGGGGGAGAGAGAGAATCCCAAGCAGGCTCTGCATCATCAGCACGGAGCCCGTCGCGGGGCTCGAACTCACGAACCACGAGATCATGACCTGAGCTGACGTTGGATGCCTAACCGACTACGCCACCCAGGCGCCCCGGGACTGGCATTTTTAAAAAGTTCTGGTGTCCTAATACGCAGCCAAGATTAAAAACCGTTGTGGAGACCAACGTAAATCAAAGGCGTTGCTTAAACGCAACTGTGTAGATGAGTTTATCAGCTTCCTCGTACCTGACAATAGAGGGTAGCAGGACCCTGGAGTTAGATGACAGAGGAAGGGGACCGAATGCCTAAGGAGAGGAACAGTATGATAGAGCAGCTATGAGCCCACGATACGGACTCAGACACATGGAAGCTGAAATCCTAGCTTCACTGCTTCTAGCTAGTTCACATTTTAAAGTGTCAGTTTACACGTCCATGAACTAGAGAGAGTTAGAATACCCTTCTCACAAGGTTTTGGGGAGATTCCATAAGATATCCCACGTAAAGGCATCTAATAGGGGGCCCGGTACAAATAAAACATCAGTATGCACTCCCAGTTATTTTTATTGAAAGTAATTTTTTTTAACGTTTTATTTATTTTTGAGACAGGGAGAGACAGAGCATGAACAGGGGAGGGTCAGAGAGAGGGAGACACAGAATCTGAAACAGGCTCCAGGCCCCGAGCTGTCAGCACAGAGCCCGACGCGGGGCTCGAACTCACGGACCGCGAGATCATGACCTGAGCCGAAGTCGGCCGCTTAACCGACTGAGCCACCCAGGCGCCCCTGAAAGTAATATTAATAGGCAACGATAATCTTTGCCTTATTAATGGTTTGCCTCTCACCAGTATAACGGAGGAAAACTTTCTCCCTCCTGCCTTCTAGGTTCTTTGGCTGGTCTAAAACTCAGTTGACGTAAGGTGGATTAACAGGAGCAAATTTTAATTTTGTGCACATGGGACTCCCACACAGACCAAAGAGGCTCCCAGAAGGGCCGTTGAGGCTTAGATGCCATGCTGAGCTTAAGGAGAAAGGGGTAGGGGCCCGGGACGTCTAACGGAAGGAAAGCAATTCACAGAAAGATGAAAAAGAGTAAACGTTTGGCAAGCCAACGTTTGCCAGGTCGTACAGGCCAGTATTTTCTCGTGTTAAAAAGTTGTCTCGGGGCGCCAGGGTGGCTCCGTCGGTTGAGCATCCGACTTCGGCTCAGGTCGTGATCTCACGGTCCGTGAGTTCGAGCCCCGCGTCGGGCTCTGTGCTGACAGCTGGGAGCCCGGAGCCTGCTTTGGGTTCTGTGTCTCCCTCTCTCTCTCGGCCCCTTCTCCACTCACGTTCTGTATCTCTCTGTCTCTCAAAAATGAATAAACATTAAAAAAATTTTTTTTCTTTAAGTAAAAACAAAGTTCTCTCTGGTATTAGCTCTCAATTCTTTTAGACAGGTAAGGGACAAGTTCAAAACAACAAACAACAAACAAACCAAAAAACGACTCTTCCTGAGTCTCTTAGTCCTTGATTGCCTTCAGCTCAAGATAATCCAGCGGTGCGTTTGGGGTCATGTACTGGGCTCCCCCTCACTGGCTTTCTCAGTTTATTGGGTTTTTGTTTTTTCATGTTTGTTTGTTTATTTTGGGAGGGAGGGAGGGAGCGAGTGAGAAGGAGGGGGCAGAGAGAGAGGAGAGAGAGTATCCCAAGCGCTGTCAGCACGGAGCCTCCTGCAGAGCTCGTTGTCACAATCCCGTGAGATCATGACCTCAGCCCAAGTCAAGAGTCGGACGCTTAACCGACTGAGCCACCCGGGCGCCCCTCCTGGTGGGTTTAGAACTGTGATCTGTTCCCTGACGGCGGACACGTTCGTAGCAATGTGATGCTTTCCTCTTCGTTATAACTAAAGTGATTTTCTCATTTGCCTGGATTTATAAAAACAGACATCATGGAATTCAAGACTGGGAAGGGATTTCAGAGGTCCTCTGGTAAAATTTATAATTCCATACAAGGATTCCATTTAAGACATCCTCAGAAAGCACCTTTGCTTGAATAATTTAAGTGATTGGAAACACAACTTCCTTTACAAAAAGCATACACACACACACACACACACACACACACGCACACACAACCCCAGCTTTCTTTGGATCAGGACAGATGAATTTTTTTAAGTTTGTTTACTTATTTTGAGAGAGAGTGCCCATGCACGCAAACAAGCATGGGAGGGGCAGACTGAGAGGGAGAGAATCCCAAGCAGGCTCTGTGTTGTGAGCTTAGAGTCTGACATGGGGCTCGAACCCACAAACTGTGAGATCATGACCTGAGCAGACATCAAGAGTGGGAGACTCAACCGGCTGAGCCACCCAGGTGACCCAGGATAGATGCATTATTTTTAAAAAATATCAATTAAATTCATATTTATATAGACTGGAACCAAGGGAAAAAAAAAAAGGATGGCCAGGGTCCTTTTGAAAAATTCCCATCCCAAACCTTCCTTATAGGCAAAGAACGTGATCAATTTCTCTGTCGTTGGATTATCTAAAACACCCAAAGACCTACAATCTGGTGTCCTGAGTTGTAATAACTTTCCATCGTAGGCAGACGCACACAATTATATGTAAAGGGATCGGAAAGGAATCGTTACTCGCCTCTTTTCGGTGTCCTGTACTGTCACACCTGAGCCTCCTCAGGGCCTCAAACTTTGTATAGAGAGCTATTTAAATGATCCCGTGTGCAACCGGTAAAATTGGACGACAGTCTCATTTTTACGATGAAATTTCAAGATGGTGAACCGAAAGTATGATCATTTCTTTGAAATGCGATGTGGAACCTCTTAACCCTTGACTAAAGTAACCACTCCAGAAGCAAATGAAAACGTGTTTTAACTAATCGAAATTAAAAAAAATTTAAACTTTTCATCTTCTGCAGATGTACAAAGCATTATATCTAGTTTCACGAGGGTTTTTTTTTTTTTTACAATGACTCCATCATGTAATTATATGTTATAGCTGAGTACATGTACTTACACTAATTATGTAATAAAGCATAATTACACTAATTACATAAACAGATGATCAACGAAAAATCAATTTTCTCCTAGAACCCAAGGATATGCTCAGATAACAAAGGTAAGAGATTCTTGTCGTGAAACCACCCACTCAGGGTAGTTATTTAAGAAATTCTGTAGCCACGTCTTTCATAATGTAATTAATCCCGCAGCGGTGTCTGCCTTTCTTGGTGTGAAGGACACGTGTAAAAGGTTCAAATCAGAAGTTCATGTTCCTGTGACAACAATAACAAGCGGTAAAGTCCTTGCCAGATTCGACCCCTGGAGCCTGAAGAGGAAAAACATTTTCAAGCTTCACCTTCGTCAATCGTGCTATCGAGATTTGTCATAGGTCTTTTTTTAAGAATAAAGCTCCCCCCACCCCTAGATTTAGTAGCGTCTCTGTAAGATAGATTCCCTGAAGTAGAATTATAGGGTCAAAGACATTTTAGGGGCCCCGGGGCGGCTGAATCCGTTGAGTGTCCAACTTCGGCTCAGGTCATGATCTCACCGTTTGTAGGTTTGAGCCCCACATCGGGCTCTCTGCTGTCAGCACAGAGCCCGCTTTGGATCCTCTGTCCCCAGCGCCCCCCCACCCCCGTCCCGTACCTCCTCTGCTCATTCTCTCTCTCTCTCAAAAATAAGCATTTTTTTTTTAAAGACATTTTAAGGCTCTTGATCCATATTGCAAAGGAGACCACCAAGGAGGTACTAATCCAACTACCAGCACTTTTCCAGACACTTCTCCCTCCCTTTTGCCCTTTAGTCTCTCAAGAACCAAGTAACCTTTCTGTTCGGAACTTAGCCTGGCTCCACGTGTGTTCGTGACGCCCTTCCCTTTTAATCTACATTACATGGATTTTTAACAGCCATTCTGGGCAGAAGGAGTAGGCACTTTGGACTTGCCAATGATTCTTTCTTCATTAACTCACCTTGCCTCCCAGGGTTGACCATACTCCAAGGGTCCAGTAGTAGGGGTGTGGACCTCTTGGGAAGGCAAAGGAAAAGGAAGCTTTGTTGGCTTAGTCGGTAGCCTCTGGACTCCTGACGTTGACCTTGTGGGCGTGGCCGATTTAGAATCCTGCTCTGGCATCGAACAATGGCGCTTATGATTTGGACCGTGGCCTGGCTGATTTTGATACACTTGGATGAAACCCGTGGCCACTTCCCCAGACTGACGAGCGGTTATACCCTCATTTGATTTTCTCTATCCTGTCCTCATGCCCAGACCCAGAACCTTCCTAACGTTCCGTGTTACTTACGGTGTGAGGGAATGTGATACAGTGGGCAGGCAGGCTGAAATCAAACTTGGTTTTATACAAATTAACTGTGTGGTTTTCGGGGAGTTATTGCTTCACGCTTCTTCATCTGAAAGTAGACACAATACTACTTGCTTGTGTAAGGCTACGGGGACAGAGACGATGCGATCACGAAAATAACAACACAGAAATGATACTAAAGGACTGTCCTTTACCGTTCGTACTTTACTTACGTGATCACATTTGCATTTCACAGAAGAAGCTCAAAGCAGTTAAGTGACGTGCCCCGGGTAAAGCTGGTAAGTGGTAAAGACGCAATCTTAACTTCAGAGCCCACGTTCGTGACTGTGTAAGAATAACTGACACGTAAAATAGGACACAGCGGGATCGAGTCCAGAGAGTGAACAGGGGATCAGTGTGAAAAATATGGAAGGAATCTCTGTGTGTTGGGCAGCGTGGTGTTCCTTAAAATGGACCCTCAGACCTTCAACAACTAGGAATGATGAGAGCGAGTCGAAGCAAGGAAGCAGAAGGAACGACAGATGGCCTTTATGGTGACCAGGAGGCCAGTGGTGAGCTCTGGTAATGAACGCAGGGAGCCAGACCAGCTAGAAACAACCTCTGCTTACCTCACCGGACGGTGGTGGGGACAAAGTGAGAAAGGAGATCCTAATAACAGTGACTTCCGATTAATGAATCCTTGCCAGGAAGCAGGCACTGGGCTGAACGTTTAGCGTATAGGAATCTTTTTTTCACCTGAAGCTTCTGGGATTCACCAAGCCTGGGTGGGGCCTGAGATTCTGTCCCAACATACTCTCCGGCGATGCTGATGCTGTTGTCCTGTGGCCCGCCCTTAGAAAAGCAAGGACACATATGCCCTCACTGAATCTTCAAAGCAGACACGTGGGGCACAGGATGAAACTGACCTAGGGAAAGGTCAATCCGTCCCCTTGTCCGCGGGCGCCACGAATGAAGATCCGAACCCGGTGTCCTACTCATAGCCAGAATGCGCTACTGTTTCTCAATTATACGTGGAGGAAAAGGATGCCTTTACACTTGTACGATAGTTTTTTGACACTTTTCTGCAAGAGTCGGTCCTACAAATGCATTATCACTAAACTCACCGAGTGATCTCCTTACAGTACCGGTAACCGAGAAAGTCTGGGAACAATTTGGTTGGCCTTTCTGTGGGCCTGTCATGGACATGAATGGCAGAAAACTGGATCTGTAATGAACAATCCAGACTGAGAAGCCAAGGAAGTGGAGGAGGTCGATTTTCCTCTAAACTCAGGTATCGCCCTTTGGGACCCTCCACTTAGATCTGTGGCCTTAGGCCAAGTCCAGCTGGGCTGATTCTCTTCCAGAAGGAGTCGTGCCCATTGGGTCTCCCCAGAGATCTTCGTTTTGCCTTCCCCCTAAAGGAATTATGGTATCTTCCAAACGTTGAAAAAATCATGAGAGATCCTGGAGAAGAGAAAAGCATCTATGTTGGCCAAGTGTTCCATAAGAGAAGCACAGAAAAAAAGTGTTGGTGCTACAAAAGAACTTTTGGAGATGGGGCGCCTGGGTGCTCAGTCGGTTGAATGTCCGACTTCGGCTCAGGTCATGATCTCTCGGTTCGTGAGTTCGAGCCCCACGTCGGGCTCTGTGCTGACAGCTCGGAGCCTGGAGTCTGCTTCGGATTCTGTGTCTCCCTCTCTCTCTCTCTCTGCCCCTACCCCTGCTCATGTCTCTTCCTCTCTCAAAAATAAATAAATGTTTAAAAAAAAACAGGGGCGCCTGGGTGGCTCAGTCAGTTGAGCGTCCGACTTCGGCTCAGGTCATGATCTCACAGTTCCGGGCTTCGAGCCCCGCATCAGGCTCTGTGCTGACTGCTTGCTCAGAGCCTGGAGCCTGTTTCCGATTCTATGTCTCCCTCTCTCTCTGCCCCTCCTCCACTCACGCTTTGTCTCACTCTGTTTCTCAAAAATAAATAAATGTAAAAAAAAAAAAAATTTTTTTTTTCAACGTTTTTTTTTTTTTTTTTATTTTTGGGACAGAGAGAGACAGAGCATGAAAGGGGGAAGGGCAGAGAGAGAGGGAGACACAGAATCGGAAACAGGCTCCAGGCTCCGAGCCATCAGCCCAGAGCCTGACGCGGGGCTCGAACTCACGGACCGCGAGATCGTGACCTGGCTGAAGTCGGACGCTTAACCGACTGCGCCACCCAGGCGCCCCCCCAAAAAAATTTTTTTTTAAAAGGAACTTTTGGTGATCAACTATTCCAAATCCTTTCTTTTGGACCCACGGAAATGAAGGCCGATAGACTACCTAAAGTCTCACCCATAGAGCTAGTTAAGGGCAGGTACAACCCAGGCTGTGACTCAGGATTCCCGATACTGAATCCAGCGCTCTTTGGAGGGAACCACGCAAAACTGGGATAGCACGTGTGACTTGTGAGTCAGCTGGCCGTATTATCTTTTAGATATTTTGACATACTTCCTCAGTTTTTGAATCGTGTGAACGTGTCTCACGGTGCCCACGAGAGGCCCTACCCCGGAACTCCTATATCAGAACCTGGGTTTTGACAGTTTCCCCCAGGTGATTTGCATGCAGATGGAAGTTTGAGACGCACCGCTTTATAGCGTGTCAGAGTTTGTTGCCTGACGTGTTCTCCAAATTTCCCCGTGGCACATAGGTGCCACTGTTTCTCTATTTCCAATTACGTAAGCTATTCTGAGATATAACAGAAGTGCATAGGTAAGGAATCATTTTGTGTGGAGCATATCGTAACTGCTCCTGCAATCCTGAGGGAAGAAGCAGCAGCCTGCTGCAAACTGGGGCTCAATGCAAATGAGGCTTACTGACCGATTTTGAATTCTGTTTCATTATTAAGCCAAAGAAGATGCATCTCCTGCCCCCGTCCGCCCCCCTTCCAAATTGCATGATTGAAAAGCAATTTAGTTAAGGGGACTCTGCTTGTAAATATCTAATTACAAAAGCAATTTTCCCGCTTGTCTATAAGAAACTAGAATAATATGCCAATTTATTCCTTATTACGCGGTATCTGTCAAGTGAGCGAGCTTCCGAAAGGCATGGAGCTTCTTGAAATCGGGTCTCAGTTTTCCAGTAGCCAATTACTTGGTAAGTGGGGTTTTCTTCTCTCTCTGTTAGCTCTTTTATCAGAAGATAACCGTGTGAAAGAAAGCTAAGAGTTGTGGCAAATGGTCGTGAGGGGAGGCTGAAACCCTTGTCCAAATGAAGATTATTGGCTTTTTTCCCCTTTTATCCATGCTTCATTTTTGCAGGAATAACGGAATTTACTCGAACATCAAAGTTAGCGTTGGGTTCCAACCACCTTGCGATGGAGGCCAAACTTTTGAGTCCTCTTCTCATTAGGTCAATTAAGTTCACCCCTTTTCCTGACAGCTATGTTTTGCTTATCACAAAGAGACTGGATATCGAAGCATGGATGAATAGGGGTAGATTCATCACCATTACTATATTAACAAGCTTTGTTGGTGTTGCATCAGTAGTATCCTATCAGTATACAGAAAGGTAGTATTTAGGGGCGCCTGGGTGGCTCAGTCGGTTGAGCGTCCGACTTCGGCTCGGGTCACGATCTCACGGATCGTGGGTTCGAGCCCCGCGTCGGGCTCTGTGCTGACAGCTCGGAGCCTGGAGCCTGCGTCAGATTCTGTGTCTCCCTCTCTCTGCCTCTCCCCCACTCGTGGTCCGTCTCTATCTCTCTCAAAAATAAACATTAAAATAAAAGAGAAAAAAGAAGGTAGTATTTAGTAGGTGTGTGCGTCAAAGAGAGAGATCTTTCACGGGACTGGCCTATCAGTAACGATGCTACCATTCTGTATGTAAGACTTCAGTGACATTAATATCTTCTCTTTCTGATCGGGCGTGGGGACAAAAGATAAGGCTCATTACCAGAGTTTGGAAGAGTCAAGTCACACGAGAACACGGAATAATAACTGCCACAGGTGTGAACCATTGTAGAACTTCTGGGTGATGGTGATCAGGGAGCATGGGGCAGGCTGAGGACAGAATGCCAAGGTCATCAGACAGAGTCCCTTTGGCAAAGGTGCCAGAACCATTCAGTGGAGAAAAATAGTCTTTTCAACACATGATCCTAGGATGCCTCCATATCCACATGCCAAGAGTGAAGTTGGCCCCTACCTCACACCGTATATAAAAAATAACTAAATATGGGTCAATGATCTAAATGTAAATGCAAAAACTGGAAGTCTCCTTAAATAGGGATAAATCTCTATATCCTTCGGTTTGGCAATGGATTCTTAGATATGACAGCAAAAGTGCATGCAACAACAAAAAATAACTTGCACTTCATAGTTAAAAATTTTTGTACATAAGGGAAGCAGTCAGTTAGGCGTCCAACTCTTGGTTACCATTCAGGTCATGATTTCACGGCTTTGTGGGTTCGAGCCCCATATGAGGCTCTGCACTGACAATGTGAGTCTGGGTCGGATTCACTCCCTCTCCCTCCCTCTCCGCCCCTCCCCCACCCGCCCTGTTTCAGTCTCTCTCAAAATAAATAAATAAAAATTTCTGTACATAAAAGAGTATTATCATAAAAGTAAAAGACAACCTACAGAATAGGAGAAATATTTGCAAAGCATATTCCTAGTCAGGGTCTATTACCCACAATATAGTGACCTCTTACAACAACAAAAAGACAAACAATCCCGCTAAAGAATGAGCAGAGCACGTGAATAGATAGGTCTCCACAGAGGATCTACAATGACCAAAAATCACCTGAAAATACGCCCAACATTATTAGTCCTTAGGGAAAGGCTAATCAAAACAGTTTATGAGATACCACTTTATACCTTGTAGGCTGGCTTTGATAAACAACAACAACAAAACTGAATGTAAAAGTGTTGGTAAGGATGTAGAGACGTTAGAACGCTCATACCTTGCTCGTGGAAATGGAAAACGGGCAGCTATACTATGGAAAACAGATCAGGGACTCCTCAAAAAGCTCATAATGGAACGACCATAAGACCCAGCAATTCCTCTATTACGTACATACCCCAAATAATTGGAAACAGGTATTCAAACAAATACTTGCGTATGAATGTTCATAGCAGTCCTATTCACGACGGCCCAAAACTGGGGACAACCCAAATTTCCTCCCACTGATCAATGAACAAAATGTGATATATCCATGCAATGGAATATTATTCAGCCACAAAAAAGGAATGAATACCTGCTATGAAATGGACAGACCTCAAAACACATTAGGCTGGGAAAGGAGCCAGATCGGGGCGCCTGGCTGGCACAGTTGATGAAGCGAGCAACTCTTGATCTCAGGGTTATGAGTTTGAGCCCCACACTGGGTGTAGAGATTACTTTAAAATCTTGGGGCACCCTGGGTGGCTCAGTTGGTTCAGCGTCCGACTTCGGCTCCGGTCATGATCTGGTGGTTCACGAGTTCAAGCCCCGCGCTGGGCTCTGTGCTGACAGCTCAGAGCCTGGAGCCTGCTTTAGATTCTGCCTCCGTCTCTCTGTCCGTCCCCTGCTTGAACTCTGTGTGTGTGTGTGTGTGTGTGTGTGTGTGTGTGTGTGTGTCTCCCTCTCAAAAATACACAAACTTTAAAAAAATTTAAAAAAAAAATCTTTTTTAAAAAAAGGAGCCAGACATAAATGGTTGCATATTGTATGATTACATTTCCATATAATGTCCAGGATAGGTAGATCCATAGAGACAGAAAGTGGACTGATGTTTTCCAGGGGTTGTGACAGCTTAACGGGTGCGGGGCTTTCTATCGAAGTAACGAATTGTTTTGGAGGTAGATGGAGGTGACGGTCGCACAGCATTTCGAATGGTCTAAGTGCCGCTGAATGTAGGCTTCAGAGCCACTCGTTTTATGTGATGTCAATGTTACCACTCACACAAAGTAATGAAACAGCAACCATCCTTGTGGTCTGCACCACGGGTGAAAGGCAAACTCATTCTGCTCGCCTCCATGCTATTGGGCTCGGGCTTATTGTCCCGGTCATCTTTCAGACGGGTGCCATTTTGTTTTGCCTGCTCTCAGCAATGCATCCTTTCAGTGTTGACCTGGGACACGGGTGTAAAGGGTTTGAAACGATCGAGGCCCTAGCAAACAGCCGTAGCTTCTTACCCTCCAGCAGCTTTATTTCAGCAGGTCAGCTGATGAAGAGTCAGGGGCCACAAACCTGGCCCTAACAGAGGCCTGGAGGTAATACTCGGATGCCGAAGCACCAAGGGTATGACGGGTACTTTCTTTAGAGGTGTTCACTGAACATGTCGTGTATACATGCTCATCAGTTATATTACTGTAAATTAAACCCATTGCGAGCAATTAAAATTTTTTTAATGTTTATTTTTGAGAGACAGAGAGCAAGTGGGGGAGGGGCCGAGAGCGAGGGAGACACAGAATCTGGATCGGCCTCCAGGCTCCGCACTGTCAGCACAGAGCCCGACGCGGGGCTCAAACCCGCAAACCGTGAGTTCATGGCCTGAGCCAAAGCCGGAGGCTTAACCGACTGAGCGACCCAGGCGCCCCTCATTGTAAGCTATTTAAAAAATCTCTGTTCTAGGGGCGCCTGGGTGGCGCAGTCGGTTAAGCGTCCAACTTCAGCCAGGTCACGATCTCGTGGTCCGTGAGTTCGAGCCCCGCGTCAGGCTCTGGGCTGATGGCTCGGAGCCTGGAGCCTGTTTCCGATTCTGTGTCTCCCTCTCTCTCTGCCCCTCCCCCGTTCATGCTCTGTCTCTCTCTGTCCCAAAAATAAATAAAAACGTTGAAAAAAAAAAAATTTAAAAAATAAAAAATCTCTGTTCTGCACCCTGTGGTAAAACAAAACCTGCCCTTTTACTTTTGGGTGTGTGTGTGTGTGAGTTATATTCATAGAAAATAAACGGGACCAATAGTTTGGGGGTGCGGTTGTCATAGGGAAAAGATGCATTACAGAAGTTGGTGCAAAACTTAAAGAAATTCAAAGAGCTCAGATTGAGAACGTTTACATTTTTTTTAAAAGATTTTGTTTCTAAGCGATCCCTACACCCAACGTGGGACTTGAACTCACAGCCCCGAGATCAAGAGTCACGGGCTCCACCAACGGACTCAGCCAGACGCCTCTAAGATTGGGAATTTTAGACTTACGCTCTACAACTCTGGCTTTTTAACTTTATGTTTTTAACCAAACCGAGTTAAAAATGTTCTCCCTAGGGGCGCCTGGGTGGCTCAGTCGGTTAAGCGTCCGACTTCGGCTCAGGTCACGATCTCGCGGTCCGTGAGTTCGAGCCCCGCGTCGGGCTCTGTGCTGACCCCTTGGAGCCTGGAGCCTGTTTCAGATTCTGTGTCTCCCTCTGTCTCTGACCCTCCCCCGTTCATGCTCTCTCTCTGTCTCAAAAATAAATAAACGTTAAAAAAATTTTTTTTAAAAATGTTCTCCCTAATTTACGCCTGAGATAAGGTTTTCTATAGCACCTGAGACTAATATTGTGTAATTCTATAAATTTAGCTTAGCCAGTACCTGATTTCACCTGTGCAAACCAAACGTGGAATTCAAAATTTACCTTTTTCACTCGTTTTTTTTAATGCTTATTTATTTATTTTGAGACAGAGAGACAGAGAGAGAGAGAGAGTGCAAGTGAGGAAGGGCAGAGAGGGTTGGAGGAGGGGAGAGAATCCCAAGCAGGCTCCGCACTGTCAGTGAGGAGCCAGACACGGGGCTCAAACCCATGAACTGGGAGATCGTGACCTGAGCTGAAATCAAGAGTCTGACAACCGACTGAGCCCCCCCAGGCACCCCCGAAATTTACCTTTAAGAGTAGACATGTAATAATGGAAAGGACGATTAATTCTGCCCCGGGCGGAGTGGAGGGGGGGTTGGGGGGGGTGCTGACCTCAGATGATTCACTTCACTACTCTGGACTTGGTTTCCCCTTTAAGATAAAAGGGTTGCACTAATGATTCCTCAGGACTCTTCTAGATTTCTCCTTGTTTTAATTCCATCACGTAGCATTTCAAAAGATGCTGCTTCCCTAATTGCAACCACCTTTCTCGGGCTTCTGAAGTATCCAGTGGAAACCATCTCTGTCCAAAAGATGCTTTTCTCCCTCCTGGAGCTTTTCCCAATTAAAGTGAAGATAACAAGACACTAAATACGCGTTTAGTAACAGAACTGTCGTGTGAAATTAAATCCAGGAAACGGATGCTCATTTGGTGTAGCTGCCAAATCTAACCACTGCGACTCAAATGGCTTTAAAGGAAATGCTGGCTTAATTGAGGAAATTAGTGATTTTTTTTTAAACAGGTATTATAAAACACTAATTTGTTTTTCTGATTCTTTTTGGATAACTTTTGCAATTTCGACATATTTTGTTTTGAAAATATTTTCAGAATAAGTGCAACTATCTTCAGTACTATTTTAATCTGCTTAAAACTTCATGGGCGAAATCACTTTCTGGGGGACAAATTTTCAAAAGATAAATGTGGAAGTATGATAGTCGAGTCAGAATGTATGTAATGTTATTTAAAGTTTAGCATTCTAAACATCACATTTCAAAACCCAATCTGTTCCCTGAATTTGTAATATATGATTTATAGCAGGGCTATCCTCATTTATACTTCAATTCCAATTTTTAAATTAAAAAAAATTCTAATTTAATTTAGTTTTGATTTCAATTAAAAAAATTTTTAAATAAGGGCCAAGCAAATTCTGTGTGTGTGTGTGTGTGTGTGTGTGTGTGTGTGTGTTGGAGATGATCTCATAAGTCTAAATAGACAAAGTCTGATTTTTAATAATAAAAATTAATAATTTTTAATAATTCAGACACAATTATATGCATCTCTTTTTTTCGGGTCTCTTGATGACAATTTATAGTATGATGATGATGATAATGATAGTACAATGACATGCTTGACCATGAAAATATATTTTATTTGACAATATTTTTTCCTTTCAATTGTAGTATTATCTTTTTTCAAAAATTTATTTTTGAGAGAGAGAGAGCGAGAGCAAGCATGGGCGGGGGGGGGAAGGGCAGACAGAGAGGGAGAGAAAGAGAATCCGAAGGAGGGTCCGTGCCGTCAGCGCTGAGCCCAAGGCGAGGCTTGAACCCACGAACCGTGCGATCACGACCTGAACCGAGATCTAGAGTTGGACGCGTAACCGACTGAGCCACCCAGGCGCCCCCCCAAATACAGCATTATCTTTACGCAACATGTACAATGCTCCTACTCACCCAAGCTTGGCGTTTGAGTTGGGTTGCTTGCCACGGCTGGCCGTAGGGCCTCTGAAGGAATTACTACGATGCCTTGCACCGGTAGCATCTGAGGCCACAAATATCTTTGGATGGTCTACTTTGTCATTGACCTGAGACAGAAGATTTCCTCAAGTAGTTCTCACCTCACAGATTTTCCGATGTGGTGAAGATTGGAACGTTTTTCCCACAGTGGCATTTGGAACTCTTGAGGGGAAGCAGTCAGGCGTAGGATTTGTGTCGTTTGCCCCACCTAAATCCTTCCTGCAGCAGGTGCTTGGGTCTTCTTTGCACGTGTGAGGAAAATGTCCCAAATTTCTGGGCCCGATTTCTTCCAGTTGAGTAAGTGGTGAGGTGACGAACAGGACTGAATTCTATCTGCACCGTACCTAGGACATTCACAGACTGCCCCTGTGGCACCTCACAAATACGTGAACGATATGTTTGGTCTCGAGGGGCTTGCCAAGACTTGCTCTCAGCCCTCAAGGAGTTTAGAGTCTCATGAAGGCCAAACGACAGGGATTTCTTGGTATGATTATTTGCTTTTTCACGTGGACAGACTGGAGCCAAAGGAAAGAATGGGGAGGAGTCACCTTGGCAGAAGGAGAAGGCAAAATTGGTGACATACATCACGACTGTGAGATGCCAAGGTGCTCTTTAAGGAAATAGGGAATCGTTAGAAATCTTGGGGGAGGGGGGCACCTGGGTGGCTCAGTCAGTCGAGCGTCCAACTTTGGCTCAGGGCATGATCGCACGGTTCGTGAGTTCGAGCCCCGCGTCGGGCTCTGTGCTGACAGCTTGGAGCCTGGAGGCTGCTTCGGACCGTGTCTCATTCTCTCTCTGCCCACTTGTGCTCTCTCTCTGGCTCTCAAAGATAAATAAACGTAAAAAAAAAAATTAAAAATAAAAAACAAATCTTGGAGCAGGTTTGGGGCTCCTGGGTGGCTCAGTCGGTTAAGCGACCGACTTGGGCTCAGGTCATGAGCTCGCTCAGGTTTACAAGTTGGAGCCCCACGTCAGGCTCTGTGCTGACAGCCCAGAGCCTGGAGCCTGCTTCAGATTCTATGTCTCCCTCTTTCTCGGCCCCTCCTCTACCCACACTCTGTCTCTCTCCCTCAAAAATAAATAAAACATTAAAAAAATTTTTAAAGAAATCTCAGAGCAGGTTTGTGTTTTAGCAAATGCGTCTGTTGGCAGTGTGTAAGAAGGGTGGCAAAGGGTAAGATAATAAGGGGAGAGGCGGTGAGGAGATCATCGGTAACAATCTACCCATAAAATGATGGACATCAAAACTATGGTCTCGAGATGTAAAGCTGAAACGACATACGTGAACGAAATATTTAAAAAGTAAAGTAAGCTAAGGTGCCTGGGTGGCTCAGTCGGTCAAGCATCCAACTTGGGCTCAGGTGGTGATCTTGCGGTTCGTGGGTTCGAACCTCACGTCAGGCTCTCCGCTCTCAGCGCAGGGCCCCATTCAGATCCTCTGTCTCCTTCTCTCTCTCTCTCTCTCTCTCTCTCTCTCTCTCTCTCTCTCAAAAATAAACAGTAAAAAATAAATAAATAAGCAGTAAAAAAAAATAACTAAAGCTAAAAAATAAGAATAAAGTAAGCAAGCTTTTTCTGGCTCTTGAACGTGGGAGCTAAGGACTTAAAGAAGAAGAAATGCCTTTGAGATTTGCAGCTTCAGGGTTTGGGAGAAGAGTTTTATCTACCAGCTAGAAATTGCTAAGCCCAATGAAAAGCACCAGGAATTTATACTTTAGGGGACAATTAATGAAAAAAGCAGACCTTCTGCAAACCCAACAGTCCCTGGGGTCACTTTCACATTTCCGCAAGAGTAGCTTTGGATTCTGTTCCACTGTCAAACTGTTCTGTCTGGAAGACTTTTTTTCTGAACTGCAGCCACTTTGGAATTCTTGGCGTACCCTGAGCGAGTACATTTATGACAAAGGTCTTGGGTTCCTTTGGTAAAAATAGAGGAGACAAGAAGTGAATTTCAAGACCACACTGGGGTCCCAAGTTCGCTCGAACGAAATAGCATTTAGGGTTGTGCCAGGGCAATGGTTCTTATACGACAGGTGGACAGTTTCTTAAAGTTCATTTATTTTGAGAGAGAGGAGGAACACAAGCGGGACGGGAGCAGAGAGAGAGAGAGAGGGAGAGAGAGAACCCAAGCTGGCTCCACGCTCTCGGTGCCGAGCCCGACGCGGGGCTCGAACTCACGAACTGCGAGACGGTGACCTGAGCCGAAGTCGGACACTTCACCTACTCAGCCGCCCAGGCGCCCTCCAGGTGGACCTTGAATCGCGTAGTCTCCACGGGCCTCACCACAGAGGACCTGGATCGTACCTTTCCAGAATATCGGTGATGTACATATCAGTATGTAGATACCAGGATGTGGATAACTTTGGACAAACACCCCAGGATTTTCTAATGCAAGTGGTCCAAGGACTTCACTGAGGAACACTGTCTGACACTGGTTACAGATTCCTTAGCTTACTCGTGTCCCTAGGGTTGATTAGTTTACATTTTCTGCAGGCACAGCGTTTGAGTTTGTGGTCCCCTGAGGCTATGTGCACGCATATGTGTGTGCCTGCCTGTGTGCGCACGTGCACGACTGCGTGTGATACGAGAACACCGGAAGATTTGCTAGTGCTTGGAGATGTAGCCCTGCTCCAGTCTTCTCTTAGAATCATTAAGACGTTATTAGCACTGAGCCGGGGACTTGAAACGAAAAGTCCAACGTTAAGGAAGAGATCTTCCCATGTTTGTTTTCTCGGTCTTCACGATCATTTGCCTTTTCTTCCATGTTGTGGCCAAAGCCTCCAACGGTTCTACCGGTAGGGTCCACAAGCACTGGGCTTTGTTATACACCGTGGAGTTCAGTAAATATGAACCTCAGAAAGAAAACTTTTACCTCCCAACATCCCAGATGACAGAATTAGCAACTGTCTATTATTCAAAGGGAGGTGGGGGGGTGGGGTGGGGAATCACTTGGTAACCTTGAAAGATACCTGAGTGACATCCTTTAAAAAGAAATGCCATATGGTCCTTGTTTCCAATCTGGTGGAAACGGCTGATTTCTCCACCGCTGTGAAAGGCGTATGACAGGCCTCTTCAGTGCTGACAGCCCCCTGGCTGGAACCCCCTTCTTATGGCAGCACCTGCCAGAGAAGCCTGCATCTGGCAAACATCTGGGAGTTCTCAGATAGAAGGCAGACTGTGATTGTTTCCAGACCTGCTCGGTTTGCTCCCTCACTGAGCATGGTTCCAAGATGATTAGCATATGTCTAGAATAGATAACGGAGTCTCTGAAGTTCAGAATCTTGAACTGTATCGATGGAATGCCAACTAATTTTGGAGAAGCTCAAGGGAAGGTATAGCTAGGTCCCCACAATTTTAATACAGAAAGCACTCTTTGTTGTTGTTGTTTTTAACTCACGTGCTGATTCATTATACCTTCTTTGGCCTAATCCCTATGCTTCAGGCTAACCCTATCTGCCATCAGGGCACGGGACGAGTCAGGCACCGATAGGGCTCTTAGGGTCGACGCGACGCCAAAACTGTTTTCAGACCGGGTTTTCTACTGTTTTGATGGTTTTGAGGCATGCGTCCTGCCTCAGTGGATCAAGAGATTGCCGGTGCCTTTTGGAAGGCACAGGAGGCAAGTATCCATCAAACTGTCTTGCCTCTGCTCCAAATCTCCTCATTGGAGTCTTTGCATACGGAAATCTCTCAAGCGATTGCTTGCTAAGATAGCACACGCAGCTGGGGGAAATGGGACGGGTCTCCCGTGTTTTACTTATTATTTTATAGATGACCCTGGTGAGGGAAAATGATTTTTGACAAGTGAAGACAGCCATGTAAGCCGGAAATAAAACAGAAGGTGTGGGACGCCTGGGTGGCTCCGTGGGTGGGGCTTCCGACCCTTGATTCCAGCTCAGGTCATGATCTCCGAGCCCCGTGTCGGGCTCTGTGCTGATAGTCCAGAGCCTGCTTGGGATTCTCTCTCTCTCTGCCCCTCCCCTGCTCGCCCACACAGGCACGTGCACTCTCTCTCTCTCTCCAAATAAAGAAATACATATTAAAAAAATAAGCTGTGAGCTCGTTAGAAACAACTGCGTGATGAGCTGCTTACGCAGTAAGACGGTCACCTGCATTTTGCTACCGCCTCTGTGGCGTGTGGCCAGCACGCTGCCTCGTCTCTTGCGTTCTTTCTCAAGTCTCAAAATTATCCTGTGGCATGCTCCATCACATGTGTTAAAATTGGTGACAATGTCTTTCTCCAAACAAGTACATGGTAGAGTGTTATTGTGTGAGGGGAAAAAATTACCAAAGCCACGCAGCTCTTCTGGATTTTTCCCATGTTATCAAAACCCCGGCAACTTGCCCCACTTCTGCCTGTTCCTTAACTGCAAGCCTGTTATGTGCCATTTTTCAAAATACAAAGGAGTCGTTTCTCCGAGACTCGAGGAGTCCGGAAGGAACCGTGAGGCAAAAATCAGGTAATAGGTAAATTTATCTCAAGGTATTGAGGGCAGACGTAGCCAAGAGTTTCTGATGACAGTGAAATCAATCAGTTGGAGAAATTTATAGAGAAGGGTAAAATGCAACAGTGCTGCACAATGAAGCACACGGGGCTGACAAAAGCGATGTCTCCAATCGGGGTATTATCGTGGTGAAAACGTGGTATTTGCCTTGATTTTCAATGGTAACAGCTAACAGGCAGCTGAGTAATTGCATACTTGCAGGTTACACATATACGTGCATGCGTAATGCGGTATGGCATATCGAAAGATTATACGGTTGATGTAATTGTCTACATACATTTGCAAAGATGAGTTTTTTTTAAGTTTATTGGTCTATTTTGAGAGAGAGAGAAAGAGAGGAGAGAGAACACGAGCAGGGGAGGGGCAGAGAGAAAGGGAGAGAGAGAATCCCGAGCAGGCTCCACCCAGCACGGCTCCCGACGCGAGGCTCGAACCCACGAACCGCGAGATCGTGACCTGAGCCAAAGTAGGATGCTTAACCGACTGAGCCACCCAGGTGCCCCACCAAGGTGATTCAGATACTAGGCGCCCTTTCTACGTTACCTGCAGGTCTTGAAATTAAGCCTAAGGAGAAACTGCCTTGACTTAACCACAAAGAAGGCGGTTAGATAGAAACCGGGAGCCCTTTTCGAGTAGGAAATCGACAACCTTAAGTGTTTGATGGAAAGAACAATTTTAAATAAAATCGGGGCCTAAGGACAGAAAAAGTGAGTCTTTTAGCGAAAATTACACCTGGAGCGTGCAATCGTGGTGAAAATTTTCATTTGTGATGTTTCTTTTGCTGTTGGCGTTTCTTTGGTTACAAGAGGTAGGGGCGGGGGTAGAAAGAAGCTGGAGCAGAGTAGTGTATTTGTTAACAAAAGATCTTCCCCTTGGGGTCAGAGCAGCCCTTGGACTTGAAATACTGGGGCACGAGGCTCGGGCACCCACATACATTTGTTCAGGATCAGTCTCTTAGTATCTGAAGCCACGTCAGTGAATGATTCAGACTCTTTATAAGAGAACAGTGGAACTCAGGGCCACGGACTCAATGTACCCATTTCCCACCCTCCCGATCCCCCCCCCTCCAATTCATATGTTGAAACCCTACCCCTCAGTGTGATGATATTTGGGGATCGGCCTTTGGGAGATAATTCGGTGTAGATGATGTCAGGAGGGTGGGGTCCTCATGATGAAATCTGTGCCCTTAGAAGAAGAGAGCAGAGTACCCCCTCCGCTCCGCGTGAGGGTATAGCAAGAAGGCTGCTCTCGGGGCACCCGGGGCCGGGGGGGGGGGGGGCTCAGTCGGTTAAGCGTCCGACTCTTCGTTTCGGCTCGGTCGTGATCTTGCTGTTCATGGGTTTGAGCCCCACGTCCGGCTCTGCGCTGACAGTGCGGAGCCCGCTTGCGATTCTCTCTCCCTCTCTCTCTGCCCCTCCCTGGTGCTTGTTCACCCTCACTCTCAAAATAAACTTAAAAATAATAAAAATAAACTTAAAAAAAAAAAAAAGGCTGCTCTCTACAAATCCAGGAAGAGGGCTCGCGCTGGGAATGGAATCCGCCAGCACCTTGAGCTTGGACTTCCCAGCCCCTTGAACTATGAGAAATAGCGTGGCCCCCACCCCGTCTATGGTATTTTATTATAGCAGCCCGAGCTGGCTAAGACGGGGTGTTTAGATGAAACAGACCAAACACCGTAGGTTGGATAAGGAAGCTGATTTTGCCTCAAGGCCTATTTCTATCCGTCTGTCTCTAAATTTTATAATTCTTTTTTTTTTTTTTTTTTAAGTAGGCTCCACACACGATGTGTGGCTTTGAACTCATGACCCTGGGGTCAAGAGTCTGATGCTCTACTGACTGAGCCAGCCGGGCACCCTTAAATTTTATACTTCTTAAAGGAGGGGGTATGACTGAAACAGCGCTTGCTTTACAAAACTTACTTGTGGAGGAAAGTATTACATCTATACATGTTTTGTTTCATTTCCCCTGCCTGCAGGGAACCCCAGTGTTTGGCCATAGGAACATGGCCTGTACCTGCGGACGTGTGTGAATCTCCAACAATGAGGTCAGGAAGAAACAAAAGACCCTTAAAGGTCAAAGCTTGCAAACCCTGACCTAAGCAGGGGCTGCAAAGATAGCGCCTTAGGAATTCGTTTCGTTTTCCTACCCAGCTTGAAAGTAGCTATCGTATGCCCTGTGACCTTTTCCCTTCCCTTTCCCTTGAAGCTTAGGCCAAGTAGGAGAGAAGGATGCTGTGATTTCGTGGTATGATTATGCCGTGGCATACAACGTATTCTTGTTTTCAACTTAGAAATGGCAAAAAACCCGGGACCTTAAAGTCTCTGGTAGCAGCTGCACCAAGGAAAGAAGCATCTTAAGTGAACTCAGTTGTGAGACACTCTGGGACTTTGGAGGTGGGGAGGAGGGGAACGTATTTGTGGGGTGCTTAGCATCACCTAAGAGGGAGACGCAGAATAAGCCTGTCGGTGTTGATATCAGTACCTGTAGTTAAATGAGGTTGGGTTAAGCGGATACAACGAGAAGGTAAATATGTAAATACTTCTCAGCTCCAGCAAGGATCACGCGTCCAGGGTACGACACGAAACTGCTTTCTTTTCTTTTTATTTTTTGAGAGAGAGACAGAGTGTGTGTGTGAGCAGAGGAGAGAGAGAGAGAGGGAGGGAGAGAGAAAGAGAGAATCTTCAGCAGGCTCCATACGCAGTGCAGATCCCAACATGGGGCTCGATCCTGTGACCCTGAGATCATGACCTGGGCCGAAGTCAAGAGTCGGACGCGTAACTGACTGAGCCACCCAGGTGCCCGAGGACTGCTTCCTTTTAAGGATTTCATGGCACCCGTGTAGTAAGTAGATCGGAACGTAATCGAGGCTGGGAATGAAGACAGGGACGGTTTGGGGTAGTTATTTTTTTTTTTTTTTTTGGCCGTATTAAATAGGTATTAGGTGTTTATAACGTGAGAACAAACATGTACGTCGAGGGACGGGGAGAGGAAACGTGGACCCCGTGTACTGGAAGGGCGACAGTGTAGTCAAAATGCATAGGACATTCTGACTAGCTCTCGGGATTCTGGCAACTCGACCCAGAAACAGCCTTGGCTCTTTGACTCCGGTGGGGGGTGGGGAGGGGTTCCTTTACCCTGTGGGTAGTTGGGGTCTTAAAGATACAGCTTGGGTTGTGTGCTTCTTCCCACATGGAGGGTCTCCGTCTCCTTGTTCCACTTCCCTGAAAGGCTACGGATTCCCATCTGCTGGGGCAGGGGCCACAGAGGCCACGGTATTCTCTAGGGACTCTGGCTTTCATTGCTGCTTCATGACAGAGCCCTTTGTGGCTGCCCTGTGCCTCTGTGACATTTGTGGGGCCTCCTCCCCCCCCTCTGCTCTACAGTGGTCTCCTGCCCTTCTTCCTGGCCCCCGGCTAACCTGAACGTTAGAAGCGTAAGACTTGGCCCAAAGTTTCCAAATCATCTTGTGCCTCAGTCCCAGGCTGGGCCTCCTGCAGCAAAGAGCCATTGCTGTCTACAACCTTCCCAAGGTCCCCTCAGAGGCTGTCGGCGCTGTGATCTTTCCCGTTACCCAATGTATCAGAGGCATCTTGGCACCGTCCGTAACGATCTGGTCCCTGAAGAGTGTGACAGCTAAACTCATAAGCGTATAGTTTGAATAAGCCATGAAAAGAAACTGAAATGAAACGAATGTAATTGCTGAGTTTCAAATAAGTATTTTTTATTTATTAGAAAAATTTTTTTTAATGTTCATGTTTGAGAGAGAGGGAGATAGAGCGTGAACGGACAAGGGGCAGAGAGAGGGAGACACAGAATCCGAGGCAGGCTCCAGGCTCTGAGCTGTCAGCACGGAGCCCGACGCGGGGTTCAAACTCATGGACCGCGAGATCATGACCTGAGCCGAAGTCAGATGCTCAACCGACTGAACCACCCAGGGGCTCCATAATGTTTATTTCTTTTTGAGAGAGAGAGAGAGAGAGAGAGAGAGAGGGAAAGAGAGAACACAAGCAGGGGAGGGGCAGAGAGAGAGAGAGGGAGACACAGAATCCAAAGCAGGCTCCAGGCTCTGAGCTGTCATCACAGAGCCCGACGCGGGGCTCGAACTCACGGACCGCGAGATCTTGACCTGAGCCGAAGTCAGATGCTTAACTGACTGAGCCACCCAGGCTCCCCTAAATAAGTATTTCTTTAGCACAGAAGGTATTAGTTTCCAAAAGATCTCTCCATAGTTATACAAAAAACAAATTCTTAAAATTATTTTAAAAATTGGGGCACCTGTCTGGCTCAGTCAGTGGAGCACGTGACTCTTGATTTTGGGGGTCATGAGTTCAAGTCCCACGGTGGGTGTAGAGATTAGTTAAAAAAAATGCTGGTGCCCATTGGTGATGGTTAAAAGTTGAATAAAGATTTTTTTAAAAAATTATTTAAAAAATTAATTAGGAAGTTGAGGAAGTCATTGTCCTTTCGAATTCACCTTTTAGTTCTCAAGGGTCTAAAAGCGTATTAAATATCTGCTATAAAAAGTGAGAAAATTAACACGCTCACTCTCGGTCTGCCTTGAAATTCTCATTATTTTTACTTTCTCAAGGTTTCCAACATTGTGTTCTAAAACCATAAGACCCACATTGATTTTTTGTTTTGTTTCTGATTTTTGAAATGTTGATTTATTTTGAAGAGGGAGAGACAGAGCGCAAGCAGGGGAGGGGCACAGGGACAGGGAGACCCAGAATGCAAAGCAGGCTCCGGGCTCGGAGTGGTCAGCACAGAGCCCGACGCGGGGCTCGAACTCACGAACCGTGAGATCATGACCTGAGCTGAAGTCGGACACCGAACCGACTGAGCCGCCCAGGCGCCCCCAACTGCTCTGGGGCTGTGCAGTTACTTTAGGGAAGTAGGTGTTTGAGTTTTACATGAGAAGGGGACTTCTGGCTGTCTGGAGTTCTGACACAGACAGGTAGGGATAGCAGTATCTCACATATACACAAGCTTTTTCTTTTTTTTTTTAGAGAATCCCAAGCAGGCTCTGCATTATTAGCACCGAGCCCGACGTGGGGCTTGAACTCACGAAGCGTGAGATCAGGACCTGAGCCGAAACCAAATCAGATGCTTAACTGACTGAGCCGCCCAGGCGCCCCTATATACAGACTTTTAATTACACGATTGAGGTCAGATCCTTTGCAGAGTGTTGGGGGGTAAAGTAGCTTCCTCCTAAGCTGGACTTGGTGATGCTTTGCAAAGTATTGTCTCTGGACCTGCAGCCTCGGCATCACCTGATATTAGTTAGAAGTGTAAACAAACACACAAATCTAACAATTTGTGTTTTTAATAAGCCGTCCAGGGGACTCGGAGGCACCCTGAAGCTTGAAAACCACCAGGCTACAGAATCAAGGTGTGGCGTGTGCATCCGGGGTACCCAGCGTCACCCTGGGAGCACGTCAGCAGTGCAAATTCACACGGGCCCCACCCCAGACCTCCCGCATCACAGTCTGCGTTTTGACCAGCTCCCCAGCTGTTTCGCACGCATATTCACGTATCTGAAACCACTTCTGAGAAACACTGCTGTGTCTAGGCCTGTGGTTCTCCGCCTCAGCTGTAGTTACAGAACTCCCTAGGCAGCGGGTGAAAACCCTCAATGCCCAGGCCTCACCCTGGGCCAATTAAATTAGAGTCGCTGGGGGTCGGGGCTGGGCGTTAGCGTTTGCGTAAGCCCTCCACGTGATTCCCACGTGCAGCAAAGCGTGAGGACTTTTCTCCAGGCGGTGGCGTATTTAGGCTGCCTTATTTCATGCCGCTTTATTGAATTGCCGCTCTGCTTCCGGGAACTTCTTGATGAGAGCGCTTACCTGCGGGTGCCACCCGTTCATTCACTCATATTCCATTAACTGGTTTTGTGCGTATGCATTGTTTTTTAGTGTTTGTCATTTTAACGGGGTCCTTGGGGGTGGTGGAGATGAATGCCTGTAGTCAGTTTGCCTACAAAGCCGGACGATCTTATCCTATCTTATCTTTTTTTTTTTTTTATTAATTTTTTTCAACGTTTTTAATTTATTTTTGGGACAGAGAGAGACAGAGCATGAACGGGGGAGGGGCAGAGAGAGAGGGAGACACAGAATCGGAAACAGGCTCCAGGCTCCGAGCCATCAGCCCAGAGCCTGACGCGGGGCTCGAACTCACAGACCGCGAGATCATGACCTGGCTGAAGTCGGACGCTTAACCGACTGCGCCACCCAGGCGCCCCCGATCTTATCTTTAATAAAGGAAAAAGTTAACTATTTTCTTATGAAAGCCCGAGGGGAAAAAGAATGCAAAAAAATCTAACTCTTAATCTCCAACCCAGAGATAACCTCTGTTAGGTTTGCTTTGGTTTCCCTCCCTCCGGTCTTTTTCTCTCTGTAGCGGTATAAAACAAAATTGGGGGGCACCTGGGTGGCTCAGTGAGCTGAGCATCGACTCTTGATTTCAGCTCGGATCATGATCCCAGGGTCGTGGGACTGAGCCCCGTATTGGGCTCTGCAGTGAGCATGAAGCCTGCTTGGGATTCTCTCTCTTTCCCTCTCCCCCATTCACATGCTCTCTCTCTCTCTCTCTCTCTCTCTCTCTCTCTCTCTCAAATTAAAAAAATAATAATAAAATAAAGTAAAATTTAAAAAACAAACAAAAATTGGGGTCATGGGTGCTTAAAGTTTAGGATTCTAATTCTGCTTCACAGATTTCCTAAGGCTAAGTTCCACTGCAAACATTCACGTAGAATATGGGTGTATTCTTTTATAGTGTAGCGATAATATATTCTATTTGGTGGTTCCATTATTGGTGGTCAGCTAGGCTGTTTCTAATTTGTTGATAGAAAACTATAAAGCTCTTAGAATAATTTTGTTTTGATCTATTCATCAGCCAATGGACATCTGGGCTCTTTCCATAATTTGGCTCTTGTTGATAGGGCTGCTATAAACATGGGGGTGCGTATATATATATATATATATATATATATATATATATACACAACGGAACACGACTTGATGATGAGAAAGAATGAAACCTTGCCATTTGCAACAACGTGATGGAACTGGAGGGTATTATGCTAAGTGAAATAAGCCAGAGAAAGACAGATAGCATATGATTTCACTCATGTTTAGTTTGAGAAACTCAACAGACGAACATAGAGGAAAGGACGGAAAAATAAGATAAAAACAGAGAGGGAGGCAAACCAGAAGAGACTCTTAAAGACAGAGACTCGGGGCGCCTGGGTGGCTCAGTCGGTTGAGCGGCCGACTTAGGCTCAGGTCACGATCTCACGGTCCGCGAGTTCGAGCCCCGCATCAGGCTCTGGGCTGACGGCTCGGAGCCTGGAGCCTGCTTCCGATTCTGGGTCTCCCTCTCTCTCTCTGCCCCTCCCCCGTCCATGCTCCGTCTCTCTCTGTCCCAAAAATAAATAAACGTTAAAAAGAAACTCTTTGTTTCTTAGAACAGATACTAAGATATAGGATTACTGGTTCAAAATTATGAATAATTTATAGGTTATTAATACATATATATTGGTATACCTGTAACTCTCTAGAATAGTTCATTTTATGTGTCAACTTGGCTAGGCCTTGGTACCCAGATATTTGGTTACATGCCAGTCTAGATGTCTCTGAGATAGTATTTTTTAGATGAGATTCACATGTAAATTTTTTTTGAACATTTATCTATTTTTGAGAGACAGAGAGTGAGTGGGGGAGGGGCAGAGAGTGGGGGAGGGGCAGAGAGAGAAGGAGACACAGGATCCGAAGCGGGTTCCAGGCTCCGAGCGGTCAGCACAGAGCCCGACGCGGGGCTCGGACCCACGAGCCGCGCGATCATGACCTGGGCCGAAGTTGGACGCTTAACCGACTGAACCCCCCCCCCCCCGGGGCGCCCCGGATGAGATTATGAGATTCACATTTTAACCAGCAGACTTTTAGTAAAGCAGGTTACCCTCCTCAGTGTGGATGGGCCTCATTCAGGGGAAGACCTTAACAGAAATAAAGTCTAAGGTCCCCCAGAAAGAGGGGATCTGCCTGCAGACAGCCTTCAGACCTGAGTTACAATATCAACTCTTTTTTTTTTTTAATGCTTATTTATTTATTTTGAGAGAGAGAGCGAGAGAGAGCGGGAGGGGCAGAGAGAGAGAGAGAGGGAATCCCAAGCAGGCTCTGCACTGTCAGGGCAGAGCCTGATGCGGGGCTCGAACTCATGAACTGTGAGATCATGAGCTGAGCAGAAACCAAGCGTCCGATGCGTACCGGACTGAGCCACCCAGGCGCCCCTCTCTGGAGAATCTCAAGTAACTAGCACAATGCTTTCTCTACATAAGTTGTGTGATAAATGTTTGGTGAACCCTAGCATTAACTCATTAAGGTACTGAGGAGTACGGTAAAGTGTTTTTCTCGTTCTCTTAAAGTTATTTATTTACTTATTTATGTTTACATAGGATACTTTTTGTTACCTAAAGTTCAGTGTGCAAAAGGAAGCTCTCATGGTTCTTTTGCTTCATTTATCCGTGTCCAAAGCATGTGGCAAAAGAGCCCATAAAATGAACGGTCCCTTTTGCTGAGCTTTGCTAGAGTTACCTCGAACAAAAATACACCGAATAGAAATAACAATAGAAATGTTGTCTGTCCCTTATTAAATTGCTACTTATTTATTGAGCAACTACTATGTCCCCAACACTGTCTGAAACTGTTCAGAGACTGTAGAAGCTACTTTATTTATGACTTAAAAATATAATGAAGTTCCTGGAGATAGTTTCTGTGCTCTGTGTGTGTGTGTGTGTGTGTGTTTCTTTTTCTGCAGGTGGGGCTAAAAGGGACACTCGGACAGCATAGAGTCTGTCTTAGCATGTAGCATAAGCTTATGATTGATGGCTGTGGTTTAATAACTTGCTTCTATTTAAAAAAATCTGTTTTGGGGCGCCTGGGTGGCTCAGTCGGTTGAGCGTCCGACTTCAGCTCCGGTCATGATCTCGCAGCTCGTGAGTTCGAGCCCCGCGTCGGGCTCTGTGCTGACAGCCCAGAGCCTGGAGCCTGTTTCAGATTCTGTGTCTCCCTCTTCTCTCTGTCCCAACCCACTCGCATTCTGTCTCTGTCTCTCTCAAAAATAAATGAACATTAAAAAAAATCTGTTTAGATGCTGGCGAGGATGGGGAGAAACGGGAACCCTCTTGCGCTGTTGGTGGGAATGCAAACTGGTGCGGCCACTCTGGAAAACAGTGTGGAGGTTCCTCCAAACATTAAAAAATAGATCTACCCTATGACCCAGCAATAGCACTGCTAGGAATTGACCCCAGGGATACGGAAGTGCTGATGCAGAGGGGCACTTGTACCCCAATGTTTATAGCAGAGCTTTCAACGATAGCCAAATCGTGGAAAGAGCCTAAGTGTCCATCAACTGACAAAGGGATAAAGAAGATGTGGTTTATATATACAATGGAATACTACTTGGCAATGAGAAAGAATGAAATCTGGCCCTTTGCGGCAACGGGGATGGAACCGGAAGGTATTATGCTGAGTGAAATAAGTGAGGCAGAGAAGGACAGATGTCACATGTTTTCGCTCATGTGGATCTTGAGAAACTGAACAGAAGGCCATGGGGGAGGGGAAGGGGAAAATTAGTTACAAACAGAGAGGGAGGGAAGCAAACCATAAGAGACTCTTAAATACAGAGAACAAACTGAGGGTGGAAGGGGGGGTGGGGGAGAGGGGAAAGGGGGCGATGGGCACTGAGGAGGGCACCTGTTGGGATGAGCACTGGGTGTTGTATGGAAGCCAATGTGACACTAAGTCACATTAAAAAATAAAAAAAAATCTGTTCAGACTTAATAGCATGCTTTTAAATGATGACGTCATTAATGGCGCCTACTATAGAAAATAAAATAAATGTTTTCCTGTGAAACTAAAGTTTGCACTACTTTTAGATAAGTCAGGAGATAGCTATAAAGTGCAATATCGGCTGGCTTGCCATTAAATATTCTTTATTATATTAAACTCCATTACAAATGAATGATAGGACGCTTCCTATTATACTGAGTGAGCTATGATAATAGGAATGCCAGCTGGTTATTGACAAAGGAATATTGAACTGCTTTCTCGCCAGAAAATACGAGTGGAGGTATCTGACAATATAGGACAGCAATGCCACGAAGAAGAGCTAAAGTCAGCCTGGCAGCATGATTCACGCTCAACTTGGGCAGAAAGAATTAAGATTGCTCTGAAAGCGTACGTATTTCATCTACCCGATTGCATTTATCCCAGATGGCAATGGCAAAAATTGGGGTGCGTATGTTACAATGACCGTTGTCACCCACCGGATTCTCTTCGGGTCAGTGTTTCCAAAGCTGGCATGACATCAGATTTCCTGAGAATGCCTGTCGCGGATGCACTCCCGATCCCACTCCAGATGCCCTAAATCAGAATCTCTTGGGGGAATGGTCTAGGTCAACTTTGGAAAACAGTGTTTCAGGCTATCAATATTCACACACAGTTTGCTAGACCACGGAGACCCGGCATGGCCACACATGTAAGTCGCCATGGGCTGGTCTGGTTGGAATATGGCGTTTGGGAGAGGGGGGCAATTATATAAAGATTATCTTCCCTCTCTTGTGTCTATATCCCTCCGCTTGAGACCATATTTCACTCTCTTCCTCGTTCTTTTCTGTATGTTACACATCCTGGAAATATTTGCATATTGAGAGATTAGAACTTTACCACGTGACAGGAAGAACTGGGGCATAATGGAAGCTCTGGGCTTGTAGGGGGGATGACAGCAGTGTGGACACATATATCAAGGGGCCTCGTGGCACACTGCAGGCACACTGTGCCTATTCCCAAACCTCCCCAGGAAGCCAGCTCCACAGCGCATAGAGTTATGAAGGACGTCGTATATTTTTATTGCAAGGAGTCCATTTTCTTACCGGAATATCGGGCCTCTGATTTAGTTTTCCCTGAATACAAGTGTCAAATGGGATAACATATGAAAAAATAGATAAAATATTATACATATTAGACTGTCATCCAGTGAAACAGTCATTCCCACTATAATATTATTTTTTTAATGTTTTTAATGTTTATTTATTTTGAGAGAGAGAGAGAGAGAGAGGAGGGAAGGGGCAGAGAGAGAGAGAGAAAGGGAATCCCAAGCAGGGAGCCCAAGGTGGGGCTCAATTTCACGATCCATGAGATCGCAACCTGAGCTGAGATCAGGAGTCCAAGGCTTAACCGACTGAGCCACCAAGGTACCTCTATAATATTATCAGTACCATTTTACAGATGTGAATATGTGTGGGTGTCTGATATGCGTGTACGTATACACACACATGCATATCACACACACATTCCAAACACACATATATACACATATGTGTGTGTGCATTCATATACATTTAAGTATCCCAAAATAACACTGTTTCCGAGAATCGCGAGATGCCTTCCAATCCTCTAAAATCCTCTGTCAAGTAGGAGGGTTCCTCACACAAAGTAAAGATTCTCCCTTGGGGATCTTTGGTCATGTCTTTCATTTATAATGATATCTGAGTACTTAAGGTAATCAATGTAGGTGTTCACCGAGCTTTTGAAAACTACCTGTCCAAGGGCACTCTGCATGCATTCCAGTGCTGGCCTCCTTCGGACTTGATAATTCAATCTAGTGATAATATGAGCTTTGGTGTTCGGTTAGACCAGGGTTTGCCTACTGTGTGTATTACTTAAAAGTTAATATAAGCCACGAAATATTTCTGAGTGTCAGTTTCCACATCTGTAAAATAGTACTAATAATATTCTAGTGGAAATGATGCTTGGAATTAGTATAAGGCTGGAATAAGAGTTTGCACATAAAAAGAATATTGAACTTTTATTATAAATATTGAAACAAGACTCCTAGGATACGCCCATCTCCTAACCAAAGGGATGAGTGGCCTGACATATAGTCCATTACTGCCATTTGCCTAGAGACGAGGAGAATTCTGGTCCTAACAAAGGGATGGAGGAGACGGAATTCAGCTGGTCCCAGAGATGGTTCAGTGTCTGCCTCCAAGGAGCGGGGCTCTTGGAGTAGACTTCTAGGGTCGCGGTGGCTCCGTATTATGGGATGGGGACGAGAACATCTCATTTTGACTCTGACGTTTGCCCAGGCGTCAGAGGAAACGTAGAGACTGAGGTTAAGAGGGAAAACGTGCAAGGACACCAACATGACATGACTGAAGAGAACAGATTTCAATGAAATGATAGGTTAGCATCATTTGGGGATGCTAGATGGAATATCGAGGCGCCAGAGAGGGAGACGCTAGTGATGGAGATTCTAGAGAAGGAGATTCTAGAGAGGGAAATGTTAACGAAGGAGGTGCTAGAAAAGGTGAGGGTAAAGCCAGGCTCAAACTCTGAGACCAGAAATGTCTGATCACGTTAGAAAAGCAAAAGTATTTATTTTTCAAAGGCATTGGAATGGAGTGCAGGTCTCATCTGACAAGGTGGAAATATTAACAGTTATGTGGTAGAGATTTTTTAGCACAGTCCATTTTCATGGAAGTCATTTTTAGCCCATTCTAAATTCTGTGTGTTAAAAGGATACATGAATTCATTAAATTATTTTTAACTCAGCTCATTATTACAGTCAGCTTGACATCTTAGACAGTTGCTAATTTTTAACCAATTTAACAAAATGTCTTTTGTTAAGACTTAAGGAGCAATGCTTCCAACTTATTATAGTTGAAGCAGAAGAAAGCCTTTTACAGAAGAAATAAATGTTTTGAAGGTATACTGAGTGTAGAAACATGGTGAATCAGGGCCAGAAAGACCCTAGAAATGACTTGGTTCCATCTTCCCTTGGACGGATGAGGTAACAACATCATTCCCTGATACCCACGTTAGGGTAATAAACTGTAAATAAGTAATGAGCCTATCACATATTTAGAGACTGTCTAACGCATTCATGGCACTGTGCCACAGGGGGAAAGAAAAGAGAACCGCACAAGACATGCCCTCTGCTCTTACAAAAGGGTTATGGTCTAGCCAAAGGATCAGACGTGCTTGTATAACAACATGTAGTTTGAGGTAGTTTATTGTAAGTGGTACAAAACACTACCTGAATTAAGAAGTAGGAAAGATTGGGGCGCCTGGGTGGCTCAGCTGGTCAGGCATCCAATTTTGGCTCGGTCATGATCTCATGGCTCACGAGTTCGAGCCCCACGTCGGGCTCTGTGCTGACCGCTCAGAGCCTGGAGCCTGCTTCAGATTCTGTGTGTGTGTGTGTGTGTGTGTGTGTGTGTGTGTGTCTCTGCCCCTCCCCTGCTCACGCTATCTGTCTCTCTCTCTCTCAAAAATGAATAAACGTTAAAAAAAAATTAAGCTAAAAAAAGAAGTTGGAAAGATCTCTTTGGAGATTCTTTTTTTAAAAGGTTATCAATCATTTTTTTTAATGATACCGATTTACACTTAGCAAAGACAAAAGACGCTTTTATACAGTTTTGAGTGAAAAAAAGTAGCTTACAAAACAATACATTATAATCTATCAGTTTCTCTTGGCGAACAGTTCTCTGAATTTTAACACACGTATAGATTGATATAGCCACGACCACAATACAGCAAAGTCCAATCATCCCCCAAAACTCCTTCATATCATCTCCCCATCCTCCAACTCTGGAACTCTGATAACCATCGATTCGTCCTCCATCACTGTAGGTTTTCCGTTTGTGACTTTTTACGACTGTCTTCTTTCAGCCTAACGCCTTGGAGATTCATTTAAGTTGTGTGGATCGTGGTTCATTCCTTTTTATTGGTGAGTAACATTCCACTGTATAGACATGTCACAGTCAACTTATCCATTCACCCACTGAAGGACATTTGAGTTGTTTTGCAGAGTCTTACGTTGAGAGAAACTTCTTGAGCCAGGTGGTATTTTATTTCATTATCTTATTTAAGTTTATTTATTCTGAGAGACAGAGAGCACACTCGGGGCAGAGAGAAAAGGAGGGAGAGAATCCCAAACAGGCTCGGCGCCGTGAGCGCAGAGCCCGACGTGGGGCTCGGCCTCGCGAACCGTGAGATCATGGCCTGAGCTGAAATCATGAGTCCGATGCTTCACCGACTGAACCACCCAGGTACCCCTGGCAGAGTGGTATTTTAATTCACTCTCTGATTTTTCCTCCTACCATGATTGTAGATCAGTTCACTTAGTGATGCTTATGCAAAAAACAAAACAAAAAAAAATGCATGGCTAAAAACATTCATAGAGACTCGGAGGGTTTTCTTAAAATAGAGCTTTGGTGCACATATGGTTATGCTTATAAATGTTGATGTTCGTTGATCCGGTATTTGTTGAATGCCAACTACGGGCTGGCCACAGGGGATAGAATAATGCAACAAAGTGCCTGTGCTCCTCATGTAACATCTAGTCAAGGAAGAAAGACGACAAAGAAAAACACAAACGGCCCTTTAGTGGTTCAGATTGTGGTGAGTCCTAGGAAGCAGCAGGGTAAGTAAGGAGCTGGCCAAGAGTGATGGGAGATGCGAAGTCCTGTTATTTTAACATAAGTTGGTAAGGGAAGGTTCCTCTGCTGAGCAGAGACTTGAAGAAAGTGGGGGAGAGGCGAGCCATGCAGATATCTGGGGGAAGAGTATTCGAAGCAGAACAAACACGTACGTTTTATTCACGTTGTTTATCGAAATAGCACAAAAGGCGTTGATTACTCAAACCTGCTTCTCCCCCCAGTGAGAAGTCAGGGTAAAGGGCTTTCCGTGGATGACGGAGCGCAGTTCGTGAACTTAACTTACCGCTTTATCACTACCAATGCGGACCTTCCACGGAAGAAGAGAGCGGTGGGAAGGGGAAAAAGAAGGAAAGGCAGGATGGAACTGAGTGAGAGAAATGAAGGAGTGGAGACAGAGGAAAGGAAAACGGAGACAGAGAAGACAGAGGAGAATAATGGATTTAAATCTCAACGTCAGCCTGTCCAGACAAAAACCTTCAGCCGCGGACGTATCACCTACATCCTAAACAGTATCTCCTACATATTTGTCCCTGAAATTGCTTGCACCGACAATACCCGTTTGTGGGCTCCTGGGTTCTCATATTTTTAAAGAGTTTGTGTTCTTTTCTTTTGTCATAGAGTTCATTTTTTTAAGGAATCTCCACACCCAGCCCCGCTCAAACCCACAACCCCAAGGTCAAGAGTTGCGCGCTCTACCGGCCCAGCCAGCCAGATGCCCCAGTTCTTATTTTTAAGGCCGACCACTTAATAATAAGGTCTCTCTGCATACCTGGTGCATGATCCGAGCCGAGGTAGGGGAGAGGCAGAAAGATGACAAAGCAGAGCCCTATAGGCAGAAATAAATATACGTTCATAATATCTTTATGTTACAGTGTGTATTTCCTTGGATTTCTCTTATATGCCCCCTACACGCGCGTGCGCGCGCACACACACACACACACACGCGCGAGTATGGTGAAGTTGCTCTCAAGCTTGTATCCAGCCGAGCACATGGTGCACTTGAGGACTGTAACAACCCCCCAAGTGTCCTGGCGACTCTCTATGGCAATGATTATCACAGCGTTGGAGCAGGAATGTAATTCTGATCTGACCCCGAGGGCATGGAAAAAGTCTTACCGACCCTTTTCACATCACGCCACGTACAGAAAAAGATAATAACACTCTCTGGGCACATTCGCCACCCACTCAAAGGCTCTCATTTGGAAGCTCCCGTTTAAGATGTTCACTTGTATGCTTTTCCCTGCTTTGACTCCCCCTCCGTCAGAGGTACCTTTTGTAGGCTAAAGCAATTTGAAGATGCTGAAGTATCGTGGACCCACACGTTCAAGGCCCTTCCATTAGTGTTGCGAATGTCTCTTATCTCTTGGGGTCCCCGTTCGCTTGAAGATCGCCGCCCAATGTCTGTAAATAATCGCGAATAGAAAACGCAGGAATGAGGCTTCTGATACTGCACGCAAACAAAGCATGATGGATGCTCCTTAGGAAGGATATCCTAAGGATATCACATATCCTGCTAAGGATATGTGATGCGCATCCCGTCACATTTCAGCTTATCGTTAAACACGACCCACTCGCAGATCTACAAATCCCTCCCGTTGAAACAAAAGATTACAGTTCATGACAAGTGTAGCTGGGATGCTAATTACCAAAGGTGCTTACAATTGTGCCACTTTTGAGCTGACGCTAGCTAGCCTCCGTTTGCTGTGAAAGGTTTCAGTCTGCGATGGCAGTCCTGTCTTGTCTCAACTAGTTTTTGCAAAGAAGACAATTTCGGTTATTTATATGGCAGAACATCTTACCGAGGCCAGTATTTATGCGGTATGGGGGTAGTTTCCAGAGGGAAAAAAAAAAAAAAAGCCCTGTCTTTTTAGACTAAACTTCTTTTCTTCTTGCTGGCAGCCGTCCTATTTATTACGCGTATAAAGACGGTGATTAATTAATAGGAAGGGGGTTCGGGAACAGTGATCTTCAGCTGTAATGGAACAACTTGCCAACAAAACGGAGTTCTGAGCATAATGAAGACTTGAAAATGAAATCTACCTTATCTGGAGAAAAGCTCTCCCAGCCGCCGAAGATATAAATTGGGAAAAATCAATTAGCACAGACTAGAATTGAAAATCGTGTGGTTTATTAGATAATGAAATTGTGGTTGGTGAAGGAAATGCAAACGAATCCGTGACCAAGGATGATAACACTAATATCCTCCTCTGGAGGGACCGTATCAAAATGAAGGCTGGCGTGGCGACACCCTTCTTTCCTCATTAATTTAACTTCCTCCTAGGATGGGGGCGAATATGTAATCTTCACGCCCAGATGATAATAGGGGGATTAGGCTAAAACCTATTCTGGAATGGATTGGGGGGAAAGGCACAACCTAACTATTTAGCTCAAGGCAATTGTTTTACAGGAGTAGGGGCCGGAAGCCAACAAAGGAGGCCAGAGGGAAAAGCCTTTCTTAAGTTCTGTCTCGGATCATATATGCCCTGAGATCTTGATGAACCCAATACGTCTTCCGGCCTCGTAGTTTCAGGGGCGATGGGTGGTGTTTACAGTGGTTTCTTACCCATCGCAATGAGAGTTATTGACAAAATGATGCATCTTGCCAAATACTGTACGGAGACGGTCTCCACTTGAAGATCAGCTATCGAATACATCGACTCGCAAACGTCCCCAGGGAGCAGGGTATAAACGGACCCCCTTCCCAAGGGTGATAAAACACCAGACCCTGAGAGCAGGAAGCGTGCTGAGAAATCATCTGGTTTAATTCTCTCATCTCACGGAGGGGGAAGCTGTGGCCAAGGGAGAGAAAGGACTCTCCCAAGGTCATTCGCTCAGTAAAGCTCTTCATCTTTCTGGACTCTAGACCTTTCTCTTAATCCATGCTATTTCTTGCTGAAGATGAAGTTAGTGTGGGGACAAAGTGGAGACACGTCTTCTTTCATTTTCTCATTCATCTAGGTTTTCCAGGTTTCGCAAATAAACAACTTTTTTTTTAAGTTTATTTAGAGAGAGAGAGAGAGAGAGAGCATGGGAGGGGCAGAGACAGGGAGGAGAGATTTCCAAGCAGGCCCCGCACTGTCAGCTTGGAGCCCCAACGTGGGGCTCGAACCCATGAACCATGAGACCACGACCCTACCTGAAATCAAGAGTCAGACGCCCAACTGACGGAGCCACCCAGGAGCCCCAATAAACAACAAATTGTAAGTATGTCCCACATATTGCATGGGGCATACTTATGCTAAAATCTATTTGCTGTTTATCAGAAATTCAAATTTAACTGGGTGCCCTAGATTTGACGTGGCTCTCCCACATAGCTTTCATTCCTTCTCTGTGCCAGGTCCTTCATTATGGTCCATGGCGAACAAAATAATTTGTGATACACGCTGAAGTCAGTGAGGCTTCAGAATCAGTGGATATAGCCGTTCTGTTTCCTGGAGCCCCACTCACCCACAAATGCTTCATGCATTCAAAGGAGTCTTTTGCATGAGGTCACTTATTTGGAATTTGTCTCTCTTGCTTCTAACAGGTGGGTCGTAGGGCCGGGCAATAACCAAGCATGGATGGTAAGAGGTATTTATGAATTGAAGAATGCTGTATAGGGGCGCCTGGGTGGCTCACTCAGTTGAGCATCTGACTCTTTAAATGTTTTTTTTAAGGTTTATTTCTGAGACAGAGAGAGACAGAGCGTGAGTGGGGGAGAGGCAGAGAGAGAGGGAGACACAGAATCCGAAGCAGGTTCCAGGCTCTGAGCTGTCCGCCCAGAGCCCGACGCGGGGCTCGAACTCACAGACTGCGAGATCATGACCTGAGCCAAAGTCGGACACCCAAACGACTGAGCCACCCAGGCGCCCCTCTCTATTTACTCCTTTTAAACATGAGTTCCAATTTATGAAGTGGCTTCCAATCTTCCCCCAAAATAAGGTTGCTAGGTGGTTGGAATCACAGGCCTGTTGTGGGTTACTTTTGTTCTGACCCAAGCGCACAAAGTCTAGTGGGAAATATGAGCACGTCCTCCACCCTTGTCCTGGATGTCATATACCAGTGCCCTCCTGTACCTTGGGAATGATGCCCCTCGTTTCTGTCACCATGGGAGATTTCCCATCAAGAAAGGCACCATGTTGAATTTGAACTGTTCCTTGAGGTCTGAGCAAGACTTCAAAATACAGAGATGGAAAAATATTCTAGAAAGAGACACCATTGCACTGTAACAGTTTAATGTTTCTGATACTTGAGTTATCATCCGAATCACCTGAAGAGTTTGGTAAAAATTTATTTGGGGAGAGGGGCGCCTGGGTGGCCCAGTCGGTCAAGCGTCCGACTCTCGATTTCGGCTCAGGTCATGATCTCATAGTTCGCGACTTCCAGCCCTGCATCTGGTTCTGCGTGGGCAGTGTGGAGCCTGCTTGGGATTCTCTCTCTCCTCCCTCTCTCTCTGCCCCCTGCCCAGCTGTGCTCTCTCTCTCTCTCTCTCTTTCTCTGAAAATAAATAAATAAATAAATAAATAAACTTAAAAGAAATTATTTGGGGAGAATATTCAAAATCAGTCTCAGATTGAACTAAGTACAGAATGGGCTCTGGAGTCCAACTTTTAAGCAAACCCCACATTTATGAAGTATAATTAGGTTTAAGGACAACTTGAGCTAAAGTATGGGCACATGAAAAAAAAAAGACGTAGGGGCATCGGGGTGGCTCAGTCAGTTAAGCGAAGGACTCTAGTTTCAGCTCCTGTCATGATCATGAGTTCGAGCCCCATGTCAGGCTCCCCAGCTGGCAGCACGGAACCTGCTGGCGAATCTGTCTCTCCCTCTCTCTCTGTCCCTCCCCCGCTTGTGGTGTCTCTCTCTCTCTCTCTCTCTCTCTCTCAAAATAAACAAACTTAAAAAAACACACAAATACTTGATGAAAAAGAAGTAAAGCACGCTGGTATACTTGACTCTTTTTGGGGGGGTCAGGGGGTGGGGTCTAGGAATCAGGCGGTGACCTACTGAATGCTGTAAGTCTCCTTGACTCCTACTGCATTGCCATTATGAAGTCAGACGTGGTCTCAGGACGTACAAAAACATGTTTGAGTCCGATGCACCCAACAGCAAATGTGCCAGGGAGAGCGGAGCGTGGACGTGAAGTGCTGACCTACGTTCACTCAAACAATAACAGATAGCACTTCATCAGTCATTACTTGGCCCATCAGAATCAGTAAAGTGCCCCAAAATGACTGTGCCGTATTCAGCAATCTAGGTGTGCTCTGAAAGCCTCCTTTGATGGATTGGGCTTTCTGCAGCGTGATTGATGGTTCAGACACCATAGCCTGGTGACCCAGAGAAAGACATTCTTTTGTTTTTTTTAAGAGAGAGAGAGCGCGCACGCATGAGTGAGGGGGAGGGGCAGAGGGAGACTCTTGAGCAGGTTCCATGCTCAGCATTGAGCCCGACTCAGGGCTCGATCCCACAACCCTGGGATCATGACTGAACCAAAATCCAGAATTGGACGCTCAACTAACTGACCCACCAGGTGCTCACCAGGGAAAGCGATTTCATGTCTGATTCCAATGCCCTGGTGGCACTTGTGTCTATAGATATAGATATAGATATAGATATAGATATAGATATAGATATAAGTATGTATATGTATATATACGTATGTATATATGTGCACGTGTGTATATATGCGTGTGTATACATGTGTATACATACATGTATATACATGCGTGTATGTACATACGTGTATACATGCATGTATATATACACATATATACATACGTATATATACACACATATATACACACATATATATGTATGTATGTATGCATACATATACACACACACATATATACATACGTATATATACACGCACACATATATACATACGTATATATACACACACATATATACAAACGTGTATATACACACACACATATATACATACGTGTATACACACACATATATACATACGTGTATACACACACATATATACGTACGTATATATACACACACATATATACATACGTATATATACACACACACATATATACATACGTGTATATACACACACACATATACAAACGTGTATATACACACACATATATACATACGTGTATATACACACACATATATATACATACGTATATATACGCACACATATATACAAGCGTGTATATACACACACACATGTATACATATGTGTATATATACACATATATACACATATATATACATATATATACTTATATATATACATACATGCTTGTGTGTACCCGATACAGCGGTAGGCCTTGTACCTGGATTTTTTTTTTTATTTAGTTCTTCAGACATGTCATATGGGTAGATGCTATTAACTTCATTTCATGAAAGAGCGAGCTGTGACTTAGGATTCCTTCACTCCTTCATACATTCATACATTCAGCAAATATGAACCGAGCACTGACCGTGTGCTAGGCACTGCTCTAGGTGCTGGGGAAGAAAACAATGAACTAAACAAAATGGCTTCTCTTGCGGCGCCTATGTTCTAGTGGAGGAATGTGGATCACCAACCAAAGAAATGGATATTTGCAGGTGATGATCAGTGCTAAGGAAAAAAAAAATACAAAAAAAAAAAAGATCGTGTAAGGGGGATAGAGAGGAGGAGCTGTTTTTAGAAAGGGGAATTAGGGGAGACCTCCGATAAAGTGGCATTTTTGCGGAGTCCCTAAGGAGATGAAGGGGGATGAATGTGCCAGAAGAATCTGCCATCTCAGGTCACTCTCAGCGCCACAAGATCCCTCCACCCAAAGTTCCCCTTTGTCCCAAGCTACCCACGTCACAAGAAAGAGACAAAAAGCAATTATTGGAATAAAGGACCACTCACCATAGAGGAAGACGGTTTTCGCAGAGAAACCTTGGAGAGCTTGCTCAGGTGACTAGCCTAGGTCTGTAGATGTGTTCTGTATTTTATGACATATTTGTTGTTGTGGTCGTTGTTGAAGCGAGCTCTCTGCCCAACGTGGGGCTTGAACTCACGACCCTGAGATCAAAGGTCGCACGCTCTACCGACTGAGCCAGCCCGGCGCCCCATTTTAGGACATATTTGTAACTTCGAGTCACCAAAGAACTGAAAGTGTAATTGCTGTCCACCTATAGATTGGGCCATTCTGCCCACTCCCATTCTTGCTTGCAGAATATCGGCATCAAATAGCAGTCTTAATCTGAGCAAGTCTGTAGCCCTTTGTTGTCAGAACACAAGCCATACGTCTATCTGTTCAAAGAGCTTCCCAAGAGAAAAGAACAGAACGTTTGAAGATCTGAGGCAGGAGTACATGGGTGAGTTTGCCTTTTGGGTCAGTGTGGCTGGAGTGGGGGAAGGCAGGCAAGAGCGGTAGGGGACAAGGTCACAGAGGTCCCAGGGTCCAGGTCATGCAAGTCACGTAGCGAGGGAGTGGGCGAATCGGGATTTAACAAAGACCTCTCTGACGCCAAAGTCATCACCTCTGATGGACTTTAGAATATAGAAACTACCAGATGGCATGCCCTCATTCTCCCACTGCCAAAGCTTCCCCTCCAATCCACATCAGTATTTTTTAGAATGAAGAATGGTCTTCCTCCACATAAAGGACAAACTTCTCCAGGAGGGTTCTAGATCCCAGCCTTCTTCTTCTTCTTCTTTTTTTTTGTAATGTTTATGGACTTATTTTGAAAGAGAAAGAGTGGGCGTGAACGGGGGGAGGGGCAGAGAGACAGGGGAGAGAATCCCAAGCAGGCTCCTCGTGGACAGTGTCCCATGCGGGCCTTGATCTCAAGAACCATGAGGTTTGGGGCGCCTGGGTGGCGCAGTCGGTTAAGCGTCCGACTTCAGCCAGGTCACGATCTCGCGGTCCGTGAGTTCGAGCCCCGCGTCAGGCTCTGGGCTGATGGCTCGGAGCCTGGAGCCTGTTTCCGATTCTGTGTCTCCCTCTCTCTCTGCCCCTCCCCCGTTCATGCTCTGTCTCTCTCTGTCCCAAAAATAAATAAAAAAAAAAAAAAAAAAAAAAAAAAACGTTGAAAAAAAAAAAAAAAGAACCATGAGGTCACGACCTGAGCCGAAAATAAGAGTTGGGTGCTTAATCGGCTGAGCCACCCAGACGTCCCCCAGATCCCAGTCTTCTTACTTTTTCAAAGGTATTGTTCCTGCAAGCTGTGCAAATACTACTTTTCTAGGTGATCTCATCAAGTCACTGGTGTTAACCCCCATTTATAAACCACCTCTGTCTCCACCTTGCACTTTCTATCTGAGCTCCATGTTTATTTATGTGTTCTGTTGATCTATTTATTTAAAATAAATTTTTAGGTTTATTTCTTTTGAGAGACAGAGAGAGAGAGCGCACGTGCACGAGTGGGGGAGGGGCAGAGAGAGAGAGGGAGACACAGAAGCCGAAGCAGGCTCCGGGCTCCGAGCTGTCACCACAGAGCCCGACGCGGGGCTTGAACTCACGAAACCCTGAGATCCTGACCTGAGCCACAACCAAGAGTCGCACGTTTAACTAACTGAGCCACCCAGGGGCCCCAAGTTCTCACTGGTTTTGGCTGGTGGTATTTTGCGGGCACGGAACGAGCTGTTCCAAGCTGAGCCAGCTGGTGCCTCTAGTTGGGGGAGCTACGTCTGGCCCCCCGGGATACAGACAGCTTCCTGAGCAGGTGCTCCGTGTGGTGGGATGCTCCCTGTCCGTGGCAGACGAAGAGGGGCATTCAGGTCCACAGCTTAGTGTGGCAGGATCTGGATCTTTCTTGCTGGTGCTGACCTGGTGTCTTTGGGTAGGGAGGGAAATTTCAGGTCATTTCCTGTCTGGGTGCTTGTTGAGGTGAGATCCCCTTTGCCGGCTTCCCAGGGGTCACTCATCATTCCTTTGGCGGGGGGGGAAGGGACCCCACACATTTTGAATTTCCAAATTTCCGTCTCCATTCTGTGCCTCTTCTCTGAGTTCCATACTTGCGTATTCCATCGTTTACTTAACAGGACCATTTTCAGGCCTAACGGATGGCTCACGTCTAGGATATTTTTGATCGTTTCTATCCTCGCCATTTGCTTATTCAATCCTTGTCTTAGCGTGGCTCCCTTGGGAAGCGTTCCTCAGGACCCGGTTGAGCTTAGTGGGTAGGCTATTCACTAGAAAGTGTTATTAGCAGTAACACTTGTGGAAGGGGAAGGAAGGAAGCAGGGCTGGGCACAGGGAGGAGTCGAGGTATGATGCACCCCCAAGGAAGATCCCACGAGCAGCTCGAGAGCAAGAATAAGCCTTAATAATTGTTGCAAATTTGGCCAGGTCAGCTGGGCTCGTATATGCTCCATGAATCGATCCTACCTTGGACTTGTGCCACCTGGGAAGGGGTGTGGCCTGGGCTGAGGCCGCTAGCTTTAGGCCAGCTGCAGCTAAAGGCTGTCTTCAAACAGCACGCCCAGCAGCTGGGGCAACACGCCTTTCACCGAAGTGGGATCCGAGTGGCACGTCGGATCTGCGTACGTAACCACACTCCTGACCCGATGGGCCCTGTTCATCTCAGCCCGGTGGGATCGCATAGACCAGCACAGGGTGAGTGCCACACCCGTCCGAAAACTTCTTCCCTCGGCCGTGTGATGTGCTAGAAGGTTTCCCGGCCCCCGCAGCGCTTCCTGGGCGCCCATCCACAGAGGGCCCACCCTGGCCTCGGCAGAATACCAGCCGAGCGTTTCCCCCGGCCCTACCGGGTACACCAGTTCGCGTGGGTCCCTTCAGGCCACGATTTCCTCCCCAGCCTGCTTGCCAGGTGAGAGAGCTCTCTGCCTGAACCGTGGCGTGCTCGCTGGCCAGGATCTCCCCCACCAGCCACCCCTGCACGAGCGAGGAATTTCTTCCCGGGTCCCCACAGTGTCGCCCTTCAGAGTTACCCCTAGCCCTCTGTGTGTCTCGTCGAGAGCCCTTTAGACGTGGCGACCCTTGTGGAGTTTCTTTGGGGGTGGGCGACCATAACGATGCGTCATGACGATGTGGGTGTTTTCACGTGTGCCTATCGGCCACGGGGACGTAACCTTTTGTGGCTTTTCCGATGCCTTTGCTCAGCTTCCGGGAGCGTTTGCGTTATTGTTGACCTGTGTTGGCTTTTTGACTTGATATGGAATATTGTTGACTTGCGTGGGACTTCACCTAGAATATATACATAGATGCGCGAGGGAGATTTGCTCCTAGACCAGCCTGTTTTCTCTTTTGAGTAACACCACCAGCAGAGAAGCCAATTAGCTTGCTACCCTCTCCAGGCAAAAACTCACTTTAGGTGACTTAAAGGGCGCAGCTGTTCATCATCTGACCGCGAACGAGTCTGGTCTTTCCATGGGAAGCTTCTGACTAGAACCTACAAATGTAAGCACCCGGGCCCCTAGAATTTCCAAACAATGTCGTTTTTTGGTTTTTGGGGTTTTTTTTTTTTTTTTGAGTCGCTCTGTGCCATTTGTCTGCACACATGGTTCTTCCCTCAAGTTACACGTTCACCACCGGACCGCTCGGTATCCCAAGCTTAAGTGCACGTCTGAGAATTCAATTCACAGAAGGAGACAGCCACCCTAAATCCACCCCCCAAACGCATTGCCTGAAATCTTGATCTCCCATGAAAATGCGCTGTCACTTCTCTTCAAACGGCCGATCGTTCCTGGAAGGGGGAAGTGAAGGCAGAAGGTATACATGGGGCACTGCTTTAACCCAGAACCGAGGACAGGGCTGCAGCATTCGCGTCGAGACATTTTAAGGTGTCCAGATGCAAAGAATGATGGGGGCCGGGTCTATCGAACCGGAGTCAGCGTCGGGTTCGTTCACCTTCTATTTAACCCCTCCGGGATGTGCTATCCAAGCAAAGCCCACGCTTCTGCCTCTCTGCGCCCGGGACCCGCGGCACGGACCACTCTCGTGCAAGTGCATTCACAACCTGCCAGGTGGTACACAGTTGGAGTTGAAGCCGAATCCCAACAGCCAAGGTTCTGTAATCCTTGCCCCTCCCTTCATAAAAGGTGTGGCCGCTTGGAGGGGGAAAAGGAAATTTCCAAAAGCCGATTGAATTAATCTGGGATTTGGGTTACCAGAGGATTCGTCAGAGATTCTTCTGAGATCCTTCCCCTCTGCTCCTTATTTACATTGTATGGCTTTTAACAGCGCAGTTGGATTAGAAATGAGTTCTGAATAGCGTCCCTAGGGCTGTCCTTCTTAAAGTGGAGAAGGGCATTGATGGTTTCTTATTGCCTTCCGTGCTAATTTCCTTTTGCTTCTATTTCCTCTTCCAGTGGTGGTCTTTTTCCTGTTCTCTGGGACCGGTTCTGGGTAAAAAAAAATTTTTTTGCATGTTTATTTCTTGAGAGAAAGAGTGTGAGCGGGGGCGGGGCACAGAGAGAGAGGGAGACACAGAATTCGAAGCAGGCTCTGGGCTGTCAGCACAGAGGCCAAAGCAGGGCTCGAACCCACGAACCGTGAGACGGTGACCTGAGCCCAAGTTGGACGCTTAACCGACTGAGCCACCCAGGCCCCACCCCCCACCCCCCACCCCCCCCTTCTGTTTTTTTAAAAATTTCTCTCCATGGGGCACCTGGGTGGCTCAGTTAAATAAGGGTCTGACTCATATTGTCAGCTCAGGTCACGATCTCTCGGTCTGTGGGTTCGAGCCCCGCGTCGGGCTTTGTGCTGATAGCTCGGAGCCCGGAGCCTGCTTCGGATTCTGTGTCTTCCTCTCCCCTTTGTGTCCTATCAAAAATAAACATTAAAAAATTAAAAGAAATAAATGTTAAAGAAAATTTCTCTCCATTTAAGATTCTGTGGCTAATGTCTAGCCCTGGACCATATATCCTTGTAGAACATTCCATTGTGTCTTCAGAGGAACAAGCCTAATGAAAGGTGTGCTACAAACTTGTATACAGGATCTGAGGAGGGGGCTAGATTAACGGAACCATTGGTAATTCCGTAGCAGGGATTTTTGGTTTCTGTGGGTTCCCTACCCACCATGTGCAATTAGAAGGAAAATAAAATCATAAACGGAAGTCCTCTTTTGACACTTTCGTGGTAGGTGAAATCTGTTTCTAGAATTTCTGGCATAATTGTTAATATTGTGGCCCATGTATGAGCAATTCATAATTCTGAGCAAGCATGGCCTGGTTCATCTGGGGACAGGGATAGATTTCTGTACTAGAAGGTGTTGTGAAAATTCAGCTCTTACAGGGGCGCCTGGGTGGCTCAGTGGGTTAAGTGTCTGACTCTTGGTTTCGGCTCGGGTCATGACCTCACCATTCGTGAGTTCGAACCCCACCCCCCCCCATCGGGCTCTGTGCTGACGTTCGGAGCCTGCTTGGGATTCTCTCCTTCCCTCTCTTTCTGCCCCTCTCCTCCTCTCTTTCTTTCTCTCTCTCTCAAAAGAAATGGAAACACTAAAAATAATTTAAAATCAAAGGACTACAGTAGCAACTTCCCAGTCAATATAGGAATGGTTTCTATAGCGGATCAGGGGTTCTTGATATTTGGTAATGAGTCAGAGGATTGGATGTGTACAAAATCCCAGGTGCTTCTCATGTGCAAATCGAATTACAAAACCCTGAACCCCAAGAGTATATGCTGCTGGTGTCTGACAGAATGGTAAAGTACATGAGGTTTCCTGTTTTTTTGTTTAGTGAGGTATAATTTCCATACAATAAAGCGCACTGATTTTAAGTTTGCGCCTCAATTAATTTTGACAAATTTGATAACCTGTGTGATCGCCCTCCCTCAAACTCTGATTTCTCTCACCATAAATTTGATTTGCTTTTCTTTTTTTTTTAACATCTCCTATAAATGTGATCATACAGTCTGTACTCTTTGTTTTTGTTTGTTTTTTAATTTATTTTTGAGACCAGAGACAGAGCATGAGCAGGGGAGGGGCAGAGAGAGGGGGAGACACAGAATCCGAAGCGGGCTCCAGGCTCCTAGCTGTCGGCACAGAGCCCGACGCGGGGCTCGAACTCACGGAGCATGAGATCATGACCCGAGCCGAAGTCGGACGCTCGACCGACTGAGCCACCCAGGTGCCCCCCCCCCCCAGGCTGTACTCTTTTGAAAGGATCGGTCCCTCAGCAAAATACTGCTGCAATGTACCCATGTTTTGTAGGTAAACATTTTTCCTTTCTCTGTACTATCCCATTGTGGGAATATGCCATAATCTGTCCATATTTCTGTTCACAGACAGTCGGGTTGTTTCCACTTTTGACTGTTTTCACTCAAGTGGCCCTGAACAGTCTTGCACAAGTATTTTGGTGGAGGAACGTCTTCATTCCTGTTGGGTGAATCCCTAAAACGTGGGAGGGTCTGTGCTTAACTTTATGAGAAACCGCCAAACAGTTGTTCGGTGTAATCGTATCGTTTTCCGTTCCCTGCAGTGATGTACGAGAGGGTTCTGGTTGCCCAACAACCTTGCCGGCATTTGCTATTAGAGACCTAGTTTACGTTTCAGCCGTTCTAGTAGGTATGAAGTACAGTCAGGTCATAGTTTTAATTTCCATTTTCCTTATGGCTGATGCTATTGAACACTTGCGTTTTTTTCTTCTTCTTCCGGGTTTCTTGAGATATTATTGTCATGTATGTGAGCTTAAGGCATAAACTGTGATAATTGGATAGATAGCAAAGTGATTGCCACAATAAGGTTGGTTAATGCTTTCATCCCCTGTCACAATTACCACTCTGTGTGTTGTGGTTGGGGGTGAGGATGGGGAGGGTGATAATATTTCAGATTTATTCTCTTAACAACTTTCAAGCCTTGTTAATTACAGTCGCCATGCTTTACATTCCAGGCCCTAGAGCTCCTTCACCTCCGGGGCACCTGGGTGGCTCAGGTCAGGATCTCAGGGTCGTGGGATCGAGCCCCTAGTCGAGGTCCACGTCGGGCATGGAGCCTAAGATTCTCTCTCTCTCTCCCTCTGCCCCTCTCCCCCACTCACTCTCACGCACTCTCTCTCTCAAACAAAAAATTAAATAAATAAAAAGAACTCAACTCAGAGGTGCAAATCTGTCCCCTTTGAGCAATAATCTCCTCGTTTTCTCTACCCCTAGCCCCTGGTAACCATCATTCTACACTGTTTCTATGAGTTTGGCTGCTGTAGATTCTGTGTGTAAAGGAGGACATACAACAATTATCTTTTTCTGCCACTTCTAATGCTCTTGTGGTCCATCCGCGTTGTAGCGAAAGGCAGCATTTCCTTCTTTTTATGGCTGAGTGATATTCCGTTGTGCATATATCCACCATATTTTCTTTATCAGTTCATCTGTTAAAAAAAAAATTTTTTTTTTTTTTACCGTTTATTTATTTTTGAGACAGAGAGAGACCGAGCATGAACGGGGGAGGGTCAGAGAGAGGGAGACACAGCATGTGAAACAGGCTCCAGGCTCTGAGCGGTCAGCACAGAGCCCGACGCGGGGCTCGAACTCACGGACCGCGAGATCGTGACCTGAGCCAAAGCCGGACGCTCAACCGACTGAGCCACCCAGGCGCCCCATCAGTTCATCTGTTGATGGACACGTAGGTTGTTTCCATGCCTTCGCTATTGTGAATAATGTTGCAATGAATGTGGAGGTGCGGATAACTCTTCTGGATGGCGTTTTCGTTTCCTTCGGATAGGTACCGAGGGGTGTGATTACTGGACCCTGTGGTAGCCCTCTTTTTACTTTTCTGAAGACGCTTCATCCTGTTTTCCACAGTGATTGTAGCCATTTACATTTCTGCCGACCAGGCACAGGGTCCCTTCCTCCACACCCTCGACAACACTTGTCTCTTTTTGCTAACGGCCATCCTAACGGGGGGTTAGAGTGGCGACGAGTGATGTACCTGAAGACTGGCGAAACCAATCTTCCACAGCGAAAGCCATAAAGGAGGCCACGCTGAGAAGAGTAGAAGGGACGGTCACTTGGTTGCGGACCAAACTGCCAGCATGGCAGGTGACCCCTAAGTAGGAGGAAAATCCCAGGCTTAACGGAGCCACTTGGGAAGACTGGCAGTTTTGTACAAAACTAAGCCTACTCTGAACCATTTGATCCAACAAGAACGCTCCTTGGTATTTACCCAAAGGAGCTGAGAACGTGTGTACATGCAAAACCCTGTGCGTGGAGGTTTATAGCAGCTTTACGTATCACAACCAAAAACTGGAAGCAACCAAGATGTTCTTCGGTAGACGAATGGATAAATCACCTTCAGACGACGGACTGTGATTGAGCTCTAAAAAGAAATGAGCCTTCAAGCCATGAACAAACACAGGGGAGCCTTAAATGCCTATTGCTAAGTGAAAGAAGCCAATCTGAAAAGACTACATACTCTACGGTTTGAGGTATATGATCTGGAAAGGTCAAAACTATGTACGCTGTAAAATGATGGGCGGTTGCCAGGGGTGGGGTGTGGGGGAGGCACGAGTAGTTGGAGCACAGAGTATTTTGAGGGCAGTGAAAATACCCTGTAGAACACTACAGCAGTGGATACGTGTCATGATATATTTGTCCAAAGCCATAAAACATGCAACACCAAGAGCAAAGCATAGACTTGGGGTAACTCTGATGTGCTAATGTAGGTTTATCCGTTGTAACAAATACACTTAGAATGTTGATACTGGGGAAGGCTATGCATGTGTAGAGGCCGGGGATATATGTAACCTCTCTGTTACCCTTAGTTTTGCTGTGAACCTAAAACTTCACGAAATAAATGTTTTTCTTTCTTTTTTTTTTAATCTAAATTCAAGTGAGTTAACATACAGTGTAGGCTTGGCTTCGAGAGTAGAACCCAGTGATTCATCACTTACATATAACACCCAGCGCTCATCCCAACAAGTGTCCTGCTTAATGCCCGTCACCCATTTAACCCACGCCCCACCCCCACCCCCACCAGCAACCCTCAGTTTGTTCTCTGTATTTAAGAGTCTCTTCTGGTTTGCCTCCCTCTGTGTTTTTATCTTATTTTTCCTTCCCTTCCCCTACGTTCACCTGTTGTGTTTCTCAAATTCCACATATGAGTGAAATCCTGTATCTGTCTCTGACGGACGTATTTTGCTTCGCATGATACCAAATTAAACGTTTGTTAAAAACGTCTAGGTGTGAATATTTTAGGTCATATGAGGAATGTATGTTTGAAAAGAAATGCCAATTGGGCCTCCTGGGTGGCTTAGTCAGTTAAGCGTCCGTCTTTGGCTCAGGTCATGATCTCACAGTTCGTGAGTTCGAGCCCCGCGTCGGGCTCTGTGCTGACAGCTCAGGGCCTGGAGCCTGCTTCGGATTCTGTGTCTCCCCCTCTCTCTTCCCCCCACCCCCCCCACCGGCCATGCTCATGCTCATGCTCTGTCTCTCAGTAATAAATAAACGTTAAAAAAATTTTTTTAAAAAGAAAAGAAATGCCAATCATTAACAGTATCATACAATTTTCCATCCCTGTCTCCAGTATATGAGAGTTCCGGTTTTACACATAGCCTCCAATAACTGGGTTGTCAGGTTTTATTTTTATTTTATGAATTAGACTGATATCTTATTGAGTCTTTAGTATGCGTTTCTTTTACGATTAATGGTATTGGACATCTTTTTCATTTTTTTCCCCATTCATGTATAGTCTTGTGTAAAGCCTTCAAGCATTTTGCCCAGGTTGAATTGGTTTGCTGTCTTATTTACGTGGAAGAATTTTTATATATTCTGTATGCAAGTCTTGTGTCATGTGTAAATAATGTGAATATCGTCTTCCAGTCTGAGGCTTCGCTGTTTATTTTCCTAAGGATGTTATTCAAAGAACAATAGGTTTTAATTTTCATGAAGCCTGGGTTTTTCAATTTTCTTTGTGATTCATTCTTTTTTGGTGCTATCTAAAAAATCTGCCTCCTAGAAGATGGAAAGGATTTTCTCCTCTGTTATCTTCTAGACGTTTTATGATTGTAGCTTTCCCATTTAAGACCATGATCTATTCGGAGTCTTTTATTTTGTTTTTGTTGCCCGGTAAGAATTGAGGTACCTTTTTTCCCCGTATGTATATTCAGCTATTTTAGCTCTGTTTTGAAAATTCTGTCCTTTTCCCAGTGAGTACCTTTAGTGCCTTTAAAGAAAGTTAGTTGAGGGGCACCTGGGTGGCTCGGTCAGTTGAGTGTTGGACTTCACCTCAGGTCATGGTGTCACAGTTTGTGGGTTCGAGTCCCGCACCAGGCTCACGCTGACCATGCAGAGTCTGCTTGGGCTTTGCTCTCTCTCCCTCTCTCTCTGCGCTCCCCCCCCCCCCCAAATAAATACATCTTAAAAAATTTTTTTTTAATATTTATTGATTTTTGAGACAGAACATGAATGGCGGAGGGGCAGAGAGAGAGGGAGACGCAGAATCCGAAGCAGGTTCCAGGCTCCGAGCTGTCAGCACAGAGCCCGACGCCGGGCTCGAACTCACAGACTGTGAGATCGTGACCTGAGCCGAAGTTGGACGCTTAACTGACTGAGCCACCCAGGCGCCCCTGGAAATACATCTTTAAAAAAGTTATTTTGTAGTCTTTTAAAAGACGTGGTTATTCAAGTTGGTTTTACATTTTCATGTCAATTTTAAAAGCTTGGTAATTTTTATTAAAAAGCCCACTGGGATTCTGATTGAGATTGCACTAGATCTCAGTTTTGGAAGAATGCACATGTTAAACATGGTGACTTTCTGATCCAATCAATAGTACATTTCTCCATTAATTTGGGAATTCCTAAGTTTTTCCCATAATATTTGTAATTTGCTATGTACAGGCCTTCAGTATACAGATGTTTTATTAAAGCTAGCTCTATTTTGTGTTCAGAAATATTGTGCTACTATGAAATGCCCGAAAAGTTTGTCAGATTTATTTCTAAATATTTCATGTTCTTTGATTCTTATATAGATAGGGTTTTGTTTGCATTTCATTTCCCAAATGTTTGTTGATAGAATCAAGGCCTACAGCTGATTTTTTTTTTTTAAAACACTGGCCTAGTATCTTACAACCTTAGTAATTTCACTTATAGAATACAAATATCAGAATTAATATTAAGATTTTCTTTTTTTTTTTTTTTAACGTTTATTTATTTTTGAGACAGAGAGAGACAGAGCATGAACGGGGGAGGGTCAGAGAGAGGGAGACACAGAATCCGAAACAGGCTCCAGGCTCTGAGCTGTCAGCACAGAGCCCGACGCGGGGCTCAAACTCACGGACCGCGAGATCATGACCTGAGCCGAAGCCGGCCGCTTAACCGACTGAGCCACCCAGGCGCCCCAAGATTTTCTAATTAAACAAGAATCTCACCCGTGAGGAAAGGCAGACTTAAATTTTACATTTGTTTTTTTATTTATCTCGCCTTATTGTACTAGTTAGTATATTCAGTACAGTGCTGAATACGAATGGTGAAAGTAAATATCCTCACCTTAGTCTCGATCTAAAGGCAAAAGTGTTTGACATTTCACCATAAAATACGATGGATGCTGTTTGCTCATTTTTCTTTCATCTTTGTCCGCTTGAGGAATTTCCCTTGTTACTTTTTTAAAGGAATTTACATTGTTTTAACATCTTGCTGATTTTTTTTTTAAAAAAGCAAAAAACAGGAACGAGTGCCAAATTCTGTCAAATGCTTTTTTCTGCACTTGAGAGAATCATAGGTTTTCTTTTCATGTTTTTACTTTATGTGGTATATACATAAATTGATAATCAACGATTAAACAAATGATGCATTCTCGGGATAAATTGCACTTGTCTTGATGCACGAAACATTTTTATTTGCTGGACTCTACTTGCTAATGCTAAGAACTTTTACATTTATTTTCATGAGAGGCGCTGTTCTGTAGTTTTCTTGTAATGTTTTTGTCAGGTTTTAGGATTAGGGTAATGTTGACCTCACAAAGTGCTTTGCGATGTGTTCTCTCTTCCTCTGTTTTTCTGAACAGCTTTATGCAAGATTGATGTTATTTGTTCCTTAACTGTTGAATACGACTCGCTGGGGAAACTGGGTTTAGATATTTTTGAAGGTTTTTATTAATTATAGTCACTTCATATAATTTTAGTGAAATTTTCTATTGTGTGTCTGTCTTGTTAAGAAATTTTTTATAATTTTAATTCCAGTGTCAGGTGTACAATATAGTGATTCAACACTTCCCTGTATTAGTGCAATCAAGATAAGGGTACTCTAGGGGTGCCTGGGTGACTCAGTTCGTTGAGTGAACGACTTCGCCTCAGGGCATGATCTCATGGTTTGTGAGTTCGAGCCCCGCGTAGGGCTCTGTGCCGACAGCTCAGAGCCCAGAGCCTGCTTCCGATTCTGTGTCTCCCTCTCTCTCTCTGCCCCTCCCCCACTTACGCTCTGTCTCTGTCTCAGAAATAAATATTAAAAAAAAAATTAAAAAAAAAAAAAGGTAACTGGACTCTAATCCCCTTCACCCACTTACCCACCCCCGACCCCTCGTAACCATCTGTTCTCTATAGTTAAGAGTCTGTGTGTGTGTGTGTGTGTGTGTGTGTGTGTGTGTGTGTTTTATCTCTGTTTTGTTTCTTAAATTCCACACATGAGTGAAATCCTATGGCATCTTTTTCTGACTGCTCATTTCAGTTAGCATCATACCCACCCTTATTTTTCCGTAATGCTTTGCAAGCAATTTGACCATTCATCCCAGATGTTGAAGTTATCGGCCTAAAGTTTTTCCCAATAATACCCTTTTAATGTCTGTAGAATCTGTGATGATATTCCGTCTTTTAATTCTAATAGTAATATAATTTGTTTCTGGTATTCTGGTTGTCTTACTAGGGGGTTATCAGTTTTTTTAAGTTCTTCAAAGAACTTTTTCTCTCTGATTATTCTTTTTTTTTTTTTTTTGAGAGAGAGAGAGAGAGAGAGAAAGTGAGCACACAGGTGAGAGGCAGAGAGAGAATCCCAGAAGGGCAGAGAGAGAGAGAGTGGGGGGCGGGGGGAGAGAGGTACATTCATCCAAAGTAGGGCTCATGTTTGACCTGAAGTGAGGCTCGAGCCCACCCAATGTGAGGCTCAAACTCATGAACTGTGAGACCGTGACCTGAGCCAATGTCAGATGCTTAACAACTGAGCCACCCAGGCACCTACTCTTCTTTCTATTTAATTTTGCACTTTTCCTAAAAAATTTCCTTCCCTTCTTAAAATTTTCCCCTCCCGTTTATTTCATTGATAATTAACTTTTTATATCCTTAAGGCAAAAACATATATAATTGATTTTAAACCTTTTCTACTAATATAGGCATTTAATGTTACACATTTTCCTCTAATATATTATTTTCATTATCTTTCAGCCAAAGTATTTTTTATTTTTTCTTCTTCTTTGATCTGTAGGTTATTTTAGATGCGATATTTAATTTCCAAACATTTGGAAATTTTCTAGACATTTTATTAACATCTAACTGAATTCCGTTGGTATCAGATAATATGCTTTACCCCCTGAGCCACCCAGGTGCCCCTGGGATCAGATAATATGCTTTATAAGATTTTAATTTGTAACAGTTTATAATTCTAACAATTTAATTTATAACCTTTTACTGAGCTATATTCTATCAGTTAGTATTTGGTCGATCTTGGTGAAAATACTATGTGAAGTTAAAGTTGTTTTCTGATGTTCCTGAGTGTCTTGTCCTATAAATATCATTTAGGTCCTATTCTTCCATTGTTCTGATTTTTTGTGTTGTAGTAGTTTCTTTTCAACTTTTACCAGTTACTGAGTAAGGCATGCAAAATCTCCAAGCGCTACTGTAGATATCTCAGTTTCTCCTTTTAATTCTGCCTGTTTTTCATGTATTTTGTAAATCTGTTATTAGCAGCATACACATTCAGGATTATTACGCATTTACCTTGAAGTGTTTATCACTTGCAACGTTCCTATTTCGCTCTCGTGCTAATCCTTGCTTCATAATCTGCTTTGTCTGATAAATGTCGACACTTCTTTTGCAGTGTTTTGCTTCGGTCTATTTGCGTCTTTATATTTAAAGTGCAACACCTGCAGACAGTGTATATTTCGACCTCATTTTTATCCCGTTCGAGAATAAGTGATTCTCCCTTCCATGTATATTTAATGTATTTAATGATACAGTTCGTTTTAATTCCGTCATTTGCTGGTTGTGTTTTAGCTTCATGTGTTTTTTGTTCACCCGTTCCCCTTTTCCTGCTTTTTTTTGGGTTAATCAAAGAATTTATAGTGTTCTATTTAATTTTCTTTATTGTCTTTGTAACGGTCTGCTTGGACTGGACCTCTCTGTGTTAAGGTTGAAATCATATGTTAAGAGAGAGCCTAGGGTGAATGTGGTGCTCATCTTATCTGTTGCTGTTCGTTCGTTCGTTCGTTCGTTCGTTTATAAGTGTGTGAGCGGGGAGGAGCAGAGAGAGAGAAAGAGAGCATCCCAAGTGGGCTCCACACTGTCAGCGCAGAGTCTGAAGCGGGGCTCAATCTCACAAACTGTGAGATCGTGACCTGAGCTGAAATCCAGAATCAGGTGCTTAACCGACCGAGGCACGCGGGTGCACCTGTTGCCATTCTTTAGGTGTTGTGTTCTGTGTTGCCCTTTGTCCAGTGCCTGAAAACGATTGCTTCCTATACTTTGTTCAGTTTTGTAACTGTTTACACTGGGAGGGCAAGTCTGGTACCACTTAACGTCAGCATAGCTGGAAATGGAATTTTGAGGTTTGCCTTTTAGATTCTCCTAGTTTTCTTTCTTCGTTCTTTTTCTACCTCATGCCCCTCTCTCTCCTTTCCCCGTCCCTGTCCCCTCAGATATCCTGATTCTAGCATCTTACTCTCGGAAACTGTGAATAAGTGACTTTCTTAAGGTTTTATTTGATAGAAGCTGAGGGTATGATATTTTCCCCGAGTCCTTTTCATGATCATTGAGATTTTAGAAGACTCTGTGGCCTCTACGATTCATAGGACTTCATCTCTGGTAGTGGAATGCATACGAGTAAGCAATATATATCGGATATCACTGGCTATCTCGTATAGGATAGTCACGATTTCGATAATATCCATCAGAATGCTAACCCATATATTTCTGTCCACTTCCCCTACGTTTATAACCAAGACTGTAGGAAGGAGAACGGAATTTGATGGTTAAATGAACACCTTGAACCGTCAGCACAGATCCTTTGTGGTGTTGGCCAAAAGAGGAAAGTCGGGGAAAATATAAAGTGAGAGTTGTAGGAGCTGGGGACTTTAGCCTAAGAACCGAACTCGAGAGACAAAGCGGATGGAGGCAAGGCATCTGGAAACACAGCTCTCACATTCGTAGCTGACATTTTCTAGTCTTCATGACCTATTCCTGGACTGGTCAGAATCTTCCTGTGTTTGTTTCTGATCACCTCTTCTCTGTGCTTCTGCTGTCTTGGAAACTTTACTGTTTCATAATGCATGTCGATGGGTACAGCACTTCTATTCCTATGTTGGCATTCCATAGATTTACCGGTCAGTGAATTTTGTCTGCCAGAAATTGAATTGGATATTCCCCGAGGCAATTCTACCATACTGGGACTTTTCACTTATTGTGACCGTTTAGAACTTCCTTTACAAATAACTGACTTAATAAGTACATTATCAAACATTTTGTATCTACTTACGGAGGACTTAGGGTAAGCCAATAGGAACACTACATCGTGAATCGAAACAACGTTTGGGAAGTCACCTTATATAGAAACTAAGCTGGACGGTCCTTAAGATCTGTGCCAGCTAGAAGACCCTATTTGCAGGTAAGATTCCTTTGTTTATTTCTTCTCCCTCTTCTCATTTTGGGAGATGAAGAATGCATTTTTCTTGTATGACTCCTTGGTATTACTTATACATGAGAACAGAATATGTCCCAGTGACCAAACTGGTAAGCCCCACACAAACTTGCTGCCTATCCTCTGCCTTAATCATTTTTTATAGTTTTTTTTTTTTTAAGTTTATTTTGAGAGAGAGCATGGGGGAGAGGCAGAGAGAGAGGGAGAGAGCGAGAATCCCAAGCAGGCTTCACACCGGCAGCTCAGAGCCCGACGTGGGGCTTGAAACCATGAAATGTGAGATCGTGACCTGAGCCGAAGTCAAGAGCTGGACGCTCAATGGACTGAGCCACCCAGGAGCCCCTCCTCTGCCTTAATCGTTTTGTTTCCCATACCCCCAGTGTCCTGTAGCATCTTTCCAGATGATTCTGCTACAATTGACCACCATACAAACAAGAGAATGAAAACAGTTCTATGTTAAACTGGAATGGTTTCTTCTATGGTCTTCCTAGGTCAGACTTCAGCCTCATTAAAAATAAATTGGAGCGGGGCGCCTGGGTGGCGCAGTCGGTTAAGCGTCCGACTTCAGCCAGGTCACGATCTCGCGGTCTGTGAGTTCGAGCCCCGCGTCAGGCTCTGGGCTGATGGCTCGGAGCCTGGAGCCTGTTTCCGATTCTGTGTCTCCCTCTCTCTCTGCCCCTCCCCCGTTCATGCTCTGTCTCTCTCTGTCCCAAAAAAAAAAAAAAGTAAAAAAAAAAAAAAATAAAAAAAAAAAAAAATAAATTGGAGCTTGAAGCGTATCTTGGAGAGTCAGAACTTGAATGTTTGTATGTCAATGATTTCAAGTAGCTTGGTTACCGAGTCAATCTCCAGTCTTAAGAAAGCAACCCTCAGAGATAGCAGTCCTCTCAAAGGAGATTGAGTTGCCGATGCAGTATAAAGAAAAAGTTTATTACCCTCTCCCTAAAAGCCAAAAGAACTCTGCTTCAGTCCGAAAATGGCAGACTTTGTCCCTCACTAAGCAAAAGGGAATAAGTACACCATATAGGCAAATGGAGTTTGGGTGTGTGTTTCCCAAGTAGAAGAAAGAAACTTATGTAACCATGCTGATGTTGATGGGTGTGCCTTAAAAGAAAGATTTTTTTTTAATTTTTTTTTAACGTTTATTCATTTTTGAGAGACAGAGAGAGACAGAGTATGAGCGGGGAAGGGGCAGAGAGAGAGGGAGACACAGAACCCGAAGCAGGCTCCAGGCTCCGAGCTGTCGGCACAGAGCCCGACGCGGGGCTCGATCTCACGAACTGCGAGATCGTGACCTGAGCCGAGGTCGGCCGCTCAACCGACTGGGCCACCCAGGCGCCCCAAAAGAAAGATTGTGACATGAGTGCCAGGGACTTAAGTTTTTCCGAGGTCCTAGGTAAATTATTACGGTTACCTGACATTTAGATTGGCTTCACCTTTCAGCAAACCCAATTCTACTTTAAGTTCTTAAAAACAAAATGATGGTGAGCTTGATAAAGTAAGGCCCTATTCAGCACATGCCAAGAGATACTGTCTATTCTATCAAAAATTCAGCTCCTAATCTGGTTGGTTTGATTGTAAATGTCCCTATTGGGATGAGTATTGGACTGATTATTTTAGCAAAGCCTCCATTGTGGCAGTGTAGACAGGAGAGGGAGATTTTTAGGTCAACTTGATAACACAGAAGCTGAAAGCTGGCAGGGATCTTAGCCATGTGTTTGTACACCTTTGCTTACATAGGAAAGAAGTTAGGCCCTTAAACCTAGTTAAGTAATATTCTAAATAGTTACGGTGGAGGAAGAGCTCTTTGGGTACAATCTAATTATAATCACTAATAATTTGGGACGTTTAATCTGTAATGTTTACTATTTGAGATTTAATCCGTGATCTACTGTGTCATTAAGGCCTTGTACGTGTGTATCATTTAATCCTAAAATCCACCATTTGAGTTAGAAACTATCATCGTCCCTGTGTAAGGGCCACAGAAACCGACGCATAGCTAGGCTAACTGCCTTGCTCAATGTTACAGAGTTAGTAAATGGGGGAGTTGGGATTCAAATCCTGACGGTCTGATGAGATTTAACTAGTCTCTTATACAGCCTCCCAATTATTAGCAAAGGCTACACTCTTGAATTTGTAGACAGCAATCAAACTGTAAACCATTGGGGGGGTCTCTTCCCTTAGAAAGGTACCATTGGCAGCAGCGAACTATTACGTTAGGTCTCTTGTTTCTAGGGTAGAAAAATGTTACTTTAGTTATCAGGATTTATCTTAGCATAAATTATTGTTACTAGGAATCTATTTCATACAGAATCTGCCTTTGTTCGTGAGGTGTTTTACAATTAAATTAAAATTACAAAGCCCTAACACAGTGCCTGGTTTATTGTAAGTGCCTAAAACTGTTACTTATTAATGGTATATTATTATTATTATTATTATTATTATTATTATTGTATATAGCTATTCAGTAATTAATTTGCTATGCCCATTCATTATTGATCCAGGCTTTTCTTTACCAGGGCTGAAGCTATACCTCTCTTAGCAGTTATCATGCTGTATTGTAAGTGCATGTCTATTTGGCTTTTTTCCCGACTAGATCATAAACTGTGTAAGAGGAGGCACTGTGTGTTATTCGTATGGCTTTTCCAGTTCCTAGGACAGTAATGCACTAAGTAAAAAGTTTTGAAATGAATCGAATTAGAATGAACTGAAAGCTCAGTTCCATTTAACAGATGGGAAGTTCAGGAGGTCCATTTAACAGATGTAGAGGAAAGAATCCAGAGAAAACGACTTCCTCTTTTCATATAACCGGTCCAGAAAGAGCTCTGTAATGATTGAGTTTATTGGGTTCCACATTTACCGATCTCCAGGGTAAGACCCTGTTCTTCATCAACATGAGCTAAGTTGCTGGGACAAATGTAGTAGTCAGCTGGCAGAATTCTGAAACCTGTCGTTTCATGCAGATAAATTCTTTAGTCCTAAGACTCCTTCCTGACCGTTTGACAAGGTAAATCAGCCAGACTATGTAGAACAGATATTCCCTTACACCGAGTAATATCCAACCACACGGTCTCAGTCTAAACAAGAAAACCAATAAAATTGGTTTAATAACGGCCCAACTTCAGCTCAGGTCATGATCTTGCCGTCTGTGAGTTCGAGCCCCGTGTCGGGCTCTGGGCTGACCGCTCAGACCCCGGAGCCTGCTTCTGATTCTGTGTCTCCCTCTGTCTCTGTCCGTCCCCTGCTCGTGCTCTGTCTCTCCCTCTCAAAAATAAATACACATTTTAAAAAAATGGTTGAATAAGACAGTAAGCTGAAAACCCGATTTTCTGGATAATAGCTCGTATTTGGCAAAATCAAGAAACAACTCCTTTTTCTCCATCTCATTGTAGTATATTCCAGTGTGATCATTAAGATCCTGTTACTTAGAAAACCGAGAGTGGTTAGAGAGGATCGGACTGAATTGATAAAATGATAATTACCTCTCTGTGTTGTGCCGTTTGCATTCGATTCGGAACATAATTTTCTCGCAAGACGAGGAAATTAGAAAAGGCACGGAATCCTAATTGGAAATAGATGTCGGGACGTTTGTTGGGCATTTCCCACAGAAGTCACATGAGAGCCAGTTTTAGAAAAGTGGGGTTCTAATGAAGCATGCTGAATCCTTAAACTTCATGCTTCAGGTTGAGGAAACCATCATAAAAGCACTCCCAGCTGTCCGTCCCTAGTAGCCACGATCACTCTGAGTCTTGGAATGACTGTGTGACATGGTCTTCTCAGTGTGGACCTGCTGGGGCATAATCCATAGTCACCTGGGATCTTAGAGACGCGTCACTCAAACCTACCGTAACAGTTCTGCATTGCCACAGACGTAGCTGTTTAAAATAACGCGTTATCATCTCGTAGTTTTCCTGGCTCAGGAATCTGGGCATAGCTTCGCCGAACGCTCTGATGAAGATCTCGCAAGGCTTTCTTTCGATCAGGGTTATCGGCGGGGGCTGGGGGGCTGATCCGAGGCACTGAGCCCCCTTCCGGGCTGACGTGGCTGTCGGCAGAATCTGCTTCCTTGTAGTGGTAGAACTCCGGAAAGCTCGCTATCACGGGGCGCCCGGGGGGCTCCGTCGACGGCGCGTCCGACTTCGGCTCAGGGCGTGATCTCGCGGTTCGCGAGTTCGAGCCCGGGGTCGGGCTCTGTGCTGTCCGCGCAGAGCCTGCTTCGGATCCTCCGCCCCTCCCCCGCTCACACACAGTCTCTCAAAACAACAACAGGAAATTAAAAACACACACAGAAAACAAATCCTCACTATCACAAGGATAGCAAGAGAGAGGTTCTGACTGCTGGTCTCTCCGTAAATGGGCTGGCTTGATTAGGTCCGGCTCACTCGGTATAATCTCTCTGTCATTAACTTCAAATCAACTGGTTTGGGACCCTAATTACATGAGCACAATCCCTTCGTCTTTGTCATATAACCTAATCGTGAGAGTGACATCATCATATGCACAGGTACTACTCACACTTAAGGAGATTGTATAGACCATAGACACTAGGGAGCAGAAACCTTGGAATCTTAGGATTCTGTTGATGATAGCTACTGAATCAAAGTCTGCATTAAAAAAAAAAAAATACCCAGGGGCGCCTGGGCGGCTCAGGTCATGATCTCGTGGATCTCATGGATCTCGTGATTCCTGAGTTCCAGCCCCGCGCTGGCTCTCTGCTGTCAGCTTGGAGCCCGGAACCTGCTTCGGATTCTGTGTCTCCTGCTCTCTCTGCCCCTCCTCCACTCCTACCCTGTCTGCCTCTGTCCGTCTCTCTTTCCCTCTCCCTCTCCCTCAAAAATAAACAAACATTTAAAAAAACAATACCCACATGATTCATATGCATATTAAATTTTGAAGCTTTGTGCTCTATCACCTTCTGAGTTAGGAGGAAACCAAAGTAGCCACAAGATGAGTAATTAATGTCCTAGTTCATTGCTAATGGAACCACTTAAACCCACGTCTTCAGTCATTGAGGAACACAAAGCATGTCCTATGTTAGGCCAGCGACAATTAGAATAATGGTCCCATGATCTGGAGTTTAGGAGAAGACAGTATCAAAGAGAATTTAATATTTATTGATCGTTATAGTAGGCTTGGCGGTTATACACACGTTGTTACGTTCGATTCTGATAACTGCCATAATAATGGAGGGTAAGCATTACTGTTTTACCGGTGAAGAAACGGAGAATCAAAGAGATTAAGGTCCTACATCTAGTACGTGGACCTAGGATCCAAAGCAGTCGTGCCAGACCTGGTCTTTACACCACATGGTCATGGTCATGTCTGCCAACTGGGAAGGAGAATAGCCCCCGAAGACCCACTTTATATCAGGGTCTTGAAGATCCCTTTCTTCTGCCCCCCCCCCCTTAAAGAGGGAACTCCTGCATTCCCCAGAGCTTTCAAGAAACCAGTAAGTGGAGGTGTGACCAGTAGAGAACACAGCTCTCCCCAAGTAGGCCCTGCTCCATTCACTGGGGTTTCCTGGAAGATCGTTATCTGAATATGCTGCCAACGTTCTGAGAAACTGTCTGGTGACGAAGAGGAAAAAAAAAATCTGTTTGCTGAGTGCATTTAAAGTCACGAAATCCCATCTGAAGAGGGCATAGTTGCCAACTGGGGATAGACTTCCTATGAGGAAACATGGTGCCGTCCTTTTTCCGCTTTCTTGTCCCACCGCCCCAGCACCCCCTGCCACCCGACCCCCTTAGCAAAAGTTGGCTGTTTCAGACATTTTTTTCCCAGACAGCATTCAAGATAGGACCGATCTCTTCAAAAGCAGAAAGCGTTTAGGACTTTACCCGATAGAAAGTTGCTTTATAGAGACCAAAAGTAGACAAATGGTTATCGGAGGTTGGGGGCTTTCGGGGGTGAGAGGGTGATGGCTGAGGGCTGCTAGGTTTCTTTTTAGGGGAATACAAACTTCTAAAATTGATTTTGGTGATGGGTACACAAGTTTATGGATGTACTAAAAGCTATTGATTGTATACTTTATGTATGTATGTATTTATTTATTTTCATATTTGTTTATTTTTGAGAGACGGAGACCAAGCACGAGCAGGGGAGGGGCAGAGAGAGAGAGAGAGGGAGACACAGGATCCGAGGCAGGCTCCAGGCTCTGAGCTGTCAGCACAGAGCCCGACACGGGGCTCTGACCCACGAACTGTGAGATCATGACCTGAGCCGAAGCCGGCCGCTTGACCGGCTGAGCCACCCAGGCGCCCCTTGCTTATATACTTTAAAGGAGTAAATTTGGGGAAACATGGGGAAGATGGTGGAGTAAAATGGAGCCTGAGCTCACCTCATCCCATGGACACACTGAGGCAAAAATCCATATCTTGCAACTAAGTAAAAACAATCTAAAGAAAGGCAGACACGGGCGCCTCGGTGGCTCCGTCGGTTAAGCAACGAGAAATGTAAAACCCGTAATACACTAAAAATAAACACAAAGGAATCTAAGCATAATGCTAAAGAAAGCCCTCAAACCGCCAGAGAAGAGGTCAAGAGAAGAATTCAGAACTACAAAAACAACCAGAAAGCAATTAACAAAATGATAGCAAAATCTTTTCTAGCAAAAGCAGTTCTAAGAGGGAAGTTGCTTTAAATGTAAATGGACTAAATGCTCCAATCAAATGGCATAGCGTGGCTGGGTTAAAAAAAACAGACAAACCCCCCCCCCCCCAAAAAAAACCCAAAACCCAAGAGTCATCTATATGCTGCCTACAAGAAACTTATTTCAGACCTAAAGACACGTAGAGACTCAAAGTGAGGGGATGGAAAAAGATGCAAATAACAAGGGGAAAAAGCCAGGTAGAAATTGACAAAATTGGCTTTAAAACAAAGACTATAGGAAGAGACAGAGAAGGGCATTACTTGATGATAAAGGGGTTGATCCAATAAGAAGGTATACTTGTAAATATCTGTGCACCCATCACAGAAGCACCTAAATATATAAAGAACATATTGACGAATATAAAGGGATAAATTGACAGCAATAATAGGGGCTATTAACACCCTACTTATAGCAATGGATAATTCAGACAAGAAATCAATAAGGAAACAGTGGCTGTGAATGGCACATTAGACTAGATACACTTAACAGTTACATATAGAAGTTTCCATCCAAAGCCAGCATAATGCACATTCTTGTCGAGTACACGTGGAACATTCTGCAGGATAGATCACACGTTAGAGCACAAAACAAGTCTCCATGAATTGAAGAGTATTAAAGTCAGATCAAGCGTCCCTTCTCACCACAATGGTTTGAAACTAGAAATCTATCACGAGAAAAAAAAAACTGGAAAGAGCGCAGACAACTGGAGGCAACAACGTGCTACTAAATAACCAACAGGTCAACAAAGAAAGAGGGAATAAAAAATTACATAGGAGACAGATGACGATATAAACACAATGATCCCATATCGTTGAGACCCAGCAAAAGCAGTTCTAGGAGGGAAGTTTACAGGAGTACAGGCCTATCTCCAGAAAGAAGAACAATCTAAAACCAAATAACCTTACATGTGAAAAAACTAGAAAAAGAACAAAACTCAAAGTTAGTAGAAGAAAGGAAACAGAGAGCAAAAATCAAAGTAGAGACTAAAAGCAATATAAAAGATCAATGAAACCCAAGAGCTGGTTCTTTGAAAAGGTAAACAGAATTGATAAAACTTTAGCCAGGGGCGCCTGGGTGGCTCAGCCGGTCGGCGTCCGACTTCGGCTCAGGTCACGATCTCACGGTTGTGAGTTTGAGCCCCACGTCGGGCTCTGTGCTGACAGCTGAGCCTGGAGCCCGCTTCGGATTCTGTGTCTCCCTGTCTCTCAGCCCCTCCCTTGCTCATGCTCTGTCTCTCTCTGTCTCTCAATAATAAATAAATGTAAAAAAAAATTAAATATTAAAACTTTAGCCAGATACATACAGGAAATAAAGAAGACAAGCACCAGCACAGAGGTACAGATGAGGATAAGAGAATACTAGGAAATATTGCATGCAAACAAACTGGACAACCTAGAAGAAATGGTAAATTCCCAAAAATATACGATCTTCTAAAACTGAATCAGGAAGAAGTAGAACATTTGAATAGGCTTCGTAGTTAGTGATGAAATTAATTCGTAATAAAAAAAAAAAAAAAAAAAAAAACGAAAAAACAAACAAAAAAACCTCCCAACAAAGAAAAGTACAGGACCAGCTGGCTTCACAATAAAATTCCACCAAACATTTAAAAAAGGAGATGATACTGGGGCGCCTGGGTAGCTTAGTTAAAACGTCCGACTCTTGATTTTGGCCAAGGTCATGATCTCACGATTAGTGGGAAAGAGCCCCACATCGGGCTCTGTGCTGGCAGTGCAGAGCCTGCTGGGGATTCTTTCTCTCTCTTTCTCTCTCTCTCTCTCTCTCTCTCTCTCTCTCTCTGCCTCTACCCTGCTAGCATGCACACAACACTCTCTCTCAAAATAAATAATTTTTAAAAAAGGGATAATACCTATTTTTCTCAAACTACTCCAAAAAATAGAAAAGGAGGGAAAACGTCCAAATTAATTCTGTGAGGCCAGCATCACCCTCATTCTTTGAGGACAAAGATGCTCTTAAAAAAAGAAGCTTAAAAGCCAATATCTCTAATAAACATAGACGCAAAAATCTGCAACAAAATATGAGCAAACCAAAGTCAGCAGTGCATTGAAGACATCCTTGGTCAAGATCAAGTGAGATTTATTCCAGGGATGCAAGGATAGTTCAACATTTGCAAATCAATCAGCGTGATGCAACATATTAACAGGAGGAAAAACAAAAATGTATATGGTCTCGATAATTGTGGAAAAATCCTTTGACAAAAAATACAGCATCTGTTCATTAGAAACACTCTCAAGTGGGTTTTGAGGGAACATACCCCAAAATAACAACGGGCATGTATGAAAAACCCACAGTTAACAATCATACTCAATGGTGACAGACTGGAAGCTTTTTCTTTAAGGAACAAGACAAGGATGTCCACACTCACCTCTTTGATTCAACACAGTCTTAGCCTGGGACAAGAAAAAGAAATAAAAGTAAGTGAATTCAGTAAAGTTGCAGGATACAAAATTAATACAAAGGAATCGGTTGCATTTCTGTACATTAATAATGAAGTAGCAGAAAGAGAAATTGAGAAAACAATCCAATTGCCCCAAAAAAGGATTAGTTTCCTAGGAATAAATTTACCAATAAGGTGAAAGATCTGTCCTCCGGAAACGATAAAACATTGATGGAAGAAATTGAAAATGGCACAAATGGGTAGATATTCCATGCTTGTAGATGGGAAGAATTAATCTTGACACAAAAATACAGATTCAAAGGGCTACGTGCATCCCAGTGTTTATAGCCACGTTATTAATGATAGCTACATTATGGGAAAAGCTCAAATGTCCATTGACTAAGGAACGGATAAAGAAGATGGGGTATATAACGGAGTAATGGAATATTACTCGGCCATAAAAAGGAATGAGATCTTGCCGTTTGCAACAATATGGATGGAGGTAGAAAGTATTAGGCTCCGTAAAATAAGTCAGAGACAGACAAATACGTGATTTCAGTCCTATGTGGAATTTAAACAAAACAAATGAACGTGAGGAAAAAGGGAAACCAAGAAACACACTTTTACTATAAAGAACAAACAGGGCTACTGGACGGGAGGGGGGTGGGGGGGATGGGTTTAATGGGGGATGGGCCTTAAGGCGGGCATTGTGAGGGGCACTCACAGTGTATGTATGTAATGTGACGAATCACTTACAATGTATGTAAGTGACGAATCACTAAATTCTACACCCGAAACTAATATTCCACTGTATGTTAACCAACTGGAATTTAAACAAAAATGTGGAGAAAGAAAAAAAACAAACAAACACGGCCATACTACCAAACGCACTTTACTGATTCAGTGCCATCTCTCTGAAAATATTAATAATATTTGTTTCAGAACTACAGTGAGTAATCCTAAAATTTGTATGGAACCACAGAAGACTCTGAATGCCCAAAGGACTCTTGACAAAGCAGAACAAAGCTGGAGGCATCACAGTCCCGGATTTCGAGATATAATACAAAGCTATAGTAATCAGAACAGTAGGATACTGACACACACGCAAAGACACAGGGATCAATAGAACGTTATAGGGAGCCTAGAAATTAACCCACGCTTACAGGTCAACCTAGGACAAAGGCAAGAATATACAAGGGGGAAAAGACCTTCTCTTCACATCAGCCTTCGCAACATATCCGTGGATCTGTCTCCACAGGCAAGGGAAACAGAACCAAAACTGATGCATTGGGACTACACTGAAACAAAAAAGCTTTCGCACAGTGATGGAAATCATCAACAAAACAAAAGGCAAACTACTGAATGGGAGAAGATATGTACAAGTGATTTATCTGATAAGCGGTTAACATCTAAAAAATACGAAAAGCTTCTAGAACTCCACATTGGTCCAAAAAACAAAAACAAAAACCCCACAAATAAGAATCTGATTAAAAATTGGGCAGATTATCGGGTTCCTGGGTAGGCTCAGTCGGTTACGCATTCAACTTTGGCTCAAGTCATGATCTCATGGTTTGTGGGCTCGAGCCCTGCAAAGAGCCCTGCTCTGTCTCTGTCTCTGTCTCTGTCTCTCTCTCTCTGTCTCCTTTTCCCCCATTCATACTCTGTCTCTGTCTTTCAAAAATAAATAAATGTTAAATTAAAAAAAAATCTGGGTAGATTATCAATAATAGCCAAATTATGGAAAGAGCCCAAGTGTCCATCGACTGACAAATGGATAGAGATGTGGCATGGGGAAGGCTGGGTGGCTCAGTCGGTTAAGCGACTTCATCTCAGGTCACGATCTCACAGTTTGTGAGTTTGAGCCCCTTGTCAGGTTCTGTGCTGACAGCTCATAGCTTGGAGGCTGCTTCAGAGTCTGTATCTCTCTCTCTCTCTCTCTGCTCCTCCCCCATTCACGCTCTGTCTCTCTCAAAAATAAACATTTAACAAAATTTTAAATTGCTTTTGCATCAAGTTTTTGTGGGTTGGAACAAGTCACAAATTGAGCTCAAAACACTATTCCAAAAAACAACCAAACCTGCACCCTACATTTTAAATTAATTTACTAGCCAATGGTCCACAACCTTATGTGTAGATTTTGTCTTTACTTATCTCCCTCTGTGAGGAAGGAAAAAAAATCTCATTTGTTCTCCAAGAAATACCAACTTGACCAAACCCCTGAATGAGTGGGATTACTTTAAGCAGCGTTGAAAAAGCAACTGCCACAGGGTTTCATGTAAGCCTGTTGTTGGATAGTCTCTTTGCCCATGTGCACCCTTTGGAAGAATTTTATAAAGTACAAGAACCAGTTCTGTTTCGATCCATGGAATTAGAACGGGGTGTATTTGGTCACAATTAGTTGATAGTTGAGAGAGTTTACCTGGCACCTCCTTCCATATTCTCTCCTCTCTTTCTTCTAATCTCTAACTTCTTCTGTTTCTTTGGTCCTTCTGGAAAACAGGGCTCCCTTCTCTAAACCCTTGCTGATAGGTCCGTTGTTTATACGCGGCAGCTGAGCGTAGCGGAAAGAGCACACTGGCTTTGGAATAAGAGTCGTGATTGACTTCTGGCTCTCTCCGTTATGGTGGCACCTGGGGAGAATTTATTTAACTTCTCGAAACTTCGCTGTTTCATTCCTAAGCTGGGGACAGAGTACACACAGAGTAGGCATGAGGTTTCCTCGGTGTTCGGTAACAAACGGGAGCCATAGCTATAGCCATGGCTCGCTGAGGGTTTTGGTTTTGTTTTCACAACGTTACGCTAGTTTTTGCTCACTGACTATGAATCTGGAATATTTTGAGTTTCCCAGTTTTAAACTCAGCCTTAGCGAGGTGACTTGTAGCCTCTTAGGCTCTGTGCCTATAAAGATGTTACCACATTTTACATCCTTGCGGCCAAATAATCTATAAATTAGGTCATCCCCCGTAGACGACTATAAGGCTTTTTCTAGAAATGCCAAATGCTCCCATCTGCTAGGAAGTTGGGATCACAGATGTGATTGTTTCTGGTGCCATATCCCTTCTCAAGGAAGGGAGGGGGAGATCATGACCTGAGCCGAAATCAAGAGTCGGGCGCTCAACCGACTGAGCCACCCAGGCGCCCAAAACACAGACTGTCTTCAGCCTCAATTTATGTTCCCAAAGCTCCTTGACAGAGCCTGCGGCTTTTCTAATGTCCAGGGAGAGACCGTCATGAGGAGATCATCCATGTTGCCATGAAAAGAAAAAAAAAAAATGCAGCAAATTGAGGTGTGTGTCATCTATCCATTTAGTTTTATTTCCTGCTTTTAAATGTAACGCTTTGAACATTTTCCATGTAGATCTACGTAGTTTTGAACGTTTTCCTGGTGTTCTATGCGCGTTACGATTTATATGTCCGTTTTCTTCAGTTGTTTGGTGTTTGGGCTTTGCACTTAATATATAGTCAGGAGGTCTTCACAGGTGCAATAAAATAAAGACAAGTGGAAAAAATTTAGCGTGGGACTCCCAGGGCCACATTTTGCCTTCAAATACTCTTTACGGTGCTGTGAATCCCGAGTCTGGCCATTTTTGTTTCCCTCACAGCGATTCGTGGATTTGTATTATAGGAGGGTGAAATGGATATAAAAACTCGCTCGCTGACGAAAGCCATCGTTAGTGGTGTGCGTTCCTCATCCGGCACGAAACCAAGTAACGTGAAGCCAAATCCATTGAGCCGTTTTCACCAGAAGTCAGCACATCTGTCAGTACGGACCAAGCGCCTTAGATGGATCTGCGTAGAGTGACTTATGTTAGGTCCAAAGCCCAAATGAAAAGTTGTCACCTTGGTGACTTTCTGAGACACTAGGATCAAAGATCATGGGGGAGAAGGCAGAGGAAAACTGTAGCCTAATCAAATTCCAACTGATTCCTTATCTCGCAGGGGACATCTTTGTAAGGTGAGTTTGTTCTCGCGAATATCTGTACGAAACCGCGACAAGGAGCACATCGCTTGATCAAAATGCGGAGACAACAGACCAAGTCAAAAGAATCAGCTGGTGAAAATTGCCGTGACCATTCATGTTGGTCGTTGAACTATGTAAGAGAGTTAAGAATCCCATCACTCATCACGCGGACGCTCAGCATTTGGGGGCCCAAACGACTGTGATCAGTTCTCTCTCTCGGGTCTCCCTCTCATTATACACTCCGGATAATGTGTGATAAACTTGTAATTCCCATGATTAACCCAAGCTGAAAGCTTTCTTTAGAGGTTTTTAGAGTCAAGGTATTGAGCGTTTAACTCACATTAACCCGGATGTTTAGCTCTTAGTATATAAAAGTCCTAGTCCAAGACTCCCCTCAGGGACGATCCAGAGGAGAATGTACCATTCGAGCATCTTATAACTCACTTGGCAGTCGTGTGGGGAGAAAGAGGCGGTCGGGGCAGGTAGGACAAGACCAGGGCTCACTGAGCAAGATTATGATTACTGCCATAGAAAAATTCATAGAGCTGTCTTGTGTAATTTCAGGAGAGGAGAGAAGGAAGGGAGCATTGGGGACCAGGAAGGGAAACGTAGCAAAGAGCAGCGCAACATCAGCCAAGTTTGAGGCCCTGTGAACAGTAGTAGCAGAAACAGAAGGATGAGAGAAAACATGGTACGCAGCCCAGAAAGTTCATAAACTAGTGGGAGAAGCAGACCCAAGTGGGACAGCTGCTTGTGTGTCGGCACAGACAGGCCGTGACTGAAGTCCTCATGTGATAAGCGGAAACTCACATCTGTTCGTGTTCATCCAGTTGCCCGGGCATCGTACTTGACACTTGAACTATTTTCAAAACCACCCTGGGCCTTAGTTGTTATTATCTCTCTTTTACGTGGAAGGAAACGGAGCCCTGCGAAGATTACGAATCTAGCTCAAGATGGGGGCGCCTGGGTGGCTCAGTCGGGGGAGCGTCCAACTCTTGCTTTCAGCTCAGATCACGATCCCAGGGTCGTGGGATCGAGCCCCACGTTAGGGCTCTGCGCTGAGCGTTAAGGCTGCTTGAGGTTCTTTCTCTCCTCCCCACTCTGCCCCACCCCTACTCATGTGCACGCTCGCTCTCTTTCTCTCTCCCAAAAATACGATAAGTGAATCTAGCTCAAGATTATATAGTAAGTAGCAAAGGGAGTAACGTCAACCCACCATTAACACTATTTTAATGGCTATCATTGGTTTTTAAATTTTTTTTTAAGTTTTATTTATTTATTTTGAAAGAAAGAGAGAGAGTGAGCAGGGGAGGGGCAGAGAAAGGGAGAGAGAGCATTCCCCAAGCAGGCTCCATGCTGTCAGCGCCGAGCCTGATGTGGGGCTCAAACTCCTGAACCGTGAGATCGTGACCTGAGCTGAAGCAAAGAGTAGGATGCTTAGCCGACTGAGCCACCCAGGTGCCCGAATGGCTATCATTGACTGAGTGACTACTACATGCTTAGTGCTCTCAGACACTTGATATGAGTTATGTTTATGTTTCATAACAATTCTGCAACGTATGTGTTCCAAACATCACTTTATAGATCAAACGGAGTCTGAGAAAAACTTATTCACTTTCTGAGGTCTCGGCTATCATTAGAACAGTTAGGATTCACATCTGTGTCTATCCGATTCTAAGGAGTATGTTTTTTTGTGTTTTGTTTTGTTTTTTACAATTAAAAAATTTTTTTTTCAAGGTTTATGCATTTTTGAGAGACAGGCACACAGCGTGAGTGGGGGAGGGGTGGAGAAAGAGGGAGACCCGGAGTATGAAGCAGGCTCCAGGCTCCGAGCTGTTGGCGCAGAGCCCGATGTGGGGCTCGAACCCACACATGAGATCATGACCTGAACCGAAGTAGGAGGCTTCACCAACTGAGCCACACAAGCACCCCTGGGTGGTTTTTTTTTTTTTTTTTGCTTTTTTGTTTTTTGGGGGTTTTTTTTTGTTTTGTTTTTGTTTTGTCTTTACCATTTAACTGCTCCTTGGAGGGACAGGAGAGATTTATTATGAAGATCTTGTGGGGCTACCTTTGGAAAGGATACGTTCGAGACAGGCTTTTAAAATAGCTAGAACTTCGAGGGTGCCTAGGTGGCTAGCGGGTTAAGCGTCCGATTTTGGCTCAGGCCACGACCTCGCGGTTCGTGAGTTCAAGCCCCGCGTCGGGCCCTGCGCTGACAGCTCAGAGCCCGCTTCGGATCGTCTGCCCACCGCCCTCCCCTCCCCCCCCCCCCCCCCCCCCCCCCGTTCACACTTATGCTCTCCCTCTCAAAAATAAATAAAAACATTAAGAAATAATAAATGGCTAGAACTTCAACCGGTAACATTGGAGCAGAAGGATATCTAAGGAGGCAGGACGGTGACATCGCAGTGTAGCACAGGGCATGGGTGCAAGTGGTTTGGCGTGGCGAAGTTGTGGCAAACCGCCAATGGAAAGACGGTAGGTAAAATGGCCAGGATGCCAGAATAACTACAGTACTAGACAAGGAAAGTTGGTGTGCTGTTTTTAATGTGCTTTTTGCTCATTTGTGCCTCTCCCCGCTGGACTGAGAACGCCGAGCGAGCAGGGATGTTATTTTATTTTTTTCTGTTGAGTTCACTACCGTGTCCCTAGCGACCGGAGTCCCGCCTCGAACGTGATTAGGGTTTCTATCTCCAGCCATTAGGTTTATGGCCTGCATAATTCCAGTGGATGGCATTCGCATATACTACAACACAAATAATGTCTCCTGGAGTGGTACAGTCTGAGAAGAGGCAGTCATAACAGGCAGTGAATACACATTTTGAATAAGCGAATGGTTACTTGATTGGCCTTAGGGCAGTGTGTCAGAACGGGGTTTATAGGATGTATTGCAGGGGGAGAGAATGGGGGAAGAGGAAATGTTAAGGCAAAGCGTTAAGTAGTCTGAGCAAGACGTAACGATCTGAACTACCCAACTGGAAGTGGCTAGGACTGGGTAGAGGAAAGACGTGCTTCCGTGGCAGAATTAATATTGTGTTTCCAGATTGGGTATAGAAGGGAGAGGGGTATTGGCAGCGGGACATTGAAGATAACTCCGGGATCTTCAGCCTGAGCGCCTGGGAGCCTGATCGTGGCGCTACCTTAGTAAAGGAAAATAAGGAAAGATAAGCAGCATTGGCGTGTGCCGTGGGTGGACAGATGATGAATTCAAAGACGTAGAAGCTGATTTTGAGGAATCTGGGGGGTACCTATATAGACCCGTCTATTTACGGGCATTTGAATAAACTCAGCAGAGACCAGGGATACGAAGACGGATGATGAAGGTTCTGAAGCCACGGGAGGGGCTGAGACGTTGAATGAGAAGAGAAGGCAGCAACAGGTAGCACCTCAAGAAAGGCTTAAGGGGTGCCCGGGGGGCTCAGTCGGTTAAGCGTCTGCTTCTCGACTTTGGCTCGCGTCATGATCTCACAGTTCGAGCCTCACCTCAGACCTCCGTGCTCACGGCGCGGAGCCTGCTTGGGATTCTCTCTCCCGCCTCGCTGTCTGCCCCTCCCCCACCCGAACGCGCTCGCGCGTGCGCACGCGCGCGCTCTCTCAAAACAAAAACGTGTGAGGCAAGAAAGTGGAGACAGCAGGTGCGGATTGAAATGAAAAGTCAAAGGCACTAGAAAGGCGGGACTGTACCTTGAGACAGAACCAGAGACCAGAAACCGTTTTCTAGGGTAGGGGAATGTTGACTTGTCTGTCGACTAAAGGGAAGGGATCAACGGAGATATCGAAGATGGTGACGACCTGTGAGCTGAGGGGCCCAGAGACCAGAGAGGGACAAGAGCACGGCAAAATGGTCAGTCTTGCGACGTACGAAGTACACGTCTTTCCAGATACGACTCGAGGGGAAGGCTAGGGGCGCCTGGGTGGCTCGGTCGGTTGAGTGTCCGACTTCGGCTCAGGTCATGATCTCACGGTCCATGGGTTCGAGCCCCGCGTCGGGCTCTGTGCTGACAGCTCAGAGCTTGGAGCCTGTTTCAGATTCTGTGTCTCCCTCTCTCTCTGCCCCTCCCCTGTTCATGCTCTGTCTCTGTCTGTCTCAAAAATAAATAAATGTTAAAAAAAAAATTAAAAAAAATAAAAAGAGGGGAAGGCTAGCTAGGTAGAGAGCGAAAACCTAAAATGGAAGCAAGGCAATTTTTAGCAGTTCTTGCTAGATGGCCTCGATCTGCTCTGTAAGGTAGGGGGCAACTCCATCTGCTAAGCTGTGGACTCTTTCTTAGATTAAAAGGCTTAAGGTATTAAACTAAATATACCTTTAGGGTGATTTGCATCTTGCCAGCATGGGGGGACCTCTTCCTGTACGTATCCACAACCTCGCTGAATTCCATTGCAACTGTGTTTTGAAAAGTTTTGTCCTAGCAGGCTTAGTTTGGCCAACTCTAAGCCCTTTATCAGAAAGCAGTCATATCAGAAGGCAGTTTTGCATCGAATCCCGTTGTGTGCTTGTTGCTATGGAAACCATCGAATGCAAACTTTATTTTATAGAACACCCAGCTAAGCTATTGATCAGGTGGGAGCGAGAGAGCTTCAAACCATTTCACTCGAGGAGAAGGAAAAAAAAAAAGAAAGAAAGAAACCTCAGCGAGGCTGTTTGGTGAAGAGAGGCCTTTTGGCTGGGCAAAACACAATAATGGTTTCACATGCACAAATGTAGGGCATAGTCGCTTGGGGCTTTCTCTTTCTGCTTTTTTACAAACACAGGCGTCGGAATCCGGGGCTCAGAGGCAGGTAGGAAAGATGACAGGAGTCCTTAGCAGACAGAAAGCAATAATCTATAAAACCAAGCTCACAGAACTCAAAGAAGGAACAGGACCGGGTCATTAAGTCCGAGTGAGATTAGAGCAGGAACCGATGCCGGGGCTTCAAAATCAAATAGAGCGACTAAATAGAAAAGAGCCAGAGAAAATGGCAAAGCTGGGGGGAAAAAAAAAATCTCATTTAACGGGAACGTATCACACACATCAGTGAGCTTTTTTTAGACTCTCATGTTCTAAGAAGGTATCAGGTAAAAATGAAGTTATTACTATCGGCTTTTATACCAGACTACAGTTAGGGTCTAGACAGAGGCCGCAAAATCCCCTGTACTTTTCTATCTCTGGCCCCGGACAACGTCAGGATGTTTATGGAACATACTGGTTACGTTGAGGGAATTTTGCTTGCGGCTTTCTAGCACCTTTACATGGAAGTTTGCCAAGACCAGAAAGGAAGGAGGAGAAATTCGATGCGTTAGTAAAGACCAAGGGGGGTGGGGGGGGAATGTCAGTCATGTAGGGGAGTGATCGGCCATGTCGGCATAGAAACAAAACAGTCACAGAGGGAAATGGAAGGAAATTCACTAAATATGAATCCCATGAATAACTCCCCTTGTTTAAAGTCCGTGCTTAGTATGCGAACTTATCTGGCGAATATCTATTGTTCAGTTGTCTGTACGTGACGAAGATCACCTTCAAAAAGCTTAAAATTAAATATCGGGGGCGCCTGGGTGGCTCAGTCGGTTAAGCCTCTGACTTCGGCCCAGGTCACGATCTCGCGGTCCGTGAGTTCGAGCCCCGCGTCGGGCTCTGGGCTGATGGCTCGGAGCCTGGAGCCTGCTTCCGATTCTGTGTCACCCTCTCTCTCTCTCTCCCCCTGCCCTCAAAAATACATAAACATTAAATAAAAGGTTTTTAATTAAACTGAAAATCAACTACCACCTAGAAACGAATATTGGTAATATTTTTGGTGCAATCCTTTCTCATTTTATGCTTTGAGTTCTATAACTTGATATGGAGCTATCTCTGCCAAGATAAACAGGAGTATATCTAATCCTACGTATTACAATATTAGAAGAATATGTAAATCTACATTGTGGCACTCAACATCTTATAAAGACCTTTTCCCAGAAATCCTTAAATCTTTTGAGAACGTATTTTGAAAGTTTCTTTAGGAGCACTCATTTTGGGGAATGCAATTTATTTAATCAGTTTCTTATTGTTAGAAAATTGCCTTTCAGTCTTTCACATTTCTAAATTTTTGATTAACACCTTTGTCTATAAATCTCAGTGTATATTTATAGAAGGAGAATTTTTAGGTCAACGTTTACTACTTGTGAGGGCTTTTGATAAGTATTGCCAGACGGCCTTAAACGATAAATTTTCAGAAGTAGAGGTTTTATTTATTTTAAAGCTTATTTTTGAGAGGGACAGAGACAGAGAGAGTGTGCATGCAGGTGCGTACCCATGAGTAGGGGACAGGCAGAGAGAGAGGGAGACAGAGGTTCTGACGAGGCCTCTGCACTGACAGCAGAGAGCCCAGTGTGGGGCTCGAACTCACATACCGTGAGATCGTGACCTGAGCTGCAGGTGGACGCTTAACCAACTGCGCCACCCAGGCGCCCTGGAAGGAGAGGCTTTAGATTAGAGATTATGAAATCTTTAAGGCTTTTGATTAATAGTTACAGATTTCCTTCCAGAAAGATTGTAATGGTTTATATACTCCCAAGCACCGTGTGAAGTCTGTTTTGTTCTCACATAAACACAGGATACTAATATTCTTTTACATGTTGGCAAGTTTCATGGGTTTAAAAATTGGTGTCTTGAATTAATTTACGTTCTAGGTAAAGTTGGACGTTGTGACATGCTGCTTTACCTTTGTATTTGTTTCGTGAACGTTCTATCCGCGTCTTTTGTCTAAGTTTCTTTTGAGGTGTTCCTATTTGGCTTATTGTCTGCCAGAAATCCTTTTATATGTAAAGAAAGTCAACCCTTTCTTCCTCTTGGTAACAATTCTATTTCTCCTGGGTCTCATTTGCCTCTTAATTTATGGGGTTGTAATGCACAAAGGTTTATCATTTTAAATATAGTTAAGTATATGAATCATTGTCTTTATGGCTTCTTTCAGTGTTTTGTTATTTAAACAAATTTCTCGGGGCGTCTGGGTGGGTCAGTCGGTTAAGCATCCGACTTCAGCTCAGGTCATGATGTCTCTTAGTCCGTGGGTTCAAGCCCCGTGTTGGGCTCTGTGCTGACAGCTCAGAGCCTGGAGCAGGCTTCAGATTCTGTGTCTCCTTCTCTCTCTGCCCCTCCCCGCTCGCTCTCTGTCTCTCCCTCAAAACTAAACTTAAAATAAAAATTTTTTTTAATTTCTTACACTGAATCAAATACATTTTTATCTCTTCTTTTTATGATTTCATTTATTAAATTTTAATATATCTGGGGTACATACGTGTATGTGTTTGTATATGTACACACATATTTGCAAAGACCTTTTAACTATAAAAAAATGAGTTTTTGGGGCGCCTGGGTGGCTTGGTCGGTTGAGTGTCCGACTTCGGCTCAGGTCATGATCTCACAGTCCGTGAGTTCGAGCCCCGCATCAGGCTCTGTGCTGACAGCTCAGAGCCTGGAGCCTGTTTCAGATTCTGTGTCTCCCTCTCTCTGTGACCCTCCCCCGTTCATGCTCTGTCTCTCTCTGTCTCAAAAATAAATAAAAACGTTTAAAAAAAAATTAAAAAAAAATGAGTTTTAATTTTTATTTCCAAGCCTCACCCCTAGCCCCCTTCTGGAATTAAATGTTAATTCAAAGACGATTCAGACGAGTCTATATTACTAAAGAAATTGCAATGGTTTATCAATCAGATAAAAAATTTTTTGGTGATTAAGCAGCAGTGTTTTAAGACTTTTACTTCATAATAAGATAGTTTTACTATGTTGCAGGGTTTTTTTTAGTAAATTGGTTGAGGGTTTTAGGTAAAGAATACAGCACTAGAATTTTGTTCCCATTTAAACAGGAGGAAATAGTTCTCGATTAGTGTTTTTACACAAAATATCTGATTTTTCAGGGATGGATTACTGATGTTCACTGGAACTTTCCTGTATCTCCTCAAGATTACACTCATATACACGTCCAAAGGTATCCAAATGTGGGAAACTCAGTTATTTTATATTCATGGTGTGAATAATGCGTCAATACGTTTTAATAATTGTTTCTTTTATAATACATTTAAGTATACTTTTCGTCCAAACCTTTTTTTAAGTCTTGTAATTTACCCTTACAAGTGATTTATGGCTTGTTCAAGACGACAACAACAACAACAACAACAACAACATAGCCATCATTTTTATTGTGGTGGATTGAATTTATATGTTACATTTCAGAAAATTTGCTATCCTTCCAACATTTATTCTTCCCATCAAGAAACATTTATTAAACTTGTATTTGCTTTAGGAATATTTTAAAGAAATTCTCTTATAGGCTTTGAACTTCTTGTTTTATGCATTGATTTTTAAAAATATACATACATTTGTGTATGTATGTGTGTATATATACATATATAATGCATTATATATATGTAGTGAGACTTTATATACATGAACCATTAATATTCATATTACAAGAAATGGAATTTTCCTGTATCTTCTATTTCTAGCATCTAGGGTAGCTCTTGGAACATCTCATATTTATTCAGTTGATTCCCTAGTTTCCTAACTAATCATTATCTATAAATAATGATAATTTATTTCTATTTCAAAATTTTTGTGTTTCCTTTTTTTGCATAGTATTCTATTACTCAAAACTTTCAGAGCATTTTTTGGATTATTTACCATTTTAGTCACATCACACTGGTACAAAGTGAAATAAAAATTATGCATATGCAATTACAGAACTTTTTTAAAGTTTGAGATGGATGTTGAAATTTATCACATGCCTTTTGGGCAACTATAAAATGTTGCTTTTTCTGCTATATCTTAGCGACGTTATGGTTCATATCAGTATATACCTAATAATAAACCACATCTACATTCACTGGATAAATACAAGTCAGATATTATTTGCTTAGTCCTAAGGAACATTTTTCATATCTATTCATAAGTGTGATTATTTTCTAATTTGTATTTTCTTCTGTACTCGTTAGGTTTCGGTACCGAGGTATCTAAATTTCATGAGGTCAATTGCGAAACTTCCTTTTTTATCTATGGTCTAAAATAATTTCTATGCTGTGGAAATTATATGCTGCTTCAAAGTTCCAGAACTATCCATCTGGGCATGGAAATGTCTTTGCTGCTTGTTGTTTCACATCCCCATCGCTTCTCCCCATGGTTATTGATCTTGTCAGGTATTTTGGTCGTCTAATTAGCCATGCTGATCCATTTCTTTGAAGAAAATTATGCACTGAATTGAGTTTCTCACATGTCTGTTTTGAAATTTTTCTTAAAGTCTTTACTATTATTATTATTGAGAAGTTTTGGGTTCACAGCAAAATGGAGGGGAAGGTACAGAGATTTCTCCTATATGCCCTGTCCCCACACATGTATAGCCTCCCCCAGGATCAACAACCCCCAACATGGTGGTGTATTTGTTACCACTGATGAATCTACATTGGCACATCTTGATCACCCAAAGTCTATAGTCAGTGTTAAGGCTCACTCTTGGTGGTGTACATATGGGTTTGGACAAACGTCTAATGACATGTATCCACTATTGTAATGTCATCCATAGTATGTTCACTGTCGTAAAAATTGTCAGCGCTCCCTCTATTCGTTACGCCTTGCCCCCTAGCACGCACTGATCATTTTATTGCTCGCGTAGTTCTGCCTATTCCAGAATGTCACGTATTTGGAATCCCGTAGTAGGTAGCCTTTTCAGTTTACCTTCTTTCTCCTAGTAAGATGCATTTAAGTTTCCTGTATATTTTTTTATGCCTTGGTAGCTCATTTCTTTTTAGCACTAAATAATATTCCATTGTCTAGATGTACCGGTTTATCCATCCAGTTCCCGAAGGACGTCTTGATTGCTACAAGTTTTGGCAATTGTCGAATAAAACTGTTACAAACATCCATGTGTAGGTTTTTGAGTGGATGCAAATTTTCAATGCCCTTGGTAGATACGAAGGAGTGGATTGCTGGGTTGTATGGTAAGAGTAGGTTTAGTTTTGAAGGACATTGCCAGCAGTCTTCCAAAATGGTCATACCATTTTTTATTCCCAGCAGCAATGAATGAGACCTTCCTCCAGCATCCGTTCTCAGAATTTTGGATTTTGGCCATTTTAGTAAGTGTGGAGTGGTACCTCACTGCTTACTTCCCTGACGACATATGACTTAAGCATTTTTTCTTTAAAAAAATTTTTTTTACATTTATTTATTTTTTGAGAGACATAGAACACGAGTTGGGGAGGGGCAGAGAGAGAAGGAGACACAGAGTCTGAAGCAGGCTCCAGGCTCCGAGCCGTCAGCACAGAGCCCGACGCAGGGCTCGAACTCACAGACCGTGAGATCGTGACCTGAGCCCAAGTCGGATGCCCAACCGACTGAGCCACCCAGGCGCCCCCTGAAGCATTTTTTCATAGGTTTATTTGCCGCCTGTGTGTTTCTTTGGTGAGGTGGCTGTTAAGGTTTTTTTCTCTCTGCTTTACTGAGATATAATTAACACATAGCCACGTAAGTTTAATGTACATGGCATCACATATAGATACATGTATGTATCGTGAAATGATTTTTACAATAAGGTTACATCAAACACCTCCTACAGTTACCACTTGGGGGGTGGTGGAGAACATTTAAGACACACCCTCTTAGAAATTTTCAAGTATATAATACAGTATTGTTAACTGTAGTCACCATCACGTACATTAGATCCCAAGAACTTCCTCATCTTTTTTTTTTTAATTTTTTTAATGTTTATTTATTTTGGAGAGAGACAGAGACAGAATGCGAGTGGGTTAGGGGCAGAGAGAGAGGGAGACACAGAATCTGAAGCAGCTCCAGGCTCCGAGCTGTTAGCACGGAGCCCAACGCGGGGCTCGAACTCACGAGCTGTGAGATCATGACCTGAGCCGAAGTCGGACGCTCCACCGACTGAGCCACCCAGGCGCCCCAGAACTTATTCATCCTTTAAGTGAAACTTTGTACCCTTTGACCAATGTCTCCCTCATTTCCTCTCTCACCCTCTCAGCTACCTCTCTGTTTCTACAAGTTCAGTTATTTTGATTCCACATATTAGTGAGCTCACACGGTATTCCTCTGACTTATCTTACCTTAGCATGATACCCATAAGGTCTGTCCATGTTGTTTCAAATGGTAAGATTTCACTCTTTTTATTGCTGTATATGTGTGTGTGTGTGTGAGTGTGTGAGTATATGTGTGTGTGTGTATGTGTGTGTATATATATATATTTATACACACACACACACATATATATATATATATATATATATATATACATATATATATATCTCACATCTTTATCCAGTCATCCACTGATAGACATTTAGGTTGTTTTATGTCTTGGTGCAGTGAGTATGAGGGGTCCGATATCCCTTTGAAATAATTGATTATATTTCCTTTGGATATATATGCAGACATGAGATCCCTGGATCGCATGGCTGTTTTGTTTTCAAATTTTTTGAGGCACCTCCATACTGTTTAGGTCTAATGATTTACATTTCCACTAACAGGCACAAGGGTTCAGATTACTTTGGGGTGTTTTGTGGATCCACACAGATTTTGGGATTGTGTTTCCTATCACCGTGAAAAATCTTGGAATTTTGAAAGGATCGCGCTGGATCTGGAGGTGACTTTGAGTAGTATGGACATGTTGACATTATTAAGTATCCTGGTCTAGAAACACGAGATGTGTTTCCAAATATTTTCCGTCTTCAGCTTTTTAAATCAATGTCTTAGAGGTCTCCGTGTGTGCAAAGCTTTCAGCTCCTTGGCGAAATCTATTCTTAAGGATTGTATTGTTTTTGATGCCATTGTAAATGAGATAATTTTTCTTCTTTTTATTGAGGTGTAATTTGCATACGACATTGTATTAGTTTTAAGTGTACAGCATGATGATTTGGTATGTTTATATATTGCAAAACGATTACCATAGTAAGTTTCGTTCACATTCATCACTGTGCATAGTTACAATTTGTCTTCTTGGGATGAGAATTTTTAAGATCTACTTTGATAGCAGCTTTCAAATAGGTAACATGGTCTTAAGTACTGTCACCATGCTGCCCGTTCCATTCCAGACTTATTTATCTCCTAACTAGAAGTTAGGATTAGTTCTGCTGGCGTGCATGCATTTTGTCCTTGGTCAAGATCTGAAAGAGGCATGTTTATTTCATCTTTCTTCTTTGACTTCTGCTTCATAAAAATATGTTTTTATATCCTAATGAGAATAATAAGTAAAAGAAATGAACTGTTTTCTCTATTAAGTAACTTTTAAAAGTAGAAGTGTGTTTCTCATTTTTTTTTAGGTTTATTTATTTTGAGAGAGGGAGAGAGAGAGAGAGAGAGAGAGAGAGAATCCGAAGCAGGCTCCAGGCTCTAAGCTGTCAGCACAGAGTCTGCTGTGGGGCTCGAACTCAAGAACCATGAGATCATGACCTGAGCTGAGATCAAGGGTCGGACGCTTAACCGACTGAGCCACCCAGGTGTCCCTGAGGTGTGTTTCTTTTTAAACTAACCATAGGGTTCACTTTTTCAGGTACTAGAAGGGTTTTTTTTTTTATAGTCCCTTTATTAGATTGGGGTAGTTTTTTACTTGGGTTAACTCTGCTGAAATTATTTTCCCCTTCCCAATTTCCATGTAGGTAACTCTGCCAAACCGTTAAAAAAAAATACCACAGGGTCACACCCCTTTTAACCACTTAACAAATTGGCAAAGTATCACATGGTGAAACCCTATAGGTGTGGAAAACGGTTGTGCACATATCCCTTCGGAGTGCTTCCTTATTTGTAGAAAAGGAAAACTGAAATTCCAGTCTCTCATTGGTGTAAAAAAAAAAAAAAGCAACAACAACAAAAAACCAGCTATAATTAGGCCTTAGCTATGGATGTCCATAGATCCTCTTCTCAGATTTGTTCTTGAGAATAGAGTGTTACACGTAGTTTCCGTTCTAATATCCCATCCTTGTTTCGTCGTAGTATGGCTCCATCCAACTGAGATTTAATTGTCTGCCTTCTGGCGGGGAATGGCCACACCATGGTGCCCTGGCAATCTCGCAGGCATCTAGGTAAGCCACGCCAGCAAAGGCTTATACAGGAGTTGGAACTTGGTGAGCGTCTTGGGCTCCTCCTGGGGTGCTGGAGGATGGGAGGTCTGTGAGTGACTGCCGTCTCCCAGTCCTCTACGGCCCTTCCTGTGAGAGACTGTCATAAAACAATTCCTCCTCACCTCCCACATCCTGAGGAAGTATGGGACTCTCAGACCCGTGCCTTGCAAAATAGGGCTACAGACGCTCAAAGTCGTTAACTGCCGTCTGGAATTGTCTCCTCCACAACACCGTCGTCACGGACACCCTTTCCGTCTTGGTGCGCGAGCCAAAGATTATGGGGAGCTGGCACCTTGGGGTACCCTTCCTTCTGTTCCCTACGTAGGTAATAAAACATCTGAATCTAAGGGTGGCTTTTCGTATCTTGACTGGCTAAATCAGTGCTGCTTTGTCCTCAGCCGTCGCGGGTGGTTGACGTCTCGACTACCGCTTTCTTTGATGTTCGGAGTTAAAGTATTCAATGAAACAAGAAAACAGCTAGCATTTCTTCAGTAGAGGAATGGTTCATGATCGCCCGGTTGGCATAAGCCTTGGATCTCTAGTTAGGGTAGAGGCAGTAGACAGATGACCATGGGTCTCCTCATTGTCCGTCAGGACACTGAGCTTCCTCTCTTTCAAGTGGCAGTGCTTACGTCAGCATCTAGCGATGGTTAGGGTTGACATTTTTTTTAAAAAAGAGGGACGCCTGGGTGGCTCAGTCAGCTAAGCGTCCAACTTCGGCTCAGGTCGTGATCTCACAGTTGGTCAGTTCGAGCCCCCGGCATTGGGCTCTGTGCCGACAGCTCGGAGCCTGGAGCCTGCTTCGGATTCTCTCTCCCTCTCTCTCTGCCCCTCCCCCACCTGCGCTCTCTCTGTCTCAAAAATGAATACACGTTAAAAAAATAAAATAAAAAACAGATTTTATAGTTAGCGAAAATACCTCCAGGGATGTAACAGTAGGTAGGATGTCGATTTAGGTTTCCAGAGCATCTACCAGCTTTCATTTTGCTGAATCTTCATGAAGAGCTGAGCCGAGCTAGGGTCAGAGCGTCAAACTTTACCTCGAACGAGAATCCTTTGCCGTCGATGATTTTATTATGGTAATAATGACAGACAGGACTTATTGAGGACCTACTGCGTGCAGGCATTGTGTTGAGAGACTTGCACACACGCTCCCCTTTAGTACTCCCAACACTTGTGAGAGGGATTTACTTCTGTGGTCCCCACTTCAAACATAAGGAAATCGAGGTTTTAGCGAGGCTCTGCGATTTGCTGGAAGGCACGCGTCTTGTCAGTCAAGCTTCGTAGCAGTGACCGCATCAGGGCAAAACTCCGGGTCTTTGTTTCTTTTAATTTTTGTGGTTAATTTGTTAATTGCTTGCTAATTTGTTAATTGTTTCTATCTTATTGAATACATTTTAAACATTTTCATAACGTTTTATTTTTTAAATAACGTAGGGGAGGAAAACTGTGCCTTTATCCCTTCTAAGCTTTTGGCTGAAGCCCCCGTAATGAAGGACAGATTAACAAGAGAAAAACAAGCACAGGTTTATTAACACGAATAACCTCATATATACATGAGTAATACCTAGAGAAAAATGAGTACCTTGAAGAAGTGGCTTATGATGTTGGCTTAAATACCACTGGCAGCTAATGACAAAAAAAGAAAGGTGCGTGTGTGTGTGTGTGTGTGTGTGTGTGCACGCATGTAGGCCAGTTATGCAAAGATAACCAGAAAAAGCATGGTAAACAAGGGTAAGATTTGCTATGCAGATTTAAGTCAATACCTTATCTACTGATAATCTTTTTACTTTATGATTTTTTTAAAGTTTTCTTTTTTATTTATTTTTGAGAAAGATACAAAAAGCAAGTCGGGGAGGGACAAAGACAGAAGGAGACAGAACCCCAAGCAGGCTCCACGCTATCCGCGCTGAGCCCGATGCGGGGCTCGAACTCATGAACTGTGAGACGGTGACCTGAGCCAAAATCAAGAGTTGGATGCTTAACCGACTGAGCCATCCAGGAGGCCCATCCCTTGATAATTTCTTTTCATGAGGTAGTCATCCTTCCGAACGTTAAAAAAAAAAAAAAAAATTTTTTTTTTAACGTTTATTTTTGAGAGAGAAAGACAGAGTGTGAGTGGGGCAGGGGCAGAGAGAGAGGGAGACACGGAATCCGAAGCGGGCTCCAGGCTCCGAGCTGTCAGCACAGAGCCCGACGCGGGGCTCGAACTCGCAAACCGCGAGATCATGACCTGAGACCAGGTTGGAAGCTTAACCAACTGAACCCCTCAGGCGCCCCCATCCTTCTGAACTTCTTGAAGAGTAAGAGACCCCCGTACCAATGGAGATTTTCTTTAGAAATGTAAATTTCTCTTCTACAACGGTCATTTCTGCTCTGTTTTCAGAAGTTCTTCTGCGTCTACTGTTTCTCAAAATAGCTCAAGATAATCCTTAGAATAACGGCATATTTTGAGGTGGCATATTCCTCTGCCGTTCAGTAACAATTGATACTTTGATATTTTGATTATATAAGGCAATTATCTATGACATCGGCTTCCTGTTCCAACCTTGAGAATTATACTTAGGTTTGCAATTTAACAAAATCAATTTTTCGAGCCTGGCATTGTGAGAATAAACCTTGGATGGCGATGAACTCAGCATGAGTAATGCCCCTTCGCGATGACCTGTGTGGCAGGCTAGCTGGGATTGTCTGGCATCATCCCAGTCTCTTTATTGACTGGGCACCGTTTCAGGGGACCTGCTACAAAGAGTGATGATCAGTGTTTATTATAATCACATGGGCGCCCTATAATATCCTTTTCCAGAACAGAAACATTGTTATATCTACGATATCATCCTTAGCAAGCTTATAAGTGCAATGCATATTATAGAATCAGTTCTACAACGAGGACTGAAGCCAAACACATTTTCAGCCTCTAATTACTGGGGTGGGGGGGAGCCTCCATTGAAGAGAACAATTTCATTCGATTCAAATGAAGTTTAACAAAAATTTTTTTTAACGTTTATTCATTTTTGAGAGGCAGAGAGAGACAGAGCATGAGCTGGGGAAGGGCAGAGAGGGGGAGGCACAGAATCCGAAGCAGGCTCCAGGCTCGGAGCTGTCAGCACAGAGCCCGATGCGGGGCCCGAACCCATGACCCGTGAGATCATGACCTGAGCCGACATCAGACGCTCAACTGACCGAGCCACCCAGGAGCCCCAAATGAAGTGTCTTTTTTTTAATTGAGAAAGAGAGAGATTGAGGCAGAGAGAGCACCCCAAGCAGGCTCCGTGAGGTCAGCACAGAGCCTGACGTGGGGCTTAAACCCACAAACCATGAGATCATGACCTGAGCCGAAATCAAGTCGGATAATTAACCAACTGAGGCACACGGGCGCCCCTAAAGGAAGTTTTATTTTATAATACCTCTTGAAATTTGTGGAGCCAGAGGGACATCAGCGACATACAGCTGGGGTGCCTGGAAACCCCTATCCTTCAGTGGCTGACCCAAAGATTTCTATTAGTCAACTGCCACGTGAGTCCGTGCGGGGGGGCACCTCCCGGCCCATGTCTGCTCCCCATCCAGGGCCCAGAAAGGGACATTCACTCAAACGTGCATTTTGCTCTTCTCCCTGCTGTTCAGGACATGAGAGTGGGTCCGGGCGTTTGTCAGGCACCCACATCCATTGCATTGAAGTTGAAACTTTAATTTTGATGTAAACTTCAGACAAGTTGAATCAGCACATTTATTTCCTCTCTATCAAGTCTTGCCCCTCACTTGTTCACCCTGCCCAGACAAGCAGCAAAGACTCACTATTTACAAAAGATAATAAGCTGGCAGGGCCAACTCACTGGCTTATCCTGGGTCCCTGAGGTGCCAGTGATGCGTGGTCCCCATCTTCTCAGGGTTCGCTGCCCTTTATAGGAGGCTCTTGGAGAGGAATTGCTTATCCCGCTGAAACGCATCTCCAAAGCACGCTGGCAGGGCAGTTAAGGAGAAAGAATTCTGGAATCCTAGAGATGTGTATTCTCATGTCTGCTAGATCAACTAGCAAGTGCAGACCTTGTCTCAGTCCTTAATTCCTCAGTTTCCTTATCTGTCAAATGGGGATAATGATGTGTTCTAGCTCATGTGATGTAAAAGTGACACTCGTCGTATCTGGAAAGCAGTAGGGATTAAACATTCATAGGTGGTAGTGCTGTAAATACAATTTTGCCTCTCCATCCCGAGTAAGGATGTTCCTAAGCAACAGTGGCTCAGTGAGCGGCCGTGACTCTTAAGGGAAATGAGACAATGTCTCATTGCCCCTTTGGCAATTTGAGAAGTCCCTAGAAGGCACTTGTACCCCAATGTTTGTAGCAGTACTTTCAACAATAGCCAAATGATGGAAAGAGCCTAAATGTCCATCACCTGACGAATGGATAAAGAAGATGTGGTTTATATATACAAGGGAATAGTACTTGGCAGTGAGAAAGAATGAAATCTGGCCATTTGTAGCAACGTGGACGGAACTGGAGAGCGTGATGCTAAGTGAAATAAGTCCTACAGAGGAAGACAGATACCCTATGTTTTCGCTCTTATGTGGATCCTGAGAAACTTAACAGAAGACCATGGGGGAGGGGAAGGGAAAAAAAAAGAGAGGGAGGGAGCCAAACCATAAGAGACTCTTAAAAACTGAGAATAGGGGCGCCTGGGTGGCTCAGCCGGTTAAGCGGCCGACTTCAGCTCGGGTCATGATCTCGCGGTCCGTGAGTTCGAGCCCCGCGTCAGGCTCTGTGCGGACAGCTCAGAGCCTGGAGCCTGTTTCAGATTCTGTGTCTCCCTCTCTCTGACCCTCCCCCGTCCATGCTCTGTCTCTCTCTGTCTCAAAAATAAATAAACGTTAAAAAAAAAATTAAAAAAAAAAACTGAGAATAAACTGAGAGCTGAGGGGGGGTGGGAGGGAGGGGATAGTGGGCGATGGGCATCGAGGAGGGCACCTGTTGGGATGAGCCCTGGGTGTTGTATGGAAACCAATTTGACAAGAAATTACATATTAAAAAAAAAAAAAAGAAAAGTCCCTAGAAAATTCTAAAATGTGCCCCAAAGGAAATTTGCTGCCATGGGGGGGGGGGGGGGGCGGAATCATCGCTTTCACAGTACGATTTTGAGACATTGTGGCCCTGAGGTGGTTTAAATATTTTGAGACAGGGAATTTTGATGTTGCCCTGGGATCGTTGGCTATGTCATTGTTTCTCACAAGGTGTCTGTGGACCAGTCTCGTCAGACTTGCCTAAGAAACTGGTTGAAAAAAAACAATGCAGGTTCCTAAGGCCCTCCCACTCCAAACCCACTGCTGTGACAGCAACTCTGTAGGTAAAACCCAGGGTCCTATATTTTCCAGAACATGCCCAGGTAGGGCCATCCTGCACTGAAATCTGAGAAGCACTGAATGCTTCAGCCGTGTAGTCAGCCTACAGCGAATGCCGGTCTAGAACTTTGGGGGAGGTGATTGCCTTCCATGGGAGTCAACAGAGCAATAAAAATGATACATCTTGCAGAGTTCTTTACTACAGATTTGGGGGAGGGTGGGGAGAAAAATCCCAGGGGAAAAGGCAGTAGAATGTTCTGTTCTCCTCGTATCCAGGGGAGTCACAGCATTGTGGGGAGAATTCCTCTGCCGCGGAGGCGAGGCACCCCCTGTTTACTGTCTCCGTTACTGTTGGGTCTGTTTAGGTATTTTATGCCTCTTTTGAAAAGTATTTGGCCCTTCCCCTGTTGGGCCACAGCTTAGGCAAAATACAGACCCACCACTATCTGTAGGGCACCCCTGAGGCTTTATTTCTTCTTTTCCATCCTCCTTTTTTTTTTTTTTTTCATGACTGCCACCCAGGCACCCTTCGGGGTCCTGTACCTATAGTACGACATTTAATCTTACAACAGTGTGAGTTAGGTGTTCCGGTTATGACTATTGTTTTTTCAGATGAGGAGACTGGAGTATAGCGGCATTAAATCCCTTGTCCCGTTCGTGTAGCTAGTAAAGTAGTTAGGTTGGCTTTAGAATCCAAGCAGTATGCCTGGATTTCGCTTGATGTAGTCTTTCATCAAGAAGGCGATCTTTTCTTTCTCCTCTAAGTAATGCCGGGCCCATGTAGATAGCCTTTCAGGGACTATTCAGCGTATCTCATACCTTTGGTCCGTAGCCCTCAGGAGGTCAGCAATTTCAGATCATTGATTTCCTTGTTGCTTCGTGACTTTCTTGGCTACTTTTTCTTGGGAAGGAAAACGGTGCATGTTTTCTGCTGTTGTTTGTTGGTGTCTTTTTTTTTTTTTTTTTTTTTTTAACGTTTCGTATTTTGGAAACAGGCTGGGAGAGATTCAGCTAAGGATAGTCTAGGCAGAGCCACAACTGAGACCAGACTTGGAGCCGGGCCTCCAGTATTCCGTTGTCAGACTAGAGTTTAGCAGAGAATCGAAGAAGGGTAAGCTCTTACTGGAGGAACTCTAAGTCCCCAGCTGTGGGAGTGTTTTCTGTGTAGTCACTCAGAAGACACAGATGGTTCACAACAGAAATTATGTCGCAATAGCAATTAACTTCCTGTCATCAATCTTGAGCTATTAATTCTATTTAGCCTTTCAAGATAAAGAGTTACGGGGCACCTGGGTGGCTTGGTCGGTGAAGCGTCTGCCCCTCGGTTTTGGCTCAGGTCGTGATCTCACAGTCAGGAGATCGAGCCCCAGCATCAGGTTCTGTGCTGACAACTCGGAGTCTGCTCGGGATTCTTTCTCTCTCCCTCTCTCTGCCCTTCCCGCCCCCCCCCCCCGCCTCCCCGCTGCTCAAAATAAATAAACATTAAAAACAGTTAAAAAATGAAGAGTCTAAAAAGTTGTATGGGGCGCCTGGGTGGCTCAGCCAGCTGAGTGTCTGACTTCAGCTCAGGTCGTGATCTTGCGGTTCATGAGTTCGAGCCCCGCGTCGGGTTCTGTGCTGACAGCTCAGAGCCTGGAGCCTGCTTCGGATTCTGTGTCTCCTCCTCTCTCTACCCCTTGCCCGCTCACACTCTCTGTTTCTGTTCAAAAATAAACAGTAAAAAAAAAAAATTTTTAAGCTATAAAACCTTGAAGATGCAGTTTTTAAAACATTAAGCCTGAATAGCCCAAACACATTGCTTTGTATGGAGCATTGCTTTGTGAAGCCAGATTGTGACTTATATTGTGTCCGAGTCAGCTCATCAGGATAAAAATTAACGGAAAGGAAGAATAAAAGGGTTGAGGACCCTGGCTGAAAAGTCAAATTCATATATAGTTTCACAACAAAATGAAAATAAAGGAAACAGTCAATTTGGGGCATCTTGAAATATCTTTTGGAAACTGTAAGAGTCAAAATTAAATTTACCCAGTAGAAAGAGCTTCCTGATATGAAGACGCGTACTTGAAATCAGTGTTTTAACCTGGACTGTTATTTTGTCTGCCTGCTACTGGTATAAAAGACCCATAAAAATACGTGGGTTGAGAAATCAGAAAAAGCACAGATTGTCTTCTATTCTGGATTTGAGGACATGACCGGGGACACCACAGAAGTGCTCCCTCGGACTTGGGAAAGAAGGCATTTCTGATGTTTTCACAACACATCCGTATAGAAATGGAATGTACTTTTGAAAATGGATTGGCAGAGGATAGGGCTGGAGAACCCAGTGAGGTGTTTTTGTTTTGTTTTTGCTTTTTTGTCATTTGTGCTATGTATAATGAAGGTATTTATGTTTCAGGGTCCAGTGGAATTGGTCAACAGCCTTAAGTTTCCCGCTCACTCAAATGACACATGTTAAGAATACCAGGTACTAAATCGCAGTGGTTGAATTTACATAAAATCTTGAGAAACCCTTCAAGAGAACACACTGCTCTATGGATGATCACAGAACTTAAATACTAGAAACCAAAGGCTAGATCTGCCATGGTAATGGAAGGATAACTGGGAAATGTAATCGGGACCGTGATTGGATGAAAGTAGACCTATTGAATGGAAGCCATGGAGAAAGAGTTTGACATCCTATTGATCATGTTAGAGTTCTTGTATGAATTACTGTAGGTTATTGGGTTGAACCCTTGGAACCTGTGAACGTGACCTTATTTGGAAGTAGTCTTTGCAGATGTAATCAAGTTAAGATGAGGTCGTACTGGACTTGGGTGGTCCGTAATCCCATGACCAGGACCCTTATAGGAAGAGGGAAATTTGGGTACAGACACACACAGAAGGAAAACCATCATGTGATGATGGAGGCAGAGATTTGAAATGTGCTCCCATAAGCCAAGGAATGCCAAGAATGGCCAGCAACCACTATAAGCTAGAAGAAGCAAGGGAATATTCTTTCCTAGAAACTTGGGTGGGAGCGTGGCCATGTTCACGCCTTTATTTCCGGTTTCTAGCTTCCAGAAACGTGAGGGAATCGATTTCTGTCTTACGCCACCCAGTTTGTGTTACCTTGTTATGGCAGCCCTAGGGAAGGAAGAGAGTTACGTTCCTGGATTCTGGATGCAATGTCATAATGTCTATTAAAGTTCTAGAACAAGGGTGCCTGCCTGGCTGGCTCACTCAGAAGAGCATGCAACTCTTGATCTCGGTGTCGTAAATTCAAGCCCCACGTTGTGTGCAGAGATTAGTAAAACAAAAACAAAAACAAAAAAACAAAAAAAAGTAACTTTATTTAAAAAAAAATTTTTTTTTTTTAATGTTTATTTTTGGCAGAGAGAGAGAGAGAGAGACAGGGCATGAGTGGGGGAGGGGCAGAGAGACAGGAAGACACAGAATCTGAAACAGGCACCAGGCTCTGAGCGGTCAGCTCAGAGCCCGTCGCGGGGCTCGAACTCACAGACTGCGAGATCATGACCTGAGCCGAAGTCGGACGCTCAACCGACCGAGCCACCCAGGCGCCCCCAAAAAAAGTAACTTTAAAAAAAGTTCTAGAAAATTAATTCCGTTTTGTACAATGGAGTTCCTGCAAGGAAAACTTGTTTGAAATTTTGATCCCAATAATGATGAGTGGAAGGCATAAATAGAGAAATGTGTTCCCCGAGGTGCTGCATGGAGGGGGTGATAAGAGCACACAGGAGAGAGAAGTGCAAACCAATACGAAGGTTCTGGGAGGTTAGTATCCCAACTTACCTGTGGCCTGTAACAAATGGTAGGAACAGATGTAAAAGATTTTTTAAAGCTAGGATGATCGTCCATTCCAGTTTTCCTGGGACTGAGGGGCCTCTTAGGACATGAGACTGTCAGTGCTAAACCTAGGACAGTCCCAATCAAACCAGGACGAGTTGGTCACCCTATTAAAGCTGTGTACCGAGCAATAAAATGGTCAAGGAAGAGATTTTCTGCTGCTTGAGCTATATTAAGTAATGTTAATAGATGATGAGAGAAATCCCAATTCGTCACCTCTTCCCTGACGCCTGTGTTCTCGGTCAGTGAAAATTATTTTCACAGGGAAAAGGAGGGAACAAAAATGGCTGCGAGCAATTTGAACTTGGCGGAAAGACTGAGAGCACAGAACGGCATCAAATTGGTTCACCTTATATTCCTTCAGCATTTAATGCACCAGGCGCTATTTTTAAGTCCCGGGGATACAGAGTGAACTTGGCACCTTCGATGGAAGAGTCTAAAACCTGTCGCTGGCATGGTCTGTGCCTCTCCCCTCCCAAACCTGCCCGCAGAACCTCTGCAGCCCTGCTTCTCTGTAGTGCTTCTGTCCTCCCGGGATTCATGACTGTCAGGAAGGATTCGCAGGTCTGCAAGCGGCCCCATTAGTTCCTGTCTCCTCCCCTTTCAAATGCAAGAAGCTTCTCCCTCCAGTAGGTTTCACTCCGGTTCAGAGCCCCAACCTGCACTGTGGTCTTTGAATCTGAGTCACCCACTTCCTTTAACACCTGCTGAAAACTCACCTACTTTTGAAATTTTTTTTAATGTTTTATGTATTTTTGAGAAAGAGAGAGAGAGAGAGAGGCAGGGGCAGAGAGCGAGGGAGACGGAGGACCCAAAAAGGGGGCTCTGTGCTAACAGCAGCAAGCAGGGTCTCAAACTCACAAACCACGCGATCATGACCTTAGCCAAAGTGGGCCACTCGACCAGACTGAGCCACCCAGGCGCCTCTCACCTACTTTTGTCAATGAGACATTGATAAGCGTAGATTTCAGGTGCTGTTCCCACTTACACAGGGATGTAACCGTGTGCAGGGATGGTTATGTTAATTAGCTCGCCTGTAGTAATCCTTTCGCTATGTTGTATACCTTAAGTACAATTTTTATTTAAAAAAAAAAAAAAAGGGAAATTCTGGGACGCCTGGGTGGCTCAGTTAAGCATCCGATTTCGGCTCGGGTCATGATCTCATGGTTCGGGAGTTCAAGCTGCGACTGGGGCTCTGCACTGAAAGCACAGAGCCTGCTCTGGATTCCCTGCCCCTCCCCAGCTCCCTCCCCCTCTCTCTCAAAAATAAGTAAATAAAAACATTTTTTTTTTAAAAAAAAAAAGGCAAACGCCCTTCCTCCAAGAACGAGGTTTTCTTGATCGAGTTCACTCTGATCACTCGTATTATTTCATACCTCTGTGTTCTTGCATACTTTATTAAGTATACTCATTATAACTGCTATGATTAAAATTGTAATTATGGGTTCGGTCTCCAGTCCATGTGGTGTTCGCCAGTTGTAGGGTTATGTACTCGGTGGGAATCAGGGTGTGGGTTGCCAAAAGGTAGGGTGATGGTCTCTGCTCACTTGTGTTTTATCTTGTACGTGCTCTTAATGACTTCCTCCCGAGAGAAGAGGTAGGATTTATAATCTCTAGGGGAGTCCGGTGAGGACTGCCTAGTTCTTGGGGCTGATCCTTTGAAGCGATGAGAATTTGCTCACCCGGGGACTGCTTGGCCACACAGGAAGGCTCCAAGAAGCCCCTCCCGTGACCTCATGCCAGTCTCCAGGGCTCAAATGAATGAAATCTTCAGGGCGATGGCAGATACCTCATCACTGAACGGCTGTGATGGCCACCAAAACCGTGTACTTTTCGTTAGCATCGCTCTATTGAAGGCTTAAGTTCCTGTGCCTGCCGTCGGCAGGTTTTGATGAACATGTAAGAATTAGAGGTTGCACTATCTTCCTCATCACAGATCGGGTGGTGGAAATTAGACATAAACCAAAAGCATCTCAAATTTTAAGAGACAACAGCGAGATTGATGCGATCTTTTGCCAAATCTTAGAATAATTTTGTTTCAGTTTATCTGTTTTTGAGACACACAGAGACAGCGCAAGTGGGGCAGGGGCAGAGAGAGAGAGAGACAGAGAGAGACAGAGAGCCCATTGCGGGGCTCGAACTCATGAAACTGTGAGATCATGATCTGAGCTGAAAGCAAGGGTCGGACGCTTAACCGACTGAACCACCCAGGTGCCCCTTAGAATAATTTTTTTTTTTATTTTTATTTTTTTAAATTTTTTTTTCAACGTTTTTTATTTATTTTTGGGACAGAGAGAGACAGAGCATGAACGGGGGAGGGGCAGAGAGAGAGGGAGACACAGAATCAGAAACAGGCTCCAGGCTCCGAGCCATCAGCCCAGAGTCTGACGCGGGGCTCGAACTCACGGACCGCGAGATCGTGACCTGGCTGAAGTCGGACGCTTAACCGACTGCGCCACCCAGGCGCCCCTAGAATAATTTTTTTTTTAAAGCAAAGTTAGTAACTACATGTAATTAGATGCAATGATCGCTAGGAAGCCTAGATCCAATCTAGGCTTACTAAAAATAAGTTATACCAGTATAACCTAAAACCCTTTGATATCAGGCAAATTCACGAAGCAAGTGAATCTGAACCTCAGTGAGATGTGTTTTGATATTTGACTAGGTATGGAGTGAGATATATGTGTGGGGGGGAATGGAGAACTGTGTCTACTTGTTAGTACAATCGGGAATTATTAGCTTCTTTAATGCCCATACCCGAAGGGACTGATTAATAAACTGCTATTCTAAATAGAGATTTCCAATGAAGAATCTGACCTCAGCCTGATCTTTCCAACAACTTATGAAAGGCCTGCACGTTGTATAGAAGGGCACACTTAGAAAATCTGTGCATGCGAGATCATTAGGACGTTTCGTAAATACATCGAGTGATAGAATCAAGGTATGTGATGTGAATATACCGGGTCAATGGCCACTTGTAACAAGATACAGTTTAACGCTGATAAATAGCAGGTTGTATACTTACATTCAGAAAGCCAACTGAATGCGTATTCATTTGGGGAAAGACTGCAGCCTCTGAGAATAAGATCAGAGAATGTTTGCTCTGATCAGTATCAGTATTGCTAAGAGAGCTAATGCAACCCTAAGGTATAGCCATGGAATATAGCCATACCATAGCCCTAAGGTATAGCCAGGGCGCGTGGGTGGCTCAGTCAGTTGAGCATCCAGCTCTTGATTATAGCCCAGGTCATGATCTCACGGTTCGTGAGTTCGAGCCCCACATCGGACTCTGTGCTGACAGTGCAGAGCCTCCTTGGGATTGTCTCTCTCCCTCTCTCTGCCCCTCCCCTGCTCACTTGCTCTCTCTGTATTTCTCAGAATAAATAAATAAACTTAAAAAAAAAAAAAAAAAGAGGTCCAGGGGTGCCTGGGTGGCTCAGTCGGTTAAGCGTCCGACTTCGGCTGGGGTCACGGTCTCGCGGTCCATGAGTTCGAGCCCTGCATCGGGCTCTGTGCTGACAGCTCAGAGCCTGGAGCCTGCTTCGGATTCTGTGTCTCCCTCTCTCTGACCCTCCCCCGTTCATGGTCTGTCTCTCTCTGTCTCAAAAATAAATAAACGTTAAAAAAATTAAAAAGAAAATAAAAAGAGGTCCATATCTCATATTCTTTTGTGCTTAACAGGACAAATCTGAAGTACTGTGTTCAATTCTGGGCCCTACCCTTTAAGTGAATCTTTCCTTCTCATTCTACACCTCCAGGCAACATTTTCAATTCCACCCGAAATCAGTAATTTCCAAATCTACATCTCCGGCCGGAAACTCTCTTCGGTTCCCACAACTGCGCTTCTCCAACTGCTTACCAGGTGCCTCTAGTTGCTTGTGTTTTTGGCATCTCAAATTTGAGACCTCAAAAATCAAAGTCCTCATTGTCACCTCATATGTCACCATGTACTACCACGCCACTGCTCGCGTGATAAAACCTGTTTTCCCGTGCGTGTTTTTATTTTTTTCATGTTTGCTTATTTATTTGAGAGAAAGAGAGAGAAAGGAGCACAAGCGGGAAAGGGGCAGAGAGAGAGGGAGACACAGAATCCAAAGCAGACTCCAGGCTCGGAGCCATCAGCACAGAGCCCGATGCGGGGCTTGAACTCACGAGCTGTGAGATCGTGACCTGAGCCACAGTCAGACGCTTAACCAGCTGAGCCACCCAGGTGCCCCTTCCCATGAGTATTTTTAACCTCTGATAATGGCACCTGTCTGCTTTAACCTGAAACCTGGGAACCATCCTTGATTTCTTTTAATTCTCCCCCATACACCCATACACTTGCCATTTGCTATCATTTATAATCTCACAGGATCTCTTCAGTCCCTCTACTTTTGCTATCGCTGCCTGTCACTCCCTAAATTTCAGGCTTTGGATCGTTGTTTCTCAGATTAGCTCCAATTCCACGAACCCCAAATCTCCCTAATAACTCTGTGCTTTTGCAATTTCCCATGTTTACAGTTACCGTAAATACACGTATCGCGTCTCTCGGGCTATGTCCAAGGGAGAAAAAACCCGTATTTGCCATCGGTGTGCTCACGGTTTAGGGGAAGAAAAAGCCATGGAAGTTATTATAACATAACAAGTCAAGTGTAAAGAGGTCTCGTGGAGGTGCACAGGAGAAACTGACCTTCGGTCCAGGCTGGGTGGGGAGTTTTCTTGGGAGAGATGAGACCTGAATTCAGAGGGAATAGGAATGAGCTATTTTGGAATTCCTGGTGGGGGGTATAGAACGGATAGGTGTATGTGGGAAAACTCAAAACGTCTGGTATTGACATATGGTACAGCTCCCGAGAGAAAGCTGACCGTAGAGGAGTCTGAACAGTTAGGGAGGCTCCTGCTGATATTGACCTGATAACTTGGGGCATTATTTTACAAGCAGCAGTGAGCCATAAAGTGATTTAATGAGGAAAAAAGATCTCAACAGTATTTGTAATTTTAGTGGTTTTTAATAGCAATGTTTCATACTTAAGCATTAGCTATTTTTAACAGCCTCATTGCTATATCATTCACCCATTTAAAATCTACAATGCAGGGGCGCCTGGGTGGCTCAGTCGGTTACGCATCTGACTTCGGCTCAGGTCATGATCTCACGGTCCGTGAGCTCAAGCCCCGCGTCGGGCTCTGTGCTGACAGCTCACAGGTCTCCCTCTCTCTCTGCCCCACCCCTGCTCATGCTCTGTCTCTCTCTCTGTCTCAAAAATAAATAAAAACATTAAAAAAAATTTTTTTTTAATCTAAAATACTACAAGGCATCCGGCTGGCTTAGTCAGTTGAGCGAGAGCGACCAACTCTTGATTTTGACTTAACGTCACGATCCCATGGTCGTGGGATCTAGTATTTTAATCTAGTATGATCTACTATTTTAATTTTTTAAAGAAATTGCACTTTTCAGTTATTTTACTAGCGAGTGCTCTAGGATTTACCACATACATCATAATTTGTCCAAATCAACTTCCAATTTATTATACTAGCTTCGTTCCAGTAATATATATAAATGTTCCTCCTATATAGGTCTTATTCCTAGTTCCCTCTTTTTTGTGGTACTCTTGCTATACATATTATGTCTCATTATATGGCAAACAGCAATGCATTGTTAAAATTACTCCTTTGCCATCTGTAGTCATTTCTTTAGTCCAGTAAAGCTTTGTTCCTATTCACCTCCTTTGTGCTGTTGTTAGCAAATATATTACATATGTCACTTTATGTTGTAAGTCCAATGATACATTATACACAATTTATACAATTGTTTTTTTTTTAAAAAAGGAGAAAATATGCACTTGTCTTCTGTAATTACATAATTATCTTTACCATTAGTTACATTTTTCCCCCTCCCACCTTTAAAACTTTTTTTTTTAATTTTCTTTAAATCCAAGTTAGTTAGCATAGTGTAATAATGGTTTCAGGAGGAGAACTCAGTGATTCATCACTTACATAGAACACCCAGTGCTCATCAGAAGTGCCCTCCTTAATGCCCATCACCCATTTAGGCCACCCCACCCACCTCCCCTCTAGCAACCCTCAGTTCATTCTCTATATTTAACTCTCTTCTGGTTTGCCTCCCTCTCTGTTTGTTTTTTTAATTTTTTTTGAATGTTTATTTATTTTTGAGACAGAGGGAGACAGAGTGTGAGTGGGGGAGGGGCAGAGAGAGAGGGAGACACAGAATCCGAAGCAGACTCCAGGCTCTGAGCTGTCAGCATGCAGCCCGATGCGGGGCTCGAACTCACGAACCGGGAGATCGTGACCTGAGCCGAGGTCGGATGCTTAACCGACTGAGCCACCCAGGCGCTCCCTCCCTCTCTGTTTTTATCTTATTTTTCCGTCCATCCCTTCCCCTATGTTCGTCTGTTGTATTTCTTAAATTCCACATATGAGTGAAATCATATGGTATTTGTCTTTCTCTGACTTACTTTGCTTAGCAAAATGCATTCTAATTCCATCCATGTTGTTGCAAATGGCAAGACTTCATTGTTTTTGATTGCCGAGTAATATTCTGGTGTGTGTGTGTGTACGTATGTATATATATATATGTGTATGTATGTAATACATAATGCATATGTGTATAATCTAATACATACACATATATGTAATACATATGTATATAATACATATACGTATATATACATATATGTGTATATATATGTGTGTGTATATACACACACACACACACATATATACACACACACACACACCCACATCTTTATCCATTCATCAGTCAATGGACATTTAGGCTGTTTCCATAATTTGGCTATTGTTGATAGTACCCCCCCCCCCCCCCCCGCTTCTTTAATGTAGATTCAGATTACTTCCTGGACTCACTTGCTTTTAGCCTACAGAATTTTCTTTAAGTTTATTCCAGCAACAAATTCTCCCAGTTTCTGCTTATCAGGGAATGTCTTTATTTTGCTTTCATATTTTATTTTATTTCATTTTATTTATTTCTTTTTTTTTAATTTCTTTTCTTTAAGCTTTCCACCCAACATGGGGCTTGAAGTCATGACCCTGAGATCGAGGGTCGCATGCTCTGCCAACCGAGCCAGCCAGGCACCCCTGCTTTCGTATTTTAAAGGCTGCTTTGTTGGATACAGGATTCTTGGTTGATAATGTTTTCCCTTTGAGCCATTTGCGTAAGTTATCCCGCTCTCTTCTAAACTTGATTGTGTCTGCTGATAACTTAGCTGTCAGTGTTCCTGGGACTCCCTTGTAAGTAACGAGTCATTTTTCTCTTGCTGCCTTAAAGACTTACATTTAGTCTTTGGCTTTCGATATTTTCACTCAGCCTCTTTCTGAATGACACCTCTAGTCAGTGGCGGGATGGACAGCAGCCTTATGTACCCTCAACTTACCTCTCCTGGCGTGAAACTACCACATCCCAAGCCAGGACAGGAATGGTCGGGGCCCTAATATCTCAGTGTGCTGTACCCTAAGTGAAGTGTCTCTTTCATGGGTCCATGTTAGGCAGAAGGGAGCCCCAACCTCCCCACCACACTTTCTTTGGACTTGTCATCAGGTGGTTAGGGGCAGGATGAAAAACACTGATATCTGCTCCTTCTAGGAAAACAAACGTCCGAATATTGGGAGGAGAGGGAGTCTTGGGTTCTTGACTGAAGCAGGGTGTAGAGGAATCTCTGCCTTGCTGAGCTAGGATGGGGAGAGACGGGGTGATCTGGGTTCAAATACCAGTCTCTTACGTTTCTTGCTGACGTCTTAAGAATGTTTCCCTCCGTTAGACTAATTGTGTCCTGAGCAGTGGGAATTTTCTACCGTTGATTACGGTGTCTTTTGACCTAACACAGTGCCTAACACGTAGGAGGTGCAAAATCAATATTTGCTAGTGTGTGCAAGGACAGGGAATGCTGGTCTGTAAAAAGACGGCTGAAGGAAGTGAAAGTATTTATGAAAGAGAAAAGATCATCTCAAGAGTGCTCACCTGTCCTCAGGTATTGAGGGATGTGGAAGAGGGACCGAACTTGTGTTCATTGGCCTCTAATAGTAGACTGAACATAAGAAAGTGTCAGGAAAAGAGAATTTGCTTATTGTGAGAAATGGTTTAGCGAGCGATTTAACGCAAACGTCGTCAAACGAGTGGTCTTTTAGGTGGTGCCAATTTCCTGCTACTTAATGTCCAGTTACAAGATAAATGACCTGCTTGTGGAGGACATGTTACATAGCATTTACACATCAACTGTGTGACAGAATTTGGTGATCTTAAAAAAAAAATTAATATCCGGGAGATTTTAATGATTATGCTTCAAGATCCCATGCATTGTCAATTGGGTACAAGCTTCAACATCAAAAAAACCACAGATATGAAATCTTGGTCTCAGAAAAAAATATCAAAATACCATCTGGGTTCTCAGATTTAGCAAAGAAAAACGTAGGCTGCTTAGTTAAATTTGCATTTCAGATACAAACAAATAAGAGTTTACTATGTTTATCCCCCGTAATACTTGGGATATACTTAAACTTTAAAAAAAAATCACTTTATTTGCAATTCAGATTTAACTGGTTACCCTGAATTTTATCTGGCAACACTATCTGTCGTGTCATGTACCAGGTATTCGACTGCTATCGTTGACGGCGATATACGGGGTGAGTTTTTAATGTTGTGTCACAAGAAATGTTAGAACTTTCATGTTTCTATGTAAATAAGGGGTTCCATCTTCAGCTTATATTCTAAGGGAAAGTGAGTTGCCTCATTAAAAGTGGTTTATAATGCATCACCACCACCACATTGAGAGACTAGTATCCAGTCTAGAGAGATAAGACATGATCCATGTGGGGGCGCCTGGGTGGCTCAGTCGGTTAAGCGGCTGACTTCGGCTCAGGTCATGATCTCACAGTCTGTGAGTTCGAGCCCCGCATCGGGCTCTGTGCTGACAGCTCAGAGCCCGGAGCCCATTTCAGATTCTGTGTCTCCCTCTCTCTCTGACCCTCCCCTGTTCATGCTCTGTCTCTCTCTGTCTCAAAAATAAATAAACGTTAAAAAAAAAAAAATTAAAAAAAAAAAAAAAAGACATGATCCTTGTGGGTTTGAGACCCAACCGTAGCACCTCATTGAACCATATGCAGAGGCACAGGTGCCCTTAAAAATAGGTAGATAAAACACTCCATACGACACATGTGTAGTTTGAACACGTGTATACACAAAAGCAAAAGCTGATCATAGAAGCCTTGAAGTAAGAAATGGATAGGCCACTCAGTACATACCAGATTGCACGAGACGACTCAAGTACAACGGGTTAATCACCTCGATGTATAAAGAGCATCCCCAAACGAACAAGAAAAGGGAAGCTAGTAGAAAAGCGGACAAAAGATACGAACAGAGTTTGCGTAAAAACAGGTACGCAGGGCTTTGGTTTGTGATTCATCTTCTTTACTCATAAGGAAAGACTCTAATTAAAGTTATATCAACATGTCATTTATCACCTTTCAGAAGGAAATCAATCCCAATCCCAATCAATCATCAATCTGGTCATCTCTCCCGATATTCAAATGCACTCACTTCAAGGAACACACCTAAAGATGTATTCTCACAATGTGCGGAAGGAAATGCATATGGATAGATGTAGCTGTTTCCTGGTTGCAGCATTGTTTATAATGCCAAAAGCAATGCAAATGTCTACCATTAGGTGCTGGCTGAATACACTTTGGAACATAGTCCATACAATGGACTATGATACAGTTGTAAAAAGAATGAATCAGGAAGCTCTGTATTACGGATAAGGCCGGGTGGCCAAGATAAAGAGCTAAATGAGGGAGAAAAAGGAAGCAGAGAAGTGTGTTTAGCATGCTGCCGTTTTTATAAAAAAAAGAGAGACCGGGGCGCCTGGGTGGCTCGGTCGGTTAAGCGTCCGACTTCAGCTCAGGTCACGATCTCACGGTCCGTGGGTTCGAGCCCCGTGTCGGGCTCTGGGCTGACCGCTCGGAGCCTGGAGCCTGCTTCCGATTCTGTGTCTCCCTCTCTCTCTGCCCCTCCCCCGTTCATGCTCTGTCTCTCTGTGTCTCAAAAATAAATAAACGTTAAAAAAAAAAAAGAGAGACCAATAGAAATAATCATCGATGCTTGTATGTGGCTAAAACACCACCAGACAGCTACACAGGAAACTAAAAAGAGCATTCACCTCTTTGACAGTGGGTTTGGAAATTGAGAAAAGACAAAAAAGGAATGATCAGGAGGCCCTTCAAAGAACAAATATTTGTATCTAAGTTTTGCATCCTGTGAGTGCGCATTTTCGAAAATGTTTCGGGGGCGCCTGGGTGGCTCAGTCGGTTGAGCGTCCGACTTCGGCTCAGGTCACGATCTCACGGATCGTGAGTTCGAGCCCCGCGTCGGGCTCTGTGCTGACAGCTGGGAGCCTGGAGCCGGCTTCGGATTCTGTGTCTCCCTCTCTGCCTGTCCCTTCCCTGCTCATGCCCGCTCATGCTCTGTGTCTCTCTGTCTCTCAAAGATGAATAAACGTTAAAAAAAAATGTTTCAGAGGAGCACCTGGGTGGCTCTGTCGATTAAGCATCTGACTTGACTTTGGCTCAGGTGGTGATCTCACGGTTCATGAGTTTTAGCCTCACAATGGTCTCTGCCTTGACAGCGAGGAGCCTGCCTGGGATTCTCTCTCCCTCTTTCTCTATCGCACCTCCACTCGTGCTTTCTCTCTCTCTCTCTCTCTCTCGAAATAAATACATTTTAAAAAATCTAAAAAAAAAAATGTTTCAGAAAGAGTTATGTGAGCACTGTAATTTTTTATAAGGAACCCTTTTAACTATAACCCCACAGACGTATCTGTCTAGAAACAGGGACATTATATCGGGCTAGATTGTTGCATTGCCAGTGGTATTTGTTAGCAGTGGTTAGAACTCATGCGTTTATTCACTTTTTAATTTTTTTAATGTTTATTTAAAATTTTGTAATGTTTATTTTTGAGAGAGACAGAGCGAGAGAGTGTGAGCAGGGGAGGGGCAGAGAGAGAGGGAGACACAGAATCGGAAGCAGGCCCCAGGCTCCGAGCTGTCCGCGCAGAGCCCGACGCGGGGCTCGAACTCACAAACCGCGAGGTCATGACCTGAGCCGAAGTCGGACGCCCGACCGGCTGAGCCACCCAGGCGCCCCTCTCCTTCCCTCTTCATTTGCACATGCCATCTCTACTAATCTGTCACTTTCTGTGTATATGCACACACTTGCGAGCATGCACATTTGCATGGAATCGCTCATGCTTGCTTCCGTGTTCTGTGAATCACGATTGGGGGTATCAGCCTACGTAAACTTCCATTTTCTCTCTTATTATGCTCCGTGGGATCCGTGTTGTAGCAAGTAGATGTCGACAATGTGGTTGTCAGACGGAGAGGGTGGGGAGGGATGAGCAAAATGGACGAAGGGGAGCGGGAGATACAGGCTTCTAGTTGTGGAATGAATACGTCGTGAGAATAAAGTGCGCGGTTTAGAGAATACAGTCGATGGTATTATATCGTCGTATGGTGACAGATGATAGCCGCACTTGTGGTGAGCCGAGCGGGAGGCCTAAGCTTGCGGAATCACTACGTTGCACACCTGAAACTAACGTAACGCGGTGCGCAAACTATGCTTCAATTAAAAAATGCACGGATCTTGACTGTTGGGATTGCCTTTGTTAGTGGGGCAAATGCGAGCTTTTAAGTGGGTCCATCAAATAGAGAACAAGAGTGTTGAGAGAGATCAAACAGCTAACAGTATATGACGGACAGTGGATTGATGTTAGCTCTTACGTTGTTTTTTTTTTTTTTTTTGCTTCAGCCCAAGGATCGTATTCTGAAATTAGGGACAGTTTTAACCGTGGAATTTCTGGCAGCAGTGTGTAGGTAGTAGGGAAGGTAATTCTGGGGGGATAGGCAAAGAGCAGGGTCAATTTTTTTTTTAATGCCTATCAGGTTCACCTAGGTCGGTGCCTCTCTGAAAGGTCAAGCCTTATCGACCTCACCTTTTATTCATCTGTTTACTCAAGATACAAAAAAAGAAAGAAAGAAAGAAGGAAAGAAAGAAAAGAAAGAAAGAAAAGGAAAGGAAAGAAAGAAAGAAAGAAAGAAAGAAAAGAAAGAACGAAAGAAAAGAAGAAAGGAAGAAAGAAAGAAAGAAAGAAGAAAGAAAGAAAAGAAAGTGAAATCCCCAATGGGGGCAGGCTATAGGCCTCTTATTTCTTGTCATTACTCAGGATTGCTAATAAGAGGAAGGTGTGGGATCTTGTTCCAGGGCACGCTAAAAGATGGTTTCAATGTCTTTTTGTTTTTTTTAATGCTGATTTATTTTTGAGAGAGACAGAGACAGGATGCGAGCGGGTTAGGGGCAGAGAGAGGGAGGCAGAGAATCCGAAGCGGGCTCCAGGCTCCGAGCTGTCAGCTGTCGACACAGGGCTCGAACTCACGAGCTGTGAGATCGTGACCTGAGCCGAAGTCGGACGCTCAACCGACTGGGCCACCCAGGCGCCCCGGTTTCAATGTCTTAATCAGGTGGAGAGGAAGAAAAACTGAACAGGATGCATAGAAGACGGAAGGTAGGTGGGTAGAAGCCATCATCTGGGAGATCTGTGCATTAGGAGAGACCGTAGCACCCATTATTCTCTTCTTCACAATTCCTTGCGCAGCCAGAAGGCTGGGTGTGCAGCTCAGAGAAAGCTCCTGAGCAAGGCATGAAGCAGGTTAGTTGAGGGATTGTGGGTAATAACAACAATACGTGACAACTAGCACGTCCTTGCTACGTGAAGACATTCTGTTAAGTGCATTAAATGTACCGTCTTGGGGCGCCTGGGTGGCTCAGTTGAACGTCCGACTTCGGCTCAGGTCACCGTCTCAGCGTTCGTGAGTTCGAGCCCTGCGTCAGGCTTCGTGCCGACAGTGGGGAACCCGCTTGGGATTCTGTCTCCCTCTCTCTCTGCCCCTCACCCCCTCATGCTTTTTTTCTCTCTCTCTCAAAATAAATAAATACTTTTAATTTTTAAAATCTTATTTAGTCTTCCTAATGACCCAACGAGGCATGTTGGATTATTACTTTAATTTTACAGCTTTGCCAACTGAGGTTCCCAGTAATTGAGTTATGTGTACAAAGGCTCAAAGCGAGTCAGCAATCGTTATGATAGGAACCAGGAAAGAGGATTCTAGACCCCAAGCTCCGCAACTTTAAGGACCAAAGCCAACACTTGGGACTCAGTCCTGGGATGGCAGTGACTGGTGAAAAGTACAATCTGGAGGCAAACCGGCACCTAGTGTCTGCAAGGCACAAAGTCATGGGCGTATCTGGAAGCCATGGAGAACTAGGAAACAATTCCGAGGCCCCTAACTTGGGACTGGAACTCAATTTGAGGCCGGTCGTTTACTCCTAAGTCCCCCTGGCTGTTGGGGTTGATATTACAGATAGATTGTCTGTCTCAGGGAGGAGGTGGGGCATATCTGGGCCTAATCAAAGCAGCAATAAAATTCAGCTTTAAGGAACAGAGGGAAGGAGAGGCAAACTGATGGAGCAAAAAGCCTTGTTTCCCAATCTATTGCAAGTTGTTGTTCTGTTTTGTCTCGTTTTCTTTTCTCTACGGAAAGGGTTGGCTGCATTTTCTTTTGTCTGGAAGTTGGGTTGGGCTGTATTTGTCATTCACGTTACATTATCTTCCTTTGGGTCTGGATAGTCGTGCTGGAGAATGACTAGATCTCTCAGGCCGTCAAGGCACCTTGAGTAAGCATCTTAGAATTTGTTCAACGGGACCCCCCCAAAGACCCGAAAGGCTCAACATTCGTTCTGGAAATGAATACCACCCAGGGGCACCTGGCTGGCTGGGTCAGTAGAGCACATGACTCCTGATCTCCCGGGTCGTGAGTTCGAGCCCCATGTTAGGCATAGAGCTTACTGGCAAAAACAAAACAAAACAAAACAGAACAGTGAATATCACTCAGAAGCCTCCAGGGATGCCCAAATCTGTCTCAGTGCAAGCACTCCTGTAAGGTAGATTTGTGGTCCTCTAGCTCCCACCCAACAGGAGCAGCGGCTGAAAAGGCAGCTGTGGCTTTCCCTTACCGTGAATTGCCGAAGGCCACAGACATTTCCGGAAGAGATTGTGAATTACGTATCAGCGCACCGACTGGCGTCGATCTAACTCGGAACCGTCTGTGCCTCCGCCTTAACCATTAGCACCTCTTTGTAGATACTGATGGGACTTTCCACCACCGGTAAACAAGCCAGGGGCATGAGTCCGCACATTTGCCTTTTCTATGTTTGGATGAGCGGTGAGTATAAAAATAAACATTAATGTAGGACTGGAGTCAACGTGAGCCTTTTTTTAGGTTGCGTGCTGTAGCACAAAGGCAGGCTGAAATCAGCACAGTTCCAAACCCCGCAGGAGTCCTGTGCTGTCACTTGTTCAGCAATCAGCTAATGGGCAGACCTTGCACAATAACTTGCTCGCTAAGGACATTCGCACGTTGCACAGAACACCAGGCTCTGCGCGATGAAAGACAAAAATGAGACAACCACAAGAGCTGGGGACTTCAGGTATCTCTCTTCCTGGGCACGCTTTCCGTTTTCCGTTTTCCGAATCCACACACGTTGTCGTCTTTGACAGTGGCCGGGAGAAGTAACACTATTGATGGGTACTTTGGTCAGTTTATCCAGGAAGAAGCTCAGCCCCCATCTCCCCTTTGCAGGGCCCTCTTGATGGATTCAGAAATCAAGTGTACTGTGAAGGTTATCGGTCAGCTGGATGTTCTTATGGGACAGAAAAAAAAGGAGTCACGCTGATGGATGAGTCAGGAAAGACGTCCACAACGATCACTCACTGCCTGCGGGCAGCCAAGAAAAACCACTGCGTACAGCGACCTAAACTCTGTAACATAAATTTGAAGGACCTTCAATTGTCAACTGGTTTTCCAACCAAGAAAAAAAACAAAAAAACAAAAAACCAAAAAACAAAAACAAAGAAAAAAAAAAGGAAAAAACCCACACTACTCTATTCAAACACAAACACTCCAGATGAAATTTTTCCTGAGGTAATCTGTTCCTTAAAGATAATTTCCTGATCAGATCCCAGTGTCTACTTTCTAGAATAGAGCGATAGAGTCCCTGTGTGGAATGCAGGTTTGTGTGTGATATAGCCGTGCTTTATTTCTGAGTTCAGATTCAGATGGTCTATATTCAAATCCCAGCAAACAATTTGCTAGTTTTTTTGATGTTTTTTGTTGTTGTTGTTTTTCTGAGAGAGAGAGAGAGAGAGAGTGAACAGGAGAGGCGCAGAGAGAGAGGGAGGCACAGAACCCGAAGCAGGCTCCAGGCTCCGAGCTGTCAGCACAGAGCCCGACGCGGGGCTCGAACCCACGAACCGTGACATGGTGACCTGAGCTGAAGTCGGACGCTTAACGGACTGAGCCACCCAGGCGCCCCAACAATTTACTAGTTTAGCAGTGGCAGTGCCCTTATCACGGCTTTCCCCTGCCCGTAATGACCATCAACTAATGGTAAGCCCCTTCAATAATCTAAGATAATGGTTTACCTTGCCAACAAAAGGTCAAGACCGGTCCCTTTCCTCTTCCTGTTGTGTACCTCTAAACCCCTTTTACAGAAATGCTGGAGTTCTTGTGAGACCTTGGTCAAGGTACTTAAACTTTCATTCTGAAAAAGGTAATGACTGACCAACCTAAGTTTCAACGTAGAGAGATTAAATCAAATGCTTATATATAAAGAACTTACCATAATTTTTGAACTTTATTCACCATTCATTAAAGGCAGCTTGTTATCACCTTTCAAAATGAATAGCACCGGGGCGCCTGGGTAGCTTAGTCGGTTAAGCGTCCGGCTTCGGTTCAGGTCATGATCTTGCAGTTCATGAGTTCAAGCCCCGCGTTGGGCTCTATGCCGAGAGCTGGGAGCCTGCAGCCTGCTTTGGATTGTGTGTCTCCCTCTCTCTCTGCCCCTCTCCTGTTCACACTCTGTGTCTCTCTCAAAAATAAACATTAAAAAAATACCTAAAATGAATAGCACTAATATTTTCATAACAACAATACAATGTTTTTTTTTTAATTTTGTTTTAAGGTTTATTCATTTTTCAGAGACAGACAGAGCGTGAGTGGGGGAGGGGCAGAGAGAGCGGAAGACGCAGAATCCAAAGCAAGTTCCAGGCTGTGAGCTGTCAGCACAGAGCCTGACACGGGGCCTGAACTCACGGACGGCGAGATCATGACCTGAGCTGAAGTCGGCCGCTTAACCGACTGAGCTACCCAGGCACCCCTACAATTTGTTTTTATTATTGGTTGTGCTTAGCTTGACTCAAAGGATTGCCTGCCTCCTGGCCTTATGTTACTTCTTGAATTTTTTTTTTTCTTTTTTGGTTCTGATGGTATTTTATACCGCATAGGAGACATCCAGTACTGAAACTGAGCAATTAAGACTTACTGCATGTACATTTTGTAATGCTTCATATTAAGAATCACTATGTGCTTGGGGGGGGGGGGGGGCGCCTGGGTGGCTCAGTGGGTTAAGCGTCCGACTTCGGCTCAGGTCATAATCTCATGGTTTGTGAGTTTCAGCCCCGCATCAGGCCCTCTGCGGTCAGTACAGAGCCTGCTTCAGACCCTCTGTCTCCCTCTCTCGCTGCCCCCTCTTCGCGTGCGCACGCTCGCTCTCATAAATAAATAAACAACATAAAAAAAAAGAATTGCTATTCGTTCAATCACGGCAAATATGTATTTATTCCCTGCTATGTGCCTGCCTCTGCGCTGAGGGGTGTCGTGTGAGGCCAGGCTTGATTTGTCTAATGGCGTTAAGATGGAAAAGACTGAAAGGGTCGGGACCAGGAGACTAGCCGTCTCCCTTGGATTGGAGTCGATGCTGGTGGGGCAAACACAAACTGAGGTTCTAAAAAGAGGTCCGGTCCAACACACGAAACATGATAATCGGGAGACTACAGGCAAATAGTTCAGTACCACGGTCAACATCAGAGAATCCATCAGGGAAGCAATCAAGTAGGTGAGCCAACGGCAGCAGTAAGCACTCTTGGGTCAACAGAAAGTCAACAGTTGAGGCAGAGCATTGGAAGAAGGGGTGTCTGTTACATGACCATGTAACAGACCGTGTCTGATTATACCGTCCCAGTCACCAACCCAGAATACACTATCTGGCACTAGTCCCTGATTTTGAGCAGGCAGAATAGAAGAAGAGATATGGATTCTGAAGCCAGATGAATCTGGTTAAAACACCATGTCTGTCCCTTATTTGCTAGATGACGTTAGATGCATTATATAATCTCTCTGAGTTTTGATTTCCTTATCTCTAAAATAGAAGTGATAACAGGGCGCCTGGGGGGCTCAGTCAGTCAAGCATTCAACTTCGGCTCAGGTCACGATCTCGCGGTTCACGGGTTCGGGCCCCACGTCGGGCTCTGGGCCGACAGCTCAGAGCCTGGAGCCTGTTTCGGATTCTGTGTCTCCCTCTCTCTCTGCCCCTCCCCTGCTCACGTTCTCTCTCTCTCTCTCTCTCTCTCTCTCTCAAAAATACACGTTAAAAAATTTTTTTTAAAGAAAATCGAAGTAATATACATAATGCTTCCAAATTGTACTGAGGATTAAAGGAGCTGGACTGTGGCATTTAAATGGGACTTCTCTCTTATTATTAATGTTTACTAAAGTTGTGGATAGGTAAGAGGAGTTCCAGTTTTGAGCTATGGGTTTGAAGGTCTTCGTGGGAAGGAAACCGGCAAAGGCAAACAGAGCTTCGGTCCTAGAATTATGGTCCTAGGCTGATTACAAGACAGGAAACTGTATTCAGGTGCAGGGAAAAAATAGAAACAGGCAGCAAGTACTAGAACGAAAGGTGGCCACTTTGTCCATGAAAAACAAGTTAGAAACCCAATCATCAGAACCAGCGCACGAGGGGGCACCTGGGTGGCTCAGTCGGCCGAACGTCCGATTCTTGGTTTGGGCTCAGGTCATGATCTCGTGGTTTGTGGGATCAGGCAGAGCCTGCTTGGGGTTCTGTCTCTCCTTCTCTCTCTGCCCCTCCACCATGCAGGTGCATACACGCACATGTTCTCTTTCTCTCCCAAATAAAATTAAAATAAAAATACTTACTGAGCTTGGCTTCACGCTAGGAACTGAGAATCCAACATGGTCACCGGCCCCATGAGGTTTACACTCTACGGAGGGCATTGGAACGGCACAGGGAATTTGGTCAACGGTGCTGTAACAGTGCCGTATTGGTGACGGACGGTGGCTACGTTCGCACCGAGCAGAGCAAGATGTATTCAGAGGTTGAATCGCTACGCTGTACCCCCCAAATTAATGTAATGTAATGTAATGTAACGTAATGTAATGTAAGCTTCAATTTTTGTCTTATTTCTTAAATGTTTATTTACTTTTAAGAGAGAGAGAAGGCGACAGAGGATCCAAAGCAGGCTCTGTGCTGAGAGCAGAGAGCCCAATGCAGGGCTCGAACTCACGAACCCCAAGATGACGACCTGGGTCGAAGTCAGACACTTAACCCACTGCGCCCCTAAACTTTCGATGTTTAAAAAAGGCAAAAAGATGGGGCGCCTGGGTGGCGCAGTCGGTTAAGCGTCCGACTTCAGCCAGGTCACGATCTCGCGGTCCGTGAGTTCGAGCCCCGCGTCAGGCTCTGGGCTGATGGCTCGGAGCCTGGAGCCTGTTTCCGATTCTGTGTCTCCCTCTCTCTCTGCCCCTCCCCCGTTCATGCTCTGTCTCTCTCTGTCCCAAAAATAAATAAAAAACGTTGAAAAAAAAAATTAAAAAAAAAAAAAGGCAAAAAGAAAAAACAACAGTGAACCAATAGAATGTACAATAGAAACAGGAAAACCTCTCTGGGGGGGTCACACTGAAGCGGAGTCGTAAAGAATAGGAAAGGACCAACCACGAGAATAATTCAAGAACGGTGCAACTTTTGGGGCGCCTCTGGCTCCGTCGGTTAGGAGTCTGACTCTTGATTTCCGCTCAGGCCATGATCTCACGGCCCCCGAGTCAGTCTCCGTACAGCGTGGAGCCTGCTTGGGATTCTCTCTCTGCCCCTCCCTCCCTCACGCGCTCACAGGCGCATGCTCTCTCTCAAAATAAACTTAACAAAAGAACATTACAATTTTTTCTAGGACTTGAGTTGTTAAGACAGAACCCCACCGTATACTTGTTGTATTGTGTGCAGAATTTATTATTCTAAGATATAATAACGATGCCATTTTCTCATGTCAAGGATAAACCTGAGGGCCCATCCGAACGTCAGGCGGCTTATGGGCTCAGGATGTGTTGCCCCTAGCGTTTCAAGGGAACTCAGAAAAGTTGCTTCTTACGGTGTTTTATATTAGATTAGGCTACCTGTCCGTGCAATACACTGAGAGCATGTAGCCTTTAATGAAGCCGAACAACTTATTCTTTGAATGCCTGGCTTATAGTTGGGGCGGCGTTGTATCTTCAGGGGTATAATCAAACCTTTTTGTCTTAATGCCTCTTCCCTCCCTAAGGAGACCCACGTGAATTTGGAGAACGAGTTCCTGTGGTCTTTATTTTGCTTTGTTTGTGTTCTCCGCAAAGGGCGAGGGGACGACCGAGGATTTTGGAGACAGAACTTCGTACTTTAAATTATGGTGTCTCCACGCGGACAGGGATCCTTGGGAATGTTTTTTGCTTCAGTTCTCAGGCCGGTCAAGTTTGCGGTTGTTCCTGTGCAGTTGCTGTTCACGGCAGGGAGTTGGACGGATCTGCGAGGGTCCTAGGCGTGGCCTTGCAAACATCTTTGGTGAATTTGATTGCTTGGCCTGGGAAGTAGTAGCACAAACTTTGAGCTGTCCATGTGGCTTAGGATACAGCCTCCTTTGTGAGAACTCAACGAAGGTGTAAATGATTCCGTTACTTCTCTGAGTGACTTCGGGTTGCCGAGCGGCTCGGTTCGGTGCTCCTGGCCTGCTGAATTTTCCGTCTATTGTTAAAGTCGTGTTACAGTAGCAGTTTTAGTCCTTCGCTGGAGCCAGGTTATGTATCAGCAGAGGATTGAGGAAGAGTGAGTAAAGAGAACAAAAATGGCGGGAAGTGAGAACGTTGATGAAATTAAGTATATAGGAGAATATTTGTGTGTACAAAGGAGGCCATTATGTGGGAGCCCCCTGGCTGTTTCTAGACATTTGGGACCTTTGCCAGTTCAGGCTTTATCCCACCTTAGGAATCATATGCGGGGATCACATTTCAAAATCAATTTCACCGATTTACTTTATAAACTGTGGCGTGCCGGGAAATGTTTAACAACTGGCTGGGGGTGGGGCGGAGTGAGGGAGGCTAATTATAGAATTCACTGATTTCTATGGTCTCAATACTTCCGTGCTGGCTACATGTAAGCCGGGAGCATAACCTCCTTGAACAGAGTTAGGAGGAGAGGTGCACGATCAGATTTTCAGAACACTGTTGATTCTGCTAAAACACGGTGGTAGGTGGCCCCGAAACTGGTATTTACTTCCAAATAATCCCTGTCTCAGGCTCTGCTTCCAGAGGACCCAACATGAGAAAGCCCCCAACACTGCCTTGATCATTTAGATCATTGCGAAAACGAATTGATGACATTTACCAAGCTCCTATTGTGAAGCGAACACCAAGCTGGGGTGCGATTTGTATTTATATCGTTTCACGTAATTCGCACAGCAACCTATGGTAGATTGATTATTCCCCTTTTATATACGAGAGGTCCAAGGCTTAGAGAAATGAATTCGTTTGTCTGGTGTCACGCAGTGTTTAGATGGCATAGTTGGGATTCGGGAGCACAGTTCTGTCTGGTTTCAATGCCTCCGTGTTCTGTGAAGTGTTCACAAGGCGTGTGGGCCTACATTTTCTAGGTTACTGCTTCAATTTTTGCCTTTCCTTAATCATTCGGCAGACACAGAGTCAGCGTCGGGGCCGGCGAGTTGTCTCATTAGCTCTCCATCTGAGCTTTCCAAGTTTTCTCTTCACACACAATATGTTAGTCCTGCCCACATGCCTTGACCTGCCTGGCTGTCCTGGCTCTCTCTCCATTAGAGAAGGCAAATACAATTAGACTTTTCATCACACAATTGCCATCTGCTCACAAATGCCTTTTTAGCCGTTCGGGATCCAAGGGCACTTTGCAAACCAGCATTCAGCTACCAGGGAGATGTCTGAGCGCCATGATGCTCTGTACCAAAGCCATGTTGTCTGAATATGCGAATTAGGAAGGCCGGAGTCTATCGTGCCCTCATTAGGTGGCCATGAGGGGCATTTCCTGCTTTATTGTCCAGAAGAAAAACAACCGTATATAGAAACTGCTGCTCTCTTTAGTTCCCCAACAACGCTTTTGTTTCCTCTCCCTCCTTGCCCTCAGACCTATTTAAGCTTATATAAAAAAAAAAAAAAAACCTTAATTTTCTGACCGAGAGCTCAGCATTTCATCAAGAATGATCTTGTCGCTGGTGCTTTATCAAAGGGTGGATGGTTTGACCTTCAAGCATGAGTGAAAATCATTGAATTCAAGAACATGTCAATAAGCAATACACCCAGGCCTTGTACGTTTAATAGCATCTATCAAACATTTTCCCTTAAGAATTTGCTGACCTTCCTGTAAGAGAGTGTTGTCTGAAACACCCAGGTTCTACTCATCACACGGATCAGGAAGATTGACGTCCGCTCATCTTGCTACCTGGTAAATTAGGTCAACAATTAGTACAAGCAGAAGTGAAGTTTCTAAGTCTACCCTTTTGTATTGTGTTAAGCAGTGTCTCAGGTCCCCTTTTAGATCCCAGAATATTATATTTGCATGCCTTCCTTTGGGATCACCAAGGGGAAAAGTCAGGCGTTAGCGATTCGGTCTTGATTCTATCTTTGTTTCAGTATCGAGGATCAGTAAATAAAGGGATAAGTCAATTTGACAGTATTAAACATTTAACAGTAAAATACGTTTTAATGAGCTAGTCATTGAATTATTTTGTAGTTGTCCTCCTATGGAAAATGTCACGGGACTTTTACAACGTGCAGCTCTTAATTTCATGAGATAGGCAGCTTGTGAGAATGGATTTTCTTTAAAATCTAGGCTTTTCTGATTCAGATTAATTGTGAACCTTTGGCGGAGAGAACTGTTACCTCCTGAAAAAAACGTGCTCTCCTTTTTCTGGGGGAAAGACAAGGAATTCCAAATGCTTTAAATGAACATTTAAAACCCAAACTATAACTACTTCCTAAATACCTAATGAGCTATCATACGTGATGATGAAATTCATACAAATCAATTCTACTGGCCTCGAAAATGGAAAAGGAAATCTACCCCAAATAGAAGCATGACATCAACCCATATTGAAGGTTTCCTGATTAATAGGTTATAAATTTTGATGAGATTCACAGGGCTGTCTGTACGGTGTACCAATTTCAACACGAACGTCCGATGAAGGAAAGGAACACCCGTGATTTCTGAATCTTGCAAAAAACATCGACAAAGCCTGCACCGGCTGCATAAATATTTTGTTGACAAAAATCCCCACAATTTAGGGAATAAACATCGTAAGGCATCGGTAGTAGTATACTTCTCACATATTTCAATCTTTTAAAAATATTCTAAAGCGGTACAACTCTCTGATCTCTGTCACAGAGATAAAACTTGCAGATGCGCTGAAAGACAGAACAGATGGTGTGCTCAAGGAGTTTGAATATTGAAGGGCCTTACAGAATAAAAAACCATTTTTATGAGTCCACCATGAATTAGCTGAAAGGGCAATTAATTTTCATTTATCTCACATTCTATGTAAATACAGTGATTTTCTATTTAATGTCATTTTGCCAGAGGTTTCTCCAAAATTAATTGAGACTCTGCAATGTAAATGCTGATACTCCGATTAAAGGCTGAGCATCAAGTTACACCAAATTCTCTCTCCAAAACTAGTCTTTCAAATGTTTTCACCGATTAGGCGGCTTTGAAAGACTACTCACGTAACCTCCTTTCGCAATGTGGCCTTCTAAATGCCTCTAGTTCCCAACTGCATAGAAAGTTGCCCGTCTCGGGGCACCTGGGTGACTTAGTCGGTTAAGCGTCACGCTCTCGGCTTCGGCTCAGGTCGTGATCCCGAAGTTTGTTGAGTTCGAGCCCTGTGTCGGGCTCCGTGCTGACCACGTGGAGCCTGCTTGGGATTCTCTCTCTCTCTCTGCCCCTCTCCTTTCCCTCTTTGTCTCTCTCTCAAAACAAATGAACTCAATAAAAAATAAAAAGGTTGCCTGTCTCGAAAACGTCTTGAAGAAACGGGAAATATTAGAGCAGGCATCTTTTTATTAGACATGACCATAACACAAAATCATGAGTCCCTATGTCCAAGAGCATGCAAACTGTTACGACTTTGATTTTGCAAGGCTAACTTTATGGCGTCTACAATATAGACTCCTGAGGTACATCAGAATCCCCTCACATAGGTCTGGGGCTCCTGGATCGTTCAGTCAGTTGAGCGTCTGACTCTTGATCTCAGCTCAAGTCATGATGTCACGGTCGTGAGATCGAGCCCCGCTTTGGGATCCGCCCTGGGCACGGAGCTTGCTTACGATTCTCTCTCTCTCTCTCTCTCTCTCTCTCTCCCTCCCCCCCCCCCCCACCTCCACCCCTCCCCGGGCCTTTCTTCTGATCGTGCTTGCTCTCTCTAAAAATAAAAAGAATCAAGGGGCGCCTGGGTGGCTCAGTCGGTTAAGCGTCCGACTTCGGCTCAGGTCGCGATCTCACGGTCCCTGAGTTCGAGCCCCGCGTCGGGCTCTGTGCTCACAGCTCGGAGCCTGGAGCCTGCTTCGGATTCTGTGTCTCCCTCCCTCTGCCCTTCCCCTGTTCATGCTCTGTCTCTGTCTCAAAAATAAATAAAAATTAAAAAAAAAACTTAAAAAAAAAAATAAAAAGAATCACCTCATATAGGCCTTTAACATGCAGATTCCTGGATTCCACTCCTAGGGGATCCTTTTTCATTAGCGCTAGGGTTGACCTCAGAAATGTTCATATTTAAAAACCACTACATTTGGGGGGCGCCTGGGTGGCGCAGTCGGTTAAGCGTCCGACTTCAGCCAGGTCACGATCTCGCGGTCCGTGAGTTCGAGCCCCGCGTCGGGCTCTGGGCTGATGGCTCGGAGCCTGGAGCCTCTTTCCGATTCTGTGTCTCCTTCTCTCTCTGCCCCTCCCCCGTTCATGCTCTGTCTCTCTCTGTCCCAAAAATAAATAAAAAAACGTTGAAAAAAAAAAAAAAAAAACCCACTACATTTGAGAAGCACTGAGATGCTACCCATGACAAACCTCGCCGTGGAATTTTCACCGTAGAACTATTCGTTCGTTGTTCTCAGGTTGTTGCTTCCTCGTTGAGGACTCAGCTTAAGTGTAGCTTCCCCTAGGGAGCCCTTCCGTGAATCCAGTTCCCAGGCACAAAGCTGTGATCTCTAGCATGATGGAAGAGAATATGGGCCAGAGGGCGGGGGGGAGGTGACAGGGTAGGAGTGGGGTTGTCAGGGGTACACAGGATATTGGATATCGAGAAATGGAACACCTTAGATGGATCCGGGGTATGTTATTCTGAGATTTGGTACCTTACGTTGTGCAATGGAGTTGGGGTTGTTATAAGGGATCGGAACCGGGATCGGCACATAACCGTTACTGCCGCTGAGCGATTGGCGCGGTGAAATCCAACCATGTAGGTTTGAGGTCTGAGGGGGAGAGCTGGCAGACATCTTATGGGAATGTGTGAAGGAAACAAAATGGCTCCTGACTAGACAACGATACAGGAGCAGTGAGGAAGGTACAGGCAGCACTTAGGTGGCTTAGGTGGAACAGACCTAGGTAGAGATTAGGCAGTTTCTTGTATTCCTAATCATACCTATATTATATGTGTACATGCATGCATGCTTTCTAGGTGGAAGACAACTGCTTCTCGCGGTGGGGGGTGGGGGGGGGGGGACGGGACTGCCTTCCCAACCTCCTGAGGTTTATTTTTAATAAACTTCTTCCTTGTTTAATATTCAATCAATCAAACAATCAATAATCAATCAATCAATCAATATTCTTCCTTGTTTAATATTCAATGTTTAATAAACTTCTTCCTTGAGCCAAATTCTGTGGATGTTAGAATTCTATAAGAGAACTTTAATAACCTTCCCCATATTAAAAGTTTTGTCGGGGTGCCTGGGTGGCTCAGGTCGGTTAAGACTCTTGATTTCGGGCTCAGGTCACGATCTCACGGTTCCTGGATTCGAGCCCCGCATCAGGCTCTTGGCTGAGCGTGGAGCCTGCTTAAGATTCTCCCTCTTGGGGCGCCTGGGTGGCGCAGTCGGTTAAGCGTCCGACTTCAGCCAGGTCACGATCTCGCGGTCCGTGAGTTCGAGCCCCGCGTCGGGCTCTGGGCTGATGGCTCGGAGCCTGGAGCCTGTTTCCGATTCTGTGTCTCCCTCTCTCTCTGCCCCTCCCCCATTCATGCTCTGTCTCTCTCTGTCCCAAAAATAAAAATTAAAAAAAAAAAAAAAAAAAAAAAAAAGATTCTCCCTCTCTCCGCAGTTGGTGGGTTCGAGCCCCACGTCGGGCTCTGTGCTGACGGCTCGGAGCCTGGAGCCTGCTTCAAATTCTGTGTCTCCTCCTCTCTCTGCCCCTCCCATGCTCATGCTCTGTCTCGCTCTGTCTCTCAATAATAAATAAACGTTAAAAAAATTAAAAAGATTCTCCCTCTCTCCCTGCCCCTCCCCCACTCGTGCTGTCTCCAAAAATAATATTAAAAAAAAAAAAAAAAGAAAGTTTTGTCAACAGAGAAATAGAACCTGGTAAATTCCCAACATGTTTTTAATTGCAAACTGAATTCCATATTCCTCTTTGGCACCTAGATCTCATTTACAGTTCTTGCAGGTTCGGTGCATTTGTCTCATCAGTTTATGTTCTGTTTCCCCCTTTTAGCCTGTTAGGAAATAAACACTGGTTAGAAGAAGAGTTGTAATCCTGAGCTGCTCATTTGTTCGTCTGCAATTCAATCCCCTGCGGTTGATGGTTTTTTTTTTTTTTTTCTCAGCTGAACTGGCCGGTTAGTCCTATCACTATCTGCACATCTTCTCTTAGGAGTAGCTGACTATGCTCAACGTCTAGCTGTGTGTTTCCCTTCTCACATCATTTTGGCTGACGCAAGGAAGGAAGCATTCAAGAGCATAATCATGATGTGCAAAATTAAGATGTGTTTAGTTCTCTCCTCTAACACCTTTTCGGAGAGGCCTCTTTCTCCTCCTGTCTTCCTTCCAGGTGTCTATTCTGGTTTTCATTCATCCTCTTTAATTGCCAACCAATCCCTTCCCATTCTATTGAACTCATACACATCGTACCACTTCTCCTAAGCTGATAAGATTCTTGGAAGTAGGAATCAGATCATCATGTAAAAAAATTTTTTGAGTGATATCACATTATCGTTTATTCTCCAAGTGTATCCCCCAAACCTCTAGAATTTTCCAGTTATTTCAGAAAACTCCAGATCCTAATGCATCTTTGACAGAAAATAATGATTTTTCTAAGACCTGAGTCAGTACGAATGCATGAGGAGTACGTTAACTACAACACGTTAGGTCTCTATTATATCATTTGTCTATACATTATCCAGTAACATTCCTTCATACTCCGAATCAGTCGTTTTTCCAGCACATATGGGTCGAGTGCCTGTTTTCTGTCTATTTCAGTTTATTGTCTAATTTCATTTCAGATCCCTGCCTACCACACATGCATCTTGTACCTTACTACCCCCCAACTTTGAGGATTACACTCAATCTGGGCGTTAGATCGTATTCATTTTGGAACCTTCTCAAAGTACATCGTGCATAGTAGAATCTCAATATAGTTACTAAAAGAGCAAACATATTAATGAACAAAAACTGTTTTAGGGTGTGTCCCTACACAAGAAGATCGCTATTTTAGGGGCTCCTGGGCGGCGCAGTCAGTTAAGCGTCTGACTCTTTGTTTCAGCTCAGGTCACGATCTCCCAGTTCGTGAGTTTGAGCCCCACGTCGGCCTCAGCGCTGTCAGCTCAGAGCCTTCTTGGGATTTTTCTCTCCCTGTCACTCTACCCCAACCTGGCTTGTGCGTGTATGCTCGCTCTCTCTCTCTCAAAAACAAACACTAAATAAATAAATAAATAAATAAATATATATATATATATTTTATATATATATAAAAGTCCAGGACCAGGACTAAAAATAAAACACTAATATATATATTCCCATATATATATATATATATATATATATATATATATTCCCATATATATATATATATATTCCCATATATATATATTCCCATATATATATATATTCCCATATATATATATTCCCATATATATATATATATTCCCATATATATATATATATTCCCATATATATATTCCCATATATATATATATTCCCATATATATATATATTCCCATATATATATATATATCCCCATATATATATATATCCCCACATATATATATATATCCCCATATATATATATATCCCCATATATATATATATCCCCATATATATATATATCCCCATATATATATATATATTCCCATATATATATATATTCCCATATATATATATATTCCCATATATATATATATATTCCCATATATATATATATATATTCCCATATATATATATATTCCCATATATATATATATTCCCATATATATATATATATTCCCATATATATATATATATATTCCCATATATATATATATATATTCCCATATATATGTTCCTATTTTAATAAGAAACTCAGGCAGACCAGAATCCTCGGGGCCAAAGGAACAAACTTTTCGACTGCAGCCCCGTATGGTGCCTCTTAGGCACATGGTTCAGACAGCACCTACTCATTAGGCCGCTTCTTGTAATCACTGTATAGATTAGCACAATCAATACCTCAATTTCATAAATGGGTTCTTGCAGCGTTGCAGGGATTTACAATCTCTGAAATCAAAGCAGCTTTGTCAAGCACTCGTGCGTAATGACCAAACACATCAATTTCGAAGCTATTTCACATTCTCAAATGGAGGCACGATTTCTATGATTTCAAAGAGAGCAATATTGGCTTTTCCCCAGAGGACAGTCCTAAAGTCCTCACATTTCTAGGAATGGTGCAATTCTATTTAAGACCGTCAACTCCCTGGAATTTAAACGAACTGGTGTCCTCAAGCCAACGCATGAAACACGTTTCCCTAGCAAAGATCCATGAATAGGCATTTCCTCCCTGTATTCCTCCTTAAAAAAGGTCCTCACTGTTCAACACCTGCATGCTTTGTGGCGATGAATTATTATTTCCGAGGCTTGATCCTTCTGTACACAAGCAAATCAATCATCCTGTAGCTTGTTATCAATTCATTGCTTATTCTAGATGCACTGTGGGAGAAGTGTGAGGCCAAACTTATTAGCATTTATCATTTCATATAGCTTGTTTGTTTGAGCAAGTGCGATCGACTAGATAGCTGTGGAGTATCTCAGTGTGACCTAATCAGCTCCTTTGTTCTTTTTTACTTTTTTTTTCTGAAAGCGTCCTGTAGGCAGAGCCTTAGAAAAGTTTGTTTGCAAGAGATTTCTAGAGATAAAGAGAACCTGCGTTCCCACGGTCATAGGAGATCAAAGAAACTTCACTTTGGACACTTCTAAGTAAGATAGACTTTCAGATGGGCAGATCAAAGGAACCAAATTCAACAAGCTTCTGTGCTTGGCATAGCAATAATCTAGCCCAATGTTTCTGGACTGGAGAGTTCACAGATTAAGTGCTGTTCTATGAGCCGTAATTCTACGGAAGACAGATATCTCCTCAAACTAACAACCACGTGAAAAAGACAGTTTGTTTCTGTTCCACTACCCTATGGAACCAGAAAGAAATCACATGGATCATATTTTTAAATAATGGGGACTGAGGTAACAATTATTCATGCTTCCTTAATCTGTATGCTGTTAGTAAAGGGGGGAAAAAACTGGATTAAAAAACGCCCAAATAAAATGTCTTACGGAGTTAATCTGTCCGTCAAATATATCGTGTTACAAAGGAAACAGAAAACTGTATTCATGCAATAGAAAAATCTTGGTTTAGAGTTTTGAATAGCTGTCTTGGCAGGGAAATTATGCACCCAAATATTTTCACATAAAAGACTATTGAGAATCTGTTACAGATATGGTTTGTCACACAGGTTTCTGCTATTTCTTCCTTTCTGCCAACATTCATTTGAACTCTTACTCAGATTTTGTGCTGGTAGCTTCATTTTCTTGATTTCTTTTCTTCTCTATTATCAGATATCCTTTCTCAACCACATTGGCTGTTATATCTTTGACAAAGTGTTTTCTCTTATCCTTACCGACGAGATCTCATTCTTTTCCTATGAAAAAATGAAGACATACACTCTGTCCCTGATTCCTGCTCATCTATGAGAATTTTGTCCTTATGAAGGAATCAAGTTAATTTGTGGCACCCATTTGCTTGGCAACCCCCCCCCCCCCCGAAAAAAAAAAAACACCACTTTTGGGTGGAATTAGTGCTCTGGTGGGTGGCCCTGTCTGCACAATGGTTGAATTAGTTGATTGGAACCCCGAAGACTGTCATCAATTTGCTGAAAGGGGCTGGCTAGCCAACCCATATGTGGAAAAGGGTGGATCCTTCCAGGCCTCCCTTTCCATACCAACCCTGTTGGGCTGGGCCTGGGAGCCAGACAGATCTATCCATTAGACCCAAACCACAAGCAGACGGCCTTAACAGAAACCTGAGCTACATGCAAACTGTCCCCTTATTTCAATACTGCCCTCCCGTTGAAATGAGCCTTGACTGTCCTCTCTTTCCCCTCACATCTCCTTCCCCCGTCTCCTGCCTCTCCGCCTCCTTTCTCGTTCCCCTAAGCAATCGCTTCCCGCAGGCACAATACCAGTAGAATCAGTCATGGGGAATGGGGACATTGAATGGTTTCAAGAATCCCATTGCCGACTGAATCAACACGGCCACGGGGTCTGGTGGTGGGTTTTCTTTCGTTTATCAGAATTTGCTGCGGAATAGCTATATAGCTTCCTTCTTTCTGGCCGCTTTACAGTGAGAATGGAGTCGAGACTTCAAGAGACATTATTCATACCTCTTTCTTTTTTTCTCATCATCTTTTTGACAAAACGTGGCCTTCCGACCCAAGTAATATTGGCTGACAAAGAGGTTGCTGACAGACTGACAGATCACAGTGGATCTTCCCTGCATCTCTTAGCTTTGGGTCCACGTTGCCAAGCAGTCACGGAGCAGAAGAATGAAAACTGCAGTGAATGATTCTAGCTCATTCTCGACACCTAGGTGTGCAGTAATCATAGCACCTGCCTTTCTCTATGGAACGTTGAGGGAGGGATTGAGTTAGATCGTTGTGTCAATTGGGCTAAGATGCACTTTAGTTCAGATAATTACAGTAAAGGTGCAGAACTTCTGGAATTATTTAAAAACCACCTCATATCTCTTTCGTTTGCATGTGTAGAGACAGCCTTTGCCAGTATCAGTGCCAGCTGCTAGAATGCTTTACATATTTGGCTTTTTTCCACCCTCTGTATTGAATTCAAGCTCTTTGATGCAAAATTTGTTTCCATTTGAGAGCAGCAATTTTCACTTTCTAAAAATGGAATGTAATGCTTCTTCAAAGTTATAGAAGATCTTTTAAACTCTCCAGCTTACAAAAAAGCAAGAACTTTTTGAAAAGGAAAAGAAAAAGGTTTGGCAGTATAGATAACCCATATGGAAACGTTTGACGCATAAGAAATCTGGTCCACTCTGCTTTATGAGTAGTCAGTGGAAAGCTCTCCCCTTGTGCCAAGCCTGTCTTTTAAGCGAAGTACCCTGTTTCCAAAGCCCCCTGCAGGGTATTCTGGCAGAGCAAGTCGGGACTACGCTAATCCATGGAAGGGCATCTCCTGCGAGATTTCAGAGGTTCATTATCGGATGGAATGAATCTCTTATCAGACACCAAGTGACATTTGGTAGATACCCTTGTGCCCCATGCCACAAACTGAAGCTCTCCCCCAAACTTTCATATGAAACATGGAAGTCAGCACTCCCCGGTTTCCAGTGATGGTTTTTTTTTTTAATTAAATATCACTGCACGTGCCTCAAATACGCCTTTATTTTTTAGACGATTGTATTGGCATTTCCCACTGTAACCCGGGATATCAATCACTGAGTATTCATCTAAGAACCTTTTGTGCGTTGTGGGTTGACAGGCAAATATGGACTCGAGACGAAGGTAGGAATCGTTTATCAAAGGGTTGCCCTCTATAATAAATACCTTATTCCCTGAGAGTCATGATGGATTTGAGCCTGGTTCCAAATACGGAACTTGGCCTGCAGTTACAGTGTAGAGCCTTGATTCAGAGTTTCTCTCGTGGGATAATTGTTCGCATGGCAAACCGAGCTTCGGAGATGTGGATGGGATCGCCTTGGATGAAAACAGGACCTCTGGGCGGAAACAGTTTTGCTAAGAATGCATCGTAGCGATGCAAAAACATGGGGCAAATCCGGATTAATGGAGCGACTGGTGAGGAGGTCATTAAAATAATAAAAAGAAATAAAATTAGGCACAAAGTCAGGCAAAAAGGAAAAGACTTCAACAAAAGCAACTATGTTATGCAGCTGGAGGTAAATTATGGATTTCTGTTCATTCACTAAGCCAGTCTTTTAGGAGGTAAATTACGGATTTCTGTTCATTCACTAAGCCAATCTTTTATTGTCCGGATTGTGCGAGGCAGTATCATTAGTCTTGGCGGGGGGCCGGGGCGGGGGGGGGGGGGGGCGCATTGTAGGAGTAGATAGGCTCAGGAAACTTCCATACTCAGACTAGAGAAAGTGGCAGGAAGTGGTTCTGTACACAGAACCCGGCAAAAGGCCTGGTCGGGGTTCTTTCAGCGTGTAAGTCACCATGCGTCACAACCGATGGGGGAACAAGCTAGGGAAGAGGAGCTGGGCGAGCACCTACTCAGACTTCAACTTGAGAACTAAAGCAAAGCAGAAGCTGTGTCACCTCGGGGACTGCAAGGTCCTGTGCTTCTCCGTTACCTGGAACCCACGATGTAACTGACAAAGCCAGGAAACGAATCACATCATCGATGGGAAAAAGTAATCCGACCACTCTGTAGTTGCACCTCACGTAGTTTGGACTCGGACAGCGCAACCTGCTGCAACAGGGCTTATTTGGTCCGCTCGGATCTACCGTGAACAAAATGGCAGGCGAGGGTCGCCACCCGTCAGGAGACTGTTGGAAAAGGCCGTGAATCACACACACACTTCTACGGTCCTTAGGCACCAGGCCCTCTTCTAAGACCGTTACCCCCCATTACCTCATTGAGTCCTCGGAACACAGGAGGAGGGTTCTAGCCCCATTTTAGAGAGGTACAAATGGAGGCCAAGAGAAGCTGTAGCTATGTCTTTGGGGTCGTACGGCTAATAGGTTGCAAGTTTTGGAATGAAATCGAAGCATTCTGGCTCCAGAATCAAACTTGTGACTACTATGGTAAATTCACTGCTTTCATTCCCACATGGTGAAAACAGAAATTCCCCAAGAAATGCTGCCACACCGTTTGGTAAGAGATTCATAGGAAGTCTTTCTGCCAAGGTGGAAATGCGGCCCTCTTACCTGTCCCAAGATACGTTTTTTTAGGTAAACGATCAAAGATTAAGGTACTCATTTTCCGGGGCGCCTGGGTAGCTCAGTTGGTTAAGCGTCCGACTCTTGATTTCAGCTGAGGTCACGATCTCGCGGTTCATGAGTTCGAGCCCCGCGTCGGCCTCTGTGCTGACAGCTCAGAGCCTGGAGCCTGCTTTGGATTCTGTGTCTTCCTCTCTCTCTGCCCCTCCCATACTCGGTCGCTCTAGCTCGCTCTCTGAAGTAAATAAACGAGAAAAGGTACTCTTCCCCGCCCCCCCCTCCCCCCCCAATCTACGTGAGTGCATGTGTTGTTTCTTGATATTTGCACACCCAAGAGATCAAACCCTTTATGGTCAGGTCACTCTAAACCTAGTTCTGGTCCCCCCAAAGCAGTCACTCTTTGGTCTAATCACCAAATTGGACTAGTATTTTGTCTCGTGACCAACGAAAGTTGAACCAGCTGTGCTTAGGGGAACAAATTCCTGTGAAGGTGTTAAATGTTAACTTTAGACGCACTCTAAAGGGGCCATATAGAAATATTAAATTGGGAAAAACAGGAGTATTACATAATATTCAGTCCTCATTGGGGATGACCATTGTGCTGGGGTTTTATGCAGTGTTGTGTGACCTTTCAGAGTTGCAGCTGAGTAGCAGATTGAATTGGATTAAAACAATTAGCTTTCTCTGGTCAGAACGCTGCTCCACGCGGCTTCTTCTCCATTCTAGTTTGTTCTATTATTGCCACGTCTAATATTCAACAAGTCATTTCTCTTTCTTAAATGGAAACCGTATTTTATTTTTTTTCCCTAGAATGCTTTCATGCATATTTCAGGAGGATTAACTTGAATTTTCCTCACATCCACCAAAATTAATGAAAACCTATTTAGCATGTGTTAGAGAAGTATGAGAGCAGGCCATGTGGTTCTTTTGTGTGGTCAGAAGAGCAGTGTTCGATATTTTTTAAATTTTTATTTATTTTTGAGAGACAGAGCGCACGAGCAGGGGAGGGACAGAGAGAGGGAGACACAGAGTCCGAAGCAGACTCCAGGGTCCGCGCTGTCAGCACAGAGCCCGATGGGGGTCTTGAACTCACAGATGGTGAGATCACGACCTAAGCCAAAGTTGGATGCTTAACCGACGGAGCCACCCAGGCGCCCCATCAGTGTTCAATGTTTAGTATGGTCCTAAATGAACGATGGGTGCGGAAATTCTGGCTTCCAGGTAGACGTGATTTCTGATTCATGAGAGAAAGCCACAGTGTTTTTGTAAGTATGGTCTCCAAACACCTATATCAGAATTATCTCGGATATCTGTTAAAGGTGCAGATTCCCTGGCCTCACCCCAAAACTGGTGAGTTAAAATTTCATAGGCTCTAGCCTGGGACTCAGCATTTTAAAAAGTTCAGCAAGTGAGGGGAGTGAAGTTTTTTTATTGTTATTATTTTTTTAATTTTTTTTTTTTTTGAGAGAGAGCACAAGTGGGGGGAGGGCAGAGAGAGAGAGAGGGAGACACAGAATCCGAAGCAGGCTCCAGGCTCCGAGCTGTCAGCAGAGAGCCCAACGCAGGGCTCGAACCCATGAACCATGAGATCGTGACCTGAGCTGAAGTCAGGTGCTTAACCAACTGAGCCACCCAGGAGACCAGAGGGGAGTGAAGTTTGAAAACCAGTGCCTTACAAGTGTTATACTTCTGCGTGTCCTATCGTGTTATATGCACATAGCCTGCCAGGTGCTCCCGCGACAGAAGTAGGGATGTTTCCTTTGGAAGGGCCCTAAGAATTTACCTGTGTCAGGCACTCCTGAACTTAACGTTTTACTGTAGGGTTGCTAGATTTAGAGAACAAAAATAGAGGGCCTCTAATTAAATTTGAATTTCAGACACACGATAAGAAGTTGGGTTTTTTGTTGTTGTTTTTTTGTGTTTTGGTTTTTTTTAGCCCAGACCTGTCCTATGCACCACTTGGAACATACTGATACTAAAAATATTCGTTGTTCGTTGAAAATTCAAATACAACGGAGAGTTGTGTATTTTCTCCGGTGAACCGTAATGAGGAAATGAAATTTCAGAGAGGTGGGATGACCTTCTCCAATGCTGTGCCACCCCTAGGATTTCTAGGACGTCTTGAGTTTCTACCTTTGGTGTAAACGATCAATTTCGGCTCTACTGAAGGCTTTCTTTTTTGACAGTGCTGTTACAAAAACATTATGAACATAGCAAGTTTCAAACGCACAAAGACCTAGAGAATCTGTGTCATCACCGAGACATTGCTGTGCATCAAAGTGTCTTCTCATAAATCATTCAAGGCTACTTCGTCACACACACACAAAAAAGATAGACACATGATTCTTCACGATTAAAGTGATTTTATATAGACTCGCTCTCCTTGGAACTTCCTGAAAGTCCGTCTGTTTGTCATCAACCTACCTATTTCGAATTTTGAGTCATTGACTGACCAAAGGAGCGTGGGTGGAATTCTGAGGCTCAGGTCAGCCTGAAAACAGGATCTTAGAATCTAGGTGGTTTGAGCACAGAAAAGAAAATCTGACTTTACGCTTTTAAAAAAAAAAAAAAGAACTAGAAGTGTTAGGGACAGGGCCAACGAGGCGGGCTGGGGAATGGGTCGTGCCACCACACCCTTTCATCCTAAGCAGAAAAGGGTCTAGACAACTTGTTAAAAAATGGTTTCTTCTAAGATTGAATTTAAAGGCAATTGGTTCAATCCATTCCTGTGCTGTATCTTTGATTGCTAATATGGCAGGCAATTTGGATATATTTGGTTATCAACTGACTTGATTCCCATAGCATTTGATCTAGTTGCTTAGACTCGGAACCAAACTGTGTCATCCTTCAAAACACTGAAACAGTTTTGGAAGAGGTCAGTCCTGTATACAAATAAGGGTGTTGATGTAACACAACAAGAACCAATTCTACCCTGCAACATTTTTCACACGGAAGTCAATTTCAAGTACAGTATTCTATTTTACCTGTAGACAAACCTTCTAAGGAGTGGAGATCATGACCTGAGCCAAAATCGAGAGTCGGGGGCTCAACTGTCTGAGCCACCCAAGGCGCCCCAACACTTACCTTTATCCAACATTTGCCTAACACGGGCTTCACGGGCTGCTTTTTGAGGTGGTAATCTTTTCAGGCTTCTATTGAATTCGGTAGGGGCCAACGTTCACTCACATTCCCGATCTCACTGAATTCTTACAACAGTCCCGCAAGTATGCATAGCAATTGTCAGAATCAGACTGTAGATTCTACACGTTAGGAGATGCAGGCTGGCTCAGACCGATGAACTCACTTTGAGGTGTAACACAGGCACCGAGGCAGAAACCACGTTCTTCATCACCATTCCACCACCACCAAAACCATCATTAAGCACTTCCTACGGCTTCTGCATACGTCCTCCTGTTTTCTTTTCCTCTGCCTTCTCATCCCCCAACAGATTTGTTGAGTTTTAGGGCCAGGAATGATGCTTAGTGCTTTAAACACCTATTTTTATTTCATGTGTACAATAAGCTCATGACTGTCCTCACTAGACAGTTGGGGACAACCTTGTGGTCATCTCTCTTAAACAGATGTGAAAAACGAGCCTAGGAAAGTGAAATGTCAGCATTAATATGTGACGAGCCGTACGTGGAACATGGGTCTACTGACAGCTAGTTCGTTACTCGTTGACGTGAATATCTGAGCCACCAAAGCACACTATGTCCTACGGCAAAACCTTGAATGCGAGTAGCGTGTTCTGCCAGTGTTCCGCAAGATGAGCAAACAGTTCTAATAAATTTTAACTTGATAAACAGGCGATGTCTTACCATAGGAGTAGTAAGTACGCGATGCCAAACGTCACGTGACCACAGCTGAGCCAATGGTTCTTGAAATTTGCTTTGATATACGAGGGCTTTGAACGACAAGCATGTTTCGGGAATGAATTATGCTCGCAAACCAAGGTTATACCGTATAATAAGGTATATCCTGGCCTTGAAACCGGGTGGAAAAAGAATTCAGAGGAAAAAACGTGTCTCTGGAACTTGCTTTCCTCTGCTTTGTTGGACTCTTGATTTCTTTGTAAGCTGAATGGACCTATTGCTAAGACAGTACCTTATAAATAAGAGTTGAGATAAGGACTTCAACTTAAGGGATAGAGGTGATATCCCTGTACTTAAACTAGGAGGCAAGTCAGCGTGAACGGCAGCATCTTGGACTTGATATTGAACCGCAGCTACTGGCTCATCTTGCCTATGGCCTGTTCCAGTCCTTGAATCAGCCTCTCTCGTGAGTAGCCTTGGTTCCTTTCATTGGAGAAGAATATTATAAACCAAATTCCAGGTGCAGGTTATTCTCATTGCTACTGGGGTAGCATTGCTTCTAGGCTTTGGCAGCTGATAGAGCAAAGACACGTATGGAGGTATAGTAACCTGTGTACGGCTATTAATATTTCTGCCATATCCATAGGTAATCTGTTACATCTAGAATATATAGGATATGCATCTATCATGATTATCATGTAAACAGGAGTTCAAACAGGAGCTCCTCCATTGACACATGATCACCGTAGCCTTCTCGCCATTGCTTGTCTGAAACCTCCTGCTCCAAAAGCAAGACTTCTGGCTCTCTCCATTTGCCACCGGTTGACTCAACCGCTCAATGCCAGTATACAGTAAAACCTTGCATTGCGAGGAACTTATGCTGCGAATATTCCGTAAGACGAGCAAACAGTTCTGATAGATTTTAACTTGATGAACGAGCGATGTCTTGCCATACGAGCAGTACGTGATTGGATACAGCTCTTTGAACTGGATCATAGTAACACAAATGAGACAAGAATATCTTGTTTGTGAAAGAGATTCTTTAAAAGTGATGCTTTCAGCATCACGCATGACTTCCAAACATTTTTGGTAGACTTTAGTTTCTCATTATTCCAAATCCTTTAGTATCTCTCGGCAGAGATTTTTCTCCTGAACGGAAGGGGAATTATTTAATTCTTCAACTTTTAATAAAATGGTGCCTGAGGAGACTAAACATTTTATCTTTTTAATCTGCTCAGCGTTTGGTCTTTGCGTTTTAATATCCCTATGTGCGATATCGCACCAAGCCAGGTTTGGTGTGCTTTGTCCTTGTTTTCATTTTCTTTTGACAGCAATAGCAATACACACTAGGAAGTTCGGGAAGGAACCACAAGACAGCCTAATGTCAGCAGCTACTGAATGGATTGAAAGTATTTTACAAAACCAATCAAGCTCTGGTTAATTTCCTTTTCCTTCCTGCCTTCTGCCTTCCTGTGTTAGTGCCAGCCTGCCTGATTCTAGCACAGCAGAGCGTCTTTGACTAAGCTATGTATGAGAAAAAATTAAAAGTCAATTTGCACTCAGCCCAACATAATAATGACAAATATGCTGATACAGTGGTTTTTAAAGTGTGGCCCTGGGAGGTGCACCTGGCTGGCTCCGCTCGTAGAGCGTGTTGATCTTGGGGTCGTGAGTTTGAGCTCCACGTGGGGTGCAGAGTTTACCTACATACGTACATACAGATTAAAAAAATAAATAGAGTATGGCCCCAGGGAACATCTGGAAAATACTAATTCTCATGCCCCACCCTTTACTTCTTAAACCAGACGCTCTGGGAGTAGAGCCCAGGAATCTCTGTTTTAACAATTCCTCTGGGTTATGCTTAATTTTCAGAGTCACTGGGATAGTGGAAATTATTACAGAGCAATCTTTCTTCTTTTTCAGTAGGACGCTGTCTTTCTTTCACTATGAAAATCCTTAGAGTCTTTTCTTCAAATGCCATTGTCCACGAAACACCCGAATACCTACTTCTTGATCACACTGTCATTTATGTAGAAGTAGATTTTTTTAAAAAGCCTTTACTAATATCTACAGGGACTCATTTTATGCCTCTGGAATGGAGGAACCTATAGGAGGTGGAAAGTATATATTTGGTCCCAGGACATGAGAAACTGCGGACAGCTCGGAGCCTGGAGCCTGCTTGGGATTCTGTGTCTCCTTCTCTCTCTGTCCCTCCCCACTTTTGCTTTGTCTCTCAAAACTAAATTTAAAAAAGCATTAAAAAAATTTTTTTAAAAACAAACATTTAAAAAAAGAGCATAAGGAAGATTTGAGAGTTGTGGGGATATCCCTCATGCGTACAGATAAACTATAAAAGCCAGTCTGTAGAAGAAGAAATGAAAAGGTCATATAAAAGCAACAATGAAAAACCATGAGTCCAAAAGAAAGGAGAAAGACGAACACACGGGATGAATAGTTTTCAAATGGCTTTTCATGTTTCCACTACCCTGGGAGGCCTGACTGTATTTCTGCCCCCGGGGTCTGGGAAAATGAAGCATGGGCTTTATAATAAAATCCCACATTTGCGTAGCAACTGACCACCCCTCAGTATTTAATTCTTCTTTTTCTACCTAAATTTCTGTCCCACACCTTCTGAAACGCCTATGGCTTCTGCTTAGTGTTTTTAAATAATTTTTTTCATTTTTTTTTTAATTTTTGAGAATGTGCATACTTGCACGCGTGGGGGGGAGAGGGAGGGGGTGAGGACAGAGGCTCTTAAGTAGGCTCTGTGCTGACAACAGAGAGGCCGATGCGGGGCTTGATCCCACAATCTGTGAGATCATGACCTGAGCCGAAGTCAGACACTTAAGCAACTGAGCCATCCAGGTATTTCTAATAAATTTTCTTTAAAGTTTATTCATCCATTCTGAGAATGAGGGGGAGAGAAAGAGAGAGAGAGAGAGAGAGAGAACAGGGGAGGGGCAGAGAGATGGAGAGAGAATCCCAAGCAGGCTCTGCACTGTCAGTGCAGAGCCCTACACGGGGCCCGAACCCATGAGATTGTGACCTGAGCGGAAACCACGAGCTGGACACTTGACGGTCGGGGGCACCCGGGTGGCTTCTGCTTATGTGCAATAATGCTATAATAACAGCTGGGAAATGCCTTGGAGTAAAGGAGACTACTTCATTCCAATAAAAGTCTGAAAGTCGCTTCTTATGATCTTGACGTTCTATATCAAAAGTAATAAAGAAAAAAAATGCATCTTTCCCCCTTGGTTGTTTTACGAGAAACACTCCTCAGCAGGGTTTTGTGTCACTGTGGTTTCAGGAGCTGAAAAACTAAGTACCGCCCTAGAACTGCCTTGTATTGTTCTAACTTCCCTTAGGAAATTGAATTGTAAAATTAAAGAAAACAACGTCCCAGGGGCGCCTGGGTGGCTCAGTCCCTTAGGCGGCTCCCTCTCTCTCTGCCCCTCCCCTACTCCTGCTCTCACGCTCTCTCTCTTAAAAATAAACACATTAAAAAAGAAAGAAAGAAAACAACGTCCCAAACTATTCAGTGACAGGGTAAGAAATAAGTTGTAGTGAAACAGCAGAGCCCCCCCGCCCCGCCCCGCCCCCCGTGTGAATTTCTGCCACCCCAGGGTAGCAATGAGCCCGGGGTCTCCTCTAAGTAAGGTCTTGTAGACACGATCCCCTCATCGGTACTAAGTGAACAGCTCCAGTTAAGAGTGCCAGAAATTCACCTCACGGGGTGAGTAAGCAAAGTTAGATCAATTTCCGCGTCGCAGTTCAGTCACTACATGTGCCTAAGGCCTCCGTGAGCCCATATTTCACTTTTTCGTAGAAAAAGGACCCCTTCTGTGGCAAATTTATGAGCTCAGGCTCAAGGCTGGGCGAGGGGATGGCTCATGGAGCGGATCGCACCTCCTGCTTTGTGCCCTTGACCGGGCGGCAGGTACGGGACACAAACCGGACGAGCCTGCCTGGCAACCCTGTGCATCTTGCACAGAAGTTTGCACGTGACACGCGGTGCGTAATGTGTCCAAATGGAATCAAAAGAACACCTACGTTGAACGCAAGTGCGGGCTCCGCCTTCCCAACGTATGGTCATTTCGGCGCAGAAGTCTCTCTTGGTGACAGAGCAACGGGGCGAATGCACCTTGATTTGTTTGACTACCCACAGGTACCCCCTAGCTGTGTTCCCTCTGTGACCCAGCAGCTTTTAAGCCTCAGGCAAGTTCCTCAATTAAAGCTTCCTCATTTGTGAAATAGGAATGCTTTGTACTTAGCGCGCGGGGAAGGTTAAAGCCAAGTATGTGTGCAGGGCGTCTAAGGGAGTATTTGGCATGGCAGAGTACCCATACATTACTGTCCCCACTTATTCGGTCGGCTGTTTTCCTCCGGGACTATAGCGCCTAAAATGCTGTTAAATTGTGTTCCCTTTCTCAGGTAATAATTACCATCATTGTAAGAGTTTACATTGATTAAGTGCTTGTTGTGTCTAGGTCCTATGCCAAACCTTTCCATGAATTCACTCCATGCTTGTGACAGCTTTATGAGGTGGGGACTGCTACAGTCACCGGCTTATCCTAGATGAAATACATCTGAGGATAATAAACTTAACCTGAGTTGCGCAAAAACCATGGGCTGAGCTGAAATCGCCATTCAGAATCAGGCGCTCCGACTTGAGAGTCCTCATTCTTTTCTTTTTTTTTTTTTTTTTTAATGGTTGTTTATTTTTGAGGGAAAGAGACAGAGTACAAGCAGGGGAGGGGCAGAGAGAGAGAGGGAGACACAGAGTCCGAAGCAGGCTCCGGGCTCGGAGATGTCAGCACAGAGCCCCAAGCGGGGCTCGAACCCACGAACCGTGAGATCCTGACCTGAGCCGAAGTCGGACGCTTAACGGAACTGAGCCACCCAGGCGCCCCTCCTTCTTACCTACTCAAATTATACTATCTCACAGGGCATCTCTGGTCTATCACAAGTTAAGGTTTACATTTACAACTGTCATCTAATTTCTCTGCTTTGTCATCAAACAGAGAACGTAACGCTATATACAAAGAATGCCGTCCCTGAATTGATCGTGCTTTCATAGGAGAGGTAGCAGCCTGTTGAGGCTGAGAAGGTGGGGTCTGGATTCTGAGTGCCTGAGTTTGAATCGTCTCGCTCTTGCTGTGTTACGCTGGGCAGGTTGTTTAATCTCTGTCACCCGCGATGCCTCAGTTTCTTCGTATGTGAAGTGGGAATTAAAAAGAAAATTACTTAGCTACCGTATTTCAGGTTACAGCATGTACCCTATAGTAGGTCCTATCTTAGGAATTCTTGTTATAAGAAAAGTGAATACAACGCAACAATTGGGGTGATTACACTGTATTAAATTACCTTTTATTTTCAGACAATGAAAAATACTCAGAGGTGTTATTTAACAGGTAACGCACTCTTACAACGAAAAATACTCAGAGGTATTATTTAAAAGGTAACGCACTCTTACCATACATGTTAAAAGAAATGATCTCTAAAACGTCAAACGAGGGCCACCTGGCTTAGTCGCTAGAACATGGGACTCCAGATCTCAGGGTTGTGAGTTTGAGCCCCACATCGGGTATAGAGATTACTTAGAAATAAAATCTTAAAAAAAGAAAAAAACCAAAAACTTCAAGCGAAACACTTTTTCAGGAAAAAGTTTATTATTTAAAAAGAAAATTTTTTTAAACTTTATTTTTGAGAGAGAGAGAGAGACATAGTACGACCGGAGGAGGAACAGAAAGAGAGGGAGACACAGAATTCTAAGCAGACTCCAGGCTCTGAGCCGTCAGCACGGAGCCCGATGCGGGGCTTGAACTCATGAACGGCGGGATCATGACCTGAGCCGAAGTTGGATGCTTAACTGACTGAGCCACACAGGCCCCCCGGGAAAAAGTTTACTGATATATTACTTATTTATCGCTGCACAGCAAGTTACCCCAAAATTTGGTGGTTTATTTATTTTTTTAATGTAAGCTCTACGCCGAACACGGGGCTTGAGCTCAAGACCCCGAGCTGAAGGGGCACATGCTCTACCAACTGAGCCAGCCGGGTGCCCCCCGCGAAACTTAGTGGTTGAAAACAAACATTTTTTTTTTTTATCTCATAGTTTCTATGGGTCAATAATCTGGTCCTGGCTTACCTGGGTACCTCTGCTTGAGGGTCTCTAACATAGCTCAGAAGAGGCAGGCTTTGCTTTCAAGCTCACTCCCTTGACATCTGGCATCTGACATCACTTACATGGTGTTCGGTGGGCCTAAGTTCCTCTTACGACACTCGCCAGAGATCTCACTTCCTTGCCACTTGGACCTCTCCACCGAGCTCCTTATAATATGGTAGCTGGTTTCCCCGGAGCAGTGGCTCTAAGACAGATCAAGAGGGGTTTCGTCAACCTGGAGAAGGGACTTTCTACTGAGCTTACCGCTCGAACTGTATTTTATTTGTCAGGAGGGAGTCGCTGGTCCCACGCCAGGCTCAAGGGGAAATGATTACACGAGGACACTCAGCTCAGAAGGCAGGGACCTTTGGGGCCATCGTGGAGACTGTCTGCCATGACTGAAAGGGAGTGAAGCGTTGCTTTTGAAAATGTTACTGAAGAGACATCCCTTCCTAATAGCATTTCCCTCTCCATGCTTAAGTATAACTTTCATCACTATGCCTCCTTTAAATTCATTTTCCTCCCGATAGTTTAGTATTACTTCCCCTGGATAGCCATATTTTCCTTCCTTTGTGTTGGTTTTCCACCAGAAACGTTCAGGAAAAAGACAGACTGTATTAAATCAAGAACAAAATTACGTCGGGGAGCCCGGGTGGCCCAGTCGGTTAAGCGTCTGACTTCGGCTCGGGTCACGATCTCGCGGTTCGTGAGTTCGGGCCCCGCGTCGGGCTCTGTGCCGTCGGCTCGGAGCCTGGAGCCTGCTTCGGATTCCGTGTCTCCCTCTCTCTCTGCTCCTCCCCGCTCACACTCTGTCTCTCTCTCAGGAGTAAATAAACATTAAAAAAAAAATTATTTTTAATTTAAAAAAAAAAGGAAAAATTATGTATCGCATGTGCAGCAATCAACATATGTCTGAGGAACGGAGTCCTGCCTGTGAAGTAGATTTAATTAAAAGATCATGAAATCAGTATTAAGATCGGAGTCCAGTTTTAACAATACTAGGAGACTGTAGATTAGAACAAGAGAAATCGCACCCAGAAGTGTCTTTGGATGTCAGCTGAGTAGCCTCCATAACACCTGAAGATCTCCTAGAATACTATTTTTCACCTGCTTATATGCATTGAAAAAATTGTTAAAATGTGCCAGAAACATTTATATACTTCCTTTCATTTTTGAACACTGACAGTAGTAAAGTTAGAGGCTGGGAGAGTCTGAACATTGACATATACTTCTGAGTTTAAGAAGTTATTTATGATTTTGCTCATCTTTTTTTTTAAATATTTTTAAAAATTTTTTTAACGTTTATTTATTATTGAGAGACAGAACAGGAGCAGGGGAGGAGCAGAGAGAGAGGGAGACCCAGAATCCGAAGCAGGCTCCAGGCTCGGAGCCGTGGGCACAGAGCCCGACGTGGGGCTTGAACTCACAAACCGCGAGTCCGTGATCTGAGCCAAAGTCGGATGCCCAAGCGACTGAGCCCCCCAGGCGCCCCATGATTTTGTTCATCTTTCCACACGTCTCTGTGGCAAATAATTGCTCTTCTATTATGAACATGGGAAGATTTAATGGCCTCATGATATGCTGTATTTTGTACATCTCTATTTCAGTCTTTAAGTAGAGCTCTCATTAGTGGCCTTTGGGAATGTCAAGAACATTCTGCGGCCTGTTATATATGTATTTAATTAACCTGACTTTGTGGCTGACTCCAGCTCCACAGACAAAGTTAAGAATAAACCCAGGGCTGGGGCTCAGTCACTTGAGCATCTGACTCTCTCATGGTTCATGAGTTCGAGCCCCACATGGGGCTCTGTGCTGACAGTGCGGAGCCTGCTTGAGATTCTGTCTCTCCCTCTGTCTCTGCCCCTCCCCCCTCTCAAAATAAATAAGCTGAAAAAAAAAATAATAAAACCAGGGTTTACCTGATTCTTCTCATACGTATCAACCCAACTGAAATCTTGGATCATTGACCTTCTATTAATTGATGTTGCCATGATAGAAATATAACGTGGAGGTCCAGGTTTATTTTATTTCATTTTTATTTTTTTTTATTTTGAGAGAGTATGAGTGGGGCAGAGGGAGAGAGACAGAGAAAAGAAACTGAAGTAGGCTCCACGCTCAGCCCGGAGCCTGACGCGGAGCCTGATCCCACGACCCTGGGATGGTGACCTGAGCTGAAATCAAGAGTTGGATGCCCAACCAACTGAGCCACCCAGGTAGCCCTCGGGTTTATGTCAAAATAAATTCAGGCCCATTGTATCTTAATGTATCACACAGACAACAAAGTGAAAAAGTAAGTGTGGTCCCATTTCTCAGGCTGCTCTTTTTCTAGAAGTTCTCACTCTAGCATATGGTTATGTTTTCAGGACAGATCTGTGGATCCAGAAGCAACTATGTACATCCACCTGTCTAACCTAGTGGGTCTTATAGATGTTGTGTGCATACCCAGTTGGTATTATGACATGCGTTGCTGCATTAGCATTTACTTAACATATCTCCGGTAACTTTTCGTGGCAGCATAGATAGAACGTTATAATCCAGTTTAATCGCTGTATGGTCTTCTATTGTATAATTGGACCATGGTCAAGTTAACCAGTCTAATACTGATGAGCGTTTATAGTGTTGCCAACGTTTCCCTACGAAAGCAATGCTGCTGAGAGTTCTATCTTTACCTGCCGGTGAGATTTTGTATGACAAATTCCATTGAGTCAAACGATATGGGAGTTGTAAATCTGTACAGACGGCCAGGTTGTCCTCCAAAATGTTTGTACTGACTTATAAAGATGTGAATTAGTGTGGGAGAATTTTCCGAGTTATGGAAACGACTTACTGAGCTATATATATAAAGGAAAAACAAACATTTCTGATCCGGAAACGGTAACGTAGCTGACTAATCCTGAGAAGGGGTACGTATCGCTCACCTTGCTTGGCCTCATTCTGACTTTGAATTTTGCCCCAAGTTTCGGGACTTTCACATCGGTTCCGATCCTATGCTGCTTTTCAGCGGGCAAATTTTGTTCTTTCAATTAGGAAACTTTATCTCCCTCGGAGTTGTTACGTGCAAATGAAACCCTTAAATTGTGTACTTGGTGATAAGGATACCTGTCTTCGTAAGATTTAATGTTCTATTGGAGAAACCAGACTTAGCCTTAGAGAACGTTAACAACGTAAGATTAATAAGGGACACAGGCAAGATGATATAGACTAGGGGGTCCCATACGTCATCCGGGACAGAAACAACTATTTCACAACTGCCCCTGAATGAAAACAGGGCTGGGAGAGGCCCAAAGTACAACTGAGTAGCTGCACCAACAGCTTGGATCACAAAACCCAAGAAGGGCAGCACAGAAAAGCGTAGGAAGCATCTTCGCCGGGTTACCCGGTCTCCCCGGGGCCAGTACAGCTTGGTGGCAAAAGGAATCCCGTTGGCTGTGGCTTCCCGCGGTGGGGCAAAGGAGAACTGCCTTCACCAGGAAGGAGCCCAGCAGTTGAAGTCACCACCAGAGAAACTCACAACCTTTAAGCGCCGATGAGCCTCCGAGTCTCGGCCAGTGCTGATACTGATGGGCCCCCTCCCCCCGCTAAACTGGCATCCCCACGTGGACCCCGTGCCGCCAGGCACCCAACTCGGGCGGCACCCTTCTGCTCATCGGCCAGTGAAAGTCTGAGGCAGTAAAAGAGGATTGTACGGAGACACCAATTCAAGGCTACAAGGAAAATAAAAAAAAAATAAATAAAAAAAAATCAAGGCAACGTCATGCCTCCAGGGGAACACAAGAAACGTCCAGTTCTAACCCGAAGAAAGAGACATCCACGAATTGCCTGACAAATACAAACTAATGCTTTTAAAGCCACTCCTTGAACTACCAGAGGACAAGGATAAAGATATCGACAAAAACACATGAGCAAAGCAAATTCGACGATGAGACAGAAAAGGAACGAAAGAACCAACCCACTACTGAGGGTGAAAAATAAAATGGGTACAATACAAAAACGACTACAGAACTTCAACAGGAGATTTGATCCCTCAGAAAAAAGAATCACTGATTATGAAGACGATTCGTTTAAGCTCAGGGAGGATGATGGACCGCAAGCCTCCTGGCAGATAACATTAATGGCGATATCTGTGAGCTAAGCAAGTGTCATGGAGAAAACATCAGGGCTTTGCAGGAGGCAGGGAAGCCTGGGCCTTGACCTCCCTCTGGTTCCTAGGAGGCTGGCCGTCAGCCATCGCTGTAGCAACACATCTTGAGAGGGGGAGAGAGAGTGTGAGCAGGGGAGGGACAGAGAGAGAGGGAGAGAGAGAATCCCCAGCAGCCTCCATCCTGTCAGCACAGAGCCCGATGCGGGGCTCGATCCCCCGAAACCGGGAGATCGTGACCTGAGCTGAAACCAAGAGTCAGACGGTTCACTGACTGAACCACCCAGGCGCCCCCTGGCGATGCTGAGCTCGTGTTGCAAGGGGGGGTCCCGCCAAAGACTAGGATGGCTCATTTTATCACTGAAAATTAGATGAACTCTACTGTCCTCTTCCCATACGCGTTTTATCAACAAAACTTGCAAGCTGCAAAAATTAAGCGTTCAGATGGATTTATGATAAGCCGATTTAAACGTCTGCCACAAGAAGAAAAGTCAAGACCAGTTACTTCAAAACAAACATGAAGTCTCACCTTCCCATGTGCTTTCTTTTCTCATTAGTTTCTTCCAAAGGTACGAAAGCTGTGATCGACATCATTCTCACGGCGAACACTCTCAGGAGACTGCACAGCCTGTACAAAGGGAGAAGACGACATTCTGGAACTTAAGACCTTTATTATTGGTATAACCCTCCCGAGATCAATGTTCTTTTCTTGTTCCACGAAGTCGAAAGGCAAATCACCACAGATATTCAGACGCCAGGCTTTTAAAATGTAGCGTTACTTATGGAAAGCCTCGCATGAGGTTGGATATGTATCGTGTATATACCCCCCCAAATCATTTTCTATAGATCAAATCACACACATGGAAGTATGTGATCCAACTGAATGGAATAACAAATTCTTGGTGTCGTGTTACTAACAGGCAGAAATGCCCATTAAGCAGTTATCAGATTATTCCCTGCATGGGACTGGATGCAACCTGAAATGCTGAATAAATCGTGAGTACACTCATTATTTAATTGTGATTAAAGCGATCAAGTGATTTATTTTCAACATGAATTGAAAACTATTGTGTAAAACATACTTACGCGAAGAAGTATCACGCTATATAAATGCGATCAAATAATTTAGCTCGTGTAAACAAGTGTTAAGTTACATGCCAAGCTTTAAATTAAATCTGAGCTCAAAAATAAAGCATTTTCCAAGCAACAACGATAAGTCATTAATTTGAAACTTTCTCAGGAGCTGGAATAGTTTGAGGTTTATTATCTCTGTATGCTTTCTTGTATCTTGGTATACAATGTGAATACATTTTTGACAATTATACGATACAAAGAATTTGGTTGAAAAATTGATCAACATGATGTATTTTTGCATAATTCAGGATTTATGTAATTTTATGGTTATCATCATCGTTACTATTGTTTTAATTAATCTCTACCCCCCAACATGGGGTCGACCTCACAACCTCAAGATCAATAGTTACATGTTTCAGCTGCTGAGCCAGCCAGGTGCCCAGATCATCATCATTATTTAACAACTCTTGTGGATGAAATGGCATGGGACATTATCATTTATTTTTCTTAATGGAAACACTTTGTTTTTGTTTTAATTAATATCTTTATTTACCCCTCAAACTAATATAATATATAATACTGTAGGTTAACTATACTGGAAATAAAATATTAGTTTCAGGTGTACAATATAGCGATTTAACAGTTGCGTATATTATTCAGAGCTCATCACGTTAAGCATATACTTAATCCTGGGGCGCCTGGGTGGCTCAGTCGGTTAAGTGTCCGGCTTCGGCTCAGGTCATGATCTCACGGTTCGTGGGTCCGAGCCCCGGGTCGGGCTGTGTGCTGGCAGCTCAGAGCCTGGAACCTGCTTCGGATTCTGGGTCTCCCTCTCTCTCTGCCTCTTCCCTATTTGCTCTCTCTCTCAAAAATAAATAAACGTTAAAAACAATTTTTAAAAAGTATATACTTATTCCTCTTCACCTATTTCGCCCATTGCCCCACTGACCGACCCTCTAGTAGCCCTCTGTTCTCTACAGTTATGAGTCTGTTGCTTGCTTGTCTTTTTTTCCCCTTTGCTCGTTTTCTCCTTTTGTTGAGTTCTACATACGGAGTGAAATCATATGGTGTGTCTTTCTCTAGCTGCCTTATTTGGCTTAGCATTATAGATCCATTCAAGTCATTGCAAACGGTAAGATTTCGTTCTTTTTTTTATGGCTGCATAATATTCTGTCGTATGTGTACATCACACTACTTTATCCATTCGTCTATTGGCGGATACTTGGGCTGCTTCCATACGTTGACTCTTGTACGTACTGCTTCAATAAACATACGCGTGTGCATGTATATCTTTTAAATTAGTGTTTTTGTATTCTTTTGGTTAATAGCCAGTATTGAAATTCCTGGATCAGGAATCCGATCCTGGATCAGAACAGTCGTTCTCTTTCTGAGGAACTTCCATATTGTCTTCCAGGTGCCGTTCCGGTTTGCTTTCCCACCAACAGTGCACAAGGATTCCTTTTTCTCCACATCCTCCTCAACGCTCGTTGTTTCTTGAGGTTTTGATTTTAGCCATTCTGACAGATGTGAGGGGACCTCTCACTGTGGTTTTGACTTCTGTTTCCCGAATGATGAGTGATGCTGGGCATCTTTTCATGTGTCTGTTGGCCATCTGGATGTCCTCTTTGGAAAAACGTGTGTGCCTTTCTTCTCATTTTTGAATTGGGCTACGCACTTGTGTGCATTGGAGTGTATTCATTTTTTGTGTATTTTGGATACGAACCTTTTATCAGAGGTGTTATTTGTAAATATCTTTTATTCATTACTTTGTCTTTTGAGTCATCTTCAATTACTTTGGTTTTCTTGGTTGTTTCCTTTGCATTGCAGCTTTTTATTTTGATGTAGTCCCAATAGTTTACTTTTGCTTTGCTTTGCCTCAGAAGAATGATCTAGAAAAATGTTGCTATGGCAGATGTCAGAGAAATTACTGTGAGCGCTCTCCTAGAATTTTTATGGTTTCGGGTCTCACATTTAGGTCCATGATCCATTTTTTTTGAGAGAGAGGGAGGGAGGGAGAAAAGAGAGAAAAGAAATAATCTTCAGCAGGCTCTGTGCCCAGCTCAGAGCCTGATGCAGGGCTCAATCTCATGGCTGTGAGATCACGATCTGAGCCAAAATCAAGAGTCAGACGTTTAACCAACTGAGACACCTACCACCCCTTAATCCATTTTGAGTTTATTTTTGTGTAGGGTAGAAGAAAGTGGCCCAGTTTCGGGGCGCCTGGGTGGTTCAGTCAGTTAAGCGTCCAACTTCAGCTCAGGTCGTGCTTTTGCGGTTTGTGGGTTCTGACAGCTCAGAGCCTGGAGCCTGCCTGGAACTCCATCTCTTTCTCTCTCTCTCTCTCTCTCGGCCACTCCCCCGCTCATGCTCTGTCTCTCAAAAAATGAATAAATGTAAAAAAAAAAAGATTTAAAAAAAAGTGGTCCAGTGTTATTCTTTTACGTGTTGTTGTCCCGATTTCCCAGCACCATTTGAAGAGACTTTTTTTTTTTTCATTGCATATTCTTGCCTCCTTTGTTGAAGCTTAATTGACCATATAATCACGGGTTTATTTCTGGGCTATCTATTCTGCCATTAATCTACGTGTCTATTTGATCGCAAGTACCATACTGTGTCGATGACTACAGCTTTGTAATATAATTTGAAGTCTGGAATTGTAACACCTATGGTTTTGTGTTTATTAGGATTGCTTTGGCTTTTCGGGGTCCTTTGCGATTTCATACCAATTTTAGGATTTATTCTAGTTCTGTCAAAGATGCTGTTGATATTTTGATAGGGATTATATTAATTGCATTGGGTAGTGTAACATTTTAACAATATTGTTGTAATACGTGAGCACAGAATGTGTTTTATAGATCTTTTACCTCTTTGGTGAAGTTAATTGCCGTTTGTTCCTGACCTTAGCAAGAAAAAGCACTCCGTTTCTCCCGATCGGTATCATGTTAGCTGTGGGTTTTTCATAAAGACCTTTATTACGTTAAGGCATGTTTCCTCTAAACCTACTTTGTTGAAGGTTTTTGTCCATTCTCTTATCGATGTGATATAGCATACCGATTGATTTCCGAATAGAGAACCACCCTTGCGTGCCTGGACTAAATCCCACTTATTCATGGCGTAGATTTTTCATGTATGGCTAATTCCTTCTGTTAGTATTTTTCTGAGGATTTTTACATCTATGTCCATCAGAGATATTGGCCCGTAGTTCATTTTTTGTGGTGTCTTGATCTGGTTTTGCCATCAGGGTAATGCTGCCCTCATTAAATTAATTTGGAAATTTTCCGTCCTCTTCTATTTCTTAGGAAGGTTTGAGAAGAATCGGTATGAACTCCTCTTTAAATCTTTACTAAAATTCACCTGCGAAGCTGTCTGAATTTGTTGGCATATAATTTTCTGTAATATTCTTTTACCATCATTTGTATTTCTGTGGTGTTGGTTGTCATTTCTTGTCTTTCATTTGTGATTTTCAGTGAGTCTTTTTTTTTTTTTTTTTTTTTTTGATGAGTCTGCTAGAGGTTTATCAATTTTCTTGATCTTTTCAGAGAACGATAGAGTGGCTTGTTCTAATGACTCAGCCAGCCAGATACCTATGTTTTTTTCATTTCTATGTCATTTATTTCTGCTCTGATCTTTTTTTTTTTAACGTTTATTTATTTTTGAGACAGGGAGACACAGAATCGGAAGCAGGCTCCAGGCTCTGAGCCATCAGCCCAGAGCCCGACGCGGGGCTCGAACTCACGGACCGCGAGATCGTGACCTGAGCCGAAGTCGGACGCTTAACCGACTGAGCCACCCAGGCGCCCCTCTGCTCTGGTCTTTATTCCTTCCTTCTTTCTGCTAGTTTTGGGTTTCGCTCTTCATTTTTCAGCTCCTTTCAGTATGAGGTTAGGTTATTGTTTTTGAGAATTTTTGCTTTTACAAGTAGGCCTGGATTGCTATAAACCTCCCTCTTAGAACCACTTGGCTGCATCCCAAAGACTTTGGACTCTTACGTTGTCATTTTTATTTTTCTTCGTGTAATCTCTGATTTCTTGGTGGACACATTCATTGTTTGGTAGCGTGTTATTCAACCTCCCTCTCTTTGTGGTCCCCTCCAGGCTTTTTCTTGTGGTTGATTTCAACTTTCATAGTGTTGTAGTCAGCGAACATGCACGGTATAACTTTGATCTTTTCACATATCTTGAGATTTGTTTTGTGGCTTAATATGTGCTGTATTCTGGAGAACGTTCCATATGCACTTGAAAAGAATATGTATTCTGCTGTGTTAAGAAGGAATGTCCTGATCATCTAGTCCAGTGTCAACGACATTGTTTCCTTAACTTTGTACAGATGATCTGCCCGTTGATGTAAGTGGCGTGATAAAGTCACCACTATTATTGTGTTATTAGGGATTAGTTCATTTTTGTTATGCACCATATTGGGTGCACTACAGGACTTTTTTCTGAAAGGCCCTTACTTTCAAGTGCAGGAGATATAGCTGACTTTCCTAACACACAAAACAGGAAGTGTTGGGCACCATGAGGAGACACAGGAATATGTTCCAAATGAAAGACTAGGACAAAGCACAGTAGGAGACGAGGCAAAATGGACAGAACTAATATGCCTGATAGAGAATTTAAAGTAATGATCAGAAAGCCACTCACTGGACTTGAGAAAAGAGTGGAGGACGTCCGTGAGCCCCATAACAAAGATACGAAAAAGAACCAATCAGAGATGAAGAACACAATAAATGTAATTAAAAATACAGTAGATAGAATACCAGGCTAGGGAATGCAGAAGAAGAAGCCAACTATAGGGCAGAATAATGGAAAGTAATCAAGCTGAGCAGGTGAGCGAAAAAATTATGCAAACTGAGAATACATTTGGGGAACTCAGCAACACTGTCAAGCATAATAACATTCACATTATTGGGCTCTCAGAAGAAGAAGAGAGAAAGGAGACAAAAGTTTCTTTGAAAAAACTAATAGGTGAAGACTTCCTTAATCTTGAGAAGAAGCAGATATTGAGATCCAGGGGGCACAGAGATCTCTCAACAAAATCAACCTATGGAGGTCCACACAGTAAGACACATAGTAATAAAAATAGCAAAAAGTGGTGATACAGAGAGAATGTGAAAAGCAGCAAGAGAAAAGACAATAGTTACAAACATGGGAAACCCCATAAAGCTCTCAGGTGCTATTTCAGCAGAAACTTTGCAGGCCAGAAGGGACCGACAGGGTAGATTGGAGGTGCTGAAAGGAAAAAAATCTGCAGTCAAGAATATCCAGAAAGGCTGTCATTCAGAGTGAGAGAGAAGTTTCACAAACAAACACTAAAGGAATTCATCACCACTAAACCAGCCCTCCAAGAAATATTAAAGGGGACTCTTTGAGCAGACAGGAAAGACCCTAAGTAAGAGTAAGAAAAACAGGAAGAACAAAAGCAGTAAAAATAAGTAGATCTGTAAAAGTCAATCAAGGGACTCACCAAATAAATGAAGTATGACACCCTGTACCTAAAATGTGGGAGGAAGGAGGAATAAAGAATGGGTTCAAACATAATCAACTATCAATATAGACCGCGATACACATGACGTATACCAATCTAACGGTAAACACAAATCAAAAATCAGGAATGGATATGCAAAAAACAAAGACAGAAAAGGAATCCATTTATATCACTAAAGAAAGCCAGCAACCCATGCAAGACAAGAAGGGAAGAAAGGATTAAAGAAGAACCATAAAAACAACTACAAAATAAGTAACAAAATAGTAATAAATACATACCAATCACTGATTACTTTGGAAACGTACTAAACACTCTAATCAAAAGACACAGTGTGATGGAATGGATAAAATAACAAGACCCATCTATATGCTGCACACAAGAGATGCATTTCAGACCATAAAGACACCTGCAGATTGAAAGCGAGGGGACGGAAAAACATTTTTCATGCAAATGGATGTCAAAAGAAACCAGGATAGCAATACTTATATTGGATAAAATAGACTTTATTTATTTATTTTTAATGTTTATTTTTCTTTATTTTGAGAGAGGGAGAAACGCAAGCAGGCTCCGCACTGTTAGCTCAGAGCCCAATGCAAGGCTCGAACCCATGAACCATGAGATCACTACCTGAGCCGAAACCAAAAGTCAGACGCTTACCCAACTGAGCCATCCAGGTGCCCCTTGGACAAAACAGACTTTAAAGCAAAGACTAAATAGACACAAAGAAGGACATTATATAAGAATAAAGTGGACAATCCCACAAGAAGATATAACGTGATATACTATTTTTACAAAGAAGTAACGTGTCCTAAAAAAAACTTCACTGTGTGTTTTAGGGTGTTTTCTTTCAGTATCTGAACGTGGAAGGTATTTTTGTTGTAACTGTGAACAAACATTCCAAATGTGTTAAAACACAATCTTGGGTCCTCTGTATATCTTTCATGCCCTGAAAATCTGAAAGCCAATCCAAACTGGCATGTTTTAGAATACTTCAAAAAAAAAAAAGTAATAACTTTTAACACTAGCCGTCTAGATTTCATGAAGACAATAACACTTAGTTCCTTTCTATGAAACATAAAATACTTACTATCCAAATCCAAGCCAACCATGGGAGATTGGTGTTTCACATGCTTATAAGTTTCTAAATGTAATGATAACATTTTTTTTATTTTTCTTTAACGTTTTTATTCATTTTTGAGACAGAGAGAGACAGAGCATGAATGGGGGAGGGGCAGAGAGAGAGGGAGACACAGAATCGGAAGCAGGCTCCAGGCTCTGAGCCATCAGCCCAGAGCCCGATGCGGGGCTCGATGTCACGGACCGTGAGATCGTGACCTGAGCTGAAGTCGGACGCTTAACCGACGGAGCCACCCAGGCGCCCCAATAACATTTTTATTTGTATTTCTTTTTGGATGTGGTGGTATGGATAAGCAGATTTATGGCTCAGGAAACTGGCTGGAGCATCAGGCAGTATAAAGATATGGAAAAAGGAGCTAGTCTGGATTAGATAGGAGCTTAATGAGTTTCGGAAAATGGGTGTTTTATGGAATCATTTCTTTTTGGTTGTTGTCGATGGCTGCAAATTTTGAGCAAACAAGGCATTTTCAAATTTAACGCAAAGATTCCCTCTGACCACTCTTTTTTTCCCCCATCGTGGTAAGGGTCCTCTTTAATCCCCATGCCCTCTCCACCCATCCCACAACCAACCTCTCCCCTGGTAACCAACAGTTTGTTTTCTATAGTCAAGTCTGTTTCTTGGTTTGTCTCTCTTTCCTTTCTTCATTTGTTTTGTTTCTTAAATTCCGCACACGAGTGAGGTCACGTAGTCTGTCTTTCTCTGATTCAGTTTATTTAGAATTGTACTCTCTAGCTCCATCTATGTTGCAAATGGCAAGATTTCATTCCCTTTTTTTTTACGGTGGAATAATATCCCATTGTTGTATGTGTATGTGTATGTAATAATGCTGCAGCAAACATAGAGGTGCATGTATCCCTTTGAATTAGTGCTTTTGTATTTTGGGGGTAAATACCCAGTAGTGTGGTTCTTGGATTATAGATTAGTTCTGTTTTTAGTTTTTTTGAGGAGCCTCCATACTGTTTTTCACAGTGGGTACACTAGTTTGCATTCCAGTCAAGAATACATGAAAGTTCCTTTTTCTCCACATCCTCATCAACACTTGTTTCTTGTGTGTGTGTGTGTGTGTGTGTGTTTTAATTTTATCCATTCTGATAGGTGTGAGGTGTGATCTCACTGTAGTTTTGATTTGCATTTCCCTAATGATAAGTGATGTTGAGACTAGGAAAATAAAAGCAAAAATAAACTCCTGGGACTACATCAAAATCAAACGTTTCTGCACAGTGAAGGAAACAATCAACAACACTAAAAGGCAACTTACTGAATGAGAGAAGATATTTGCAAGTGACATAGCTGACACAGGGGTAGCAACCAAATATAAAGAACTGATACAACTCAATACCCAGAAAACAAGTAACCCAATTAAAAAATGGGCAGCAGACGTGAACAGACATTTCTCTAAAGAAGACATACACATGAAAAGATGCTCAACAGTTATAACGTTTTAATATTGGTCAACCTATCTTTACAAAAATAAATCCTAAATTACTAAGCTTTGAAGAGAAGAATTTGAAATTATGCACTTGGAAGAAGAAAAGGGGGGAAAAAAAGAATGAAAAAGTGAAAAATACAACAGGATTTTTGGAACACTTTAAAAAATGCATTATTAGAATCTCAGCAGGAGAAGAGAGATATAGTCAGAAAGCTTATTTAAGGAAGTAATAGCCCAAAACTTCCCAAAACGTAGAAGGGAAATGGGTACCCAGATTCATGAAGCTCGAAGAACTACGAAGAGAGACAATACAAAGAAGACCATGCCCATTTGCACTACAATAATACAGTAAAATTCAAGGACAAAGAGCCAACTGGGAAAGCCACAATGGTAAAGTAGAACTGTATGTGATTCAGAAGTTTCCGGGAGGGGGAGCAGCTGGGTGGCTCAGTTAGTTAAACGTCCCACTCTTGATTTTGGCTCAGGTCATGATCTCCCCGTTCATGAGTTTGAGCCCCATGTCGGGCTCTGCACTGACAGTGTGGAGCCTGCTTGGGATTCTCTCTCTCCTTCTCTCTCTGCCACTACCCTGCTTATGCTCTGTCTCAAAATACACAAACTTACAAAAATGTTTCTGGGGCACCAGGGTGGCTCAGTCGGTTGAGCATCAAACTCCTGGTTTTGGCTCAGGTCATGCTCCCAGGGTCCTGGGATCGAGTCCCACATTGCGCTCCTTGCTGGGTGTGCAGCCTGATTGGGATTCTCTCTTCCAAATTTAAAAAAAAAAAAAAAAAAAAAAAAAGAATCTGTTCAGGTAGCACCTGGGTGGCTCAGTTGGTTAAACATCTGACTCTGGATCTCAGCTCAGGTCATGATCTCAAGATTCATGGGTTCAAGCCCCATGTCGGGCTCTGAGCTGCCTGCACAGAGCCTACTTGTGATTCTCTCTCTTCTCCTCCACTCATTCTCTCTCTCTCTCAATAAATGAATAAACATTAAAAAAACCCAACCAAACAAGGCTCAATTGAAAAAAATAAGTTTCTGTTCAGGAAAGGAAACAATTAACAAAGTGAATCGAAAACCGGTGGAATAGTAGACAATATTTGCACACCATATGTGATTTTTATCCAAAATATATAAGGGACTTCTACAACTCGTCAGCACATAACTCCACTTAAATGAAAATGAGCAAAGGACACGGACATTTCTCCAAAGACTTAGAAATGGACAAGAGGTATATGAGAAGGTGCTCAACATCACGCATCGTGAGGAAAATTCAAAGCAAACCCACAATGTGATACCGCCTCGTACCTGTTACAATGGCTTTTATAAAAAAGTCAAAAAATAACAAGCACTGGTGAGAATGTGGAGGAAAGGGCACTGTTGTGCATTTTTGGTGGGGATGTAAACTGGTGCCTCCATTATGGAAACACAATGGAGATTCCTGAAAACATTAACAACGGAAGCACTATATGATCTGGCAGTTGTTTTTTTTTTTTAAATGTTTATTTATTTTTGAGACAGAGACAGAGCATGAACAGGGGAGGGTCAGAGAGAGAGGGAGACACAGAATCGGAAACAGGCTCCAGGCTCTGAGCTGTCAGCAGAGAGCCCGACGCGGGGCTCGAACTCACGGACTGTGAGATCATGACCTGAGCCGAAGCCGGCCGCTTAACCGACTGAGCCACCCAGGCGCCCCTGGCAGTTCTTTTTTCTGGGTATGTATCCAAAAGATTTCTCTGCACTCTCATGTTCATTGCAGCATTATTCACAATAGCCAAGACATGGAAACACCTAGGTGCCCATTAATGGATGAATGGATAAAGAAAATGTAAGATACGGGGCGCCTGGGTGGCTCAGCGAGTTAAGTGTCCGACTTTGGCTCAGGTCGTGATCTCACAGTTGGTGAGTTCGAGCCCCGCGTCGGGCTCTGTGCTGACAGTTCAGAGCCTGGAGCCCGCTTTAGATTCTATGTCTCCCTCTCTCTCTGCCCCGCCCCCAGCTCGCGCACGTGCTCTCTCTCTCAACAATGGATAAATGTTAAAACATTTTAAAAAGAAAATGTGAGATATATAGGGCACATGTATCTTTTGCGTGTGAATGCACGTAGATATATAAAATATATACACATTATATATCCACATACATACACACAAAAAAATATATGGTCATACTGAAATGGAGACTCTAAAATCGTCAAATTCATAGAAAAAGAGGAGACTGTAAGTTGCCTGGGGTTGGGTGAAGAGGGGAAACAGGTAGATGTTGGTCAATGCGTAAAAAGTTGACAGAAGATAAGTAAGTTCTGGAGATCTAGTGCATAGCCTTACATCGATAAAGCTAGAAGAGAGGCGGGGGGGGGGGGGAGTCGTGGTTAGGCACATCGACCCCTTTATGACGGACTTAATTGTTCATATGCCATCTCCTCTACTAACTCTAAATTTTTGAGGGAATAAATCTCCACAGGACTCCCTTTTCCCTGCTTCAGTAATGGTGGTAGGAATGACGACACCACTTGCACGAGGATTTTTAAAATATTTAAAAGAATCTACTTAAAATATGGAGCACAGTGTCTGGCGAAACATTACGTGGTTATTACTTTTCTCATAGGGCCGTGACTGAATGGCAAATGAAATGAACTGCTTGGAATTTTTTATCATAGCCTGGTCAGGAGTCTACTTTATGGATCTAAGTTTGGAAATTGAATGCGTTCAGAGCCTTACCCCAGCCACATCCCTTACGACACCGGATGCCTTTCACAAATACGTTCCTATCTATATTCTGACCCTGGCCCCAGGTCCTCATTGTCTCGTCTGTGGTTGATGATCATTTCACACTCTCGAAACGTAGTAATTCAACACCTACAGTCGGATTTAGTCTTTGCTCCTCCATTTTATTATGGCTCTACTGAGGTATACGTGTGATGGTAAATGTTTAATAACCAGCAGCCTGGGAAAATGTATATATGTGCTTAAATTATTCTATGTTTTACTAAGCATGTATAGCACACAATTTACAAATATTATATGCTTTATTGTAAACTACGTGGAATTAATTGATTCTCAATAAATGCTATCGTGGTTTCTGGTAAACTTGTGTAGTCATTGTGATTGTAACTGACAAATGAGTGTGGTTTTGACCTGAACGATGACCTATTTTTGTCATTTTTTTCACTTCTGTTCATTAATGTAAAGTACATAAAAATACAGCACGTTTTGACAGTGATGTGATTTTCTTTGGTGAATCACATAATGCTTTTCGGATACCGGAGTAATATTTCCTCTCTCTTTTTTTTTTTTGTTCAGTTCACGGTGTAATGGTAACAAACACAATGCTTTGTGTAATAACGACTAAAATGGTCTCTATCATGTTCTTTCTAGACAGGCAACAACAACAACGAAAATGAAAAAAGCCCTTATCAGTAGTATTTACCAATATCTGTGGAGTAAAACTCCCTCCTTGGCCGATGTCAGCCTACCACCATGGTGTTACTGAACGTGTAGTTGAGAAGGGATAGACGGTAGTAAAACATTGTTCAGTATTCCCACCATACAGATACCATGAAGATAAATAACCTCAAGTGGATATATAATATAGTTAAATAAGAAGTAATGATGTTCGAGTTTCTATGTCTTTGACCTTAATATAATTTACTTAATTCTAAGTTTATATAACAGTTGTTATAAATGGCTATGTTTAGGGGCGCCTGGGTGGCTGGGTTGGTTGAGCGTCTGACTTCGGCTCAGGTCACGATCTCACGGTCAGTGAGTTCAAGCCCCGCGTCGGGCTCTGGGCTGATGGCTCAGAGCCTGGAGCCTGCTTCCGATTCTGTGTTTCCCTCTCTCTCTGCCCCTCCCCCGTTCATGCTCTGTCTCTCTCTGTCTCAAAAATAAATAAATGTTTAAAAAAAAAAATTAAAAAAAAATGGCTATGTTTAACAATGGCTTGAAACTTACAGTTAAACTATCATGAGCGAGGTCAAGCTCAACAGTGTTACAAATGTGATAATATTTTCCTCAATTAAAAAAAAAACAAAACAAAACTTCCAGGGGCGCCTGGGTGGCTCCGTCCGTTAAGCGTCCAGCTTCCACTCAGGTCATGCTCTCACAGTTTGTGAGTTCGAGCCCTGTGTCAGGCTCTGTGCTGACCGCTGGAGCCTGGAGCCTGTTTCAGATTCTGTGTCTCCCTCTCTCTCTGCCCCTACCCCCCGCCTCTCAAAAATAAACATTTAAAGAATTTAAAAAAAACAACATAACTTCTCTTCTCCCTCTGGCAACTTCCATCCATACCTGTTTTTTGGTTTTTATCAGTCAGAAATCTTTTAAACTTTCTTTTATGAACAGTCTGGTCTCTCTGTCTTTATTCCTTTGACCCCTACTATTTGGCTGTCTGTCACTATCCTTCATAAAAACCGATGTGGCTAAGGTCACCAGTGTCTCTAAATGCAACAGACTTGCGGCGCCCGGGGGGGAATCAGTCGGTTAAGCGTCCGTCTTCGGCTCGGGTCACGATCTCACGGTTCGTGGGTTCGAGCCCCGCATCGGGCTCTGTGCCGACAGCTCAGAGCCTGGAGCCCGCTTCGGATTCTGTGCCTCCCCCTCTCTCTGTCCCTCACCCACTCTGTCTCCCTCTGTCTCAAAAATAAATAAACATTAAAAAAAAAAAAATTTAAGTGCAATAGACTTTACTGGGGCACCTGGCTGGCCAGCTGGAAGATCATGTGACTCCTGATGTCGGGGTCGTGAGTGCGAGCACTACGTTGGGTGTACAGATTACTTAAATAAAATTTGATAAAATCTTTAAAAAAACATCAAATAGTCTTTACTGTTCCCATTTTAATTTACCTCTTAGCCGTACGGATAATTGTTTGGCAGTAATAGCATTGTTTACCGTTGACAAGTTACTCATTCCATCGTGAAACACACTTCCCCTTAGGTTCCGCATTTCCATACTTACCTGTTTTATTTTCTAGCTCTCTGTCCATTACATCTCTTTTCCTTTGGAAGCACACCATTTCTACTGGTTACGTGTTGTAGTTCATGAAAATTATTCTTAGATCTCAGTAGCTTGCAACTCTGTGATCTCTCCCATGCCTCTAATTTGCACATGTGCTGAGATTAGTAAATATACGTCCCACATATTTAAAGTATACGTGTTTTGTTTTGTTCTAATATTTTTGAGAGACGGTGCGTGCGAGCGGGGGAGGGGCAGAGAGACAGGGAGACCTAAGTTCTGGAGCGGGTTCTGTGCTGACAGCAGGGCTTGAACTCAAGAACTGTGAGGTCATGACCAGGGCCAAAGTCGGACGCTCCACTGACTGAGCCATCCAGGTGCCCCAGCACAATTGTTTTAAGGTACATCTATGCTTTGGGCCATATCAATAACTTATCGCTGAGTAACACTGCATTGTATAAACACACGGACATTGTTTCATTTGTTTACTTATATCAAGAAGACATATGGGTTCTTTCTAGTCTGAGATTATGACAAATACAGCTGCTGTAAACATTCATGTAGAAATCTTTGCGTAGACATATGCTTTCATTTCTGTTGAGTAAATGCCTAGGAGTGGACTGACTGGTGCATTTTCAACAGCATGAGGAACTGCTAACTATTTTCAAAGCGATAATAGAATTCTGAATATCTCCTAGCAATACATCTCTCTGAACTTACCAATGCTTGATAGTTTCAGTCGTTTCACTTTTGGCCGTAAGTGGTGTAGGATTATGGTTTTAGTTGACTTTTTTTTTTTTATATTTAAAGTTTATTTATTTTGAGAGAATGAGTGTGAATGGTGGGGGGGGGGGAGAGTGAGAATGCCAATAAGCAGGTTCTGCGCTCTCAGCACAGAGCCCAATACACGAACCATGAGATCATGACCTGAGCCAAAACCAAGAGTCTGACGCTTAACCGACTGAGCCACCCACGTGTCCCAGTTGACATGTTCTTAACTGCTAATGACATTGGGCCTAATTTAATGTGCGAACAGTAGTTGCTGAGTTCCTTCTTCTGTTAACTTGTCAAATACGTTGCTCCGTTTTAATTCGGAGGTTGGTATTCTAACAATGAAGTTGTACAAGTTTTTTGCGGATATCGTACATATAAATTCTTTGTCAGTCATTTTCACTCTATTTTTTCCCCATCTGTGGCTCACCTTTCCATCACTGTGTTATTGCCGTTTTAAGAGCAAAGGTTTGGGACACCTGGGTGGGGCAGTTGGTTAAGGTTCAGGCTCTTGATTTTGGCTCAGGAAATGATGTCACAGTTTGTGAGATTGAGCCCCAGGTCGGGCCCCATGCTGACAGCGCAGAGCCTTCTTGGGATTCGGTCTCTCTCTGCCCCTCCCCTGCTCACTCTTTCTCTCTCTCCCTCAAAAATAAATACAGATTTTTTTTAAAAGAGCAAAGGCTTATAATTTTGAAGAAGTACAACTTATTATTCTCATCATCGGTTTGTGCTATTTAATACATTTTTGTGAAATCCAAGGTTGCTAAGATGATCTGTTTTATTCTTAGTTTTATACTTTTCATTCCTAAATTTGGGTCTGTGATACATTTTCTGTTAGTTTTTATATATTGTGTGAAGTAAGGTTGAGGTTCAATTTTTTCGAGTTTTGCATATTGTCTATGTAAGTTTTCTAGCACCATTTGCTTGAAAGATCATCCTTTCCCCGTGTGTTACCTTGGCAAATTTCTCAAAAATCCTGTGACTGTTATATATGGGTTCATCTACTTATGAAGTCTCTCCGATTCCCTTGATCTGTTTCTATACTTCCATAAACTCTTCAGTGCCGAATATCGTATTTTTCCCAGCCATACTGATATATGATTGACAGATAACACTGCATGAGCTTAAGATTGTACGACATGTTGATTCGATACACGTATATCGTATAACAATTACCACCATAGAGTTAGCCAACACCTCCAGTAGATCGCATAACTACCACGTCTTTTTTGTGGTGCGAACTAAGTCATGAAACCGGGGAGCAAATCGTCCACCTTTATTCTCTTTTTTCAACGTGTCTATAAATATTTGAGCACAGGTGGAAACACCCATTGTTTATAGTCCCACTGTTTATTGTCCTTCATCGGACCTACTTTTCCACTTGATTTTTCTAAGGTCAGCAGGGAGGTGAAAGTTATAGAAGTTAGACCCGGACGCCTCGTGGCTTGGGGAGTCCATTCTAATTACACCGGGCCATCATTAATGAAGTTGAGCCGAGGAGTTCATCGGCCGAGAATATTATGCCCCAAATGAATGGCTTAGAAGCGCTACCTAGAGGAAATCCCTGAGAGTCGGATGATAGTTTATTAATTTCAACAGCAGCTTTACTCAGCGTTTCTATAGTTTCTGAGTGATGCGGTAAACTTGGCCACCAATGAATATATACACGTTGCAACTCTCGGAACGCTTTCCGGTACGGAAGCGACTGTGATGCCATGTCTATAAAAGCATAAAAGCAATGGCTACAATTTGAGTAATTCATTCAATCAAGTAACTGGGTTTTTTTTTTTTATGACATCAAATGACCGGTTTGACTTTCACCAAATTGACGGATTGGTTGACACTTCGAAGAGCATTAACTTGTCATCATCATCATTACCATGAAATAGTATTTATTAGGCATCCACAGTCACAAGCGGTAGGAAGTTAGCCAAATAATCAGAGACTCTGCCCTTTAGGAGTTTATGATCTGGAAACTCAACACATCCAGATGAGCTGGATGCCATTTAGCAAAGCACTGCTGTCGGATTCTGAAACACGGTACTAAGTGCCTGTGAAAGATCAATTCGTTCACCAAGTGCCAAACCATCAACCAGAAAGCAAAGCGGCATACATGTTGCGTGGATGGACGTGATCTCAGTCGAGACGGTGTTATTTTGGCTGAATTTGAACGAGAGATAGCCTTTCCCCTGCAAAGACCGAAGCAGCACTTAGAGAAAATGACATGTCTGAGCTTATCAAAAGCACGTTAGTTCTGCGGGAGTCTGGGATCAGGTCATGATGGTGGGCAATGCAGGGTGGGAAAACGGAATTTGGGGCATCAAGAATAACTATGCTCTATTTCAGCTTGGTTCCCTTTCACTTTTTTTGTATCTTAGTTTAGTCACCTGTAAAGTGAGAAAGCTGTAATCATGCCTAGCCATCATGGTATTTGAAAATTGTGCAGAGACCCTACAATGAAAAGTGAACCCCAAATGGGGGCGGGGGGGGGCGCCTGGGCGGCTCAATCGGTTAAGCGTCTGACTTCGGCTCAGGTCATGATCTCGCGGTTCGTGGGTTCGAGCCCCGCGTCGGGCTCTGTGCTGACAGCTCGGAGCCTGGAGCCTGCTTTGGATTCTGTGTCTGCCTCTCTCTCCCACTCATGCTCTGTCTCTGTCTCTCTGTCTCTCTCAAAAATAAGTAAACATTAAAAAAAAAAAAAAAAAGAGAGTGTGCTAGAATGGAAAACCACTATACTATAGTAAGGCGAACTTGATGAATTTCAAAGGGGCAGCTGGTATTTGTGGGTCGGTCCTAGCATGTGCCAGGCTAAAGGTGTGCATGTGCTATTTCAAAGAGTCCTCACACAGTCCTGAGGAGGCATTAACAACTCTTTAACAGATGAGGAAATTCAAGTAACTTAAAGCTGACACTACTCCAGGTCGTAGAGTAAAGGTTAATACTCTAGAATGTAGGACCGAGAAGTCCATCATCTTGCCACAAGACTACGTGCTCTATGGGAAAGGTGCCATCATCATTTTGAAAATTCTTTTAATTTTTCTGCTTATTTATTTTTGAGAGTGAGAGCGAGAGAGAGCAAGAGACAGAATGAGAATCCCAAGGTGGCTCCACATCGTTAGCACAGAGCCCAATGCGGGGGCTCAAACTCACGAAGCCGTGAGATCACGACCTGAGCTGAAACCCAGAGTCGTACGCCTAACCCACTGAGCCACCCAGGCGCTCCGAAAATTCTTTCTCTCCTAACCAGATGAGTCAGCAAGCACTGATCAGAGAGGACATTGGGAAGTTCATCGTGAGCAACTCTGTTTTCTCTTCCCAAGGTTTTCTCCCACATTTTCCTGATCACATCCATTCCTACCCACACAGCTGTTTTCACTATCCTTGTTGGACCTCGGCGACCTCAAACAGTATCTAAAGTTACCCTTCTTCATGCTTTGTTCCATGGGTCTATTGCATTATCTTTCCTCCTACTGTTTCTCCTTTTAAATTCTTTCTTGTGTACGTAATTAATACTAGGGAAGAAACTAATGATTTCTGTCCTATGTAGACAGACATAGTAGAGGCCACGTTGTATATGCTCCTCTCGGACACTGTTCCATTTTCATACCGCCTAATTTAATGATTAACACGAACCCTTTTTCATACCCATGACATAAGAACAGGGCCCACCTAGTTCAGTTTCAGTGCGTAAAGAGCAGGCTGTGACTGAAAGCAACACAGGCTGAATGAATGCAGAAACGAATAGCCTGAGAGCTATTGCTCTGGCTATTACAGAAAGGTACAGACGCTAAAGAGAATCTGCTTTTGTTGGGAGTTTCAAATACTAGGAAAGGTTCATTTAGGATTTAGAGTGGGTTTTTGCGTCAATAGCGGTTTAGAGATTCACACTATGTGTGTGGGGGGGGGCGGGGGGAAGAATTAGCTAATGATGTAGATGAAATATACAAATTCTAGATTGCTTTACAAAATAAACTGGTATAATCTCATTCTTTTCCTCGATATTTGGGCTACGTCAATAACAACTGTCCTTATCTAATGATAGAGTAAGTAAGTCCTCAGGACCTTAATTGTCAAGGCTCAAATGTTTTCCCTCAGGCAGGTATGTGAGAAAAAAAAAAAAAACAACACCACATTGCTTGTTTTCCAAGGAAATACATTTAAATGTAAGGACGGCACCTGCAAATTTGCATGCCCTGATTACTCATAATAGGAGAGGATACTGTATATATTAATATATAATTACATTCGGCAAATAAAACAGCAAATAAACAAAGGTTGCTTATTCTCCTTCCGGCGAAACAGACTTTCTAAAAATATCCCCAACCGAATCTGCGCGTTAACGGAAAGCTTTGTTTGGCTTTAAAATCATGGATACGATCTGACGCTGCCAGGCGGATGTGCTAATATCGGCTAGGTTTCTGGCCAGGGTAGTGTCTATTTTGCCTATTTACAGACCAACACAGCACATGGTAGCAGCTTTCAGGAAAGAAGCACTTAGGAAAGTGTAAAACTTACTCTCTACATTTGTTTTAAAAGTAGGTGATGGGAAAAGTTTCCCACAACCACGTCATCTCATATTTAGTTGCGTGAGTATGTAATTGTTCCAATTCATTGGGGAGTTTCACTCCTTATCAAAGCTCAAAGGCTAATGCAATGAGAGTTGAGGTAAGAGGGAATATAAGATGCTAGCTTTCTTTTTGCAAATGCTTGATTTATTAACCAAGTGAAGGCTAGGAAAAACAGGTCTTTGAGTAAAATCCGCATCGTGTATACGCTTTTTTTTTTTTTTAACACGTTGAATGAAACACAGGCATGTCTCTCTCTTAAGAGAGATTCTAGATGCAGATAAGCAAATGCAGTGATCAGACCAAAGAGTAATTCGAAAACAAAAGAACACTGTGGCTTCATTTTCAGTGACCTATGTTATTCAATGATTCTAACTGGAAGGGTACTTTGAAAATCTTTTCGGGGGGAATAAAAACCGCACATAACCTATTGGACCCTACTCCGATCGTTGAGCGTGATTTGGGGACGTGTTTGATGATTTGTTAATCGACATGAAAATGATGAGTTAGTAATTTGCAAGAGGGTCTGCCCTGAGGAACGGAGGCTCCGCAGAATTCAAACCATGCCGATAAGCAGTTACTGACGTGTTCTGGTTTTGGAAAGGACGCCGTGTAAGACACAGTGGGATACATGGGGATGTGTCTGTACATGTGGCGTGTTGGGGGCTGAGGGGGGAATTGATTAGTTTCTTTTATAGTGATAAAAAAAAAAAGACATAAGACGATCATTTCTATAAGAAATGTCTCCTATTCAGCTTCTCCCTTCCCCTTGCTTCCAGTATCATGCTGCTTTTAACACAGCAAATAGAGGAGTGGGAGACAGAGTGGCTAGTCATGGTCAAAACCATTTCTATTGATGCTAATAATTTAATGAACAGACAAAAGGGCTTTCCGGGCCTTCCCCTTCATGCGAGGCGCACAAAAAAGACATTATAAAAAAGACAATGAAAAATAACCCGTGATTTCAATCCCTTCTCTTTCTTCTGACTGGTCTTTTTGTCTCAAAGAACTGTGTCAAATCTGGCCTGGTTTTTCCCACAATGCTCCTACTGTGTGGGGCCCAAACACACGGACTTTAGAAATCGACAACTTTGAGCTCCACCGACTGTAAGATCCTAGGCAAGTGGCTGGACTTTCATCGGAGACTTACAGATAATGATCCCCACCTAATCAATTCACCATGTGTGAAATCCCGGTGCACATGGGCTCACTTCCGTTGACCTCTTTCACAGCCATACAGTTTTTCGGATCAAGTATTTATCCGAACGTAACCTCCTACCTGATGAGGATCATTTCAAAGAGGGGGAACCGTGGATTGGGTATGAAAATGGAAAGTGCAGAAATGAAAGAGTAAGGAAAGAGGGACTTTGCACTGAAACTTGGGAAACGATGAGGAAATCTGGCAAATTAAACTGGTCTTAGCATTCTCTTCCTTTGTCAGTTAGACATGGGGCAGCTTAACTAGTGGGAGTGGCAAGAAGGATCACGCCCTCCACGATCTTTTCCGGCCCCTCAGTACACATTGTTGGTCACAGGTAACAACGATGCAGTTGAGAGCAAAACAGGGTGCTCATGACACAAATGCAACCTCGAGACCAGCGTTCGAGAACACTGTTACAACGGAAAACACCATTACACGTGCAGAAAACTGAAAGTGGACCGCCTATTGCAGGACACGCAAAAACTACCTCAAAATGGATCCAAGACTTAAACTTGAGATTTTTTTTTTTTTTTTTTAATTTTTTTTTTTTTTTTTTAACGTTTATTTATTTTTGAGACAGAGAGAGACAGAGCATGAACAGGGGAGGGGCAGAGAGAGAGGGAGACACAGAATCGGAAACAGGCTCCAGGCTCTTAGCAGTCAGCACAGAGCCTGACGCGGGGCTCGAACTCACGGACCGCGAGATCATGACCTGAGCCGAAGTCGGCCGCGTAACCGACCAAGCCACCCAGGCGCCCCTAAACTTGAGATTTGATACACCAAAACTCCTTTGAAAACAGAAGGGAGAAGGTACTCAACGTTGATATTGGCAATGACTTTGGTTTTTTTGGAATACGGCACCAAAAGCACAAACAAAAGCACATACCACCAACTAAGACTACGTCAACCTTAAGAACTTCTGCAGAGAAAAAGAAACAAAACGAAAAAGCAGCCCACGGACTGGGAGAAAATTTTTATAAGCCATATTGTCAGAGAAGGGATGACTATCCAAAATATATGAAGAACTCATACAACTCAATAAAAACCAAAGACTCTAGGTATTTAGTCCCTCTGCCCATCTTTTAGACGTTTGTCCAAAGAAGGCATCCAAATGTCCAACAGGTACACAAAAAGATGATATCATCGCTACCCATCACGGAAATACAAATCACGACAAAAATTAGATAATCGTCTCACACCTGTTAGAATAGCTAACCTCAAGAAGACTAAAGGATTCCAGTTCAAGATGGCAGCATAGGAAGATCTGTCTCCCCTCCTTCAACGGGCACCCTGAATCTACAACTACCTATGGAACATCTTTCTCAAAAACAAAAACAACAACCTAAAATATCGGCTAACTCTTAAACATTACAGATAATGAGCTCTACATAATTGAGGGGAGGGGCGCCTGAGTGGCTCAGTCGGTTGGGCATCTGACTTCTGCTCAGGTTATGACCTCACAGTTCGTGGGTTCGAGCCCCGCATCGGGCTCTGTGCTGACAGCTCAGAGCCTGGAGCCTGCTTCTGATTCTGTGTCTCCCTCTGTCTGCCCCTCTGCAGCTTGTGCTCTGTCTCTTGCGTTGTCTCAAAAATAAATAAAAACACTAAAAAAAAAAAAAAAAAAAAAAAAAAAAAACTTAAAAAAAAAAAAGGGAGGGGGAAAAAACTCATAAAAGTGAAGAGGAGAGGTTGAGACACAATCTCAACATAAACCCTATTCCCAGCATGGCGACCCACAATCCGGAAGGACCTCAAAACGAGCTGCTCTGTAAAGAGCAAAGGTTCTGAACCCCACACTGGACGCCCCAACTTTTCAGACCTGCACCTGAGAGAGAAACCCACAAAACATTAAGCTGTCACAACCAGTGGGGCTTGTGTCCCCCAAAACCACAAGGCTGTAGCAAACTAAGAAATGGCTAAGGAGGGACTGGTGCACTTGAACTCACCTGCCTGAAGACCCAGTGAAGAAGCTAGAGATCTTACGTTAAATAAACTTAAAGAAAAAAAAAAAAAAAAAAAAAGAGATGACCAAAGACCTTTTATTTATTTTGAGAGAAGAGAGAGAGCGAGCACGCACACAGGCACACGAGTGGGGGAGGGGCAGAGAGAGAGAATCCCAAGCAGGCTCAAAGCCCAATGCAGGGTTCGAACTCAACGGCCTGCGAGATCATGACTTGAGCCGAAATCAAAGGGTCGGACTCTTAACCGACTGGGTCACCCAGGGACCACGGGCACCAGTATTTCTTAGAAAAGAGCATTTATGCTCATATGGTGCCCCCGTTATTGTGGCTGCTGATCACCCCCTCAGTCACGTGACTCTGTTACCCAAGTCCTTGCAGGCTAGTACCCCCGGGACGTTGCACGGGCAGCGGATTGAAACACACCAGCCGTCTTTCTGTGAAAGAGGCTTATTTGCTTCTCTTGGGGTTTCAAGCCTGGCACACGGTTTGAAGGCTGCAGGATTACTCTTTTTTTTTTTTCTTTTTAATTCGTATTTAACTTTTTATTTTTACGTAAGCTCTGAACCCAACGTGGGGCTTGAACTCCTGATCGCGAGATCAGGAGGCACATGCTCCACCAACTGAGCCAGCCACGCGCCCCTACAGAATTACTCGTAAGGAATGTAGGCTGGGAGGTACCACTTTTGTATTCTCGCCTTTTGCTACAGCTTGCTGCTTTCTCCAGGAAGGAGTTTGTGAACCCATTTGGAGCTCCAGTTTTTGTAACTGTTCACCGGGGGGCACACACGGATTGCCTGCATGTGGGGAAGCCAGCGGGGCTTATCTTGGGGTCCCGAAAACTGTATTTGTATACTTCAGTTATGGCGGTTTGAGGATCAGCCTCAATCTCGGTGCAAAGAGATCCTCCCCCTTTGGGATCCTGAAAGGTCCTAACACATCTTAAACAGCTGGGGGCTCTTAAAATAGGCAGCTTGGGGCGCCTGGGTGGCTCAGTCGGTTAAGTGTCTGACTCTTGATTTCGGCGCAGGTCATGATCTCACGGTCGTGAGATCGAGCCCTGTGTTGGGCTCTGCGTGGACAACGTGAAGCCCGCTTGAGATTCTCTCTCCCCCTCTCTCTGTGCCCTTCCCCCAGTTGTGCTCGCTGCTGCTGGGACAATGGCAAAGATGTCCTAGACCACCAAGAGCAAGGGTAGGTTGAATGATAATGATCATCTCCTACATGAGGACACCGCTGCGAGAAGGAAGAGGCCGCACGTTGAAGGCATTTCTTTCGGCACAGAAGAAAAGGCATTAATTAGAAAGCAGAATATATATACGAAAGTAGACATCTCACTTGTAAAGATAAATTGAGAGGAGTGGGGTGATGAATTGGTCATAAAGCTCTTATAAAGGTTACAAGACAAAGTGAAAATGACGACAATAATTAGTTAATGGAACAGGAGATAAAAAGAGGCAAGAGGTTACCTCAAAAAACAACCTGCGGGGGGCGGGATAGAGTCAAAATGTAGAGCTTTAAGCGGCATTCGAACTTGTTATATTTCTAACAATCTATTTTAAATTGATAAGTTGTTGCATGTAAGTGTCATGGTAACCGCCAGGCAAAAACGTACGGTGCATAAATGAAAGACACACAGATAGGAATCTAAGCATACCACAGGAGAAAGTAACAAAACTTGGTGAAACCACAACAGAAGAAAAACCAACAGAATACCTGCAAAACAGACCAGAAACCCATTCAATGGCAGAAGTAACTATCCATAATCCGTTGCAAACTGCTTCAGGTTTCCAATGAAAAGACACGGAGTGGCCGAATGGATTAAACATCAAACACCAAACAGCGGCATCTACCTCCAGATGCCAGCTACGGGAAACTCACTTGTGATGTAAGGGCCCATATACACTGGAAGCGATGGGACAGAAAAAGACAGGGTAAACGCAAAGCAAAACAAAGCTGGGGAAGCCACACTTCTATCAGACAAAGTAAGACTTTCAAACAAAGACTGCCGGGGTGCCCGGCTGGCTCAGGCGGAGAAGCGTGCGACTCTTGATCTCGGGGTAGTGAGTGCGAGCCCCACGATGGGTGTAGAGATTACTAAAAATCAACAACAAAACCCAAAAGGACAAAGACTGTTAACCACAGACAACGGCATTATGTAATAAACAGGAAATCCAATAAGAGGATAGATGTATCATTAATAAATACATATAAGGCAAATCTTGACGGATCAAAAAGCAAAATTTGACATCAACATATTAATAGTAGGAACGTTAACACCTCACTTACAGCAAAGGAGAGATCATCCAGGTAGAAAAGTGGGAACAAAATAGTAGCCTTAAATGACAAATTCGACGAGGTGGACTTAGCAGATTTATAGCTATATAACATTTCATCCAAGAGCAACAAACTACACATATTTTTTAAAGTTTATTTATTCATTTTGAGAGAGAGAGAGAGTGAAAGCATGAGTAGGGGAGGGGCACAGAGAGAAAATCCCAAGCAGGCTTCTCTTTGTCAGCGCGGAGCCTGACTTGGGGCTCGCACTCAGGAACCTTGAGATCATGACCTGAGCCAAAACCAAGAGTTAGACACGTAACTGACAGAGCCACCCAGGTGCCCCCAAAATACACATTTTTAACAAGTATCCGTGGTACATTCTCCAGCATAGATCATGAGGCCACTAAATAGTCTCAATATTTTTAGGAAGATGGAAATCACAATACACATCTATAGTATGAAACTAGAAATCAATTACAAGAAAGAAAAAATGCGAATGCCACAGACCCATGCATGCCAAACGATATGGGTCGATGAAGAAATCAAAGAGGAAATAAAAAATTACCCTGAAGTACATGAAAATAGATCAAAGCCTGTAAGATGAAGTAAAACCAGTTCTAAGAGGGAAAGGGAACTTCATAGCATTAACTGCCTACAGCAAGAAATGAAAAACATTTTAAAATAAACACCCTAACATTAAACCTCAAGGAACTAGAAAAACAAAAACACGGGAAGCCCGAAGTTGGTAGAAGAAATGAAGATTCGAACGGAAAGAAATGATACAGAAATGTAAAAGACAAAGATAATGAAACTAAGAGCTTGTTGTTTGAAAAGTTAAATTTGACAAGCGTTTAGAAGCACCAAGCCCCCCCCACCGAGAACGCGAAATCGTTAGTGTAAGATGCGAGGTACGACGATATCACACAAATACAAAGGATCTTAAGAGACTGCTAGAAACACTCATACACCAACAAAACGGACAAGCTAGAAGAAATGGATAAATTCCAGGAAACATACACTGTAATAAACCCTACAGAAACCTCTGAACAGAGCGATTAACAGTAAGTAGATTTCATCACTATCAAACACCTCCCCAAAATTAAAAGGCCAGGACCAGAAGACTTTATTGATGAATTCAACCAAACATTTAAAAAAGAATTAGGGGCGCCTGGGTGGCTCAGTGGGTTAAGCGTCTGAATTTGGCTCAGGTCATGATGTCGCGTTTGTGGGGGATTTGAGCCCCGCGTCGGGTTCTGTTGCCGACGGTGTAGAACCTGCTTGGGATTTTCTCTCTATCTGCCCCTCCCCCGCCTGCAGGCGTGCTCTCTCTCGCTCTCAAAAATAAACATTAAAAAGTTTTTGTAAAGAATTAATAACCGTCCTTCCCAGAGTCTTCCAAAAAACAAAAGAGGAGGAAACATTAATTTATTATATACAGCCAGCTCTACCCAGGTATGGAAACCAGACAAGGATACCGCAAGAGAAGAACATAATAGGACCGTATCCCTGATGAGTATAGATGAAAACTCCTCCATAAAGTATTAAAAGCCAAATTGAAAACTACGTTGAAAGGATCAAGCACCATGATCACGTGAGAGAAATTCCAGGGAGGAAAGCATGGTCCGTGTCCCATCCACAAATCAATCAATATGATACGGCACATTAACAAAATCAATGACAAAAACCATAGGATGACGGTCAAAGATGCAGAAAAAGCATTAAACAAAATTGCACGCCCCTTGTTGGTAATAGCTCTCAACAAAGTGTCTGTAGAGGAAACGGACCTGAACATAAAAAAGGCCATCGTGTAAGAAACGCACAGCTACGATCAGACGCAGCAGTTGAAAGTTGAAAGGTTTTCCACTAAAATCAGGAACAATGCAAGAACGCCCACTCTGTCTGCTTTCAACCAACGTGGCATTCCAGGTCCGAACTGTAGCAAAGAGGCAAGAGAAAGAAAGAAAACATATCTAAGTTGAAACAGCATAAAACTGTCACTATTTGTAGGTGACATATTCTATACCGAAAACCCTAAAGACTCCCTCAAAAAACTGTTAGAATTGGGGCGCCTGGGTGGCTCAGTCGGTTAAGTGTGCAACTCCTGGTTTCACCTCAGGTCTTGATTTCACGGTTCGTGGGTTTGAGCCCCACGTCGGGCTCTGCGCTGGCAGCATGGAGCCTGCTTGAGATTCTCTCTCTCGCTCTCTTTCTCTCTCTGTCCCTCCCTCCCCGACTCGCGCTCACTGTCTCTCTCAAACTTAAAAAACAAACAAACAAAAAAAAAAACCCCAAACCTGTGAGAGCTAATAAATGAATTCAGTACAGTTGCAGGATACAAAATCAATACGTGAAAATACACTCTGAACACTAATATTAAACTTTAAGAAATTAAGATGACTCCAGTTACGATTCCATCGCAACGAATATACTGAACATGTTTGATCAAGGAGGTGAGCTACTTTTATGCTGAAAAATATTAAGATATGTATAAAAGAAACTGAAGGTACAAGTGAAGGGAAAACTGCTTTGTCCTCACGGAAGAAAATTTTCGCCAAGTACATACTTGGAAAGCAATCTACAGAATCAGCAGAATCCTACTCAAAATTCCAATGGCGTGTTTCACAGAAATGGAACAAACAAACCTAAAATTTGTAGGGAACCACAAAAAGACCCTGAATACCCGAAGCAGTATTGAGAAAGAACAATAACCTGGAGGCAGCCTATTCCCTGATTTTAAATATACTGACAAGATATGGGGCGCCTGGGTGGCTCAGTCGGTTAAGCGTCCGACTTCGGCTCAGGTCACGATCTCATGGTTCTTGAGTTCCAGCCCCGGTGTTGGGCTCTGTGCGGACAGCTCAGAGCCTGGAGCCTGCTTCGGATTCTGGGTCTCCCTCTCTCTCTCTCTGTCCCTCCCCAGCTCATGCTCTGTCTCAGTCTCTCAAAAATAAATAAATGTTTAAAAAAAATTTTTTAAGTATACTCACAAGCTCTAGTAATCACAACACATAGATCAAGGGGCGCCTGCGTGGCTCAGTCAGTTAAGCATCGACTCTTGATTTTGGCTCAGGTCACGATCTCACGGTTCACAGGATCGAACCCTGTGTCAGGCTCCACCCTGACAGTGCAAAGCCTGCTTGGGATTCTCTCTCTCCTCTCTCCTTGTCCCCCACCCCCCCTTCCATGCTCTTTCTATCTTTCGCTCTCTCACTCTCAGGAGGAATAAATAAACATTAGAAGAAAAAAAAAAAAAACACCACATAGATCAATGGGACAGAATAGAGGGCCCAGAAATCATCACACACATATATAGCTAATTATTTTATGATCAGGGAGCCAAGACTATACAATGGAGAAAGGGACAGTCCCTTCAATAAATGGTGTTGGAAAAACTGTACAGCTACATGCAAAAGAATGACACAGGACTGCTATTTATGCCACACCCCAAAATTTAGTCGAATGGATTAAAGAGGTGAACGTAAGCCCTGAACCCATAAAACTCTTTCAAGAAAACCGAAGGGGTAAACTCCTTGGCATCTGTCAAGGCCGTGAGGTTTCGGATTTGACACCAAAAAGAAAAGCAACAGGAACAAAAATAAACAAGGTCAGACATTATCAGATTAAAAAGCTCCCGTCCAACAAAGGAAACCATCAACAAAATGACACGGCAACCTACCGAATGGGAGAAAATATTTGCAAAAATGGTATGTATGATGACGGGTTGATATCCAAATTTTCTAAAGATCTCATTTCACACAACTCAATAGGAAAATGAACAATAACATAATTAAAATGGGCAGAGGATATGAATAGAAATTACTCTAAAGACATACAGATAGGTACACGGGAAGATCAACATCATTAATCAGGGAAATGCAAATCAAAACCATGATATCACCTCACATCTTTTAGAATGGTGAGTATCCAAAAGAGGAGACAGAACAAGAGTCGGTGAGGATGTGGAGAAAAGGGAGCCCTTGAGCACTGGGGCTGGGAATGGTAATGGGCGTATTCGTTTTGTAAGACACTATGCAGGTTCCTCGAAAAAATGAAACGTGCAACTGCCATATAATCCAGCGTTTCACTGCTGGGCATTTATTCAAAGGAGACAAAAGCACCAACACAGTAAGTTATCTGCACCCGTATATCCATCAAAGCACTATTTACGATAGGTGAGATACGGAAAGAACTTAAGCGTCCTTTACGGGTGAATAGGTAATGGGGATAACACTCAGCCATACAAAAGAAGTAAATTTTGCCAACGGCAACACCATCAATGGAGTTGAGAGCATTACGCTTAGCCAGAGGAGTCAGAAGAAGACAGACACCGTAGGATCGTATTTATCTGTGGAACCTGAAAACACGAAACGTAAAACTGAAACACTGAGCTTATATATGCAGAGAGTAGATTGGTGGTTGTACAGGTGGAGGGAGGGCGAGAGAGGGTTACTGCGATGATTATACAATTTATACACCTTTTGAATCATGTTGTACACCTGCAGTTAATGTGACATTATATTTCAGTTATACTTTAACTTCAAAAAACTAAAACGCATCACAACATACGGCCAATACAAAATCAGGGCAAAGTAGGAAAATTAGGCAACACTGTTAGTCAAGTAAAATTGCCCTACTTTGTCATGCAGTCAGTGTTTGTTTAGTTGGTATAAGTACTAGTTCTTTTTTTTTTTAATTTTTTTCAATGTTTATTTTTAAGGAAAGAGAGAGACAGAGCATGAGCAGCGGAGAAGCAGAGAGAGGAGACACAGAATCAGAAGCAGGCTCCAGGCTCTGAGCTGTCCGCACAGAGCCCGATGTGGGACTCAAACCCATGAGCCGCGAGACCATGACCTGAGCTGAAGGCAGATGGTCAACCAACTGAGCCATCCAGGTGCCCCAGTACGCGTTCTTAAAAAAGGGTAATTTGAGCGATTATGGTGTATTCTTTGTATGCTTTTAGTTCAGTGGTATGGGAGAAGGTCAAAGGAAATAATTCCAAGATGCGCATTAAGTAACAAGTTAAAGTAGGCATCAATCAGTACATTTGACTTTTGGTGAACAGATTTTTTAAGTTTCGGGGGAAAAAAACCCACAAACTAAATTTGGAATGACAAAAATGAACATTTTCATTAGTTATTCAAAGTAATATAATTAACCCATTTTTCCTCTCTGAACGTCAGTTTCCTCATATAATACGTTAAGCGGCTAGACTACATTGTCCTTATATGGAATTATTTTGGAATAATTCTGTATTTACCAAGAAATCACAGAGAATTCCAAGAAGGCTTCTCACCCAGTTTCTGTTATTGTTAACATCTTAGAACACCAAGGTAGGGCGCCTGGGTGGTTTAGTTGGTTGAGCGTCCGACTTTGGCTCAGGTCATGATCTCATGGTCTGTGAGGTTAAACCCCACATCAGGCCCGTATCAGATCCTCTGTTCTTCTCTCGCTCTGCCCCTCCCCAGCTCATTGTCTCTCTCTCTCTCTCTCTCTCTCTCTCTCTCTCTCAAGATAGATAAATAAACGTAAAACAAACCACAAAAACCAAAAAACACCATGGTAGACTTGTCTAAACTAAGAAACCAACATTGGTAAACTACTATAAACTCAAGCCTAGATTCTATTTCAATGTCCCATGGTTTTTTGCTACTATCCTTCAGTTCCAGGATCCAATCCACATCGCTTTTGGTCCTCTCGATGTTCTCTGCTACGTGACGATTTTTCAGCTTGCCTTTACTTTTCATGACCTTTCATTGTTTGGAGTAGCACAGTCAGTTATTTTATAGAATGTAACTCAGCTGGGGTCCTAAAATACTTTTCTCACCATTAGCCTGAGGTGATGGGATTTTTGGTAAGGACAACGCAGAGGTGAGCGCCCTTCTCATCGCGTCACATCAGGGAGTATGTGACATGCCCATGACTGATCACTGGCGGTGGTATTATTTTGACCCCTCCGGGGAAAGTAGATCGGTACTCGTTTTCTATGGTTGATGTAACGAATTGTCAAAACTCATTGGCTTATAACAATGCAACCGTAATTAACTCAGAGTCTGGAGTTCAGAAAGTCTGACGTAGATGTCACAAGGGCTGAAAGTGAAGGTCTTGGCAAAGCTGCATCTCTTTCTTTTTTTTTTTATTTTATTTTTTATTTTTTTTAAATTTTTTTTTTTAACATTTATTTATTTTTGAGACAGAGAGAGACAGAGCATGAGTGGGGGAGGGGCAGAGAGAGAGGGAGACACAGAACCGGAAGCAGGCTCCAGGCTCTGAGCCATCAGCCCAGAGCCCGACGCGGGGCTCGAACTCACGGACCGCGAGATCGTGACCTGAGCCGAAGTCGGACGCTTAACCGACTGAGCCACCCAGGTGCCCCGCTGCATCTCTTTCTAAAGACTCTATGGGACAATACATTTCCTTGCGTTTTTCAACTTCTAGAGACCACATGTGGCCCTTGGTTCACTGCCTCCTCCTCCTGTCTTCAAGAACCCTGAAACTCTTGCAGTCATATCTCCGTGTGACAGTGTCTCTTCAGTTGGATTTTCTCTTCCCTATTTAAGGACTCTGGTGATTCTATTGGATGCAGCCCAGTCAATCCAGGATATTCTTCCTGTCTTATGGTCTGCTGATCAGCAAATGTAATGCCATTTTCAACGTTAAGCCTCCTTTATCATGTACCAAAATATACTGTATATCCATTCCAAATATATTCACAGATTCTAGGGATCAGTACGTAAACATCGTGAGGGAGGGGGCATTATGAGGCCTACCATGGGTGGTAGTAGCCAATTTTCTCCACTATAAAGCTCTCAGTTTCACCTTTTCACACTCTCATTTAAAAAACATTTTTTTAATGTTTTTATTTATTTTTGAAGGAGAGAGAGAGACAGAGCATGAGCAGGGGAGGAGCAGAGAGAGAGGGAGACAGAGAATCCGAAGCAGGCTCCAGGCTCTGAGCCGTCAGCACAGGGCCCGACGCGGGGCTCGAACTCACAAACCGCAAGAACATGGCCCGAGCCGAAGTCGGACGCTCAACCGACTGAGCCGCCCAGGCGCCCCTTCACGCTCTGATGTAGAAGTGAATCATGGAGTGCCTGGGTGGCTCAGTAGGTTGAACATCAAACTCTTAGTTTTGGCTCTGGCCAGGGTCCCAGGGTCGTGAAATCGAGCCACATGTCAGGCTCTGTGCTGAGTGTAGAGCCTGCTTGGGATTCTCTGTCTCCCTCTCTCTCTCTCTGCCCCTCCCCTGCGCATGTGCTCTCTCTCGGTCTCAAAATAAATAAACTTAAAAAAAAAAAGTGAATCATTAAGTCCACCTTCAAGAAAGGGGATGGAAATGAAGCTCTACCTACCACGTGTGTGTGTGGATTGGGGGAAGGCAAGGGCACGCGCACACATAACTTGGAATTCGTCTACGAGGAAAATATGAAGACGTTTGTTTCTGTCAACACTGACTGATACATATTTATTTTCCGCTTGAGTTACGATCCAAACCACGGTTGGTATTTTTCATCCTGCTGATCATCTGATGGTTTCTTTCCTTTATTTTTGCTCTTTAATTTTCCAAGATCCCACACCACTCATGGTTTTAAAAAAATGCTCAGGATGAAAATACGTACTGCAAACGTTGTCTCTTTACGCTTTTTCAACTTTATTCTCCAGAGAGAACCATTAATTTCAGTGAATGCAAGTGCTTTAGACTTTTCTCTATAAATGTATAATTTTGGATATACTGTATATAGACTATTGTTCACTTTACATTGAATTGTGCTTCACATAATGGCATGCAACTTTCTTTTTTCATAACATTGTCTTAGCGATCACCACATGTCAGTGCCTTCATATATGCTTACCTCCCTCGTTTTAATGCCGGCCCAGCATTCCGTTAATATGTATGCACCTGATTTACTTAATCTCCACTTGATGTACTCACATATTATCTCCAGTTTTCCCCTACCGCAAGCAATGATACAGCGAACATTCTTGTGTATTTTGCACCGTGTGCTAGTAATTCTATGTGATTAAAAGTGCTCAGGCCTTTTCTAGCTCTTATTTTCTTCATCTTCAGTATTTCTAGAAAAACACGACCCAACCTTGTGTGAAGGTGTAACGTTTAAAGATGTGTGAGACATGACTCTCATGGAAATAAAACATGAAGACGTAGCTAAGATTTTATGTAATTCGTTAAGGAAGGAAGGAAGAAATAAGATTTCGAGACTGATTCACATACGAATTTTCTATATAGGTATAGGGAAAATCAGGAATCCTTAATCAACTTTACTTGTTAATTGCAATACTGGTCAATATCCTACAAGGCAATAATATGCAGCGTTTGAGTTTTCCTTTCTCCACGGCGGAATTTCTACCAGACAAGATGGATTTGCATATCCGTGATCTGGAATAATTTTCGTGGCCATCAGTTTTCCACGACTAACAGCTACCCCCAGTGCCGTAAATTTGCAAGTTAATTGAAGGTGCCTATACCCATGGAATCAGATAAGCCCCACAGGACCTACTAGGTTTAACTCCCAGTTGCTCAACGGAAATGACACTCAGTAATCTCTTCTGCTCATTTTGAAGTCTCCGACATTACTTCTCATACTGGAATTGGATCACTGAACCACAAAGACGCCATCCTTCTGCCTCGAAGCATAAACCATTGTTCATTCGCTCTTCCGTGAAAGAAGTTTTCCCCTAAGTCGGCTCCATGAAACTGGTGATAACCATCTTTGCTCTGTATATACTACGTTCATTTTATGTATTTAAACTTACAGGTATAGGAGGGCAATCGTTTTTTGAGAAGTCCTTTGCTTGTGATTAGGGCATGTTACCAATATGCAGGAAACGGGGTCTTGGATAGAGTCTGCGATTCTCTATGGGCAACACAGGAGTTAGGTGCTACTTTCATTTTGTCTTAACCATGGCTCGTTGCCATTGAAAGCCGGTGTTAACACTTGTATACACCATGACACATACCAAATGAGACACAGACTAGCTTACAGCATCACACAACACTGGCAAATAGCCTTAGCTGTAACACGACATAGCATTTTCAAACACATTTGAAGAGAACTGAACAAAGCTTTCAAACAGATGGAAAGTAAGGAACCGGCCTGAAATAAGTGTACAAATGCGTAAGCACTGAATCGGCATTATTTCATGTCAATTCCCCAAATAAACCAATGACGTAGATAAACCAAGTACCTCTTAACAGAGGAGGACGCTAAAGAGTCCCTAAGAGCTGGCTGGCTCAGTGGGAAGAGTACGCAACTCTTGATCGGGGGATCGTGAGTTTCAGCCGATGGTGGGGGTAGAGATAATTTAAAATCTTTTTTTTTTTTTTTTTTTTAAATGTTTTCTTTTGAGACAGTGCGAGAGACAGAGTGCAAGCGGCGGAGGGGCAGACAGAGGGAGACACAGAATCCGAAGCGGGCTCCGGGCTCTGAGCTGTCAGCACAGAGTCTGATGCGGGGCCCGAACCCCCAAGCTGTGAAATCGTGACCTGAGCCGAAGGCAGAGGCTTAACCAACTGAGCCACCCAGACGCCCCTTGCTTCTTTTCTTTAATATTATTTTAAATCCGGCATAGTTTACTATGCACCTGAAGGCAATAGAACACCGTAAGTTTAGTGTTTCAAAAATTGTGGACATTAGTACTTATCGTGATAAGTGTATTCTTAATCCCCATCACTTATTTCACCCATTCCCCTCCCTCCACCCCCATGAACCTCCCCTCCGGTAACCATCTGTTAAGACTCTGGTTCTCCGTTGGTCTCTTTGTTCTTTTGTTTCTTAAATTCTCTTTGTTCTTTCGTTTCTTAAATTCCACATATGAATGGTATATGGTATTTGTCTTTCTGTGACTGACTTACTTCACTTGGCGTTAGACTCTCTAGATCCATCTATGTTTTTGCCCATGGCAGGATTTCAGTCTTTTTTATGACTAATAATCCAGCGTGTGGATTTTCCATTTTCTTATCCATTTTCTTATCCATTTTCTTATCCATTCATTTATCAGTGGACTCGTGGGCTATTTCCATATCTTACCTGCCGTAAATAGTGCTGAAATACACATAGGGATGCATATATCTTTTTGAATTAGAGTATTAGAATTCCTTGGGTAAAAACCCACTAGGGGAAGTACGGGATCATAGTGTAGTTCTATTTTTAACTTTTTGAGGAACCTCCATGCTGTTTTCTACAGTGGCTGCACCAGTTTGCGTTCTCACCAACAGCGCACGAGGGTTCCTTTTCCTTCCACAGCCGCGCCCGCACTTGTATTTTCTTGCGCTTTGATTTCGGGCATTCTGACAGGTGTGAGGTGATAGCTCATGGGGATTTTGATTTACATTTCCCTGATGATGAGTGATGTTGAGAATCTTTACAGGTGTCGGTTGGCCATCTGTATATCTTCTTTGCAGAAATATCTGCACATGTCTTCCCATTTTTTAATTGCATTATTTTATTTTATTTTTTTTATTTATTTTATTTATTTATTTATTTTTTTGCTGTTGAGTTGTGTAATTTCTTTCTAGATTTTGGATACTGACCCTTTATGAGATAGGTCACTCGCAAATATCTTCTCCCATGTAGTACGCTGTCTTTTACTTTTCTTGATAGGTCCTTTTGCTGTGCAGAAGGTTTTTATTCTGATGCAGTCCCAATAGTTTATTTTTGCTTTTGTTTCCTTCACCTCAGGAGAAATATCTAGAAAAATGTTGATAGGGCAGATGTCAGAGGAATTACTACTGTCTGTGCTCTCTTCTAGGATTTTTATGGTTTCAGGTCACAGTTTTAGCTCCTTGATGCATTTTAAGTTTAATTGTTTGTATGGTGCAAGAAAGTGGCCCAGGTTCATTGTTTTGCACGTAGCTGTCCAATAATCCAAATACTATTTGTTGAAGAGACTGTCTTTTTGCCACTAAACATTCTTGCCTCCTTTATTTAAGATTAATTGACCATTTAACTTTGGGTTTATTTCTGGGCTCTCCATTCTGCTTCACTGAGCTATGTATAGCTTTTGGTGCGAATACCAAACTGTTTTGATTACTATTGATTTGTAATATAACTTGAAGATTGTGGTGTCTCCAGTTTTGTTCTTTTTCAAGATTCCTTTGGCTCTTCAGGGTCTTTCGTGGTTCCATACAAATTGTAGGATTGTTTGTTCTACTTCTGTGAAAAATGCTGTTGGTATTTTGACAGGGATTGCATTAAATCTGTAGATTGCTTTAGATTGTGTGGACATTTCAACAATATTTATTCTTCTGAATAGTTCACCTTTCTATTTGTGTTGCCTTCAATTCCTTTTATCAATGTTTTATAGTTTTCCCAGTATGGGCTTTTCACCTCCTTGGTTAAGTTTATTCCTAGGAATGTCATTATTTTTGATGCAACTGTAAATAGGATCGTTTTCTTAATTTCTCCTTCTGCTTCATTACCGCGGTATAGAACTCCAACAGATTTCTGTATATTTTGTATTTTTTTCCAAATTATTTGAAGTGTTTCTTTAATATAATTTATTGTTAAGGTGGCTAACATAGAGTCTATACAGTGCGCTCTTGGTTTTGAGGGTGTATATTTTGTATTCTGAGAACGTACTGAATTTATCATTTCTAGTCGATTTTTCATGGAGTCTTATTCGACCTTCTCTATATACTGTCATATCATCTGCACGTAATGACAGTGTGACTTCTTCTTTACCACTCTGGATGCCTCTTATTTCTTTTTGTTGTCTGATAGCTGTGGCTAGGACTTCTGTACTATGTTGAATACAAGTGGTGAGGGTAGACATCCTTGTCTTGTTACTAACCTTAGCGGAAAAGCTTTCAGTTTTTCCCCATCGAGTATGATGTTCACTGTGGGTTTCTCATACATGGCCTTTATTATGTTGAGGTGTGTTCCCTCAAAACCTGCTTTGTTGAGGCTTTTTCTCATGAATTGATGTTGTACTTTAATTTCTTTTTTTATGTTCATTCATTTTTGAAAGAGAGAGACAGAGCACAAGCAGGGGAGGGGCGGAGAGAGAGGAGGACACAGAATCGGAAGCAGGCTCCGGGCTCTGAGCTGTCAGCACAGAGCCCGACGCGGGGCTCGAACTCACGGACCGCGAGATCATGACCTGAGCCGAAGTCGGCCGCTCAACCGAGTGAGTCACCCAGGTGCCCCTGATCATAGGGTTTTTATCCTTTCTCTTACTGACATGATATATGACATTGATTTGTGAATAATGAAATACCCTATCATGCCAGGAATAAATCCCACTTGATTGAGGTGAATGATTTTTTTTTAATGTACAATTGAATTTGTTTTGCTAATATTTTTTTGAGGATTTTTTCATCTATGTTCATCAGAGATATTGGACTATAGGTCTCTATAGAATGAATTCAGAGGCTTTCTTTCCTCTTCTATTTTTTGGAATAGTTTGAGAATAGATATTAACTCTCCTTTAAATGCTTGGTAGGGTGGGTGGCTCTGTCGGTTAAGCATCCGACTTCAGCTCAGGTCATGATCTCATGGTTCATGGGTTTGAGCTCCATGTCGGGCTCTGTGTAGACAGCTCAGAGCCTGGTGCCTGCTTCAGATTGTGTCTCCTTCTCTCTCTGCCCTCCCTTGCTCATGCTCTCTCTCTCTCTCAAAAATAAATAAACATTAAAAAAATGTAAATGCCTGGATGGCTCAGTCAGTTGAGCGTCCGACTTCAGCTCAGGTCGTGATGTCGCATGTTTGTGAGTTTGAGTCGTGCATCAGGCTCTGTGCTGACAGCTCAGAGCCTGGGGCCTGGTTCTGATTTTGTGTCTCCCTATCTCTCTGCTCATCCCCTGTTCATGCTCTGTCTCTCTCTCTCTCAAAAATAAATAAACGTTAAAAAAATTTTTTTTTAATTTAAATGTTCGGTAGAATTCATCTGTGAAGCCATCTAGTCCTGGACTTCTGTTTGTTGGGAGTTTTTTGGTGACTAATTCAATTTCATTACTAGTAATTGGTCTGCTCAAATTTTCTATTTCCTCCTGATTCAGTTTTAGGAACTTATATTTTTCTAGGAATTCAACCACTTTCTTCTGGGTTGTCCAGTTTGTTGGTATGTAATTTTTCACAATATTCTCTTATAATTCTTTGTGTTTCTGTGGTCACATTTGTTATTTCTCCTCTTTCATTTGTGATTTTGTTCATTTGACTCCTCACCCCTTCCTCCCTTATTTTATGACTGTCTAAAATTTTTTTACTGGTTGGGGGTCTTGTTTATCGTTTGTCTGATGCTCCTTTAGTTGTAAATTTGTTTGGGATTTTTCTTGCTTCTTGCGGTAAGCCTGTATTGCTATAACCCAAAGGTTTTGGACCATTATGTTTTCCTTTTTCTACATGTACTTCTCCATTTCCTCTTTGACTTCTTCGTTGACCCTTTCATTGCTTAGTAAGTGTGCTATTTATACTACATGGATTTGTGGGATTTCCGAATTTTTTCTTGCGGTTGATGTCTAGTGTCATAACGTCGTGGTTGGAAAAGATGCATGGCATGACTTCAGTCTTTTTGACTTTGTTGAGCCTTGTTTTGTGACCTAACAGGTGATCTGTTCTGGAGAATGTTCCATGTGCACTTGAAAAGAATGTGTGTTCTGCTGTGTTAGACTGGAATATTCTGAGTTTATCTGGTAGATCCATCTGGTCCAATGTGTCATTCAGAGCCACTGTCTCCTTGTTGATTTTCCATTTGGATAATCTATCCACACATGTGAGGAGGGTATGAACACTCCCCACCATTGTTGTATTATGATTATGTACTATTGATTACTTCCTTTATGTCTGCTATTAACTGCTTTTCGTATTTGGGTGTTCCAATAGTATGTACATAAATATTTACAGTTACTATAACTTCTTGTCAGATTGTTCCCTTCATGATTATATACCGTCCTCTTAGTCTCTTGTTACGGTCTTTGTCTTAAAGTCTTTTTTTATCCAAGATAAATACTGCTGTGCTAGCTTTCTTCTCACATCCATTTGTATGTTAAGTACTTTGCCATTGATTCACTTTTTTTTTCTTTTTTTTTTTTAATATATGAAATTTATTGTCAAATTGGTTTCCATACAACACCCAGTGCTCATCCCAAAAGGTGCCTTCCTCAATACCCATCACCTACCCCCCCCACCCCCCATCAACCCTCAGTTTGTTCTCAGTTTTTAACAGTCTCTTATGCTTTGGCTCTCTCCCACTCTAACCTCTTTTTTTTTTTTCCTTCCCCTCCCCCATGGGTTTCTGTTAAGTTTCCCAGGATCCACATAAGAGTGAAAACATATGGTATCTGTCTTTCTCTGTATGGCTTATTTCACTTAGCATCACACTCTCCAGTTCCATCCACGTTGCTACAAAAGGCCATATTTCATTCTTTCTCATTGCCACGTAGTATTCCATTGTGTATATAAACCACAATTTCTTTATCCATTCATCAGTTGATGGACATTTAGGCTCTTTCCATAATTTGGCTATTGTTGAGAGTGCTGCTGTAAACATTGGGGTACACGTGCCCCTATGCATCGGTACTCCTGTATCCCTTGGGTAAATTCCTAGCAGTGCTATTGCTGGGTCATAGGGTAGGTCTATTTTTAATTTTCTGAGGAACCTCCACACTGCTTTCCAGAGCGGCTGCACCAATTTGCATTCCCACCAACAGTGCAAGAGGGTTCCCGTTTCTCCACATCCTCTCCAGCATCTATAGTCTCCTGATTTGTTCATTTTGGCCACTCTGACTGGCGTGAGGTGATATCTGAGTGTCGTTTTGATTCACTTTTAATTTGCATGTGTTTTTAGGTCGGAAATGAGTCTCTTGTAGGCCACATGTAGATAAGGCGACAGAATAACTAAAAATGCAATAACCATGTCTTTTGATTAGAGCGTTTAGTCCATTTACTCAAAATAATTGTTGACAGGTATGCACTTATTGTCATTTTGTTACATGTCTATGGTTGTTTTGTCATTCTTCTGTTCTCTTCTTTTTCTCTCCTCTCATGCTTTGCTGGCTTTCTTTAGTGATATACCCGGATTCCTTTCTCTTTATTTCTTGCACATCTATTACTGTTTTTTTAATTTGTGGCTACCATTCAGTGTGTAAGTAACATCTCCCGTATATAGTTTTCTTTTTTTAAATCAATTTTTAAAATTTGCATCCAAGTTAGTTAGCATATGGTGCAATAATGATTTCAAGAGTAGATTCCTTGGTGGCCCTTACCCATTTAACCCATCCTCTCTCCCACAACCCCTCCAGCAACCCTGTTTGTTCTCTATATTTAAGAGTCTTTTATGTTTTAGGGGCGCCTGGGTGACGCAGTTGGTTTAGTGTCTGATATCGGCTCAGGTCATGATCTCACAGTTTTTTTTTTGTTTGTTTTTTTTTTAATATATGAAATTTACTGTCAAATTGGTTTCCATACAACACCCAGTGCTCATCCCAAAAGGTGCCCTCCTCAATACCCATCACCCACCCTGCCCTCCCTCCCACCCCCCATCAACCCTCAGTTTGTTCTCAGTTTTTAACAGTCTCTTATGCTTTGGCTCTCACAGTTTGTGAGTTCAGGCCCCACAGCAGGCTCTGTGCTGATAGCTCAGAGCCTGGAACCTGCTTCGGATTCTCTGTCTCCTCTCAGTCTGCCCCCGCTTGCCCTCTGTCTCTCTTGCTGTCAAAAATAAAGAAATAGTAAAAAATAAATTAAAAAACCAGAAGGTCGCTTATGTTTTGTCCTCCTCTTTTATGTTTTGTCCTGTTTTTATATTACTTTTGCTTCCCTTATGTTCATCTGTTTTTCATCTTAAAGTCCTCCTATGAGTGAAGTCATATGATATTTGTCTTTCTCTAATTTCGCTTAGCATAATACCCTCTAGTTCCATCCACGTGGTTGCAAATGGCAAGATTTCATTCTTTTTGATTGCCGAGTAATACTCCATTGTATCTAGACACCACATCTTCTTTATCCATTCATCCATCGATGGACATTTGGGCTCTTTCCATACCTTGGCGATTGTCGATAGTGCTGCTATAAACAAAACATTGGGGAGCACGTGTCCCTTTGAAACAGCACTCCTGTATCCCTGGGATAAATACCTAGCAATGAAATTGCTGGGTCGGAGGGTAGTTCTAGTTTTAATTTTTTGAGGACCCTCCATCCTGCTTTCCAGAGTGGCTGCACCGGCTTGCATTCCCACCGGCAACGCCAAAGGTTCCTCTTTCTCCGCACCCTCGCCAACATCTGTCGTTGCCTGAGTTGCTCATGTTAGCCATTCTGACAGGTGTCAGGTGGTATCTCATGGTGGTTTTGATTTGTATTTCTCTGATGATGGGTGATGTGGAGCATTTTTCCATGCGTCGGTTGGCCATCTGGATGTCTTCTTTGGAGGAGTGTCCATTCATGTCTTTTGCCCATTTCTTCACTGGATTGTTTTTTTGGGTGTTGAGTTTGATAAGTTCTTTATAGATTTTGGATACTAACCCTTTATCTGATATGTCATTTGCAAATATCTTCTCCCATTCTGTCGGGTGACTTTTAATTTTGCTGATTGTTTCCTTTGCTGTGCAGAAGCTTTTTATTTTGATGAGGTCCCAAAAGTTCATTTTTGCTTTTGTTTCCCTTGGCTCTGGAGACTGTTGAGTAAGAAGTTGCTGCGGCCAAGATCAAAGAGGTTTGTGCCTGCTTTCTCCTCAAGGATTTTGATGGCTTCCTGTCCTACCTTTAGGTCTTTCATCCATTTTGAGTTTATTTTTGTGTATGGGGTAAGAAAGTGGTCCAGGTTCACTGTTCTGCATGTCACTGTCCAGTTTTCCCAGCACCACTTGCTGAAGAGATTGTCTTTATTCCATTGGATATTCTTTCCTGGTTTGTCAAAGATTAGTTGGCCATATGTTTGTGGGTCCATTTCTGGGTTCTCTATTCTGTTCCATTGGTCTGAGTGTCTGTTCTTGTGCCAGTACCATACTTCCTTGATGATTACGGCTTTGTAATACAGCTTGAAGTCCGGGATTGTGATGCCTCCCGCTTTGGTTTTCTTTTTCAGGATTGCTTTGGCTATTCAGGGTCCTTTCTGGTTCCATACAAATTTTAGGATTGTATGTTCTAGCTCTGTGAAGAGTGCTGGTATTACTTTGATAGGGATTGCATTTTTTTTTAAAGTTTATTTATTTTGAGAGAGAGGACACAGTGAAAATCCCAGGCAGTCTCCACACCAGTGTTATGAAGATTCATCTTTCCCCTGTGGGATCCCCTGTGTGAGACTCTGTTTCTCCCCTCTCCTCACCCAGTGTCACACCTGTGGACAATCGTGCAGGTCCGTTTAACTCCTGATGGTACCTGCTTCCTACCTACCCTCTTCATTGCGACCTCTTTTCTATAGTTAGCATGGAGTCTGTTCTGTCCGTCTTTGGGTCATCCTCTGGGTTATTTACACTGATGTGAATATCATCTAGTTGTGTCCATTGAATGAGGTAATCTTGGAGTCCTACTATTCTACCACCTTCCCTGGAAGCCTCTTATAACTGGTTTGCATTCATACTTCAAGTGTCACCTCAAATGTCCCTTTTTTAGAGAGATCTTACCTGACTACTGTAGCTCAAGTGGATTTCTCCTCACATCCTCTGGCATAATACTTTCTTTGACTTACCTCGAGGAGGGCAAGTAAGATATAAACCTGTTGACTATTAAATCACCAGCCTAGAGTATAATGGCTGGAATCGATGGGGTACTTGACAGTTGTCGAGTGAAGACATGACCATGAATAAATGAGGCATGATCACGTCTTTGCCCATCGAAGGGTGTATTTTGGGGAAAGTCAAATACCTCATGAATATGGCTCCCAACTGGGCACATGGATACTGCTCAAAGAGCAGTATACGTAGAGGGCAAGAAGAAACCATTGACGAGGTGGGAAAATGGCTGAAAACATTCGCCAGGCCCAGGATCCTGTGAATCACCCACATTCGTACAATAAACTTTCTCTCCCAAAGGTCAATAGATTCTTCCAAATGCAAGTATAAGGAGAAATAGTGGGATCATCTTTCTCGGTCTCTGTGAGAAGAAACTTTAAGTACGCAGCATTTTATTCGTCACATCATAATTGGGCTCACTTACGCCTGGTGAACACTTTGACCAGTCCCCACGCTCACGAAAAGGCAGTGACAGCCTCCGTCTGACACAGCTGCCCGTAATCTTGAGTTCTGTCATCATCTGGCAGCCGGGGTGAGCGAGCTGGCTGAACCATGCACGCCACGATGAGTCCAGGGAGTGAGGACAATGGCAGTGCCTTTCACTACAAGTGGCAAAAGAGACCAAGAAAATTGCAGAAGGTCACAGAGCAGGTGCCGTAGAAAGTGGAAGAATGTCAGGGGAGTGCAAAAACACAGGGAGAGTGTCAGCTGTAAGTGGAAAAGAGATGCGGATTATTCCACGGAATCAGTGTTAGTGACTGAGAGGGAAGAGTAGTTAAAATGTAGCATTTACATGGCCAGGTTGAGTAACAATCAGCAAACACAGAAATAGATTACCTTTGTGACTACAAACGCACAAGGATGAAAGGAAGTCTAGGAGGGCATGATATATCGAGGAGGGGCTTGAATAATTTAATGATCCTAATTTTGTCTTTAATGCCATCTCACATGGCATTTCCCATGGCAGACAGCTAAATAAATGATAGAAAGTTTGCAACGTATCACCCAGATGCTAGACCCTTTAATAAAATAGCTCACTTTGCGCCTATTCACACACTTCATCTATTTTATTAGAGCCCCAGGCTGAATACATACAGTAAGGACTTAATTATCCCAATGAGGAAAAGTCTAAGAGCAGTTCCACAGAGCCATTGTGGATTTGAGCTCTGCACTTGAACCCTTTCAAATGCTCAGCCTTCACAAAGCTACTGATACGTGCTATCTCTCGTTGACTCTAGTCAATTTCTCCACGTGGACTCTCTGTGAGATGATGGCCCAAAGGGTCAGTATGGAGAAAAGAGAAAACCAGATGGTCTGGGTTACCTACAAAATCATTCAAGAACACAGGAGGCAAAAAATAAATAAATAAATAAAATAAAAAAAAAAGAGTAAATGATTAATAGAACGGAGGTTTCCATATGCATTGTCCACAAGGATGCCCAGGGATGAAATGAAGTTCTGCTTCCCGTTTCATATGGAAAATACTGGGTTCGCTGATTTATGACGACTCTGTGCTAAAAAGGCACGTGGCATTGGTGGCCTATAGAATTGTGCTCGAAAGGTTTAGGTCCTGCGTTGGTTATTCACACGTACGGCCCCGTTCACTCGTACGCGAGGCTTGGAATGGGCATCTGAGTAGAGCCAGACGGCGTATTGAACCTAGAATTAGAAGACCTGGGTTCCAGCTGAAGCTCTGACAGTTACCCGTTTACAGTGACTTGATTCCGGGTAAGTGAATTACATGGCCACAGCTTTTCTGCCTGCCTTCCAGGGCTGCTGTGAAATAATGGATGTCAACAGGCTTTGGAAATTGCCATCTGCCACTCGGCTGCTACCAGTACATAGGACATACCTTATACAGGGGACAGTTCCGGCCCATTCGTCACAGGATCTAGCGTATTGTACATTAGGCAAGGATACAGTTTGGGGACGGAGCTAATAAGGCAAAGGGCTGAGGCAAAGGCAAGAAACAAAAAGAGAATGATTGAAAGCACGCCTTGGAGTCAAGCGGGACATGAAAATGGATTTTTAATAGTCGTCGGGACTTGGGGCTCCTGTGAAAATCTGAGTGCTTCTTGCAAGGGCAACCCTTCCATCTCTGCTCTTGGTTCCCACCCGTTTCCGTCTGCATCGGCACGTTCTGTGGTTCACTCCCCCCTCTCTGCCAGATTTTTTCTTCACCCTTATAAATATGCTTTCTCATCACCCTCCGACCAAAGCTCCCATTTTCTGACATAAGGAAGCCTTCCATCAGCTGCCTTCTATCTTCCTGTCTTGCGTTTCATTCTTTGACATTTCTCTCCGAATCGCTTTGTAATCTTTGTCCTACACAGTGGTCTTTCTCAGCTCTGTCGCCGGATGCTATCCATTTTACATAGTTGACCCCGTCTACTCAAATGCAGTTCGAATCTTTTCTTTCAAGTCCTCTCTTTGACTCAAGATCCTTGAGTTCACGTCTTTTCTTTCAAGTCATTTGCCTGGACTCCTTCAGATATAAGTGCCCTTCTATAACATACCGTATCTCTTTTGTTGCAAGTACCACACTGTATGAACGATTTTAGGTTTGTCTTTCGCACCCTCAAGAGTATAGGCTCCTCGAAAATTGGAATTTAACCGACCCATAGCAAAGGGTCTGCACATAGGAAAATCACGGAATGAATAGATGAGTTTGCCTTAAGTCAGCAAAGCAATCTGTGAGGATACGGAACGCTCAGCCACTGACCTATCAGCGTGAATGAATTCAAAATGATACCTTTCTCTTGATTCGTAACTCAGATACGCTGTGTCAAGGAAATACACATTTTGATTGGCACACGGATTCATAAGTAGGTAATTTTAGGACATAGGACGTTTACTATCTTCCAGAAAGCTTAGACGAAGTGCCACAATGAAAGGCACTAACCAGACACAGAGGGGAACGGTCAAGGGCTGGGAACTCTGCTCCATGGATATGCTCACATCCAATTTAGTCCCTGGGAGCACAAAGATTCAAGGGACCATAGCCAGGAAAGTAGTTCGTGGCTCAGAAGCAGACCTAGTGCCCCGTAAGAGGAAACAGTGAAAACCCATTCTGCTCTTGCTCTAGAATGGCTAGTTAAGCTCCGAAAAGTGTCAGTGCTGTTGTGAACATCCAAGCAAGGAGAACAGGGCACTGATGACCGTTAATAACCTAACCCTTCAATGAGAATCTTCCGCCAGCTCCTAGCACATTCCGCGGACACAGTGCTATACAGTCCTAACAGCCCATAATTAGCCGGGAAACTCCCTGGTCCTTTAAGCGGGTCAATGGTATCATTTTCAGATGTTGAGCATATTTTATTTCACTTTAGTATGACAAAAGGCAGAGAACAAATGTGTTCATTTGGCTCGTAGGTAGCCAGATACTCAATTCTGCCGAAGCAGCCCCAGGACATGCTCCCCAAGCGAAATACAGAGTGTCATTCAGCAATGTCATTAACACGGGTACGAAAAAAATCACAACATGAGTGATAGCTTTCTAATGAAAGCATCGCTGGTAATTAGACTCTTCACTTGTTTACGTGCGTGCCTTTGCCATCACTCCAGATTGCTTATAACGTTACAGCCCAGGGGTTGAATAGACTCAAACTAACTCAATCATTGGTACACTCTTTCAGAGTACCCAGTGACTCTAAATCTACTAGAGAATGTATTCGTTGCTGTGAATTTCTGGAAGAATGGTTACAGATGATCCTAAGTAGCTGACACTCATCAAGTATTACTATATACCAGGACTTTTATGTACATTTACTCCGTCATTACCACACAACACTGGGAGGTACGATTATAAGCTCTGTTTCACAGATGGGGAAACGGAGAATCATTAACGTTTAGAAGATTTGGTTAGGACCACACGGGGACAGTAATAAGCACCTAGCAGATCCAGGATTTGAGACCTAAGACAATAGAAATTGCAAAGCCTTTGCTGTTGACCGTGTGGCTACGCCGTCTCACCTATGCTTTTCATAGTTCCCCTGAATTTTCCGGGGGTCATTGTGGGTTATTTAGTAACAACATTTAAATTGCCAAAACATTTGGTTGAACCTTTTTTTAAAAATTTTTTTTCTAAGTCTTATTTATTTATGTAATCTCTACAACCAATGAGGGGCTGGAAATCACAACCCCGAGGCCGAGAGTCACATCACAGGCTCTTGCAACTGAGCCACCAAGGCACCTGGAGCCTTTTCGTCAATAGAAGGAAATGCACGCTTCCCTGGGAAAACAAACCAGTTCCCGCCCTCCAGGGACTACAACAGGTACGATTCCTGTGAACATCCCTATAAACCACTACCAAATGACTTCCGCTAGGAACGTGCAAAAGAAAGGTCAAGAAAGTACTAAGTTCTACATAGGGCAGAGCTGTAACTTACACGCAGAATTTTAAAAGATACTTAGGATTAGATTTTTCAGCAATTTTCAAAGTAATAGCCAGCACACTGTTGAAGATCTAAAAGTTGAGGGAAATGTACAAAGGGCAGGGAGTGACTCGTAAAGAACCTCTGTTCACATTCTGGAGAATTTCTGTACAGTCTGTATTCTTTGTCAATCGTCGCCCTTTAAAAAGCTGATATCCTACTGTGGCTCTCCTACCTTGTTTATTCAGGAACATCAGAACCTAAGCATTTTCCTTTGCTTCTTTGACCACTGAAAGATTTCTTTGATCTTTGCCCTCTCTGAAATACCAGAGTAACTCTCATCCTAGTAGCTGTTGAAGAGGGATTACAGGGTCCCTGCGGATTCTCGAGCCCCTTTCAGGGGATCCACCATGCACGAAGGATACATTCAAAGCGAACAGTAGACCAAATAATTTTAATGCAAGAGTCTGAGAAGTTCATTGATAATTTCACATTAAAAAAAAAATTTTTTTTAACATTTAACATTTTTAACATTTATTCACTTTTGAAACACAGAGTGCAAACAGGGACGGGGAGAGAGAGAGGGAGACACAGAATCCAAAACAGGCCCCAGGCTCCGAGCTGTCAGCACAGAGCCCGACGCGGAGCTCGAACTCACAGACCGCGAGATCATGACCTGAGCCGAAGTCGGACGCTTAACCGACTGAGCCACCCACACACCCCGATAGTTTCACATTCTATACTGGAACTAAACTGTGAGAAATGACCACTTGTGGAGTTCTGATGTAGTGTCACAGAGGACTATCTACAGTTATCTGACAGGGCTATTAAATTATTCCTCCCCTTTACAACTATATATCTGTATGAGACTGGGTTCTCTGTATATTCTTCAACCAAAATAACCCATCACAAAAGATTAAACTGAGAGATAGGAAAATGTAGCAATCTTCTATTAAGCTGGCTAGTAAAGAAATTAGTAAAAATGTAATATGCTGCCACTCGCCTCCCTGAATGTTTTTGTGGTGTGGAAAATAGATTTTTCACAAAAATGTGTATTTTAACAAGTTTTTTTTTTTTTGAGAGAGAGGGGGCGCAAATGAGCAAGAGGCAGAGAGAGAGAGGAGTGGGGCTCACCCGAAGCGATGCCCAAGCTTACCCAATGAGGGGCCCGTGCTCTCCTGATGTGGGGCTCAAACTCTCGAACCATGAGATCATGACCTGAGCTAAAGTCGGAGGCTTAACTGAATGAGCCTCCCAGGCGCCCCTATTTTAACAAATTTCTTACTTTTAATTAGTAAGTATTTTTAGTTTTTCAAATTTCATTTCTATTTTTAAATTTCAATTTTAATTTCTATGTCATTTTAAATTGTCATTTAATACAGTAGTATTGATATATTATATATATATATATATATATATATATATATATATATGTATGTATATATATACAACCCACATAAGCAAAAGCCCTTGATTATTTTTAGGAATGTAAAGGGGTCCTGAGACCAAAACGTTTGAGAGTCACTGTTTTTCCTGGGGTCAGGCCATGACTTCAACATGGCTACCTCCAAGGAGCTTCCTTTTACCTTTAGACTAGATTAAATGTCTAGATCACCCCACAATTACTGTTCAATGACTCAGCACCCCCCCCCCCCCCGCTGAGTTCCCCGATGTCTGAAAGTTTCAGTCTACCAGAAGCTTCATGATGGCATCAGATGTGTCTCTCTTAGCACCTAACAGAGTTTCTAGCATGTATGAAACGTTCTGTATGATCAGTTACATAAATGAATAAGGGAAATTTACACTCTTTCGTAAACCATCACGTTAACAGCCACCACGTGTGTTCCAGTATGTGGCTCCAGCATCGTTTATTGAATCGTTCAAAATTGATCGGATTTGAGCTGTCAGCTGAGGATGACAGGTTAGATTTGTACTTGAGGAAGATTTTTTTAATTTCTTAGAGCGAGTCGGGGAGAGGGGCAGACGGAGAGAGAGAGAAAGAGAGAATCTTAAGCAGGTTCCACATTCAGTGTAGAGCCTGCTGTGGGACTCGATCCAACAACCCCGGGATCATGACCTGAGCTGAAATCCAGAGTCAGATCCTCAACCGACTGAGCCACCCAAGCGCCCCTGTAGGGAGATTAATCAAGAAGTGTATAGGATTCTTGGGGCGCCTGGGTGGTTCAGTCGATTGAGTGTCCATCCGCCTTCAGCTCAGATCACGATCTTACGGTTTGTGAGTTCGAGCCCCGCGTTGGGCTCTGTGCTGACAGCTCGGAGCCTGGAGCCTGCTTTGGATTCTCTGTTTCCTTCTCTGTCTCTCAAAAATAAATAAATGTAGAAGTGTATAGGAGTCTTTAGATGAAAAGACCAGAGAATAGGAGACCAGTAAGTGGCCATCCCTCCTGACATCTACCCCACAAAAAGTTATTGAATAAATGTTCCATCACAGGGAATAGAACCAAGAGTCACTGGGTGATAGACATGCCTAAGATAACTACAGATGACCCTTGAACAACACAGGTTAGGAGCACCGCTGCCCGTGTAGTAAAAAAACCCTGTGTATGGGGCGCCTGGGTGCCCCCGTTAGTTGGGCATCTGACTCTGGATTTCGGCTCAGGTCATGATCCCAGGGTTGTGGGATTGAGCCCCGCATCAGGCTCTATGCTGAGTGTGGAGTCTGCTTGGAATTCTCTCTCTCTGCCCCTCCCTCTTGCTCACGTGCTCCCTCTTAAAAAAAAAAAAAAAAAGCTGATAAATCTTTAAAAAAAAACAAAAATAAAAAAAACGACATATAACTCTGACTCCTCCAACACTTAACTACTAATATAGCCTACTGTTGACCAGAAGCTGGACCGAAGACATAAACAGTTGATTAACACATATTTTGTAATGCTATACACATGTACTCTATTCTAATGGTAAAGGAAGCTAAAGGAAAGAAACTACGAACAAAATGATAAGGAAGAGAAGACAGATTACAATACTACACCGTATTCATCAACAAAAGGAAATCTCTTGGTCGTGGAGAAGGTGAGGCATGAAGGAGTACATCAGAAAGGAGGTATAATTTGAAAAAGCGTCTCCAAAAGATCTATATAGGTCCTGTAGTACGAACACTTCAGAGGAACGTTCTTTAGCAGTGTCACATTTCTATCATTTATGTGTCCTTCTGCTTTCTTATTTTGCTTTAGTTTTTTTTAAAGTTTATTTTTTAAATATTCTTGAGAAAGAGAGCACAAGCTGCAGAGGGGCAGAGAGAGAGAGGGAGACACAGAATCCAAAGCAGGTTCCAGGCTCTGAGCTGTCGGCACAGAGCCCGACATGGGTTTCAGAGAACAAACTGGTGGGTGCCAGAGGGGAAGGGGTTGGTTGGGGGGGACGGGGGTACAGGCTTCCAGTTATGGAATATACAAGCCACAAGGATGACAGGTACAGCATAGGGAATATAGTCAATGATATTATAATAGCGTTGGGTGGGGGCAGACGGTAGCCACACTTGTTGAATCACTATGTCGTCCATCTGAAGCTAACGTAACATTGCGTCAAGCTATAGGTCTATCAAGGAGCACACAACCAAAACGATGTTAAAAGATTGTTTTATGATGCTGAAACGACTACCAGTAGTAGTCGTGGGGGTAGAAAGGACTTACATTTATTAAGCACCAGTCCTACTGGACTGTGCTAAATACATGACTCACTTCATTTCATTTAAGCCTCATTGACAATACTCTAAGGTAGACATTATTTTCCCTATTTAGAGACGAAAAAACTGAGATTGATATAAATCACAATCTACAACATAACTTGCCAAAAGTTTCCACGATTGGAACCAAGATTTAAAATAATCTGCTTGATGACAAAAACCCATGCACTTAATCGCTATTCTATTTCATTGCTTTCTAGTACATTCTACTTTGCTATGAAATATTATGGTCTTTTAAATTAGTAAAATAAACTCCAAATGGGAGTTACTCTAAATTGCAAATAATAAAACCTAGGGATTGTTATAGGTCATGATTTATAGTTGTATAGCATCTGATTCAAGTTCAATGACTTGGGTTTATTTCCTTAATATGATTTAGTGTTATATCCCAAATGACTCAATGAGATTTGCTGTAATAAGTCCGAATATAAGGGAGAATGTCATGCAAAGCAATTAGAAATGCAGTGCAAACTTTGTTTAGTGAAAATTTAAATTATGGATAAGAGAAAAAGTTATTACTATTAAGGTCATGTCAAAACACAATTATAACGACAATAGAAATATTTGGGCCAAGCATCAATAATTTGGCAATATGCTTGCTATGAGACATGTAACCATTAAAAAAAAAAAAATAGTTCCACAGTTTGCAAGTTACCAAAAAAATTTTGTCACGAAAGATTAGATTAATGAAAATATATTTTAAGAATTTTCATAATGGGGGGTTCAGTTGGTCGAGGGTCTGATTCTTGATTTCAGCTCAGGTCATGATCTCACAGTTCATCAGATGGAGCCCTGCTTTGGGCTCTGCCCTGTCAGGGTAGAGCCTGCTTGGGATTCTCTCTCCCTCCCTCTCTCTGTCGCCCCCCTCCCCCCGACTTGCTTGCGCTCTCTCGCTCTCTCTCTCAAACATTTTAAAAGAACTTTCATAATAAGAGCTATCATTTACTGAAAATGTTTTATGGGCCAAGCACTGTACTAAATGATTCATGATACTTTAATATTATATTTCCTTTAATCCTTGTGTAAATCTCATAAAGTTTATTTTCCCTAGTTTAGAAATGAAGAAATGGAGTCAAAACAGTCATAGAAGCATGTGAAGCGTCTACTTTGTAACAATCTCCATTTCCAAAAGGTTGTAAACATTGAAGGGAAAGATGAGGTCATTTCATGCAAACTTTCATCAAGTGCAGACATTCTAGCCAGTTCCTCATCCCCAGTGGCTTTAACCTGTAAGGTCTGCTCCCGTGCCATAGAAATACCTACGACCACCCAAAAAAGGGCAGCAAACACACTGTTGCTTACCACTCACTCCTACTACTCACCCGGATCCACCTTCCATTCTACCCTCCTACCCCGGTCTGGATCACCCCGACCTGATTACCTTGTAATTCGGTAACGTGTGTTGGCCCTTCAGACCCGATGTTTCAACAGCTTTATCCCTTTGCAGCTATACTTGACTGTGTTTTAAACGCTCTTTTGGGCTTCATGCTGTGTTGGGTTGATGTCCAGAACGCTGTATTTCATATGAGGCACTTTTGAGTGGCACCTCGATCTGAAAGTGTTTTTTCCTTCCTTCCTCCCGCCCTCCTTTCCTTTTTAGAGAGAGAGCGTGCATGCGAGCAAGCCAGTGGGGAAAGGGACAGAGGGCAAGAGAGAATCTCAGGCAGGCTCCAGGCTCCGTACGGAGCCAGATGCAGGGCTCCATCAATCCCATGACCCTGGGATCACGACCTGAGCGGAAATCAAGAGTTGGATCCTCAACCGACTGAGCCACTCGGGCGCCCCTGCAAGTGTTTTCTTATTTCTGGCTACAATTTGCCTTGCCACATTTGCCTTTTGATTTCAGCCAGTTACAAAATGGCTTTTAACAACAGAAATGTGACTTTTCTTTCTGACTCCTACCTTTATTCTGTTCCACATCCAAAGGAAAGTGATATAAAAGAAACGTCGGCATTAAAAACCGGACCAACTTGTCCTGGTTTTCTTAGACTGGCCTGGTTTGGAGACTTTAAGTTCCTCTTTTAATGAACTTCCTCAGTCCTGGGAACACTGAGGTGGTTGTTCCATAGATCACTGAGGTGATATATTTTAAACTCTAGTGTTTCTGGGCTATACAGTAGCCTTCAAAAGCCACCCTTCCATGAAAACAGTCCAAGTAAATCTCACATCCCCACTCGACCTTGTAGGATAGAGACAATGGCATGATTAGCCCAAGGATGCATTTTCGTTAGAACATAGGGTACATTAAAACACACACACACACACACACACACACACACACACAACCTTGATCAACTGCCCACCGTTTCAACCCATCAGTTGTTCAGAATAATCTGAGCAGAGGAGATGCTTCACAAACACGCATAGCAGAATTTAAAGTTACTCAGTAAAAGAATGCCGGATTCCTGGTTTTCCTTGTAAACAAGTCAGAGAATCTGGCCACAGTGGTCCGGCATTACTCAGTTTCAGCAGTGGCGGAGGGGGCGGGAGGTTGGGGGGGGGCGGGGCTTGAAGATCTGCATTTTGAACAGGTTTTCACGTGCTGCTCCTAGACCCAGGGGGACGCTTTTCCCCAAGTTCTCACTCTACCCTAAGAGAACAATTGGCTGGATTACAGTCCTCCCTCCCCAACCTCCACCCTTAACTTTATACGGGGTCCGTAGTCTCCTTCTGGTGGGCTTCACTCATTCGAATTATCAGCTAGACCTGTATCACCGTTTGAGATTTCTGCCTACTTGATTTCCCAAATCTTCGCTCCCTCGAGTACGGATATTTACCTTACAAACTCCAACATTTAAAAAGGATGAGGGCGACCGTAAGTATACAGGGAAATGAGAAAAGGGAGTAGGTAGTTTGGACCTAAAGCCAAATTCCTCATAGTCGTCATCTTTTTTTTTTTTTAATTTTTTTTTTTTGATGTTTATTTATTTTTGAGACAGAAGGAGACAGAGCACGAGTGGGGGAGGGGTAGAGAGGGAGACACAGAATCCGAAACAGGCTCCAGGCTCCGAGCTGTCAGCACGGAGCCTGATGCAGGGCTTGAACCCATGAGCCATGAGATTGTGACCCGAGCCGAAGTCAGAAGCTTAACCGACTGAGCCACCCAGGCGCCCCAGTCGTCATCTTCATTTTAAGCTTTTACTTCAAAGTAATTGCCACACCCAACCTGGGGCTCGAACTCACAACCCGGATATCAAGCGTTGCCATGCTCTACCGACTGAGCCAGCTGGTCTCTCGTGGTCTTCCTTTTTTTATCGCGTTCCTTCATTGGGGGAGCTCGGATGGAATGAGATACAATAGACCGGTGGCTCTACAAGCCTGGCTGGACAATGCGAATCAGCACGAGAGCTATTAAAACCACCAGGCCAGAGGTGCCTGGGTGGCTCAGTCGGTTGGGCGTCCGACTTCGGCTCAGGTCGTGATCTCGCGGTTCGTGGGTTCGGGCCCTACGTCGGGCTCTGTGCTGACAGCTCAGAGCCTGGAGCCAGCTTCGGATTCTGTGTCTCCCTCTCTCTCTGCCCCTCCCCCACTCGTGCTCTGTCTCTATCAAAAATAAATAAATGCAAAAAATAAAATAAAATAAAATAACCACCAGGCCAAACCAGGGAAATCAGAAGCTTAGTGGCGAAACCCAGGCAAGCTCTGTGCATGACCGTCATATGGGTGGTATGAAAACCTCTTCTGCAAACCTCTGAACCCCAGGTCAGTAACTACCGTCACTTTGATAAAGGCAGTCTTTCCACTAGTGTTCCCAAACATAAGCCACAAAGCTCTCCCCAGAGAAAGAAGACTCTGAACGCTGGCGATGCTCCAGAAACACGTAGACAGCGTTAAGGTGCCCAGTAAATATTTGTTAAAAGGAAAGGCATGCTGGAGAACAATCACCGACGTTCTAAAGGTATGCGTCACCAATTTACCTTTAAGCTTTTGCCACTTGGAAAAGGTCCAGCGTGGCCTTAGGATTTGTCTACGGGCTGCCAAGCCTCTGGATAAACCGTGACAGCCTCCGTTAGTCACTTGTGTAATAATAAGCCCTTCCCTTTTGATGGCACTTCAAGGTTTTAAAAACACTACCACAATTACAACCGCGTTTGAGTCGCACGGCAATTGGGGGGGTCATTTAAAAGAGCTTAGTGGGGGAGCCTCGGGCTACAGAGTCCAACCCATCTGGGCCGAAATCCCCGTTCATACGTTTACTGGCTGCCCGACTTTGGGCAATCTACTTCACCTCTCTGAGCCTTAATGTGTTTGACTTAACATGAGAATAATATGACCTAACGTGAGAATCGTAACAGTAACGGTCAAGTGTGGTGCACAAAGCCCGGACACTCGCAAAAGCTAACTGTCCGCTGTCATTGTGATAATTCTCGTTACTAATATTAACTTCGACAGTGTATTAGGGTTCTCCAGAGAAACAAACGCAATATGATACGTAGAGAAACATCCATAAAAGGGGATTTATTATAGGACTTGGCTCACGTGGTTACGGAGGCCAAGAAGTCCAACAATCTGCAAGCTGGGGAAGGAGGAAGCCGGTGACATAATCAGTCCAGGGGCCTGAGAACCAGAAGCTCTGATGGCTAAGAGGGGGAAGAATGGAAATCGCAGCTCAAAAAAAGAGAGTGGGAATTCACCCTTCTTTTGCCTTTTTGTTCTATTTCAGCCCTCAACAGCTTGAATGATAGGCCCACCCACACTGGGGAGGGCAGATCTCTTTACTCAGCCTACTGATTCAAATGCTAATCTCTTTCAGAAGCACCCTCCCCGACAGTCTCAAATAATGTCTTAACAGCTAGCTGGGCATCCCTTAGCTCACTGGAGTCATCACAGAAAACTAACCGTCACAGAAATTATCCATCTTGGAGTCAAACGTTTACCCGCGTAACTGTATTTTCCATTTGACCGTGTAGGCAGGCCACAGTCAGTCGGGGGGAGAGGGGAGCTGTATTAGGTTACTTGTCTGAAAAAAAAAAGAAAAAAACACACCACAGAAGGGCATATATAAGAAGGGTAAGGAGATCCAAACACCTTATGTTGCTGACATGGACAGCTCTATCCTAAGGTCAAGAATTGGTCAAGGGATTGGTGGCAGCAAGATGATTCTAGGGACCACGATGGACGGAACTACCGAAAATTGTATAGGCGGCCTCTCTCTCTTTGGGACCCAACCTTTGTTTTTCCTACAGCGACAGAGAAATATAGTTGCTGAATAGCTAGGTTGCTAGGCAATCGAATCATCATTCCTATTTAACAGATGAGGAACCTGCGGCTTCTAGAAATCACGTAACTTCTCTAAGAACACGCTGACAATCAAACCCATATATACAAGCCTCTAAAACCCAAGCTCTTTCCACCAGAGCCCGTGGCCTTTCCCTAGACCTCAGGGTGTCCTCTGCCATGCGTCAAACGGAGTCAGCCATTTTGGCGCCCAGTGGGCATACCCTCGCTACCCTTTCTCCCCCACCTGTGAAGGAGAATCACCACGGCACACCCACCCGGAAGCCACTGAGATCATGAATGCCCCGTGGGTTGACAGGCAGTTCAGAAATGTGACCTTCACTTACCCACGGGTGGTGTGGTTTTTATGGTCAGCTATAAAATGCTTCCAACCTTTTGTCGACAGGGAGAGGGAACACTACTGCAGTGTGGGGTTGTGTGGATGAGAGGGTGAGACATTTTTCTCCAAACATCTTTCACAGGAGCTGGAAGGGAAACCTTAGAGATTCAATGGAGCCTCCTCTTTTTACAGGTGGAAACGGTGTCATACTAATTACAGATCATGTCTCATTCATGTATTTATTCTTCCTGCTTCTCTGCGGGGAAAACCACAAATGCTACCTATGGATCAACTGCCTCGCTTAGGTGGCCTAATCTCAGACACTGTGAGAAGGCTTCGAAGTCAGGTTTCTAAGAGGTAGGCTTCTGTATCAGGTGGCTGCTACCAAGGTGTGCACCTGACAAAGCTATAAAGATGTGTTTAGTACGTTGGTAGGGCTGCCGTTACAGAGCAAAATCAGGAAATGAAACGCCAAATACTATAAGAAGCGTTTATCAATGAGAAAGGAGGCTCGGACTGAGATTTCAAATGGTGAACGGAGCAGGGTCCCCCTCTGGGGTGAGCTGGAGCTAAGGAAGGCAAAAGGCATAGGATAAAGTGTTGACTCCGCCGTATTGCCTCGGTACGTCTCGGTCAATTCCAGCGATGCGATGGCCCGGAGTTATAGAATGACCTAGATAGCTTGATTGGTACAAGGAAACATATCTACAGACTTAGAGGATACTTTAGTTCTCCTTAAACAAAACAAACAGAGCACGTTTAGGATAAACTAAAGTTAAGAAGACATCAAACTGTAGGATGCTCTAGAAACAGTTCAACATGGAAAGTGCCTCACGCAATGGCTGCGTTTAATTCCACTGGTACCTTGCAAAAAAAGGAAGAAATCAACAATTCATCAACTTCTGACACAGCTTTTCATCAGATAGCGCTGCTGGGGGAGAGTCCTCCTTTAAGCTGACCTTATTGCTTTCTAAGGGGATTTTTAAATGAATGGGATTCTGGTATGTGTTCTAAAGCTATATCCAACATCATAAAATCGTTATTGTAATATGTTAAATTTGCCTCAGAGTGAACCTGTAATGTGCTATTTGTCTAGCCAAAGACCGCCCATATAGTTTTAAGATCTCCCTTTTCTCATCTCTAAATATTCCTCACAGCTCCTGGCTGTGGGAATTAGTCAAGGAAAATTCTCAACAGATCTATCTTGGGCCGGCTTCTCCCTCAGAACTTTCTGGAGACCTCCAACTAGAATCCATCCTCCTTTCTTGTAATGCCATTCGAGACGCGTGCAAGCTTCAGTCATCTGCTCAAGACAATTGTCTTTGCAGAATTTCAACTTCCACCCACTCTGGGCGCAGTTTTGAACTCAACCGAGTTTCATTTGCTAATTGACTTTATTTTCCAATTCTTTAGCTTCTTTTTCTCTTTCATTTTCAAACTTAATGGGATAAATAGCAAATTTAGTAGGCCATTTGAAATGATTTATTCATAAGGTTTCAAAATCTGAGCAAACCGTTTTACACAACTCTTCCAAAAAGTTAAAAATAAAACGTCTACCTATGCCAAAATAAACATAGAAACAAAGCTTCTTTTCGCATGCAGAAAGGGCTACTTTTAGAAATATACAGGAGCCTTTTGAAAATGCAAGTCTTAATTTTCTAGTCCATGATATAAAGAAGACATTCAGAATAACTACGAGGCACGTTAGATATAAACTGAACCACCGACCCCATCTCTCTCACTTTCCTGTGCCCGTTCGTGAGCAAGTCCCGATTTTGGGTCCTAAGTAATTCTCCAATTTGAATACTTCTCCATCTCTGGTGCTACCTAGTCCGAGGTATCATTCCTCAGTGTGGTCCAATGTCGTCTTAAGGGTCCTTTGAAGAAAGAGGGAGGCAGAGTCAGAGACAGGAAAGGCAATGAATGGAGTTGATGTCAGAGAGAAGGGAGGACGCTAAGTTGCTCCTTTTGCAAATGGAGGAAGGCGGGCGCCTGGGTGACTCGGTCAGTTGAGCGTCCGACTCTTGGTTTTCGGCTCAGGGGTTCGGTGGGTTCGAGCGCCGCATCGGGCTCCGTGCTGCCGGTGCAGAGCCTGCTTGGGATTCTGTCTCCCTCTCTCTCTCTGCCCCTCCCCTGCTCGCTCACTCTCTCTCTCTCTCTCTCTCTCTCTCTAACATAAATAGATAAACATTTTTTAAAAAAATGGAGGGAGGAGCCACAAGGCAAGGAATGCAGACAGCCTCTAGAAGCTGGAGAAGTCAAGGAAATAGATTCTGTCCTAAAGCTTCCACAAGGGAGCCTTCTGCCCAGCAAGCGGATTTTGGGCTTCTGACCTCCAGGACTGTGAGATAGTAAATCTGTGCATTTTTGAAACCATTAAGCTTGTGTGAATTTGTTACAGCAGCAAGAGGAAACTAATACGGCCGCCTACGATAGATTCGTCCCGTAGCAGAAGAATCTTTTTAAAGATGGCAGCCCTTTGCACTTAGAGTCTGAAATAGCAGCGTGTCCTCCCAGGCTCTGTTTTATGGGTTGAGTTGTGTCCCTCCAAAATCCGTATGGGGAAGTCCTCACCCCGCCAATCCCTCAGAATGTGACCTTACCTGGACATGGGGTCTTTCCCGAGGTAGTCACGTTCAAGTGAGGTCGTTAGGGTGGGCACCAAGGTAAGAGGACAGCTGTGCTCATAAAAAGGGCAAATTTGCACAGAGAGACCACACAGAGCACACAAGGCGGAGACACAGAGGGAGAGGACGGCGAACTAGAAGCCAAGGAGGGCGCCCCGGAAACCCTTCTTCCCCCTCCCTGCCCTCCAAAGGAGCCAAGGCCGCCAACAACTTGATGCTGGACTTTTCGCCTCTAGAACTTTGAGACAGCGAGTTTCTGTGGTGTAGGGTGAAGGAATACACCCTACGGGACCCAGCCTCTGCCTACCTTTCCGGGTTTATCTGGAGCCATGGTCTCCTTCTCTCTCTGCCCTCCAGCCACACAGCCTACCTCTTCCAAGCCTTGGCCTGCAGTGCGGTACGTTTCTCTCCCTCCTTTTTATCTGCTGCACACCTACTCACCCTTCAGGTGTCAGCTTAAATATCAGAGACTTTCCCTGATCGGCAGTCCAAAGGTGCCATCACCCTGCATCATTCACGCACATCGCACCGGGCTTTTCTGGAACAGCACATGTGAAATGCCTGAATTACAAATAGATTTCGGAGAGGAGTCTGTTAAGGTTGCAGCATTTTTTTTTTTTTTGTAACCTCAAAACCCGAGGCTCGTTGTCTCTCAGCTTTGGAGAATGAAGAGGGGAAACTTAAGCAAAGTCCCACCCAGGGACCTCAGGTCCTAATGTTTCCCTCTCTGCCTACTGAATCCTGTCTTTTCCTATCATATTAATGTCTGTCAGCGACTAAGCCCGTATTATTGCCTACTGTATACAGGGCACGTCTAGCAGGTAATAGGTAATAGGTACACCGTCTAGCAGGTAATAGGTACTGAGTGAATATTCGTTGAATGAATGGGTAAATTCATGTTTGGAGACAAAGGATCTCTGATACAACCTGCTGCAAATTCACAAACTCTCCTCTAGGCCTCACATTTAAAGCACAGAAACCTCAGAGCCATCCCTTAGGGTCTTGGTAAAAGACTCGAGACCCAGGGTTGCCCTTGACTGTCTGTACCTTGACTTTGTATATCGAGGACCCAGACTCCCAGATAAAAGGACAGTGCTACAGACAGCCGATCAGAAAGAGCCAGGTTTAGGGGTGTCTGGCTGGCTCAGTCAGTAGAGCCCACGACTCTTAATCTCAGGGTCGTGAGTTGGAGCTCCACGTTGGGTGAAGAGTTTACTTAAAAAAAAAAAAAAAAGCCATGTTTCAGCCACAAGTAAACTTCCGTACGGTATCTTCGTGATGGCAACATTTCTTTTGTTTAATTTAATTATATATTTTTTTAACTAATCTCTCTGCCCAACGCGGGGCTCGAACTCACAACCACGACATCAAGAGTTGCACACCCTTCCGACCGGAGCCAGCCAGGTGCCCCAGGATGGTAACATTTCCGATATGTACAAGCAAGGAAAAATCAGGAAAAGGAATGAGACAATCAAACATTCACCATTCACCAAGACCAACAACACAGGAAGTTTAAGAGGAAAGCAAGTTGTAAGAAAATTTTGTTCTGCTGAAGGTCGAGGATTTCATCTGGCCAGCGTTTTCCCTGGTAAGAGACACTGTAACAGTCATCGTGGTAATTGCTTCAAACCTCTGTTCCCCTTAGTATGTGTAAACAAACATCGCCATCCTAGTCTGAAATGGAGCCCAACGTGTTAGAACTAAGTGGATATCTCAGGCTTGATGTATACAAACCTTTGCTTCATAAAACTGCCCATTTCTTTTCCTAGCTGTTAATGTTCATTTTCATAGTTTCCTAATACTTGTTAAAACAAACAGACAAAAAAAAAAAACCCACATCTCCCTTCAGAATACAAGGGGACAAGGAACACGGGTATCAATTTGCCAAGACTCCCTTTTAAACTGCTCTTGTGTGACCAGCTTATGGGTCATGATGTCTGTGCTGTAAATTCATTACATATTCTCATATCATGGTCCATCATCAACATCCTATTCTTTAGACCGTGATGTGCATTACGGAAACGTTGAAAATACCCCAATTAAAGTTGTCGACAAACGGGCGACTGGTCTGGCTCAGTCGGTAGAGCATGCAACTCTTGATCTCGGGGTCATGAGTTTGAGCCCCACATTGGGTAAAGAGCCAACTGTCTACTGCAATAGTGATTCTGAGCTAGCCATCAAGGCGGAGGGCTTCGGGTGAATCTGAAATTCAGACTTTAAAGTTTCTCCGTTGGCTCCGGGATGTTGGACAGTGTTCACATATCACCACTGATGATTCAAATGTTTTCACAGTTGATTCTGTTGGTTCAGTCACCATTCCAACCAAGCCATCTGGTCCTTTTGGCCATTAGGAAGACCAAATCAAATTAACCATTCAATCTCTTGGCAATCGACCCATAAAATGATCAATATAATCCATTTTGTCAAGCTAGCCTCAATCTGCAGAGGAAAGCTACTAAAATCCCACACTTCCCGGGAATCCAGACTGCTTTGCTTTCTCTGTTACAGCCAGTGCAGGATGATATTCTAGGGCTTCTATGATCAAGGCGTCTTTAATAAATAATGACAGCTCAGTACTTACGTTGGTTGAGTTTCAGGATTTTAAATATTAAAGTTCACAAAACACCTATGCAAATGTTAGGCCAGTATTTAGAAATATATATATTAATTAGTCATTGGTTTTCTTTGGTCATCCATAAAATTCAGTGTGCATTCCTCCATGTGACCAGAATATTAAAAATGAAACAGCCAGGAAATGAATGAGGAGATAGGAATCACACTGAATGACACAGAGGCAGTTATTAAACGACTGAACCCCAAAGAAAACCAAAACACTTGGTTGAAAAATAATTATTTGGGCATATTCATATTTCGGGGCACTGGGAAAGAAATTTTGAAAAAGTATGGGTTAAAGGTACTAATAAGTCACAAAGTGTTGACTGAAACATTCCTAAGAATTAAATTTAACTGTTTGTTCAAGCCAGAAACCATAGTTCTTTGTGACTTTTGCTAGAACTCAGTTTCAGTAAACAACATTTGTAATATTTGCAAATGAGTTAAGGAGACTATAATCATGTTTCCATCCTACGATTTTATACATTAGTTGCTGTATAAGGTCTTAATGTTTGTCACTCCTTGTGGGGGAATTAGGCTGGCTGCATTATTTCCGTATAAATTTCCAGCATTCTATTTTACATCTTAAAATTGGGTCATTGCAGCCAGAAAATTCACACCAAATTGCAGTTCTTGGACACACAGGCAGAGTTGTCAAAATATTCTCATCAGCTGAGTAAATTTTTGCTCAGAGCAAAAACAGCAGACTGGGAAAACACAAATACCCTGTAAGCTATCAATTAGCCCACACATGAGAATAAACTTCCAGCAAAGAGAAATTATGCCTGTGACATAAAAACACATCCATGCGATCGTGCACACGTGTATGAAGCTACACACTAGATGGCAATTCCTTTGAAATCATTTTTTAGAACGAGTCTCCTTGGCAGAAATGCTTGTCCCCTGATTAGAAAATAGACGGTATTATCATCATGTGAGTTATAGGAACAAATTCCCGTGTGTCAAATGCCAACATACCAAGAGAATCAAGAGGCACCTGGTAACCTTTGATAATGGAACCTATAAAGAAATCTCAGGCGGAAGAAAACAGTAAGACCTCAACATCCTCATGCATCTCAAGGGTTTGAGCCTCATAATGGGTTCTCTAGGAGGAGGATCGTTTCTGGAAAAGATTCCGGGAGAAGAGTTCCACCGGGAGAAGAGTTCCACCAGCCACGTGCAAAAAAGATTCCGAACAAACAGGATTATAGAGAAGGAGACGAATTAACAGTTACTCGGGTAAAAAGCAATGAGGTCCCAGATTAGGGTGGAGTATGTCGATGGCTATGGCTGAATGGTTTTGGGATGAAGATTCTACACGACTGAATGAACAATGGGTTAATGTAATGGGCTTCCTCCCCTCGTGATTATACACCAGCTACTTGTGGTCTTTACTACAGAACCCTGCTCTATTAAATTATTTGTTTTCTCTTATATCTTCAGTCACTTCTTCATTATTGGGTCTTTCTTCTCTGCCTAAAATGAACTACAAATCTATATGGCTTGAAAATAATGAAAAAGAAGAAAACAAAATAAAAACTTCCTTCCGCCCAGAATTCTCCTCATCTGTCAAACTATCACTCCCCTTCTGTCTGCAAGTAAACCCCTTGATAAAGTAGTCTATGTCTGTTTTCCTCCCTTCAGCTTCTTTCAAAAATTTTTAAAACTTATTTTATTTATTTTGAGACAGAGCGAGAGCGAGAGCATGTGCAAGAGAGGAAGATTGAATCCCAAGCAGGCTCTGGGGTGTCAACACAGAGCCGGTCATGGGGCTTGATCCCAGGAACTGTGAGATCATGACCTCAGCCAAAATCAAGAGTCAGACGTTCAACCAGCCGAGCCACCCAGGCGCCATCAGCTCCTTTCAACAATTTAATGAATATTTAATGAGCACCTATGATGTAGTAAGTGGTATACAAGGGGCTGAGAACACAAACACAAATAAATACATGATCCTAACTCTCGAGCACTATGCAACTGGTAGGGAAAAATACATATAAAAAAATATAAGTGAGAGGCGACTTGGTGTCTCAGTCGGTTGAGCGTCTGACTTCGGCTCAGGTCATGATCTCACAGTCTGTGAGTTCGAGCCCCGCATCGGGCTCTGTGCTGATGGCTGCGAGCCTGGAGCCTGCTTCTGATTCTGTGGCTCCCTCTCTCTCTGCTCCTCCCCTGCTCACACGCTGTCTCTCTCAAAAAAAAATAAGGATTAGAAAAATAAAAAAATACAAGTTTCCCACTATTGGAACTCTAGTGATACAAACTCACGAACCAAACACGTTAGGATACATTTTTTGAGTTAGGGCAGATATCCATCATTATTTGACTCTTACTATCACTCACTGCTCAAAACTCCAAAACTGAATCTATTCAGAGCACGTGATGTTCTTTCCCTTATCGGAACCATCACAATCCGAACTTGGAACCGAAACAGACTTGGACAGTATGGATGTTTGTTTTTATAATAAGATGTGATATTTCAAATACCACAAATCGGTACGAGAAAATAGGTGTAACTTCTGCTGTACAACCGAGACTAATTTTATGTTTAACGAGCCTGCTCCCGAAGAGTTTAAAACTCTTGGCCACTCTATCATTCTTGGTTCTCTCCCTTGCTGCCCTTCACAAGAAAATTTGTCCTCTACATTTCTCCTTGTACATCTTACTTTCTTAGCACCCCTCAGTACTGTCTCCCCTTCAAGCCATGGAGGTGTACCCCGGGCCCATGTTATACAAAATGTGGTCCGTGACCAACAACATCAACATCATCTCAGAGCATATTCGACAGGAGTCATGTCAAGCCCTATCCCAAACCACCAATCACAATCTGGCTCCGTCGGTTAGGCGTCCGACTCTTGGTTTCGGCTCAGGTCATGATCTCATGGTTCATGAGATGGAGCCCCGTGTGGGGCTCTGTGCTGACAGCGCAGAGCCTGCTTGGGATTCTCTCTCTCTCCCACTCTCTCTGCCCTTCCCCTGGATACATAGATAGATAGATAGATAGATAGATGGATGGATGGAAAGAAAGAAAGAAAAAAAAGAAAGAAGGAAGACTTGGTGACTCATATATGCACTTTAGACCTCAATAAATGCCGAAAAAGCACTGGGCAAAGTCCAACATCCGTTGCTGAATTATCAGGGAACTTCCTCAACCTGAGGAAACTACAGAACTGTCGCTTTCACATTTAATGGTAAGAGATTAAATTCCTGCAATGAGCAGGAACACAGCAAGGAGGTTCACTCTTACCACTCCCATTCAACCTTTTTTTTCTGGAGGCACTAGCCATTGCAAAAGACCAAACAAATAAAGAAACAAAAACAGAAAAACAACAACAACAACAACAACAACAACAAAAACCCACCAAGAACTAAAAAGCACACAATCAAAAGTAAGACATAAAACTGTATTTGCAGATGGCATGATTATCTATGTAGAAAGCCTCAAGGAAAATACTAAACAGCTAATAAAACAAATAAGTGAATTTAGCACGATCTCAGGATACAAGGTTCGCGTGTAAAAATAAATTGTACTTCTCTATACTAGCAATGAACGAATGGAAATTGAAATGAAATGTGCCGTTTACAGTACCATCAAGAAACATAAAATACTGGTCTAAATTAATCTAGGAAAATATGTGTAAGATACGTATGTGGGGAAAAAGAAGCCTGCAAAACATTGTTGGAAAATGTCAAAGACGACCTAAATACGTGGAGAAACGTAGAACACTGGCAGATTGGAAAACTCAATACTGTTTGAAGGTCAAATCTCTCCAAACCGATCTACAAGTTCAATGCAATTACAATCAAAATCCTAGCACGGATTTTTTTTTGTACAAGCAGACAAGTTGCTATGAAAACATTCATACGGGAAGGGAAAGGAACTAGTATACTCAAAACAATTTTGACAAAGAATAAATATGGAATGAGCCTACTTGATTTTAAGGCTTACTATATAGCCACAGTAATCACAACGTATGTTATTAGCAAAAGGATAGACCTATAGGTTGATGAAACAAAACAGAGTCCAGAAATAGACCCCCATAAATATGGCCATCTGATTATGGCAAAGAATAAAGGCAATGGTGCATGTATAATTGGATATCCATAGGCAAAAAAATGAACCTGACCCATCCAGTGTACGCGAAAATTAACAAAAAATGGATCACAGACCTAAATGTAAAACCTAAAACTATAAAAAAAAAAAAATCTAGACGGGAACATAGAAAATCTTTGTAACCTTGGATTAGGCATAGACTTCTTACATAACATGACAAAATGTGATCCATGAAAAAAATGTTGGGGCACCTGGGGGTTCAGGCGGTGAAGCGTCCGACTTCGGCTCAGGTCATGATCTCACGGTTCGTGAGTGCGAGCCCCGCGTCGGGCTCTGTGCTGACAGCTCAGAGCCTGGAGGCTGCTTTGGATTCTATGTCTCCCTGTTTCTCTGCCCCTTCCCCACTCACACTCTGTCTCCCTCCCTCCCTCCTTCCCTCCCTCCCCTTCTCTCTCAGAAATCAATAAAACATTAAAAACATTTTTTTAATGTCAAATTGAGAACTCCAAAAACCACTATTAAGATAACAAAAAGAGAAACCCTAAGACTCGAAAAAAACATGAGAATCATAAATAAGTCGTATCCAGCATATATGGACCACCAATTCCAGTTCTAAGTATATATCCAAAATAACCGAAAACCTACGTACTCACTAAACTTTACATAAAATTTGATAGCAGCATTATTCATAAAAACCAAGAGACGGAAACAACCCAAATGTCCATCAACTGATGAAAGGATCAATAAATGTGGTATATCCATTCAGTGGAATATTATTCAGCAAGAAAAGAAGTGAGGCACGTGCTACAAAATGGATGATCCTTGAGTAAGTATATGCTGAGTGAAAAAAGCCAGACACAAAAGGCAATACATTATACAGTTCAATTTATGTAAAATATCCAGAGTATGCAAATCCATACAGATAGAAAGTTGACTAGTAGTTTCCAGGGGCTGGGACAACGGGAAATGGAGTGACTGTTAATGACTATGGGGTTTCCTTTTGGGGTAACAAAAGTAGTTGGTGGTGATGGTTGCTTAAAATTATGAATATACTAAAAAACCCCAGCAATTTGTTTACTTTAAAAGAGTGCATCTCATGGGATATGAATTATATCTCAATTAAAAATATATAAGAAGAAAAACTCTTCAATGATAACAAACATGGAGCCTTCTTGGGATTCTGTCTCCCTCTCTCTCTGCCCCTCCACTGCTTACTCTCTCTTTCTCTCTCTCAAAATAAAAAAAATAAACTCTAAAAATAAAAAAAAAATGGTCAAAGGCACCTGGATGGCTCAGTCCTTAAGCATCTGACTTCGGCCCAGGTCATGATCTCACGGTTTGTGAGTTCAAGTCCCACGTCAGGTGAGCACGAGCCCCACTTCAGGTAAAAACACAAGCCCCGCTTCAGGTGAGCTCCCCTTCTCTCTCTCTGTCCCTCACGGGATTCTCTGTCCCTCTCTCTGTGCCTCGCTCACTTGCGCCCTCTCTCTCTCTCAAACAAAAAAAGTGGGCAAAATATTTTAATAGAAATGTCATGCAAAATATACAGAAGGGAAATAAGGATATGGAACGATCTTTCTATTTAACCATGGGGAAATTCACACTGAATTCACATTTAGATACCACCACATACTATTGAGAATACTGTAAAGGAAAAATAAACAAGAACTGATATTACCAAGTATCAGCAGGGATGCAGAACAACCAGAACATTCGCACCCTAAGGTTAAGTACAGCCACTTTGGAAAACACTTCGGTAGTTCCTTATAAACTGAAACATAAAGCTTACCATACACCCCAGCGATCCCTCACCTAGATATTTACCAAAGGGGAATTAAAAATTCTGTTCTTGGGGCACCTGGGCGGCTCAGTCAGTTGAGCGTCCGACTCTTGATTTCGGCTCAGGTCACGATCTCATAGTTCGTGGAACAGAGCCCCGCGACGGGTTCTGCACTGACAGTGTGGAGTTTGCTTGGGATTATTCTCTCTCTCTCTCTCTCTCTCTCCTTCTCTCTCAAATCTTTTTTTTTTCAAAAATTGTGTTCTCACAAAAACCTCTCTACCTTGAAGTGGAAACAACCCAAATGTCTTGAACTAGTGGATAGATATATGCACTGTGATAAGTCCATAACATGGAATATTACATGGCAATAAAAAGAAATGAACTGATATAGGCAACAACATGCATGAATCTCAAACGCATCACAGTGTATGAAAGAAGCCAATGTACAAATGCTTTGTAATGCGTGGTTCCTTTCTTATGACATTCTGGAAAAGGCGAAAGCATAGACAGCTAACAGAGGAGTGGTTGCCGGGCTAGTGGTCTGGGGGAAGGTTTGGTTATGAAGGATCAGGGGGGATTTATGCAGGAATTGAGTTGTACCCTCAAGAGGGGGACTCTTCCTCTATGAAATTTGCACCTTAAACAAGGGGGGAAGTTCCCTTCTTATTTTCAGTGCCAAAATTTCTGTTTGACGTTGTCTTACAACTTCATTATAACAGGTGGCAACCTTTCTATCATTATTACGTATGTAGGCGTCCTTCTTTCACATGGGACTGTGACCGCCATGGTGGCAAGAGCCGTATCCTTCCAATCTTTAGCACAGCTGGTCTTTGCACTCTGTAGCTGCTCCAGAAATATTTCAAGGGATGGGGAGGAAAAACTTCCAAGCCTGGATGAGTGCGGTAATGACGACGCCACCGATAAAGACGAGGAGAAGAGAGATGGACGGCAGAGTTAGGCAGACAGGGCATGAAATGCCATGACGGTCGTGACCCATCCCGCATTCCATTCCATGCTACATGGCACCGACCTTTATACGGAGGACAAATCAGAGCCCCGACGGAGCCTCATCTTACTACATCCAGACAGGAATCGAGTCGACCGGGAAGGCCGAGACAAATGGGACACGCACCTGAAATCACAACAGGGAAGCCAGTGACCGGAGGAAAAAGATCCCAGTTCCACAGGCCACAAAACACAATGCATTTTTGCCAAGGAAGGAAGGCCAAACCAGAAGGCAGCGTCCTTGAAAAGTTGGTGCTGCGGAGAGAATAATGGGAAGTCCGAAGCAGAACACTTGATGACAACAGCAACTACATTTGCATCGCGCTTTCTCCTTTTCAAACTGCTTTCAAAGCCATTATCTTGTTTGGTCCTGGTAGGTTTTTAATTAGCAAAGTTATTTACATATTATACATATTTATCATCTTTTCCCACCACCAAATAAAGCAATAACATTTCCAGAGACGTTTATGATTCATCTCTTATTAGCGCAACACTCTCAAATATTCCATATTTTCCCTTCGTATACATAGTTCAGCCCTCGCTTTGATCTAACCTACTTTGTTCTAGAAGCCAGTATTCCTCTGGCGTCTCTTGTTTATCTACCGTATGTCTGCTGTTTATTAGGATATAACTTAAATATAACATGATGCTAGTTTCTGTGGTACAGCATGATTCAATATTTCCTTTTTCTAAAGGATTTTATTTTGTTTATTTGAGAGAGAGCATGAGTGGGGGAGAGGGAGAGAGAGAGAATGTGAAGCAGGTTTCATGATCAGTGCAGAGCCCAACGCGGGGCTCGATCTCGTGACTCTGGGATCATGACCCGAAGCCAAAATCAAGACGCTCAATCGGCTGAGCCACCCGGGGGCACCCAATTCAGTATTTCTATACATCTCACAAAGATCACAAGTCCAGTTAGCACCCAACACTCCACAGAGTTACCATTTTTTTTCTCGTACTGAGAACTTTTAAGATCTACTCTCTTAACCACGTTGAAATATACAACACGGCATGAACTACAGTCACCATTCTGTGCATCCCATTCCCAGGAACTTATTTATCTTATCCCTGGAAGTTTATACCTTTTGATCACCTTCACCCGTCTCACCACCACACCCTCCCCCCCCCACCCCCACCCCACGGAGTTTTCATCTCCCAAATTATGACTCTACAACTTTCCTCTTTTCTGCTTTTTACTGAATAGGACGTGATGGAATTTTGGGCATATTTGCTAATATCCTGAATAAGCCACCTAACTCAGAAAGATTTTCAGGGCGATATTTCCCAAGATGAAGAGCTAAGATCTCTCTTTCTCCGCCTCTTAACCTTCCCTTGAGCCGGTGTGGTGTCTCCTTGGCAACCCTGCATTCCTTTTAAGAAGTAGTTTATTATATTCTGCAATGCATATATACTTTGGTCTGGGCCTTCAAGTTCCTGCAGCCTCTTAAAGATATTTCAATTGTTCTCTTTACTGAGTTCATCAGCTCCTGTATTACAAGCAAAGGTTGATTTATTTTCTTCGAACCCTTTCCTTTCTGACTTGTCCCCAATCCTGTCTTGAGTGTCCTTTGCCACAATCACTTTGAGTTCTTGAAAATGTTTTCCGCTTTGAGCCGGGGCAAAGGGTCTCATCAGTCATTTGCGCTGTTGTCTTTCAATGCTACGAAGGTACTCTATGGAAGGAGGTACTGATTCAGGCTACCGCGTGGGTGAACGTCAAAAGCCTTATGCGAAGCCAAAGAAGCCAGTCACAGAAGACCACTTGTGATAGGATCCCGGTGATATGAAAAGTCCAGAATGGACAAACCCAGAGACGAAAAGTGGATCACTAGTTGGCAGATGGGAAATTGGGAATTCCTGCTAATGGATACAGGGTTTCTTTTGGAGGCAGAGATGAAAACCTAAAATTGGATTGCAGGAATTGTTGTACAACCCACTAAGTTTACTAAAAAAAAAAAAAAAAAAAAATCAATTGTAAATTTAAGATGCATGAACCTTTGGTACGTAAACTACCCCTCAATAAAGCTGTTTACAGAAAAAAAAAAAACAAAAAGAAACAGCGATGCTAATCAAGACCGAGCTTCAAGCTTCAGGGTCCGAACGTACCAGACCCAGGGGCACCTGGGTGGCTCAGTGGATTGGGCGTCCAACTTTGTCTCGGGTCGTGATCTCACGGTCCGTGAGTTCAAGCCCCACATCGGGCTCTGTGCTGACAGCTTAGAGCCTGGAGCCTGCTTCGGATTCTCGGTCTCCCTCTCTCTCTCTGCCCCTCCCCCACTCACGCTGTCTCTCTCTCTCAAAAATAAACATTAAAAACTTAAAAAAAAAAAAGAACATGCCAGACCCTCCTTCCTCCTGTGACACAAAGTTGACTTTCTCCTGATTCTGCCCTATCAGAATAAAGGACTATGAAAGGCCCCAGTGAGTAAATTTGTACAGATTATCAAGGGATAACCCCGCATTATTAAAAGATAACAAAACGTGGCACCTCAAAATGTTTTTTAAAAAAATCTTATTGGGGCACCTGGGTGGCTCAGTCGGTTGAGTGTCCGACTTCGGCTCAGGTCATGATCTCACAGTCTGTGAGTTCAAGCCCCACATCGGGCTCTGTGCTGATGGCTCAGAGCCTGGAGCCTGCTTCCGATTCTGTGTCTCCCTCTCTCTCTGCCCCTTCCCTGCTCATGCTCTGTCTCTCTCTGTCTCAAAACTAAATAAAAACATTTAAAAAAAAAAATCTTACTACATGTTTTCATGATGCTTCCAAATTTCCCACAATCGCCCTGGTACTGACCACCATTTTGCCGATCCTGTCCACATACTGCCGATACTTTGTTTCTTTGCTATACTTTCACATGCTGTTACTATGAGCTCTAAATATTCAGGCGACATAACGTAATGGGAACTAGCATAGTCATTAATAATAAGCGTACTGGAGTAAGACAGATCTAGATTGGCATTGATAGTTCCACAACTTAGTCGTCCAATCCTAAAAAGTTGACTTGATTTCCCCAAGTCTCAGCACCCTCATTTATAAAATGCGATAATGGCAATACCCCCCACCCCGACCTTAGAGTGTTATTTGGAGGTTTTAAAGGGATAGTACAGGCTACGTACTTACACAGTGACTGCCAAAAAAAAAAAAAAAAAAGAAAAGAAAAAATACTTGATACAGGGGCATCTGAATAGCCCAGTCGGTTAAGCACCTGACTCTTGATTTCGGCTCAGATCAGGATCTCACGGTTTGTGGGTTCGAGCCCTGTGCTGGGCTGACAGCTGAGGGCGTGAGGCCTGCTTGGGATCCGCTCTCTCCTGCTCTCTCTGCTCCTCCCCCACCTCAAAATGAATAAATAAACTTAAAAAAAATACTGGATACACAGAACTTTTAGTATTGCTATTAAAGGAGAGATGAAGGGCAAAAGAAAATAACCGGATTCTTTGGAATTCAAACTTTTGGTTTCTTTCCAGTTCGAGCTTTCTCTTGCATATACATTAGAAAATGATGGACTAGGCAGAAATCTGCCAGAAACCCAGCATCTATAGGAGCATCAACTGAGATTAGAAGCTTGTATAGTGAAGCTAAACAGAAACCAAGTATATTTGGTCCTACTTACAACCTACAAGGTTGGTAGGGGCACATATCACGGTAAAACACTAACTCTGCTACCTCCTGCTAAACAGGTTGGTGGTTAACCATGAGGCTCACAGGCTTCGGTTTCCTGTGAAGAGTAGCTCAGGTTCACCCTAGGGCCCTAGATGGAGGTCAGCCAAAACAGTCACCCTGGCCGCTGGAATTTAGAACCCCCTCACCAAAGACCTGGGCAAAGAAGCAGGAAAACCGGTGTCTTGGACGGGTAACCACCACTCCAGGCTCTTCATCCATCAATTCGAGGATCTAATCTTGAATTCTCTCTTCCTCTATAGCTCTCTTGGCAATTGCAGAATAAACAGGAAAAAAGGGGGCGGGGTGGGGCGGGGCGGGGGGGGGGTCAAATTGCCAGATGTCATTCTCCAAGATGGATAGAGTGCCAACAGACACATTCAAGCAAAGGGAGAGTGAAAGCAACCCCCAAGTCAGCTTCTGGCATGCCTTTAGCCCAACCCATGCTACGCAAACTTCAGTGTTACAGCATTGTTCCTGGGATTCCTAGTACTGCTCAGCTGCAAGCAGTTTCTCCAGTGTTTTAGCAAATGCTGGCTGAGGACTGTAATTTTTGCAAATATTTATGTCGCATAGGCAACTTGGAAGTTTCCATAGCAACCCAGCTGGTCTTGAGAAATAACGAAACATCACTGTAGCCTTACGGAAGGCACCAGGCTCTCAGCATACAAGCCAAAAGTCATACGCGCGGTGTGGTCCAATCTGGGATTATAACCCAGGTGTCTTGACACACTTTCTAAGGAGTTTTCTAGTATGCCACCCACTGTTTCATAAATTGGTAACCTAATATGTGTTTTATTCCAAAGATCTATATTCTGAAATGGTAAGGAATGCTGGCGTCACGAGCTACTTCTATCTTTCATTCTTTCATTTTAAAGACTTTATTTTTAAGCAATCTCTACACCCAGCGTGGGGCTCAAACTCACAACCCCGAGAGCAAGAGTCACATGCTCCACCCACTGAGCCAGCCAGGCGCCCCCTAGCTCCTTCTTGCTAAGCAGGAAGGGAGCATGGAAGGGTCTGTCAACTGCTATTTTCTCTTGGCCCAAGATGGCGCTCTCAAGCAGCAAGAATGGTGAGATGAAAATTTCCTCAGCTTTCTAAACATGCCCTTATAAACCTCAGCAACTCAGGCTGTGGGGTTGGTGGGGCAGGGGGAGGGGGGGGCATTAGGTGAGGATCATATTCCTTGTGGGTTGTTGACCTGTGGATTCATTCATGAGGTTATTTAGTTTTTAAAGAATTAATAAACCTAAAGACATGAGCTAGAGTTAGGGAAGTTCCAGGATCGAAAGGAACATTTACATGGAAGTAACAAGGCTTTACAGCTTTGGGCATCATAAAACTCAAATAGAAGAAGGTTGTCCTTGAGGAGGTAGGCCAGTGGCCTCACATGAGATGAGAAATATGACCTATAGAGGAGTGCATGCTCTAGATATGGGCAAAAGTGTTAGTCGTCTACACCTTTGGGGTTGCCTTTTCAAGCCACACACCTTGTCTATATAAACAGCACCACGATCTACCTACAGACTTAGACTCAACAGACTTAGTCCAAACTCAACAATAGTCATCCCACGGGGTGATCAGCAGCCAATGACATTTCTCTCTCAGAACTCTGACCTAATAACAGGGAGAGTGTGGAGTCAACGCTGATTTAAGATTCGTTTTCTAGCTCACGAACCCAAGAGACTTGCCTCAGACAATGGGAATAGAAATAGAAAAACTCTCCATCAGAGGCAACTGGGTAATTTAGAGCTACCTGTGATTTCCAAGAAGGGTGTGGTTACCAGCTATTGTAATCAGAAGTACGGGTTTCAATTTCAGCAGAACAAAGCAGAAAACTGATGTCCCGAATCTGGAAAAGGCTGGTATAGCTGGAAAGCCAGAATGAGGGGTCTACAAAATGAGTTGGTTCCAAGAGCTTTATACATGTGAACATATTAAATCTTCACAACAAGGCACCATTGGTGTTATTTTCCCCCATTTTATAAGGACAGAGAAGGGGCTTGTCCAAGTTCGCAGACTTGTACTAACCTGCCTCACCATTAAGACTAGTTCTTAGCTAAGAATATGCAATGGAGAGACGCCAAGTCTCTTCAACAAATGGTGTTGGGCAAAGTGGACAGGCACAGGCAAAAGAATGAAACCGGACCGCTTTCTTACGCCACACACAAAAACAAGTTCAAGATGGATTAGACACCGAAATGTGAGAACCGAAACCATGGAAGTCCTAGCAGAGAGCACAGGCAGTAATTTCTCTGATGCTGGCTACAGCAACATCTTTCTAGATATATCTCCCGAGGCAAGATAAATAAAAGCAAAAATAAACTGTTGGGACATCAGAATAAAAAGCTCTTGTACAGCAAAGGAAACCGTCAACAACACTGAAAGACAACCTACTGAATGGAAGATATTTGCAAATGACACCTCCCGTAAAGGATTCGTATCCAAAATATATAAAGAACTTGTAGGGGCACCTGGGTGGCTCAGTCGGTTAAGCGTCCAACTTCAGCTCAGGTCACGATCTCGCGGTCCGTGAGTTCGAGCCCCGCGTCGGGCTCTGGGCTGACCGCTCAGAGCCTGGAGCCTGTTTCGGATTCTGTGTCTCCCTCTCTCTCTGACCCTCCCCCATTCATGCTCTGTCTCTCTCTGTCTCAAAAATAAATAAACGTGAAAAAAAATTAAAAAAAAAAAAGAACTTGTAAAACTCAACACCCAGAAAACAAATAATCCAGTTAAAAAATGGGCACAAGACAGGAAAAGTTCTCCAACGAAGATATATGGATGGCCCACAGACACATGAAGAGATGCTCAACATCACCCATCATTAGGGAAATGCAATGCGAAACCACAATGAGAGGTCACCCGACACCCATCAGAATGGCTAAAGTCAAAAGCACGAGAAAAGAGATGTTGGCAAGGATGTGGAAAGAAAGGAACCCTGGTGCACCGTTGGTTGGCATGCAGACTGGCGTAGCCACTGTGAAACCCAGCGTGGAGTTTCCTCAGAAAGTTAGAAGTGGAATTACTATGTGATCCTTTAATTACGTTACCGGATACTCACCCAAAGCCTACAAAACTACTACTCCGACCCCTACGTTTATTGCAGCATTATTTACAATAGCCAACTTACAGAAGCTGCCCAAGTAGCCGCTGACAGATGAATGGATAGAGAAATGGTGGCATATGTATGCAATGAAATATTACTCAGCCGTTAAAAAAAAAAAAAAGAAAGGAAAAAAAAAGAAAAAGAAAAAAATCTTGCCATTTGCAACGACATGGCCAGATCCAGAGGGTATAACGCCAAGCGAAACAAGTCAGTCAGAAAAAGACAAATACCATATGATTTCACTCATATGGGGAATTTAAGAAACCAAACAAACAAAGGGAAAATGGGAGGCAAACCAAGAAAACAGACTCTTCACAACAGAGAACTGATGGTTGCCAGAGGGGAGTGAGGGGGGACCGGGGGGATGAGTGAAACAGGTAAAAGGGATTAAGAGTCTCATGGTGAGTACGGAGTCTGGCGGAGAAGTGTTGAATCGCTCTATTATACACCTGGAACCAACATAACACTTTATATTAAGTTTACTGGAATTAAAATTAAAAGAAAAAAAAAAGACTAGCGCTTCACTAAGTTGCGGTGGACGTGGCAAACCAATCCCCGATTATCAGCGTATGAATTATCATCTTAAGAATCGGCACTATACTGGGGAATTGGCAAAAGTCAAGTCTAAAAATAAAAATGAAACGGATGAGTATTGATGATAAAATCCTAGACACGATGGCAGGGACCGGAGGAAACACATGAAGGGAGAATTTCTAAGCATCCCCACTCACGTACCCAATTCCAAGGGTAGGAGGGCACTGTGATAGAGAATCGTTACGTAGGCCTTCGGATATCCTTGGCTGAGACTTTCTCTCTCCCAACGCTTTCCATGTTTCCATACCTCCTACACTGCTAACGTCTCATCATTTTGATGGTACTTAATTGAACTCTCCTCCTAAAGTTGACCACGCAGCAGCTGAATTAAGGAGTCCAGAATTAGAATACTCTAAGAGGACACCTGGGAGGCTCAGTCGGTTAAGTGTGCGACTCTTGATTTCGGCCCAGGTCATGATCTCACGGTTCATGGGATCCAGCCCTGCATCGGGTTTTGTGCGGTTGGTGCAGAGCCTGCGTGGGATTCTCTCTCCCTCCCTCTCTGCCTCTCCCCTGAACGCTCGCTCGCTCACTCTAAATGAATGAATGAATGAATACTTGAAAGTGATCGAGGGAAAGTCCAACCACTGGCGAATCTAACGCACTTCTGCAGCCCTGTACGTCTTTCCAGCTTATCTTTTAACTCAGGCAAAACACCTGACAGGTAAGGGAAACCGAAGATACCCCTCAAGCAATAACTGCCCAGACTAAGAGCTCCAATGGTCCAGACCACCCAGACCAGTTTGAGCTTCACCTCTGACTCATGTCCGTGCAGATGGACGACGGAGTGGCTTCATGGAGCGACCAACAGTTACCTTGACGTCATCATAACAGTAGAGTCTCCGCCCAAAGGGGCACCGGGTGGGCTCAGTTAGTAGAGCATGTGACTTTTGTTCTCGGGGTCCTGAGTTCAAGCCCCACATTGGGTGTAGAGTTTACTTTCAATAAATACATCCATACATAATACTCCACCCAAGGAGGAGCGCACAAGGCTCATTTACATAACATACAACGGAAGGAAAGACACGTTTCCTAAGGCACAAGCACAGCCTTTGATTATTTTTTTTAAGAAACTTCTTCTTTCTTGCTTTTTTCTCTAAGTTTATTTATTCACTATGAGAGAGAGAAAGAGAGACCGACCCAGACCCAAGCTGGCTCTGCATTGTCAGCACAGAGCCCGACGCAGGGCTTGATCCCATGAGCTGTGAGATCATGACCCGAGTCCGACCAAGAATCGGATGCTCAGCGGAATGAGTCACCGCAACCTTATGCCCACCCTCTACGTCTGACGACAGGCTCCCCTTTCTAAAGATCCATCTTAACCCTGAATAAAAGCAACGAATTCCCCCTTTGCTCTTCCAGTCGCAGTGTTGGAAGTGATTCGCTATGATCTCCTTATCTGCTGCAAATAAAGTTTCCCTTGTGTGAAAACTCACCTGGTGTAGTTTCTGTGGCTCACCAAGGAGTGACCTCATATCAGTTTGGATATATAGCTACTTGGCTGCTGGTGGGCCACCCATGATCATTCATAGAGTCAGGACTTTACACGTGCTTTTCTCTTGGATTGTGATGCTCTGCCTTTCCTATTCGCTGTGAAAATTCTAATCCTCTTTGGAAACCCCGTTTCAAAGTTAATATTCACTGGGGCCCCTGGGTGGCTCAGTCGGTTGAGCGTCCGAATTGGGCTCAGGTCATGATCTCATGGTTTGTGAGTTCGAGCCCCGCATCGGGCTCTGTGCTGACGGCTCAGAACATTGGAGCCTGTTTCGGATTCTGTGTCTCCCTCTCTCTCTGCCCCTACCCTTCTCACACTCTGTCTCTCTCAAAAATAAATAAACATTAAAAAAAATAGCTAATAGTCACTGTGAAATCTCCCACATCCCTAAGAAAAATGAACAATTTTCCCTTTGAAGTTGCCACCGTACCTTCTGTATGCCTTTCACACAGTACTTACCGCACTACCTAATGACACGTTTCTCTTCCCCACTAGAGTACGAAGCCATTATTGGCAAAGACTGCCTTCGTCTTTTTAACCCCAGCATTTAGCACGGCGATTGGCATGTGTGAGGGGCTCTATGAAGGAATACATTCTGTTTGCCTGTGGTAGGCAAAATAATCACTTCAACAAAAATGTCCATTTCCGAATTTCTAGAAGCTAGGAGGGTGTCACATCACAGGGCAAGAGGGGAATTTAGTTTGCACGTGGCATGAAAGCTGCTAACCAGAGGACTTTAAAAGAAGATTGTTATCCGGGATTATTCTGGTGGACCTTCTGTTATCACAAAAAGTCCTTACAAGTAGATGAGGGAGGGGGCACCTGGGTGGCTCCGTTGGTTAAACATCCAACTCTTGATCTCAGCTCGGGTCTTCATCGCAGGGTCCTGAGCTCAAGCCCCGCATTGGGCTCCATGCTGGGCATGGAGGCTACTTAAAAAAGAAAAAAAGTTTAAGTAGATGAGGGAGGCGGAAGGAGAGGCCAGAGTCAGAGGGAAATGTAGCTAAAGAAGAAAGGGCCAAAGTGATCACAGCATGAGAAAGTGGCTGGCCTCTCAAGGCAGAAAAAAGCAAAAAAAAAAAAAAAAAAAAAAAAAAACCCCAAAAAAACCAAAAAACAAAAAACAAGTTCTCACCTAGAGCCTCTAAACTGAACAGAGCCCTACTGATAACTTGATTTCAACCTAGTGACACCTGTGACACAATTCTCAAACTATGATAAACTTTTTTAGTAGGCTCCACCCCCAACGTGGGGCTCGAACTCGCGACACTGAGATCAAAAGTTGCAAGCCCTTCCGACCCAGCCAAGTAGGCGCCCCGGAGATAGATACCAATGCAGATCCCTGAACTCCCAATCCCGGGAGGTCGGACTGAATTGGCCTTCTGGCTTGAGGCTCAGAAAGCCGCATCCCTGACAAGTCTCTGCAGGTGATGATGAAGGGAATATAAGGACTACATTTTTTTTTAGAGAGACTGATGCTATCAATGCACATGGGCTTCAAAGAAACCTTGACCCAACCTTAGCGGCATACACGGCCCCCACTTCTCTCAAACACCCTTGCTTCCTCTCTGCTTGGAAGTCCTCTCGTCTTCACCACTACCATGCTCTGATGGATTAAACCAATGGGTTAAACCAAAGCTACATGCTCACCTAGATAGGTCTCTGTCCCTGACTGTAAAATCGCTCCCGGGGGAATATTGTCACCTCTCTTCTACTCCCTACACCTCTCCCTCTCCTGACTCTTACTGTGCACTTTCTACTGGCCAGCACCCAGCTATTTTATCCTTTTCCTCCCAGTCTCATAGCTGGAAAATCATTTCCTAAATATGGTTGCTATGCACACGTGGTTGGCATTCCTTGTTGTGACCAATCGAGCGTCCAGTTGTGGTTAGTCCTTGAATAAATGCGTCTGCCTAACGGTTCTGAGCCCGAAGCTTTGACATGATTTCCTGCCCACATATCCTGTGCCAGGGAACAGGGGCTCTCAAACATTCGTGTACAAAAGAATCACCAAAGACCTAGTTAAAAAAATGAAGGCTCGGGGCACCTGGGTGGCTCAGTCGGTTAAGCGTCTGACTTCGGCTCAGGTCACGATCTCACGGTTTGTGAGTTCGAGCCCCACGTCGGGCTCCGTGCTGACAGCTCGGAGCCCGGAGCCTGCTTCGGATTCTGTCTCTGTCTCGCTGCCCCTCCCCTACTCGCTCTGTGCCTCTCTTTCAAATATAAAACATAAGAAAAAAATGTTTTAAAACGATGAAGGCTCTGACCTGTGTGCTCAGAAATTCTAAGTTAGAAGTAGTTCTCAAACATATACATTTCAAATAAGCACTCTAAATGATGCTGAAGGTGGTCCATGGACCAGACTCTGAGAAGCACCACCGTAGGGCGAGTTTATTAACTTTGATGAAACTGACTTTGTCCCCCTCATATTAATGATGGAAATACTGCAATCTTTGCGAGACCCTAAAATGTCTGTTCATGACACTTTCCTTCCCTTAGCGTTCGTTCACATGTACTCATTACACAAGGTATCCAAATTATTTCATTGTGAATCCTGCCTCTAGACATTAAGTATCATCATAACATCATCCTCGTAAATGTCACAGAGACACTTTTTCTTGGAATTCAAGGCTTAATGGGGTAAAATATCACTTTAGAAATACATGATGCTTGGGAGGCTACTAGGTGGAATAAACACAGGATGAATGATATAGATAGCTCTAAAAGATCTTTTCTTTGTTTTTGTAATGTTTTTAATGTTTATTTATTATTTTTGAAGGAGAGAGAGAGAGAAGGGGAGGGGAGGGGCAGAGAGAGAGGGAGACACAGAAGCCGAAGCAGGGGCCAGGCTCTGAGCTGTCAGCACAGAGCCCGACGCGGGGCTCGAACTCACGAACGGTGAGATGCTGCCCTGAGCCGAAGGCAGCCGCTTAACCGACTGAGCCCCCCAGGCGCCCCTTTGGTTTTTTTCTCTTTTTTTAATGTTTATTTTTGAGAGAGAGAGAGCGAGCGAGCGTCGGGGAGGGGCAGAGAGAGGTTCCCCAGCAGGTTCCGCACGGTGGGCGCAGAGGCCGCCCCGGGGCTCGAACCCACGAACTGTGGGATCATGACCTGAGCTGAAATCACGGGTCGGACACTTAACCGACTGAGCCACGCGGTCGCCCCTAGAAGATATTTTCTAATGTAAAGCACAGGCCAACCACCATCGCGACTGACTCCCATCTGCGTCGCGTGTACGGAGAAGAGTGGCGTAAAAGGGTTCTGGCACGACCGGGGCCATGTTGTGTGTTTTGTGAAACTCCATTTGGCCCATCTTAGTCTGGGAAGCGTCTCCTAATTTCCTCGGTCTGAGCATTTGCCATTTGCAACACTTTGCATCTTGCCTGACGGCCCAGCCTGCCTCTTCCTCGATTGTCATAGAGCCATTTAGAGGAGGAAACTAGCGTCAGCCTGCAAAACAAATCACTCCCTGAAAAGGTCAAAGCCACCCGAGGTCTGTTCTATTTCAAAAGACGCGATGGCGGCGGTGAAGCCCTCAATCCCACCTCTACGAAGTACAAATGCGCGTCTCCAAGTGGGTCTCGTGCTCGTCAAAGCCCATTAAAACGCGGCGGATTGTACTTATTCAGTCAAATCCTTGCAGTATATAAATTACTCTCAGGGGCTTTGAGAGGTTCAGTAATTCTGTGAGGCCCTGGTTAGTAAGTGCATCTCAGGAGTCATTTACTAATTGACCCTGTGGCCTAAATGCCTTAATGCACTCCCCAGGGGACAGGCTGCTTTAATGCCCTCGTCATCGATGCCTAAAGGCCTTAAAATGGATGCCATTAGTGACACTCTCCTTGCAATCCAGATCGAAAGCCTGCCTGCCACACGTCGTATTACATGCGAAGTATTCGAATTCTCAGAATGAAGCTTATAAGGGCTAAGATGCGCAGGCTCTTCCCAGCCCAGGCTCACACCCTCCGTTTGGTGAAAGAAACTCTCCCACCGGGAAGACAACAAGCATTTCAAACCTCCTGGGCAGCAAATGTTTCCTCGCAATGAGATATCCTAGGGAAATAATTAGGATAGCACAAGCATTTGAACGATATGAAGTTTGGGGGCAAGTATTAGGGTGGGCCTGCGTCTTACGCAAGCCCACAGATTCGCTTCAGGGTGAAGCCTTTCTAGCGTGATACAGGTGGAGAAAACTCAAGTTACTGGGGACAGAAGGATTGGAGACAAAAAGATATGCTGGGGGCGGGGGGTGGGGGGTGGGGGGCGGCGCCTGAGTGGCTCAATTAAGGATCAGACTCTTGGTTTCAGCCCAGGTCATGATCTCACCGTTCTTGGGATGGAGCCCCGTATAGGGTTCCATGCTAATACGGCAGAGCCCGCTTGGGATTCTCTCTCTCTCCCTTGCTCTCTGCGCCTCCCCCTGCTCATGCTTGCTGGAGCTCTCTCTCTCTCTCTCTCAAAAGAAACAAATAAACAAACAAAAGACAGAGAGGGCGGCGCCTGGGTGGCGCAGTCCGTTAAGCATCCGACTTGGGCCCGGGTCACAATCTTGCGATTTGTGAGTTCGAGCCCCGCGTCCGGCTCTGTGCTGACGGCTCGGCGCCTGGAGCCTGCTTCGGATTCTGTGTCTCCCCCTCTCTCTGCCTCGCCCTCAAAAATAAAGAAATGTTAAAAAAATTTTAAAAATAATAAAAAAAGAGAGAGAGAGAGAAGCTGACAAGTCTCGTCCCCAGGCTTTTATATAAAAACAGGATCTCATTTATTCAGACAGTGGCATATATACTGGTTAACTGATTTCTACTAATAAATTGCAAAGCATATGCATATTAATGCAGAAGCTGAAAAGGCAAGGAAGATTCCAATTAAGTACTTAGTACCTTAGGAGCCCATGGTGGGCCACCCCAAGAGAGGCCACAGTGCCATGGAGATTCTTTTGAGCTGAAAACAATCTAGACCTCAGAGACTCAGGAAGAAACTTTGATCACCCTACTGCCCCTACCAGGCAATTGCCTAAAAAAAGCCTTTAGAATAGAGGACCTGCTCTCTGCGATCACCATAGATAATTACATTATAATTTGAATGGGGGGGGGGGGGACAGGGAGGGATTGGGTAAAGTCAGCTCTTTAAAATTCTTCCCTAGGGGCGCCTGGGTGGCTCAGTGGGTTAAGCTGCTGACTTCAGCTCAGGTCACAATCTCGCGGTCCATGAGTTCGAGCCCCGCATCGGGCTCTGTGCTGACAGCTCGGAGCCTGGAGCCTGTTTCAGATTCTGTGTCTCCCTCTTTCTGACCCTCCCCTGTTCATGCTCTGTCTCTCCCTGTCTCAAAAATAAATAAAATGTTAAAAAAAAAAAAAATTTAAAAAAAAAAAAAAAAAGAATGATAAAAAAAAATTCCTCCCTAGGTCCCCTCATGTGAGTGGCCCAGCAAACATTTCTCCCCCAGACATTTTCCCTGTTTCACTTGCGTTCCTACCCCTGGAAGCCCCAGACCCCTTCCCTGTCCTCCTTTAGTTCAGGGCGACATATATCTCCTTCGGCCTGTTTCTGGAATCTCGGGTGTGTGTGGATTTCTTGTACGTAGAGAATTAAATTTTATTTTCTCCTGGTAATCTGTCTCATGTCAACTTTTTTTTAAAGGTTATTTATTTATGCTGAGAGGAAGACAGCATGAGTGGGGGAGGGGCAAAGAGAAGGCGAGCGAGAGACAGAGAGAGAGAGAGAGAGACTATCCCTAGAAGGCTCCACACTGTCAGCAAAGAGCCCAACAAGGGGCTCGAACCCACCACCAGCTCATGACCTGAGTCCAAATGAAGAGTCCACGCTTAGCCTGCTGAGCCACCCAGGCGCCCCTCATGTCAATTTAATTTGTAGTGAGTCTGAAAGAACCTTAAAGGAAAATTCCACCACACCCGTGCCCCCCGCCACCCCCCCACCCCCCGCCCGACTGGGCATTACTAACCGAATATAATTCCTAGCTCTTCAAATGTTGGCTTTTTCTTTCTCACCTACACATTGTCTCAGGCTCCAGGTTCCCATTTTGTTCTGAGATATTATTTTGAGTGCAAGTATTAATTTTACATTCATGTATTTATACCCCCACATTGTTCTTAAAAGGAGTTAAAGCAGGACAGGTATTAATTACCTACTTTAAATCTTTTTGAGCTACCTTGAGCATAAAAGACCCGGACAGAGTAGTATTTTCTTAGCCCACACGGTTTTGTGGGTTTTTCCGCCCCCCTCTGGGATTCCAAACTTCTAAGACTTGCCTGTCACATGTTTCTCCAGCAGCTCTGAACCACCATTTAAAGAGTACACGAGACTTTCCTGGGGCACCTGGGTGGCTCGGGTGGTGAAGTGTCCAACTTCGTTCGGCTCAGGTCAGGATCTCGCGATCCGTGAGTTCGAGCCCCGCGTCAGGCTCTGTGCTGACAGCTCGGAGCCTAGAGCCTGCTTCAGATTCTGTGTCTCGCTCTCTCTCTGCCCCTCCCTCACTTGTCCTCTCTCTCTCTCTCTCTCAAAAATGAATAAACGTTAAAAAAAATAATAAAAAGAAAATAAAGAGTCCACAAGCCTTTCCTTCTTCCACTTTTGTCTCTCCCAATTTTACTGTGTTTCTAATTCACTCGTTCAAGTCTATTCCCTTTGGACATGATCCGGTTTTTCACGGGAACTATCCATAAAGAATTTCAAAGTATGTGCCTCAAAACACGTGAAGACTATTCATTGCCATGATTTTCATATAAACTGAACGTTCAGTCTAGGTTTGTGTCTATTTCCTCCACGGCTGACGCCATTCACACAAAATAAAGTGGCAAGCATAAAATGAAATTTATTACCGTCAGTCATAAGAACGGTCAAATATACCTTACCGGCTACAGTATGGTCGAATTGTCTGCACCATTTAGACATGGCGTTAACTTTAAGAGAGTCCAGGAGGTTACGAACAGCATATATCTGCGTGCTATTTTACCACTCATGAGCCTTGTCACACCCTGGGTCCCCGGTTAAGCTAGGAGGGATTAAGGATCAGAGAAGTAAATTGATTTGCCAAACATCACAACGCTACTGAGTATCAGAATATGTAGTTTTCACCCGGCATTTGGAAACGTGTGAAAACACAGATGTCCTCATCTGAGTCACACAACACCGGAGTCCTTGAGAAAACTGCAACCGAGGGCCTGGCCTGGCCCCATTGTGTATGTTCAGTAAGTATTTACTGAACGGATCCAAACTCATTTGGAGGATACGTGGTGTAACGAAAAAGCAGTCCATGAAGCTTTAACTGTTGCCAAGACTATGGCCCCATTTGGAACAACGCACATGGAGACAATATCTTCTACGTAAAGTTGCCGAGGCTCACGTAAGGGAGACGCCCTGTCACCCTAGTCCTTAAGTGACTGGTCCCCAGGTCACGGGCAACCATACCTGTGGCTTGTTTGAAACTCTGCCCAATGGAGACCTCCCGCATTGGATGATGTTTAATGGACTTTTGTCAGATACGAAGTTAGGGACACAAAGAGGTCAGGTTGTATTCCAAAAAAAAAAAAAAAAAAAAAAATGTATCCTAAGGCCTTGTGGGAGAACACATGACTTTCAGGAAAAATAAAGGGGCCTTGAGGAGAAGAGATGGGAAATAGGACAGTTGTAGGACATGTCTATTTAGGCAACTTCTTATCCCATTGATTTGTGGCGATTTTTTTTTTTAATTTTGGATGAAATACTTTGTTTTTCAAGTGTGTTTATCTTGAGAGAGAAAGAGAGAGAGTGAGTGCGAGATAAATCAGGGGAAGGGCAGAGAGAGAGGGAGAGAGAGAGAATCCCAAGCAGGCTCCGTGCTGTCAGTGCAGAGCCTGACGCGGGGCCCGATCCCACAAACCATGAGAGCATTACCTGAGCCGAAATCAAGAAGCGGGCGCTTAACCGACTGAACCACCCAGGTGCCCGATTGGTGATGACTTCTAGTCAGTGACAAGAGTCAGTCTTCTGCACATGTGAAACTCCCCAGGAGGGAGATTTGTGGCAAGTGAATTCTTTTTTGGAGGCTTTGCTTTTAGGAAGATAAAGGGAGTTAAGAAAAAGTTTCTTCCTGCACCTGCGGTTTCTTCACTGTCTTCAGCTCAAAATAACCCCTACGCCACCGTGACATACTCTAGACCCCTTTGGCACATCACCTTCTGTTCAGTGGCACTGCAGACCCCCTTCTTCACTAAGAATTTTTTATTCTCTGATGGAACCTTCTGGAAATCAGCTACTCACTAGGATCCGGAAACTTTAATTGGTAGCCAGTCAAGGATACTTGAAGAGGAGATAACATCTTTGCTATCTGGGACAGATCAGGGTCTATTTACCTGGTCATTAAGAGTATCTATCCTGCAATGTAGAGTTCCTCTCAACACCCAAAATGCTAGGATAACAGGTTTCAATGGGATATAACTGGGTGATAGACCACAATATGGATGCGCTTTTTTGAAAGGTGGGTGAGAGATCATGGGTAGACTATTTGTTTGACCAATGGCCTGTGACACTGAAATGGAAAACTCAAATGCATATATGCCACAGTGATAAGGGGAAGGATGTGTGTGGAGGAAATACTAGGATTCCTAAGAGTTCTTTCTACCGTGTCCATGATACATTTTCTATGAGAGCATGGTTCTGAATTCACAAAGAAAATAGATAGCAATATATAGCTCAGTCTTCAAATATCTGCTTGATGAAGAACTTTTTAGAATGTCCCTGGGGTGACGGGAAAATACAACTAGAAAATTTATTACGCAGAGGAATGACCTGCTTTAAGGCACCCATGATCCGATAACCAGAATGTGTGAATAGGTTGCCATGTGTAGCAAAAGGGACGTTGACAATGTGATTCACTTCAGGGTCTTGTGATGGCGAGATTATCCTGAATGATCTGGGCGGGTCCAACGTAACCGCGAGAGTCCTTACAAGAGAATAAGGCGGGCTGGAGAGTCAGAGCAGGAGGCATGACAACACAAGCAGAACGGGACTGATGCGATTCTTGGAAGAGGGCAATGAGCCAAGGGATGTCAGAAGACTCTAGAAGCTGGAAAAAGCAAAGCACGGACTCGTACCTAGATGCTTCAGAAGAATCACAGCCCTGCTGACATCTCAACTTGAGTCGAGTGGGACACGTCACTTGCCTGAGCTCCAGAAATGTAAGATAATAAATCTGTGTTGTTTTAAGCCACTTCAGCATGGTGCTATTTACTTTTCTGTTTATACTTTCATTTCCTTCGAGCAGGGCTTGCTTACGCTCGCAGTTTAGTCCCCGGCAATAAATGCAAGGATGTGACATTCAGACAATTTTGCAGTGAAAAATACCGTTCTTATTCATTAATGCGTCCATTAAGACTTCCGTCAAAGTGTAATTAAAGACCAAAACACCCAGCTCATTCCTTTGATGTAGAACACAAAGCATAATTTAATCATTTTTTCTTCCCTGATTCACCCAATAGCACGAATTTAAGACCAGAGTAACAACGTGACAGGTAAGAACTCACATCCTAAACCAACAGGAAACCATGGTCCACCAGAGAACAAAGCACCACCCTTAGCAAGGTAGAGGGAGGCCTGATAGATGAGGACGTAGCCTCTGACCTTTCTATGTTTATTTATTTTTTGAGAGAGAGAGAGAGGCAGAGAGAGAGTCGGAGACACAGAATCTGAAGGAGGCTCCAGGCTCTGAGCTGTCAGCACAGAGCCCAATGCGGGGCTCGAACTCACCGAGGGGTGAGATCATGACCTGAGCTGAAGTCGGACACGTAACCAACCGAGCCACCCAGGCGCCCCTCCGACCTTTCAGAACAAGATCTGCTTCTGTGTCTGAGCTGATGAGGACCATCTAGGTCACCATTAGAAGGTAGGGCCTCATTCCCCTTGGGCCCGGATTGGAACGATTAGCTCCATTCAAAGCCTGCCTCCTAACAATACTGCCCTGCTCCTTGACCCTGATCGTGACCCAAGTTCTGATCTAAGGATCTGCCAACATAAAATGCCCCTCTCCACAACATGCTTTGACGATATCCAGGAAGCACGCTCAGCCAGTATAAACATAGCCTCTTCCCGCTGTATACGGATTCGGACTTCATGTCCCATTCCAGCCCTGCCTGTGCCCTAAACCCATTTGTTCCCACTTTCCACTCGTTGTTGACCCGGCGCCACTATTTTTCCCTAGGTCAGAGAATCAGAAAGAGTTTAACATGGCACGTGAAATACATTATAATTCATACAGCGGTCTCAAGATAGCTTGCGAACACGGTCCGTGTTCCCAGCAGCTGTACCTAGCAAACGAAGACGCTAGAACTCAAATCAGGTCTGCGCGATTCCAAAGTTCCTCTCTTGCATGCTATCGTATATTGTCTCTCACTCAGAAAATCCCAAGTAAGGTCAGAATCGACCACTGATAGAGAATCGTTCGATCCTTGTGCCCACGCACAATGGCCAAGTCAACGATAGGACTCCAGCCGTACAGTCTCCTGCCTCAACACTGCCCCTTCTCGATGATCTTCGTTAATATGATAAGCTTTGCGATGCTCAGTATTAAAACTACTGGTTTGCATTTCATCACCCATAAGGCAAAGCAGTGATGAATCTAAGAATTTCATGACATAAAACAAGGAATCTGAGAACAAAGATGGCGGTTCACAGGAATGACTCTGTTTAGAAAATTCTTGAATGAATATCCTAGAAATGAAAGAAAGTTTCTGCTTCATCCTAAAACCTGAAAGGCAACGGTTATTTCTCAAAAACTCTTGGACCCAGAAGGAGGCTCAGTGCCTGAGCCAATGGACACCTAATATCGCTAAAGAAGAATGTTAATTGGCTTTCCTGTGAGGAGATAACTTAGTGGTCAATAAAAGTGGACAAAATCAGTGTGTATGGAAGGCTGATGGGACCTTCATCAATTTTGTGATTACAGAATTCAGATTTTTCTAGAAGGATATGCTGGTTTAGAGTGGAGGCTGAAAAGAAACATTAGGCATTACTTCAGGAGGAATTTGGAACAAATTATGACATAGGTAGCATACTTTAACGAATTTTCTTATTATTACCATCCTCCCCCACCCCCAGCCCCCAAAGCTGTTTTGCACTGTAGTTCCTGAAAGCAGTTTACGGTAGTGGTTAAAAACTGGATAAGGACTCAGGCTTTGGAGTCAAATAAACGTAGATTAAAATTCCAGTTCTGCCATTCAAAATCCATGAGTTGGGGTGTCTGCATGGCTCAGTAGATTAAGCATCCAATTCTTGATTTCGGCCCAGGTCACGGTCTCCGGTTCGTGAGTTCGAGCCCCGCATCTGGCTCGGAGCTGACAGCACACAGCCTGCTTGGGATTCTCTCTCTCCTTCTCTCTCTGTCCCTCCCCAACTCTCTCTCTCTCTCTCTCCAAATACAAAAATGAACTTAGAAATAAATCTTTGAAAAAAAAAAATCCATGAGTCTATGGGAAAGTTCATTTCTGCAAACCTCAAAGTGTTGCCGTAAAAATTAAATCATACAGGGGCGCCTGGGTGGCTCAGTCGGTTGAGTGTCTGACTTCGGCTCAGGTCATGATCTCACGGCCCGTGAGTTCGAGCCCCACGTCAGCTGTGCCGACAGCACGGAGCCTGGAGCCCGCTTCGGATTCTGTGTCTCCCTCTCTCTCTCTGCCCCTTCCCCACTAGCATTCTGTCTCTGCCTCTCTCAAAAATAAAGAAACATTAAAAAAAAAATTAAATCACACAACAGAGTATCTGCCATATCACGATTCTGGAGAAGTTTACGTTGTTTCCCTCAACCAGAAAAGTATCTTCCAGAGGTAGACATTGTGTAGCAATTTTCTAAAGGGAGACAAATTGTAGAGGTGCTCATCCACTGCAACCCTAAAGAAATAATTGATGAAATACACCAAACCTTTATTTACGGTGGTGACGTCTTTTGCTTCTGTTTATGACAAAAGTAACCAGTACTGGACTTCTCCTCCTGCTATTAAAAAGCAAACCAAAAACAAACACTACAAAAAGACGAAGGATGCGAAACATCTGTTTTTATACACGAGACAATAGTGCAGATTCGAAATCCTTAAAATGAAGATAAGAAGCTCGAGAAATATGCATATAGCTCTCCCGAAGTCTTTGGCTGAACCGGAAGTTGTTCCTGCACAAGGGGGACGCTCTGTGAAGATAGCCAAAAAACTCCAGGTGGGCTGCAAGGCAAACAATTTGCAGAACTCACACCCGACTGGAAAACGTTCCCTTTCTCATCAGCCGGCAGGGGCCAGCGAACACATTCATGTGATAAATATTTTCAGCGTTGTGGGTCACACATGGTGTCTGTCGCATAATCTGCTTCATGTTGTTTTTCTGTTTAAACTACCCTTTAAAAAAGGAAAAATAATTCTCACCTCTCAAGCCGTTCACAATCAGCCAATAGGCAGGATTTGATCCACAGGTTACCATTTGCTGGATCTTAAGCTAGACTGTAGACACCCCTTTGAGCCCCCAGAGTATTCGGTAGAGACCGAAAGAAGTTAACACCTTCGTAACAGCATTCAAGTTAGAGGACGAAGTATGTTCTTTTGACTCAGACTAACACAGCCTAAACACAAACAGAAATGAATCAGGAATAAGGAAACAGTTATAAGAGTAAAAGAGAGGCTATCACCAAAATCCTACAGATATTAATAAGGAAACTAGAGTATCACCAACATGATGCCGATAAATCCTCCCATCAGATGAAACGGGCAGATTCCGTGAGTGACACCAATGATAAACAACGGCACAGGAATATAAAGAAAATCTGAATAACCCCACAACTACCAAAGAAATCGAAGGCATCATTGAAAAAGCCCATATGGCTTCTTTGGTGAGTCCTAGGAAACATTTCAGAAATAGGTACTGGCAACAAATACAAACGAAACCCCTCGAGCTCGTTCTCTGAAGCCTGCCCTGTCCCTGTACCAAAACTAGACTAAGATACTACAAAAACGAAATGGGTTCACTCTCATCCGTGAAAATAGAGAGTACTCGAAATACTGAGCCAAGCAACAGGCAAAAGTACACATCATGATCAACTAAGCCTCATCCCCAAGATTTCAAGGCTGCCCTCCATGTCTGCAAACCAAGCGACATAAATCACCATAGGAACCAATGAAAGAAGAAAAACCATAGGATCATCTCAACGGATGCAGGAAAAGCACTTGTAAGGAATTCAAGCAGTCATTATAAAAATGCTCCTTAAAAGGGACATCTACAAAAACCCACGGCTAACATCGTATCTAAGAGACAACGGCTAAAAACTAAACCGCAGTCTAGCTGATGTGTTAGCAAATGAAATAAGAAAATAAAAGGCATATATTGTGGTAAGGGTCAGGGGCTGTTCTAACAGCAGGGATGAGTGTTGTGTATTAATTTTTGTGTACTGAGCTTGAAGCCTGTGAACTTACTGAACTCAATTATTCTAGGACTTTTTTGGTAGATTCTTTAGGGTTTCCTAAAAGACAACTTTACCTTTCTGATGGGATTTTATATTTTATAAAAAGGACAAAACTCATCTCTGCTGTTAGAGCAGCGTCTGGTATGTGGAAAACACTTGGTAAACATTGTTTCTTTTTATTTGGCGTAAATATTTGAAATGGGCTGCATGAGAGTTATGCAACGCTATAGTATACATATACCTTATCCTAATGCCTTCTCAAATTCTTTGTTTTGTAATGTTTTATTTATTTTTGAGAGAGAGAGCGAGAGAGAGAGAGCGTGAGAGCAGGGGAGGGGCAGAAAGAGGGAGACCAGAATCTGAAGCAGGCTCCAGGCTCTGAGCTGTGAGCACAGAGCCCGAGGCGGGGCTCGAACTTGTGAACGGCAAGATCATGACCTGAGTGCAAGTCGGACGCTCAACTGACTGAGCCACCCAGGTGCCACTCAAATTCATTTTTTTACATTTATTTATTATTTTGAGAGAGAGAGAGAGCGCGCGAGCACATACACACACGTGAGCAGGGGAGGGGCAGAGACAGAGAGAGACAGGGAGAGTGAGAATCCCAAGCAAGCTCCACAGTGTCAGCACAGAGCCCAACATGGGGCCAGAACTCGAGAACCGTGAGACCGTGACCTGAGCCGAAATCGAGAGCTGGACACTTAACCAACTGGGCCACCCAGGCAGCCCTCAAATTCTCGAACTATCCCAGATGACTCTACAAATCAACTGTCAGATTTGCTATAAAATAGGTTTTTCTAAGGACAAGAAGTTGCCGTAGCCTTCGTTGACGTATATGATTAAACTAATTCACACTAAGCTATAAATGTTGCCCTCTGAGTGATTGTTTTTGACATTTTATTAAGGCATAATTTACAGGGGGTGAAATGTATCGATCTTAATTACAGTCCAATCAGCGTTGCCAAATGCATACAACTGTGTAACTGGAACCCCGATGAAAAATATAGAACATTGGGGCGCCTGGGTGGCGCAGTTGGTTAAGCGTCCGGCTTCAGCCAGGTCACGATCTCGCGGTCCGTGAGTTCGAGCCCCGCGTCAGGCTCTGGGCTGATGGCTCGGAGCCTGGAGCCTGTTTCCGATTCTGTGTCTCCCTCTCTCTCTGCCCCTCCCCCGTTCATGCTCTGTCTCTCTCTGTCCCAAAAATAAATAAAAAACGTTGAAAAAAAAATTAAAAAAAAAAAATATAGAACATCGCCAGAACACCAGAAAGTTCCATGGTGCCCCATTCCAGTCACCCTTCTCCCACAGAACGACCACTAATCTGTTATTACCACAGATTAGCTTTCCTTGGTTTCTATGGGGTGTCTGGGTGGCTCAGTCGGTTGAGCGACCAACATCAGCTCAGGTCATGATCTCACGGCTCGTAGGGCTCTGTGCTGACAGCTCAGAGCCTGGAGCCTGCTTCAGATTCTGTCTCAGTCTCTCTCTGCCCCTCCCCTGCTTGTGCTCTCTCTCTCTCTCTCAAATATAAATAAACATTAAAAAAATTTAAAAAAAAAGAAGAATGTTCTCTTCTTTGCCTGGCATTTTTCAGCATAATGTTATTTTTTATTTTTATAATATTTTCTTTAAACTTTTTTTTAACATTTATTTATTTTTAAGAAGAGAGAGACAGAGCATGAGCAGGGGAGGAGAGAGAAAGAGAGAGACAAAGGATCCGAAGCAGGCTCCCGGCTCCAAGCTGTCAGCCCAGAGCCCGACGCGGGGCTCGAACTCACGGACCACGAGATCATGACCTGAGCCGAAGTCAGACGCCCAACCGACTGAGCCACCCAGGCGCCCCTATTTTTATAATATTTTATTGTGACAAGAAAACTTAACATGTACCCTCTTTTCTATGCTTTTTAAAAATGTTTATGTATTTATTTTGAGAGAGAGAGAGAGAGAATGAGTAGGAGAGGGGCAGAGAGAAAGGTAAAGAGAGAATCCCAAGCAGGCTCCGTGCTGTCAGTGCAGAGCCCGACGTGGAGCTCGGGTCCATGAACTTTGAGATCGTGACCTGAGCCCAAATCAAGAGTCACTCAATCGACTGTGCCACCCAGGCGTCCCAAGATGCACCCTCTTTTTTCAGTGCACAAGATATTATTTTTAACCACGGGCACAATGTTGTTCAGGAGATCTCGAGCCCTTATCCGTCTTGTGTAACTGAAACTTTATACTTCTTAAACAGCAACTCCCTGTTTCTACCTCTCCACTAGCCCCTGGCAACCACCATTCTACTCTCTGCGTCTAGGAGTCTGACTACCTTAGAAACCGCACGCAGCATTTGCCCTTCTGTGACGACCTTACTTCACGTAGCGTCACGTTCTCAAGGTTCACTCACGTCGTTCCATATTGCAGTATATGCATCCCTTATATGTATACACCTCATCCTCTTGATAATGTTCAGCTTCCGAGATCCTGATTTCGATTCGATTGGGTAAATACCTACGAGGGGGACTGTGGGATCCCATGGTGGTTTGAATTTTTTGAGGATCCTCTATATTGCCTTCATAGCGGCTGAATCATTTTGCCGTCCTACTAACAGTCTGGAGGGGGCAAAACAGAATTGATTAGCTTGAAAAAAAAAAAAAAATGAACCCACCACCGGACGCACGTCCTGGTAATCAAGGAAAGATAGGCCTTCCTATCTCACGTGATAGGTAAGAATGTTCGATGGGTGGATCTCACACGACAGGTAAGAATACAGATAGGTGGCAGGGTCGTATTTTCAAACGCTAACCTTAGTTCCTTTCTGCTCATCCCTCAGAACCCCCAGACAATCCCATATCCTTCAAACAGCAAGGCTGTCCTATAGTCCTTACTTTACGTGAGGGATGTAACAGAAGGGAGAAATAGTCTCTAGAGATCTCAGAGAAGAGGGGAAACTCGAGGCATGGTACCCTTTTGTCCATTCTTGACCTTAGCAAGCAGAGTCTGTTAACCACACAGGAGGGTCGGGTTAGCGGTCCTTCCCCTTAATGTATCTTCCAGACTCTCAACAAACACCAGCACCTCACCCGGGGACTACCAAGCGATGTTTGTCTGGCCAGCTGACTACTCAGTATGGACCACATCTTCAGCAGCATCCAAGGACAGCAGGAATCCAAGAGAAGGGCACTAGCATTCTGCTGGTGTTCAAGAGAAGCTCTCACACAGGTAACTGTGAACTAAGGGGAGGTACATCCTCCTCGAGTCGGGAAACTGGGTTACATGCTCCTACCCGCCAATCTCGCCTTGCATGAAACCAAATAGAGAATAGTCATCCAAACAAATTCAACAAAAATCAAGGTTTTTGCTTTTCCTTTCCTTTGCTTTCTTCTTAGGTGTATTTATTTATTTTGTGCGAGAGAGAAAGCAAGCAAGCAGGGGAGGGGCAGAGAGAGAGAGAGAGAGAGAGAGAGGATCTCAAGCAGGCCCTGCACCGCCAGGGCAGATCCCCATGAGGGGCTCGAATTCACGTAGCACAAGATCATGACCTGAGCTAAAACTCAAGAGTCGGATGCTTAACCGACTGAACCACCCAGGCGCCCCTGCTTTTCCTTTTTCAAGCTACTGGGATCGGAGTGCATTGTAATTACGTACCCCCGGGGCAAAACACATGAAGTTTGACTGGAAGTTAAGGACTACATTACTAGGGAACACGAATATAGGGTCCCTGTTTCTTTCAGGATTGATAGGACGACAGCTATAAGGCAAGAATATAATAAGCTTTGCAGCAGACCAGGTACTAATCCTAGCTGTAGTACTTAGCAGATGTGCGCCGTTAGACAAGTTACTTAAACTCTACCGGCCTCAGTTTCCTCACCTGGGAGTGGATTTAATACCACTTCCCTCACCAGGTTGTAGTGAAAAATAGAGACAATCATCTGACGCTTAGTACTAAAACCATCTATTACTGTAGCGGGCGCATGGAAGACATTTAGTAAATGGAATTATTAATGAAAAATCGTTCGGCCAAAGCGCCGCCATTAAAAATTCACTCCTTTGGGTTAATGAGCTACTCACTTAAACAGAATCATTGCTGGCCAGCGTTGTAAAAGACCTAATGTCCCCTTAGCACCTGCATTTAGATTTTTCATCTTTATGCCCTTCTGTCCTTAAATTGGTGTTTTGTTAGAGAAAGAAAAGGAGAGATCAGAGAAAGCGTGGCAGAAAACGCAACAAAGAAAAATTGCCAATTCTAGTTTAGATTTGTGACTTCAGAAGTTGGGTGATAGATGTGACATATTTAACAACTTATTTTTCCAGAAAACGGAGCTGGACCAGGCAGACAGTATAAATTTCCCTGATGTTACGATAGGGTTAGCGCATTATAATTTAAGTACTACTCTTCAAATGCGACCAAAAAATATATATGTGCGTGTCTTCCCCCAACTTCATGTATTTCTGATTACCTTAATCATTCATTACTTTCTCAAGCATTACAACATAAAAATGAGGAATGGCTTTTAGTTAAGAAATTGTGCAAGGGAGAACATGGTAATGCGTAACAGCTGCAGCTATGAATTTTATGGATGCTTCGTTGAAAACAACATGAAATGGCAAAATCAGATCCCAAATTAACTCCGCAGTGTTTTCTTCTAGGCGCGAAATCCATCATTCTTATCTATGATGAGAAGAGCACGAAATAACGTACCTTGAATTTTATTGGGTAGAAATCATCATCGTCATCTCTTTGCTGAGGGCCTCGTATATGGGCGGGAATGTGCAAACAGCTACGCATATGAACACAAGGTGCCTACCTTCGAAGAACTTAAAAATAAATTGGGAAACGGGCAGTGTAGACAAATACGAAAGCACCGTATCAGGATCAGAGTTGATCGGTAACTATTCCTTGTTATCCCGCAACTAATTCCTGAGCTTGGACTCTCTTCCCTGCATCAAGTGACTTACCCCTGTCCCCCAACCTATCTGCTTAGTTTCTGACTTCAGTAAATACACACGTAAGGCTTTTCCAGCAAAATCTTGCAAAATGATTCCCACCAGCCCCATGAGGCCCCAGGAAGAGATTTGTCACACTATGCATATCTTCAGTTTAGTCTTTGAATTAGTTGTGCCCATTTTCAGATGGTTTTGTTTAGCCTTGTAATTCAGACGTCCACCATTTTCCACTTTCCATTTTGCCCGACAGTTGGCTGTCCCCAATAGAAGCCCTCCAGACAGGGCCTGGGAGCTCTATTTCTGTCCTGGGCCTCGCCACCTCCTTTTTGCTCCTTATACCTGGCTTGCCTCACTTTGTCACCTCTCCCTCTCTATCGGCACTTCAGTTTGACCCATGATCTAACCTCACATCCGTACTCAGCATGAAATCTCGCTGTGGTCTTGTTCTGACTTAAATTTCTATCTTGTTGGGGCACCTGGGTGACTCTGTCGGTGGGGCATCTGACTTGGTTTTGGCTCAGGTCGTGATCTCATGGCTTGTGGGCTCGAGCCCTGCCTCAGGCTGCACACTGATAGCAGGGAGCCTGCTTGAGACTCTCTCTCTCTCTCTCTCTCTCTCTCTCTCTCTCTCTGCCCCTCCCCCACTCATGAGCACTCACCCCCTCTCTCTCTCAAAATAAATACACTTAAAAGATAATAAATTTTCACCTTGTTTCTTCTCTCGCCACATTTCTCTTTTTTGTTGTAATTTTTTTTAATGTTTGTTTATTTTTGACAGAGAGGGAGAGTGAGTAGGGGAGGGGCAGAGAGAGAGAGGGAGACACAGAAACCGAAGCAGGCTCCAGGCTCCGAGCCGTCAGCCCGGAGCCCGACGCGGGGCTCGAACTCACGGACCGCGAGATCGTGACCTGAGCCGGCGTCGGACGCTCAGCCGACTGGGCGCCACATTTCTTGTTTCAGTAATCCTTCCAACACTGGCATTTCCTGACTACTGACCGCGTGCTCCTGCCCCATCTCTCCGATATTTCTTATTAAAACCTATAGCCACAAAGCGTTGGCTCAGGCTCTGTTTAAAATCTCTGAATGATGGTAACTTTTCCAACGGACACTGCATTCAGGGCAATCAATAGCGATGAGGAAATATGGTTGTAGAGCAAACCTACGTAACTGTATTCATGTCTAACTTGACAGAGCGAGATCATGAGCCTCTAACAAAAGTCTCCACAAAACCCCTGTCTCCCTTCAGAATAGTAAGAACAGGCAACAATGAAATACCCGTTGAGGGCAACGCATTTGGGCAAGGAGCTTAATGGACAATGAAAACCATTAGGTGACAGGTTGATGGGGAACACCATATTGACATAGTGTCAAAGCATCACCCCCTGGCTTACTTGCTGGCTGAGAAGGTAGGAGAGGGTCATTTTCCGTAGACGAAGCTAGCAGTCATCCCATTAAGCCAGGGATCTTTTCACTAATACAGAATCAAACACACATCATGTCTCTGAATATGGTACAATATACAGCACACAGCCTCATCTATGATGCAACATCATCCTACGAAAACCATGTAACCCAAATCCAGTAAACTTCAGTTCTAAATTCTAGTTTGGGGAAACATAAGGAATAGAGGAACAGCTCACTAACACCACGAGGAAAAGCAGATGACACCAAAATATAACTTCTTCTTTTTTATTTATTTATTTAGTTAGTTCAGTTTAGTTTACTTCTTGTGTGTGTGAGAGAGAGAGAGAGAGAGAGCAAACAGGGGAGAGGCAGAGAGAGAGGAAGAAAGGGAGAATCCCAAGCAGGCTCCATACTGTCAGCGCAGAGCCTGACGTGGGGCTCGGTCTCACGGAATGTGAGATCATGACCTGAGCCGAAATCGAGTCGGACGCTTACCTGACTGAGCCACTCGTGCATGCCAAAATAGAACTTATTCTATGGGGCGCCTGGGTGGCGCAGTCGGTTAAGCGTCCGACTTCAGCCAGGTCACGATCTCGCGGTCCGTGAGTTCGAGCCCCGCGTCAGGCTCTGGGCTGATGGCTCGGAGCCTGGAGCCTGTTTCCGATTCTGTGTCTCCCTCTCTCTCTGCCCCTCCCCCGTTCATGCTCTGTCTCTCTCTGTCCCAAAAATAAATAAAAAACGTTGAAAAAAAAAATTTAGAACTTATTCTAGAGCACGGTATTCCCATCAAAACCATGGCAAGAAAGGTGGGGGGTGAATTACATATATATGAACAGAGAGAGATGAATTTGGTTTTAATTAAAGGCATGGGCAGGAAATTCAGCAAAGTTTCAGCGTAAGGGAACAATGGGTTGATCGTTCACAGAAAGATAAATGGTTGGCATGACATCTAAGTACAGGGAAAGCTTTGAGTACGGATACAAGCGACGACTAACTCAGAATTAATTCACCTTGTAACCATCACCATGGAATGGATTAGATATTAAGCCAAGGGCTCCAGGATTTTGGGTCCCTCCGGCGCTTTCCTTCACTAATCCGTGCTCATCAGGTATCGGCTTGGCCAATCCTTCTCCAGTTCTGCTTTAGCTCCCCTCTTCCATGTTCCCACGGTGCTCTCTTCTTCCATCATGTGACTTCATATATTAAATTGCCTCTCTCCCTCTCTCTGTGGTTCGAGAACTTCTACGGCACAAGGCTAGTGTGTTCTCAGAGTCCAGCCCAATGTCTGCCATAGCACGGGCTTTCAGTAAATGTGGCATATCTCGTTGCTTAAAACTGAAGTATTTCTAGGTCCTGTCCTAAAAGTTGGAGCCTAATTCTTAATCTCGCCTAAGAGCTGAGGCCCAGTTATCTAACCAGATAAAATTTCATTGTCTAGCTGCCCGCAAGTCTGTCCCAATATCACCTCCTATGGAATCTTACCATGCTGTTCTGTTCATCTGTCAATGCGTCCCTGCTACTTAATTTTCTAAAATGTCAAAGTCAATGTCACTATTCTTTCTTGTTCTATTGAAATGCTGGAGTTTTCTGTGGGAATTTCTAAATACCTGAGACAGGAGCAGGTTGCAGGGCATGCTGGTGACACCTTAGCCCTCAAAGTTCATTATCTGAAGGGTACTTAAGCTTGACGTTCAAGAGTCATCCAATTAAGTTGTTTCCACTGCATCTATCCCCATTGTCACTGTCCCCTAATTGCCAGCACTTGCAACCTGTAAAATCCCCCCAAGAGGCCATCCAATGCAAGTCTAGCTTCCGTGTTGAGTATCTATTTCGGCTCAGGTCATGATCTCCCAGTTCGTGGGTTCGAGCCCCGCGTCAGCCTGTGCGCCGATGATGCGGAGCCTGCTTGGGATTCTCTCTCTCTCTCTCTCTCTCTCTCTCTCTCTCTCTCTCTCTCCCTCCCTCCCTCCCTCCCTCCCTCTCTGCCCCTCCCCTGCTCGGGCACGCTGCCTCTCCAAAGAAATAAATAAACATTAAAAAAATCATAATAAAGGGCAATAGCCAGCTTTATGAAGTTCAAAAAACGTGAACATTTGGACCGGTCTGTCCACCAGAGGGGACAAAAAATTAAACAGCCTAACGCACCCTTAGACTTTCACAAAGAAAGCACTTCGCCTCTATTTGTCTCGCTGCTGACTTTGGTTAATTGTCAATGGTTAATTGTCAATGACAAATTGTTGTCCGCACCCTCCAGCCTTTTGACGATCTGCCATCTGAAGCTTCAAACGCGGCACCCAGCACGAATGGTCAAGGCAGGGATCTGTCAAACCGGTCCTTCGTCTCTTCATCAACTTATTACGTCCTATTGATGCAAGGTTCTCAGAGGATTACCCACCTGACCATCCTGTGTTTCTCTCTCTCCTTTTTTTTTTTTTTTAATAGCATTCACCACAACATCTCTAGCACCAAACACGGGACCAGATATTTTCGAAAGTGCTCGGGGCGCCTGGGTGGCTCGTTCGCTTGAGTGTCTGACCCTTGACCTCAGTTCGGGTCGTGATCCCAAGGTTGTGAGTTCGAGCCCCGTGTCGGGCTCTGTGCTGACAGCTCAGAGCCCGGAGCCTGCTTCGGATTCTGTGTCTCCCCCTCTCTCTGACCCTCCCCCGTTCATGCTCTGTCTCTCTCTGTCTCAAAAATCAATCAACGTTAAAAGAAAAAAAAAAAAAAAAAAAGAAAAGCCTAGACTGAGAAGAGCAGGCTATAAGCCAAAGAACAAAAACAAGGAAAAACTAAGATTTACATCTTTAAGGACAGGTGGAGTTTGTTTGAGGTATGGAATATGAGTAGCATGACGTAGTCATTCAGAACACCGCTCAACTCGGTTCAGTTTCTAACGTGACTGCTTACTAGCTCTGTGACTTTAGGTAAGCCACATCGACTCTCAAAACCTCAAGTTTCCGAACTTTGGAAGTAGGTATCGTAATAATGTGTCCCTCTGAATGCAGCTGGGAAGATCACCTCGTCCGTAGCATGCGTCGTTACATGCTGGCAACTGTTGTCATTGTTAGCGGCGAAACAGGGGACACAAAATACCTAGTTTCATTACATCCACCTAGCCCTCAATCCTGGCCTGGTGCCTGCTTTGCGCACGGTATTGGGCCCCAGAGACAGGAAACATAATTCTTAAAGGCCTTTTCCACTTAATTGCTGAAATGCTGGAGCGCTGTGATTTTGACTGATGACTGCATTACCTTGATCATGTTTTTGAGTAATGGCTAACTCTCTCAAGCATGACTGTAAATTGACGAGGCATTTGAAAGATGGCCTAAGATTGCAGATAGCCTACACCCTTCAGGCGCTGGCATCTGTGGGAGTCACAAGAGCCCCTTCCTAGCTTAGCATTCTGAATAACAGCTCCCTAAAATATAGCTTCCTACTACAGTAGCAGCGAATAAGGTTGTCACGTGTGCCCTTTTCTAAAATACCAATTTATTGGTCTTCTCCCAGTTACCTTGTCCTTTGTCACGGATTTTCCAGTATCGTTGGCTAGTTCTGGGTTTCCAATATTGGTTTTGTCTCACCTTTGGTCCATTTGCCCACTGACTACCAGACCACACGCTCTGTAGCCCCTAAAATTGGTGAACTGGTCCTTGTCTTCTTGAATAAAGGAGAAGCTATATGCTAGGAAGTATGCTCAGAGCTTCTAGAGGATTTATCTCCCTGAATGTTAGCAAAGGCCCCACAAGGTTAAGAGCTCTACCCCCATTTTATTTTTATTTCATTTTTAATGTTCATTTATTTTTGAGGGAGGGGTGGAGTATTAGCAGAGAGAGAGAGAGAGAGAGAGACAGAATCCAAAGCAGGCTCCACGCTCTGGGCTGTCAATGTGGAGCCCAATGTGGGGCTCGAACTCATGAGCCACAAGATCATGACCTGAGCCATCCAGGAGCCCCTCTATCCCTGTTTTAAGAGAAGGAAACTATGGCTAAGAGAAGATAGTTTTCTCTCTCAAAAGCACATGGCTATTTGGCGATATAATGGTTTGAATGTTCCCGCCGCCCCCCCCCCCCCCCCCCCCGCACCGGCGTGAAATCAGAGGCTGAAACCTAATGCCCACGTGATGATATTTGGAGGTGCAACTTTTGGGACATGATTAGGTCATGAGTGGCCAGGACTAGTAAGTACCCTTGTAAGAGAGAACCCAGAGAGCTCCCTCTTCCCTTCCTCCTTATAATGACACAGCAAGAAAACACCCAGCTATCAACCAGGAAGCCGGTTTTCACCAGGCAGTAAATCTGCCAGCACCTTGGTCTTGAAATTCCCAGCCTCCCAAACTGTGAGAAATACATTCTGTCTGATTAAAACTACCTAGCATACATATTTTTGTTAGAGCAGCCCAAAAGGACTAAGACAGGTGGCAAGGCCGAAACAGGTTAAAGGGACCACCAGACCCCAGTCCAATGTCCTTTTATGCTTTGTTAAAGGATTATACTCAGCTCGGCTTTAGGACAGCCTGTGTTTGGGGTTCAATAGCTTATCTCTTCTTGCAGCGTAGGGATGTGAGGCACAGTGTATATTCCTGAGGTCGTAGTGAATATGCCTTTTGTGGGGGGGGGGGGGGGGGTGGTGAAAAATGACAGTGATAATGACGATCTGCTGATGGGCTAGAATGTGCTACATTACGTTCTTCTGTGCTTCTGTCCAGCATGCTCTGCTCCTTCTAAAGAAAATACATTTTCCCTTCTGCCTCATGCCTTATAAATGCCAAACGTACCGTGGTAGGCAGAAGACTAGACCATCCCCCACGGACGTCCTTATTCCCAGGATCTTTGAATGTTACCTGACGTAGCAAAAGGCACCTTTTAGATTTGATTCTCAGTATTGTCCTGGATTCTCCCGTTGAGCACAGTGCCATCATAGGGGTCATTATAAGACAGACAGGAGAATCGGAGTCGGAGAGAGACTGGAAAAAGCTATGCTGCTGATTTGTAAGATGCAGGGAAAGGACCACCAGCCAAGAAATGCCGGCAGTTCTAGAAGCTGGGAAAGGCAAGGGAACAATGATCGCTTAGAGCCTCCGAAAGGAAGTCAGGTCAACACGTTGCTCTTGGCCCAGCGAGACCGGTGCGAGTCTTCTGTCCTCCAGAACCGTAATATAGTAAGTTTGTGTTGTCTTAAGGTCCTACGTTTGTTGGGGCGCCTGGGTGGCTCAGTCGGTTGAGCGTCCGACTTCGGCTCGGGTCATGATCTCGCGGTCCGTGAGTTCGAGCCCCGCGTCGGGCTCTGGGCTGACGGCTCGGAGCGTGGAGCCTGCTTCGGATTCTGTCTCACTCTCTCTGCCCCTAACCCACTCGCAGTCTGTCTCTGTCTCTCTCAAAAGTAAATAAACATTAAAAAAAATTAAAAGGTACTACGTTTGCAGTAATTTCTTACAGCGGCAATGCAAAATTAATATGCCTGCTCCGGGACTCAGTACGGTGATATACCTCCTCCTGAAAGGCCTTGATAGCTCCCAAGGCAGACCCAGGTGTCAGTGTTCCCAGGGCTGGGTGTACATTTCTATCTCTATTACAGGATTCATCACCAACAAGCTGAATTGCACTCCATTTTGATCCTTCTCCTCCTCTCTTCCGGGCAGCTATTGCTTATGGAGTCAAGAGGAAGAGAGGTTCAGTCCACTTCCGGTTTTGCTACAAGTGAAATCCTGGAAAATAACCTGAAATTTATGGGACACACATACTGGCCTTTCAGCAGCTGAATGTTTTTATGGGAATACCCTTCTGGAGGTTCTCACAGTCCGGCAATCTTGCCTACCTGTGCCAGAAATAGCACAACTCACCAATCTGGCCCTAACCGTTCTACACCCAAGTAATCTCTACACCCAACATGGGGCTCAAACTTAACAATGCTGAGATCAAGAGTCGGGTGCTTTACCAACGGAGGCAGCCAGGCGTCCCTGGCCCTGTCTTAACAGCCTTGTTTTTTTCCACTCCTGATACAGAGTACATCAATCAGAATCCAGCCAGGAAAAGAAGCCAAACCAGCTAGCTCAAGAGGGAATTTTTTATTTTTTTTTAATTTTTTTTTTTCAATGTTTTTTATTTATTTTTGGGACAGAGAGAGACAGAGCATGAAAGGGGGAGGGGCAGAGAGAGAGGGAGACACAGAATCGGAAACAGGCTCCAGGCTCTGAGCCATCAGCCCAGAGCCTGACGCGGGGCTCGAACTCACGGACCGCGAGATCGTGACCTGGCTGAAGTCGGAGGCTTAACCGACTGCGCCACCCAGGCGCCCCTCAAGAGGGAATTTAATACACATTACAACCACGTTAGAAGAACAGATAGAACAAATGGGGAAAAGATGAGGCCACCTAGAGCTTAGTAACCCAAAACGCTGCTACCACCCATAGGGGCGAGGGACAGATGCAAGTGATAATATTACGAGTCTGGGAACCAGGGGTCAGGGCTACAAGAACAGATCTGGAACGTCAGAGGAAGAAAAGACTCAACAAAAGCGAGGACCCTGCATTTTCCCAGTAGGAAAAAGAACCAACAAGAGGAGACATTGCCAACTGCCTGAAACCCACAGTGTAGCAGAGGGCATACCATGGTTTCTAGTCTTCTCTTGTCCTCCAATCGCTGACTAGAGTCATCTACTGGTCAAATCAAACCAGAAGCCATTTGGCCACGAAGACCAAGAAGTGTAGCTCGCCAGGGTCAAAACACTCAGAGAGCAAGGAAAGGAAAGAGAATGAATCCAAAAGCAAATCCAGTCTTCTCCCAGGTTCCCAAATACAGGATACCTTTTTCTGACTCACTTCACTTGAATTGCACCCTGCCATCTCAAATCTGATCTCCCCTGTGAAGTCTTCTCTAACTATCCTGGCCTGATGAATTCAATGATCTCCGCGGGCTCTACTATCCACTTGGTAATGAACCCAGTCAATACTGCTTGGCAGCTCCATTGCATCTATGAAGGGGACGCAGACATCCACATTTCCTATGGTTTTTGCTTCGCTGTCTGTAGCCTAATTCTAACAGCTGTATAATATTCTTTAGCATGTAAAGACATCCAGTAATGTCCAGGGGTAATATTCAAATATTCAGCAATCAGTATGGCAGGGGTGCCATGCAGTCAGAATGCATCCCAGCCACAAAAAGACCCCGGCTTTTTATAGACCCGGGCTGTAAAAACCTACTAGCCTATACCGGGGATAGACTGCTGATGAGGTGGCTGGGCTATGCAGGAAGGAGAAAAGAGCCTGCAGACATGGGAAACGTACAAACTCCACAATTTGGTTATGTGAGCCTAATTATTACAGTAAAACAATGTTATGAAACAAAACAGTAGAATATAAAAATAGCATATTCTCTAAAAATGTAAGACATTATACACGCACGCACACGTTATGTCTATTGCACTATAGTCTAAATTTTGATCCATAGGACATATCAATATATCGTATTTCAAACTCTCTTTTTCATATGCATGCACCCACAAATGTATAAATGCATAAAAAACGGAGCATAATGCAATGGTTACCTCTGCGTTCGCACTCTGGGTGGTCATTTTACTCTTCTGTTTGCTGATTCGCATGATCTGATTTTTCTACGATCCTCAAATACTCAAGGATATTTTTCAACCCTATCCCACGTTGGGGATAAAAAGGATAGTGTTGAAAAATATCCTTGAGTATTTGAGGATCGTAGAAAAATCAGATCATGCGAATCAGCAAACAGAAGAGTAAAATGATGACCACCCAGGGTGCGAACGCAGAGGTAACCATTGCATTATGCTCCGTTTTGTCAACGAAATGAACCTTCTACCCGGTCCCGTGGAGCGATTGTTACGCTCCACGCATGCTCTCTGGTCCTCAGAGGATCAAAGTGAAGAAATACATGTCAGCCCAAACGACGGTTCCTAAGCACCGTCCTGAAGAAGAAGAGAAAAATGGTAAAGAGACAAAAAGTGGATCATGAGGCCCGGCCTCCCATTTTGAAGGGCGATCAGCGTTTCATCAAACGTTGGGGAGACGCTTTTAGAAAATCATTACTCTTCCTTGTCACGGAACCCGCCTGCCACCTCAAGTGACACCTAAGCAATCTCCTGCCTTTCACTCACTGCCAACACTATAAACATCCTGTGGCTTGACTGCTCAGGTCAGCCATAATCTTCATTTCCTCCGTGATCGGGCCAAGCTGGGAGTTCATGGCCAGCATTTGGATTCACAGCAGGTAAACGCGGAGGCCAGGCAGACAGGCCAATCAAAGAGGCGGTCGCACAACCTATTTCCGTTCTGAACCCCCATCTGAGCCGAGCTACCAGTGGTGGGTGCCCGATGGTGGTGACCTATCTGCGGTGGACTAAAACCCAGTGTTTCCTGGGTGACATATTTGGTGATCTCCATATAACTATGATTGATTTTCCTTCCCGAGACTCTTTATTGCTATTTTAGTTCTATAATTACTTCTCAAAAATCTGTCATGGTGACGCCTCCATTCTCTCGATCTCATCTCAGGCTACTACCAAGGCAGCAACGAATCCTGGGTTTTTCCAATTCTGGTCGCCTCCCGTTCACGTTCTCTTTGACTTGAACCCCCACACTAGGTCAGCTCAACGTCTGAGCATTTAATTTCTGCTTTTCCAGCAACCAGCGTAACTTACAAGCCTTGTATTTTAAAAAGGTTTAGCCAAATGTCACCCACATCCCTAGTCTATAAAGATAAGCGCTATATTTAGCTAGTTCTAATTAAAAATAGCCAAGATGCTGCTTGGTATGTGAGGAGGGGGGGAATCTGTTCAATTTCCACGTCTCATTTCAGAAACTTTGACATTGGAGTTTCTGTAGCGCTGTTTATAGTTTGAATTAAGACTGTTCCATTTACTCAGAAATACAGCAAGCATCTAAATTGTATTATTGATCCCGTGTAAAACATGTCAAGTTCACCAGTCCCACAAGCAGTAAATTCTGGGCCTTTAAAAGGGGTTTGGTGACTCCCATGGTTAGTTAAAGTCATCCTAACCAGAGAATTGGATCCTAGATGAATGGTCCCCTGATACTCATGCCGACAGCTCCCTGTTGTAATGGCTTTCGGGTGGTCACTCAGTTTGATATGCCGTCATGGCCGCGTGACTAAAACCATAAAGCAAAAAGTCAATATCCGAACCGAGTGGAGACCGGAAGCCCAGGAGCATAAAGAGAGATTGGCATGTTGAGAATCCGGTGTCAGTGCATGCATTTGGTTCTTCTAGTTCTTTTACACATATCCCCAGAATTAAAAAAAAAAAAATACTGGGGGTGCCCGGGTGGCTCAGTCACTTGAGTGTCTGACTCTTGACTTCGGCTCCGGTCACGATCGCACGCTTGGTGAGTTCGCGCCCCGCGTAGGGCTCTGTGCCGACAGTGTGGAGCCTGCTTGGGATTCTCTCTCTTTCCCTCTCTCTCTGCCCCTGCTACTCTCTCTCTCTCTCTCTCAAAATACATAAATAAACCTAAGAAAAAAAAAATACCGTCCATGAAAGGGAGCTCGGTGTGAAAGAGGGTGAAGGATATTGCTTGTTATATCTGGCCCTCCACGGGATGAATGTGGAGTCACCAGGAAGCAGATCCCGGGGGGGGGGGGGGGCGGGGGCAGAAGTGACACTTCAGAATCTAGCAACAAGGTTCCAGTGGGTGGACGTGGGGGCTGGGGGGCGTGGAGGAATCATAAGTGAGACCTTACACTCAACGTCATACAATAACCTTATCACCAAACTTCACGGATGACAGAAAGCATCGGGAGCCAGGGGCTGCATTTGAGGCTGTTGAGGCTGTAAAACGTGAATGTATAGGTGCGTGTGCACACTCGTGTCGGTGCATATGTCTGCACAAGAGTGTGTGTGTCAGGGTACGTATGAATACAGGTTGGGTGTGTGTGTGTGCCCGCGAAGCCCTGTGGTCCAGGTTGTGTGCAGGCATAGGACAGCGGAAGCTTCCGAGGCCCTAGACCCCGTGCTCTTTGACCTTTTACTGTCATGAGACTGTCCTAGTTTTTTAGAGTATGAGCCATATTCTTGACATTACACCTGGTACGCAGAGGTACCAAGGCAGAGCAGGTGGAAACGACAAAACAAAACAAAACAAAACCGTGCCTCGACCGACAAGAAGGCCGATGTGCGTATCACCTTGGGATGGCTGGTTGACATTTCCAGTTCCGCTCTAGTATGCCTTTGGAATGATCAACAGCAGCCAAGAACATGAAACAGGAAGGCAGGCAGCTAGGAGTTCAAGAAAACACTCTCGTTGGGGCGCCTGGGCGGCTCAGTCGGCTAAGCATCCCACGGGGGCTCAGGTCATGGTCTCGCAGTTCGTGAGTTCGAACCCCGCATCGGGCTCTACGCTGACAGCTCTGAGCCTGGAGCCTGGAGCCTGTTTCCAATTCTGGGTCTCCCTCTCTCTCTCTGCCCCTCCCCCGCTTGTACTCCGAACGCTTTAAAGAGGTCCTTCCTCTCCCTGACAGTCTAGAGTTAAATACGTACCATGCATGAATTAATTCAACGAATATTTTTTGAGGGTATGCTATGTGTGGAGGTTCGGGGGGGGGGGGGAGGATATAAACATACACGAGAAATAGTCTCTGTCCTTGGGAAATTGATCCCGTACGACAGACAAAATCTAGCCAGATTACTCCGGTACAAGGCTATGTGGGATACGTGCCCCAGGACTCTCAACAAGGTGCCAATTCAGAGGAAGCTTCCTGAAGAAGGGGGCATCCAAGCCGGACGTTACATGGTAAGTGGGATTCATTCTAGGCCAAGAGAACGATTTTGGAACATGGAAGCACAAGGCTCAAGGTGATAAGAGTCACAGAATTAGAAATTTCTAAGAACCTCCATCTAGGGCTTTCCCTGGGTCCGTTTTTCTAATAGGGAAAAAATTCTTCTGAATATACTGTGAACAGTCTGTCAACTTTGGGAATACGGCCCCAAATGCTGTGGTTGACAAATCAGACAGGGAGAGATTAGGCTGTTTCCTAGGGTGGTATAAATCTCTTACTGAGCCAGCCAAAAAAAAAAAAGGGGGGGGGGGTCTGGGGGGGGTACGCCTTTCCCTTTGAATAACATGTCAGTGCCTGCCTCATAGATAGCTGCATTTTAAGGAGAACGGGAAGGATCGAGAACAAGCGTGAATTTTCAGCAGTGTCTTAACAATGGCATATTTCTACCATGATTCTAAGTTCACACACACACACACACACACACAAGAAACGTGAACAGAAAGCCTTCTCATCACGAAGAGAATTCTGTCCACACACTGCCAAGCGTCCATCCGAAACCCATAAAAACAGTCGGCCAAAAATGTTGCCTACTTGCTATTAAACGTTTGGAAATAGGCAGAAATACCTGGACCGTGGGCCAAAGTTCTGTCCCCCCCCCCCCCCCCGGATAAAACAAAGAAATCAACCTTGTGTAGACACGCCCTTCCTCTATTTATTGGAAGGCCAAATCACTGAGCAGCCTCCCAATCAAAACAACCAGGCATTTCTGCCGGAGTCCCTAACGCCTCACTGATTTTGCAGAGAAATTGCGGCCTACAGTGTGGATAGACTGGATGTTTTATAGTAGCGATTCACCTAATTTGCCCTCAATTTGGTCCTAGACATCCTGTTATAACGATTTAAAGGCGCCATCCCCTCTCAACCGATGCATTTAAAGAGGATTCATCTCTTGTCAGAAAATGTGATACCGAGCGCACCATGGCCCTAACGTTGCGTTAGAATTCTTTATATAGTGTCGTTAGCGCCGAAAATATTTAAAGCAGGTTAAGAATAGAACAAAGAAATGAGGTGCAACTCTGACTGTGACGGGGTAGGAATATTAATGATGCTTTTCTTCCCCCCCCCCCCCCCTTCCTGTTCTCCCATCGTACCATCTACCCCCTGTGCTTTTTGATTCAAGATCTTACTTAACGGCTAATGCAGGGATAAGGAGCAGCCTCTGGGGGTCTGTGATATGCCACGTATATATAAAGATACAATTAATCTTTCGTCTCCGGCTGAAGCGGCCGTGATGAGTTGTCCCCCTGCCCGTTGACTTCCGAGGGGCTCCTTGTTTGAATCCTCACGCTTTCCAACGGGGACCCGCTCCGCAAGCCTCAGCACAGATTTCCTGTCTACAAAGCTTCCGGTGGCCCATCCGCACCATAACGATATCTGCCTCTCCAAACGACACCGCTCTTAATACAGTCATCTTTGAGCAATATTTATATCTCCAATTATAAACCTCTTAATGGCCGGGGGGGGGGGGGGGGGGGAACGATGTGCTCGCTTTTTAGCCTCCTACAGCTCCTAAATGTGCTGCCCAGAGCTGAACTGAAGAAATCACTTACAAGTTAAGGAACAGATCGATGGGTGTAGAGAACACCACGAAAATACCTACAGGTAAACCCATCATTCCTGATGTTTTCTTTCCGTTAGGCGCCCCCCATGATTTTTTGCCCTCTACGATGTAAATATTCTTTGCGAACGACAACAAAAATGCATCAACACCAACACTTGCAACAGAGCTCAAATCACTCACGATGACAAGATCCTCTGTCCTGTGATTTCCGCTTAATGAATCCGATTGGTTTCGAAAGATATTGTGTTGATCAATGCTTGGCGAACTTGAAAAGCAGCCTTTATTTTGATAATAATAAAGCTCCGAGTCTAGAAAATCATCAGAGAGCCTCTGTGGTATTTCAAGAGCTAAAGAAAAACAGAGCAAGGAGGAAGTGAAGGGACTTGTTTCAATAATGGTTCAATAAAAGTATATAAACTCAACACGAACTACAAACCCTCAGTGGACCTGCCTCTAAAATGTGCCAATGACGTACATTCTAAATGCAGCCTATCATCTATAACCCACTTTTGCCTCTCATTAAATAGGAGAAATGTCACCAAAGCTTTATTTTTCTTTCAGTTTATTTATTTTGAGAGAGAGAAAGACAGCACAAGTGGGGGAGGGGCAGGGAGAAGGGGAGACAGAGAATCCCAAGCAGGCTCTGCACTGTCAGCACAGAGCCCTATGCGGGGCTTGAACCCACAAACCGTGAGATCACGACCTGAGCTGAAACCAAGAGTCAGACATTTAACCGGCTGAGCCACCCAGGCGCCCCTCACTGAAGCTTTAAATGTCACAAAGCACGTAACTAAAGTGTTTATACGTCTCAAAAGGAACCTCCTCTCTGCCTTAAAACCCAACCTTAGAACTTGCCTCCCCTGGCTGACCTGCCCCCCCTCCCATCCTTACCTTTTACCCTCCACGATCACAGGAAGAACGGTGTCTCTTCATGCTCAGGGAACACCACCACTTGGGCTTGTGGGATGCTCAGACGTCCTCTCTCTTTGCCCAACTGCATTTCAGATCAACTAGTGAATGCCTTTGCTCTTTGGCTCTCAGCTTGTGTATCAGCATCAACTATGTCACTCATATTTCTTATTTTCATATATTCTTAGGAGATTTTACATATGAGTATTTGGCCTCACTAGATTAGCAATCCTTTAAGGGCAGGAACTCTGCACACAACCAAGAGAGTACCAAGTGTAAAGCAATCATTGGTCAGCACCGACAGAAATGTACAAAGATCTACAAAGCTCAAGCCTGGCTACTGTCTAATGTCCTTTACCTTCAGGAAAGGGGACATAACCATGTGGCCCCAGACCTCATCTGAGTCCCTCAGGCAATTCTTTATGTAGTAACTGCGACCTATATTTTGCTATCTTCCTCCACAATTCACTCTGATCCAGCTGAACAGGACTGTGTCCCGCAATCTACACCCAACTCACTCCCCCTTATGTGATTTTCCACATATATTTCCCTTCTCCTTTCTACAGCTCGTTCCTTTCTCCAGGAATACAGGCGTACCACAGATGTTGTGGGTTTGGTTCCAGACCATCACAATGAGATGAGTCAGATGATTTTTTTGGGTTCCCTTTGCATACAAACATTACGTCTCCTCTATATGGGAAGCTATTAAGTGTGCAGTCGCATCAGGTCTAAAACAAAAAGACCTACATACTTTAATTTAAAAGTACTTTATTGGGGCGCCTGGGTGGCTACGTCAGTCGGGCATCTGACTTCAGCTCAGGTCACGATCCAGGCGGTTCGTGAGCTCGAGCCCCGCGTCGGGCTCTGTGCTGACTGCTCAGAGCCTGGAGCCTGCTTCACATTCTGTGTCTCCCCCTCTCTCTGCCCTTCCCCTGCTCATGCTCATGCTCTGTCTCTCAATAATAAATAAACGTTTAAAAAATAAAAAGAAATAAAAATAAAACTACTTTATTACTGGGGCACCTGGGTGGCTTAGTCGGTTGAGCACCGGACTCTTGATTTCATCTCAGGTCACGATCTCATGGTTTGTGGAATCCAGCCCTGTGTCAGGCTTTGCCCCTGAGCATTGAGCCTGCTTAAAATTCTCTTCCTCTCTCTCTCTCTCTCTCTCTCTGATAAAAATTTAAAAATAAAGGGGCGCCCAGGTGGCTTAGTCAGTTAAGCGTCCGACTTTGGCTCAGGTCAAGAACTCATGGTCCGTGAGTTCAAGCCCCACATCGGGCTCTGTGTTGACAGCCCAGAGCCTGGAGCCTGCTTTGGGTTCCGTGTCTCCCTCTCTCTCTCTGCCCCTCCCCGGCTCGTGGTGTTTCTCTGTCTCTCAAAAATAAATAAATGTGCAACATTAAAAAAGAAAAAGAAAATAAAAACTAAATTAAAATACTTTACTACTAAAAACTGCTAACCATCATCTTCACCTTCAAGGAGTCATAATCTTTTTGCTGGATCGTGAAGGGTCTTGCCATGATATTGGTTGGCCGCTGACTGATCACGATGGTGGTTGGGGAAGTTTTGGATGCCCAGGGCAATTCCTCAAAATAAAACCACAACAAAGTTTGCCACGTCGACGGACTCTTTCTTTCACAGAGGATTTCTTTGTAGCCAAGCACAGTTATCTTACCAACTCCTTCCAGAATTGGAGCCCGTCCTCTCAAACCCTGCTGCCGCCTTGAGTTGAGGTCATATTCTTAATCTTTTGCTGTCCTTGCAGCAACCTTCACAACATCTTCACTGGCTCTGTGATCTCACGATTTGGGAGTTCGAGCCCCGTCATCAGGCTCTGCGCTGACAGCGGGGAGCCTGCTTGGGATTCTCTCTCGGCCCCTTGCTTGCTGTCTGTCTGTCTGTCTCTCTCTCTCTCTCAAAAATAAATAAACAGTTCAAAATACGTAAATAAGTAAATAATCTCAAGAATTCAAATGTGACAGAGACACAAAGTGAGCAAATGCTATTGAGAAAATACTACTCACAGACTCGTTCGACACGGAGTTGCCACAGACTCTCGATTTACAAGAAACACAGTATCTGCGAAGATCACTAGAGGAATGTGCCATAGAATGAGGTCTGCCTGTATACCGTTCCTCCCTGCTCCCCCCCCGCGCCCACCCCGTGCCGCCCCGTGCAAATCCTATCCAGCCCCACGTCTGTGCCCTGGGGAGCCCTGCCTACTAAATCCAGCCAAGGATTTTCTCTTCCCCAATTACCTACTGAATGTAACGATTTTGTTACTTGATTTTCTTTACACCCGAATATCTTTCCAATGTTCTCCACTGGTTCCACTGCAGAGCGCACAGAATACTAGCCTCGGATCAGATCACATATTTCGTCCTAAACATTCTTCACTGGTCGGGGGAAGCCGGTTGAACGAAGGCCAACGCCCTGCATGTAACATTCAAAGCCCTGCGTTCGCCAATGTTGCCGGGTTCTGGCCAAACCTTAGAGCTCTCTCTCGTGGTCACCTCAGGCTGCCGTTCTAAGATACCACAAACTGGAGCCCTTGAGTAACAGAACTTTATTTTCTCACAGTTCTGGAGGCTAAAAGTCTGAGATCGAGGCACCAGCATGCTCAGCTGCTGGTAAGAGCTCTTTTCTTAGTCTACAGATGGCTGCCTTCTCCTGCGCATTCACGTGGGGCAGAGGGGTGTTGTTCAAGATCTCTGCTATGTCTTATTATAAGGGCCCCAATCCTACCACTAGGGCTCTACCCTCATGACCTCATCATCTAAATCTAATCATCTCCTAAGCCTCCAGGTCCAAATAACATCGCACGGGGACTCGGTGCGTCAGTGTTTGAATTTAGAGGGGAAACAATTCGGGCCACAGCGAACTAAACGCCCTGAGGACGTTTAGTAAACGTTTACCGTCGGAGCTCGCTGTGGAATAAATAAGGTAATTACCACAAAACACACCCCCAGTGTTGCCCAGTGCACCACCACAAAGTTAAGCGCACCACAAATGAGCGCCGTGATTCTGGCTACTTCTCCTAGAATATCTGCACTCCAGGTCTGCTTATCTATCGCTTGCTATGTGGACAGCACCACCGTATCTTGCGCAAACCTCGGATCCCTTGAATCAGAATTATAGTCTCCGTTTTCCTCTAATGTACTGTGCTTATATCTTCACTCCTGCTCTTATTCTAGGCTGCCTCAGTCTACTAGGATGAGATCTCTAGAGAGAAAAGCACCGAATAGCACGCTGAAGACTTGATGGAACATGCGTTTCCTTGTCGAACGAAGGTCTCCATAGCGTGAACAACACCGGACTACGAGTCAGGGTATCCCATGGTTTTAATTCCGGTGGTACTGCCTTTTTTTTTTTTTTTTTAATTGTTTTTAATGTTTATTTATTTTTGAGAGAAAGAGAGAGACGGAGCATGAGTGGGGGAGGGGTGGAGAGAGAGACAGAGACAGAATCGGAAGCGGGCTCCAGGCTCCGAGCGTCAGCGCAGAGCCCGACGTGGGGCTCAACCTCACGAGCCGCGAGATCGTGACCTGAGCCGAAGTCGGACGCTCGACCCACTGAGCCACCCAGGCGCCCCGGGACTACCTTTATATAGCAGTAATATTTTGAGAGGATGACTCTTAAAGCTTCTGCTTCGTTTTTTGCACCATAAAAAGGAGGGGCTATCCCCAGCTCGTAAATATTCCTTACTAAGGAACTTGTTGATCACAGAAATTTCATGGAATGCGATTCTGAATCCCAGCCGTGACACTTACTAGCTGTGTGACCCTCGGAATGGCTTTTCTTTGCTTCTCAGTTATGTCCTCTGAAAATAGGACTCGTAAGAAATTGTTTTGAAGATTACAAAAGACGCGTGTAAAATGTCGGAGGCACCCTAGAACTCATTTGGAACTTGATAAAGTGTAACTCCTTCCCTTATTCCCCAAACCACCCTGGGTACAGAGGCACTTTCCTAGCTATATTTTCATTCCTGCCTGGGCTGACCTTGGGAACTCATTCTCCTCCGAATTCAGTGGTCGCTTCCTTGTTTCTCTTTCCTTCTCATACCTTCCTTGCTTTCCTGCTGAATTGCTCACCTCCACCTCTCTTCCCGGTACGTATGGTCCCCATTTCCATGTAATACTCATAATAATCTTAGGCTCAAGTGCTCAGGCGCATGAATTTACCATCTAGGCGGCCGGCAAAGCAAGAGATTCTTCCCACGCTCCTGAAGCTTCAGTGGGAAACGCTGTGTTTCTGGGACCCATGGGTGAAACGTGGAATGGGTTTTCCCACAGAAGCATCGCTTTGCACGGTCATCAGCATGTATGGCATTATTAACATAGCATGATCCTTCAGATTATGCATTACATAGGCTTTCATGGGCTGTCCTGGGAACCTAATTACCATGGATACCATTGTTTTCTGTGGGAAAAAATGCATTCCACATTCCAAGGAGCTGACTCACAAACATAATATTGGAAACACAAGCCACACTTGAGTCCCAAACTTTCTGTACTTCTTTTCTCTTTTTTTTTTAATGTTTGTTTGTTTGTTTGTTTGTTTATTTATTTTTGAAGGGGAGAGAGAGAGACAGAGCATGAGTAGGGGGAGGAGCAGAAGGAGAGGGAGACGCAGAATCCGAAGCCGGCTCCAGGCTCTGAGCTGTCGGCACAGAGCCCGACGTGGGGCTCCAACCCACGAACCGTGAGATCATGACCTGAGCCGAAGTCGGGCGCCCAACCGACTGAGCCACCCGGGCGCCCCTTCTGCACGTCTTTTCTAATCTACCTAAGATCAACCTTAAAGCTAGGCACTCTGAACTGCTGACTACTTATAAAAACTGGATAATTAAAAAAAAAAATCATTTATAGATATCTGTCCTTGATAGTCATCTCTGTCCCTAGAGGGCCCGCATTCCTATCACTTCCAGAACACTTCTGACAATGCATTACCACTACCTACTTCCCTGCTGGCTTATTTCCCTCTTTCACCTAAGGATAGGGACTTTTATTTTGTTTCTGTCGTGTGTAGGATGGTATCTGATCCTCAGCAGTCAAAGGGAATTTAATAAATGAAAAGCCAAGAGCTACTGACTTCCAGACAAGACGGCAGGGTAAAAGGACCCTACCCTCACCTTGTCCCAGGACTACAACAAGAGAACGCTCACCATCAATGCAAACACCACAGGAAATGACCCGAAGGCAGGCAGAACAAACTCCGTGGCTATATGGAGAGAAGAGGCCACATCAAAGAGGGTAGGAAGGGCAGAGACGCAAAAGGGAGCTAACCTCCGCGAGTCTAGCCACCAGAAGGAAGGAGCCAGGAGTGCCCAGAGGGAGGAGAAACAGACTACGGTGCCAGGAAGCCTGCACAGGGAAGACGAAACTGCACAGCATTTGGCTTTGAAAATCAGACGGACCAAATTTCCTGAGTTCTTACAGCCAGTGGGACATAAAGTCTGGAGCTTTAAAAATCAGCAGATGGGATCTGGAAGAGGCCAGAGGGCCAGAGGAAGCTAACACCCAGCCCTGAAAGAGATGGCATAGCAAATGGCCCCACTGAGACACATCTTGGAAGGATCATTTTGAAAGATGACTGGAGCAGACAAGAGGGAGAGTTAGTTACTAGTCTCAGGGTTCCCTAAAGGACTTCTCTAGGAACAAAGGAGCAAGCAGGCACCATTTCCCTCCCATGCCACCCAGCATAAACAGATGGTCACCCGCAGGAACAAGTCTGGTGCCAGTGTTTACTATCTAACTTACGAAACACTGCAGCTGCCCCGTCCAATCAAGCCTGCCTCAGTCCTGACCCCGAGAGTCTCTTTCCCAAGAACTCTGGTGCAAACCTTGCCAACACTGCGTTTCCTGACTTCCTGTGGCGATCACATGTAACCTTGTTAAAAAGGCAGCCCCCAACCACACAGGCTTTGTGCAGAGGCCCTGGGTGGCCCAATGGCCACAGTTGTGGTGTGACCCCTGCGGAAGAGGACAGGCACCACCTTGTTAAAAGCGCACACCCCTGCCGCTAATTTCAAGAGCAAGAAATGTAATTCACTTTACTAACACATAGAAACAGACATAGAGAGTTAGGCAAAGTGAGGAGACAGAGGAATATGGCTCAAATGCAAGAAAAATACAAAATCGCATTCACAAACCTAAGCGAAATGGAGAAAAGGGATATATATGCCTGATAGAGTATTTAAAGTAATGATCATAAAGACATTCACTGGACTTGAGAAATGATGGGAGGCCATCAGTGAGACCCTTAATGGAGATAAAAAAGAACCAAACAAAGATGAATAACACAATAATTCACATTAAAAACACACTTCCTGGGGCGCCTGGGTGGCTCAGTCGGTTGGGTGGCCGACTTCGGCTCAGGTCATGATCTCACGGTCCGTGAGTTCGAGCCCCGCGTCGGGCTGTGTGTTGACAGCTCAGAGCCTGGAGCCTGTTTCGGATTCTGTGTCTCCCTCTCTCTCTGACCCTCCCCCGTTCATGCTCTGTCTCTCTCTGTCTCAAAAATAAACGTTAAAAAAAAAAATTAAAAAAAAAAAAAACACACTTCCTGGAATAAATAGCAGATTAGAAGGGGATGAATGAATTAACGATCTAGAAGACAGAGTAATGCAAATAATCAAGGTGAGCAAGTGAGAGGAAAAATTACGCAAATGAGAATAGGCTTAGGGACCGCAGAGATTCCCTCGAATGCAACCACATTCACACAATAGGGAACCCAGAAGAAGGAGAGAGAGAAATGGGGACAGAGTATTTTAAGAAATAATACCAGAAAATCTCCCAAATCTGGGGAGGGAAACAGATATTCAGATCAAGGATGCACGGAGATCACCCCAAAAAATCAACTGAAGGCGGTACACCAGAAGACACGTAGTAATTAATGGGGCACCGGCGGGGCTCAGTCGCTTAAGCATCAGACTTCAGCTCAGGTCATGATCTCGCAGTTCACGAGTTCGAGCCCCACGTCGGGCTCTGTGCCGACAGCTCGGAGCCTGGAGCCTGCTTCGGATTCTGTGTCTCCCTCTCTCTGTTCCCCTCCCCCCCGCCCCTCCTCAAATGAATGAACATTTAAAAATATGTTTTAAGGGGCGCCTGGGTGGCTCAGTCGGTTAAGCGGCCGACTTCGGCTCAGGTCATGATCTCACAGTCCGTGAGTTCGAGCCCCGCGTCGGGCTCTGTGCTGACAGCTCGGAGCCTGGAGCCTGTTTCCGATTCTGTGTCTCCCTCTCTCTGACCCTCCCCTGTTCATGCTCTGTCTCTCCCTGTCTCAAAAATAAATAAAACGTTAAAAAAAAAAATTAAAAAAAAAAAAATGTTTTAAAAAAAGATGACACATAGTAATTAAAATGGTAAAAAGTAGTCATAAAGATTTTAAAAGCAGAAAGAGAAAAGACAGGGGCACCCAGCTGGCTCAGTCAGTGGAGCACACAAGTCTTGATCTCAGGATTGTGAATTTAAGCCCCACGTTGGGCATGGAGCCTACTTAAAAAGAAAGAAAGAAAAAGACAGTTACATACAAGGGAAACCCCATAAGGCTATCGTCAGATCTCTCAGAAGAAACTGTTCAGGCCAGAAGGGAGTGGCATGATATATTCCAAGTGCTGAATGGGAAAAACCTACAGCCAAGAGTCCTCTATCCAGCAAGGCTCTCATTCAGAACAGAGGGAGAGACAAAGAGTTTCTCAGACAAACAAAAACTAAAACACTTCGTGACCACCACCACCCCAATAAGAAATATTAAAGAGGACAACTTGACTGGAAAGGAAAAACCTTAAGTGAGAGTATAAAACATAGGAAACACAAAAGCAGTAAAAATAAGTATACCGAACAATCGTTCAAGGGATTCACAAAATAAAGGGAAGTTCAAATTGGACAAAATATTTCTAAAACATGAGGAGAGAGGAGTAAAGACCTGCGTCAAGATAAGTGAGGATCAACTTAATATAGACTGCTGTTATATCTATGTTATAGTTGTGAAAAAATAAAGAGCAGGGAATCTAAGTATAATCCTAAAGGCAGCAAACTGTGAAACAGAGCAAGAAAAGAAAGGATCAGAGAGTTACTACAAAAACAACAAAACGAATAACAAATTAGCAATAAATGCATACTTATCAACACTTACTTTCAAGATAAATGTTCTAAATGCTCCAATCAAAAGATAGGGTGGTAAAGTGGGAAAACAAAACAAGACAAACAAGACTCCAATACACGTTGCCTAAAAGACACTCATTTAAAACCCACAGGCACCTGCAGATTGAAACTGGGGGGACAGAGAAGCATTTGTCATGCAAAAGGTTGTCAAAAGAAAGCCAGGGTACCAATACTTATATTAGATGAAAGAGGCTTTCAAACAAAGACTGGAACAAAAGACAAAGAAGGACACTATATAATAATAATGGGGGCAATCAACAAGAATATAACAACTGTAAATATTTATGTACCCAACATGGAGGCACCCAAATACATAAAACATAAAGGAAATAATTGATAGCAATACAATAATAGGTGACATTAACAGCCCGCATACATAAATGGAAAGATCATCCATCATCCAAACAGAAAATCAACAAGGAAACAGTGACTTTGAATGACACAATAGACCAGATGGATTTAACAGATATATTCAGAAAATTCCATCTTAAAACACCAGAATACACATTATATTCGAGTGCACATGGAACATTCTCCAGAATAGATTATGTTAGGCCACAAAACAAGCCTCAACAAATTCAAAAAGATGAAAGTCCTATCACGCATCTTTTCTGACAACAACAATATGGAACTAGAAATCACTCACGGGGTGGCGGCGGGGGGCGGGGGGGATGGTGCCTGGGTGGCTCAGTCGGTTGAGCGTCTGACCCCTGATTTTGGCTTGGGTCATGATACCAGAGTTGTAAGATCGAGTCCAGGATTGGGCTCTGTGCCGAGCATGGAGTCTGCTTAAGATATTCTCTCTCTCCCTCAAATAGAAAAGAAAAGAAAAGAAAAGAAAAGAAAAGAAAAGAAAAACAAGAAATCAGCCACAAGGAAAAATCTGGAAGGAGCACAAATACATGCAGGATAATAACATGCCACTCAACAATGAATGAGTCAACCAAGAAATCAAAGAAGAAATAAAAATTTATAGGGAAACAAATGAAAATGAAAACACAATGGTCCAAAACCTTGGTATGCAGTGCAAGTAGTTCTAAGAGGGAAGATCATATCAATACAGGCCTACCTCCAGAAGGAAGAAAAATGTCAAATAAGCAACCTAACCTTACAACTAAAGTAAATAGAACAAGAAGAACAAAGAAAACCCAAAACAAGCAGAAGTAAGGATATTATAAAGATTAGACCAAAAATAAATGACATAGAAATTTACAAAACAATAGAGCAGATCAGCTGGTTCTTTGATGAGATCAAAATTGACAAACCTATAGCCAGACTCATTAGAAAAATAAAAAATAAATAAAAATTTTTAAAAAACAGAGAGAGAAACCTGAAACAAAACGACAAATGGAAGGAGAGAAATAACCAACACCACTGGAATACAAGGGATTGTAGGGGAAGATTATGAAAAATTAGATGTTCACAAATTGGACGACCTGGAAGAAACAGATAATTACTACAAACATATAACCTTCTAAAACCGAAGCAGGAAGAAATAGAAAATTTGAGCAGACTGATGAACAGCAATGGAACTGAATCAGTAATCAAAACAACTCCCAACAAACAAAATTCCAGGACCAGATGGCTTCATGGTGAATTCTCCCAAACATTTAGTGAAGAAGTAATACCTACTCTTCTCAAACTACTGCAAGAAATAGAAGAGGAAGGAAACCTCCTAATTCATCCTATGAGGTCAGCATTACCCTGATACCAAATCAAATAAAAACACTACAACAAAAGAGAACTACATAGGGCTGGCTCAGTCAGGAGTACATGTGACTCCTGATCTCAGGGTTGTGAGTCCAAGCCCCACGTTGATCATACACTTTAAAAAAATAAAAAGAAGAAACGGGAGAACTACAGGTCAATATTTCTGATGAACACATGATAAAAATCCTCAACAAAATACTAACAGACTGAATCCAACAATACATTAAAAAAACATCATTCACCACTATCAAGTGGGATTTATTTACGGGATGCAAGGGCAGTTCAATATTTGGAAGTCAATCAACACATCGCAGCAATAAGCGAAAGGATAGAAACCATGTAATTATTTCAGTAGATGCAGGAAGAGCATTTGACAAAGTCCAACATCCATTCATTATAAAAACCCTCAACAAAGTTGGTTTAAGATGGAACATACGTCAACACGTCAACATAATGAAGCCCTTCTATGAAAAACCCACAGCAAATACCATACTCGATGGGGGAAAACTGAGTTTTTTTCCATTAAGGTCAGGAACAAGACAGGGATGTCCACTGTCTCCACTTGTTTTCAACAAGTCCTAGGCACAGCAATCAGACATCCAAAAGAAAAAGGCATCCAAACCAGTAAGGAAGAAGTACAACTTTCACTGTTTGCAGATGACATGATACTCTATGTGGAAAGACTCCACCAAAAAATTGGTAGAACTAATACATGAATTCAGCAATGTCGCAGGATATAAAATCAATGTGCAGAAATCTGTTGCATTTCTATACAACAATAACGAAACAGCAGAGGTACCGGAAAAACAATCCCATTTATAATTGCATCAAAAATTGTAAGATACGTAAAAATAAATTTAACCAAAGAATTGAAAGACCTGTACTCTGAAAACTATAAGAAACCAAGGAAAGAAATTAAAGATGACACAAAGAAAGGGAAAGATATTCCATGCTCATGGGTTAGAAGAACAAATATCGTTAAAATGTCTATACTACCCAAAGCAATCTACACACTTAATGCAATCCCTATCAAAATACCAATAGCATTCTTCACAGAACTAGAACAAAAAGTCCTAAAATCTGTATGGAATCACAATAGACCCTGAATAGCCAAAGCAGTCCTGAAAAAGAAGAAAACTAGAGTTATCATAATTCCAGATTTCAAGATATATTTCAAAGCTATAGTAATCAAAACAGTACAGTAATGGCACTAAAATATGCATGGAGATCAACGGAACAGATCACCCACAAATAAACCCATGATTCGATGGTCAATTAATCTTCAACAAAGGAGGCAAGAATATATAATTGAAAAAAGTCTCTTCAACAAATGGTGTTGGGAAAACTGAACAGCTACATGCAAAGGAATGAAACCGGGCCACTTTATTGTGCCATACAAAAAAAACCTGAAAATGGATTAGAGACCTAAAAGTGAGACCTGAAACAATAAAAATCCTAGGCGAGAGCCCAGGCAGTGACGTCTCTGACATCGGCTAAAGCACCATTGTTCGAGAAATGTTTGCGGAGTCAAGGGAAAAAGCAAAAATAAACTACTGGGACTACATCAGAATAAAAGGCTTCTACACAATGAAGGAAACAATCAACAAAACTAAAAGGTAACCTACCAAATGGGAAGAGATATTTGCAAATGACACGTCCAAAAATGGGTTAATATCCTATATGTATATATATGTATATATATGTGTGTGTGTGTGTGTGTGTGTGTATATATATATATATATATATATATATATATATATATATAACCCTTACACAGCTCAACATCAAAAAAAACCCACGAATAATCTGAATAAAAACGGGCAGAAGACACGAGCGGACATTTCTCCAAAGACGACATCCAGATGGCCGACAGACGCATGAAAAGATGCTCAACGTCACTCATCATCAGGGAAATGTAAATCAAACTACAATGACATGTCACCTCACACCGGTCAGAATGGCGAAAATCAAAAACACAAGAAGCGACAAGTGTTGGCGAGGATGTGGAGGGAAAGGAGCCCTCGTGCACTGCTGGTGGGAGAGCAAACTGAAGAAAACTGTGGAAAACAGCGTGGAGGTTCCTCAGCAAGTTAAAAATAGAACTACCCTACGATCCAGTAATTGTCCTATTAGGTATGTATCCAAAACACTACAAAGACACTAATGCAAAGGGATACGTGCACCTCTAGTTTATCGCAGCATTACTTAGACAAATTATGGAAGCGGCCCAAGTGTCCATCAATAGATGAATGGATAAAGAAGATGTGGTACACACACACACACACACACACACACACAAATATTATTCAGCCCCGGAAAGAATGAAGTCTTGATATTTGCAATAACATGGGTGCAGCTAGAGAGTATAATGCTAAGGGAAACAAGTCAGAGAAAGGCAAGTACCCTATGATTCCACTCCTAAGGGTGAGAGGGGAGATGGATGGGAGGACGGGGGGAAATAGGTGATGGAGGTTCAAGAGTCCACTTATCAGGTGAGCACTGAGTCATGTATACCATTGTTGAGTCACTATACTGTACGCCCAAAACTAATCTAAACACTGTATGTTAAGCATACCGGAATTAAGATTTAAAAACTAATTAAAAGCAAGCCAAGAGCTATGGATGCAATGGAAGACAACACAGGTTGTTTGTCTTCGTGGACCAGAGTGGCGGGGTCTGGGAGAAGGGTACGTGGCTAAGCGGAAAAGAAAGAGCTAGCCACACTAGCACGGTCAACACCCAGGGTACCGCGGCTTCGCTGCTAGATCATTCACAGACTCTGAAATGATCAGGCACTGAATATTAACAGAAAAATGAAGGAATCAGATAATTAGATGAAGACAGAGCTACTGGGGACCTAGGAGAGAAAATCTTCTCCTCCTCATTTTCCAGCGATGGCCATTTGAGACCCAGACAGGAGCCGGGACTTACCATTCACCCAAACCCAACATCCCCTCCCTCCATCATCTAACAGTTCTCTTTACGATCGAACCGTCGGCCAGGAAGGATGACCACCGCCCTCAAAGGGAAGTCCAAACTGTCCCTGAGGATCTTCTACCTGGCTATCCTCTGGGGTCAGCCCTACCTAGTTATCAAGGCCGGGGCGAGTTATAAAACCTAAACGGGAATAAAATCTCTCTTATACAGGAAGAGCACTCGAAACGCACACAGCTCCACTGTTCTCATGCAACAATACAAAAACCCCCAACAAGGGTCAACCAGGCCCTGCACAATCGATTCCATTCATGCTATATGGCATTTCCCAAGATTTGTGGCAGAAGGTATCCTATATTCACATTAAGACTATTCTATAAACGTCCTATGGTTATGTATATCATATTTTGCATTCAACTTCTAAAAGCATGGCTGTGTTTTCAAATAGATGGCACTAAAACAGGCTGTTTGAACAAGAAAAATGGTTAGAAAATGTATTGAGGTACAGGAGAACGGGTGGAAATTTCCAACAGCAAAAATGACCTCTCCCGTTGCTTTTTTTTTTTTTTCCTCCATCAAAAGAGTCTTTGAAGATTCCAATGAGGATTTTCTAGTCACAAGTGTCAAAGAGTACCTTGCAGACAGAGATCATTCGATGCAGGTACCAGTTTGCTTTTCCATACCTGTCTTTGTACATATTTTATGAGTACTAAGTGCTAGGGTGAAAATAGCACCGAACTGGGAAATCAGGAAGCCTGGCTGCTAGTCCCCTCTCTGACACCGACGAGCTGAGCTATCCCGGGAAAAATCGCTCACCCTCTACGAGCATCCGTTTGCCCAGCTGTAAAACGAGCAGAGGAAAACAGATCAGCATCCCCTCAGAGCCCTGCGCGTGTTGTGGACACAATTTCATCGGTCAAAAAGAATGCCAGGGCCATGTGACGGTTCACGCAGCATTGCGGTGAAACTTTGGTGATTTTGTTCCTGTTGGATGAGTGGCTGATGAGGGAGAAGGGGACTAGTCTCAGTAATTCTCCAACTAGAAATTGCAGTCCTTTTCATCCGAAGAAACGCTTTGCGACGTTGCTGCTGCTCGGTGTCCACGCAGACCAAAGTACGGTTAATGTAAGCCAGGCTGTGACCAGCAATGCCACAACAAGGGGCTGATATGCCCTTGGGTTTCCAGAATGACATATAGACTGCTGGACACAATCTCTATCACAAATGAACAAAGTGTATCTTGGGAATATCTGATTCGTCAGATTTCGATGAGCACGGGTGACGGGATCTAATGAGATTTCACTTGGTAAAGCCAAGAGGCGAAACCGGGATCTTGAGTTACCTCACCAAGAAAGGCATTCAACCGCCCAGCCTGAAATGGTCAGGACTTCGATACTATCATTAACAGAAACGTCAGTGCCGCAGATTGTCTATTTCGTGGGGCCTAGCACTCTTGACACAAAGAACATTTTCCAATCTAGACTCATTAACCCCATCGCTTTTGCTCTTTTCAGGGCCCTACGGTCAGTCAACTAGCCTGACAGGAGGTTCAAAGTCAATAAAGCTTTAATACGCACTGTATAAAAGGCAACAACTAAGGGGAAGCTAGATAAAAATATGGTTTGTATATCCCTGAAAACCTACAAACACATACCGTGGGAAATAAATAGATCTGGGACTTGACTTTAAACTCCCCAAAGTAGCACATGTGACACTGCATGACATAACTAATTCCTGTCTATGTCTTTGACCTCATTTCCCAAGACCCTCTCATAACACGTCCTACTACCCTCCAGTCATATGTTATATTAACAGTTCCCGGCGAGGCGCCTGGGTCTCAGGGGGTTGGGCATCGGACTCTGGATTTCAGCTCAGTTCGCGAACTTGGGGTTTGTGAGTTCGAACCCTGCATCGGGCTCTGCGCTGAGAAAAATCCCAAGAAGGCTCTGCACCTACCTACCTCACTTGTTCTCTCTCAAAGTAAATAACTTAAAAACAAACAGTTCCCAGTGTATGTTCCATGCTTTGACATAGGTCATTTCTTCTACCTGGACGTTCCTTTTCGCTCTGAATTTTTCACTTTAGCTTGAAGGGGAGCAGAATATACCATCCCAAAACATGTCTCTTTGACATAAGGATTATTTTGAGCTTTGTATTTATTTTCTTGTAGAGAGAGCTTTACATATTTGTTCACTCAAGCCGTTGTGATCTGTCATTGATTCTACAACCCATGTTCTCTTAACGAACTTTTGGGAAGACGCAAAATCTTCTTTCTCCTTTTTTAAATTATTTTTTAGGTCTTTATTTTTAAATTGTCTTCTCAAGTTTATTTATTGAGAGAGAGAGAGAGAGAGCAGGGGAGGGGCAGAGGGAGAGAGTGAGAATCCCAAGCAGGCTTTGCCCTGTCAGCACGGATCCGAAAGCGGAGATCGATCTCATGAACCATCAGATCATGACCTGGGCTGAAATCAAGAGTCAGACACTTAACCGACTGAGCCACCCAGGCGCCCCTCTCCTTTTTTTAATTTCTATTTTTTAATTGAACTCTCGTTGGCATACAATGCTGTATTAGTTTCACGTGCACAACACTGTGAGCTGGCAATTATATTCATTTTGAAATCCTTACCATGATAAGTGTAATACACTGTGCCACCATACAGAGTTCTTCCATTGCTCTTCACTATATTCCCTACGCTGTATTTTGTCCACGTGACTTATTTTTTTAATAAACGGAAGTGGGTACCCCTCAATCCCCTTGCCCATCCCTCACTTGCCCATCCCTCATTCTGGAGACCAGTTCATTCTCTAGATTTATGAATCTGTTCTTGTTTTTTTTTTTTTCCTTCGTGTAGTTTCGTAGGTTCTATATATAAATGAAATCACATAGCATTTGTCTTTTTCTGTCTATATTATTTCACTTAGTATAATATCACTTAGTATAATACCTTCTAGGTCCATCCACGGTGTTGCAGATAGCAAGATCTGATTCTTTTTTATGGCTGAGTTATATTCCACTGTGCGTGTGTGTGTGTGTGTGTGTGTACCACCATTTCCTTATCCATTTATCTGTTGACGGAAACTTAGGTTACTTTTCTAGACGATTGTAAATAATGCTGCGATGAAGATGATGCATAGGTCTTTCCAAATTTGTGTTTTAAGCTTATTCATCTTGAGAGAGAAAGAGAGTGAGAGAGAGTATGAGCGGGGGGGGGGGGGGGGATCGCCAGCAGGCTCTGCGCTGTCAGCACAGAGCCCAACAAGGGGCTCGATCCCAAGAACCACGAGATCATGACCTGAGCCGAAATCAAGAGTCGGATGCTTCACCGACTCAGCCACCCAGAAGCCCCCCAAATTTGTGTCTTCGTTTTCTTTGGGTAAACACCCAGAAGTGGAATTATTGGATCGCACGATATTGCGATTTTCAATTTTTTGAAGAACCACCATACTGTTTTCCATAGTGGTTGTACCAGTTTACACTCCCACCAACAGTGCATGGGCGTTCCCTTTTCTCCTCATCCTCCCTAGTACTTGTGATTTCCTGTCTTTTTGATGTTATCTATTCTCACCGGTGCAAGGTGGGATCTCATTGTAAAAACTACAGTTTGCGTTTCCTGAAGCTGGTTATGTTTAGGAAACAGCAGACAGAGGAAAAGCTCTGAAATCCCAGTAGATATAAGGAAAATCTCTATGTGTAAGGATGTCTCCTTCCCTGCGCTAAGAGGAGGAGAATGAGTAAATCTCTGGAAACTCCTACCAATGGAGAAGGCAGGGACTTCAATCGGCATAAAAACGAATCCTCGCTTAGGGTGCTTTGCCTGATACCCTCCCGTAACTGGCTACCCCCAGCCACAACATCTTATTTTTCTTTTCTGATGGAGATACTATTTAAGGTGATGTTTTGGGCCATTTGGGGGGGAGTTAAATCAGTTTTTCTGGGTATGTCATTCAACTTGTTTGTTCCTTGTTAATCTTTTATTATGGGGGGGGGGGATCATTCAAGAATCTTGAAGGGCAAAAGGAAAATTTTTCCTGCACTACAAACTCAAGTTTCATCTTCGGTCTTAAGCCTCCAATGACAATTTGTTAAGTGCCTTCCTATACATCTTCATAGAATCCAATGCCTACATGTGTCGATCAAAGCTCTCCTGTTACCGAATTAAGATTACTTATGCCATCAGCTCCTTGAGAGAGGATGTCACCTCTTACTTATTTGTATATTTCCAGTTAACTAATAAAGGGTAAGCACTTATTAATATATATGTTGGCTTATACAGCATAATGAGGATGATCCAGTCATTGGAAGCCATGGATATAAATTACCAAACATTTGCTTCACACGGTCCCACATTAAACTTCCCAGTGTGCTTTCTCCAGGTCTCAAGCTTCCCTTCCAGCAGCTCTGACATGCAGAAGCCACCAACCATCAGAGATGTTGTTTCTCGTCGTCGGTCACTTTCTGACACGAAACTCAACATAAATCATCCCGCTGCGTGCAGAATGAGCGCGATAACCGGGGGCGAAGGGGAAAGGAAGAAGACAAAACCAAGACCAGAATGGTCTAGAAAAGGGTCACGATGACTTTCATTCCTCCACGAGCTCTTTGTGAATTACATCCCACATTCGCCTTTTCTTCTGGGTATTTGAAATAATGTCAGACTAAGTCATAAATGTCAGAGGAGTTATTGCTGCAAATGGTCTTTTTTTTTTTTTTTTTTTTTTTAATTTTTTTTTTCAACGTTTTTTATTTATTTTTGGGACAGAGAGAGACAGAGCATGAAGGGGGGAGGGGCAGAGAGAGAGGGAGACACAGAATCGGAAACAGGCTCCAGGCTCCGAGCCATCAGCCCAGAGCCTGACGCGGGGCTCGAACTCACGGACCGCGAGATCGTGACCTGGCTGAAGTCGGACGCTTAACCGACTGCGCCACCCAGGCGCCCCTCTTTTTTTTTTTTTTTTAACGTTTGTTTATTTTTGAGAGACAGAGCAGGGAAGGGACAGAGAGAGGGAGACAGAGGATCCTAAGCAGGCTCTGCACTGACAGCAAAGAACCTGATGCAGGGCTCCAACTCACAAACCTTGAGATCATGACCTGAGCCACCTGGGTGCCCCACAAATGGTCCTTCTGAGCTACCTTCTCTCATCGAGCCTATGAGAAAGTTGCAAGTTCAATCTCCCTTTTTGAGCATGATTCTTCTTCCAACGTACTCTTTCTCTCTTTTCTCTCTCCTTCCCTCCTCCACTCCCCTCTCTCATAGTTACTCCTAGAGTTAATATTTTTCCACGTCCGTACATATTTTGTAACGTGGCTGCATTTAGAATTATTCAAGTCATTTTGTTACCATTTTAAAATCTTCACATGTATTGATTTCCGTTTTCAGTCCTTAATTCCATGAAATTAATAGGTAAATTCATATTTTTACACCTCGATTCAAAGATAGATGCTTTGGCTATGGTGTACGTTGTCATTATTTACTTGATATTTCATTTTTATTACTTTAAAGCACAACATTGCGAGTGAGCCAAAATCATCGATGGATGGATGAATACCCCGGGTCCCGTCATAGCCCTTGTGGGAATTAAAATGTACTGCTCTTACAAAGCAGTAAGAGCATGTGATATTTGCAAGGCTTTCCGAATTACAGAGCAATACAACGTACATTCTTGAACTGAGTGCTAGAAGAGGAATCAGGAGACTGTGACTCGGGTAAGTCACTTACCACAGTTCAACGTCAAAACAAGCCTCCCTCCCATGTCTGGCTGGGTTTGTGTGCCAGGCACAACTTTTAAAAAGAGCATTCATTTCACTTGATCATCATAGATCTGACTCACTGACTGACTTTACTTATTTATCTGTTGTTATTTAAGTAATCCCTACACCCAACGTGGGGCTCGAACTCACAAACTGTGAGGGCGTGACCTGAGCCAAAACCAAGAGTCAGAAGCTTAACCGACTGAGCCGCCCAGGCGCCCCCAGATTTGTCTTAATGACAGCAATGCGCTTTCCCTTTTAATTCACCTAATTGTGCCGCAACTGGGGTTTTTCAAATAAGAGATGAAAACAAGGATCCCAATCCTTTTGATGGAAATCATTCATCATTGTCAATTTTTTTTTTTTTTTAATTTATTTTTGGGACAGAGAGAGACAGAGCATGAACGGGGGAGGGGCAGAGAGAGAGGGAGACACGGAATCGGAAACAGGCTCCAGGCTCCGAGCCATCAGCCCAGAGCCTGACGCGGGGCTCGAACTCACGGACCGCGAGATCGTGACCTGGCTGAAGTCGGACGCTTAACCGACTGCGCCACCCAGGCGCCCCTCATCATTGTCAATTAATACAAGGACTTTTCAACATGTCTCTGGGCTTTGGTTGTATGAATTTTATTTCCTGGAGCTATATCAACCTGGGATGAACGCCACGCTACAAGTTAATTCACAGAACTAAAACCAGACAGAAGCAGGTACACCTAGGGGCGCCTGGGTGGCTCAGTCAGTTGAGCGTCCGACTTCGGCTCAGGTCACGATCTCGCGGTCCGTGAGTTCGAGCCCTGCGTCGGGCTCTGGGCTGACGGCTCGGAGCCTGGAGCCTGCTTCGGATTCTGTGTCTCCCCCTCTCTCTCTGCTCCTCCCCTGCCCTCACTCTGTCTGTCTCTCTCTCTCTCTCAAAAAGAAATAAACATTAAAGAAAAAAAAAGAAACAGGTACACCTGAACCTTCAATCTATATCACCATTATTTACGTTATACTGTACAAGCTCCTAAGCATAGGATTCCGTATAGTTTCTAATCTGCACTCTATCCTTCTGGCTTTAATTTCTGTACCTTCCTTCCATTCTACTACATTTCCCTGACCCTAACTTCTACGCATGTGCTCATGCCCCAACCCCATCCCACCTTCTACTCCCATTGTGTCTAGTGAATCCAAGGCCCAATGTAAGTATCAACTGTTCCATAAAACCTTATTCTACTGCCTTCGGCAGATCTGTTATTTTCTTGATGTGGTCTTAGCAGCTGGTTCGTATCTCTACTACGATACACAGAACCTCATACCACTTACGTGCCTGTTTCCCTCACCTGATGGTAAATGCCTCGAAGGCAAAGGACCGTGTCTCAAATGTTGATTCCCAAACACTAGAATCAGAGTTAATCGCATCCTCCTTTGTCCTGCCGTGGCTCTCTATTTTCACACATAGTCTACGCTATCAAAATCATTTCTTTACAAATCTGTCTCTAAGCGAGCTCATTTAGATCCAGGACTCTCCAGCAATTTGCACATGAACAGAAACAGAGCAAGGGTTTAGTAAATATTTGGCAAAATGAGGCAGATCGCAAACCTTACTGCCATTTACGCCATTTTCGAACGACTTGAGCTACCATCAAATAGGAAAGATGAATCATTCAGAATCGAAAAGCGATTACAGTGTGAACATTCTGATCAAACGTTGAAAGGATGGTCCCGGCGCCTGGGTGGCTCAGTCAGTGGGGCGTCCGACTTCGGTTCACGTCATGATCTCATGGTACGTGGGTTCAAGCCCACAGCAGGCTTCCTGCTGTCAGCACAGAGCCCACTTTGGATCCCCGTCCCCTTCTCTCTACTCCTCCCTCCCTCACGTGCTCTTAAAAATAAATAAACATTAAAAAAAAAAGGATGGTCCAATCACAAACATAAATATAGTCCTACTATTATCCATACAAGAAAAAAAAACATAGGAAATCAACATAATTCAACAGGTATTTATTGAGCACCTACTATGAGCCGGGACCCTTAAGTAGCTGGTGCTACAACAGAGGACAAGACAAATTCCCTTCATTCACGTAACTTACATTTTAGAGAGAAAAACAACAACAATAAATATACTTTTTTTAACTTTGTTTGAGAGAGGAGGAGCGCGAGAGATGGGGAGGGGCAGAAGAGAGAATACCGAGCACGCTCCACACTGTCAGCGCAGATCCCAACGTGGGGCTTGATCCCACGAACTGAGAGATCACGACCCGAGCTGAAATCCAGACTTGCGTGCTTAACCGACTGCACCACCCAGGTGCCCCACAAATTTTTGAAAACACAGAGTCTGCCAAGAGGTACTTAGGTACCACGGAAAATAATAAAGCAGAATAGAATTCTGATAATTTCAATAATTCAAGGAAAAAATATATTTGCTTTGGTTATGTGACAGTTAGGAGCCTAAGTGTTTCTTTAGGGCTACTGTGTAGGTTTTGGATTCTGCAGGTTATTCAGCACCTGTGGAAATACAAATTGATTTCCTTAGCATTATCAATGGGTGATACAATCTACAGAATCATTAATGCTAATGTCAATATTATCAACCCCTGGGGGGGTGGCGGGGAGGGGGCGGGAGGGTAGGGAAGGAAAGAACAATGAGAAAGAAAAAGTGGAAGGAAACAAAATGAAAAAAGGGGGATTTAGTGCTCTAAATCTGCATTTATCCAAACACGAATATTGCCCTTGAATTCCCCATCATGGGGTTACTACAAAGACAAATCACCCTTACTATAAAATCCCCTGGGGGTGCCTTGGTGGCTCAGTTGGTTAAGGGTCCAACTTCCGTTACATCCCAGATGGATCTATCTTATGCTGGCTTCTACAGAAGAGATAAATACTGGGGCGCGATTTCAAGAGTATCATTCTTCTTTATGTACGTTTCTTATCACAAACCATCTCCCTTCAGGCAGGAGAAATTATGTTTCGCTGAAACTCTCCCTTCTTCAGAAGTAATGCAGATCTGCTTTAAAGCTGATGACAAAGGGCTCGCCACTGTTTTTCTGTGGTATTTCTGGAAAACGACACAGTGCTGTTTTCTCTTTTCATAAAGAAACGAGGCACTGTTATGGGCTTAGCCACAGTCTTCCAATCTTTAAAAAGACATCAGCAGACTAAATCATTCAGCAAAGAATTTGTGTATGTGTGTGGAGTAGGCCGTAGTCAAATTATCATGCTGATTCTTCCTACATATCCCGATATTAAAACCAGATTTTCACAGCTTACGGGAAAAAAGGCGTTCAAAGCATAAAAATATTAGACAATCTGGTTACCTGAAGATATTTTTCTTTTAAAATCACTGTGTGTTTTCAAGTAACAGGGTAATAATAATTCTTTTAATTTCATAAAAATATGTGCGATAACATTTTTGCCACGTATTTACTCATGTTCTCGCCAAGTGCTCTTTATCCAAAATGAAAAACAGGGTCCTACTTCTAAGTCCGTTCTCTTTAAAATGGAAAAACGGGATGACCTCTATTACCCTCTTTAGAATTCATATTCTCATTTGCACTTTACTGACTTGGGGCTAAGCCCTCAGGAATGGAATCAGCGTGAAATTGTTAATAAGTATTTTTTAATTATTCATTTGTTCAATCATTTCCTCTATCTTCCTTGTATTCACATAGAAACAAATTTAACGTGAGGGTTAAACATTCTCTTCAGAAAAGAAGACACTAATCAGGAGAATAAAAGAAAATTTAAAACATGTAATTATGCCACCCCAACATGATGTATGTATATTACACAGTCTACGTAACCACCCTCATATTATGAGAAATTTAAGTTGTCCTATAATAGTCAACCCGGCTCTGGTGATCCTTGCATGTAAATTGTAGCAATCATTCATTTCCCAAAGAAAAAGTGCTAGAGGCGAAGGTCAAGAGGCATGAAAATATTTAAGACTTTAAAACGCACTGTCAAAATGAATTCTGTGCACATCGCCTTATCTATCCTCGACTGCCATTAAAAATAAGGACAGTGTAAATACTAATGTAGCTACCCAGTTCCTCTGCTGTCTCACCAATAGGTGGGATTATCCTTCTTCTTGAGGTCTGTTAATTTGACAGGCAAAAACACCATCGATCTCTTAAAGAGAAGAGTCTTTATAAATTCCCAATCAACAAACACTGGTTATATCCACTTTGTGTCAGGTGTTGTGTTCAACTCGGAAGGTCACAAAACCAAATGAAGACACCAACATAGCCTCCAGAGAACCTTAAATCTAGCGGAGGATTCAGACGTGTCCACAAATGGTAAAGACAAGAGACACGCGAGTGTAAGATCAGGGACAGAAATAAAAATATACAGCAGACCTGCACCCAGGACGTGGTTTTCCTGAGCCCATTTCAGCACACAAAGGCATTTCTATTTTTCATAACGTGACGGATCCCATATACACAGCCACGTATTTAAATGAGAGAGAACGGAAAGAGCACACAGACCCGAGAAGAGAGCGAATAAACTCTGTGAAGTTAGCTAGGCCGGTAAAGGATTAGCAGGGCTGGCGAGACTACGAAATGCACCTGCGTTCCTTACAGAAAAAACGAATAAACTCCAAGCTGCATGCTTACGCCGACCCTACAGAGGAGAGGGGAAGCGACAAGAGTGTCTAGGAGAAGGCTTCGTGCTTGGTCGACCCTGGTCTATACCTGGTCACCAGTCACCACCTCAGCACACAGAGAAGGGAAGGTATTCGGGACCAGCCATGAAAGTGTTTGTCAAGTTGACTATACTCTTTCTGCCGCCCTTAGGGAGGAGTAAGACCACCAGAATTGACTGAAGACACCAGGGTTACACAGATCAAGAATATTAACTTTTAAAAAAGAATATTAAATTCAGAGAGGTTAAGCTACCAAGGTCTTCCCACGTACGAGGGACAGAAACTCTCTGAGGTCCGTTTTGACCGGCTCTAACACTTCGTAGTTTCAGGAAGCAGCCTGGACATGATCTCTAACACGGACAGCACAGATCTTAAAATTGCCTTAATTATTTGTCATAAATAAAATAAGCACATTATATTTTATTTTTCCTTTGAAGTGGGGATTTTTGGTAACACCTTAATGCAAATCAGGTCACATTTTGTTTTCATTTTTTTTTCCTTAAGTTTTATTTTTCGTATCTGTGAGACAGACAGAGACAGGGCACGAGCAGGGGAGGGGCAGAGAGAATGGAGACAGAATCTGAAGCAGGCTCCAGGCTCCGAGCCGTCGGCACGGAGCCCGACGCGGGGCTCGAACTCACGAGCCGCGAGATCGTGACCGGAGCCGACGTCGGACGCCCAACCGACTGAGCCACCCAGGCGCCCCAAATCAGGTAACGTTTTAATGTGAAATACAGAAATGTTTATTCCCGGTTCACCGAGGATGCTGGCATAGGCTGTCGATAGACACACACGTGGTGAAATGGAGAACAGAAGCAATGGTTAACAACATCCTAATGGAAATCTTTTTGTGCCTTAATTTTTGAAGACTTCACATAAACCCGCGTTAGGGCCTGAAGAACCCAGACATTAATGGAAATTAACGGATCTCGCTGTCCACATCTGCATTGAAAACAGTACCTATGTTCTCTATCTCTGCCCCAAACGCTTTCAAAAAACAAACGAGGGCATCTTTACAGCCATTTTTTGGCTTTGCTTATAGCGAGCTCTTTTTGGTCCGCTTCCTTTTAAGAAATTCGTCAGTGATTCATTTTATTTACAGTGAAATCCTCTTACATAAGATTTTTTTTTTTTTTTCTCCCTCCTCCAGCTGAACTGCACTGTGAGTGAAAAGTCATTAGACCCAGATTTTCCATTTGTATTCCGGGAGGCAGGAAAACCCTCAGGACTCTCCCATTTTCGTTTCTACAAAGGGAGTGTTTAGGGCCATCAGAAGCGTATGCGGGCCCCACTCTTGCAGCTCCCAGCTTCTAGCACTTGGAAAGCTTTTCGGGCCTCCTGCTGCTTTCTGAGCCTTACATTTGCATTTTAAAAATTCAGATGGAAGTAACCACTCCCTTGGCTATTATATCCTGTGAATCAGAGCCAACCTGTGTAAATGGTAAGGGTGTTTGAAAATGCAAGAATTCAATTGACCTGACAACATGGGCAAATGTCACGGGTTACCCCATTGACTAGGATAATGGGAGCTTGGTGGTGTCTACAGGAAGGAGTAGATCCTATATAAAACAATACAGTCTATAGTATTGTTACTGAAGGTTTGGTTTGGTTTTGTTTTTCGAAAATGGCGTTGGATGAGAAGAAGGGAAGGAAATTAAGAAGTTAGGGTCACAGATACAAAGACGATGTCGGCCTTGCACGCCGCTATGACGTCGCGCTCCGTGAACACAAGTGGCGTTGGCAACGTTAAATGAATGAAAGATCTCAAGGAAGAAAAGCTACTAAGTAACATGCAAAAAAATTTAAAAAAAAAATATTTTTTCTAATGTTTCTTTATTTTTGAGAGAGACAGAGACCGAATGCGAGTGGGTTAGGGGCAGAGAGAGAGGGAGACACAGAATCCGAAGCAGGCTCCGGGCTCCGAGCTGTCAGCCCGGAGCCCGACGCGGGGCTCGAACTCACGGACCGCGAGATCATGACCTGAGCCGAAGTCGGACGCTCAACCGACTGAGCCACCCAGGCGTCCCAGTAAAACGAAAATTTTTAAAAGTGTCTGCCAGAGGCACCCTATTTATTCTTGAATACATTTATTTGTTGATGGGGGGGGGCATATATACCAAAAAGCAGTACTAAACAACACAGACGAAATGAATTGATCCTTTAGATAAAATACACATAACAATGAATCAATGGACCCGGAGCCTGGGTGGCTCAGCTGGGTAAGGGACTTACTCTCGATTTCAGCTCAGGTCACAGGTCCCAGCCCCCCACGGGGCTTTGCTGTGCCGGCATGAATTCTGAATTCTGAATTTTCTCTCTGCCCCTTCCTCTACCCGTCCTCACGCTTCCACTTTCTCTCTCTCTCTCTCAATACATACACAAACATGAAAAAAAATAAAACACTCAATCAATGGAGAAAAAGAGGCGATCGGACCAGAACGAACAGCAAAAGGAAATCCCAGATACCTAGAGGCAGAAAAGAAAGTACCCGTGGCTTTCAAAGCAGGACAAAGGAAAGTACCTACTCCCAATACAGGCAGTGCCTTCCAGGAGAGGAGACAGGACAAAGACAGAGTGAATAGAAAGGAGGGTAGAAACACCACCCACCTCAACGCACGCCCAGTCCGATGCAGCCTTGTAGTAAGACTAGGAATCCGGCAAGTGAAAAAGAAACTTGCTCTATGACACCAGACCCGACGGCACTACCATGTAAGCAAGAAGCTACACAGTAAATACAAAAAATAATTGGGCAGAGGAAGCATTGAACAAGAAGCCATGAGATCTGTCACGGCTTCTCGTAGAACATCGACAGACCTCGAGTGCATCATGCCAGATGCAGTGACACAGAAAAAACTATGTATCATAGAATATCACTTCTACGTGGGATCTAAAAACAAAGCAAACAAACAAAAAGCCCCACTCATGGCCAACAGGTCGGTGCTTGAGGATGAGTGAAAGGGGGCAAAAGGTACAAATTTCCAGTGTGAAATAAGTCACAGGGACGTAGTGTTCATCATGGCGACCGTAGTTCTGTAGTTAATACTTCGGCATTGCATATTTGGAAGTGACTAAGGGAGTAAATCGTGTAATCTTAAGGTTCTCGTAACAGGAAAAATGGTTTTTTTCCTCAAGTATTAACTACACGCAAGATATTGTTGGAAAATGTGGTACGGAACATACGGACGAATGCAAACAGTAAGCGTCCTTCTGATGGGGGAGCGGGGGGCAAGCCGAGGGCAAAATACAGGCTGGCACATGTGTGCATGCCCCCCCCCCCCCCCACACACACACGCCAGGTGGAATATGTGATATTCCGCGGACACTCCTGGCTACCCAAGAACAAAGGAAAGGGGTTGAAGTGCTTGCCATGGTACGCAAGCAAAGAAACGAAGGCACATGAAAAATTAAATTCCCTTACTGCATCTATACAGCCTACTGACAAGTCCTTGAGACCTCCCTCTAGGATCTCCACTGCCTCAAGGATGACACTTCGCTGGGGGCAAAAGAGAACCTTAGCTTAACATTAACCCAACCTCGAGGATCCTGTAAGCCTATTTCCTTTATCTCAACTCCCCCAAGATATATGGGGGCAATGGTACTCCAAGCTTGGTCCCCCCCGCCCCCATATACATCTGAAGGGTTTCATGACTGAGGTTTTATGAAACAGTAATAAATGGGGTTTCCCTAGCAACAGCTAACGTCTCAAGGTCCTGGACCCCTGGCTTCCAAAATACCTTAGAGACTTACTCTATCCCTGACCCCCTCCCAACCCGAGGGTATGTAATGAGTTACCCCTCACAACCCCAGTGCAGCTCTTTCTGCCCACGGGTCCTGTCCCCGTGCTTTAATAAAATCATTTTTTTTTTCCTTTTTGGCGCCAAAGGCAGCTTCAAGAATTCTTTCTTGGCTGCCAAGCTCCAGACCCTACAAACCCCCTATCACCCCAAAACGTCATCACTTCACTCTATTGGGAATGACTGTTGTTCTCTCTGGCAATCTTAGAGGAAATGAACTCACTCTCTCAGCTTAAGTATGACACTGCCTGGGTAGATGCCCCTTGTTGGGTTGAAGAGGTTCCCAGCTATCCCTGGTTTGCTGGGATTTTTTGTAAGCAATGGGCATCAGATTCTATCCAATGCTTTATATGTACGCATCGATGTGATCGTAGGGTTTTTCTTTTTTAATCGGTTAATGTGGTGAACTACATTGACTGATTCCTCAGTACTAAACTAACTTTGCATTCTTGGGATAAACCCCACCTGTTCATGATGTATTAATCATTTTCACACAGTGAGACTATCATTTGCTAACATTTCGTGTAGAAAGTTTACCCCCGTGTATAGGAGAGAGAGAGGACTTCAGTTTTCTCGTAATGTGTTACCTCTACCTTTTTATTATCATGACAATGTTGGACTCATGGAACAATTTGGAAATTATTCCCTCTCCATCAATGATCTAGAAGGGTTTTTATATACTTGATGTTATTTCTTCTTCAAATATCTGGCAAAATTCCACGGTGACGCCATTTGGATCTGCTAAGGTTTGTAAATGCAAATTCGATTGTTAAAAGAATTTCCCTCCAATTACTTCTTTAGCATTACACCACAAATTTTTTTTTTTAAGACATTATTAAAGAATCCATTTTTCAGATTTTAGATCAGATTTATTACTAGCTACTGTTATTATTTGAAATCCTGTTGTTTAAATACAGTATTGATGAGTTTTTCGATTTTGCCAGAATTGACTTAGAAGATATATAAGGGAAAGTTCCAGTAACATTCTTTGTGTGTGTGTGTGTGTGTGTGTTTATTTTTTTATCTTTTTTAATATGAAATTTATTGTCAAATTGGTTTCCATACAACACCCAGTGCTCATCCCAACAGGTGCCTTCCTCAATGCCCATCGCCCACCCTTCCCTCCCTCCTACCCCCCCATCAACCCTCAGTTTGTTCTCAGTTTTTAACAGTCTCTTATGCTTTGGCTCTCTCCCACTCTAACCTCTTTTTTTTTTTTTTTTTTCCTTCCCCTCCCCCATGGGTTTCTGTTACGTTTCTCAGGATCCACATAAGAGTGAAACCATATGGTATCTGTCTTTCTCTGTATGGCTTATTTCACTTAGCATCACACTCTCCAGTTCCATCCACGTTGCTACAAAGGGCCATATTTCGTTCTTTCTCATTGCCACGTAGTATTCCATTGTGTATATAAACCACAATTTCTTTATCCATTCATCAGTTGATGGACATTTAGGCTCTTTCCACAATTTGGCTATTGTTGAGAGTGCTGCTATAAACATTGGGGTACAAGTGCCCCTATGCATCGGTACTCCTGTATCCCTTGGGTAAATTCCTAGCAGTGCTATTGCTGGGTCATAGGGTAGGTCTATTTTTAATTTTTTGAGGAACCTCCACACTGTTTTCCAGAGCGGCCGCACCAATTTGCATTCCCACCAACAGTGCAAGAGGGTTCCCGTTTCTCCACATCCTCGCCAGCATCTATAGTCTCCTGATTTGTTCATTTTAGCCACTCTGACTGGCGTGAGACCACAAATGTTTTAAAATTTTTCATCCAGTTCAAAATACTTTCTAATTTCCTTTTTAATTTCTTCCTTCATCCATGGATTATTTGGAAGTGTGTTAGTTTCCAAATATTCATGAATATTCCAGAGATCTTTCTGTTATTGATTTCTACTGTTACTGCATTCTGTTGTGGTCCATAAATATACTTTGAATGACATGAATTCTTTTAAATTAGTTGAAACTACTTTTATAGCCGGGAGTGTGGTCCCTCTTGGTAAATGTTCTTTGGGCACTTGAAAAAAGGGACACCTGGGTGGGTCAGTTGGTTAAGCATCCAGCTTCGGCTCTGCTCATGATCTCACGGTTCATGGGTTCGAGCCCCACGTCGGGCTCTGTGCTGCCAGCTCGGAGCCTGAAGCCTGCTTCGGATTCCGTGTCTGCCTCCCGTTCCGTCCCTCCCCCACTCGCACTCATTCTCTCTCTCTCTCAAAAATAAATAAACATTAAAAAAACAACTAAAAAAGGATGTGATTTCTGTTGTTACCGGTGGCATATTCTGTAAATGTCAACTAGGTCGAGTTAGTTGACAGTGTGCCATTTCTCTATTGTTTTTCCATTTACTTCTTTTTATTTTCTTATATTTTTTAAATGTTTATTTATTTCTGAGACAGAGAGACAGAGCATGAGTGGGGGAGGGGCAGAGAGAGGGAGGGAGACACAGAATCCGAAGCAGGCTCCAGGCTCTGAGCTGTCAGCACAGAGCCCGACACGGGGCTCGAACTCATGATTCACAAGATCATGACCTGAGCAGAAGTCAGATGCTTAACCGACTGAGCCACCCGTGTGCCCCGTTTACTTCTTTTCATAATTGGTGAGGGATACTGATAATTGCGGACTTTTCTATTTCTATTTGCAGTCCCATCAGCTTTGACTCGCTTCCTTTGAAGCCCTATTATTAGGTACATAAACATTTAGGATTTTTATGGTCTCTCCACGAATTGACCCACCGTTGTTACAAAATAAGCTTCCGTATTCCTCGTACTATTCTTTGCTCTGAAATCTACTTTGTGGATTACTGTATTTACTCAGCTAGGGATTAGCGTGCTATATGCAAGGTAATTCTGTTAGCAACCGAATTGCATTTTATGCATCTTTAATCATAACCTATTTATGTCTTTATATTTAAAGTGCGCTTCACGGGGGCACCTGGGTGGCTCAGCTGGTTATGCGTCTGACTCCTGTTTCGGCTCAGGTCATGATCCCAGGGTTGTGTGACTGAGCCCCACAAGGGGCTCCGGGCTGAACATGCAGCCTGCTAAAGATTTCCTCTCTCTCTCCCCCTGTCCCTCTCCCTTGCTCATGCATGCACGCGTGCTCACTCTAAGACTAAATACATCAATAGTCTGTTCCTTATATGCAGAAAATGGTTGCATTTTTTTAACCTTGTGTTTTTTCATCCAATCTGACAATATCCATATTTTAATTGGAGCAACCAATTAAATGCACTCAAATATGTGCATTTAATGTGATGATGTGATAGCATCAGGTTTGAGTCTATTATCTATTTGTTCACTATTTGTCTGTCTGTTCTTTGTCCTTTTTCCTGTATTTTTGGCTTCTTCTGGATTCACTGAATAATTTTGAATGATTCCATTTTATTACCTTTTTTTTTTCTTTTGCCTCAGTGGATCTCTCTCTCTCTCTCTTTTTTTTAACGTTTATTTATTTTCGAGAGACAGAGTACAAGCAGGGGAGAGACAGAGAGAGACACGCAGAATCCGAAGCAGGCTCTAGGCTCCAGGCTCTGAGCTGTCAGCACGGAGCCCGACGCGGGACTCGAACCCAGGAACCATGAGATCATGACCTGAGCCAAAATCAAGAGTGGGACACTTAACCAACTGAGCCACTCAGGTGCCCCGCACCTTCCTTTTTGAAAGATATTTTTACTGAATATAGAAATATAGGTTGTTGCCCACCCTTCCCCCACGTTTTTGGGTAATTGAAAGATGTTTCTCTGCCATCTTCTTGGTTTAATGGTTTCTGATGAAAAATCTGCTGCCCTCCGTAATCTCTGCTCTTCTGTACATAATGTGACTTCTTCCCTCTGCCTTCCGATTCTTTTCTCTTTTTAAGTAATCTCTACACCCAATGTGGGGCTCGTCCTCGCAACCCCAAGATCAAGTGTCGCGTGCTCTTGCGACTGAGCCGGCCAGGCACCCTTCCAATTATTTTAACAAAGATTTAAGCAGTTTGACTCCGGTGTGTGTTGGGGTAGTTCAAGTTACTCATGCTGGGGATTCACGGAGTCTCTTGGATCTGGGGGCTTCAAGTGTTCATCAAACTTGAAACATTTTTAGCCATTATTTCTTCAGGGTCTCCGTCTCTCTGCCCATTCTCAGGCCCTCTAAGTAGGTGTTTATTGGACTTCTTGAAGTCATCTTAACATTGATGCTGTTCTTTATTTTGTTCTGTATTCTTCTGTGTTTCATTGTGGATTAACTGGTATTGCTCTATCTTCAACTTCCCAAATATTTCCTTCTGGCAAGGTCTAGTCTGCCATTAATCCCACCCAGTGTATTTTAAATTGCTGATATGGTAGTTTTCATCTCAAAAAGTTCAATGCTGCTCCACGTTTTCATCTTTCATGACTCTAAGTTTTTGAACACAAGAAATATATTTATAAGAACTGTTTCAACTTCCCGTCTGCTGATTCGAATATCTGTGCTAGTTCTGGTCCAGTTTTGACGGATTTTATCACGTTAAATTGAACTTTCCCATTTCCTTATATGACTGGTAAATCCTGCTCGGATGTCAGGCACTGTGATTTTTTTTCCTTTTTGAGGGCCTGATATTTTTATCGTTGTATAAATTTTCTTGAGCACTATTCCGGGAGGCAGCTAAGTTATTTGAAAATAGTTTGATCCTTTTGGGTCTTGATGTTAACATCTGTTAGGCGGAATCGAGCAGTTTTCAGCCTCTGGATTATTCTTTCCGCGACTCAGTCGAAATGCTCATGTTTATGCTACCCAGTACCTTAGAAATCTGGAGGTTTTCCTGCCTCGCTGATCCAAACAGGCATTATTCCCAACATTGGGTGAGTGCCAAGCCCTGTTAACTTTAGGTCGGTTAGTGGTTTCCTTTCACCAGCCTTGGGTTGTCTCTTCATCCCCAAGTGGCGTTCTGAATTAATCTGAATGCTCAAAGGAGACTATCTACACATCTCTAGAGTTCTCTCTATATGCAACTCTTTTCCTCCCCCATGACGGTGCCCTGCGAATCCGAGCTCCCTTCTTCTCCCGGGACTCTCATCTCCAGCTGAACGCAGTGAGCCCAGAGTTCACCGGGCACTGCCTGGCTCGTGCCCCCTGGTCATGTGACTTGGAAGGGGTCGCCAAGGAGGAATCTAGGGCCGTCAGAAGGGTTGCTGAAGTTGTCCTCGGGCTCACCGACTCTGTGTCCTAATGTCTAGTGTCTTCAAAACCATCCTCGCACTTACTGTGCCCATGGTGGATTTCAGGCGGGAGGGGGGGGCAATCCGGTGCCTGTTCGTCAGTCTTGTCCAGAACCGTTAAGTGTTTGGTCCCATGTGGAAATGTTAGGAACACACTATTCCGGGGTAAAGGGTACTCACTAAGAAGAGCTACAATTACTCAGTCATCGTTTAAGACCCGGCGCTCTCATTCAACCCACACTGGGCACCAGAACGAGCCTGCAAATACAATAGAAGGAGGTAGCCCTCACTGCTTGATATGGTGGTAATTTATAGGTGCTAACCACATCTCACTGCCTCTGGGCTTCTGTATGTAAGTCATTTAGGCATGCTATTATTCACTTCTTTGGAAGGTCCTTTCTGTCCTGGGCCTAAAACAGACCTCGTCTAGATGGAGAGGTCTGATCAATGATAACCATCACACCCTGCAAGTATACAGGTTAATGTATTTATACAGATAAAACTGCATTAATTTTTTAAATGTTGGTTTATTTTTGAGAGTCAGAGACAGAGTGCAAGCAGGGGAGGGGCAGAGAGAGAGAGGGAGCCACGGAATCGGAAGCAGGCTCCAGGCTCAGAGCTGTCAGCACAGAGCCCGACGCGGGGCTCGAACCCACGAACCGTGACATCACGAACCTGAGCCGAAGTCGGACGCTTAACCGACCGAGCCACCCACGCGCCCCGAGTGTGTATATTTTTAAAAGTGCCCATACTCATTCAATCTTACCTGATCCTTGATGTGACTGCAAGGCCCTGAAGATTAGGCATCATCAGACCCAGTCACAGAAAGGTCACGTGATCTGCTTCATGACATCATTAGCTAGAACAATGGATGGCACTCAGGTCCTTCAGAGTCTTGTCCAGGATTGTGTCCCCAGATCCTACAGTTAACTCCTGACCTCTAAAACCAGGATGGGTCTATCTTGGCTGCGTGAGGAAGGCCTCGGCCTATTAAACACGAAAGAGGACAAAGGAGACATGGGGAGGGCCACTCTGGCAGAGATCCCTTAGAAGGGTAGGGGAGCCCCCTCCGCTCATAATAGATTTTAACATAACGCCGCATTTCAGGCCCCAGCTGGATGGGAGACCTTGCTTTTCCCCTCCCTCTTGGCCATTGTGCATTATTCATGCGAAGTGACCTCACTCACATGTCACAGGCAGATTGTGATGAGCGGCCCCTTGGGCACGAGCACACAGAACGCCCGATTTCCTGTTGCTCTAACTTGGTCCACTTCCGCTGCTTTCTACGCTGCTGCTGGGGCTGTCGCTCCGCCCGTGGTAACAAGCTAAAACAGGTGCTCAGTCACCCGCAGTCATCCCTCATTTTGAGCAAAGCCCCTGTGTGCACGGCATGTCTTCTGCTTTCACAAGGAATCCTATTTAACTCCCTGAACCCGAACGTCCCCTTCCTCATCTCCCTGTCCCCAAGGCTCTGCCAGCTGTCCCACCGAGGATCTGGACAAGGCCCCAGGCTGACCACCTGACTGCTTTCTGCCCCGCCCCTATCTGGCTGACCCGAGACTTGTGCTTCTGGAAACAGAACCAATACGAAGGCGGACGGGAGGACTTCCGAACCTACCCTTGACTTAATTTTTTTTTTCATCCTTCCTGCCCTGCCTGCCTACTTCTTTCACTTAAAAGAGATTATGCAATAAAAAGACTTAAATGTCTTTGTGGCATCCTGAAAGTGTCCGGCTGCCAGCAAAATCTACGTTAAAAAAAAAAAAAAACTTCTTAAGAGGAAGTAGGAAATGATTGACAAAACCAGCTTCTTAAATGGGATATCACGAAAGAAAAACCACATGGGGGGGGGGGGGGGAGGGTTGTCTTAAGAAGCATTTAATGTTAATAAACTACCCAAGATGCTGAAGAAAGGGACTTCACAGAGCTCTATGCGGGTTATGGTTCTTTGAAAAATGATTTTTAATTTTTTTTTACATGTTTATTTATTATTGAGAGACAGAGAGAGACAGAGTATGAACAAGGGAGGGGCAGAGAGGGGAGGAGACACAGAATCTGAAACAGGCTCCAGGCTCTGAGCTGTCAGCACAGAGCCTGACGCGGGGCTCGAACTCACAAACCGCAAGATCATGACCTGTGCCGAAGTCGGACGCTTAACCGACTAAGCCACCCAGGTGCCCCTGAAAAATGATTTTTGAGGGAGTTTACAGGTGTTTGAAGACTGAAAACATGTACAAATGACTCATCTACAGATTATTTGTACACCTGCCCTGACCTCAAAAAAAAAAAACAAGCCAGAAAGTCAGACAGTATAATTTGCGTTATGCAACGACGAGACAAAAAAGAATTTCTTTCTCTTTTAATTTTTTGAGAGAGCACACAAAGGGGGAGGGGCAGAGGGAGAAGGAGACAATCTTAAGCAGGCTCCACCCTCGGTGCAGACCCCACGCGGGGCTCGATCTCATGACCCTGGGATCACGACCTGATCCAAAATCAAGAGTTGGACACTTAACCAGCCAAGCCACCGAGGCGCCTTGAAAAAGGTTTTTGGTTGTTTTTTTTGTTTTTTTTTTTTAATAATTACGTGCTATTACAGCTATTACCCAACACATTCTTTTCTCAGGTTTCTAAAACGTGGCCACCAAACACTGGGTTACCGCTTTAAGGCTTCCCAGACCACCTCTCCCACCCATCCGTCGCCTCGATTTCCACAGTCAGCCATCATGTGTTTGGCTCTCCCGTCTCCTCTGGACAGACATTCAGAGAGAGAGATAACAGGACTTTTCAAAAGTAGGAATGTATTAGAATCACCTGTAGAAGTTGTTAAGCAATAAGACAGCAGGGCCCCGACCTGGGCTCTACAGACTCCAACTTTCTGGGAATGGAGAGCAGCTATGTTTATCGAACAGCAATACAGGACTATGAAGGGCATCCCCATCAAGTTTTAGATGAAGAGAGAGTTGAAGAAATTCGGTCACTAAACTCGTAGACGTCTCCTACTGCAGCTGGAAAAGAAAAATGACATTAAGCTTCGGGACTCACAAACAACACAGACTTATCATGTTCTAGTTCCGCAGGTCAGGAGTCTGAAATAGGTCTCGCTGGTCTAAAGTCAAGATGCGGGGGCGCCTGGGTGGCTCAGTCAGTTAAGGGTCCGGTCTCGGCTCAGGTCATGATCTCGCGGTTCGTGAGTTCGAGCCCCATGTCGGGCTCTCTGCTGTCAGCACAGGGCTGGCTTCGGATCTTCTGTCCCCCTCTCTGTCTATCCCTACCTCCGCTCTCTCGCGCTCTCTTACTCTCAAAAAATAAAAATAGACACGGAATAAACAAACAAATAAAATCAAGTTGTGGACAAGGCTGCATTGCTTCCTGGAGGTTCTATGGGAGAATGACTTTCCTGGCCCTTGCCGGCTGATATAGGCTGCCTGCCTTCCTTTGCCTGTGGCCGACTTCCATGTCCAGAGCTGGAAAGGGTTGCTCAAGTGTTTCCCATGACGCCCTCTCTCACTCTGTTTCTTCTGCTTCCCTCTTCCCCGTTCAAGGTGGAGTCTACGTCGGCAATCGAAAATAATCTCTTCAAGGCCATCCAATCAACAACCTTAATTCCCTCTGCAGCCTTACACAGCTGCCCCTTGCTACATAAAATAACATATTGACAAGTGCCGAACAGGGGACACAGACAGCTTCAGGGCACCATTATTCTCCTGACCAGAGTTTATCTATTTTCAACCACTTCGCGTGGCAGAGGAGGCAGAGACATAAATACGTGGAAAGACATCTCCAGTCAATGGTATTAACGGCCTCACAGTTGCTCGTGCGTTTAGATCACCCCTGAAACCAATAACCAAATCCAGAAAAATCCTCTCAGCCTCCATCTAGACCTCCACCCGATGTTGCACAGATACATGCAGATTTTTGAGATACGCTGCCCTTTCCGACAGCCAATAGAAGGCAATTAGAATGTCACATGGGACCTAAGTCTAGCCCTTCCCGCGGTCCTGGCGGCATTTGAAACGCACCTCCTGTGCCCCACACTTAAGGATGCATCCTTTCAGGACTGCCACGCAATCTGAGGATATAGGGTCCCATCGGATGTTCTGCCCATTATCCCCAAACCGGTGACCGGCCCCTGCCCCACGCCTCCCTCTGGCAAAGGCCGTCAATATTCCACAGGGAGCTGCCAACGCTTGCTGCTGGCCCTCCATCAGACTCTTAGCATGATCCCGAGCTGGCAACGTTGACATTCCATCTGGATCCCTGATTTCTCTTTTCTGTGGTCACCACTCTTTCCCACTCCTTTCATCCTGCCATTTCTCCAGGCCAGAACAGTGCCTGTCCAAACTTGGTGCCCATTTAATGCCCATTTAATGAAGGAGTGAATCCATGAAGGGATGGATGAATCGGCTATAAAAGCAGCCACCTCACTGTCTCTCCCTTCAAACACACCCTTTATACATCTGCGGGAGAGATCTGCTGAAACCAAGGATCTAATGGAGTCTTCCCAGATTCAGCTGCCTACAAGATAAAGTCCACATTCGTGAAACTGACCCCCTAAACGTTCCAGCTTTGTCTCCTGTTGCAATAGGTCTGAAGCCCTCACCGCCGTATTTATCTCCATTCCGTAGCCACAGCGAATCCCGGATTGCAACCTGTTCTTTAAGCCTTGCTGCTTCGTACTTTCACAAGTCGCCCTGGATCTCCGACCCTGCCATTCTCCATGACCTAAGCCTGAAGCCTCCTTCAAGTGCCAGCATGGGAGTGATGTCCGTCACGAATTTCTCCCAACGCACCCAGAAGGTGCCCATCCCCTCGGCAGGTCTCCCTCAGCCTGTATCCTCTGCAAGGCTTGGCACGAAGTACAAGCTCATAATAGCTATTTCCTAAATCATCCCGGATTTGAAAATAGATTAGTATTTACAACACCGATGGTTCCTGAAATCATAAAGAGGTTGATTTGTTGGCTTACGTACGGCACTGATGAAAAATAATATTGACCATATAGTAGACGGGGAGTTTTGGGTTTTTTTGGTTTTTTGGTTTTGTTTTGGTTTGTTTTCCGCCAAAAAGCAGCAAGCTTTCCAGTCAACTACTGGTTAACCAGAAAAGCCAATTAAGCAGAAGATCCTTGCTCTCAATTATACACGCCAATGGAGTGAAGAGGTGAGGCAGACGATTTAAGACAGTAGATAATCAAAAATTGTACCCACTGGCTTGCGGGCTCTCCCCACACATCCTCCCCCTTTCCATGCCTACTGCAGCAACCCCCACCCCCTCTCCCCCCCCCCGCCCCCGGCAAACTCATTATCCTGATTCTGCTTGGGTTAGGCTATGCACAAAATGAGTTTACGTTTTCTGCACGTACATTCATTTACCTGACGCGGCTTAGCCACTTCCTATCTGCCAGCTGCCCAGCAAGGCCCTGGATGGAAGAAGAGAGACAGTAGCGCCTGGCTGGTGCGGTTGGTTAAGTGTCCGACTTGGGCTCAGGTAAAGATCTCACGGTTCGTGGGTTCGAGCCCCGCATCGGGCTTGCTGCTGTCAGCACGGGCCCACTTTGGTTCCTCTGTCACCTTCTCCCTCTGCATCTCTCTCTCTCTCTCTCTCTCTCTGTCCCTCTCAAAAACATAAACATTAAAAAGGGAAAAAAACAAGTAATCTCCACACCCGACGTGGGGCTCGAACTCACAACCCCGTGATCTATGGACTGAGCTAGCCAGGCGCCTTTATTTTTATTTTATTAAGAACAAAATATATTAAGCTCAGATATGTTTAAGTTTTATTATACAATGTGACATAAAAATCCACGTTTAAAAATGTTTAAATTAGGGTGCCTGGGTGGCTCAGTTGTTAAGCATCTGACTTCAGCTCAGGTCATGATCTCACGGTCCGTGGGTTCGAGCCCCACATCGGGTGAGCATGAGCCCCATGATGGGTGAGCCCTGCTTCTCTCTCCCTCTCTCTAGCTCACTCTCTGCCCCTCATGGTATTCTCTCTCTGCCCTTGACGCACTTGCACTCTCTCTCTCAAAAAAAAAAATGTTTTTTAATTAACAAATCAAAAAAAAAAAAAAAAAGAGAGAGAGAGAAATAGAAGCAAACCTTCCATAGTTCCTGTTTGGAAATAATTTATAGTTTTTGAAGAACATGAGCTTGAAATATTGGATTTATCTTCGGTCCCAAGAAAATGAGTATGACGTCCTCATCAATTGCAACGGCATACGAAAGTACAGAGATACGAAAGTACAGAGATACGAAAGTACAGAGATACGAAATACCGTGATCTCCGAAGGGGAAGTCAAGATCACACGGTCAAGTTCTCTACGTAATCTGGTTAGGAGAAGTTGAATGTAGAACACATGGGGGTGAGAGTTCACGAGGAGAAAAAAACAAGCCCGAAAGGCGGGTTGAGGCCAGATTTGTGAAGACCCGGTAAGTCAATCCAAAGCATTTGGACTCGTTCCTGGAAGCAATATTAAACTGGCAGGGGTGACTGCAAAGAGTCATGGGAAGGATCTAGCGGCCCTGGGTGAATCATGTGAGCCACAAAATAACCCCCTGCCAGAAAGCGAAATCTGAGCATTTAAAGATAGAATATCCTATTCAAGATAACTTTTTCAGAACTCCGACTGCCCGAGGATTTAGACGTGAGATCGCTACGAAACAACAAAGTGCCTAGCACAGAGCCTTTCTCATGAGAGGCATTCAGTAAATCATCACCAAATTCAATAGAATAAGAGATGAGGTTTGAGAAGCAAGAAAATATATTAAGCAGCCACCAGGGCTGAGCGTTAAAAAAGGCCCACTGAGGGGCTTTATCTCTCGGGTGCTTACGGTAAGCAAAGCGAAGTCCTATACTCAGGAAGTTGAAAGAAAATCATGTTCAAAATCCCCTGCTTAAAATTCTCAAGTGGATCCCTGCTGCAATTAGGATTAAGTCCAAATTCATTAGTTAAGTCTAAAAAGCTCTCGGTGGGAGGCCTGGGTGGCTCAGGCTGTTAAGCATCTGACTCTTGATTTCGGCTCAGGTCATGATCTCACAGTTCGGCAGTTTGAGCCCCGCATCGGGCTCCATGCTGGTGGTGCAAAGCCAGCCTGAGGTTCTCTCTTCCTCTCCCCCTCCTTCACTCTCTGCCCCTCCCCTGCTCTGGCCCTCTCGCTCTCTCTCTCTCTCTCTCTCAAAATAAATAAACTTAAAAAAATCATTTGAAAAAAATAAATGAAATAAAAAAACTTTCCACGATCTAGCCCCCAGCCAACGTTGCCTGCACGCTGTCCCAATATTCTCGAACACAAACCCTCTATTATAACCCCACGGTCCCCCAAGCACACACTGGAGAAACGTCAATCCTAGTCTGACCATAGACGCACTCTGTAATCTCAACAGTCTGGGTTTTTCTCCGAGTAACGCTGTGCCGTTTCCTACGATCACCAATTATGACCGTGGTCTTTTAAAATCCGGAGAATCACAGTATCTAGTGTGGTAATGGTTAGGCTTCGGGACTAAGCCAACACTTGGACCCGTTCTTATATTACCAACTTGCTTTGCCCAGTCGCGACGAATGGGTCATGTCTCAAGGCCGGAGGAAAAGCCTGCCTTGCTCTTTAAATTCCAAAGGACAGAATTACGGACGGGCAGAGCCTTCGGTACGCCTGCGACAGCATGCACGCATGAGCAGAATCAATTTTAATGATTACGCGTGTGTGTGCACTTATCCCTTGGAAGACAACCATGCAGAAAGACGCCTGAGCGGCAAATAAGTTTGCAGTTGTTTTCATGATTTGGAAACCATCCCTTGATTTGAAATATTCCACACAGTGGCTTCAGGTTATCTTTGTGGACTCTCAAAGTAACCCCCCCCCCCCCATACAAAGCAAACCATTTACCCCGTGAGTTAAGTTTTAAGACAGTTTTTTTTTTTAATTTTTTTTTTAACATTTATTTATTTTTGAGACAGAGAGAGAGCATGAACAGGGGAGGGTCAGAGAAAGAGGGAGACCCAGAATCTGAAACAGGCTCCAGGCTCTGAGCGGTCAGCACGGAGCCCGACGCGGGGCTCGAACCCACGGACCGCGAGATCGTGACCTGAGCTGCAGTCGGACGCTTAACCGACTGAGCCACCCAGGCGCCCCGTTTTAAGACAGTTTTAACATTTTTTAATCGAGCACCCACTGTGTGCCACGTGCTTTTATATAAATCATTTCCTTAGCGCGCCATTGTCTCACCGTTATGGATTAGCAAGTCACATTTTAAATACGTGCTTATTTCTTCTCATTAAACCCATTTTCCTGTCATTGGAGCAGTAGTAACGACGCGTCAGATCACGGAGCGGATTTGGCCTGACTCTCACGTCCATCAACTTCTCTTTATCCCCACTGCCATCACACCGACAGTCACAAGTGACCACCCTGCCCCTAAGGTATTCCAGCAGTCTCCCCTGGGAGCACTCAGCTTCCATTCTTGCCTCCTCCCATCTACTCAATACACAACAGCAAGAATCATCACCTTCCAAGGTCAACCACGTCACTTCATCTCCTACTAAAAACCCGCCTGGTGTCTTCCCGCTCCGTTTTTTGTATCCTCGAAAAGTTGCCGCAAGAGTAGATCTTAAGGGGCACGCCTGCCTGGGTGGCTCCGTCGGTTGAGCGTCTGACGCTTGATTTCGGCTCAGGTCACGATCTCACGGTTCGGGAGTTCAAGCCCCACATCGGGCTCCGTGCGGACAGCACGGAGCCTGCTTGGGATTCCCTTTCTCCCTCTGTCTCTCTCCCTGCCCCTCCACCTTCTCTCACGCTCTATCAAAATAAATAAATAAACTAAAAAAAAAAAAAAAAAAGACAGAGAGAAAGATCTAACTCTTCTCATCAGACACAAAAAAGGTAATTATGTGAGGTGACAGAGCTGAAAGTGTCAACTAACCCTCGTATGGTAGTTATTTTGCAATACATGCAAGGAGCAAATCCATACGTACATGTATCAAATCATGTACGTGTAGCAAATCATCACGTTGTCCACGTTCAATCGACACACTGTTACCTGTTAATTCTAGTTCAATACACCTGCCAAACTCCTTCCCGGGCCCTTGAAGCCCTGTGTGATCTTCCGCTCTAGAATTTCTGTGCTCAAAGCTTGGACTTTGAACATCCAGATAAACTACGACAGATTATCTGTCGAAGTCCTAGTAAAGGATGTTGGAAAGAGGGGTCATAAGCAAATGCCCACAGGCTGAGGGCAGCTAATGGGTAGATTACCTTTAGGGACATAGAAATGAATGGAAAATATCCACTGAAGACAAGAGGTCGCCTTTTATCTTGCCTTGATTCCATCTTCAGACTTGCTCTCATCTAACCAGTGTCCTCGCACCCTAGACCCCAGTCTCTCTTCCCTGCTCAAGAATTTCAGCCCTTGGGGTGCCTGCCCCCCCTCCCCTGCTCACACACTCCGTCTCTCTCTCTCTAATAACAACAAAACTTAAAAAAGGAATTTCAAGCCTATCATTATGTCTTCTCCTGCAACCCGACTGGATTATACTTGTCTGCAGACAAACATGACAGTGTCTCGTGTCTTTCAAAAGAAGCAAGCCTCGGGGCGCCTGGGTGGCTCAGTCGGTTGAGCGTCCGACTTCGGCTCAGGTCACGATCTCGCGGTCTGTGGGTTCGAGCCCCGCGTCGGGCTCTGTGCTGACAGCTCAGAGCCTGGAGCCTGCTTCGGATTCTGGGCCTTCCTCTCTGTCTGCCCCTCCCCTGCTCATGCTCTGTCTCTCTCTCTCGCTCTTTCTCTGTCAAAAATAAATAAACATTAAAAAAAAAAAAAGCAAGCCTTAACCTTCCAAACCCTTCTGTATTAGGTTCTATTGCCCTCATCAATTTCCCAGTACGATTTCTTCAAAGAGTTGGGTATCCTGCTCCTTCACATCCCATTCTCTGTTCAACCTGGTCCGCTCAGGCTTATGACAACATTTTATCACTGAAACGGCTATGGTCAAAGTCACCGGCTATGGTCAAGGTCAGCAACGACATTCACGTAGCAAAGTCCTCGATTTGTCAGTAGCGTTTGTCACAGTTTGCCACGCTGTTCCCCTTAAAACACTTTTTCATGCGCCTTCCTTAATACCGTGTCCTCCTAATGGATGCGTCTACTCAATCCACACTGCTGGATACCCCTCGGCTGGATTTCTTGAAGTGACACTGTCCAAAGGCTCAGACCTAGGCACCACTCTCTAACAGAACTATAACGCCCGCTAGGTAATCTTATGCCACCCCAAGGATTCAAATACACTCTATTTACTGAGCATCGTCAAATCTGTATCTCTACTCTGAAACCACTGCCTTACGTGTGCGTAGAATGCAGGCGCTTTAAACGAAATGTCCATAGAGACTTACCAATTTCTCTCCATCCCTCCCTCTCCCTTTCCAAATTCGTGACCGCTCTTCCCCGTTTCCGAAAGCAGCGTTGTCAAATGTACACAACGGCCAAGCAAAACTCTAGGAGTCATCGTATATCTATCGTATATCCTCCATTGCACCCCAGTACCTAGCCCGTGGACAAGTCCGGTTAATTCTACTTCTCTGACCTTATTTATACCACTCCCATCCACTAGGCTTCGTCGAGGTGCCCTTCTGTCTTCAAAACCGCCAACTTGTAACTGTCTAAGAACCCTCACACCAGTTGTTCTCGTTTTCTGGAATGCTCTTCCTTCGGAGACTGACATTCCTGACGCCATCGTGGTATTCACTTCTAAGCATAAAAACCACCTCCTAAAAAAAGCTGCCTCCGGAGCGCCTGGGTGGCTCGGTCAGTGGAGTGTCTGACTCTTGCTTTCAGCTCAGCTCATAATCCCAGGGTCGTGGGATCGAGCCCCGAGTCTATGCTCAGCACGGACCCTGCTTAAGATGCTCTCTCTCTCTCTCCCCCTGCTCCTCTCCCCTTGCACTCTCTCTTTCTCTAAAGTAGAAAAGAGAAAAGAAGAGAAAAGGAAAGGAAAGGAAAGGAAAGGAAAGGAAAGGAAAGAAAAGAGAAAAGGAAAGGAAAGGAAAGGAAAGGAAAGAAAAGAAAAGAAAAGAAAAGAAAAGAAAAGAAAAGAGAAAGCTGCCTCTGAGAGCTGAAAAATAAGCTTCCAGTCATTCTCCCATTATGGTTTTTTATTTAAGTGTGTGCCACTGACTGCTATATGATATTGTTTTATATGTGTACTTTTTAATGTGTTCATTAGCAGCCTCTACTAAAACATAAGCTCCATAACAGCAGCAGGGTGCTTTTCCTTTTTCAACACTATATTCCTTGTGCCTGTAATAGTGCCTGGCCTGTACTAGGCACTCAAAAACTGTTGGAAGGTTGAATGAACATATAAATTTTCTAGGACAAGGGATATTCGCTGAAGCAAGGCTTTATCAAACAAAACAAGGAAGGGGGTGCCTGGGTGGCTCACTGGGTGAAGCGTCTGACTTCAGCTGAGGTCATGATCTCACCGTTCATGAGTCTGAGCCCTGCATCGGGCTCGCTGCTGTCGGCACAGAGCCTGCTTCCGATCCTCTGTCCCTGCCTCTCTCTGCCTCTCCCTTGCTCACTCGCTCTCTCAAAAGAAACAAGCTTTAAAAAAAAAAAAAAAAAAAAAAAAACAGGAAAGAAGGAATTGGAAATATGGTGAAAAATTGGGGGACAAATAGAGGAACATAAATCAATGCAGCATACCAACAAGGTTGTTAGGAATTACAGAGAAAGGCTATAAGAACTTTTCTCTTTTAACGCCCACGTTTCAAGGTTCCTATGTTGTTAGGAGTAAAAGCTTTAAACAGACTGGGTCTATGCCTTTGACTTTGAGGTCAGCAAGCAATATGTGGGCAGGTAAGACCGTGTTATCTCCTAGCCAGTCTTTGAGAGAATTTTGGAGAATAACCCTGGTGATGAGAGCTACTAAGAGGCAAAGAAAACAAATAGCGTGCTTGCGTGCTGACAGACTCTTAAAAAGAGAGAGAGTGGGTGCCTGGGTGGCTCGGTTGGCTGAGCGTCCAGCTCTTGATTTTGGCTCCGGTCATGATCCCAAGGTCTTGGGATCGAGCCACGCTTCAGGCTCCACGCGGAGCATTGAGCCTGCTTGAGATTCATTCTCTCTCTCTCTCTCTCTGCCCCTCTCCCCATGCATGCTCTCTAAAATAAAACAGTGAAAACTGAAAAGTGAAATAAAATTTAAAAAGAGACAGGGATGGAAAAGCACAAGGACCCAACACTTGGAAGTGGTCTTCCGAGGAATTATTCTGACACAGAGCTAAGAGAATGGGACAGCTGGCGGACGTAAGCTGAATGTCAGCATGAGGACCATCCAGAAGTCGGAAGATACTGGTTAGTCTGACCTATAGATGGGACACATCATTACACATCCAGGAACTATCTGCCTGGCAGCAATTAACAGAGAGCAACCCACCGGGCTAAAGCCTGGGACACAGCTCAAATGTGGACGAGGGCTAGAGGAAGGACAAGGTTGGAACCTGGGGCCAAAAGATTCAAGGCTAAGTGTCTAATACAGAAACCCATATATAAGGACTAGGGTATAGGAACAGGTGTTTGTCACAGAAGCAAAGGAGAATCTCCATTATTAGAATGATAGACGAGATCAAACCGTGATCAAATATAAGGCCTCCCATGCTAAGCCACTGCCCTAGGGCACCTCAAAAATCTCACTGTCTCAGAGCCGGCCCCGGAGTCCAGAGCGAGGCGGAATGTGCAGGTGATTAAAAACGTCCTCAGTCGTGAAAAGTCGAGTTCTGGGACCAGAGGGCCCAGCAGGTCATTACTGAGCGTGATACAAAACACATCGCCGTGGCCAAGGCTTTCTTCAATGATTTAAAGAGCCCAACACGAGTATGAGATTCATTAGTGGTGGAAGGCACCTGATTACGTTGGTGAGAGGCCACCAGGAATCAGACCTTAATTAGTCCCAACCACCTGCTCTCCCACAAGTCCAGCCAAAAGTGAAGATGCTCCTTGGATTCTCTCGATCGTCCTGCTGCTTCTGGGAGGCCAATAGCCAATTTCAGGCATCAACCAGAGATGAACTGCCTCCCGAGTAGGTAGGGTAGCAGTCCCCAAAGGTCTGGAAGCGTGAACTCGGGCCCCCTGCCTAATGCAGCTGAACTTCAAAAGGTTGCTTTCTTAGCAATGCCTCAAAGTATGCGTTTGTAATCAGCGGAACAGTTTCCCCGCCTATTAACCCACACGGAGGAGTGAAATAAGGCAAGAATTGTATACACTTTTGTTCTTTGACAAGTGAGCTACGCCAATGTAATTTCCCTTGCCTTGTACAGTCCATAATTGCGTTTCTTCCTAGACGAAGGAGTGATCATGACTATTTAGCGTTAGAGAGGTTTGCTGCTGGCAAAGAAGTTTAGCCAAGCATGGGGCGCCTGGGTGGCTCAGTCGGTTAAGCGTCCGACTTCGGCTCAGGTCATGATCTCGCGGTCCGTGGGTTCGAGCCCCGCGTCAGGCTCTGTGCTGACAGCTCAGAGCCTGGAGGCTGTTTCAGATTCCGTGTCTCCCTCTTTCTCTGACCCTCCCCTGTTCATGCTCTCTCTCTGTCTCAAAAATAAATAAATGTTAAAAAAAAAAAAAGATATTCTTATAAAAAAAAAAAAAAAAAAGAAGTTTAGCCAAGCAATAAGAACCTGAGATGCCGAATACGTGCACTCTGAAGGCTTCAAACCCCTATCGTGTTAAACTGGCACCTAATCCAAAGGGCCTGGCAGCTGAGAAGTGACAGGTCGCTCAGATTCTGGAAATGCAAAAAAAAAAAAAACTCTTTCCGGTTACTCGGTGCCGAACTGCGCTGAAGTTAGGACAAGGGCGAGGAGGCATCTAAATACTCCCACGGGGACACAATCTTCCTCCCCCTCGGGTTGGACCCGATAGAAGTTATCGGTGCTTGGTTTGGTCAGAGATCTCAGAAGCCCTTGGGATTCAATGTCTCCGATATGAGTATGACTTACGTGATACACCTCCTGCAAAAGTCGGCTCCGGCCTGACTTCCTCTGGGAAGCCTTCCCTGCCCGTGCTGAGGGAGATGAAGGCCAGCCTCCCTGAACTGTCATGGCACCCCCAGCATACCTCCATTATGGCAGGCACCACAAGATACTGTATTTATTTGTTAGCCTGTACGCTGTCTAACGAGATCATGAGACTCTTGAGGGCAATAAGCCATTTTTAAACATCCTTGAGTCACCAGAATCTAGGACAGTACCGGGCACATGGACGCCATCTTGGAATGTTCCAAACAATAACCTGTTAACAAAAACACAGGCTTGACCTCATTTGTTTGACTTCAGCATCTCCCACCCATTCGTGTATTTACCAGTGGCATTTAAATGATACGGCCCTGAAGTAGCAAAGTTCTCTACTGATCTCCGGTTGTGTACTTAATAGCGAGAAGGATAAAAAATGTGGAACGGGCCCTCCAAGTGTTTCCAATCTTACTGGGAAAACATGGACGAGAGGAAACAAAAATTAGTTTGGCGATAGTTAACAAAGGATAAGGATAAGAGGCTGAAGGCCAAGCTCAAGGAAACAAGGCCGCGAAATGGGAAAAAATGTAGCAAGCAGTTAGACAGCGACGAGTTAATTCTGATGGGAAACAGAGGGTCATTGAAGGTTTCAGGGTAAAGCATGGAAATGAATAAGAGGCACCGAAAGACGAAAATTAAGTTGCATCAATGAACAGTAGGGCCTTGTGAGGACTAACGGAGAGGAATGGTTCTAGAGGAACGTATTCTGTACCAGTACGAACCGTGACGTAGAGTACAAGAGAATGGCTTGCCTTTGCCTTTGCCAAGCTCTGCGTGGGAAGTGTTCACCAACGCCCTTTCATCAGGCGGGACGTTGTTTGGTGACGCCTAACCACCAAGTCTGTCCTAGGGACAAAGGGACTGAAAGTCCCTTGTGCTCGAGTAGAGCAGGAGGAAGAGTGAGACCCTCACAGCCCCTTGCAAATTTCCCGGCTGTGAGATCCCTAGACCGAAATCCCACAATAGCAGGGGTACTCTTGTCTCACTCACAACTCTATCAACAGCATCCAGCGCGATGACCGACACCCACGAGGCACTCACCGGAGTGAAGTGCGTCACCGACGGAAAGAAACGGTGCTGCGGAACTTGGCATACCCAATCATGCGCAACAAACACCGGTCCTACCTGTTTAAGTAGGAGATCCACGGAACGGATTTAGCGCACATATAGTTGGACATGAGAACCAGTACGGGCCGTACCAAGAGAATGAGATCCAGAAGATCTGGAGATCCTGAAGGGTCCGAGAATAACGGGTTGGCGGGGCACACGTGCCCGCGCCCCTCGGGATTTATGAAGATAGCCCCTTTTCACGGGTGACTCGTGCGATACACGCAGCGCCAGCGTCTGAAAGTCTCCAAGGATATTCTAATTATTTCTCCCTACGTGCACAGCGGGGGAGATCAGCGATAGATACCATCTTCGTTTTACAGACAAGGAACAAGTAATTATAGTCAGAAAATTAGCAGACATCTAGGTCTTATGTTACCTTACCTGCACGGAGGAGGCCACAGCGACGCGGTTCAAGGATGCATGGACCCCAAGAGGCAGGGTGCAGGAAACGGAAGTGGACGGGTCTGTAAAGAACGGGGAAGAAATGATGATTTTAAGTGGTGGCACCTTCCAAAGCACGCTCAAACCCCTTTAACAAAGGGTCGCTTAAGCAACAGGTAGAGAAATATGGCCCCAGTCTCAAGATTCAGGGGGCCTCTGTATAAGGACTCACGTGATGGATCATGACCACAGTTAAGAAAGGTATAGAAGCCTTTGGGACAGTGAGGAAGGACAGAGTCCTTGTTTAGTGAAAGCCTCCAGACTCATTCATTTGGCAGGTCGTTTTTAAATACGCAGTACCTAGTCTCCGCTTTACTCTCAGTATCCACAAACCGTAAGATACATTTCTTCCTCGTCAGGAACTTCTCAACCACTGAGAGAGACAAACAAGTAAATGGACAATGTCCATTATGGGCGACAACAGTCGATGTCATTGGAATACTACCCACCGTCAACTACCACGGAGAACCGTTCACACGTGTTCACAACATGGCGTTTGTACAAGAATAACACCTAAATGTCTTTTTTGTTCTTTTTTGATGATGATTCTTTCCCGTCCGTGATTCTTTTGTTTTTTTCATGTTTATTTATGTTGAGAGAGAGTGCACGCAAGCGGGGGAGGAGCAGAGAGAGAGAGAGAGAGAGAGAGAGAGAGAGAGAGAGAGAGAGAATCCCAAGCAGGCTCCATGCTGCCAGCGTGGAGCTCGACATGGGACTCAATCCCACACACGGTGAAATCATGACCTCAGCCAAAACCAAGAGCCAGACCCTTAACCGACTGAGCCACCCAGGTGACCCTAAATGTCTTTCTATGCCACAACATGAACATAGTGTGTAATAGCAATAATGAAAGAGAATCACATATCTCTTAATGTGCTGACATAGACAGATCTCCAACACAGAGATGGGAATGGGTAATTACAGAAAACTTGACATGTCCAAGGATTTAAAGTCAAACAATTTTCAGGGGGCCCCTGGCTGGCTCAGCGGGAACGATATGCAACTCTTAATCTCGGGGTAGTGAGTTCGAGCCCCGTGTGGGATGTAGAGCAAGCTTAAAAATACAATCTTTGAATACATAAATAATGTATGTTTAAACAACGTTTAATAAGAAGACTAGCTACTCAGGCAGTGAATATTTTAAAATAATTTTCAAATCCAGAGATGGTAGAAAGTCTTATTCTCTATATACCATTTTCCCTTCCTGGTATGTTTTGTATTTAAGGAGCTTGGATTTTATACTGAAGGTGTTGCAAAAACCAGTGGACGGACGTCAAGAAGATAAGTTTTAAACAGATCCTCCCGGCTAAGGCATGGAGAAAAGATTGAGGACACAGAGGCATTACTGCCTTTGTAGGAATCTCGAGAAGTGCTGAGATGAAACACTGAGGTAAAGGCAACAGTCAGCAGCAGTAGAAATGGAAGCAGACAAGAGCCCTGAGAAAAAGGAGGACGCGTAGTGTTGCTGATCAGAAGGCGTTGGTGCCAGGGCGCCTGGGTGGCTCAGTCAGCTAAGCGTCCGACTTCAGCTCAGGCCATGATCTCACGGTCCGTGAGTTCGAGCCCTGCGTCGGGCTCTGTGCGGATAGCTCGGAGCCTGGAGCCCATTTCGGATTCCGTGTCTCCCTCTTGCTCTGCCCTTCCCCTGCTTGCACTCTGTCTCTCTCTGTCTCTTGAAAATAAGCACTAAAAAAAAAAAAATTTCATGAAAAAGAAGTGGCTGGTGCTGGCCTAGAAGAGAACATTGCCAAGAATAGTGTAAAACTTTATGTCTGGGAAAGTTAGGTACCATTGAGGGAATACGAAATCAGCAGTAACTGATTTAGAGTGATAGGGGTAAGAGAGTGATGAGTTCCCTTTCAAACATGCTGAGTTTGAGGTCCCTGGGAGAAATCCACTATAAATGGGATGCAGGTTTATCCTTGCTGATCACAAATGTCAGAACTCACTTCTTTTTAAAGGTTGAATAATATTCCTTGGCACACGTGTGCGCACGTGTATAAAATACAAATATATACAATGCGTTATACAAAGTATAAGCCAACAGATACTTACACAACACACACACACACACACACACACACACACACACACACACACACGAGGTGTTTATCTATTTGTCCATCAAAGGACACGTAGATGTTTCCTATCTGGGATTTTGTGAATCCTGCAATGAACATAAATACTACAGATGTTTTTTTTAGTGATCCTGTTTTCATTTACTTGGGTTATATACCCAGAAGTGATATTTCTGGATCATATGGTAATTCTACTTTTAACATTTTGAGAAGGTTCCATGTTGTTCTCCGCAATTACTTTGCCAACGTACATTCCCACCAACAGCGCACCCGAGTTTCCTTTTCTCCTCCTCCTCACCAACACTTTTCTTTTGGACGATAGCCATTCTAGCAGTGGTAAAGTGATAGCTCATTGTGGTTTTGACTTTCGCCAACGATTCGATTCGTAACACTGAGAAACTTTTCATGCACCTGTTAGTTACTTGTATGTTTTTGAGAATTGTTCGTTCAGTTCCTTTGCCCATTTATTAATCGGGTTTCTTTTGTTTTGCTTTTAAGAATTTAATTTTAGGGGCACCGGGGTGGCGCAGTTGCTTAAGCGTCAGACGTCACCTCAGGTCATGATCTCACGGTTCGTGACTTCGAGCCCTGCGTCAGGTTCGCTGTTGTCCGCGCAGAGCCGGCTTTGGATCCTTCTGTCCCTGTGTCTCTGCCCCTCCCCCACTCTCTCTCTCAGAAATAAATAAAAAAAAAAATCCCTACACCCAGCATGGGGCTCGAACTCACAACTACAAGATCAAGAATTGAAAGAGCCGGCCAGACGCCCCAGGTTGGGTTGTTTTTTTTTTAATTTTGTTTTCTATTGAGTTGTTGGAGTCCTTTAAGATATTCGAATATTCATTTCTTACCAGCTATATGGTTTGCAGATATTTCCCTGCATTTCATAGGTAGCCTTTTCACTGTTTTGATGGTTTCGTTTGCTGGGCAGAAGTCATTGGGCAATTTTTGCTATAATTTTGGTGTCATGATCAAAAAAACAAATCACTGTAATAACCAATACAAAGAAGCTTTTTACCAGTTTTCTTCCAGTGGTTTTATCATTTCAGGTGTTATATTTAAGTCTTTCCTTCATTTTGAGTTGATTTTTTTTTTCATTTGATAGGAGATAAAAGTCCAATTTCATATTCTGCATGTGGATATCCAGATTTCCCATCACCATTTATTTTTTTTAAGTTGATTATTTATTTTGGGAGAGCGAGAGCCAGTGGGAAGGGGCAAAGAGAGAGGGAGAGAGACAATCCCAAGCAGGCTTCACGCTGTCAGTGCAGAGCCCGTTGCGGGGCTCCAACTCACGAACCGTGAGATCATGACCTGAGCCAAAATCAGACGCGTAATCAACTGAGCCAACCAGGTGCCCCTTCCGTCAACATTTATTGAAGAGACTCTCCTCTTCCCATTATGCATTGCTGGCACCCTTATGAGCTCAGTAAATGTGTGGATTTATTTCTGGCCTCTCTATTCTATTCCACTGGTCTATATCCATTTTTATGCCAGTATCACACTGTCTTAATTGCTGTTCTGCTAAGTGAAATAAAGCAGACACATAAAAACACACACTACATACTCTCACTGATGTGGAATTTAGAATAGTCGAATTCATAGGAGCAAACAGTAGAATGCTGATTGCCAGGGGCAGGAGGGAGAGGAAAATGAAATCTTGATCAATGGATACAAACTTCCTTTTATGCAAGATGAATGAGTTCTGGAGATCTAATATACAGCATGCTGAGTATTATTAATAATGCTGTAATACACTTGAAATCAGCTACGAAGGGAGTTCTTAAAATAAATGGTAATGGCGTGAGATGATGGATAGGTTATTTGGCTCGAGTGTGGTGATCATTTCACAATGTACACCTTCAATACATACATTCCCAGTCGTCAATTATATCTCAAGAAAACTGAAACACTAGGGCCTGGAGATATAACAATTTTAAAAGATATGACTGGGGGCGCCTGGGTGGCTCAGTCGGTTAAGCGTCCGACTTCAGCTCAGGTCACGATCTTGCGGTCCGGTCCACGAGTTCGAGCCCCGCGTCGGGCTCTGGGCTGACGGCTCAGAGCCTGGAGCCTGTTTCCGATTCTGTGTCTCCCTCTCTCTCTGCCCCTCCCTCGTTCATGCTGTCTCTCTCTGTCTCAAAAATAAATAAACGTTAAAAAAAAAAAAAAAATTTAAAAAAAAAAAAAATAAAAGATATGACTGCCAGACATAAAGGTCTGGCCTCAAGAGGAGACTACGAGGGGCGCCTGGGTGGCGCAGTCGGTTAAGCGTCCGACTTCAGCCAGGTCACGATCTCGCGGTCTGTGAGTTCGAGCCCCGCGTCAGGCTCTGGGCTGATGGCTCGGAGCCTGGAGCCTGTTTCAGATTCTGTGTCTCCCTCTCTCTCTGCCCCTCCCCCGTTCATGCTCTGTCTCTCTCTGTCCCAAAAATAAATAAAAAACGTTGAAAAAAAAAAAAAAAAGAGGAGACTACGAAATGTGACCATCAGCATATAGAAAGAAGCTCGGTTTCAGTCATGGAAATGGATGAAATAGCAGAAAGAGTTTGTACAGATAAAAGAAGGGAACTGAGTTAAAGACGGAATTCTGGAGAATGCCAATGTTTAGAAGAGAAAGTGGAGGAACACCAGAAAGAAAGAAAAGGACTAGTCTTAAAAGGAGATAAATAGGGGCACCTGGGTGGCTCAGCTGGTTAAGTGTGTGACTCTTGGCTCTGGCCCAGGTTATGATCTCAGGGTTTATGAGTTCAAGCACCAAGTCAGGCTCTGCACTGACAGAGCCTCCTTGGGATTCTCTCTCCCCCTCTCACTCTGTCGCAACCCCACTTGCTTTCTCTCTCTCTCTCTCTCTCTCTCTCTCTCTCTCTCTCTCAACAACAACAACAACAGATACATTAAGGGATTCGAGAAAGGAGAGTTTCTCACCACTGTCATAGGGAGAGACAAAGTACAGCAAAACAGGGATTAATACACAGCAGCGTCCTCATCAATGAAATCTTTGGTAGTTTCAGTAAGAACACTGGGGGTGGGGAGGGAGGCATGGTTGACAGAATATCCCTCATTTCCTAATCCCCGGATTCTAAGGGTATGGTAGATTACATGAGAAAGGGCACGTTGCAGATTGTGATGGGGAGATTACCTAGGTGAGCCCATGCTCATCACATGGTCCTTAAGAGGGAACAATCATTCCCGGCTCCGGTCAGGATATGTGACTGTGGAAGAAATAGCCAAAGAAATACAACCAACGCCAAAACCTTTGTAGATGGAGGAAGGGGAGCTAGGAACCAAGGAATGTGGGCAAACGCTAGAAGCCAGAAAAGGGAAGGAAATGAATTCTCCCCAAGATCTTCCAGAAAAGGATGTATCCCTGCCCGCTCCTTAATTTTAACCCAGGGGGTCCGTGTCAGATTTCCAAAGAACTGTGAGAAAATAAATGGGCGTTTAACCCACTGCGTGTTCGGGGCGCCTGGGTGGCCCAGTTGGTTACGCGTCCCACTCTTGATTTCGGGTCAAGATCTCAGGGTTCCCGAGTTCCAGCCTCACGTTGCTCCGCGAGGGGCTCCGGGCTGACAGAGCGGAGCCTGCTCGGGATTCTCTTTCTCGCCCTCTTTCTGCCCCTCACTCTCCCTCGAAGTAAGCGAATGCACTTAAAAAAAATAAATAACTCACCACATTTCTGGTGTATCGGTCACAGCACACAAAGGAAGCTAGTTTGGAGCGAGGGGACAGTAGTCGGCACAGAAGGCACATCACTGTGAGGTGAGCGGCAACTTTGAGGTGAGAAAACAGAGACGACGAGAAATACGGAAAACAGAGACACGAAGAACAGAGAAACCAGAGACGATCAAAGATGCTGCTTTCAACTAATTTTCTTGGTAAGTGGAAAGAGAGCATTAACGGGACGAGCACAGAGGTTTGAGGCCGGAGTTTTGCGATCGTTTTTAAAAGGGAACATGTGAGCCTATTCACATGCTGCTAGCGGGGCGCCTGGGCGGCTCAGCTGGTTGAGCGCCCAACTCTTGGTTTCGGCCCAGGTCCTCATCTCACGGTTCAGGAGTCGGAGCCTTCGCGTCAAGCTCCCCGCTGAGCGTGGAGCCGGCTTGGGATTCTCTCTCTCCCTCTCTCTCTCTCTCTCTCTCTGCTCTTCCTGCACACCCTCTCCCAAAATTACATGAACTTGAAAAACAAATAAATACTGCTAGCAAAGAGAAGAGGCAGGGCACAGAAGAGGGTAAGAGTGGAACAGAGGTTGCTAAGAAGGCAGCCAGAGGAGAGTGTGGGGAACAGAAACCTGGAGAAGCTAGCCACGTCACAAAACGGAGTCTCGAAAGGCACAAAGGAAGTGGGCGAGGGAGGATGGGCTTGGGTACCTACAGTTCTGATGGCAGGAACTCGACATCCTCGTTATATGTACCACCCGATGAAAGCCCGGCAAAGGAGGAGGCAATTCCGGTTCCGGGAGGTGAAATGACACGTTCAGCACCATACAGAGATGTCCTGAAGGTTCACGTTACTCCCCCGCAGCATGTTAAAGGTGGTAATGCTGCCAGGTGAACCGAGGAGACCCCAGCCCCCCACCACCACCACCACCAGCCTGTCCCAAAGATGTCAAGATGTCGCCCAACGGTCCCGGTTGCAGCAGGCGAATGACCTCGAGGGCAGGCACAGCACAGCAAACTAGCCGCGAGAAAAGAGACAGCGACACAGACAGACACGTAAGGACGCCCAGGGCGGGGGTTTGGGCGTCCATCTTTGGTGACAGTTGTTAAGAAGGGGGTGGAATATTCATTACTTGAGGCGGGGATTGCTGGGGAGCAGGGTTTCAAGCCTTTTCTCTCTTATTTGGTCAGACGTTTCCTGTCATGGCACCCGCCATCTTGGGCCTGGCCATGACTCGGTCTTTGCCGGCCTCCAGGGATGCTGTTAGGAACTAACTAACTGCCTACTGTAACAACAATGCACATAAAGTGCAGTGTCTAGCAGGTCAATGCTCAATAAAGTATGGCAATTGTCATACGATAAGTTCCCGTACCTCTTATAGCCAGAGTTTAGAAGCTTCGGCCATCCAGTCAGACAAACCTAAGTTTGAGTTTCAGTCTTGTCACTTAGTTGCTTTGTGGCTTCGGGCACAGTCCCTAATTAATATACACTGGACCTGCGAAATGGCTTTATTTTCCATACCTTTCCCACTAAGGCACAGGACATACCTTTAAATAATTATACAAATGCCCACTCGGAGGCTGAGAATTGAATCGTGTTCCGCGAAGCCCTGATACTGTTAGAAGCTTTAAAATTGCAGGGAAGAGTTCCTGTCCTGCCAAAGAACATCCTTCTTTGGCACACTGATTGAGAGAGAGAGAGAGAGAGAGAGAGAGAGAGAGAGAGAGAGAGAGAGAATCCCAAGTAGGCTCCATGCTCAAAAGAGCCCAAACTCCATACTCAAAAGAGCCCAAAGCAGGGCTGGATCTCAGGACCCTGGGATCATGACTCATGGCAAAGTCAAGAGTGGGAGGCTCAACAGACTGAGCCATCCAGGAGCCCAGGGGCTGGTTATTTTCAACAAACGATAGAAGAGTGGAAGAGATGTTGGGAAAACCCAAAAGCTACCCTTTGGTAAGAGACACTTACGTTTATAAGGAAAAGTCTCCATTTGTAAGGGTGTTTGCCTTAGAGGCTAGACCTCAATATCAGCTAGAGGGGGGATGACCAAATGACTAGAAACTCTAATCGGTGGAGAAGGCACTGACTTAAATCTGCATAATCACCCTACCCTCCTTTAATGTGGTTTTCCTAAAAACCTCCAATAACTGGCCTCTGCACTGCCCACCCAACCCCCGCCCAGGACTTGTCTTCAGTTTGGCTGCCTATGGTATACAGGGTGATGGCTTGGGCCATTTCACGGAGTTACTCAGTTTTCCTCGGTATGTCCCATGAATACAAGAGGTATACATGTTAATCAAACTTTGTTTTCCTATCAATATATTTTTTAAGTTTATTTATTAACTTCTTCTGAGAGAGAGAGAGAGTGCAAGCTCAGGAGGGGCAGAAAAAGAGCGAGAGAGAGAGAGCAAGAGAGAGAAAGAGAGAGAGAGAATCTCAAGCAGGCTCCGACACCATGGAGCCCCATGCAGGGCTCAGTCTCACGAACCTCGAGATCATGACCTGAGTGGAGGTCAAGAGTCAGACGCTTAACCAACTGAGCTACCCAGGCGCCCCGAATCTTATTACAAGCGGATCTGAGCCATGTATGTATCTAGAGGGTAGAGGGCAAATTATTTTTCCTCTCCTACACTCTTCAGGATTTACAAATGCCGTAGGACCCATAGTACAGGTGCCTTCCATTCTGCACAAGGTTTTCACCCTGCGTCTGCTACCACAGTTCTGTGAATGTGCTGGAAAGAACAACAGTCAACAGCTCAGTCTCAGTTATCGAAGGACTCCACTAAAACCCAACAGAAAAATCTGAAAAGCCCCTCTTCATCTTGATGAGGATGTAAATATTCATGATAACATTTGATGAGGGCACTGTATTTGAATAAAAAAAACATTAAATATTTTAATCAAGTCAGCCATCATGTGCAACAGAAGTAATCTTCCCTTTCAGGGGTTCCTGAGTGGATGATGGGATGTTGTCTGATGTATCAGTGATTGGCTATTTACTTGTATAGTTAAAATTCATCTCTTCCTTTCATCGTTTTGAAGGGACATTGATTTCAATAAAAACCTCCAAATGGGAAGAACAAGAAATTTACATCCACAAAGTGAAAGTGAATGGAGGAAGGCACAAAAAGTTCAAGGGGAAGTCAAGAGAGGAAATGGGACTGAGACTTTTTTTTTCAAGTTTATTTATTTTCAGAGAGAGAGAGAGAGAGAGAGAGAGAGAGAGAGAACACATACACGGGGGAGGGACAGAGAGAGAGAGAGACAGAGAGTCCCAAGCAGGCTCTGGACTGACGGCCTGGAACCAGATGCAGGGCTTGAACTCACAAACTGTGAGACCATGACCTGAGCCGAAATCAAGAGTCTGACACTTAATCCAGGAGCCACCCGGACGCCCTGGGATTTTTAACTGCAATGATTGCCTTCAGGCTATACAGGGGTTGTGGACACTTGGCTGGATTCTAAGCGCTCACTCAAGTACAGTAAAACCTTGGTTTGTGAGCATAATTTGTTCCAGAAACATGCTTGTAATCCAAAGCAGTTGTATATCAAAGCGAATTTCCCCATAAGAAATAATGGAGAGGCACCTGGGTGACTCACGTGGTTAAGCGTCCGACTTCAGCTCAGGTCATGATCTCGCGGTTCGTGGGTTCGAGCCCCACGTGGGGCTCTGTGCCGACAGCTCGGAGCCTGGAGCCCGCTTCGGGTTCTCTGTCCCCCTCTCTCTCTGCCCCTCCCGCGCTCGTGGTCAGTCTCTCAAAAACGAATAAACATTAAAAAAAAATTGAAAACAAAAAGGAAATCGTGGAAACTCCGATGACTCATTCCACAACCCAAAATTTTCCTATAAAAATGATCTTTAACACCGTAATGTAATACAAAATAAAGAAAATACAAAGTATAAAGAATATAAACAAATGAACCTGGACTTACCACTGAACACTTTCAGTGGCTGGTGTGAGGGAGACAAGAGAGAGGAGGGGTATTGTGTAGGACGACTTTCACTATTACTGATGGGTGTTCACTACAGGACAGCATTAATAAACTCTTGTCATACAGTCTATTTAATGTAACTGGCAATAAGGCAGCAGAGGAAAGGGCTATATCTGCCGGCAGCCTGACCTAGAATGAAGCAAAGCATTCCTATGCTTCCCTCTTGTATGGAGAAGGAAAGGACTGTCCAGAGGTGCTTTGAAGTGACAAAAAATACACTAGTGTGGGTTGTGGGCACCTTCCAGCGTTCTGAAAGATCACTGATTTCTGCCAAACACCATGGCCTGAGACCAAGCATCTGAGCATGGGAGATGATCACCCACCCACAATCCCACAGAGAGAAAGAGAGAGAAGAACCATTGGCTCAGCTGTGATCATGTGACCTTCGGCATCACGTACTACTCGTATCGTAAGACATCGCTCGTTTATCGAGTTAAAATTTATTAGAAATGTTTGCTCGACTTGCCGAACACTCGCAGAACAAGTTGCTCGCAATCCAAGGCTTTACTGTACTCCATTGAAGAGCAAGGACAGGGGCGTCTGGGTGGCTCAGTCAGTTAAGCGTCGGACGTTGGCTCGGGTCATGATCTCGCGGTCTGTGAGTTCGAGCCCCGGGTCGGGCTCTGCGCCGACAGCCCGGAGCCTGGAGCCTGCTCTCGATTCTGTGTCTCCCTCTCTCTCTACCTTTCCCCCACTTGCACTCTCTCTCTCTCTTTCTCTCTCTCTCAAAAATAAACATTAAAAAAAATAAACATGAAATTAAATTTGAAAACAGAGCAACCACAGGGCAGGGTCAAGTGTCATACCCATGCTTGCCCAGTAAAGGGAGCCCAGCCACACAAGGTCACCCCCCCCACACGGTCCCCCAGCCACCTCCATTCCCCCAACCCTTTTGTGACAGGAGGTAGCAGAGGAAAAATGAGCTTCTGTTTTTAACAGTTAAATCCAAGTTACGTAACATATAGTATAATAACGGTTTCAGGAGTAGAATTTAGTGAGCCGTCACTTACATAAAACCCGCAGTGCTCATCCCAACAAGTTTCTGCCTTAATGCACATCAGCCATGTAGCCCACCCCCCACCCACCTTCCCGCCTGCAATCCTCAATTCGTTCTCGGGCACCTGGGTGGCTCAGTGGGTTGAGCCTGTAACTCCTCACCTCGGCTCAGGTTGTGATCTCATGGTTCGTGAGGTCAATCCCCACATCAGGCTCTGCGTTGACAAGGTAGAGCCTGCTTGGAATTCTGCATCTTCCCCTCTCTCTTGTGTATCTTCTCTCCCCTACACGTGCCTGTTTGCTCTCACTCAAAATAAATGAGAAAACTTAAAAAAACTATTACTCATATGGCAATAAAGAAAAAGAGTTACGGTTCGCCTCCGTGTTATTATCTTTTGGAAAAATGAACTTCTTAAAAAGTATTATCCCTGCGGTGCAGAGGCCCAGGAGCGGCCTCTGCAAGGCAGGCTACGAGGGCACGGAAGATTGTTTTGAGCTGAAAAAAACGAGACCAAAGGACTCAGGAAGAATTTTAGACGTTCCCCACAACTGCCTGAAAAGAATAGAGAGAGAGGACTCCCTCCAGAAGAGAGCGATCGCCACAGATAACTCTGGAGGGGTCTGGGACAGCTGCCCTCCGGCCCAACCTCTGATGTGCCACTTTTGCCCGAGGATTATTTCGAGCTGAAGGCAAATGACACCCTGTGGGCTCCAGAGACGTTTTTCCCCTCCCTTAACTCCACAGAAGAATCTAAAATGGAGGGTCTTTCCAGAATAAGAGTTATTAGAAGGGATGAATTTGCTCTGAGTGACCCATCTATATGGCAGGGCAAACAGGTAATTACCAAACATCTGCTTTTCTTATTACCCTGTGAAGTGCATTCCTTTCCTTCAAAGTCCCAGGGCCCTACCCCCCTTCTCCGTGGTTCAGGAGGATGTACATGCTTCGTTTTGTCTGACGGTCTTTGGACTATCCAGGTCTGTGTGGATTCCCAATAGGCACGCCTATTAAATTTGATTTTCTCCTGTTAATCTGTCTCATGCCAATTTAATTCTTAGTCCAGCTAGAAAGACCTTTAAAGGGACAAGAGTTCACGCTCCCCAACCAGCGGACATTTCTTGCTCCTAGACAACCACATTATAATGTAAACCAGGTACAATAGACAGGAAGGTGCCACGCAAGGTCTGTTGGTGGAAATTTCCATGTCCCAGTGTTCCTGTGTGGCCCCACCAACACTTGTTTACAAAACATTTACTCGTTTTCATCTTCCTGAGCATGGCTTTCTTATCCTTTGACGTCCCGGGACCCTTCCCTACTCTCCCCTTGGTTGGGGATGACTGATACCTCATTTTGCCTGTCTGTGGAATTTGAGGTCTGTGTGGATTCCCCGTAGGTAGGAAATGAAATTTGGTTTTCTCCTATTAATCTGATTCATGAAAATTTCATTCTTAGCACGGCTAAAGAACTTGGACAAAGAAGAATTTCTCACGCCCCAAAAGAGGCCAGGAAGAGCCTCTCCATCCATGCAGAAGCCCTCAACTCTGGCTTGGTCTGTTGCCCTGACGATTCCACGGGGATGACAGAAATCTGCCTGAGAATATGAAGTCCTTTAAGGCTCCATTTTACCCTCCGATGTCAAGGTTTGTTCAGTTATAGGACCTAGTCACTAGTTCTTTACCTCTTGGTGTTTTTATTTAAAAAAAAAAAAACAAACAAACAGAAGACTGGAGTTTTATATCCTGTGGACAGGCTAAGGAATTTTGCCCCGGTGCATTCCCATGAGATTTGGCCCAGATCTCATGAAATCTGGCCCCAGGGCCTTGGCTGCTACCTTTGGGGGCAGGACACACGCAGACCACCCATGGTGTTCCCAAAGGGCCCCACCTATGACCTCCACGAGCCCGGTGTCTATTGAGAATAAAAGTAAGCCAACGCGCATGCTCCTTCTACCAGACTCCAGACTATTTTCCCTTGTGGCATCTTCCTAAAGTCACTTGTGCCTTGCAATCACAGACTGTATGTTCTTGGGGGGGGGGTTCTCGTTTTGCTTTTTTATCCTGAGAGATAGGGGGTGTCTCCCTGTGGATTACTTTTCTTAAGCAAACCGCTCCAATCATCAATTATTTTAATGACCCTGCTCACGTGGCGGTCCCATATTTCACAAAAATTAATATCAGTGGATGCCTGAAAAGCCCCTTAATGGCTTTGGAGAGATCTGTCGCAGCCTCCGAAATCTCTACAAACACTATAAAAAAATGCCTGGGTAAACGTAAATTGAGATGATCAAACCCTAAATAATTTATGTGTTCCCGACACGCATCCTTTCTCAACGTTACTGCTTTGAATTAATAAGAGTGTCATTTTCCCCCAAGGGCCCAAAGGACGCCACCAGCAACACACATCCATCCTGCTGCTACCCCTGCAGGCAAGGAAGGCACAAGAGTGATTATCCCGGGTTTTACAGCATGAGAAAGGTTGGAGGCAGAGCTGGAAGACTTCCTGAAAGTAGGATAGAAGGAAAAGGTTAGGAAACGAGGGATCCGGAGAGATTTGTGACTCTGGAGCCAATGTGGGGAGACACAATCAGTCAAAACTGCTCATGAGTCCCGTATGCGCTGCCCAGTCTAATATCAGAAAAGACCAGTGGTCTCAAAACCAGACACGCGCATGGGCCCAGGAACAGGGAAAAATTTGCAGTAACTCTAGAGATGGAGCAGAGGAATTACTGATGGGGGAAACCAGCTTCTTAAGATAGTATATGCCCACAAACCCAAGTTCGCTATGGCGGCAACATGTTAGGCTACCTACCAACCAGCAGTTGGGCAAGGAAGGATTATTTGAAACAAGTGCCACAAAGATTGTGTCTAGAATAGAGAAGAAATAGGCCTCAGGAGGTAACATCACTGGGGTAATGTTTTCAATCATGCCTGTAATCAGCCAAGGACAAAGAGTCAAAAAATAACAGTACGACGATAGAAGAATTAATTACGTAAAGCAATCACACCACAGGGTTAGGTGTAATCGACTGAAGTTAAATATTACTATTCAGAACTATTTTCATGTTCATGAGAATATGTGACAAAGCCAATCTCAGCGCAGAACAGGACTGGCCTAGAAGTAGGCCCCCAGAAGATGCCTGTTCTGACCGACAGAATCAACTGAAAGACTGTATCAGGCAGGTATCGAAAGAAAGGCGCAAAGGCGTCTGGGTGGCTCAGTCGGAGAAGCGTCCGACGCTTGATCGCAAGTCGGGTCACGATCTCAACGGTTCGTGAGATTGAGCCCCGGCGTCGGGCTCTGCGCTGACAACATGGAGCCTCCTTGGGATTCTCTCTCTCTCCCTCTCCCTCTCTGCCCCTACTCTGCTGGGGCTGTATCAAAATAAATGAACAAACATTAAAAAAAAAGAACAGAGCAGCAAGGAGGGTCAGAAGTATTTATCATGTTTATTACCCTACTCCTTTGTTCATGGGCCTCTTCATTGCTTGCATGGGTAGGTGGGCGCTACGGGGGTAAATGTCAGCCTGTGGAGTTACATCCCAAGAGAAGCAGTATATGCGACTTGTCTTTGCAGTTTATTAGCTTAACGATCTTGGGAAAATCAATAAGATTTTCGGAGGCTGTGTTTTCCCATTGGTAAAGATGGGTATATTAACAGTACCAACACACCAGCCGTTATAAGGATGAAAGGAGACGAAGCACGTCGGCATTTATTAAAGACTGAATCAATATTTGCTGCTATTATTATCATCGTTATCAGGATTATCCTTTAACCCATGTTCCCTGGACTGAACGTTCTTGAAGTTAATTTTTATTTTGAAAGGGAGAGAGCACACTCAGGGGAGGGGCAGAGAGAGGTGGGGGGGGGGGGAGAGAGAGAGAGAGAGAGAGAGAGAGAGAGAGAGAGAGAGAGAGAGAATCCCAAGCAGGCTCCGCACCATCAGCACAGAGTCCGAGGTGGGGTGCGAACTCACAAACCGTGAGCTGAAATCAAGAGTCAGACACTTACCGACCGCCACCCAGACGTCCCTGGGTTACAGACTTTTACCTTACTTCTGACCAGGGACCAACGTAGCTGGACTCCTCCTTGCCATGGCGTCTTGGTTTCCAAGTCTTGACTCACGTGAGCTTTCTGGAAATCACTAATATAAGAAATGTTCTGACTGCTAATCCAGAATCGCATTCCTATTTCCAGTGGCCAATCAGATCATCTGCACCATACTCCCGTGCCTAGGAAGCCTTGTCTCGCTTGGTTGTGTGATTCTACAATGCTCCGTGTTCAAAAACCCATCTCTTACCAGTAAAAAGGGTGGTACATGATTCTACCACAAAAACACACTTTAAGCTAAATACCATGCTAGAAGATTGGTTCCAAAGTTGGAAGTGATAGTCTCAGATATGCAAAGCAACGCTAAATATAAGCACAGACTAAACCTAAATGTTTGAATAAGAAATAGTAATAAATCTGGGGAGCCTGGGTGGCTCAGTCGGTGGAGCATTTGACGTCGGCTCAGGTCATGATCTCACGGTTCGTGAGCTCGAGCCCCACAGTGGGCTCACTGCTGTCAGCACAGAGCCCGCTTCAGTCCTCTATCTCCATCTCTCTCTGCCCCCTCCCTCACTCCCGTGCTCTCTCTTAAAAATCAATGAAACATTTTAATAAAAAGAAGGAAACAGTAATAAATCAATGAAATTAATTAATGAATTTGGGCAGTGTCAGGAAGTCGCATGACCCCGTGACAGTTGATGAAAACGAAAAACATACAAAAACCAAAAGCAAAAACACTGCAAAAAAACACCTCCGAGGCCAAAATTGACAACCTGAGAAAAAATTAACATTTAAAAAGGCTGCACCCGACATTTTCATGAAATGACTGGGAAATGGAACTGAAAATGACCTCCACTCTCAGGCACATTACCTCCTGAGGTGCTTGGGTTTCTGCCCAGTTTCTGGTGAATGGGAGTTTTACAAGCACGGTTACTTAAGTGAGTAAAGACGAAGGTGTATAACAGACCCTTTGCTGCAAGAAGCAGAAGAGTAATGTGCAAAGCCTCTGTGGCAAGTGTGAATTAAAATGGCTCAAAAAAACCCAAAAAGCGACAGGATACAGGGGAAGCAACCAGTCCCTGCAGACGGACGGGACAGGCCTAACTGTAGCCAGCTTGGGGCATGTCTGCATTTTTGTCTGTGATGGGAGTTTCTCCCAGAATAGCTAGCATTGAAAAAGAATCGGTGACAAACTGCTACGTTAAAAATATAATTTGAGGGGCACCTGGGTGGCTCAGTCGGTTGAGCGTCCGACTTCAGCTCAGGTCACGATCTCGCGGTCCGTGAGTTCGAGCCCCGCGTCGGGCTCCGGGCTGACGGCTCAGAGCCTGGAGCCTGCTTCCGATTCTGTGTCTCCCTCTCTCTCTGCCCCTCCCCCGTTCATGCTCTGTCTCTCTCTGTCTCAAAAATAAATAAACGTTAAAAAAAAATTTAAAAAAAAAATATATATATATAATTTGATACTAATGAATATGAACCGTATTTTTGTACATCCTGTTTTCCCTCCCCAAGCTGGTGCTATCTCAAACATGAGTCAAGGGAAGAGTTCAATAGGAAAACCCAAGCAGGGAACAGGAAACCAATATCCCCCTGCAACGTGCCAGAGATTCGGTCTCCAAATGGACTCAGCCTGAGAGATAGGAGGATCAGAAACACCGGGTAGGGGGTGCCTGGGTGGCGCAGCCGGCTGAGTGTCCCACTTTGGTTCTGGTCACGAACTCGCGGTTTGCGAGTTTGAGCCCCACGTCGGGCTCCGTGTTGTCAGCGGGGAGCCTGCTTCAGTTCCTGTCTGCCCCTCCACCCCAAGCTCGCTCTGTCTCTCTCTCTCAAAAATAAACATTTACATGTATCTATACTATATACATGTATGTATCTATATGTACGTATGTGTATATATAGTCAACTAAGCATCCAACTCTTGATTTCAGCTCAGGTCATGATCTCACGGTTCACGAGTTCGAGTCCCGCTTCAGGCTCTGTGCTGACTGCCCGGAGCTTGCTTGGGATTCTCCCTCTCCCTCTGTTCGCCCCTCCCCGGCTCGTGTGCGCTCTCCAAATAAATAATTAAATAACTTTATATACGTTAACGCGCACACACACACATACACACACACACACTGATGATACTAGGGTATGGTTCCCAGGGACATAAGAAAAAAAACAAAACAAAAAACCCACCGCAACATCCAAAACATGTACAGTGTTTGCTCTTTCCTAAACACGCCATCCTTCCCGAATCAGTGCCCATGCTGCCCCCCTCCTCTAAGAGACATCACGAGATAATTACTTGTTCACTGTCCACCTCCCAACTCGATAAGGATGGAGACCAGAGCTCGTGGGCCAAGTCCTCCTCATCTCTGAACTTAAGGCAGTAGTAAAAATCAAATACTCCCCTACTATTTATTACTTACGCAACCACAGGGCTGATGCAACCTACAGTTCCGTCAGTGATCCCCACTGCAGTGTGAACACATTTTTAAACAAAAAAAAAAATTTTTTTTTTTACATTTATTCATTTTTGAGAGACAGAGCACAAGCAGGGAAGAGGCAGACAGAGAGGAAGACACAGACTCCGAAGCAGGCTCCAGGCTCCGAGCTGTCCGCACAGAGCCCGACGCGAGGCTCGAACCCACGAACCGTGAGATCGTGACCCGGGCCGAAGTCGGACGCTTAACTGACTGAGCCACCCAGGTGCCCCTAGTGTGAACACATTTCTATTGGGAAGGACAGGGGTTGTATGGAGGCAAATTGGAACCGCATCGAGGCGGGTCAGTTAGGAAGCCCAGAAGTTACTTTGGCGTGGCTCAAAAACATCCTTCCAGACAATCGGTGTTAGCTCAGTGAATGACCCGGTCTTCACCACGCTCCGGAAACCATACAACAGCACTCAGCTCAAAAATCACGACCGTGTGAAAGTAACTAGTCGTCTCATGTTCCCCTGTCTCTAGACTGGGAGTTTATTCCGTGCTTTTTCCCTTAACTCAATCCCCATGGGTTCTCTTTCTCCCGGTGAGTTGATTTATATTTATCAGAAATGTATTACAAATCACATCACAGGGGTGCCTCGGTGGCTCAGTGGGTTGAGCTCTGGACTCTTGATTTCAGCTCAGGACGTGATCCCAGGGTCGGGGGATTGAGCCCCGATTCGGGCTCCGCACTGAGTGGGGGACCTGCGTGGCAGTCTCTCTCTCTCTCTCTCTCTCTCTCTCTCTCTCTGTCTCTCTCTCTCTGTTTCCCTGTCCCCCACTTGTACTCTCTCTCTAAAAAAATTAAAATCAAATCAAATCACAGCATCACAGAGCAGAAAGCTAGAATGTAATGATGCTACTTCCTATTCATCTGTAACCAGGGGCCATTTTGGTAAATGCCTATCCACGCTCCGTGTGAATGTGAATTCATGTGCCAAGTGTGTGTGTGTGTGTGTGTCCGCCCACCAATGCTGACAGAATGCCAGTACTCTCTCAAATGTATGTGTGTTCTGAGGGAGTGTAGAGGGCTGGTACAGGGAATTCCCAGGGGCTTTCTCAAACCAAACATGCTCCTTGGGAGATTCGGTCACTCCCCTCGTACCAACCCCGCTGCTCCAAGGTTAAACTCCTGGCGTGGCAATGAGGGGTGTAACAGATGGAAGTCCATTTCACAGTGTGCAGGCAAGAAAACAAGTTGAGAACCACTAAATGAAGCTCAAGACTAACCACCAAAGGCTTTTCACTCCTGTCCCGCCGGTTTGGCACATCCATTCCACGAGGAATCCCAGTGGAAACTGCATGAGCCACCCGATTAAAACCTGCCTCCCGAGAAAACAATTACTTGAAATTCACATCTTCTCTAAATTACATTATCGTTCAGGCTTTCCGGAACCTGTCACCAACGGACCCAACTCTCTTGGCCTGCCCAAAGACAGGCCTTCATCGTGTCTTACGGTTGCCTTGTAACTGTTCTCACAGACCATAGTCTCATCAGCCTTCCGGAAGGAGGGTTACCTTGCTGAACAAAAAGCCTCATCAGTTACTCGGTTCAAAACCCTTCAAAGGTTTGAATCGCCAAGATTCTTGGCAGGGCTTACAAAGCCCTCTATAACCTAGTGTTTCTTTGTCCCTGCAGCCACACCTCGCTATGCCACCTTTTGGCTTCGATTTGTGATATTCGGGGGAGCCTGGGTGGCTCAGTCAGTTAAGCAACTGCCTCTTGATTTCAGCTCAGCTCACGACCTCAGGGTTCTCTCTCTCTGCCCCTCCCCTGCTCGTGCTTGGGTGCGCTCTTACACGCTCTCTCAAAATAAATAAAAAAAAATTAAGTTGTGATATTCAGCTATTAATACACACAAGTCTCCTTAAACATTCCACTGTGCTCCACACCTCCATGCCTTTGGAAGGCTATTAACACTTCTTGAAATATTCTTTCCCCTCTTTTCAATTGGCAAACTGTATATACGTATATCGTCGCATCTCCAGCTATCGGCAAACGCGTTGGCATATAGCCGCTCATCGTGATTGGTGAACTGAATGAAGCAGGAAAGAAAATGCGCTTATCTTTCAAATCAAGAGAATCCGCCCCACCCCCACCCCGCCTCCCCCGGCCGCCATGTAATTTAATGGAATCAGTTCACAATAATCAGTAACTCTACTGTCACCCAGGCAAGTCCCCAAAGTCTATCAATGCTTCCTCTGGAATGTCTTCTAAAGCCTTCCCAAGCCCACCCAGGCTCCGCTGAGTGAGACCTTCGTCAACCTTCTACCTGATCTTACTTCTTCCCCTCCGTCAACCACCCCCACCTCCCCTATGGCCAAAGTGTCTACTTGAAACCCTATAAACCTCCTTTATCCCCAGGGGTTGCACAGCAGCAACATGGTAAAGTCCTCAGCCAGGTTTTAAAGCTCTAGCCGACAGCTCCTAACTCGTAACTACTTGATAAGAACCCTCCATTCAAAGCCTTGCCTCAAAGAGAGAAACAGTTCATAGAGCATTGAACGATTGCCTATATATAGCTTTAAAATACATATCTGGTGAAAAATATCAGAGTCAGATAAAAAAAAAAAAACGGAAAATGTTTTTTAACACATAGAATGATAATTCCCGTAACACAAGGAATTCATAAAATCAGCAACTAAATAGAAAATGGTTAACAGGAGGGGGCACCTGGTTGGCTCAGTCAGTGGAGCCTGTGACTCTTGGTCTGGGAATTACCAGTTCAAGCCCCACGTTGGGCGTGGGGGTTACTTAAAACACTTAAAAACAAACTTTTTATATGTTTACTTCTTTCTTTTGACAGACAGCAAGAGGGAGCAGGAGCAGACAGAGAGGGAGGGAGAGAGACAATCCCAAGCAGGCTCCATTCTGTCAGCACAGAGCCCGACACGGGGCTCGAGCTCACGAACCCTAAGATCAGGACCTGAGCCCAAATCAAGAGCTGGCTGCTTAAATGACTAAGCTGCTAGCACCCAAACAAAGTACAACCGGCAAAGAAACGATGGTAAGAACGCAAAATTCACTGAAAAACAAAGAGACGGCCAGTCGGTACCTCATTCATACATAAACACCAATTAGGACAATATTATATTTTACATATAAGACCAGCAAAAAGTAAACCTTTGAGTACGAGGTGCTAGGAAGGATGTGGATAAAAATAATTGTGTATGCGAAAAACTGCTGGTGGTGACATAAACGGTTATAAGCTATCTGCAGATAAATCCGACCCTACCTAACAAAAGTCAAACCACACATACTTTTATACCTGGAAATGACACGTCAAAGAATTCGTTCCTACAGAAAAACCCACACAAATGTTTAAGCAGCACCGTTTGCTACGGTAATAAACTCCCTTCAAAATCTCAAACATCTACCAATGAAGGAATAGTTCAATAAATTATCATATAGCCATATGATGGAATTCTATAGAGCTATTAAAGATATCCATGATAGGGGCGCCTGGGTGGCTCAGTCGGTTAAGCGTCCGACTTCAGCTCAGGTCACGATCTCACGGTCCGTGAGTTCGAGCCTGGCGTCGGGCCCCGGGCTGACGGCTCAGAGCCTGGAGCCTGCTTCCGATTCCGTGTCTCCCTCTCTCTCTGCCCCTCCCCCGTTCAAGCTCTGTCTCTCTCTGTCTCAAAAATAAATAAATGTTAAAAAAATTAAAAAAAAAATAAAAAAAATTTAAAAAAAAGATATCCATGATATATTTAGCTATATATATATGTATACATACATACATACATACATATATTTAGCTATATGTAGAGAGAGAACTAAAATACATCCATGGTGATGTGCTTTAAATGAAACTGTAAAACATCATGAGTAAATCTATAAAAATAATATATATGCACGATATTATGTATATACATTGTAGGTACGTGAGGGTACAAGACTAGGCTGTCCATTTTTAAAATGCACTTTATAACTAAAAGCAAACCGGACCCTTTTTACTTTTCAGAGTACAGCGTTTCAAAAGGTAAGTGCGCTCCTGATCATCACGTCCTCCCCTGAAGTCTAATGGCACACACGTCTCAATCTCACTTAACACTTAAACGTTCTCTGATGTGGTCGTTGGCCGCATGTATCCGAACTCTTCAACCGGACTGCAAACTTAAAGGCGTGCAACCACGTATCAGGTCTTTTTAGATGTCCTCCGGCCCCGAGAGGAAGCACTCGGTAGACTTCGTGGACGAAGAAGAGAACAGAATCCTGTTAAAGCACCGCTTAGACCTTTTCTTAAGTTCAAAGCAACAAACGTTTATCGGGGCCCCCTTTTATCCGGCCAGCTTGTTAGAGCGGACTTTAGTCTCCAATAAAGTTGAGAGGAAGGTACAGAGATCTCCAGTATGTATGTTCTGCCCACGCACCTGAATAGCTTCCGCTTTATCAACATCACTTATCCTCTGCTGTATTTGTTACCAAGCGTGAACCTACGCAGACACGTCATAATCACGCAAGTCTATGGTTTACGTGAGGGTTCGTTCTTGGCATGATATGTACAAGGGGTTTAGACAAATGTATAATGACATGTATCCATTACTACATCATACGGACTATTTTCACTGCCTGAAAAGTCCTATGTTCTACCTATTCATTCACCCCCAACCCTAACCCGATTCTTCTCTCCATGCTTTTGCCTTTATCACACGGTCATATTGTTGAATCATCTAATACGTACCTTCTCAGATTGGCTCCTTTCCCTTAGTAATAGGCATGTAAATTTCCTCCAAGTCTTCCTATGGTTAACAGCTCGCTTCATTTTAGCGCTACATGACATTCACTGGTTTGACTGAACCACACTTTCTTTCTCCGTTCACCTACGGAAGGAAACCTTGGTGCCTTCCAAGTTCGGGCAATTGAATGAATGAATGAATGAATGAATCTGCTATAAATGTCTACATGCAGGCTGTTGTGTGGACATGCTTTCAACCCTTTTGGTTAAACACAAAAGAGAATAACTGCCGGATCCAGTACCAAGAGTGTGTTTACTTTGGGACGACTTGCTTCTCACGTGGCTCTATCATTTTGTATTCCCACCAGCAACGTGTGGGTTGCTGTCACTCCACCAGCAACCAGCATTTGCTGGTTATTTGATCAAATAACTCAAGTAACTCTCTCAAGTAACTCTCTTGAGTTACTCTCACCAGCATTTGACGTTATCAGTGTTCTGGTAACTGATACTTATTCAAATGCGGTTTACAGTTTCATTTAAAGCACATCATGGATATATTTTCATATGAATATATATACACACACACAACACATATATATCTCATTTTTTAATAGCTCTATAGAATTCATCATATGGCTATATGATAATTTTTTGAACTATTCCTTCATCGGTGGATGTTCGAGATTTAAAGTAGTGCAATCTCATTATTGTTTTCATTTGCATTTCCCCAGTGACGTAAAACGTGGAGCATCTTTTCATATACTTGTTCGCCACCTGTAGGCATTCTCTGTTCAGGTGTCCGTTAAGGTCCTTGGACAGGTTTTAAAGTGCGTTGGTTTCCAATGGCCGAGTTTTAACAATTCTTTGTATGCACTGGATAGCAAACTATCAGATGAGAGGTCTGCTAACATGTTCTCCCAGTCCATAGCTTCTCTTCTGTTGATATTGTCTTTCACAGGACATTAGTTTTTAATTTTAATGAAGTCCACCTTTTCTTTTTTTTTTTTTTTTTTTTTTGTATTACATATAATTTATTGTCAACTTGGTTCCCGTACAACACCCAGTGCTCATCCCAACAGGCGCCCTCCTCACTGCCCATCGCCCACTTTCCCCTCTCCCCCACCCCCCATCCACCCTCAGTGTGTTCTCAGTATTGAAGTCTCTTATGGTTTGCCTCCCTCCCTCTCGGTAACCTTTTTTCCCCTCTCCCCCTCCCCCGTGGTTCTCTGTTAAGTCTCTCAAGATCCACACAGGAGTGAAAACATATTGAAGTCCAGCTTTTCAACTATTTCTTTCATAGATCATCTCTGGTGTTTGCCCTACACAGACATCACCATATCAGAGGCTTTCTAGGTTTTCCTCTGTTCTCTTCTAGCAGTTTCATACTTTTGCATTTTATATTTAGGTCTGCGATCCATTTGGCGTTATATTTTTGTGAAGAATGCACAGTTTGTGTCTAGATTTTTTTTTTTTTTGCATACAGATGTCCAGTTCCTGCACCATTTCTTGAAGATACTATCATTATTCCATTCTATCGCCTTTGCTTCCTTGTCGAAGATTGGTCCCCTGTGTATGCGCAGGTCTATTTCTCTATGCTCGTCTCTGCGCTTTTCCACAGCTATGTTTATTCTTTTACCAATACCACACTTTGATTACTGTAGCTTTCTCTTGAGTTGAAGTCAAATAGGGCCAGTCTTCCAAGATGTTTTTCTCTGTTCTGAATGGCATTAGCTATTTGGCGTCTTTTGCCTGACCGTATCGTCGTTAGAACCATTTGTCAATAGCCATAAAATAGTCTCCTGGGATTCTGATTCATATTGTATTGAATCTAGAGATCAAATTAGGAAGAACTGATTATGTTTAGAATATCGTCTTATTTATGAATAGGTCATCTCTCTACATTTCCTTTAATTTTGTCCATTGGAGTTTTATAGTTTTCCTCATATAGACCTTGAGCGTATTTTGTTGGGTTTAGACCACGTATTTTGGTTTGGGGGTGCTAATACAAATACTTTGTGCATTTAATTACAAATTCCACCTGCTCATTGTTGGCATGTAGGAGAACAACTCCCTTTTGCATACTATTCTTTTGCTTTGCAAGCTTACTGTACAGATGTTTATCCCGAGGGGTTTTATGTTTGGTTGATTGTCTATGTGTAACATATGAAACAATCCTGTCAATGGTAAACAAAAAGTTTTGTGTCCTCCTGCCAAATCTATATACGTGTTACTTACTTGTCCTGCCTAATTGTATTAGCAAAGACATCCAGTATGATGTTGAAAAGGGGTTAGTGAAAAAGGGACATGCTTGCCTTTTACCCGACCTTGGTGTGAAACGTTCTAGCTTCTCATCAAGGATGGTGTTACCTGTACTGTCTTTGTATGTAGTCGTTATCAAGTTGAGAAAATTTCCCTCTATTCCTAGCTATGGAGAGTTTATATCATAAATCGATGTTGGATTCTGACAAATGCTTTCTCTACATCTATTGAAAGGATTGCGTAATTCTTCTTTTGCCATCTGCCGATGACAAGAAATGGGAGACCAGAAACCATGAAGCTCCCAGAAGAAAACACAGGCAGTAACTTCTAGGACATTGGCCATGGCAACATTTCTTTAGCTAGGTCTCCTCAAGCGGTCAAGTAAACAGTCAATCGGTCAAGTAAACAGTCAATCACTCATTTTTGAGAATGCAAAAATAAACTATTGGGACCACACCATAATAAGCTTTTGCATAGCAAAGGAAACCATCCACAAAATGACAAGGCAACCTACTGCACGGGAAGAGATCTTTGCCAATGATATATGCCATTAAAGGGTTACTTCCCAAAATATGAAGAGAATTCATACGACTCAGCACACACAAAAAAACAAATAATTCGATTAAAAATGGGCAGAGGAGCTGAAGAGACATTCCTCCAAAGAAGACATCCAGAGTTTTCTGCACTCCCAGAAATTTGACAATTATACTCCTGGTTTTCCTACCTTGACACTGGTTCTAAAGGCCATTTCTTTCTTTCTTTTTCTTTTTTTTTTTTTAAGTTTCTTTATTTATTTTGAGAGAGAATGAGAGAGCGAGAGAGCAGGACAGGGGCAGAGAGAGAAGGAAAGAGAGAATCGCAAGCAGGCTCCGCGCCGTCAGTGCAAAGCCCAACACGGAGCTCAAACCCACAAACCACGAGATCATGACCTGAGCCGAAGTTGGACGCTTAACTGACTGAGCCACCCAGGCGCCCCGCTCAAGGCCATTTCTGCTTGTTGGTCTCTGCTCCAATAAGCCACAACCCCCTGTATTTGCCGGTTTCTCTGACCTTGTGCTAGATACTCAATATATGGCAATGAATAAGTCCAATATGGCCGGGTACCTTTATGGGTCCTCCCGTCTACAGAGGAAGAGAAAACCTATTCAACAAGACTTGTTGATTTTTTCACCCTGTTCACCGTTTTACTTACTGCTCGGAAGGGATGGTGACTTCCAAACTCCTTCCACGCAGAACCAAACGAGCACTCTTAGATTTATGTTCTCTTTCCATTTGATACATTTTTCAGATGGCAAAAGCTATTCTCGCATATATCCCTTCTCCCCCACTAATCCCAACCCTGCAAGCTAAGTTGTGCTAATGGCCCAAATCCTTCTACACCTCCGGTGTGGTCTTAAAAACATATAGAAGCACAGAGATACCTAACTGGGAGATTTCTGTTTACCAAGATGCCTGCTTCCTCTATCAACATCAACATGACCTCCTCTCACATATTCAGATATGCGATGATGCCAATAAATATGCTTCAGGCTATAAACTGTGCATATATATTACATTAGAAAAAGAATATTAATCCTGGGGGCACCTGGGTGGCTCAGTCGGTTGAGCGTCCGACTTCGGCTCAGGTCACGATCTCGTGGTCCGTGAGTTCGAGCCCCGCGTCGGGCTCTACGCCGACAGCTCAGAGCCTGGAGGCTGTTTTAGATTCTGTGTCTCCCTCTCTCTCTCTGACCTTCCCCCGTTCATGCTCCGTCTCTCTCTGTCTCGAAAATAAATAAAAATTTTTTTTAAGTTTTTAAAAATTTAAAAAGAAAAAGAATATTAATCCTATTCTCTAACCCTAAAACTCACGATGAAGGGGTACATAGGGAAAACAGGCAGCTAAACCATCAACCTTCAATCATCGTACTAGACTATAAGCCTAATCAGTTTCGCTCTTGTTAAAATCCTTCAAAGGCTTGAAGCTCCAGGGACAGGGATACTCTAAAATATTTTCTAATTGTCCTAGCTACTTTCTAAACACAGGAAAGACACAAAGCAATGCAGTATATTGGACAGCACGTGGATCAGACCTCAAAAGACCAAGATTCTGCTTTCTCTCGGCTTTCAGTAGCCACGTGCTTTCAGGCAAACTCCTTCCAAATCAGCTCCCTCATGAGTAAAATGATAGCGGGGTACTTTACGCACCGTTAAAGGTCTTTCCAGACCTTTTTGCATTCTGATCCATGTTAATAATTCTCATAGCTGGTAACGTCCAAGGAAATAGCTTCGTGTTACTCAATGAGATTGGCTCAGCACATACACAGCATGGATCCGTGTCATCTACACACTCTGCCCACTTCCTGAAGGCCACACAAAGGCTAGCTCCTCTGAGAACCTAATGTTTGGGTTATTCGATGTCTTGCCTATCTCCTTCACCTATGCCTTTCTACGCCCACTTGTCTTTTGAACAATTTCTTCCAGCCCTTTTTACTGCTAAGGAAATGTCTGTGTTCCAGATCCTCTCCTTTCAAGTCCTTAAACCCCCAGGTGAGAGGTGTCCCTTCTGACCAAGGTTTGTTGACTCCTAGTAGAGTCGATGTCTGAGCTGCAGGGGATCTTCAAATGCTCTAACACTGCAGGCAAAATTTTGCAGGCAGGCACACGTGTAAATTTCTAGGGAAAGAGTTTTAGACTGTCAGAGGATTCAAACAGGAGTCTGGGACCCAACACTGATGGAGAATCCCAAGTCCTAAATTTTAACCTGACAAGTTCCCCACCCTCCTCCGTTGTTCTGAACACATAGTTTAGTCTCAATCTTTGTGGTGTGATCCCTCACGATCTTACTCAACTCTGAGTCCTTTTACGTTGTTCCCATAGACTAACCGCCCTGGACAACTCATCTGAATCAGTTTCTCTTTGATTCTTATTAAGTGATCTTTTCTTCCTGTTTCCACAGCCCCGAGGCATTTAATAGCCCTGGTCCCTACACTCACATCCTGGTCTGCCAACTTCCCATCCCATTTAGTGTTCTGCCATTTCTAAACGACACTCTGGAATTGGATAAACTTCCCATAACACGATACTGTTTGCAACATTTCCGATGCATTAATAATAGCAACATATGCCAGTTTCTCTGCAAGGTGCTTCACCTGCATTATCACTGTTACTTCTCACGACAATTTCATCAGCTAATTACCATTATCTCCAGTTTATAGCTGATGAAATGGAGGCTCAGAGACATTCAGTAACTTGCCCAAGGCCACCCAGCTGTCAAGTAAGCAGAGCCAAGACTTCCAGTCTGTGGACCCCAAAACCCACGTTCTTCCACACTGTACAGATTTCTCTTTTCCATTCAATTTCTCAGACACTCATTATATCCATAATACAGGTATATTTTATGGCTGAAACTTCACAGACTTTCTCTGTGGACTAGAATATATATTTCTAATCACTTAATATATTCTTATGACATGCTATGACACAAGGTTTCAACTCCTAGGTACATACACAAGAACAATGAGTGTATGCATCCACAAAAGAGATTTCTACGGGATTGCTCCTAGTAAATATATTCGCAATAGTAAAAAGCAAATACATGAGTGCATAAACAAATGGTAATATACAACGGAATGGTACTTAACAGTAAAAATAAAATACCTATACATTCAGCAAACTGGATAAATCTGGAAAACATTATGCCGAGTGAAGGAAAGCAGACACAGCAGCACACTGTATGATTTTATTTGTAGGAAATTCAAGAAAAGACAAAACCCGTCTATAGTAAGAGAAGCAAATGCGTGGTCACCCCTTGGGCTCAGGGATTGCCTGGAAAGGGGACATTATGAGATAATGCCATTGTAAACTATCTTGATCTGGACGGTAGTTAAATGAGATGACTCACTGAGCTATACATACAAATTAGACCTCAATAAAATGGTGAACCAAATCCACTGGGAAAATGGATTATAAAAACACGCCAATCCTATGCGTGTAAAACAGGGAGCCAACTAAGTTCAACACTGAGTCCCAAAACGTCTATCTTTAAAAAATGCAACTATATTCTCATCCCTACTTATTTATCTTCTCAGTGCCCAAGCTCCAGCGGACGAAATCGCCAAAATCAATGGGTCCCCTTCAGATAAAGCCACGGTTTTTAACTGGGGGCCGATGTGGATCCCAGGGGCCTTGAGCAACCCGAGGAAGGACTTTCCATGCTCACAACTTCAGGATTGCTGCTCGCATTTGGTCAGTAGACGTACGAAGCTGCTAAATATCCGACAGTGCATGGGACAAGTCCACAGGACAAAGAAAGAATTGCCCGTCTTAAACCGATAATAGCGCAGACTTAATAAAACACACACACACACACACACACACGGATAACATATTGCTACAGGAAAATCAATGTAGGTGTAATGATCGAGAATCGAATATGCAAATACATCAACATTTGTTAAAACCAAACATTTTAGCTAGGATTCCCACTGGAAAACAGTGGACAGCGTCTGAGAGAATGGGCATATGGGATGACCAAATTATGATTAGGGTAGAGAATACAGGCGGTACTGACGTGCATCCTTACCTTCTAGCTGGGGGGAGGCGGGCGGGGGCTGGGGGGGGGGGGGACCGGGGCTGGGGGGGGGAGGGGCATACATCATGAAACGCATCCAGAAGGTAGAACTGAGAGGTGGGGCTGAGATAGCAAAAGGCACCAAACAGGTCCAACAGGGACGACTCAAGCCTAACCATTTTGCCTCGTCTTTTCGTCTTTTCGGTGCGAAGAGAACAAACACGCTGTCTTTTGGTCCTCTAAATTTTACCCAAGGAAAATAAGTTGGGGTGAGGGGGCGTCTTCTTTTGCCATAAGCCCGGAATTTTAGTTTCCTTTTAAAAATAAAGATCTCCTTGCAAGAAGTCAAGCTGCAGAGAGAGACGTCACATTTTAGCAGAGACAAAGGGAAGCGTTGCCCCGGCAACCGAAAGTACTTACAAGATTTCATCAAACTCACTGTACACAATTTCATTTTTTTTTTTATTCGATCGCTTTTTTTTCTTCTTTTACCATGGAAAAGCTTGAAATAGACTAATCAATAATTGCCCGAATAGGCCTCACGCTTCCTAATATCCCATCGTGAAATTTCTTTCAGCACCACCGACGACCTAATTCTGAATTATAAATGCAAAGCAGCATAACTGCCTCCTTCCCCCCCCCCCCACCCCGCTTCCATGAAAAAGGTCTACAGTGGAAAGCAACAAAGGAACTCTCACACAGCACAAAAGAGGTTTCTCTCGCATGCCAGAGTCGCGCACTCTACTAAGCGTGTAAAAAGCATTTCTGGCATCATTCCTTTTGAAAAGCAGCAAGACCATCGTAAGAAGCACGCATGTGCCCAGCTGACCCCCTCAGCTGTTACAGACGGGGCACACCCAAGGAGGATGGAACCCTGTCACTGAGTTTTTTGAAACCGAGTAACTTTTCATGTCACTCAGAGAGCCCAACTGTTGTGACGGGGTCTGGGGCTGGAAAACAAATGCAGCACCTCAGCGAAGCACAGGAAAAAGCACACAGGGACAGACGACAGCAGCCGGGTCCTCGTTCCGCCGCCAACGAGGGAGACGAAGGGAGGCAATTCGCTGCCCCTCTCGGGGACCCAGTAACTTGGTGAGTGAGCGTCACAACACGCAGATGCGCAGCCTATCCCCTCAGCTGCCGAGCATGGGCTACACCATTCATTCTCCCTGGCAATTCACTGGTTTTTGCAAGAATGGGGCTTTTCAGCTCAGAGAGGTTCCGCTCTTAGTACAAAGTTTGGGGTAGGCTAAACCAAATAATTTCCGGGTTCACTCTCAAATTTACCCATCGGGTTTTAATAGCAGATGACGCCATGGGAAAAAAAAAAGACCTCGAGTTTCTCCGTTCATTCCCTCCTTTGCATCTTTTTTGGGGTTGTTGTAAAACTTGCCCGAAGAGCACATGATCTACCAGTGAAGCATTATCTGAATTGGTTTTCCAACCATTTATTATTATTATTATTATTATTATTATTATTATTATTATTAGAGAGCATGCATGCATGAGTAGGGGAGGGGGCAGAGGGAGAGGGAGAGAAAATCTGTTCTTTTTTCTTTTTTTGAGTTTATTTATTTTGAGAGAGAGAGAGAGAGCAAGAGCGAGCAGGGGAGGAGCAGAAACAGAGGGAGAGAAACAGAATCCCAGGCAGGCTCCGCACCATGAACTGCGAGATCAGGACAAGAGCTGGAATCAAGAGTCGGACACTCAACCAACTGAGCCCCTTCCAACCGGTACCCGGGAGGGGCGCCTGGGTGGCTCAGTCGGTTAAGCGTCTGACTTTGGCTCAGGTCATGATCTCCTGGTTCATGAGTTCGAGCCCCGCGTCAGGCTCAGTGCTGACAGCTCGGAGCCTGGAGCCTGCTGTGGATTCTGGGTCTCCCTCTTTCTCTGCCCCTCCCCCACTCATGCTCTGTCTCTGTCTCTCAAAAATACATAATAAAATGTAAAAAATAAAAATAAAAAAAAATAGACAGTACCGGGGCGCAGTCCTTGACTTTTGGAGAGGAATCGTTCATCACATTGGTTATCAAGTAACAAACCCCTCCCTCCGCAAGGCCAACAGCATATTTCCTAGCTATAGGTAAATCCGCCCGGAAACACTAGGTTATAAGGCGTTCATAAAGACTACTGTGGGCTATTCAAAGCTGTAGGACCACCTGTCCTCACCAGGCACCACTGAGAAGTTAACAGGAGAAGCTTCTTGTGCATATACACAAAGAAGAAATCAATCCACAGGAGGAAAAGCACGCTAAGTTAAGAACAACTTTGGGAGTTAACAGAGCAAGAGAAAGCCCACTGTTCTTTTCTAAAACGGAAGTAATTGCGTTGGCTTTATAACTTGATACTTGAGACTGAATTTCATTGTTGTGTAATAAAATGACATTCCTTCTCAAACCAAGAGATGTTTAAATGTCTTTTTATCTTTATAAAAAATTTTTTTAAGTTTATTTATGTACTTAGAGCAAGAGTAAGCAGGGCAGGAACAGAGAGAGAGAGAGAGAGAGAGAGAGAGAGAATCCCAAGCAGGTTCAGAGAGAGAGAAAGAGAGAGAGAATCCCAAACAGGTCCTGTACTGTCAGCTTAAAGTCCGATCGGGGCTCAAACCCACGAACCGTGAGATCGTGACTTGACTTGAGCCAAAATCCAGAGCCGGACGTTTAACCGACTGAGCCACGCAGGCACCCCTCAATGTCTTTTTATCTTTAAAGTATAACACAAGCCAGAGCTATATGCTTGTTAAACAGAGGACCGTATTCAGAATATATAAGTGCTTGGTAGAAGTGAAATAAACAAGTTAAATGTCATATTTGGGTAGCACACTTTTTATCATCCTGCATTAAGAAAACGATAGGATCCCAAAGAAGCACAAATTAATATACTGAATGATGGTGGTAAAATTCCCTGGGACATCATATTTACAGCCTGCGGTCTGCTTCCTGGTTTCTATCAATGTTATACGTGACCCTTGCACCTACAGTGAACAGAGATCCTTCAAGTTCAACTCCTTCATGCATTCCATTGTTTGTTAGATAGGAAACAAACAAAAACATACAATCCTGGCACGTCGAAGGAAATTGGCAAAGCGTATCAGAGAAACAAAATATATTAGTAGGCAGCAACAGCGTAAGGATTCTAGAAAGCCAAAGAGAATCAACAGCCAATTTTTTACGCACTTTTCCCACAGAAGGTCTCCCACCTCGTTCGTCAGTACAACTTGCCATCACCAGATGGCAAAACGATTAGCTAGTTAAAAGGTTCAACTATGACTAAAGACCAAAGAATATGACATGGGCTCATTCCTTCGTTTCCATCTGTCTGTTATGAACATTCCATTTACTCTATTTACGCGAGAAAAAGGGAGGAATACAATCACAGACAAAAGCATGAACTCCATCCAGGGGCGCCTGGGTGTCTCAGTCAGCTAGTGACTGACTCTTGATTTAGGGTCAGGTCATAATCCCCGGGTCCTGGGATCGAGCCCCATATAGGGGTCCTCAACGGTTCACGGAGCCTGCCTCTCTCTCTCCCTCTGCCCCTCTCCCCTACTCACACTCTCTCTACAACAAAACATGCATTAAAAACCAAAAAAAAAGTAACAAACAAGCTTGAACTCCATAGGGTGAAAATTCAGTCATCTTAGTTCTTAATCAGAATCAGACCTTTAACTAAAGTCAGGTCTGAAATTTTAGTTCAGCTCAGGCCAGCCGACCCTTGAACAGCATGGGATTCAACTGTAAGGGTCCACTTATCGGTGGATTTTTTGGCGACCGAAAACAATTCGGCTAAGCACTGTAAGTGTATTTTCTCTTCCTTATCATTTGAAAAATACGTTCTTTTCTCCGGCTTACTTTAACGTAGGAATGTGGTATATAATACAGATAACATACAAAATGTGTTAATTGATCATTTTATGTTATAGGTAAGGCTTCCAGTCAATTAGCTTCCAGGCTAGTAGTAGTTAAGTTTCTCGGGAGCCAAAGGTCGGGACTTCGATTTTTCCACTACGTGGGAGAGTCACGCCCAGGACACCCATGTTCTTCCAGAGTCCGACGTAATAGCCCCGCAAATTTTCACTGTTACTTCTCATTTACGATGACTCCCAATGATTCCAACACGTACTGAGAGGGCCTGTGGGTGCTAACCTCCTTGTCCGGGTCAGGAGAAAGGGACGCAGGAAGAGAATGGGTAAGGCTTGGTCCCCTTCCTGAGAGTAGCCATAAAACCCAAAGTGGTTTGGTACATGATACAGGTTCTGGGGGCACCTGGGTGGCTCAGTCAGTTGCGCCTCCAACTCTCAGGTTCGGTTCCGGTCATGATCCCCGGGTCATGGGATCAAGCCCCACGTTGGGCTCCACGCTGAGCGTGGAGCCTACTTGAGGTTCTCTTTCTCTCTCTCCCCCTCTGACCCACTCTCCCGCTTGGGTTCTCTCTCTCTCTTTAAAATAAAATCAAAAAGATACGGGTTTTCAGTGGCAGTAACGAATAAATTTGCCCAAGGCCAAAAAAAAAAGGGGGGGGGGGGGATGATACAGAAAAGTCTTCCTAAGGAGATATTTGAACTATGCCTTGTGGGAAGCCATTACATAACTTTGAATACAGACCTACATACATGATCAGCATTACATTTTACGAATAAAACGAAACAAAACAAAAAAAACCCTCTGGCAGCAATGGGACAAAGGGGCTGGAGGACACCACTAAAATATTCCAGAAAGAGGGGCGCCCGGATGGCTCAGTCAGCTAGGCATCCGACTTCGGCTCGGGTCACGATCTCGCGGTTCGTGGGTTCGACCCCCGCGTCGGGCTCTGGGCTGACAGCTCAGAGCCTGGAACCTGCTGCGGATGCTGTGTCTCCCTCTCTCTCTCTGCCCCTCCAGAGTTAGCACTCTGTATCTGTCTCTCAATAACGAAAAAAACCATTAAAAATTTTTCTTAAAAAACATTCCAGACACACAACTGAAAGCCGCAACTGTATGTTACCGAGAATGGCCAGTTTTCTCAGCAGCCTAGACATTGGAATGACAAACGCTGGTATATCGACCCACAGGTAAGTTACCAGGATGGCTTAGCAGAACAATCATGGAACGAGGAAAAAAAGGCCAATAGCGAAATGTGGTCGAAGTCGTGAACTAGGGGGTTAAGGCTGGTTATGAAATGAAGTTAAGCAGGGGCACCTGGGTGGCTCAGTCAAGTTAAGCGTCCCACTCTTGATTTCGGCTCAGGTCACGATCGCCCGATTCTCCAGATCGAACCCTGTGTGGGGCTCTGCACGGACAGCATGGAGCCTGCTTGAGATTCTCTCTCTAGCCCCCTCCCCCGCCCCAACCCTGAGCACACGCGCTCTCTCTCTCTCTCTCAAAAATAAGTAAACGTAAAAAAAATTAAGTTAAGCAATATGAGGGATCATATGCCTCATGGCCAGAGGTCACTGGCCAAATTTTGGTCCCCATCATCTCCACCCCGCACAGTGTTATTCCCAAGATTGCGAGCTACTCCCATGACCTTACTTGTCCAAAGGGAGTTACCCGGATTTGAAGAATCTCCTCATACGTGCCCTTTAAACGCAGACTTTTGTCTGGGGCGCCTGGGTGGCTCAGTCAGTTAAGTGTCTGACTCTTGGTTTCGGCTCAGGTCATGATCTCACGGTTTGTGAGTTCAAGCCCCACATCGGGCTCCACTCTGACAGGTTGGAGCCTGCCTGGGATTCTCTCCCTCTCCCTCTCTCTCTCTCTCTCTCTGCCCCTCCTCTGCTCTGTCTCTCAAAATAAATAAACTTTAAAAAAAAAAAAAAAAACGCAGACTTTTGTCAACCTAGGGCCAGGAAGGGAGGCCAGAAAAGCTGGAACACAGGGGGGATCTGTTGCTGATTTTGAAGATGGAGAAGGTCACAAACTGAGGAATACAGACAGGCTTCAGGGCTCGAGAACAGCCGCTGGCTGACAGAAAACAAGGAGATGAGATCTTAGCGTGACAGCTAAGGAACTGAATTCTACCAAGGATCTGAAAAGAATGAGAATGTAGATTCTTTCCCACAATATCCAGATAAGGCCCTGGCCCAGCCAACACCTGATTTCAACCTTGTGAGACCCAAAACACAGAATCCAGGTAATAGAATGTTAATATAAGACATCAGGAGAAAAGGATGAACAGCAAAGTGTCATGGGTATGAGCAGTTGTACTAAGACTGGCAAAAAGAAAGATAACCATAGGAGGTTGCAGCCTAAGAGTAAGATACTGGAGTGAAATCCTTTCGAGGTGGAGTAGTAACCCCAGGTTAGTGAAATGAAGTAGGGATAAATATTGTTGAAACAGTGCACCACCATGTACAGTTGTGCAGGCTGCGCACTGTACAATTCGACGTGGCATCATTAGCGTAACAGATACCATATAGTTATATAATAATTTTCCAGCAAATAGAAAAAAAGAACTTTGAGGAAGGGATGTACGTACAAAAAGAGAATCGGACGCCCCTAGAGAAAGAAAGGACTTGCTTAAGGTCACACAAATTAGAAAATGCCGAGGCTAGAATATAAACCTGGGCGTGTCCCTTCCTACCCGGCTCAGCTTCCTTCGAGGTCGGTATTAGCAGTTACTCCCATAGGCTCCTGCCCTCCTCACTCACCTGTTGACTGATCCTTTGCGCCCTGGTGTCTAGGGGGGCTCCCTCCCCACACGCTACCTACCCCCCTGAAAGGAAACAGTAAGGTGACCCCGTTCAAGTGTGTGCCTCCTCAGGGACTACACCAAACTGGGGAGACCACTCTTACTCAACCGGATGCCCCCTCCCACTTTACAACACAGGGGGTTGTGTCTACACAAAATACCGGCTTGGGACGACGTGCCTCTGGCACACAGCACGGGGCACGCTGGTCCCAAAGTGTCCGCGACACCAGGAGGAGAGAATTCCGGAAAGTCTCAAAAGTCCCCCCTATACACCACCCGCGGGGCAGGTGCACTCAAGCGCACACGCACAACGGGACCCGCACCGGCCGGCCCCCCTGCCACGTTCTAAGCAGCGGGCTGGCTTTTCACAGGAAACCGTGTGAATTTAGGAACTGATCGGATGCCGACGTTCTCGGTCACACACACATACATGCCTTGATCACGCTGCCTGTGTCGTTGAAAATAAGTAGCGATGACGAGCTTAACGTTCTGCTATCAACTCATTTCTTTCCTCTCTTTTTTTTATAAGACCCGGAAGTGGGTTAGGCGCCCCACTTCGGCTCAGGTCACGATCTCGCGGTTCGTGGGTTCGAACCCCGCGTCGGGCTCTGTGCCGACGGCTCGGAGCCCGGGGCCTGCTTCGGATCCTGTGTCTCCCTCTCTCCCTGCCCCTCCTTCGCTCCTGCTCGGTCTCTCTCCCTCTCAAAATATAAGCGCCCGTTAAAAAACTTTTTTTTAAACAAATGAACTTCGACTGTTCCCGAAACCACGCTCAGGATCGTAGTTCTCTTTTTCCAGGTGATTCGTTCCCCGGAGTCGTTTCAGGAAGCCTGAACACAATTGTTAATTAACACAGTGTCTCCCCATCATATGTAAGGACGCGTTGGTAATTAAACATTCACACGGAGTGCCAAAAAAAAAAAAAAACAAACAAAAAAAACACACCACATTTTGGATGAGATCTTCCAGAATTACTCCGCAGATCATTTCAGACCACACAACTGGATGTCTGGATGTGCTGACAAAACCCGCCGATTCGCTTTCAGTTGCAAAGCAGGTTGGTGACATCTCCTCTTACTCAAGCGGCACGTCTAAGAGGACCTTCTTGACCGGGCGATTACAGGGACGGGTCAGAGAGGTGGCTTGATTTCATCGGCGGAATCACCGCTTGGTACAGGAACAGATAACCCAGCCCGTTCGTTTTCTTTCTCCAGCTCCCTTAGTCATACCAGCAAGGCTTGGATTTACAAGAGTGTATCCCTTAGGCTTGGATTTACACGATACACTCTTAGTCGCAACAGCAGCTCAGTTGCACCGGAGGCCGGTTATTAGCCTAAGGTGGTTCCGAATGATCTCTTCGGGGCTCCCATTTGAAAGAACTCCAGGGAAACGTAATGGTTTGTTAAGTTTGTTTGAGAGAGAGAGCGCGTGCGCGCATGTGAGCTGAGGAGGGGCAGAGAGAGACAGAGAGACGGAGACAGAGAGAGAATCCCAAGCAGGCTCTGTGCTGCCAGCTCTCTTGCCCCCCCCTCCTCCCCTCCCCTACTCGCGTGCTCTCTCTCTCTCAGAAATAATTTTTTTAATAATACTAATAAAAAAAATAAAAGGTGGCCAAACAAAACAAACCAATCAGAACCCCACCAGAATTACAATTACAGTCCCCGATATGTCTGTTCAATGTCCAAAATCAGAGCTAACCTCAATTCTTTGGTACTTGTCCCTGTCAACGCGGGTTCCCGCTTCACCTGCAGACAAGAAAGGCACAAGCACACGGGGGCAAGAAGGCCATATTGCCACCAGCCCTCCACCCAGCCCGTACGTATCTTCTCCGCGTGTCTTTTGTGAAGACCAGCGGGGAAGGCCCTTCTCCTCAATGCCACGTGCACCAGCGGGCACGGTCTGGTGAGGACAGACCATCGACCGCTCTGGCATACGCTGGCGGGAAGTCGGACCGCCTCTGAACAACAAGCGTGTCTTTGTTCGGAGCCAGAGCGACAGGAGTATTTGTCCGTAAGCCGTGCTTGGTCCTGAGAAACCTTATTTCCATACCGATGAATGACCCCATTTAGAGTTTACCAAAAATGACTTCTCCTTGGCAAAAGGAATGGCTGTCACGCAACAAAGAGGCCGATTCAAGAACATAGCACTCCCCACCCCAATCTGGTGTCGAAGGCAACTGCGGAACAGCCTCCTGGATTGGAAGAAAAAAAGATGCTTGGGACCCTTGATCTGTCTTCTCGTTTACGCGCGCGCGCGCGCGCACACACACACACACACACACACACACACACACAGCGCATACTATCTCACATACACCTCCCCCCAAAACACCACATACACTATCTCCCTCACACACATACCCCACATCTTCTCACACACTCTCCATACTCTCACAACCCCCTACATATTCTCACACCCACACACACGGAGCCTATCTCTCATTTCCCGCCGAATTCAGCGTAAGTTTCTGTAAATGCTTCTTTCACTGCATCTCTAGAATCTTCCTCGGGGCCTTGCACTTAGGGATACACATCACGACCGGTGCGCCCGTTCGCCCTGTCCCCGGGGTCAATTTGCGAAGCCACAGGCTGACCGTCAGGGCTTCGGGCGGGCGGAAAGACAAAGGAAAGCCGCCCTGGCCCTCCGTTCCGCTTTTCGCGGGGACCGTGAATGGTACTCCCTTCTCACTTTTCAGTCGAGATCGTTTTGCGAATGTATCTTAGCTCTCAGACTGCCTGGCTACCGAGCACGGCCGGGACCAGCTGGCGGGGGTGGAAAGGCAGACTGACCGCCTTCACGCGGTATCTTGCGCACGGTGATTTTGCCAAGTGTTTTCACCTTGTATCCAACCCTAGTCAGCTAGGAGAAAGATCAGGTGATCTGGTGACAGGCCCTAGGAACGGCCATACACGTGTTATCTTATTTGAGTCGTTTTATAGAGTGGCCGTAGGCCTCCCTATCTTAGAAGTATGGAAGCCGAAGTTCAAACAGGTTAAGTGAAGTATGGGGAAGAAGGTTTTGGCTTTCCCCCTAACTCTGTCCTTCCACGGCCCTTCTCGGCACCCCGGGCCTCGAAACTAGTTGCTACGTGACGGGCTTGTCTTGTCGGTGGGGTAACATTGCATGAAAACGTCACACGCGTGTTCGGACACTCCTTGACACTGATGCGCTAGCCAAGATCCTCTCGAAACGCGGTCATATTGAGCGATGCGGCCTTCCTCACATGCAAAACCATCTCGAATTTCCTCGTCATGGCTGGCCAGCGGCCACGAGATCCCACAAACAGATTTCAGTCTGCTGAGCGGGAGAGGCCCTCTGTTGGCTACATCGATCTTCAAACCAGCTTTCCTTGGAACGACTTATAGATCATGAGGCATCACCCCGACTGAAAATAATTAGGTACATTGTTTCTCACGTGGGCGGACGACTAGGCCAAAGCAACTCTGAGGCGTTCGTGTTTCCCTACCATTAACGCCAACACGACTTCGCCTTAAATCCTTCCTACTCACTGAGCTCCAGTCACACTGGTCTCCTCTCTGGTTTGCAACAGTCAAAGAGTTACAAGCCGGCAGAAAGGGTCTGGTTAGAGAAATTCACGTTGCTGAGCATCTAGCATTTCCCAGACCTTCTAAAAAGCCCAGATATAAAAACAAGGACCTGCCAAGGAAGAGTTCAATCTGTTGTAAAAGGCAAAACAAGCAATCCCTCTGTCCGCTCATTCGATAAATATTTGTTCAGACGAAAGATTGGAGGGACACCTGGGTGGCTCACGTGGTTGAGCGTCCAACTGTTGACTCTGGCTCAGATCAGGAGATCGCATTTCGCGGGTTTGAGCCCCATAATCAGGCTCGCTGTTGTCAGTGCAGGGCCTGCATTGGATCCTCTGTTCCCCACCTCTCTCTCCGCCCCTCCACCGCTCATGCTCTGTCAAAAATAAACACTAAACAATTTAAAACACACACACACACACACAAAAATATTGGAAAAAAGAAAGAGTCTTGGCCCCTCAGAGAGGTGATGTTTTCCTCATGTTGGTTCTTCATCAGAAATGCATATCGGGGCACCTGGGTGGCTCGGTTGGTTAAGTGTCCAACTTTGGCTCAGGTCATGGTCTCGCGGTTTGTGAGTTCGAGCCCCGCATCGGGCTCTGTGCTGACAGCTCAGAGCCTGGAGCCTGCTTCGGATTCCATGTCTCCCTCTCTCTCTGCCCCTCCCCGCTCATGCTCTTTCTCTCTCTCTCTCAAACCAACATAGAGAAGAGAAGAGAAGAGAAGAGAAGAGAAGAGAAGAGAAGAGAAGAGAAGAGAAGAGGGGAGGGGAGGGGAGGGGAGGGGAGGGGAGGGGAGGGGAGGGGAGGGGAGGGGAGGGGAGGGGAGGGGAGGGGAGGGGAGGGGAGGGGAGGGGAGAGGAGAGGAGAGGAGAGGAGAGGAGAGGAGAGGAGAGGAGAGGAGAGGAAAGGAAAGGAAAGGAAAGGAAAGGAAAGGAAAGGAAAGGAAAGGGAAATGCATACCAATGATATAGCCACAATGGAGAACAGTGTGAAGGTTTCTCAAAAATGAAAACTAGGACTATCACATGATCCAGCAATTCCACTTCTGGGTATTTATCTGAAGAAACAAAAACACTAATTCAGAAAGATACCTCCATGCCATGGTCACTGCAGCATCGTTTGCAATAACCAAGATATGGAAACAACCTACCTGGCCATCAGTGAAAGAATGGATAAGGAAAATTTGATTACACACATACATATATACATACACACACACACACACACACACACACACACACACACACACACCATGGAATATTAATCAGGCATAAAAAGGTAGGAAATCTTGCCATCTGGGACAAGACGACAGACGTTGAGCGCACTACGCAAAGTCACAAGGAAAAGAATACCATATGATCTTCCTTCTATGTGGAATCTGAAACACACAAGTAACAACCACAACCACAAAACTGAACTCAGAGATGGCGAACACATTGGCCGCTGCCAGGGGCAGAGGCTGGGATCTCGGCAAAATAACCGAAGGGAGACAAAGGTTCACATTTCCAGTTATAAAATAACAAAGTCACGAGAGGTGCCGAATGCCGACTCCCGCTAATGCTGTATCACGTAGGAGAAAGTCGCAAAGACAGTCGATCTCAAATGCTCTCAACACATGCTGGCGTCAGCAGCACAGATCCTGAATTGGAACGATACAGAAATTGGCAAGAATGACGCGCAAGGTCGGGAAGCGGTCCCCATTTTTCCATTTCTGCTTTCTGGGACACCAGTCTTGTAAGTGCGTGTGAAGCGGGAAGACTCATGCCCCACCCAGCACACTCCCCATCGTGGGGCCCACTCATACTGCACCCTCCTTCCATGACCCCCCCTCCCCCAACCTCCTGGGAAGGAAACTGGACAAGGGGAATGGGGAGGGGTGCTGTCCAGAAAAGGGCTTCTCTCCTGGGCCATCAGAAAGGGGAGACACGGCTGAGGGTCCCTTCCAACTCCTGACTGGCCCCTCAACATGTGTTGGAGCCTCCTGGTCCCTGGGCCCCCCCTCGGTGAATCCTTGGTGTGACTGTGGCAACGTCAGGAATAAATGGCAATGCTCACGGGGGAAATCTTGAGCTCTCAACAAAAGAAAACTCGGCCTACGTACGATGACAAATCTTAACTAGATGTACTGTGATGCTCATTTTGCAATGTATACAAATGTCAAGTCATTATGTTGTACATCTGAAGCTGATTTTAGACATCAATTATACCTCAATTAAGAAAGGAAATGCAAATCAAATTTACCTTGTGAATTATTTTTTTTGATCATTTTTTTAAATTTTTAACTTATTTATTTTTTGAGACACAGAGAGACAGAGCATAAGCAGGAGAGGGGCAGAGAGAGGGAGGCACAGAATCCGAAGCAGGCGCCGGGCTCCGAGCGGTCAGCCCAGAGCCCGACGCGGGGCTCGAACTCACAAACCGCGAGATCGTGACCTGAGCCGAAGTCGGACACTTTACCGACTGAGCCAACCAGGTGCCCCTTGAATTATTTTTTATTTATGCCTAGGTTGTTCCCTACCTTTCCCATTCCAGTGGATCTGGAATGGGTATCGGTGTCTGATTAAAAGGTGTTCAGCCGATTGCTGAACCCGGGTGGCTCAGTCGGTTAAGCATCTGACTTCGGCTCAGGTCATGATCTCATGGTTCTGGAGTTCGAGTCCCACATCAGGTGAGTTCAAGCCCTGCTTCAGGTGAGCCCCGCTTCTCTCTCCCTCTCTTTGCCCCTCGTGGGATTCTCTCCCCCTCTCTCTGCCCTCACTCACGTGTGCCCTCTCTCTCTAAATAAAATAAAATAAAATAAAATAAAATAAAATAAAGTAAAATAGGCAGGAGGTGTGGAAGGAGTAACTTCAATTCATCTTTGTGTCAGTCGTTACTTTTTCACTCCCTCCAACAGACAATTATAACCCAAAGGCAGATCAAAGATCACACGAATCCATTCAGACACCAAGACCCAAGGTCGAACTATAGGGATGACGAGTGAAAACCAATACCTATGGTAGTTTATAGCTTGGACCGTTCAACAGGGACCACTCTTTGTCTATGACGCTTGCCCTTGAACGCTTGGAAAAAACTTGATCTTGTACCTCAAGACTTCAGGCCTTTAAAGACTCACAGGAACCTCTTTCTCCTTCAGTTTATTCTTAAAGGGAGCAGGGGGCACCTGGGTGGCTCAGTCAGATAAGCATCAGACTCTTGATTTCCGCTCAGTTCACGATCTCACGGTTGGCAAGATGGGACCCCGTGTCAGGCTCTGTGCTGACAACTCAGAGCCTGGAGCCCGCTTAGGATTCTGTGTCTCCCTCTCTCTGACCCTCCCCTGTTCATGCTCTGTCTCTCCCTATCTCAAAGATAAATAAAACATTAAAAAAAAAAAAAAAAAAAAGACACCGAAGTTCAGAGATGTTCAGTGACTTCCTTACCAAGCTATACGTCTGGTAAATTTACGGCTGGTACTGGAATTCAGAGAGCCTGGCTCCAAAGGCGTGTATTCTTTCCATTTTACTGGACTGCTTTCTGTAACAATGCAGGACATGGTCTCCCTCTTTCTAACCCCGATGTACCACACGTAGGACATCCCCAGCAAAGTACGAACTCGCTTCTCCCTCAAATCAGCTTCATCTGACTGATTCTGGGACGGGGGTGGGGGGGGGGGTTCTTTGAGAAATCAACCAAGGGAAGTACTTCTCCAGGTATGGTCCACTGAAAAGCAGCATTAATAACATTCCCTGAGTACTGGTTAGAAAGGTACGCTGTAGGGACCCACCGGAGACCTAATGCATGGCGATTCCCAGAAGTGGGGCCCAGAGAGCTGTGTTTAAACAAGGCTTCAGGTGATTCATTCCGATGTGTGCTCACCTTTGAGAACCACTGCGCTTTACCTAGATGATCTCCAATTTAAAATCTACCTGTGCATCTGGCATTCTGCCCGAGAGGGTAACGTAGAAGCGGCTGAATCACATGTTTTTCTTAATTACAATCCAGTCATGCCCGGGGCACGTGGGTGGCTCAGTCTGTTGAGCATCCGACTTTGGCTCAGGTCATGATCTCACGGTTTGCGAGTTCGAGCCTCACCGTCGGGCTCGCTGCTGTCAGCACAGGGCCTGCGTCAGATCCTCTGGCCCCTTCTCTCTCTGCCCCGCTCCCGCTTGCACTCATTCAAAGATAAAAATGTTTCCCAAAAATCCAATCGTGGAAAAAGTCTCAAAATTAAGATCAGTCTTTGTTAGAGAGTCTCCACTCAACACAGTGGCTATCCGACTCAATAAAATCTCACAAAATAATCTGAACTCTTACCCCCTTCAGATCCCCAAAGGGTCACAAGTCAACATTCCTTTGCATGTGAATGTGTACAATAACTTAATGCGTCACATAGCTGATTTAATCAAATAAAGGCTTCATTTTTGTCAGTGTCATAGCCCGCCTCTTAAATTAGCGACTAAAAATGTACCGTGGTTTCGATCATCAAATTTCAACGACATGGCTTCGTGTTCAAGGAAAGAACAGCCCTATTTTCCAACTTCTTCCTGTCCTTGAGCCAGAGCCTCCATTAAAAAGCAGGAACCAGGCTGGTCTTGTGACTAAACAGCAGAGTCCTCATTACCATCTCTGGGCCCTTGCTCATTCACTTTCCGGCCCAGAATTCCCGCCCCATCCCTTCCTACTGAAACCCTATTTGTCCATCAAAGCCCGTCTCAAACCCTATCACTCCTACTTTCAGGCAAATAGCGTCATAGAGTCAAAACAGACACACCCTGACTTTGGGGTCTGAGACACTTGATAATCGGTTCTAAGTCTAATATTTACCATCTTCGTGGCCACTGGAAATTGTGTTAACTCTGATGAGCCTCAGTCCTTCTTCAATAAACTGGGGATAGTGTGAATGTGGTCTGTAAATTGCTGTGCCGTCTCCATAAGAAAGTGACCTGGTTCGTGAACAGAATTATCAAAAACTCAATGGTGCCCAGAATGCTTTCGCTTCTACGGATGCCTAGAGCAATTGTAGGCGGTATCCCACAACTGGTCACGTGATAGAACTGCCTTATATTGTGTAACACGCAGGCCGTCAAGCCCAAAGCATGGACAGACTACACTTAAAACCTTCTTCCTCAGGGAGCCTGGCTGGCTCAGTCAGTTGACGTCAGACTTTGGCTCAGGGCATGATCTCCCAGTTCATGAGTTCGAGCCCCACATCAGGCTCTCTGCTGTCAGCACAGAGCCCGCTTCAGATCTGTCCCCTTCTCTCTGCCCATCCCCCACTTACGCTCTGTCTCAAAAAATAAATAAAATATTTTTTAAAAGTCCCTTCTTCCTCTAAAAAAAAAGACAAGGGGCGGTCAGGATTAGATTTGGATATTAAATTCAAAGGCCTGAAACAGTGAGGGAATGTGATACAAACACAAGAACTAAGATCCCAAATGGGAATGTCAGAACTTTAGAAAACATTGTTTACCATTTATTCATTTTTGAGAGAGAGACACAGAGCATGAGCAGGGTGGGGACAGAGAGAGAGGGAGACACAGAACCGAAGCAGTCTCTGACCTGTCAGCACACAGCCTGACACGAGGCTCGAACCCACAAACTGTGAGATCATGATCTGGGCCGAAGTCAGACACTTAACCGACTGAGCCACCCAGGTGACCCGAGAATGTCGGAACTTGAAAGAAGCCAAAGCAATCTACGACACAGCTGTGTTCGCAGCAGATGATTTGTTATTAAAAATAAGTTACCAGTGTGTGAACAATGTTAATATGAATTCAAGACAGTTCAATACTGTCCTTGAAATCGGACGAATTTCAGGGGCACCTGGGTGGCTCAAGTGAGTTCAGCATCCCATTCTTCATTGCAGTTCTCCCTGCCTCTCCCTCTGACCCTGCCCTGCTCCCACCTCCAGGCTTACTCTCACTGAAAAGAAAAAAAAAGAAAAGAAAAGAAAAGAAAAGAAAAGAAAAGAAGAGGGGAGGGGAGGGGAGGGGAAGGGGAAGGGGAGGGGAGGGGAAGGGAAGGGAAAGGGAAAGGGAAAGGGAAAGGGAAAGGGAAAGGGAAAGGGAAGGGGAAGGGGAAGGGGAAGGGGAAGGGGAAGGGGAAGGGAAGGGGAAGGGAAGGGGAAGGGAAGGGGAAGGGAAGGGGAAGGGAAGGGGAAGGGGAAGGGGAAGGGGAAGGGAAGGGAAGGGGAAGGGAAGGGGAAGGGAAAGGGAAGGGAAGGGGAAGGGGAAAGGGAAGGGGAAAGAGAAAGGGAAAGGGAAAGGGAAAGGGAAGGGGAAGGGGAAGGGGAAGGGGAAGGGGAAAGGGAAAGGGAAAGGGAAAGGGAAAGGGAAAGGGAAGGGGAAGGGAAGGGGAAGGGAAAGGGAAGGGAAAGGGAAGGGAAAGGGAAGGGAAAGGGAAGGGAAAGGGAAGGGGAAAGAGAAAGGGAAAGGGAAGGGGAAGGGGAAGGGGAAGGGGAAGGGGAAGGGGAAGGGGAAGGGGAAAGGGAAAGGGAAAGGGAAAGGGAAAGGGAAAGGGAAGGGAAGGGAAGGGAAGGGAAGGAGAAAGGAAAGGAGAAAGGAAAGGAAAGGAAAGGAAAGGAAAGGAAAGGAAAGGAAAGAATTTCACTCACATTCATCCTAATGTAGATCTTTTTTTTTTTTTTTTTTTTTTTTTTTGAGGCAGAGAGAGAGAGAAGGTGTGTGAGCAGGAGAGGGGCAGAGAGATAGGGAGAGAGGGAATCCCAAGCAGGCTCTGCGCCGTCACCACAGAGCCCGATGCAGGGCTCGAACTCACAAGTCGTGAGATCATGACCTGAGCCAAAACCAAGAATTGGAAGTTCAACCACCGGAGCCTCCCAGGCGCCCCTCTAGTGTAGACTGTGAAGGGGAAAGAAAGGGTGGGGTTTTAGCTGGCCCCTAACCCTGGTTATACACAGGATTGCAGCATGTCAAAACGTAAGAACCACTGGCCACGGAGAGGGCAAGATGTGACGCCCTCCTAAGACAAGGACAATAGATCAGCAGGCTAAGCTACCACTAATCTTTTCTTCACTAACGTAGGTGGCACATAAAACAAGGCCATCAGCAAGCTGCCGATCGGGCTCTTGTTGAAGGCCCCCTCGAATAGGACGTGGCTGTGCTTGAGTAGAAAGGCTGGACATTCTATAGCCAACGAACAGAGGGCATGATACACCCAGGACGGTGCCCGTTTTCCTTAGGGCTGAGAGTCTGATCAAGCTGCTAGAAGCCATGCTTTTTCTCTGCCCAACGGCAGAGACAGGGAGGAGTTCCATTACAGAAGAGTCAAACTGCCCAGCTGAACACAGACTCTACTAGACATGTGGCAAGAGGTTGTTAGTGGGTTTTTTGACTCTTGGACTTTGGGTTTTTTTAATATTTATTTATATATTTATGGGTCTTTTTGAGAGAGAGAGAGAGAGAGAGAGGCAGAGGGAGAGAGAGAGAATCTCAAGCAGGCTCCAACACGGAGCCTGACGCACAGCTCGATCCCACGACCCTGGCATCACGACCTGAGCTGAAATCAAGAGTCAAGAGTCGGACGCTCAACCTACTGAGCCACCCAGGAGCCCCGGGGGCTTTGAGCTTTTAAAAGCCTCTCCTGATAGCTACAGAGGCTCTTCGGAGACAGAAATCCCCCCACGTGCACATATTCATATTTGGCAAACAATCAGTTGTTCCACAAAACTCCTGGATCCCACCCTGAGCACCCCACGCCAAGAGCTCCTCCCCTGGGCAGAGGCAGAACACCGTAGAGCTACCGTTTCGGATGATTCTTACGGTATCTTCTCCTGAAAATACGCGGTGCCACTCTCACCCCTCATAAAGGAAACGAAGGGATCGAAATAATTACTTTTGAGGTGGGAGTTCTAATATAATTGCCATACGTGTTTTCAGGTATTTTTACCGACAGACGTGGAGGGAATTCAACTCAAGAAGTGATCGAACCCACCTATCTGTAGAACTAAATTTAGTTAAGAGACATGTTAGCAAACACTGTGACTACCCTTCCAAGTACCAATTCATACTCATGCACCTACCGGTGCCAGAGAGTCTCTCCGATGATACATGTTAAACATCGGGATAATGAGTCATTCTTAACATGAGGAGCTGTCAAACAGAAGAGATACCGTCATGGAACCCAACACACTTCCAGCCGTCAAGGAGGTGTTTCCTGGCATTCTAACTTCCACTAATAAAGCACATTAACCCTCTATTGGACACTAGAGTTAAATGAGACGTGATCACAGCATGAACAGCAACCTGCTAAAGGTCATTTATTCTCTTATGCACAAGAACACCTGGCTGGCTCAGTCGGTAGAGCGTGCGACTCTTGACCTCGGGGTTGTGAGCGCGACCCCCACGTTGGGTGGAGAGATTACTCAAAAATAAAAGCTTCAGGGACACCTGGGTGGCTCAGTCGAGTAAGCGTCTGACCCTCGATTTCGACTCAGGTCACGGTCTCGCAGTTCCTGAGATTGAGACCCACATTGGGTGGGCTCTACGCTCACAGCGCAGAGCCTGCTTGGGATTCTCTCTCTCTCTACCCCTCCCCTGCTCTCGTGCACTTTCTATCTCTCTCTAAACAAACAAATAAAGTTAAAAAAAATAAAACCTTTAAAAATAGTCCCTTAGAATATCAAGGATCGGGTAGAAATTTTTCCATTCTGGATGAATAGTTGGGTTCTCGAACATGCCCTCTATCTCAGTAGGATGTTGTAGAAATAAAAGGAAAAGACTCAATTATTGTCCCGCAAGAGGAATCCCAGTTACCTGACCTCAAATGTCAACCTATTTGTGATTTGTAAGCATGTCAGACTGAATTATGGACCCAAATTCACCAATCCTGCCAAGCGCCATTACGGTTCCTCCCCTAAAACCCAAGTACTTTGGGGCTTGGCCACGTGACTGGTTTCTACACTGGAATTTGGCTGCGAGAGACAGTTTTACAGTTTAGAGCCACTTACACCTTAAGAACGACCTCCGGTTTCTCTTCTTCGGGCTTGCCCTCTTGCACCATGAGAAAAGCACACCTGGAATAACCGGCTAGTCCAGACCACACGGAAACGACTTACACCCCACCTGCAACTAAGAGCCACCGCAAAGCTGGCCCGCCCCCAACCCACAGGCACGTGAGCAGAATCAACACTTACAGGCCACAAATTTCTGTGGTCGCATGACATATCGCAAACGCTGACTCTCTCCTGACCTTGAGAACGGTAGAACGTGCTGAACGTCAAAGGTCGGCGGTGTATCGTAATATGAATACGATACATCTTCTACACGCACAGACACGCAACCAAAAAAGGCTGACGGCCTACTTTGTGCCACGCACTGTGTTAGACACGGGCCGTGCCACGGAGAGCAAGCCACCCTCCCACGGCTTACTGTCCACTGGCTTCTGCTTCACAATACCGCCTACACTTCTTGACATACGTGGAATTTTGGCAGGGTATCAAGATATCAGGGCTAGGATTCATTTGGTTTTATTACCATTTTTTAAATGTATTTATTTATTTATTTGGAGGGAGACAGAGAGCTAGAGTGGGGGGGGGGCGCGCACAGAGACGGGCAGAGAGAGACAGAGAGAGAAGAGAGAGAATCCCAAGCGGGCCCTGCACTGTCAGCCCAGAGCCCAATGCGGGGCTCGACCCCATGAACCGTGAGATCATGACCTGAGCCGCAATCAAGAGTCGGACGCTCAACCGACTGAGCCGTCAGGTGCCCCGGGTTTTATTAATGTATAAGCAACTGAAAAGATTCATTTCTGAGAGCAATTCATAAGTATATTCCCATAACAACGCTTCATTTTTTTTCTTAACTGTCAGGAGGATAAAATGCTTCATATTGGTACACTTTCCAGATATATCTCCAGATAGTCCAGATATATCTCAAACTCAGAACTTTGAACGACATGGGTGGGAGATTATATTACCAACCTCCCTGTCATCTCAGATGACATGGAACATAATTTAACCTTTCCTCAATAACTCAAGGCCATCAATATAACCCACAGTTATTATGCTAACACAGCTCTAGGTCTCTCTCCACGTTTCTCTTTCTCCTCGTCAGGCTGTCTGCTGTTTATTTTTCTGCCACCCAACGTGCCCCCAATAATCCTCCTTCCCTCTGTACATTCCCCTAACTGTGGTGTCTCAACCACATACCCAAGCTTATGAAAAAGTATGCCTTCTGGGGGATGGGAGAGCCTGGGTGGCTCAGGAGGTTGAGCGTCCGACTTCGGCTCAGGTCATGATCTCGCGGTCCGTGGGTTCGAGCCCCACATCGGGCTCTGTGCTGACAGCTCGGAGCCCGGAGCCCGCTTCGGATTCTGTGTCTCCCTCTCTCTCTGCCCCTCCCCTGCTTGCACTCTGTCTGTCTCCCAAAAATAAATAAATATTTAAAAAAAAAAAAAAAAGAAGAAGAAAAGAAAAAAGAAGTAGGTATTGGGGCTCCTGGGTGGCTCAGTTGGGTGAGCGCCCAACTCTTGATTCCAGCTCAGGTCATCATCCCAGGGTCCTGGGCTCGAGCCCCGTGTCGGGTTCCTCACTGTGCTTGGGGTCTGCTTGCGATGCTCTCTCCCTCTCCCTCCATCTCCACCCTGCTCATGTTCTCTCTCAAAAATAATTTTTAAAAAAACTTTTTTTAAGTATTTATTAAAAAAGAAGTTCAAATACTCAGAGCGTGAGACCCTGACACTCTTTCTGTGAAGAGAAGTTTTAACGCATGGACTTCACAACATCGATTCCTGCCCGTAATTCTTTCTTGCTAACTTCAAGGTTCAAGGCTAAGTATACTTTTTTTTTAACGTTTATTTTTGAGAGAGAGAGAGAGAGAGAGACAGAGCACAAGCAGGGGAGGGGCAGAGAGAGGGAGAGACACAGAATCCGAAGCGGGCTCCAGGCTCCGAGCTGTCAGCAGAGAGCCCACGCGGGGCTCGAACCAGTGAGCCGTGAGATCATGACCTGAGCCCAAGTAGGAGGCTTAACCCACTGAGCCACCCAGGCGCCCCTCCAGGGTAAGTATTCTAAGACCCAGAAGCTACTGCAGCAAAGTCTGGCCTAGCAGGGGCTTTAATGTGCATTTTACTGTGCTTTATGGATTTTAGAGTGCTCTTTTTAAATAAATGTAATCATCCCTAATAATCACAATACTGTTCAAATATCGAGATGGAAACGATCTTAGACCTAAATGGACTTCCGCCCCAGCATGCAAGCAGAGAGCTCTTTGTTCTCCCCACTTAGTGAACATTACAAAATGTCAACAGTTGGAGGCCCTATAAGCTCAAGCACCATGCGGCTATAAGTACTACAAGTATTCAGGACATTCTAGCTCATGGGCAAAGAATAATGGGCAAACTAACATTCTGGAGCAGAAAGAGAGGATGGACGAAAACTCTGTGAAATTTCAACATCAATGATAGAGAGTGTTATTTAACTAAGCAAATTAGACCAAACTATTCTATCCTGTGCTTTATATTTTAAAAGCGGGATTTTTTTATGTTTATTTTTGAGAGACACAGAGAGAGAGAGAGAGAGAGAGAGAGAGAGAGAGAGAGAGAGAATGAGAGGAGAGAGACAGAACATGAACAGGGGAGGGGCAGAGAGAGAGAAAGGCACACAGAATCCGAAGCAGACTCCGGGCTCCGAGCTGTCAGCAGAGAGCCCGACGCGGGGCTCGAACCCACGGACCGTGAGATCATGACCTGAGCTGAAGTCAGATGATCAACCGACTGAGCCACCCAGGCGCCCCAACCAAGGTCAATATTGCATCGCCAGCAGTTACAGTGCTGAGAATGACTTCCTTTCTCAGTGCGCAACAGACGCGGTTATGTCTGATGCTCCCGTTAATTTTGCCTGTCACGTCCAACGCAGCGCCTGAGACATAACAGGCACTCAATAAATGTTGGATGAATCAATGAATTTATAAACTCATCAGATTTGTAAACGATTTGCCTCATCTCTTCCAGTTACGGCTATTTGGGAATCAAAAAAAAAAAAAAATTGAACTCGATTGAATAAACCACTAGCCTCTCATTTACCGAGCTATTTGTATTAAACACAAGTTCCATTATTAATTGCCTTCTGTGTTAGGAAACGTCCAACAGTGGCATGGAGAGAAGAAAGCAGGCGCAGGCACAGAAAGCAAGTGGGGAAAGCGGCAATTATGCTGAAGTAGAACTAATTGTTCCAAATCCGTCGCCTTCGCGGTGTTGGATCAACTACTACTACTTGCCGTGCTCACTTTGTACGCTACGCACCAACACCACGAACACAATGCACTACAGGCCGAATTCCATTCGCTTCTCTCCATATACAGTCGATGCGCATAGCCAGTACGTGGGTTCAAATGCCCTCACAAAGGCCCTCCAGCTGAGGGCTCCATGAACCATACGTGGGACACGTATGGCGGGAGGAGGTCTGAGCCATGCGGGAGAACGCAGGGGTCTCGGCTCTCTCGTTCTCAATCAGACAGTGCGCACTAATTTATGACGTGCCAACATGAAGTAGCTGGGATCGTCTCTCGCTTATTATTTCCCTCTCGAATCCATATAGCTCTCTGTGCCATTTAATCGGAACACGTAGACATTTACATATACTGTATATATTTAAATGCAGCAACCCTGAATAGCATTCATCCTAAGTTCAGTAATCTCCCAGAATATTAAAGTCATCTTTCCTCCATGTGTTGCAGTTCGTTAAAGAGCCCACACGGCGAATTCCTCTAAAATGCCCGTCTTCGTTTCCGCTTATTAGGACAAAAAGGTTCAGCAGCGGGGAAAAAGTAAAAAAGTCGTTTCCGGTATTTCCCACTCTGCTCCCAAAACTCACTCTTGCCACCAAAGGTATCGCTTCACATTCGCACATCTATCTTTCCAGTCACTTTCCAGGAACATCCTAACACACGGCGACACTCGCGTGCGTATGCGCACATATCTACACGTGGACTCACCTTGTATTCACTCATAGGCTATTTTCTGACCGCCTGTGATTCTCGCTACTCTTGGGGTCGTAATCTCATTTTCTATGCGGTCTCCTGCAGCATTTGAAAGGTCATTCCTCATACAGGAGGAGTGGAGATTGTAGTGATCGATACAGAGATTAGCGATCATCTCTGTTGGGCACCGAGCGTGTGTGTGATGTGTGTTTCACTTAGCAGGCCCAGACAAGCCAGATGGGAGAGAGTCAGTAAAATCTACCTAGATGCTTCTTGTTTATTTATCAACATCAGGGGGCCTGTTAGATGGGATACCATCTAGTAAAAAAACAAATAAAACTACATCCACACAGAGCTAACTCAAAATACAAACAGTATCATAAACAATTAAACCAGAAACAATGCTTTCTTCCTTCAAAAAAATATGAGTTGCCAAATGTGTGCTAGGCAGAGTCCAGAGTAAGAATTGTTGATACAAAATGTTATTGTGAGTGCAGTTTTCATTTAATTTGAAAGTGTGTTCTCACTAATACGGGGGTATCATATTCTAGCCATGAGTGTCTAAAGGCAAAGTTTTAGTAACAATTTTCATAGAAAACTGAGGAACAGCCTGAGAATAAGAGTCGCACTCTTAAAAAAAAAAAAAAAAGAAAGAAAGAAAATGTTTATTGATTTTCAGAGAAAATGGGGGGAGGGGCAGAGAGAGAGAGAGAGAGAGAGAGAGAGAATCCCAAGCAGGCCCCACAGAGCCTGATGCGGGCGTGTATCCCATTAACCATGAGATGATGACCTGAGCCGAAACCAAGAGTTGAACGCTTAATGAACTGAGCCACCCGGGGATCCCCGAGTAATGCTCTTCAAAAATGTCAAGATCGTGGCAAAAAAACAACGACTAACCAACTACCACATTACCAAAGGGATCTAAGGAGGCATGACAACTTAATGTGATACGGCATCCTGGACAGGATCCTGGAATATAAAAATGCCGTCAATGAAAAACGGGGGAAATCCAAGTAACGTTTGGAGTTTACTGAACAGCGTTGTAATGAAGTTATCTAAGTTTTGACAGGTAGTAACACGCATGTGGGGAAGCGGGGCGGAGGGTGGAGAGGAACTCTCTGTATCGCCTTCACAACTTTTCTGTAACTTAGAAGCTAGTCCAAACACTTGATTAAGTTTTATTTATTGCAGTAATCTCTACACCTAACATGGGGCACGGATTCACGCCCCACTGAGATCGAGTCCCACACTCTTCCAACGGAGGCAGCCAGGAGACCCTGAATACTTTATGTGAAAAATAACAAAGATGGGGCGCCTGGGTGGTTCAGTTGGTTAAGCGTCCGACTTCAGCTCAGGTCACGATCTCGTGGTTCGTGGGTTCGTGCCCCGTGCCGGGCTCTGTGCTGACAGCTCAGAGCCTGGAGCTTGTTTTGGATTCTGGGTCTCCCTCTCCCTCTCTCTGCCCCTCCCCCACTCAGGCTCTGTCTGTGTCAAAAATGAACATTAGGAAAAAAAAATTCTTTTTAAGTAACAAAGTCAACAGCCGTAAAGATAATGGAGAAACAGAAGTTCAATATTTTCGTTAAATATTAAATATTTTCATTAAATATTTCGCCAGGCACCGTCCAAAATATCTTATCTACATAATCCTAAAGAAATCTGCACAAAAGTCCCAAAGATATATCCTATTATTACTTCTACGTTACAACCAAGGAAACTGAAGATTGGAGACATGAAATAACTTTTCCAGGGACACATGGATAGAATGTGGCCAGCACAAGGTTGGAAGCCTGATAGCAAGACAAAACCAAAGTCTAGAATCGAAACCACTATACTAAACCACTCCCACTCAAGGACTGTGCTCCTTTTCAGGAAGCTACATATATATATTGCCTGATATTCTGCAGTGTTAACATGTTTAAATGCTATCTTTAGAGGTTTTGTATTTGCTAAGTCTCAATGCTAATGTCCAAGACTTACTACATCAACTGAGTGGTTTTTATTTTATTGTTTATTTTGAGAGAGAGAGATCACACAAGCAGGGAAGGGGTCGAGAGAGAGCAAGTGAGAGAATCCCAAGCAGGCTCCCGGCTGCCAGCACGGAGCCTGACGCAGGGCTCGATCCCACGAACCGTGAGAACGTGACCTGAGCCGAAACCAAGAGTTGGACGCTCAACCGACTGAGCCGCCCGGGGGGCCCCCGTTTTTGTTCATTTTAATCTGTACTGCTGTTTCTCTTCATTGTCACCGACCTGTCATTTTCCATTTTCACATTCATATATATCCTTCACTGCACCGAGTGGAAACCCATCTTCTAGACTCATGAGAATGACGGAAGCTATAGACAGGAGCTGACTCCTATACCAAGGGGGCTGGGTGACGGTGAAACTGTCCTTGCTTCTTGTGTTCATCTCAGCATGAGTGTCTCAAGCGTTCATTTTCTTCACCTTGACCATCTGTCCCTGAGGTTACATCTCGGACTCCCGAGTTGTCTTCCGAATCTCCACTGTGGTCACTAGGTCAGTGAATTCACGGGTGACGTTACTCTGGCACGGCTCACCGCCTGAGCCACATGGAGCAGGTGTAAGTCATCTACCCCAACCCCCTCTCTTGAAACTCCGGTGTCAAGGTTTGCCTGGGCTTCGCTATCAGTGTAAGTGACCTTGCTCTAATGGATTCAAGAAGAACGGAAGGGGATTCTGAGCAAAAGGCCTTGAGGAAATCCTGTCCCAGGAAACATAGATGCCAATCTCCAAGGTCTTCCACTTTTGAAACTGTTTCTTTCCTCCTCCAGCTGCCGGTAACAGAACCAAGGGAAGCCTTGCTACGTATAAATTGCAATTCAAAATCTAACCACTGCTTCTGCCCAAGAAAGGCCCTTTTCAGCATGTTAGGGCTAAGTGACTGTTTCCTTTCCGCCCTCCATAAAGAAACCAAACTGTCATTCATATGAACGAATAAGAGGGAAACGCTAGCCTTAGCCAACAAGTATGGTCACATACTCCCTCGGGACTGTACAGAGAGTTAATGGAACAGCTTTGGCCCAACAGAAGGAAAGGAACACTCTTCCAGATGTAGGGGATTTTTACCAGAAAGGAAATACGGCAAGGCACTCGACCGGTTGGCACTTCTCCCTTTAGTATTTGGCAGGTTAATTTCACCAATGAAGGTTCAATGATCTACTTAGATTCCAATGCTTTGTGAGTTAGAGAGAAATCCTTTCTCCCTGGGCTCCAGTTTCCAGATCTGTAAAGGGACGTAGTTGAAGATCTCCAAGGGCCCTGGAAAGACCAATCCCATCTGTCACGCAGGTGATAGCCAGCACCTAGACAAGGGTCCCAATCTGGTCCTGCCAGCCTCGTGCGTGTAAAACAATAGTCAGCAGGCGAAAAGGAAACAGAATGACGTGCCCCATCAACACGGCAACTCTTGTCGCTGTACAATAAAAGTATTGTTGCCCCAATGCTTCCTAATTTCTGTCCCTCCAATTTATCACTCACTTTCACTTCCAAATCTTTACCCGCCATATGACCTTCTCTGGTTAATTCCCCTTCCCTACCCAGATTCCGTCCCTCCTTCAAAGCACAGCACAAGATTCGCCAGACTGAGTTTTTCATGGGTTTCTCCCAACCAGTGATCTTTCCCTCCCTTGAACCCCAAAAGCACTGGGTGGAAAAGCTGGCAATTCTCTTCATTGTCTGTTCAAGACGCATTCTGGGTTGTGGTTGTATTCTGATTCCAACCCAAGGCATCTCTGAAGAAAAACGAGCATTCCAAGTAACTATCGAGTCCCTTTATGTTCATTAAGAAAAAGGAACAAAAAAGGTTTGGCTTCTTCTACTCCCAGGAAAAATGTTAAAAAGAGATTCAACGCAAAACAAACCCGAGCTCTGGGGCGCCTGGGTGGGTGACTGGGTTGAGTGTTTGACCCTGGACTCTGGTCATGATATCGGGGTTCCTGAGTTCTAGCCCTGCATAGGGCTCTCTGCTGTCAGCACAGGGGCCCAGTTGGGAGCCTCTGTCCCCCTGTTTCTGCCCCTCCCGCCCCAACTCTCAAAAATAAACAAACACTAACAACAACCACAAAGAACAAATCCCAGCTCTGACTGCAGAAACATCAAAACAGGGCTTGGCCGTGTTCTGGAGTAAAGGGACCCCGATGTTTTATGGCTTTTTTTTCCCATTATTATTAATACAAGTAGTATTGGTATTAATATCATTAGAGACCATTGTTGTTGTTGGTTTTGACAAGAAAGAGCTAGATTTTCTGAAGAAATGAGAGGTTTAGCCAAGGTTTTAGGCAAAAGGCAGAGACCATTTTAACCTGACGGAAAAACCCAGAACAGAAGGTAAAATGCTTTTTCTGATCAACTCACGAGGAAACAGGGAAAGAGCTATTGCTTGGGTCACATAAAGCTAAAATTTGAAAAAAAAATGTTTAATAATCTGCCACAAAGGTTTACATCTTTTCAAAACAGTGACTCAGAAGAGCACATTGATTTTAATCGTTAACTACTCTTAATGGTGCAATCAAGCAGCTCAGATCAAACATTCCACCAATATTTATTGAACAATAACATGGCCTGGAAGTTTTAGGGGACAAAGAGAGAAAATAACACAGCCAGGATTGCGTTTACACTTTAACACAGGGAGTTTTTTGGGGGGAGGGAGGGATTTACAGGACAAAAACTTAGGAATCCTTGACTTTCTCAATCTATCATACTCTTTCTTTTTTCCTGCATGTATGTATGTACGTGTTTGTTTATTTTTAGTTTTTAACCCCTGTCATCCCCTTTTCCTAAGGTTCTCCCGCGCTCCATTTTTAAGCCTCTCCAAGGTGGCCCATTTCCAACTGGAAGACTGATCTTTAAAACCACACATACCCCAGGATCGCGCCTCACCAAAGGACTCGTCTCAGGCTCACCCGCCTCTGGACTTCTTCAGGCTGTTCTCTCTGCCCGCATCACCCGTTTTAAGACTCAGGCAAACATCACCTCCTAAGTGAAACTTTTCGCTGACACCTGTGGGCAAAAATAGTCCTTCCTCTGTGAGCCCACAGCACCTGGCACGTAGCTGCATCAGCACCTTGGCAAACTGGCGGAAAGCAATGTAACGACGCAAAGGCTTGGGCACTGATGAGATCACCGGCAGGGCCCCCAGGAACGGCTCCCAGAGCCATACATCCGCCAGAAAGGTGGAGAATCCGCACAAACCAGTGAGTGGGCTGCAGATATACTGCCCCGACCCCCCCCCCCAAAACACACCCACAAAGCTAGCGAGGAAACCCCAGAGGGCTGCGTGAGTGCACCTATTTGGTGGGTAAGGGCACCATTCCAGCTACGAGAGACGTTGGGAGAAAACTCACCAATGCAGAAAAGCACACCGGGAAGAACCTGGAGTAGATGTTGATGGAAAAATGTACCACAAATACCATGCATCGCTAGCACCCGGAAATAGTTCCTGGCTCATTGGATGCACCCAAAATTGCTCACTGAGGGGTCCCTGGGTGACTCAGCCGGTTAAGCGTCCGACTTCGGCTCAGGTCATGATCTCGCAGTTTGTGAGTTCGAGCCCCGCATCGGGTTCCGTGTGGACAGTGTGGAGCCTGCTTGGGATTCTCTCTCCCTCTCTCTCTCTCTCTCTCTGCCCCTCCCTGACTTGTGCTCTTTCTCAAAACAAATAAATGAACTCTCAAAAAAAATTGCTCATTGAATTCATTAATTCGGAATATAGAAGGACTTTGAAGGTTGTTGGTACCTTTCAAAGTGCCGTTTTCCTGCTGTCTGTTCTTCTGAGGGCAAAACGTATTCAGTTGAAAAGAACATTCATCTTAGTATTATTTCTACAGGGAAAAATCGGGAATGACCTGCCTGTAAAATAAGAAGAGATTAACTGAATGAATTATGATAGACAATTATGCAGTCATTAAAATGCTGTTGCCGATCTCTCTGTGGACAACGGAAGATACTCACGATCTAAGTGGAAATGCAGGTTACAATCCATCTCAAGCCACAAAAATAAACTACAGGTGAAGTAAAGAGACAACTGTGAGAAACAAAATTGGAAAACTTTAAGAGCAGAAAAGTAACTTCAGGATGGGGAAGAATTTTCAACATAAGACAGTAGCCGAGCACAAACCATAATAGAAACTGCCAAATCTGACTCCATTAAAAGGCGTGACTTTCTCTAAGATTAAGCAACCAGAAAAGCCATGAATACAGGATTAGTATCAAGATGGTGCACAGAAACGATCCTAAGGAAACCCACCGAGCCTGACAGAAAAAACGGGCAAAGGCTATTAACAGGTAATTCACGGATTGTAATTAACAAGGGCTGATAAACATTCCAAAGTTGCTCAACCCCACTAGCAATCGCTGAAATGCACATTAACATTACAGGGGGTACCAGTATCATCCAAAAGTCTGGGGAAAATTTTTTACGTTTCACATTGACAAATGCTGGCAAAAATTGGGGACCAGAGGAAATCCCGCACACTGGTGAAAGAAGATCATTTGGCATGAAAGCAGCCATGCACAATACACACGCAGGCAACAAGCCAGATTTGGCCCCTGATGTATAATTTCCTGATTACTGCCTAGAGAAACGATCACATATACTCAGGAATGAGGAGAAAGGAGACAGGCACAAGAATATTCACTGTATTATTCATACAGTTGGAAGGTTGGAAATACTATAAATGCCCACCAGCAAGAGAATAGGTAAATAAAGTCGGCTAAAGTCATGACTTGGAATACAACACAGCAGGTGAAATAAAGGAGCCAACTTATATTTAATGATAGAATCACACTTGAATAAATAATAATGCTGGGGCACCTGGGTGGCTCAGTCAGTTAAGCGTCTGACTTCGCTTCAGGTCATGATCTCATGGTTCGTGGGTTCGAGCCCCGCGTTGGGCTCTGTGCTCATGGCACAGAGCCCCCATGAGATTCCCTTTCCCTCTCTCTCTGCCCCTACCCTGCTCGCACTCTCTCTATAAAAATGTTTAAAAAAAAAAAAACATAGCGCTAGGGTTATGGATGATTTTTATTGTGCTCACTGTGCTTTCCTGTATTGCTTTATTCTTATAAAAAATATCATGTATTCATAGTATCTTTAAACCATACGTTCATTAAGGAATATTCGGAAAGCACACAAAATAGGGCAAAGAAAAACAAACACCACCCATAATCCCACCACCTCCCTAAAGAAACAGGCTGCAAACATTTTTTTTTAACTTTATTTCTTTTGAGAGAGAGCGCATGAAAGCAGGAGAGGGGCAGAGAGAGAGGGAGACAGAGAGAATCCCAAGCAGGCTCCACACTGTCAGCCTGGAGCCCGATGCGGGGCTGGGACTCACATATCAGGGGATGTGACCTGAGCGGATACCAAGATCCTAATGCTCAACCAACTGAGCAACCCAGACGCCCCCCACACTGTAAACGCTTTGGACACAGTTCCTTTTCAATTTATTTTGTTGACCCCTGTTTCCTCATAGCTGAGATAGTACTAACTACATATTTCTTTTTTTTTTTTTTTTTTTTAATTTTTTTTTTCAACGTTTTTTTATTTATTTTTGGGACAGAGAGAGACAGAGCATGAACGGGGGAGGGGCAGAGAGAGAGGGAGACACAGAATCGGAAACAGGCTCCAGGCTCCGAGCCGTCAGCACAGAGCCTGACGCGGGGCTCTAACTCACGGACCGCGAGATCGTGACCTGGCTGAAGTCGGACGCTTAACCGACTGCGCCACCCAGGCGCCCCGTACTAACTACATATTTCTACTGTCTGCTTTTATTCATTTATTCTAAGCATTTTTCCACGCTATCTTACATTCCTTATAGGCATCATTTTTATAGTTGTATACTATTTGTATGTTTGTGAATCTGAAACTTTAAACCTCTTTCCAAAACATTCTGGAAAGGGTGCATGGTGGCTCAACTGGGTTGAGCTTCCGACTCTTGGGTTTGGCTCAGATCGTGATCTCAGAGTTCGTGAGATCGAGTCCCATGTGGGATTCTCTCTCTCCCTCTCTCTCCACCCTCCTCCCTCGCTGTCTCTCTCGCTTGCTCTCAGAAAGAAAGAAGGAAGGAAGGAAGGAAGGAAGGAAGGAAGGGAGGAAAGGAAGGAAGGAAGGAAGGAAGGAAGAGAAGAGAAGAGAAAAGAAAAGAAAAGAAAAGAAAAGAAAAGAAAAGAAAAGAAAAGAAAAGAAAAATCCTGGAATAATTTACCTACTAAATTCCTAACATAAGCCTCCAATCCCACAAATTCTATACATTCTACACACTGACTGAGGGTCAAAGAGGTATCTCCTTTCTTGCCAGCATTCCACATTTACTAACACACCCACGCGAATCAGCAAAAAAATTAAGGGGATTTAATAAGCTACCTTTCAGAATGAATCAACAGGACACTCTCAACATTGTTTTGTGTGCCCTTGCTCCAATAGGTTAGAAGCTGACAGTTTGCCATTGGGTGACCCTGGCACGTACCATGAGCTGGTGGCCTTCATCTGAGACACTGAACATGCTCTGCAAACCTCTCAACGACATGCAGAGAAAGGTGACATTTTGAAATATGGTTTCGTGGTGTAATCACCCAGAAGCTTATCAATGCCCACGGGCACCTTGACATTTTATTGCTGTAGAACTCATCATCTACAGCCTTAAAAGAAGTCGTTTGTTGGATCCAACTTCAGAAGCTCGGTCATTCCCTAGGTGTTATTTTAAAAGGTTGTTGACGTCCTTCTGTGAAATAACCAGGTGATAAATATAAACAAGCTGTTTAAAGCCGCTACTGCATTAATTCGGTTGCCACTGTTTTCCATAATACATGCCCTTGGGTCATTTTTAGTTACGTCATGTTCTTAAGCAAGGTAGAGAGAAGTTTTGCCTTTGTAGATTGTAATATACAAAGTAACAAAGTCAAGACAGTTGGAGAGCGTATTTCGAGTGGATCAACCTCCAGCTTCCCAAGACCCTGTCACCCGCTGGCAGTGGGCATATCAACTTCTCCGCTAGCTCGTTGCACCTGCCAACTGCTTCTGACCTAACACTTTCCCAGAGTACTGCTATTTCCTCTCTGGTTGACATATTATTCAATCTGAGAGCACATTGTGGATTTTAAGCCGGACACTTAGCCTACCCCTTTAAGCCGGTTTATCTGTAAGATCTGCATCTACAAGGATGCCTTTTTCGTCCCTGCAAACCGGCCAGGGCTTAGAACAGTGCCCGTGGCACGCAGTGGGAAACAGCGAAGCCTTGTCGAGTTGACCGGCAAGTACCCAGGAATGAAATTCCCAGGTCAATTTTGTGACTTACACCCCCACCACGGAACGCCACAGATTACACCAATCGACGATACGAAGCAGGATCCTGCTTACACAGAATGAACGCTCGTGCCCTTCCAAACTTCATCTTAAAACCTAATTTTCTGGTATTTGGAGCTAGGCCCTTTGGGAGGCGATTAGGCCGTGAGGGTGAAGCAGCAGGCCCTCCCCAAACACGGAGTCCGCCATTCCCTTTATCTTGGACTTCCTGGCCTCCAAAAAGGTTAGAGAGAAATCCCTCCTGTGCCAGGCACCCCTTCGTCGGTATTTCTGTCACAGGAGCCCAAACGGACTAAGAGATCTACCACATGAAATGTATGCTTTGCTTATGAAATGTGAAACCTGCTGGGTTGTTTCCAGAACCGAATTCAAAGGAACATGAAGCCTACCTCACGAAAATATGCCTCTCTCCTACACCACCATTAGCAAAACTTAGTACCCATTCCCAAATACATACAAGCTTGTCATAGCACCAGTGTGGTCAACTGTGAAGAAGAATGTGGCTGGCCCATAGGTACAAATTCTTGATTCCACAAGCCCTAACCTTCCTGAATCGTCACCCCCCCAGGAACTTACCACGTTAACGCGGAAAGCACCGTAGATCTCCCTGTCCCCGAAGATCGGTTGCCAACCACAACCACCATCACCGAGTTCCTTGTGCAGGAATATCAATTCGGGAGACCACGTGATTCTTGAGGGCTCTGCCCGCTCCTGTATCCATAGTAATTATTACTTACTGCTTTATAGTCGGAAAAAAAAATATTTGTTGAATCCCCGTACCTCCTCTAAGTCTTGGTCCCAAGAGTGCGAGTGGTAGGGACAGCAAGAACATGAAATACTTTCTTTTTTTTAAGTTTTTATGTATTTGTTTTGATTGGGGGGGGGGGGGCGGGAATGAGGGAGAGGGAGGGAGAGAGAAAAATCCCAAGCAGGCTCCGTGCTGTCAGCGCCGAGCCCGACGTGGGGCTCAAATTCACGTACCGTGAGATCGTGACCTGAGCTGAAGTCGGACGCTTCACCAACTGAGCCACCCAGGCGCCCCAGAACGTGAAATACTTCTGAGGCCGTTGTTGCATCTCAGGTCCGTACCTTTGGTCATCAGCAGTAATAACCACACCCACTGTACGGTCCAATGAATATACAGTCACCACACAGAAACAGAGTTTGTGACAGTATTGTCCAAGGACTGCAAGAAATAACAGGAGCACGGAGGCAGCCGTAAACACGTAAACACCTGCACCGCACAAACTATATGCAACTCCTTTGCTATGGCTCAACGCGAGTAACGCGATTTCCCATTAGGCAGACCATATGCTTTTATTAAAGTAGCTCGTTTAAAGGGAAACTGATGCACTTGTAAATATTTAGAAAACATGTCGAGCTCTGTGCCCACATTATTGTATAGGCTCCCTTGTCCTTGGAATGTTAATAGTGCCGATTAGGCTTACAAACAAGTGTGAGTCTACCGGCAGAGCCCTCGCAAGCTGTTCGCATTGTTTGTCTCCGCAGAGACGAATTGCTTTCGGGGGCCGCTCTCTTGGTGGTTCCAGTGTCTCACCCTTAGGGCGATAGTTCTGTTATCCTGGGGGCCGGTGGTGCTGGTCCAGTGATCTCCCAGTCCCCAGGCCCTAGGCTATGTTGCCAGTCACTGTGAGAGGTGAGGCCTTATGTTCACTTTGTCTTGGACAGCTTTGCCAAGCTCGTGTCTACGCACTATCTCCTTTGAATCTTAAGACTGGGAGACAGCGCGAGTAGGCATTCTCCCTCTTTCAGAGAGGTCCTCAAAGTCCAAGGTCAGAGGGCTGACGAAGCAACCGGAGATAGTGGGAGGCCTTTTGCAGACTGTTGCCGTGAAGCAAATTTAAGATTGGATGACAAATACAGAGAATGTAGACTACAGAAATCTAGGCGATAGAGGACAAAGAGAGAATATAGAATATCATTACAAAAACGATACGTGTATTTTTAAGACATCCAAACGATTTTGAAGCGTATAAATTAGAAAGTAAAAGTAGACCCCATGCTCCCGCCAAATCCCTCTTCCTATTGATGAGGGAGCATAAGGCAAGCTGAGGGCCAAGCACAAGCTAGCACACTCGCCCCCTCCCCCCCCCCAGGGGGGATATGCGTGATATTCCTCAGGCACTCCTGGCTCTCCAACAACAAAGGACAGAAGACAAATGGTTAAACTGATAGAGTCTCCATCAGTTTACAAATGTCTTAGTAATATTACAAGAAAAGGGCCATCTTATCAGTAGCCTCAAGTCCAGGAGCTCCCTACTGTCTTAATGGTAATGCTTTGCAAGAAGGGGGAAACAACCCTAGCTTGACAATAGCTAGGCCTCCAGAATTCTGTGAATCTTCTTTGGCATATGGAAATCCCCTTAAGAAACTTCCTCTTGACTTTACCTCCCCCGACTCCATAGTATATACACAGTCACGCTTCACAACCCCAATGCAGCTCTTTCTGCCCCGGGGTCCTCTCCCCGTGCTTTAATAAAATCACCGTTTTGCGCCAAAGACGTCTTCAAGAATTCTCTCTTGGCTGTCAGCTCCGAACCCCACCTTCACCCCAAAACCTCATCACTATGGGTGACCATCTTAAACCATCTGGTACATATCATAAGTCTTCTTCCTACACACGTACCATATATGGGTGTGCGTGTCTCTGTGCGGGTGCTTGTACAAAACTAAGATGTTGTACATGAAAATAAGATTTGATCTTAACAGTATGCCATGAACATCTTTCCATCTCATCCTTACTAATAACCGCATCCCGTGGAATGGATATACCACCCACCAGTTTCTCTCAGTTTATAGGTAGTTTGTTTGTCTTTCTTTCTTTCCTTCCTTTCTTTCTTTCTTTCTTCCACTAACCAGTTCCCTGTGGGCTTATAGTTTTTCTTTCTTTCTTTCTTTCTTTCTTTCTTTCTTTCTTCTTCCTTCCTTCCTTTTCTATTATCAACAGTGCCTCAAAGCAAACCCTTGTTCACATAATGTTGGCACACTCAAGCATCCCCACGGGATCGTTTCACAGAATTGGAATTGCTAGGTCAAAGTATGTATGCATTTTTGATTTTAATAGATAGCGTCTAAATGCCTTCCAAAGAGGTTGGGGCAATTGACAGCATAGGAAAGTGCCTGAGGGTTATTTTGAAGAAATAACTGATAGCATGCGAGGACGGGTGGATTAAGAGGGTAAAGCTGAGTCAAAGAGAACTTCAAATTCTTAGGTCTGAGTGATTTAAAGAATGGTGTCAACCTTTGACAGACACAGAGAAGTTTGAAGGGAGCATGGTTTAAGGGAAAAACAAAAAAAGAGAGTCAAGATAAAAGAACGAAAGGCCAAAGACGGAGTCTCTAGGCTCCCTATGGTAAGAAGGCCGATAGAAAAGCCATCAAAGGGAACAGAGGACGCACAATCAGAAATGCAGGAGGACAAATCTACAAGGAAAGACTTCTAAAGAGAGGCTAATCCCAGTGACGGGGCATAGAGGCAAGGAAGAAAAGATAGCTTTGCACCTAGTGATCAGAAATTCCCTGGGAACCTCTGCGAATACGGTTTCAGATGGGAGACGTGGAAGAGGTTGGAAGTGATTTCTAGAAGAGAGAAACAGAAAGATCAGTCATTCTGGGAAGTTGGTAATGAAAGGGGAAAAGGAAAACAAAAACGGATGCTAATAATAGATCCTCCTGCCCACCTGAAGGACATGATGCGGTATTCCCACCCTGGGGACTTGCCACTTCTTCAGGCTACGGGATGTCTGTGATGACATACGAAGTCCAGGGGGGGTAAGCTCTTCAGCTTGAATTAGCTTAGAGGGACCCAGGCACTGGAGGAATGAGACGCGGGAGCAAATGGAAGAGAAGACGAAGGGGCGCCTGGGGGGCTCAGTCGGTTACGCGTCTGACTCTTGGTCTCGGCTCAGGCGATGATCTCGCGGTTCATGAGTTCGAGCCCGGCGCTTGGGATTCACTCTCTCTCTCCCTGTCTCTGCCCCTCCCCTGCTCATGCTCCCTCTCTCTCAAAATAAATAAACTTAAAAAAAAAAGGGGGGGGGGGAGGGGAGAAGACTAGGGTCGTTAGGGCATGTTTTGCCTACTTCAAATGTTTGTCTTGTTCAAACGTACCACTCTGCAACCGTTAAAATGACTGCGCAGCTCCCTGTATAGTAACACGGAAAGACAGCGTCGACACCCTTGGGTGAAAAGTTACAAAATGGCACGTCTGACTAATCTCCCGCATATAAACTTGCGACGATCTTGGTATCTAACATTAGAAGGAAGAACGTTCACCACGTGTCGGTTAATAGTGGACTGTCTCTGAATCGTGGGCTTATGAGTGATCTTAATTTCTTCCGCGTACTCTTCTCCAGGATTTGACTTGAAAACGTGAGCTTCTCATCTTACCTAATGTACAAAGGCATTTTTTTTAAGTTTATTTATGTATTTTGAGCGAGAGAGGGCACGCACGCAAGCAGGGGAGGGTCAGAGAGAGAACAGGACCAAGAAGCCACAGCTGGAAACAAGATAACACGAGATACTTTGACAAGGACAAGTTTTGAGGCAGTGATCAGGGGCAGGACGAGGACTGATGTGAAACAGAGGAATGAGGTGGAAACAGACAGGGTGAGTTTCACAGATAGGGTGGAAACCAGACATAAACTGAGGCTGTCTCTGGCCACATTGTGCTCAGTTCCTCTTTACTTATTTATTTTTTAACCGTTCATTTTTGATGGCGAGAGAGTATGAGTAGGGGAGGGGCACAGAGAGAGAGGGAGACACAGAATCCGAAGCAGGCGCCGGGCTCCGAGCTGTCAGCACAGAGCCCGATGCGGGACTTGAACCCACCAACCAGCCCGACGTGGGGCTTGAACGCCCGAATCGCAAGATCACCACCTGAGCCGAAGTCGGACGCTCAACTCACTGAGCCACCCAGGCGCCCCTCCTTTTCTTAAAAATGAAAATGTAATGGATTGGTCTGACGTCAAAATGTCTTCATCCTAATCAAAGAGACCCAGGCCATGCCCTAAAAACTACATCTGTTGGATACACCTTATGTTAATTCTACTGGCATATTTGCAAAAAGTCGCCAGACTGAATCCCAAGGGTACATCTCAAAAGGTCAACGACACCAGACACGCTGTCTATACAATCCCCTGCTGTACTCAAGTCTCCCAAGGTAGCAGCCATTTCTTAGGAACCTTGCTCCCTGCCTCCACGTCTCATAAATAACTTGTTGACGAGTAGCAAAAGATCTTGGCAGGCATTTCTGGCCACGTTTGAAAACGGAACGCGCGAAGAAACCATTCACTTGGTAATTTGTTGAGGGCGGTGGAGGTTAAAAAGATTACTCCGATCCATAAAAAAGTTCCCCTTAAAGACACAAATTTTTCTTAACATGCCCCTTCACAAAGAGTCCTTTTTAACCTGTTTTTCATCAATATTCAAAAGGTAACAGTCCTGGGGGCGCCTGGGTGGCTCAGTCGGTTAAGCGTCCGACTTCAGCTGAGGTCACGATCTCGCGGTCCGTGAGTTCGAGCCCCGCGTCCGAGCCCCGTGTCGGGCTCTGGGCTGACGGCTCAGAGCCTGGAGCCTGCTTCCGATTCTGTGTCTCCCTCTCTCTCTCTCTCTCTCTCTGACCCTCCCCCGTTCATGCTCTGTCTCTCTCTGTCTCAAAAATAAATAAACGTTAAAAAAATTTAAAAAAAAAAAAAGGGAACAGTCCCCGAGACAGAATCTCTGCCAGCACTCATCACCTGACGCCTGCAGTAGATCTTCGGGCGTGGCAAAAACTATTCATCACGAGGGCCTTTGATTAATCTGCTTTAATTATCTCCATGGTCTACGTGGCAAACCCAAGTAGATTTTCTTCCTGAAGGCAGAGTTGTTATGTAATTTCCGGTGAGGCAAAATTGACGAGTCTAACTCGCATCTTCTGGTGCGTGAGCCTACAAAAACCAAAGCTGTGACGGGTGTTTAGTCAAAGCGATTCCCAAACTTCATGACTGATCTTCCTTTGGCTGTTGCTGGGTGGTGGTGTCGCTTATTTTACAGAGAGAGCACCAGGGAGGTAGAGGGGCAGAGGGAGAGGGAGGGAGAGAGAAAGAGAAAAATCTTAAGGAGGCTCCGCCCCCAGCACAGAGCCCAAAGCAGGGCTCGACCTCAGGACCGCGAGATCATGACCCGAGCCCGAATCAGGAGTCGGACACTCAAGCCGGCCAGCCAGGCTCACCTTCCTTTTCCTTTCGATAAAGCAGAACCACGGCCCTGAAAATGCCAAGAAAAATATCACCCAGTGAAGTGCAGTCAGATCCCATGACTGTGCCAGAACGCTACGTCCCTGTGTTGAGAGGACCTCCTAGCAAAGTGATGACATTCAGTTTTTAAGTGCTTGCCTTAGAAATTGCTTATTCAACCAAAGGGGGTGAGGGAGCAGCTAATGAGCAATTGAGGATGCTTCTCGGGCCTCATTAATGCTGCAAAACACCGAAAAGCGTACACACATTTCCTATCACGTATGCATAGATTGGAACTCCTCTCCCTCCCGCACCCTTTCTTCCATTCAGCTTCCCGGGAAGCTGGAGCCAAATATATACTTTTTGGCTTGTTTTGATGTTGATATATTTTGAGAGAGAGAAAGAGCATGAGCAGGGGAGGGGCCGAGAGACAGGGAAAGAGAGAATCCCCAGCAGGCTCCTCACGGCCTGCGTAGAGCCCGACGCGAGGCTCGAACCCACAAACCGGGAAATCGTGACCTGAGCCAAAACCAAGAGCCAGAGGCTTCGATGAATGAGCCACCCAGGTGCCCCAAATATATACTCTTTGATTCCAAGCAGCGATCACTCATCAGGGTTCTGCCGGTTGCGGAAGGCGGAAACTTCAGAGTCATTCTTCCTGTTTTCCTGCTCCCTTATTTCTAATATTTAATCCATGCATAAGTTGTGTTGATTTTACATTCTAAGTCTCTTTTGAATCCATAGCCCTTACTCTGGCTCCACAAGCCACATCCTGGTCAAAGCTGCAAACATTTTTTTTTTTTTGTAATGCAAACTTCAATAACCAACTGTCCGCATGCTATCTCAGATCTCTGAAGGTCAACATCCCTAAAACTGAATGGATGGTAAGAGCACCTAACCGGAACCACACCTGGTCCCCTTCCAGAGTTTCCTCTCGGTGAATGGAACCACTATGCAGCCATTTCTGCGAGACAGAAAACCGGGTGTCATCCTTGAATCTCTCCTTTCCTCCCCTCTACGACAAAACGCAAACGTACCTCCTACAAGCACTGAAAACCTTCCACTTTCATCGGAGGTACCAGCACCGTCAATATACGTCTTCAATACGAACGCCTGAAACATGGTAGAAGGTTCTCACTGGTCTACTGATACCCACGACCCAACCCCAACTTAGTTTTATACGCTGCACAGAAATTCTTTTAACCGCGCCTTCCCCTTTCTCTTGCTTAGGTCTTCACTGGCTTCCCAAGGCATTTGGGATCCAAGTAACTTTCTTGGGGCTCCCTGGTGGTGCAGCTGGTTAAGCCTCCGACTCTTTATCTTGGTTCGGGTCATAACCTCCCAGGTCGTGAATGTGACCCCTGCATTGGGCTCTGCGCTAATGATACGGAGCCCGCTTGGGACTCTGTCTCTCCTTCTCTCTACCCCTCCCCCGCTTGTTTTGTGCTCGCTCTCGCTCGCTCTCTCTCTCTCTCTCTCAAAATAAATAACTACACTTAAAAAATTTTTTTTAATTAAAAAAAAACATAATAACCCTCTCTATAAAAATGTTTCAGGCCACTAGTGTTCTGGCCCCCACCCGCCCAGGTTTATCTTGCACGTTTTCCTCTCTTTGTACTCTGGCCTCCCTACCCTTTTGTAAACCATCCTCCTTTCTAGGCTGGCTTTCCCTGCGACAGGAATTTGGTACGTGTTATTCCTAGAAGGAAACCCTCCCGATATTAGGTCGCTCCAACTCATCTTTCTGATCCCAATTCCATCATCAATTTCTCCGGTACCATCACATGGCACAACTCCAGGGGAGGCAACTCACGTTGTACTCTCTGAGGAGAATTACTTCCTGCAGCCATGAAGTACACAGCCTGGTCGAAGTCCAGCTTTCTTCTCTTCGTCTCATTCTCCAGGATTTTCTTTAATCTCCGTAACAAAGTTTTAGACTCACACAGCTTTCCAGTGACCACTTACCACAGTTCTATTTTTGACATGTGGCTATTAACTTGAATAGGTTTTCTCTTCCTCTGTCGACGGGAGGACCCGTAAAGGTAGCCGGCCATATTGGACTTATTCATTGCCATATATTGAGTATCTAGCACAATGCTTGCGATATAGAAAGGCGCTCAAAATATTTGTGTTGACTCGAGACAGGAACCAAGGTTTAGAGGAAGAGAGAGCTGCTCTTCTTTTTCTTTTATTATTCATATCTTAATGATTTTCTTTTAACTGTCTCCATCCGTATACCCTGTTGGTACAATACCTGGTCTCTGAGTGGTTGGCCATTTCTCAAGAGGCTCCTCTGGGGAGGGAAGAGATCCTTTGTAGGTCTCCAGGCCTCTTTTAACACAGGGTGTTTCTCTGATGGGTGGAGATCTAACCAGTCTCTTGCGTCTGCTCTGATTCACTCTCTTCCTCAGCTGGTGGTACCAGACGTCGTCTTGTTTGTCTCTTCGTGCTTTCTTAACTGAGTGACGGAGGTCCCAGCAGATCTTCTGACTGCACAAGCTTTCATGAGCATTTCTACCCACATGGCTGCCTTCCACACCAGGGCACTACCTCTAGACTTACGCTGATAGGGAGCCATCTTCTCCGTTCCTTCCTTAGCACCTGTGGATGGTGGTGCTGCAATTTGGGGTCAGCAGTTCTGCCCTTGAGGGTGGGTGCTCTGCACTTGTGGTCACTTGTTACCTGTTAGGGGCTGGCTGTCCCCTACCTGTGTTTGGTGATTCTGTGTTTGGGGTTGGTCAGTGTGCTAGAATCCTGTGGTTCACGAGTAATCCCAGCCCGGTTGAAGCCTCCCAGTGGTCTGTCTCAGCGCTTCTGACATCCCTTTGGTCATCAAGGCTCAGCGCCAGTCAATGGCAGCCCTGAGGTGGCTTGGTTGTCACAAGGCACCACTCTTAACGTTCTTCACTTCTCCTTCAGAATCCAACACCATTATCATAGCTACCAACCTTTCTTCTTGGGTTCTCTTCCTTATTATACACGTATATAATGCAAGAAGACAAGATGGTAAGATGCGTGGGTCAAGTAACGTGGGAAGGTTCCATACCTAGCTTCCATACCTACTCAGAACATGACACTCTGGCCAAATCTCAGCTTGTTCGCCACCCAAAAGCTCCACGCTTCCCCCTTAAAAATAGAATATTGGGGTGCCTGGGTGGGTCAGTCAGTTAAGTGCCTGACTCTTGATTTCGGCTCGGCACAAAGTCAGTTAAAAGGAGATAAAATACATACAGATTCAGAGGAAAGAAATATTCAACAAGGTTGTGACATTTTGCTTAGAAATCTCTAGGAATCCGCCCCCCCCCCAAAATACCTCCTAGCCAATGAGTTCAGCAAGGTCACAAGATACAGCGTCATCATACAAAAATCAATTTTTTTTTTGTAAGAGAGAAATGACTGGAAACTTAAATTTTCAAAGGACCAATTGTGGTAACACCATAAAAAACAGGAAACACTTAGACAACCTAAATAAATGGAGATATGAAAGGAGTTTAAAGACCAATTATTATTGAGATCTCAATTCCCCCCAAATTGACCGCTATTTCTGACACAACACCAAATCAAAATGCCAGTAGGTTTTTGAAAAGTTGAAATCAATCAACTGATTCTAAAATTTATATGGAAAAGCACAGCATTTAAAATAGCCCGGATGGGGCGCCTGGGTGGCTCAGTCGGTTAAGCCTCCGACTTCGGCTCAGGTCACGATCTCGTGGTCCGTGAGTTCGAGCCCCGCGTCAGGCTCTGGGCTGATGGCTCAGAGCCTGGAGCCTGCTTCCGATTCTGTGTCTCCCTCTCTCTCTGCCCCTCCCCCGTTCATGCTCTGTCTCTCTCTCTCAAAAATAAATAAACGTTAAAAAAAATAAATAAATAAATAATAAAATAAAATAAAATAGCCCGGATAATTTTGAAAATCAAAGTTGTTGAACTGAGGCAATCAGATTTGATGCAATAGGGTTATAAAGCCATTAAGAGTGACCACAGCGTGCTATATTTGTGAAATGATAGGTACATGGATGACTAGAACAGAATAGAGTCCAGAAATAAAGCCGTACATAAAGGTCAACAGATCTTCTGTAAAGGGGCAAAAGCAATTAAATAAAGGATAGTCTTTTGCATAAGCAGCGCTGGAACGATTGAACATACATATGCAAAAAGAAATCTTTGATCTTTACCTCTATACTTCAATCCACATAAAAAAATTTCCATGAAATGGACCCTAGTCCTGTATATAAAACTTAAACTATAAAACTACTAGGAGAAAGCATGGAGGAAAATCTTAGCGACTTCAAAGATTTTTGAACAGGATCCAAAAAGCATGAACCATAAAAGAAAATAATTGATAAATTGCATCTCATCAAAACTTTAAAATTCTCCTCAAAATGTACTCTTCAGAAAATGGAAAGATAAGCTACAAACCAGGAGAAAACATTTGCAAAACAGGTATCTAATAACGTACTGGTATGCAATATATAATGAACAAAAACCTCAAAAACAAAAGCATCAATTCCTTTTTTTAATGGACTTAGGATTTGAGGAAAATTTTAAACATTGCAAAAGATGGGCTCATAAGAACATGAAAAGAAGCTCTACGTCATCAAATATTAATAAAAGATTAAAATCCCAATGACATACTATAGTACAACACTAGAAATAAATTTTTTATGTTAATTTAAGTATAGGTAACGTAGAGTGTGTCAATTTCAGGTGCATATTTTAATGATTCCGCAATTCTATACATTATTAAGTGCTCATCATAATAAGTGTATTCTTAATCCCCATCACCTATTTCACCCATCTCCCCACCCACTTCCGCTCTGGGAACCATCAGTTTCTTGTCTATACCTGAGTCTGTTTTCGGGTTTGTCTCATTTTTCTTTGGTCACTTCCTTTATTTCATAAACCCTTCATTTTTAAATGAAGTAAGTGTTCCAATCTCTTCTTCCGGGGACCAATCAGAATAAGGTGATCAACACAGCAAAGGAAACAATCAGCAAAACTAAAAGGCAACCCACAGGACGGGAGAAGATATTTGCAAATGACATATCAGATAAACGGTTAGCATCCAAAATCCGTAAAGAACTTAGCAAACTCAACACCCAAAACACAAATAATCCGGTGAAGAAATGGGCAAAAGACATGGTTAGACCTTCTCCAAAGAAGACATCCAGATGGCTAACAGACATGAAAAAATGCTCAACATCACTCATCATCAGGGAAGTACAGATCAAAATCACGATGAGATATCACCTCACCCCTGTCAGAATGGCTAACATTCATAACTCAGGCAACAGCAGATGTTGGCAAGGATGCAGAGAGGATCTCTTTTGCAGTGCCGGTGGGAATGCAAACTGGTGCAGCCACTCTGGAAAACAGTATGGAGGTTCCTCAAAAAATTAAAAACAGAACTACCCTACGACCCAGCAATTGCACTACTAGGTATTTATCCAAGGGATACAGGTATGCTGTTTCAAAGGGGCACATGCACCCCAATGTTTATAGCAGCGCTATCGACGATAGCCAAAGTATGGAAAGAGTCCAAATGTCCACTGATGGATGAATGGATAAAGAAGATATGGTATATATATATATACACAATGGAGTATTACTCGGCAATCAAAGAGAATGAAATCTTGCCATTTGCAACTATGTGAATGGACCGAGAGTACGTTATGCTAAGCGAAATTAGCCAGAGAAAGACAAATATCAGGTCTTCGTTCATATGACGAATTTAAGATACAAAACAGATGAACATAAGAGAACGGAAGCAAAAATAATATAAAAAACAACGAGGGGGACAAAACATAAGGGACTCTTAAATACAGAGAACAAACTGAGGGTTGCTGGAGGGGTTGTGGGAAGGGGGATGGGCTAAATGGGTAAGGGGCATTAGGGAGGACACTTGTTGGGATGAGCACTGGGTGTTAGACATAGGGGATGTATCACTGGAATCAACTCCTCAAATCATTACAGCATTATATGCTAACTAACTTGGATGTAAATTAAAAAATAAATAATAACAATAATAAAAAACAAGAATACGGTGATCAGTTGAGACCCTCTGGGCCTTTATGATTGCCTTTTCTCTTTTTGTCACCTGAAGAATCAACCCTGATGATTTGGGACATCGCGTTGACTACCGTAGTCCAAGGCCAATGCCAGTCATTGGTTTCCATCATTTTTCAATACAGTAAAATACTTTGTGTGTTTCAATTCTCTTTCAACACACCAGAATCTTTTTTTTCCCCCTCCCAAAAGACATCTCACATAAAAACTTCACTCCATGAGAACAAGTGGAACCTATTGTTTAAGAGAACAAATGTTGGGATTACACAGACCAATGTTTCACTCCAGGTTCTGCTTATTTAGATAGTTGGCTTTGGATACGTCATTTTATATTTTTGGAGCATCTAGTATTTCTTGTGTAAGATGACCACAGCATCTTTCTTACAACAAAGTTGTTGTGATATTAGAAATGCTGTATGTAAGGTGCCCGGCACAGGATTTTTTTCTTCCAGCTTTATTGACATATAATTGGCATATATCATGGTGTAAGAATAAGGTTTATAATATACTGATTTGATACACTTACGTATCACCCAAAATCATTAAAACCAAAGCGTCAGCTAGCATCTCCATTATCTCACAGAACTAACATATCTTTACTGTGGTAAGAACATCTAAGATCTATTTTCTCCTCAACTTGGAAGTATACAATAAAGCATTATTAACTACAGGGGCAGCTGGGGGGTTTGGTCGGTTAAGCGACCGACTTGATTTTGGCTCAGGTCATGATCTCACGGTTCGTGGGATCCTTGCTGTTAGCACGGAGCCTGCTTGGGATTCTCTCTCCCTCTCCCCTGTTCGCATGCACTCTCTCACTCTCTCAAAATACACAAAGCAACGTTAGATCTGTTCAAGTATTATTAACTATAATCACCATGTAGTACATTCAATCCTCGCAAGTTACTCACGTTATAACTAAAAAGTATGCACCCTTTAACCAGCATCTCCCCGTTTCCCCACCCCTCAGCCCCTGGTCATCACCATCCTACTCTGTTTCTAGGATTTCAGCTTTTCTGGGTTCCGCATTTAAGTGATATTACCTAGTATTCATCTTCCCCCGACTGATTTCACTTAGTAGGATACCCTAAAGTTCCATCCATGCTGCATCAGATAGTAAGATTTCCTTCTTGATCATAGCTGAGTGATATGATATTTCCCTACCGTGGCTATTATAAATAATTTGCGATAAACATGGGAGTACAGATATCTGCATTCATGTCCTCTGGCGATATACTCAGACGTAGAATTGCTGGGTCGTATAGTTCTATTTTTCACTGTTTTGAAGAACCTCCCCACTGTCTTCCCTGGTGGCCGCACTCATTTACATTCTACCAACAGGGTACACGGGTACCTTTCCCCCCTGCTCTTGCCAGAACTTGCTATGTCTTGTCTTCTTGATAATAACCACTCTGACGGGTTTGAGGTGATATCTCGTTGTGATTTTGATTTGCATTTATCTCATGATTAGTGATAACGGGCATCTTTTCAAACACCACCAGCCATCTGTGTGGGCCTTCTTTAGAAAAAATGGTTACTGAGCTCCTCTGCCGATTCTGTGCTCAGACTTTTTTCTCTATTGAGTTGTAGGACCTCTTTCTATATTTTTGATATTAACTCTTTATCAGATACGTGGTTTTCAAATATTCTCTGTAATTCCATGGGTTCCTTTTGCAGTTTGTGGATTACTTCTTTTGCGGCCAGCACAATTTGAAACACGCATAGGCTGTTCTTGCTGTCTCTGCCCCCCACCCACCCTTTCCCACCTTCCATCTTTTCTTTGTCAAGATCAGTTAAAACCTGGGTTTCTTCTTCTTTTTTTTTAAATTTTTTTTTTTAACGTTTATTTATTTTTGAGAGAGAGAGACAGAGCATGAATGGGGGAGGGTCAGAGAGAGAGAGGGAGACACAGAACCTGAAACAGGCTCCAGGCTCTGAGCAGTCAGCCCAGAGCCCGACGCGGGGCTCGAACTCCCGGACTGTGAGATCGTGACCTGAGCCGAAGTCGGACGCTTAACCGACTGAGCCACCCAGGCACCCCCTGGGTTTCTTCTTCAACAACTTCAAATAATCTCTCTCTTCGAGAGGTCGTGTTCTGGGGCGCCTGGGTAGCTAAGTCGGTTAAGTGTCCGACGCTTGACTTCGGCTCTGGTCACGGTCCCGTGGTTCATGAGATTGAGCCCCGCGTCAGGCTCCGCACTGACACAGAGCCTGCTTGGGATTCTCTCTCTCCCGCTCCCTCTGCTCCTCCCCCACTCACATACACACACTCTCTCAAAAATAAACTTAAAAAAATAAAAAAAGAACCTCCAAACTGCCATATAACCCATAGCTCTAGGAGACCAGTGGGGTCTCCTGTGACATCTAGTGACATCATAGTACTAGTGACATCATAGTACTAACTTCTGAACCTTGAAATAAGCACAAACCTCATACCGCAAACGTACCTGCACACCAACAAAAACCCTATAGTTACATATATTCAAGAACTAAAGGCATCTAATACTCTCCGAGAAGAGTCTCAACTTCACATAGAGTGGAAAGGAGTATCAAGAATAAAAGGGAGGGGCGCCTGGCTGGCTCAGTCAGTAGAGGACGGGACTCGTGATCTCAGGGTTAGGAGTTCGAGCCCCACACCGGGTGGAGATTGCTTAAAAATAAAATCTCAAAAACCAAAGGAGCAAGACGGAGATAACTAAGAAGCAGGTTGGCCTGCCAACTCTTCACCAGGTGCCAAAATTCGACGACAAGAGTCAGATCAGAGCAAGACAGTGTATCCCTCACGGCACAGGAAACAACAGGGGCATCTGCCAGGTAACTGTGTTACCTTTGCATCCAAGTCCCGCAGGGTGATGGGCTCAGACAGATGAAATCTACACATGTAGATGCACTGTATCTATGGAACTCAGAGCCAAGGGTTTGCATGTTTCACAGCAAGCAGTAAACAAGCCAGTCCCTCCCCAAGGCTCTTCCCTCAGGTAGCCAACAGTTACACTGTGTGGTCTTCATCTACTCAATTCCCTACCTGAATAAACCACAGGAACTACCCAGTACCAGAACAGTTAAGCTCGGAAGCTTGACACACGCAGCGATGATCAGGAACACTTGGCACCCATGACATGCCGCCTCTCTTAACAATCACAATTCCTCGTTCATGTAATAGCCGCTTTCCCATCGGCTTTTCACAAGGAACAGTAATTCACCTCCAACCTACTATAGATTTCTATCTTGAGGTTAAAATATAGTCCAAATCCCCCCTTGTCGTGCATGAACTTTCCACTCGTTACTCAGAGTTTTGACTCTGGATATTTATGGTCAGTAAGACAGAACTGAAATTGGGAGAGTGACATCCACAGGATAACTGGCTAGTAACACCCAGGACCTCAACCTTCCAATACCCAGACACCGGATAAAGAAACTTTATAGAAACTCTGGAAATCAAAGGAAAGATCTATAGCAAACGCCCCATCAAGAAGGAGCCACATCCCGAACGGCAGAAAGAAATTTCTTCCGAGTTTTTTAGTCATCCTTGTTCCAACCCTCCAAGGCCTGGAATAACGCAGTGGGGACCCGTCCCCACTTTCCTTTCTTGCACTTGAGAGGACAGACTAGATGTAATTTAGAACATTCTAACCATTCTAGAGGTTGCCTGAGGAATTGATTTCTGTGTCCCCTAATTCTGAAATGAGATAACCCAAAGGTAGCACAGCTTGGCCAAGACTAGGAAACATTGCTGGAAACAATGTACTATAAACCTCTGTCTGGTGACAGCTGCAGAGGCCCTTCGGACACACACAGGCCCAGGGCAAGAGATTAAGGACAGAGGAACACAAAAGAAGAGCTATCTGAGAAGCAGGAGAGAGATTCATAGGGAAATTAAGACATTTGAAAGCAGTTGTTCTTATGAGAGATTTAACACACACACACACACACACACACACACACACACACACACACAAGCATGCACGCGCCCAGAGAAGACACATAATCAAAAAACAATTAAGACCTTAACCCTTTATGAAAAGCTGATCATAAGCCTCAGAACAGGCCCCGATAATTAATGAAGGTTTTCCTCTACACGGAGGCAATCTGCAAACACTAGAAGACAGGGCTGTTCTTCCAATGTCCCATTTTCTTCTTTTTTGAAGTTTATTTATTTGTAGTAATCTCTACACCCAACATGGGGCTCCAATTCATGGTCCCGAAATCAAGAGTACCTGATCTTACGACTGAGCCAGCCACGCAACCCTACAAACATTCAAATTTCAATGAAAGTTTAGAAGGTATACAAAGAAGGGGGGGGGGGGGGGATGGCCTATTCGAGGGAACAAACTAAATGTCCAGAAACCATCCCTGAAGAAACACAACCATTGAATTGCTAGACAAAGGCTTTAAAACCATGGTCTTCAATATGTTCAAAGAGCTCAAGAAAAAACACAAAAATCTAAAGGAAAATCAGGAATACAAGATCTGAAAAGAAATTAAGAATATCATCACAGATAGAATTATTAAAAAAGAACCCAACAGAAATGATGCTCCCAAAATATATAAAAACCAAGCTGAAGGATTCACCAGAGTCTGACAGTCAACTCAAATAGCGAAGAAAAGCTTGTGACCTTGAAGCATGTCATATGAATTACCAAGTCGGAGGAGAAAAACAAACGAATGAAGTCCACAAAGTCTAAGGGATTTATGAGATAACAAGCAGACTAATCCATAAAGGAGAACAAAAAAAGAGAAATTGCTAGTAATTATTTAAAGCAACAAAGGCTACAAACTGCCTAAATTTGAGGGAAAAGTTTGATATACAAATACAAGAAGCTTAGCAAACTCCAAGTGAGATAAATCCCCAAAATCTCCAATAAAACACATTATAATCAAACTGTCGAGGCCAAGGACAAATTCTTTTATTTTTTTTTATTTTTATTTTTGAGACAGGGAGAGACAGAGCATAAACAGGGGAGGGTCAGAGAGAGGGAGACACAGAATCTGAAACACGCTCCAGGCTCTGAGCTGTCAGCACAGAGCCCGACGCGGGGCTCGAACTCACGGACTGTGAGATCATGACCTGAGCCGAAGTCGGCCGCTTAACCGACTGAGCCACCTAGGCGCCCCGGCCAAGGACAAATTCTTGAAAGCAATAACAGAAAAGTGACTCATCACATACAAAGGATCATCAAGAAGATAAGCAGATGTCTCAGCAACAATCTTGCAGACCAGGAAGAGTAGGAATTTATTATACTTATTATTATTAATAATGTATTAATTATATTGTGTATCATTTATGTATATGTGTGTGCATACACACACATACGAGCTCTGGCAGAGAAAACACGTCAATTGAGAATTCTATATCTGACAAAACTGTCCTTTAAAACCAAGGGAGAAATGAAGATATTCCAATATATACCAAAGCTGAAAATGCTCATTACCTCTAGACCTACCCTACAAAAAAATGCTAAAGGGAGTTCTTCAAGCTGAAATGAAAGAACTCTAGATAGTAACGTGAAGCCATATGAAGATACACATTTTTCCAATGAAGGTGAATATGATTTTTTTTAAGTATAAGAAATAATTTCAAGACGAATTAACACCAATCCTTCTCAAACTCTGCCAAAAATTTGAAGAGGAGAAAACACATTCTTCTTCTATGAAAACAGCAATACTCTGATACCAAAGCCAGACTAAAATACTACCAAAAAAAAAAGGGGGGGGGATGACCAATATTTCTAATACACATCCAGGCCAATATCATCAACAACATATTAGCAAATCCAATTTAGCAGCAGATTTGAAGGATTATATACCAGGACAACTTTGGATTTATCTCTGGAATGCAAGCATGGTTCAATATACAAAAATGAATCACTATAATACACCACACCAACAAAATGAAGGACCAAAAATACACGATTATCTCAATTGCTGCAGAAAAGACATTTGACAAAATCCTACTCCCTTTCATGATAAAAATACTCAACAAAAAAGGGATAGAAAGAAAATACCTCACCATAACAAAGGCTGTATGTGAAAAACTCACACTAACATCATACCCAATATTCAAAGAAAGTTATCCCTCCAACATCAGGAACAAGACAAAGACACCTGGGCAAGATAAAGAAACAATAGGGATCCAAATTGGAAAGGAAGGAGTAAGATCATCTCAATTCATAGAAGACGAGATATCATATGTAGAAAATCCTAAAAATTCCATACAAAAACAACGTAAAAAAACAACCCTCTAAGATACGCTTGTGCTGAACATTGCATAACGCGTAACGTTGTTGATTCACAATATTGTACATCTGACACTAAGGTACAATGTGTGTTACCATGCACATGTGAAAAACGATTTTTAATAAAATTTGTTTTTAATCTTCAGAAAAAAGAAAACTCGAGCTTCATCTAAGATTCAAAAATATAAAAGGGACAAAGTTAAAAAATTAAATTGCATATGTGACTCAAAATTTAAAAAGACCCTGAAAGAATAAACAAATTCAGCAAAAGTGCATGATGCAAAAGCAACAGACAAAAATCAGCTTCATATCTATACACTAACAAAGAACAATCAAAAAAGCAATTAGGAAAACAATTCCATTTACAACGTCAGAAAAAAACAGAATGTGAAGCAGGCTCCAGGCTCTGAGCTGTCAGCACAGAGCCCGACGTGGGGCTTGAACTCATGAACTGTGAGATCATGACCTGAGCGGGAACCAAGGGAGTCACCCAGGTGCCCCGCCTCAGAGAATTTAAAAAACAACAACAAAACACACAAATAAGTGAAATGTCATCTAGAGTTCATGGAGTAAAAGACAAAACAGTGAGGAATCAACACTACACAGGGTGAGAGGCAGATTCATTGCAATCTCTATGACAATCCCAATGACTTTTTTTTTTATTACAGTAATAGAAACACTAATCATAAAATTTTTATAGAATCCCAAGTCATCCAATCTTACAAGAGATGAAGAAACTTGGAGGACTCACAGTAACTGATTTCAAAACATACTACAAATCTGCAGTAATTACAATAGTGTATGACTGGCATAAAGACAAACTTAGAACAAGGGAATAGAATAGAAAGCCCAGAAATAAACCCTCACAAATATGGCCAAATGATTTTGAACAAGAGGCTACACTGATCAATGAGAAAAAGAACATTCTTTTCAAGAAACAGTACTAAGAAAATTGTATATTCACATGCAGAAGAATGAATGTGGACCCTTACTTATACCTTCTACAAAAATTAACTCAAGGGGCGCCTGGGTGGCTCAGTCGGTTAAGCGTCCGACTTCGGCTCAGGTCACGATCTCGCGGTCCGTGAGTTCGAGCCCCGCGTCGGGCTCTGGGCTGACGGCTCAGAGCCCGGAGCCTGCTTCCGATTCTGTGTCTCCCTCTCTCTCTGCCCCTCCCCCGTTCATGCTCTGTCTCTCTCTGTCTCAAAAATAAATAAACGTTATAAAAAAAATTCAAAATGAATAAAAGACATAAATGCAAGATGTGCAACTATGAAAGCATTAGAAGAAAACATAGGGCAAAAATCTTCACCACACTAGATTTAGCAATGATTTCACAGCTTTGACACCAAAGACACAGTCCACAAAATCAAGGATACACAAATTAGACTTCACAAAATTAAAAACTTTTGTGCAGAGGACAGTACGAACAGGTGGAAGGAACCTGTGGAGTAAAACAGTTGCAAATAGTCTCATCGGATAAGGTGTGAATATCTGCTTTGCACAACGAATTCCTAAAACCCATCGACAACAACAATAAAAACTGATTGAAAAATAAGCAAATGACTTGAACAGACATGTCTCCAAAAGATATCTACTACAGCACAGGAAAAGATGCTCAAGATCACTTAGCATTAGGGAAATAGAATCGAAACCACAGCGTAACATCATCTCATACCCATGAGGATGGCTACCATCAATAAAAGAGAAACAAAGAAGTGTCGGTGAGGATGGGGAGAAATTGGAAACCTGGTGCAGGGGCACCTGGGTGACTCAGTGACTCGGGAGGCCAACTCTTGATTTTGGCTTGGGTCATGACCTCCTGGTTCCTGGGTTCAAGCCCCATGTAGGGCTCTGTGTCCAACTCTCTGCCCCTCCCCCCACCTCTCGCTCACCAAAATAAATAAACGTTAAAAAAAATTTTTTTTTTAAAAAACAAGAAACTCTGTGCCCTGTCGATGGAAGTATAAAATACTATGGAAAACACTATGGTTCCTCAAAAATTTAAAAATGAAATTACCATAGGATCCAGCCATGCCATTTCCGGGGATATACCGAAATCAGTTGAAAGCACAGACTCCAAGAGATATTTGAACGCCCACGTTCAAAGCAGCATCATTCAAAATAGCTAAAATGTGGAAGGAGCCTAAGTAACCACCAACAGATGAATGGATAAGCACAACGTGGTATATATTTACAATGAAATAATAGCCTTAAAAAGGACAGGAATTCTCACACACGCCACGCGAATAAACCGCAGACATTATGTTGAATAAGTCAGTCTGAAAAACTCAAATACTGTCCAACCCAACATGTATGAGGTACATAGACTCGTGAAATTCACGGAGACATAGAAAACAGAATGGCGGTTGTCAAGGTTGAGGTTAAGGCGGAGTGGAGGGTTAATGTTAAATGGGTATAAAGTCTCAGTTTGGAAGGAGGAAAATAGTTCTGGGAAGTGGGTGGTGATGACGATTGTACAACAGCGTGAATGTATTTGTGCCACCAAAAGTACATACTTAAAAATGGTTAACAGGGTACCTTATCTGTGTATGTTGTTACTACACTAAAAAAAAAAAAAACAAAAACAAGGGGCGCCTGGATGGATCAGTTGGTTAAGAGTCTGACTTCAGCTCAGGTCATAATCTTGCGGGTTCGTGAGCTCGAGTCCCGCATCGAGCTCTGCGCTGACAGAGCAGGGCCTGCTTTGGATCCTGTCTCCCTCTCCCCTTGCCTCTCCCCTGCTCTCACTTTCTTTTTCTCTCAAAAATAAACGAGCATTTAAAAAAAAAACAAAAAAACAGAAAGAAAACAAAATAAAAAAACCAAGAGACTGGAAAAACATAGGTGCAAAGAGCCAACAGGCTTCTTAGAAAGAGAATCAGGCGGTTTTTTGGTAAACCCCCAAAGCTTTCAATTTCTACAGGGCTTTATTTAGTCCGTGAATGTACTACCTATTATCTTCAAATTCAATTGAGAAAAATTACTTCAACTACAAATGTATGTTACTTCTTACATTACTATTACCAAACTATCCACTACATTCTTGGATTCCGCTCTCTTCTGGAGAACAACAATTGAAAACAGACAAGTCTTCAAGAGTGATGCCTCCTCCCATTCGCCCACGTCCTTGTCAACCTTCCCACTCGTTGTTTTGATTCATTTTAAGAAAAATATATTGAGTGTCTGTTATGTGCTGGTCACTCTGGGCACAAAAAGGTGCCTTGGTGGCAGACGCTCTTTTTGTATTTTATTTTGTGGTTTTAAGTTTATTTTATTTATTTTGAGGGTGGGAGAGCACAGGAGGGGCATAGAGAAAGGGAGAAAGGGAGAATCCCAAGCAGGCTCTGCACTCTCGGCACAGAGCCCAGCGCGGGGCTCACACTCATGAACCGGGAGATCGTGACCTGAGCCGAAATCAAGAGTCAGATGCCGAACCCACTGAGCCACCCAGACGCCTGTCTTCTAGTATCTGAAATGAAGTTTGAGTTTAAATAAATATACCAGCACGTGCTACAGTGCTCGTTGTCAGTCCCGTGAGGAAGTTATCAACACTCTAGTTCTTTGTATCCACATTTCCCCAGCTATAGCTTTCACCTAATTATGAGACTGGTGGGGGAATAACTATTTAGATCTTATTGACCGTTAAATAACCATTACATGGATTCGAAGGGATTTTAAAGTGTGTAGGTATTTTAATTCTTCAAACAAGAGGGCGGGAATGCTTTATCAGGGTGAGAATCAGAGAGAGGCTGTTTTTAACAGCACGGAAGCCCATTGCTACATTATGAGGCACTACACATAACACGAAAGAAAAACATAAAGTATATTGAAATCGGTTTTAAACACCTTGGTGACTGTCAGCGGGTAACGATGTAATAATGATCCCAAGGAATTTCATTTGGCATTCTGGAAGGAGACAGAAAACCTATGAAATCTATCACAACAGATACTCAATTTGGAAAAGAGCGTTCAGACAAAATATAGACATCAGGGAGGGAAGGTAATGGCCAAGGAACATGGGGCTTTTAAAGATACCAGATTGGAAATCTATGGCGAATATGTAGCACGGACTCAAAATACGAATAACCCTCCCTATCTCCCACCAAAAGCATCCGATGACTGTCTGGCCCTAGTTTCCATACCTCTCTAATAGTCCAAACATAATTCCTTAAGGTTGTACCTAACAAACTCACGTTATTCCAAGGATTCGATCGCTGTCCTTTTCTAATCAGGAGAACTTGAAACCCTTCTACAGAATTAGTTTGGCAGATTCACACGGAGGAATACAAGCAGAGGGGCCCAACTAAGACCTCATACCCCGGGTGCTAATGACCATGCTCTTCCTACTTTGTTTCTGACCCAGGTCTAGTAAGTAGACTCCTCATCTAATTTTTCTGGTCCTGGAGCCTGCCTCGCTTTATACTAAAAGTCCTACGACTGGGATTCCAAAAGGCATTTATCACACTTTTTTCGTAGGCTAGGTCGCCACTGTCCGCTTGCTTGAAACCCTGCCCATGGCGAGCTGCCACACTGTTCTGATTCCAAGTCCAAGCGGTCTGTGTTGTCATGATCTTCTAGATTTGTCTCCTGTGCCTTGGCAGAAGTGTCTCATCTCTCAGGCTGGAGCCTTAAGTTTGACTCCCTATCGTCTGCCTGGTCTTAGTACCAGCCACACCTTGGGTGCTCACAGAAACTGGAATCATCCAAATGATTCTGGAAGGAAGACAAGCTTGTACAACAGAACTTGTCCTAGAGCGCGACATCAGCAAGACGGCAGAATAGGAGTCTGTCTGCTCAAATCAAGTCTCTAAGCAACAACAATTTCACAGTCATCCATGAACATAAGCGCCTTTGCGGGAACGTTGGAAACCAAGTAGGAGATTGTCAGTCCAGATGGAGCACGAGATTGAGGAGAGCCATTTTACAAAGGCGAGCCCACATCCAGTTGGAAGTCTCACTGACCGTCGTCCCGGCTACAGACCCGGAAACAGTTCTGTACTCCCAAGGACTGTGTTACTGCGCCGTGTGGCATCGGCCCTGTCACCAGCACCACGTGTCAAGGGGCTCCAGGAGGAGTCACAGCTACCCATGACTCCAGCAATAGGTACCCAGAGCTCGGTCCCAGCTGTGGACCCTGCAAGTGAACCACAACCTGGCTGCAAAAGTTTGGATACACATAGAGGTAAGCCGACAAACTCAGTCCGACAAGAGGCTCTGAAATGGTCCTGTATCTGGACTCCAGTCATCCCCAGCCTCAGTCCACAAGCAGTCTTGCTGGCACTCCTATCTGTGCCCCCACAGATCCTGAAATGACGTTATACTCCACTCCAGGCCTTCCCAGCCACGATCAGGAAGCAATCCTACCCACCCATGTACCTGGAAGGAAACATGCCCATCTGGAGGGTTCATGCCCTCCAGAACCAGGTCTGCAGGCTTCCATCTTGGGTGTAGATTCTGAAGCACCCCTGGGACTCAGTTCTAAGCCCTCTCAACCATGCTCAGGGGACAGTGCTGCCTGTCAAAAAAAAAAAAAAAAGACACCCAGTGCACCCCACAGGAGTCCTCTCAGGGACCTGATAGTGGCAAATCTGTCCACGTGTCTGGTAACAGAATCGCTCTGAGGCTCCAAGTGTGGATCCCGGAGATCAGATAGGATTCACACCCTTACCAACCAATGATAATAAGCCCATCAACCACGGACCCAACTATAGACCCAGCAACGGATTCATAACCCAGCTGCACGTCGGCGTAACAGTGGGTCAGGAGGCAACCCACGATCCTAAGAAAGCAACAAGCTACTTACCTGCTGAAACCAGTCTGTAACAACTGGGAAACGCGTGTTCTTTCAAATGCAGACACCGACGCAAAGCTCAAGAGAGCGTGAAGAATTAGCCAAATATGGCACCAGTGAAGGAAATTAATAAAGCTCCGGTAACTAACCCCAATGGAATGGACATTACAAATTGCCTGACAAAGCATTCAAAATAATCATCTTAAGGAACCGCAATAAAATGCAACAACGCGGATAAACAACTAAATAAAATCAGGAAGACCATGCAAGAACGCGGTGAGAACTTGAATAAGGCAAGCGAAATACAGATCCAAACAGCAATGCTGAGGCAGAAGGAATATAATGACGGAACTGAAAATTTCAACAGAGAGTTTCCACGTCAGCCTTGACCACAGAAAATAATCGGCAAACTTGAAGACAAGTCATTTGAAATTAGCCAGCGAGAGTAACACAAAGGAAAAAGAACTAAAAATGTGAAGAAAGCCGACGCAAATAATGAGACCTCATGCAAAGAGTGGTCACATCAGAAAAGTCTCAGAAGGAGAACAGAAAAGTAAAGAAAGTTCATTTAAAGACTGAATAAGCTCAACACACACACACACACACACACACACACACACACACAAAACAGACAGTGCTTAAAAAAAAATTAAAATGGGGGCGCCTGGGTGGCTCGGTCGGTTGAGTGACCGATTTCGGCTCAGGTCATGATCTCATGGTTTGTGAGTTCAAGCCCCGTGTCAGGCTCTGGGCTGATGGCTCAGAGCCTGGAGCCTGCTTCCAATTCTGTGTCTCCCTCTCTCTCTGCCCCTCCCCCGTTCGTGCTCTGTCTCTCTCTGTCCCAAAAATAAATAAACGTAAAAAAATTAAAATGAGGAAATAACAGCAGAACATTTCCCGAATTTTGAAAGCTGAGCATCTAAGTACAGGAACCTCAAAGGACACAAAGCAAGATGAACCCAAAGATTAACACAAGACACATTATAATCAAAATATTACAAGTTAATCAGAGAATGTTGGGGCGCCTGGGTGGCTCGGTCGGTTAAGCCTCCAACTTCAGCTCAGGTCATGATCTCGCGCAATTTGGGAGTTCGAGGCCTGCTTCAGGCTCTGTGCTGACAGCTCAGAGTCTGGAGCCTGCTTCAGATTCTGTGTCTCCCTCTCTCTCTCTCTCTGCCTCTTCCCTGCTCTCCCACTCACGTGCACGCACTCTCTCTCTCTCTGTCTCTCTCTCAAAAATAAACATTTAAAAATTTTTCTTTAAATAAGCACAGGAAATTGAAAGCAGCAAGACTTAAATGACCCATTCCATAAAAGAGAATCCCCATTAAGCTATTAGTGGATTTCTCTGCAAAAACCTCTTAGTGGATTTCTCTGCAAAAACCTCACAAGCCAGGAGAGAGTGAAACAATATATTCAAAGTTCTGGAGGGGGAGACAAGCCAGCCAAGAATAAATACTACAGGCAAAAAAGCACTATCTGTCCTTCAGAGATCAAGAAAAGCTAGAGATAGTCTCAGACAAAAACTAAGATAGTTCGTCTCTACTGTATCTGCCTTAATGCTAAAAGGGTGTTCATAAAACTGAAACAAAAGGACGTGAAAACGTAGGAGTATCAGACTTACTGGAAAAAGTAAATACGCAGTCAAATTTACAATACCCTAAATACCGTAACCGTGGGGCAGTATTCTTTTTTTTTTTTTTAATGTTTATTTATTTATTTTGTGTGTGAGAGAGAGAGAGAGAGAGAGAGAATGAACAGGGGAGGGGCAGAGAGAGAGAGAGAGAGAGAGAGAGAGAATCCCACGAAGGCACTGCCCCTGCCAATACAGACCCACAGGCGGGGCTAGATCTCAGGAACAGTGAGATCATGACCTGAGCGAAAATCAAGAGTCAGACGTTTAACCGACTGAGCCACCCAGGCATCCCAATCGCTTCTACTTCTAATAAAACTTCAGACAATGGTATGAAGATACCTATAGCTACGATAATTTGTTAATGGTTACATAATATTAATATGTACAGCGTATAGTTTTTCACATGTAATTGAAGGAAAATTGTTATAGGCTGAAAATACTTTGCTATCTCGATAAAATTTTCTGTGTAAAACTTCATGGCAACCATAAAGAAAAAACCTCTAGTGGATACTCAAAAGAGAAAGGGAAAGTAATTAGAGTATACCCCCCTATACACACATACAAAGAGAGCCAGGGTTTAAAAAGAACAAAGGAGCAAAACTGAGTCAGAAAACAGTTAACAAAATGGCAACAATAACTCCTTAGGTGTAATTTTTTTTTTTAATTTTTTTTAACGTTTATTTATTTTTGAGACAGAGAGAGAAAGCATGAATGGGGGAGGGTCAGAGAGAGAGGGAAACACAGAATCCGAAACAGGTTCCAGGCTCTGAGCGGTCAGCACAGAGCCTGACGCGGGGCTCGAACTCACGGACCGTGAGATCATGACCTGAGCCGAAGTCGGTGGCTTAACCGACTGAGCCACCCAGGCACCCCTCCTTAGGTGTAATTTTTAATCCACGAATGGATTAAACTCTCAAATAAAAGGACACAGGGGTGCCTGGGTGGCTCAGTTTGTTGAGCATCTGACCCTTGGTTTCAGCTCAGGTCATGATCTCACAGTTAGTGAGTTCGAGCCCCACATGGGGCTCCACGCTGACAGTGCAGACAGAGCCTGCTTGGGATTCTCTCTCTCTCCTTGTCTCTCTCTGCCCCTCCCCTACTCCTGCTCTCTCTCTCTCTCTCTCAAAATAATTAAAAAAAAATTTTTTTAAAGTACTTTTAAAAAAAGACACAGAGTGAATGGATTAAAAAAAAAGTCTAAAAATATGCTGTCTACAAGAGACTCGCTTTAGCTTTTAGGTCACACCTAGGCTAAAAGTGAAGGGATAAGAATAAATATTCCATGCAATTGGTAACCAAAAGAGAGAAGAATTAGCCATTTTCTCAAATAAAACAGACTTTCAGTCAAAACTGGTCACAAGAGACAAGAAAGGGTCACTATATAGTGATAAAGGGATCAATTCATCAAGAGGATATAATAATTGTAAACATAAATGTACCAATCAAAAGAGCACCGAAATATTTAAACCATTTATTACCAGAACTGAAAGGAGTAATAAACCAGCAATACGATAATAGTAGGAGACTTCAATATCCCATTTTCAACACTGGGTAGATTATCCAGATTAAAAAAAAATCGGTAAGGAAGTATCAGACTCAACACTTTAAACCAAATGGTCATAACAGATATATACAGAACATTCTATCCAACAATACCAGAATATACATTGGAGTGGAGGAAATGTTCCCAAACATATTTTGTAAAGCCGGTGTCACCCTGATAACAAGGCAAGATAAGGACACGACAAGAAAACAGCAGGCCGATAGACCTAATGAATATGGATTCCAAAATCCTCAGCAAAAAACTAGCAAATTGAATTGATCAGCACATTAAAAGGATCATACACCACGCCTGGGGTGCAAAGATGCCTCACCGCACACAAAATCAGCAAATGCGATACACATTAACAAAATTCGAGATAAAAATCTTAACGATCGTCTCAGTAGATGCAATGAAAGCACTGGACAGAATTCAACATCTTTTCATAACGTAAACGCTCAACATTTTGGTAAAGAAGGAATATACCTCAACAGAAAAAAGGCCACAGATGACAAACTCAAAGCTACCGTCATACTGAATGGTGACAGGTTGAAAACTTTTCCTCTAAGGTCAGAACAAAGATGGCCACTCACCCTTTCATTCAACATAGTGCTGGAAATCGCAACTGGCCACTTTCACCAGTCCTATTCGACACAATACTAGAAATCGTGCCAAAAACAGTAAAATAATTAGGAATAAATTTCACCACGGAGGTGAATGATCTGTCCACGGAAAAACGTAGAAGACCTCAACGAGGGAAATAGAAGAAGACGCAAATACGCGTAAAGCTGGCTCTTGTTCACGGACTGGAAGAATGAACGCTGCTGAAACGTCCTTATCACTGAAAGCCATCTACAGATTCCACGATCCCCAACAAAACCCCAATGGCATTTTTCATAGACTTAGAGAACACAATCCTGAAAATTCAAAAGGAAGCATAACCTCAAACAGCCAAAGCAAACCTTACAAAGGCAAAAGCTGAAGACATCACACCTCCTCGTTGCAAACTGCATTACGAAATGACAGTACTCGAAACAGTATGGGACGGGTATAAAAACAGACACAGAGCCCAATGGAGCAGAAACAAACCCACACATACGTGGTTTCGTTTGCTTCATGAACATGATCACGATTGCTGAGGGACTGGTGCAACGCAAATGTGTCTTGTCTGTAAGAACCCATACTGGACTTGAGGAATTTCAGATATGAGTGATTCTCTTCCATATCAAAATGGCTGACTCATAATCTAAAGAGAGATACAGGGCATCTGGGTGCCTCAGTCGGTTGAAGGGCAGACTTCGGCTCAGGTCATGATCTCGGGGTTCATGGGTTCGAGCCCTGCGTCGGGCTCACTGCTGTCAGTGCAGAGCCTGCTTCGGATCCTCTGTCCCCTCCCCTGCCTCTCCCCCGCTCATGCTCTCTCATAAATAAACATACATTTCAAAAAAAAGAAGAAAAATAAAAGAGAGACTCTAGGGTATGAAACACGGAAACCCTGTCTAATTTTAGTGTAAACACCTAATCCAGGAGGAAGTCTAAGAAATAGGTGAAGGAGACATTGTAACCCCCTTGAGCACATAAAGATGACTGGCTAGCAAATGGGAAATGGTGTCCAGAGGTTTCTCACAGGGACACTGTTACTAAGATTGTGCTACACAGCAGTGCCCTTAACAGATATGGCGGCACAGCCTTCTCCACAACACGGCCACGGACCCCACCCACAAAACACCACTTTGGCGTTTGCTCGGGTATCATTAGCTGTGCCCTACACCGGGGCTTCCGGATCCATATAAACTTGGAAGCCCACAGAAAACCACCATCAGCGTAGACACTTGAGATCTGAATAAATGGATTTACTCGGATGACTTTGATGAAGCTCGTTGTTTATTTAGGGAAGAGATAAGAGTCCACGGGAAAGCCTCATAATAAACAGAACTCACGCTGAGAAAGCTCTCAACAGCTTTTAAAACCTACTCTCGCTTTTGTTCCCTACCACCGGCACCTTCCACCACGTAATGATGTACTCATTCTCTCAATAATATTTTAGCTGACAGATGAGGTCATTTCCAGAGAAGCGGTGACATTTGAACAGAGGGGGTTTTATTTATGTAATTAAAAAAAAAAGTATGTAATGTTTTCCCATGTTCTTGGCCCCCCAGCAGCAAAAGAAACAGAAGGGTAATGTCAAATGCTTGCGCCGAGAGGTTTACTAACGACTTGATGCGATTTCTACCAACCCCTGAGCTTTTATTTCTTGGCACAACATCTGAAAAAGACCAAAAGATTATGGCCTCAGAAAGGAAATTATACAGCTTTATTTTTTTAAAGTGAGTTATATGTGGGTTTCTCCCATGCCCTTTAGATTCTCCTCCAAGATAAAGGGTCTCATTATTTAGAACCATATGTTTTGCGAGTCATGTCAATGTCACCAACTCTTGTATCTTTCACTCTTCGTATATCCCACAAGGAACGCTGAAAATCAGATGGTTCCCGGGAAGGGCTATCCCCTGGGGCAAAATTGTGACGTGGGGAAAGCTTGTCTTTTTTTCCCACCCGCTCCTTTTATTTAAGGTCTATTATATTTCCTCATCCCATCTTCAAAACCCAAAAGAACGACCTGTTATTCATTGGATTTCAGTTCCCCAGGCATGCTATATAAAAGCTCAAATCATAGCAGGTTCTTCCTCTCCTCAGCCTCCTCCTAAGAAAGTCGTGGTCCCATATGCCCGTTCTGAAAACCATCCCAAAGGCAAAATATACAGCCTGTGAGGATTGAAGAGACCTGCAACTTTGTAGGGAATGAAATGTTGGAACATCTGCCTCCTTACCTGGAGAGACCAGGAGGGTAAAACACAATCTGTGAGTTGATACACGAGCCCGGCTAGTAGGAGCTCAGTTGCTACTAAAGCCAAAGGGGTTCACGACGCTGGAAACCATTTCAAAGTTTTATTTATTTTTTTAGTAATCTCTACACCCAACAGTGGGGCTCGAACTCATGACCCCAAGATCAAGAATCACGTGCTCTTCTGAGTTAGCCCGCCAGGAGCCCCACAACGCTAGAGATTTTAATGAAGTGAAGCACAGAATCATCTGGGGAGCAGGGCGTTAATGTGAAAATGGTAGTAACGTAAGTAGGAAGGAACACGGTCTAGAGGTTAAGGGCATACGCTCCAGAGCCGGACACACTGAGTTCACGGGTACGCTGAGTTCAACAGACAACTCCATCACTTACCAGGTAACCTTTGAGAAGTTATGCCAACTCCCCAAATTCCTATTTCCTCACCTATAAGACAAAGGTAATACCTGTCTACTTCACAGGACGGTAATGACTATAATGAGAATTGAAAAAAATCAGTGGATACCACTCAATGAAAGGAAAATACACATGACCACTTCCTAGAGGTATTATTGAAATCACTTCACTTCTGTGTCCATTTCTTTATAAAGTGGAATAAAATAATAGTTACTCGGTGGGGGAGGGGGCACCTGGGTGGCTCAGTCAGTTAAGCGTCCGACTCTAGATTTCAGCTCAGGTCATGATCTCACGGTCCGTGAGTTCGAGCCCAGCATCAGGCTCTGTGCTGATAGCGCAGAGCCTGCTTGGGGATTCTCTCTCTCTCTCTCTCTCTCTCACTCTCACTCTCTCTGCCCCTACCCCCTCTCTCTGTCAAAATAAATACACTCAAAATTTTAAAAAGGGACGCCTGGGTGACTCAGTCCGTTAAGCTTCCCGCTTCGGCTCAGGTCATGATCTCACAGTTTGTGAGTTCGAGTCCCGCATCTGGCCCTGCGCTGACGGCTCAGATCCTGGAGCCCTTGGGATTCTGTGTCTCCCTCTCTCTCTGCCCTTCCCCTAGGCGCAGTGTCTCTGTCTCTCAAAAATAAATAAACGTTAAAAAAACTTTTTTTAATTAAAAAAAAAAATTATAGTTACTCTGCATATCATAGGATTATCACAAAGCACAACTGCGGAAATCAAAATGAAAAGACATTGGAAAGTCAGTGCAAAAGACAAACCAAAGGAGCATTATCAGCAATGAAAATTTATACTCTGAAAATGCCAACCATGTAAATAAAGGTCAGGGTCTGATGGGTTTCATGCCCTTATTTCCTGGTGCCCCGGATTAGGTGTAGCCTATTGCCAAATCCAAACACAAAATCCACACTAATCGAGTCTCTTGCTAGTCGCACTTTGCTTCCTACTGTTAGCCCAGCATTAGGACTGCAGCTTACCCTGTGTCTGGTTTGGGGCTTTTGCACGATCTCCTAAGTATCCGTACCTCCTGATTCTGGCACCTGGATTTTGCACAATCCCCACCGAACTGAAGTCAACAAACTGTATGACCTCTGGTATTGTCTCTACCTAAGTTTCCAGGCTTTTTCTATCTTCTTACCATCCCTCCCGGTTCCTGTCTTCCTAAAAGCCATCCACCGGTCTCTGCGGGAGGGGCGTCGGGCTACCCACTCGAACCCAGTGTATGAAGACTACCGTGGGATCTGGCAATCTTTTGGAGCAAAGCTGCATTCGTTGACAGTTATGAAAGCTTCGTGGGGGCTGTATATTCTCATGGAAAGGATATGTGGCCCACATCCCCACATTATCCCACATGTGTCGTGAGATTTCAGGTTCACTCAGTACTGATGAGGTAAGGAACAGCTGGGGTCTGAGGGTGATGATACACCCTAACGAACTTTCCATGAAGAGCGTACCTCGTTGACCTATGGCCAGGGCTGGGAGTAGATGGAGAAGGCCCAACTGTGTACCTTGGAGTGAAATGGAGAAATGAAAACTATTTTGAGGAGACTAAAACATGGGCCCATTTAAGCCTTAAACGTATTTGTCCATTTCAAGCAGTAAAGGGTTGAGATGGATGCAATTAACATCGTTCCTGGCACACAATGGATAATCAATTACGTATTTGATAAAGAAATTAATTACCTACTGAGTTTTTAAGGTCTTATCTAAATAAGAATTTCAAAAGGTCAATTCTTTGTCATGTGCTATAAATCACATTATTCTTCTGCATTGTTTCAATAACCAACACCTTGGAAAATTATTGGCAGAGTGCAAGAAATATTGGGATGCCCTGGCAGTCTTGGGCTTTCTTAATAAATCAAAATTGGATTAAAGATTCACAAAGAACAATGGTGGGGACTGAAAGACTGATGAATTACTTTTTAGCCAGAAAATATGGCCCTATTTTCCTAGCAGGAACTACCGCTCATGAGAAGTCCCAATTTTGCCTGTTAGCCATGCTATTTATTTACTAAACTGTATGTGATAATATGTCTATATGTGAAACATTTGGAGAGTTTGGAAAGGTGATCATATCAAGTGTCAAGTTTTGGGGCACCTGGCTGGCTCAGTGGGTGGAGTGTGCAACTCTTGATCTCGGGGTTGTAAGTTCAAGTCCCACACTGGGTATTGCAATTGCTTAAAAAAAAAAAAAAAAAAAAAGGTAGCATCTTTAAAAAAAAAAAAAACTAAAAACTAAATCAAGCATCAAGTTTTTATTACTCTTTTAAAGTCGAGCGCAAAAAGACAACTGATACAACTCGTTGGAGTTGTTCCCTGTCGGATTAAAACTCAAGCGTCCTTGGGGACAGTGAAAATATAATGCCATCGTCTAGCATGACTCGTGGGCAGTGGCTGAAGACACGAGCAAGGGGCAGGCTTCTCCACAGAGGCCAGAAAATACCCTGTAACTCCTTTAATGTTCCTTTCCAAATCCTACGTGGTATTTTTACACCTGCCCCTACCCTTCATTCACCTTTCCTTTCTTTTTGTTCTACTTCTCGCACTCAACACTGTGAAATACGGAGCTACGAAATTCACCTCCCGTGGACCCAACGGAAATCAAAACTATTAATAGGGCCTATTTCAACCATGGTTATATTCAACTTATCCCTACTTCCCTGTTTTCTTCCGTGTTAAAAAAAACAAAAACAGAAACAAAAAACCTGTGCGTTTTCTGACACAAATCGGGCCTAATAACGACATCACTGGTTAGATGATGATATGATCAAGACACGTGGTCCCTAAGAAAGTCTTAATGAAGACGAGGACAACACACAGAGAATGTGAAAACAAGAAGAGTGAATTTAGATAACAATTACAGACCAGTTCCCAAGTCACAAATTAAGTTTTAAAACGAAGTATGACAAATCTTCCCGTCTGCGGGACACAGGTAAAGTATCATACGTGACCGTCTACTAGTCTTTGTGAGAAAGGCAGCATTTCAGACCCGTGAGTGTTCCTGGAGATCATTTCCTCCAACCCTCTTGTGTTTCAAAAACCGGAAAAACGAGGCCCAGAAAGACATGCCCAACTCATACAGCTGGCTAACGACGGAGCAAGGCCTACGAATAACAGTTCCAATACTGACACAGGTTTTTATTGAAGGTCATCCAACGTGACTTTGACTAAAACCTGGAGGTCCATAAACATACCCTCGTAAAAAGAAACAAGTTTTAAATCTGTATTTGAACTTACTTTTTCCTCATGCCTTAAAGGAGTCAGAAATGGTATAGAAATTAAGAGTCGTTGCTATGGGGGTGCCTGGCTGGCTCAGTCAGAGGAGCGTGAGACTCCTGATCCCGGAGTTGTGAGTTCGAGCCCCACGTTGGGTGCAGAGATTACTTACAAATAGAATCATTAAACATAAAAAAGCCTTGCTATGATATAAAGCAAGCTAACCATGCTAATAAATATCCATGATTATTTTTTCCTAAAACCATGCAGTGACCTGGAGAAAATGGCTTTCAGCTGGATTTTTATGATGATCTAAATTATCAAGGGGTTCCAATAGGAGATGGCGATCTACAAAAAAGGTAAAGGGGAGGAGAGACTATCGAAAAAGCTGGCCCACCATCGAAGACAAAAATGACAGATCTGGGTCCATAATCAAAATTCCCATCTTTAAGATGGCCATCAATTTTCAACTCCAAGAACACCGCAGGAGATACGAGAAGCCTAAAGCGGGGAGAAAACCGGGTCTCCTATCTTACTGCTATCCCCAAACAGGGCAATTTATGAGACTTCCTCTGGCGGGCCAGCAAATTATCAATTCACCGGCAAGGAAGAAAACAAGAGTGTTTCACTCCAATAATTAATTAACGTATTAAATCAGACCCTGTGGAAAGAACTAGCAAAATGGGGGAAGTTGGGGCTTCCAAAAGCTGTTAAGGGTGGTCTTTTTCACAATGCAGCTAATGCTTAAAAATATATAAAAACGTAAAGGAGTCCAAATGTATCAAAAGCAAAGTAGCTGTGACTAGGAAATAATACTTCTCTAAATTTTTTTGTGTGTTCATTTATTTTTTGAGAGAGCGAGCGAGAGAGATCAAGCCAGGGAGGGGCAGAAAGAGAGGGAGAAATCCCAAGCAGGCTCCGTGCTCTCAGCACAAACCCCAATACGGGGCTCAAACTCACGAACTCGCGAGATCACGACCTGAGCCAAAACCAAGAGTTGGACGCTCACCTGACTGAGCCACCCAGGTGCCCCTTAGGAAATACAATTTTTAATGTAAACTGTGAAAATACGCTGACAGGTCATGAGCCCCTTTCTCCTACAATAATGGGGAAGGAGTAGATAACGCAATTACTCCTCAGGAGGGGGATACGTTGGCCATACAGTTCTCAGCTCACGAGACCCCTTCTAAGAAAGCTGTCAGAGTTACTTCGATTAGCACAGAGGCTTAGAGTTTTTTCTGCAATTGCAAACAAGTATAGATTCTGGAGGCAATCAGCTCCGGATTCAAATCTTAGACCTGTCACTGTACTAGGCAAGGTAGCATAACCAGCGCCGTAGTAACAAATCAACTCCCCAGTCGTAATGGCTTAATGCAAAATGTGCTTAATTCTCACTGAACCTACATTTTTTTTTTTTTTTTAAATGACAGACATCACTTCTATTTATAGCCCACAGACCACAATTCGGGCCTGGTCCTGCCTACCTGCAAAAGTCAGCCGTAAGGAAGGCAAGCAGATAATCTGATCCCCAGTTAAGTTCTTTTCCCTTGCCAAATCATTTGGCCTCTGTGTCTTTTTACTTTCCCTCTACATAAAATGAAGCATATAACAGGGGTTAAATGAGTTAATACGTAAAAAGCACACAGTACAGGGCGCCTGGGTGGCTCGGTCGGTTGAGCGTCCGACTTTGGCTCGGGTCAGGATCTCGCAGTTCGTGAGTTCAAGCCCCGCGTTGGGCTCTGTGCTGACAGCTCGGAGCCTGGAGCCTGCTTCCGATTCTGTGTCTCCCTCTCTGTGCCCCTTCCCCACTCATGCTCTGTCTCTCTCTGTCCCTCAGGGATGAACAAACATTAAAAAAAAAATTAAAAAAAAAAAAAGCACACAGTGCAGAGCCCAGCACATCCCTGTCGCTTCCCCGATCTTAGAATTTTCAGCGGCAGGGGGGACGTTCTGCTCACTCTCAGGAACTTGCTAAAATTTATACGTGTTGGGGGCGCCTGGGTGGCGCAGTCGGTTAAGCGTCCGACTTCAGCCAGGTCACGATCTCGCGGTCTGTGAGTTCGAGCCCCGTGTCAGGCTCTGGGCTGATGGCTCGGAGCCTGGAGCCTGTTTCTGATTCTGTGTCTCCCTCTCTCTCTGCCCCTCCCCCGTTCATGCTCTGTCTCTCTCTGTCCCAAAAATAAATTTAAAAAAATTAAAAAAAAAAAAAAAAAAAACGTTGAAATTTATACGTGTTGGAGTTGGTAAGATCGTATTCCTAGGATGTAGGAGACTCTCTGACCGGACGGACAGGCAAGCCACAGCAAGACAGGCTGATGGGAATTTCTGGCATTGTCCATTTCAGTTAGAACGTGTGACGACAGAATAAAGAAAGACAAGGTAAGTTGCATAAACCTGGATTTGATTCCTGGCTCTGCCGTCTCTGGTTGTAAGATCTTGGACGAGTCCATGGCAGGGTGTCTAGGAGAATTTTGCCTGCATGTCACGTGAAGAGCGTTGGGTCAGAATGGAGAGGGGGGGATGGTTTCTCTTGGAGAGATATAGGAACATCCTAAACACAGGAAATGACGACACCTCACTAGTGTTCTAGCCTAGAGTCTCGTGTTAAAGGTTTGTTACCGAGGGGTTAGAGCAAGAAACGGGATGTGCTCCCCAAGGCATCTGTGACAGCGAACGCCAGAGGGGAATCAGTCTGAACCACCTTAAGCGAGCAGAATCAAAGAGCGGGCACTCGACTACCAAGTCCGTGAGGTCACAGGGAGGATCGCATAAGCGAAGTCAAATTTTTAGAATGAGGAAAAGGACTGAAAGGAACCCACGTGTGTAAACATTTGAGAAAATTTCAGCACCGCTGTTGAACATCACTCTCTTCCATAAATGAGGGAAGACAGTTACGACCCCGCAGGGTGGCCAGGAAGATTCAATGGAAATACTAACTGTAAAATATAGAGCGAATCACCGGCTGATGATACAAACTAAACGTTCATTCCCTTGTCCTCAAAGGTAGTTCCAACCTGCTGCTGGAAACGCCATGCCACAAATAGCCATTAACTGTTCCCACTGACTGATGCAAAATGTTGGGAGCGTATCTGGTAAAAAGAGTTGCAGTACTCCCCGTGGTTAGGACCACGGGCGGGAAAACCCCACAGTTGGCCTCTCTGACACCATCAGGGTTTTTCCTTTCTTCCCTGACTCTGGGGAAAACATATACACTCTCTGTACCTTCCCTCTCTTCCTCGAGGTCACCCGCTTCTCTCATTTATACTCGCTCCTTTACTGAAGCCACGTCTCCGAACGATGCTAATGATAAAACACTCTCTGCGACGGCCAAGCACCGTCCCAAAAACTCACAAAGAAGGTTCCACTGGAAGGGTTAAAAAGAAAAAAAAAAAGAAATACTGATTTCCAAACAATGCGATTTTTCTCCTAAAGTATTGCCAAGGCGGGGTGGTATTATCAGGTATGAACGAAGAGAGTAAGAGAACACGATGTGAGTGAGCGGACTCCTACATCAAGCTTACCTTCACCTAGCACCTTCCATTTCGTGCTCGCCTTAGAAGCTCAGAGTTAAGTACCCGTGGAGATCTGCTGACCCAATACTCGATTCGAAAGATAAGGAAATGGAACCCAAGACACTTACCACAAAGGCTTAGAGTGGACTACGGGTCTCCATACTCCGCGTATGACGTACTTTCCATCATACCACACCGCCTCTCTCCTCCATGTTTTTCTCTGAAATATAACAGATTACTGTCAGGGCTGTAGTAGCTTTGTGAGTATACTTTTCAAGCTGGCTAAGAGAGCTTCACCAGGACTTTGGCTATTTATTTAATTTCACGATACTTGAAAGTTGAAATGTGTTGTGGGCTGGCTACGGGAGCCAGTCACAGCGCTCATGAGTTCTTCTCAAGATCTCGTTGCATTCCTTTTTTTTTTTTTTTTTTTTTAATTTTTAACGTTTCTTTATTTTTGAGACAGAGACACAAAGCATGAACGGGCGAGGGTCAGAGAGAGGGAGACACAGAATCTGAAGCAGGCTCCAGGCTCCGAGCTGTCAGCACAGAGCCCGATGTGGGGCTCGAACTCACAGACCGTGAGATCATGACCTGAGCCGAGGTCAGACGCTCAACCGACTGAGCCACCCAGGTGCCCCAAGATCTTGTTGCATTTCTATGGCTCTTGTTGAAATTGTACTTAAGTATTCAACGGAGAAAAAAACAAATGAAACATCTCAAATTAATAAGAAACTGGACTCATACCAAAAATATTTTTTTTTATTTTATTCAATGTTTGGGTTTTTTCTATTTTTGAGTGAGACAGACAGAGTGCGAGTGGGGGAGGGGCAAAGAGAGAGGGAGGGAGACGAAGAACCAGAAGCAGGCTCCAGGCTCTGAGCTGTCAGCAGAGAGCCCGACGCGGGGCTCGAACTCACAAGCCATGAGATCATGACCGGAGCCGAAGTCGGACGCTTAACCGACTGAGCCGCCCAGGCGCCCCCAACAGTGGTTTTAAAAAAGTAAACTTTCTGGGGCTCCTGGGTGGCTCAGTCAGTTAAGCTTCCGACTCTTGATTTTGTCTCACAGTTCATGAGTTCAAGCCCCACATCAGGCTCTGTGTGGACCGTGAGGAGCCTGCTTAGGATTCTCCGTCTCCCTCTCTTTCTGCCCCTCCCCAACTCACTCGCTCTCAAAAATAATAAACATAAAAATATTTTAAAAAGCGAGCTTTCCCTGAGAGTTCATTTTTTCCTGCAGTGAGTGAATGAAGTTCAAAAAATACATCCATGGAAATGGACAAGCCTATTGGGAAGAAACTGTGTGTGTGTGTGTGTGTGTGTGTGTGTGTGTGTGTATGCACAAACAAGCACGATCACTTTATTTTATTGACTGATGTGAAAGAAAAGACATATTTTGTTTTTCCAATCAAGTATGTGAGGACATAATCATTTCCACCTGGCCATAGAGATTCTAAATGCCTAAGTGAATCACCTTTTTTTTTTTTTTTAATGTTTATTTACTATTAAGAGACAAAGAGAGACAGAGCATGAGCAGGGGAGGGGCAGAGAGAGAGGGAGACACAGAATCAGAAGCAGGCTCCAGGCTCCGAGCCGTCAGCACAGAGTCCGACGTGGGGCTCGAACCCACAAACCGCGAGACCGTGACCTGAGCCGAAGTCGGACGCCCAACCGACTGAGCCACCCAGGCGCCCCTAAGTGAATCACCTTCTTAAAGTTCACACCAGGTGCGGCAATAATAGAGGTGTCAAAGGCCCAAATGCTCCCCAAGATTGCTATGGTCATGAACTGGAATGTGTTCATTTCTGAAGCAGTAAATACCAGGAGTACCTTCCAAAGCTAACGTTACGTAGTGTCAATTATATTTACGTTATATCATTTAGGTAAAGAATTCTATACACGCAGTACTAAGGAGAACTAAGACCTTTGCGCATTGACACGTTTGCAGCTAAACTGATTGAACAAATGAGCACCGCGTTTTACATGCATAAACTAACAAAAAATAATAATTATCTACCAGGGTTGTCGTGAAAATTCAATGGAAATCATCAATGTAAAGCACATAGTGGGATCGTCAGAGGGTAATAGGAAATAAACGGTCTTTTCCCTGTTTTGAAAGCTTGTTCAAATGAGTCATTAAGTCTTGGACAGTTTAGAAACTCAAACACAGGAGTTTCTAAACAACAGAGGTCGATAATTTAGCAAATGGGTTCGGCACAAGGTAAACTTGTACCCTCTGTATGGTTTCCGCCAATGACACAAGAATTCATTTCCATTCCTAATTCCATGGTTCCCCACAAGGGGGATGGAAACAAAGCTCCCTCCTCCCCTCTCACTGGCCTTAATTCTCAGCTACCTATCATTAGTTCCCCAAGATATCAACGGGAAATGAATTCTGCGATTTCTCTCCTGGAGGCATTTGCTGTTCCTAGAAAATGTTGGATGACAGAAAAGCCATTTGAGAGCCAAGTACATCTGTTCATAAGAGCGGAAACATTGTAATTTGGGGGGGGATGTTTTTGGAACTTCTCTGGTGTTCATCCCGGTACCAGGAATAGGAGTCCAATCCAGATGGCACAGGGAAGTGAAGGGACAACACAGTGTAACCTGAAACACCGTGTATGTGTCAGCCCCCCCACCCCTCGCCCAAAACAAGGCCACCTCTGCCTTTGTGTGGAGGGGTCTTAGGTCAAGATAAGTTGCATTTTAAGGTTAGTTACTTTCCACCTCTTTAAGCCAAGCCAGGAAACCTGAATTGGCAAGAAAATCAATACAATGAGATAGAAATAAATTGAACCCTAATCCTTCCAAATGGGACTCACTGTAGTCCCTCTTGGGCGTGGCTAAAGAGTCCTAGTTCCTGCTTCAAAATGGAGACAGAAAGAAAAGGACACTGTGTAACCGATGGCCAGGAGCACTCGTGTAATACTTTATACATTATGCATAAAAGGGCCTGCATCTGGCCTCTTCCCCTTATACCATCAGTCATCACTCACATTCCGACTGCCTGCGTGCCAGGAGACGCTACCTCTCAAACACACAGTGTTTCATATCCTTCCCTTACCAGGCTTTGGTTCAAAGAGGCCAAAAGTTCTACCTCTAAATGGGATGGTGGAAAAGGAAGTTATTGACGAAAGCTACGCTCATTGCTTCTTATGCCTTGAGATACCATGTGACGTGGGTCCATCTACAAGCCTCCTGCTCCAAGTGTCCTTAAGCATCTGTCCTTTCCTTTTCTGGATACAACTTGTCTGCTTTTTAAATGACACGGGAGCTCTCTCAGCAAGGCCCTGGCAACAATTTCGTACCCTTTATATCACGCTCAGTCTAAGAATTCTTCCATGTCTGCCTAAAGAAGGGTAACTCATGAAGAACAATGTATGTCAACTATGGGATGGTTTTCTTTTTTTTTTTTTTAATTTTTTTTTTTAATGTTTATTTATTTTTGAGACAGAGAGAGACACAGCATGAACGGGGGAGGGGCAGAGAGAGAGAGGGAAACACAGAATCAGAAGCAGGCTCCAGGCTCTGAGCTGTCAGCACAGAGCCCGACGCGGGGCTCGAACTCACGAACCGCGAGATCGTGACCTGAGCTGAAGTCGGACGCTTAACCGACTGAGCCACCCAGGCGCTATGGGATGGTTTCCAAACGGATTCCTTCAGACCCAGAGTGATCTATAGGGGGTCAAGTCACCGTTGCTCAGGTAGCCCAGCTATAAATGAATTAATGTTGCTTCATTTATACCTGTTCTGTAAACGGAGGTTCTGAGTTGCTAATAAAAGTTTTCACAGCTGAAGACAATTAAAATAAAACCAATTTTATGAACATATATGTATATATATTCCACCAGGCCTATTAGGTGATCGACATATTTTTTTTTTTTATGGAATTTTCCATTTGGATTGTTGCTTTACCATATAGTTAAAGCAGGACATGACATTCAGTTAAGCACCATATCTCCCCCACATCAAGCTGTTCTCCAAGGGCCGCTGATTAACTTTAACAGGGCCCATCAACGACCTGAAGAATTTTTTTTTTTTAAACATTTAGCTATTTTTGAGAGACAGAGAGAAACAGAGCACAAGCCGGGGAGGGGCAGAGAGAGAGGGAGGCACAGAATCCAAAGTCGGCTCCAGGCTCTGGGACGTCAGCACAAAGCCCAAAGCGGGGCTCGAACTCACAGACTGCGAGATTCTTGACCTGAGCTGAAGTCAGATGCTTAACTGACTGACCCAGCCAGGCGCCCCATCCACCAAGAGGACCTGTATGCACTTGAAAACAATCTCAAGGGCTGCCTGGCTGGCTCAGACAGTAAAGCATGCAACTCTTAATCTCGGGGTTGTGAGTTCGAGCCCGACCTTGGGTGCAAGGATAACTTAAAAATAAAATCTTTAAAAATAAAAACAAACTTGGGGCGCCTGGGTGGCTCAGTCGGTTGAGCGTCCGACTTCGGATCAGGTCATGATCTCACACTCTGTGAGTTCGAGCCCCGCATCGGGCTCTGTGCTGACGGCTCAGAGCCTGGAGCCTGTTTCGGATTCTGTGTCTCCCTCTCTCTCTGTCCCTTCCCCGCTCGTGCTCTGTCTCTGTCTCAAAAATAAATAAAAAACATTAAAAAATAATAATAATAAATAAAAAAAATAAAAACAAACTCTATGCTCTACAATGAATTCCTTGTAGCCCAGATACTTATTGGTGTCACATTTGGGGGGGCGGGGCGGGGGAGACCTGTGCAAACTCATGGCTCAACCACTGTGTACATGTATAATCCCATCTCCACATACACACCTGGCCAATGCGTGGCCTTAGATCCAGTTTGCCTGGATCGACCAGAGCTGTGCAAGATGTGGAGGTCTTACAGATCTAAAAGAAAGACAGTTTTATTAACTCTAGGTCACTACCAGTGCCTAGTACGTTGGGGTACAATAAATGCTTGGAACCCTAAAGACACAGCCTTAAGCAGATGTATACTGTACCAACAGCACATGATGTGACACGTGACTTGGGAGAGTGTATTCATTGACTGCACTAGGGCTGCTCTGACAAAATAACACAGGTGGGGGCTTCAAAAACTAAAATTTAATTTCTCACGGCTCTAGAGGCCAGAAGCCAACGATCAAGGCGCCAGCCAAGTCAATTTTTGGTTAAGCCTCTCTTCCTTGGCTTATAAACGGCCTCCTTTCTCACTGTGTCCTCACCTTTCACTTGTGTGGTGAAGGAGAGAGAGAGAGAGAGACCGAGAGAGAGAGATTAAGAGAGAACTCTCAGGTTTCCTCCTTCACTCATTCATTCAGTCAGTCACTTGTTTATTTTTGCTTGTCAAACGATCCGTTCTTGAAATCGTTTCCTTTGCAGTTCTTAACGAGCTGGGCATTCCACTGCGCTATTTTTTTTTTTTAACATTTATTTATTTTTGAGAGAGTGAGTGCAAGCGGGGGAGGGGCAGAGAGAGAGGGAGACACAGAATCCGAAGCGGGCTCCAGGCTCTGAGCTGTCAGCACAGAGCCCGACGTGGGGCTTGAACTCACAGACTGTGAGATCTCGACCTGAGCCAAAGCCGGACGCTTTGAACCACCCAGGCGCCCTTCCACTGCACTACTGCGGTCACCATAATGTCATGAGGGTGACGGCCAGCAACGTTGCAGCTCACAGACTGGGTAGACCCCAGTATCTCTTTAATGGTTCCAGAGAGTTCTCTGGATCGAGATCGGTGCATCTGTCAGGCAGTGTTGATGATCTCATCCAAAGTCATATTCCCACTGCACCAAATGGTTTTCTGCTTCTTTCTGTGTTTTGGTGGTGCCTTGAGGGCTTTGATCATCACGGCAGAGGCAGAAGGAATCACCTCAGTCTGGATCTGTTCTGAATGATCAGTTTCACTATAATCCTCTGATGCTTCCAATCAACGGTGGCCTTAGTGATGGTATCTCCAACCTTTTGGGGAGACAAATCCAGAGGGCCGACCTTGGCTCCCACTTCTCTATCAGCGCACTTCAGCTATACGACTTTGATCTCCTTGGGTTTGACAGCAGGTGGCATGGTGGAGGCGGCCGGTAGGGGATGAATCCGGATTCGGGACAAGGAAGGGTAGTGGCACCTTTGCCTCCTCTGAGTCAAAAGCCACGCTGAGCGTGGAACCTGCTTATGATTCCCTCCCTCCCCCTGTCCCCAGCTCGTGCGCTCTCTAAAATAAAGTAGAAAAAAGAAAAGTCAGGAGAATTGTATTTTTTTTTAATAGCAGCATATATTTATCCCAGGCACTGCTGGTTTCGTTCCGCCTCTGAGGGGTGACGAGGAAAAACGAGAAAGCTTGTCTTTCTGTAGCACCTTTACATTAGTGGGGATTTTTTATTACTTCTCCTAGACCGTTGGCTACGGACACAATCTCAAAACACAGAGGGGTACCAAATCAGCGAACCCTTATTCCTCCCCACCCCTGCCGGAGCAGGTAGGAGCGCGGAAAATAGAAAGACCCCGTCATTCACAGCTTCAAGCAGTTGGAATGCCTTAGAGTCCCTCTCGTTCCTCTATTTCAGCCACCAGACACAGTCCTGCCTACCAATTCCCCGGCTTCTCACCAAGCCAGAGTGATTTCAACCCCCAAACCCTCTCTGCTCTGTTTCATTACAGCTCGAGTATGGCAACTTACAAAGCCTCTACCCTCCTTAGAAAGCTCAGCGACCCTCAGGCTGCGGGTGCCTTTGGCTACCTTCCCTCCGAACGGCCTGAGATGGCCTCTTTGCTTTCTCAATAGCCAGAGGAAAGTGGGTGAGGAATTTCGACCCTGTGGTATTAGGGCCCCGCCTCAAACGCTTCAGCAGAACTTGACAAGTGCCCTCTGCATACCCAGAATACTTGCGCGAAATGCGCGTACAGCCCGGTTGCTGAGATATTGACAAGCGTGTTAAAACACAGAAGGCACAACGTCAAAATGGCAGACGTGGCTGATGTGTCGGCGACAACTTTTGGGAAGCCTTTGGATGTTAGAGCAGTTGTGGGTTCACAGGAAACCTGTGGGCCATGTAGTCTCGATAGAACCTCTCAACCCCTCCGCCCTCAACCCCCCCCACCGCCCCGCCCCAGTTTCCCTACTATTAACATTTTGCAGCTGTTTGGTACATATGTTACAATTCATGAGCCAATACTGCTCCGTCGTTAACTCAAGTCCACAATTTACATTAGGGTTCACTATATTCTATGGGTTCTGGCAATGTACCAAGACATATAACGTAGAGAACTTTTCACCGCTCTAAACATACCATGTGCCCAACTTACCAATCCCTCCCACTCCTTCACCTCCTAGCAACTACTGGTCTTTTTACTGTCGCCGTCATTTTTGCCTTTTCCAGAATGCCTTCTAATTGAAATAATACAGTATGTCGCCCTCTCAAAATGGCTTCTTTCACTTAGCAATGTGCATATCAGGTTGCTATCTATCTTTTCGTGGAATAATACTTCCTTTCTTTTTTTTTTTAAAGGTTTATTTTTGAGAGAGAGAGCACTAGCAGGGGAGGGGCAGACAGAGAAGGGGACAGAGGATCCAAAGCAGGCTCTCCGCGGAGAGCCCAATGCGGGGCTCGAACTCACCAACCACGAGATCATGACTCAAGCTGAAGTCAGACGCTTAACCGACTAAGCCGCACAGGCGCCCCAATAGTTCATGGCTTTTATCACTAAATAATACGCCACGTTATGGATGTCCCACGGTTTAGCCGCTCACCTACTGAAGGACATCTGGGTTGCTCCCAAGTTTTGCCAGTGATGAATAAAGCTGCTATAAACATTCGTGGGCTGGTTTCTGCATCCATGTAAGTTTTCAACTCCTTTGGGTAAATGTCAAAGAGTCCAACTGCTGAATCTTACAGTATGTTTCGTTGTGTAGGAAATTGCCAGACTGGAACGAAAGTTTCTGTACCATGGTACCAAGGCCAGCCATTCTAATAGGTGCGTGGTCGTATCTTGTTGGCATAATTTACAATTCCCTGATGACATATGACGTTGGGCATCTTTTCATAGGCATCTTTGTCATGCACATATCTTCTTTGGGGAGGTGTCTCTACAGATCTTTTGCCCAGTTTTTAATTGGGGTGTGGCCACAGTGTTTGGGTTTTAAGAGATTTGGAGATACGTTAGGGATCGACCTTTTATCAGAGATGTGTTTAGAAGAGATTTCCTCTCAATCTGTGTCTTGTCTTTTCATTCTCCTACTAATAATATCCTTCTTTAGCAGAGCAAAAGGTTTTAATTTTAATAAAGTCCAGCTTTTCAATGACTTCTCCCATGAATCACACTTTTACTATTTTATCTAGACAATCGTCATTAAACCAAAGGCCACCTAGATTTGCTCCTATGTTATCCTCTAGGCGTTCAATGCTTTTTTTGCATTTTATGTTGAAGTCCACGATTCATTTTGAGGGTTTTTTTGCTTTTGTTTTGTTTCGTTTTTTGTCAAAGAGGCAACGTCTGTGACTGTGTTCATTTTTATGTTGTGCGTCTAGATAGCCAGGTGTTCAAGCACTTTTTGTTGAAAACACCATCCTGCCACATTAAATTGCTGTGTGGGTCTATTCCTAGGCTCTCTATTCCGTCCCGTTGATCGACTTGTTTATTCTTTCACTAATACCACATGGTCTTGAAGACTGCAGCTGTACACCAAGACTTGAAGTGGAGTAGCGTCAACTTTGTTCTTGTCAATAATGCGTTGGATTCTTCCGGATCTTTTGCCTTTCCATATAAGCTTTAGAATTACTTTGTCTATATCCACAAAATAACTTGCTGGGACTTTGGCTGGGATTGCCTTGAACGTACAGATTCAATTACAAAGAACTAACTTCTTGGGGCACCTGCGTGGCTCTGTTGGTGAAGCATCCAAGTTCAGCTCAGGTCATAATCTCAGGGTTTGTGAGTTCGAGCCCTGCATCAGGCTCTCTCTGTCCCCCCCTCTTTCTCTGCCCCTCCCTCACTCGCATATTCTCTCTCTCTCTGTCTCTCGAAAATAAACATTTGGGGCACCTGGGTGACTCAGTCAGTTAAGCATCTGACTTCGGCTCAGGTCATGATCTTACAGTTCATGGGTTCGAGCCCCACACTGAACTCTGTGCTGACAGCTCAGAGCCTGGAGCCTGCTTAGGATTCACTGTGTCTCTCTCTCTCTCTGCCCCTCCCCCACTCACACTCTGTCACTTTCAAAAATAAATAAACGTTAAAAAAATAAAATAGGGGCGCCTGGGTGGCTCAGGCGGTTAAGCGCCCGACTTCGGCTCAGGTCATGATCTCACGGTTCGTGAGTTCGAGCCCCGCATCGGGCCCTGTGCTGACAGCTCAGAGCCTGGAGCCTGCTTCAGATTCTGTGTCTCCCTCGCTCTCTGACCCTCCCCCGTTCATGCTCTGTCTCTCTCTGTCTCAAAAATAAATAAAACATTTTTAAAAAATTAAAAAAAAAATAAAAACATTTAAAAATTCTTAATAGAAAATAAGAAAAAGGAAAGAACTGATTTCCTGACAAGATTGCATCTACCTATACATGCGTATGAAACGTCTCCCCGTTTATTTAAATCTTTGATTTTACTCATCAGAGTTTTGTAGCTTTCCACAAATAGATCTTCTATAGATTTTGCTACATTTATAACTAATTATTTCATTTGTGGTGCAAATGTAAAAGGCATCCTGTTTCAATTTTAAATTCCAGTTGCTGGTATACAGGAAAGCAATGCACTTCTGTATTACCCTTGCATCCTGCAACCTTGCCATAGTTGTTTATTACTCCCAGGAGTATTTTAGAATGTTTTTACAAAGGCAATCACGTCATCTGTAAATAAAGACATGTTTATTTCTTTCTTTTCAATATGTCTACTTTTTATGTCCTTTCCGTGACTTGATTTAATTAACTAGGCCTTCCAGTACAATGTTGAAAAGGACTGTTGTGCTGGGACACCCTTGTGTTGTTCCTAATTATAGAAAGCAAGTACCTAGGTTCCTGCAATTAAGCATGATGTTAGCTGTAGACTTTGTAGATGATCTTTATTACATTAAAGTAGTTCTCCATTTCTAGAGCTTGCTGAGAATTTTTATCATAAGTGGATGTTGGACTCTGGCACCTGTTTTCTCTACATTTACTGATAACAGGCTCTTCTTCCTTAGCCTGAGGACGTGATGGGTTACGTCAACTGTCAGCAACAATCTTGAAACCTAATGTCCCATAATACGGCGATATCGATAAAAATCGCTGTCTACCGCGAGGATGGAATATTAGGCAGATACGAATCAGGTTTTTGAAAGTATTTAGCGACAGGTGAAAACGCGAACGTAATAAAAATGGAACGAGCCGGCACGTGCCCAGAAAACCCTGAATCACAAACCAGGTGGCAGAGAGACAATAACAGCAGATACACTAGCTCAGAACTTGTCAGTCCCCAAGGCTGAGCAGAACAGGGCTCATCTGGTTCTACCATCATCTGGTTCCAGCAGCCAACAGGAAAAAACGAACATAAAATTCAAGCAATAAGGGGCGCCTGGGTGGCTCGGTCGGTTAAGCCTCCAACTCTCAATTTCAGCTCAGGTCATGATCTCGCAATCCGAGAGCTGACGCCCTGCATCAGGCTCTGCGCTGACAGCATGGAGCCTGCTTGAGATTCTCTCTCTCCCTCTCTCTCTCTGCCCCTCCCCTGCTCTCACTTTCTCTCTCTCTCTCTCTCAAAATAAACAAACTTAAAACTAAATTAAAATAAAATTCAAGCAATAAGATATAAACAAGAGATTGAAGCAAAAGACTTTCAGTACTTGCTTTTTGCCCAGGGACCGGCTAACTAGAACAATCTGCGTGATTAATGTGGCATGAACACGGGGTTTTTATTACTTTTACTTAAAGATATCACTTTTTGGTAGTGACCAGTGTTTGTGTTGGTTTTTTTCTTTTTTCTTTTTCTTTTTTCTTTTTCATAAAGTCTGGTTTTTCTCAATGCACCTTTAGAGATTTTCAAAACTATTTCCTATCTGGTCAGGTTGACATTTTTATTTAAAAAAAAATTTTTTTTTAATGTTTATTTATTTTTGAGACAGAGAGAGACAGAGCATGAATGGGGGAGGGGCAGAGAGAGAGGGAGACACAGAATCGGAAGCAGGCTCCAGGCTCTGAGCCATCAGCCCAGAGCCCGACGCGGGGCTCGAACTCACGGACCGCGAGATCGTGACCTGAGCCGAAGTCGGACGCTTAACCGACTGAGCCACCCAGGCGCCCCAGGTTGACATTTTTAAAAACCTTACTTTTAATTTGTAGTAACTTTACGACTTGATTCCCCCCCCCAAAAAAATTCAACAAATAGTAAACATGTGTTGATAAAGTTCTTAAATAATTTTAAAAAATTAAAAGAGTGGGGTACAATACCCTGGGTGTCTCTGTAATACACCCATACCATGTGCTATGTATTATATACATTAAAAAAATTTTTTTAATGAATAAAATAACATCTCGGAGATCTAGGTCATTTTTCTGGAGCATAAGATGACCCCATAAATTTCAAATCCCTTCCCAGGGAAGATTCCCAGATTTGGGTATATTTTAGATGTAATATTCTCTGGGTCTCTGCTATTTCTAAAATTTTTTTTAACGTTTTTATTTATTTTTGAGACAGAGAGAGACAGAGCATGAACGGGGGAACGTCAGAGAGAGAGGGAGACACAGAATCTGAAACAGGCTCCAGGCTCCGAGCCGTCAGCACAGAGCCCGACGCGGGGCTCGAACTCACGGACCGCGAGATCGTGACCTGAGCCGAAGTCGGCCGCTTAACCGACTGAGCCACCCAGGCGCCCCTCTGCTATTTCTATAATAAACAGGGAGCGTGTCTATGATAAACCAGAGCCAATAAATAGAAAATCATACTGACAAGTGTTACTTAAGGTGGTGAAAGTATGCCGTCCTGCCTTTAACGTGAACTAATACATACAGGCATTTCAAGCGAACGTGAATTGGAGGAAAAGAGGACCCGTATCTGTACTCCTATGGAAGACAGCAGGGTAAAGGAGAGAAACACATACGTGAATACAGGTCACGCTCAAAAGCAGAAGCTGGGTAAAACATTTGCTTCCTTAGGCTATAATGCTCCAGCATGTTAACATCATAAGATTTCTGACCAATAAATATTGGTTTTGAAAGCGTGTATACATTTTTACGGAAGCACACCGAATGGCTGGGTCTGCTGAAAAGCTTGTTTGTAAGGCTATTAAATTGCAAAACACGTCGAAGCAGCCGCTGCTTCCAAACAGCGGGTACAAACTTGTGTTAAGAGCAAAAGTAGTCTTTCACCTCGGGACACACTGCCTTTAACACAGCATTTGGTTCGAAGGGATCATTTTCCTCAATGAGCCTCCTTTGGTACCGCCATAGAACTTTCTTCGGAGTCCCCACGTAGGCAGGCTGGGACGCGTCCCAGAACCTCTTGGGCTTTCTCGATCTGACAGCGGTAGACAAAGAACAATCTAGGAAGCCTACCTTCTGGCGTCAGGTGAGCACAGGCCACCAAAAACAGTTCAAAACAATTTTTGAGGCGTAAATAAAGATGGAACATCAAATTATTAAGTGAAACAACGCCAACATGTTACTCGGGCTTGTCCTGTTGACAGCTGTCACACAGTCTGACAATACACCTTTACCGTCGCTGTCAAACGTGCTCTGGCTTTCTGTGGCATCCCTTGTTGATACAGAAGTATGAATATAAAGTAACAGGACTATTTGAATCTAATATAGCATACACCAGTTTCCTCATAATGAGTGCCTTTGCCTCCCAAGGAATCACTCGAAGGTGCCACATATTTCATTGCTCAAACCCTGCTGGAAATACCGTTTAGAAACTACCTTCTGACACGAGAAAGGCCATCTAACCACTTTACAGTCCCTCTTTGTTTTCCGACCCCAGTGTGATGGCGACAGCCGGCTTCAAAACCTTTTCTGCTCGTCTCGGCCAAATTGCCCGTCCCCTCAACAGTTCCTGGTTGACCACCGTTAAGAATGGCTCTCAGGGCGCCCGGGTGGCTCGGTCGGTTAAACATCCAACGTCGGCTCAGGTCGTGATCTCGCGGTTCTTGAGTTCGAGCCCCGCGTTGGGCCCTGCGCTGACGGCTGGAGGCCTGGAGCCTGCTTCGGATTCTGTGTCTCCCTCTCTCTCTTTCTGCCCCTCCCTCGCTCGTGCTCTCTCTCTCTCGCTCAAAAGTAGATACGTAAACATTAAAACAAAATGTTTTAAGAGTGTTTTTAAACTGCAAACACAAAATCGATCAAGTAGATCGGTATTTTCAGATGAAGAGGCTCGATATAGAGATTTTCAAAATGATTTATGAAATGGCACGTATGAGAATGCTATTTTTTTCCCCAACATTTTTAGCAACAGATGGTCACTGAGCACCCACCATGTGCAATATACCTGCGATAAACAAAGTTTCTGTTATTACGAAGCTCACGGTCTATCGGAGGAGACAATAAGCAAATACAAACTATGTAGAAGGGAATGATGTCAGGATAAGGATAAATGTCACAAAGAAAAATAAAGCAAGTAAGCGCACAGACGGGATCAAGAGAGGGCGCTATTTGAGATACAATAGTGGGTGACTCTTACAGATACCTCAGTGAGGGGAAAGAGCACGTCAAGTGACTAAGTATAGAACATTGCTAAGAGAGGGAACAACAAAGTCAAGTCCCAGAGGCAGAAGCAGGCTTGTGGTGTTTGAGGACCAGCAAAGAAGTCAGTGTGGCTACAATGGGAATAAGGGAAAGGAACGGTAACAGTAGATGTGAAAACAGAGAGAGGCAAAAGCCAAGAAGGGACTGTCCGCCATGTAAAGGACAGTGGACTTATTTAAATTCGAGTTCGTTAATATATGGTGTAATAGTGGTTTCAGGAGTAGAATTTAGCGATTCATCACTTAACATATGACACGCAATGCTCACCCCAACAAGCGAGCAGCCCGTCACCCATTTAGCCCATTTATTTATTTTGAGATAGAGAGAATCGGAGCAGGGGAGGGGCAAAGAGAGGGAGAGAGAGAGAATTCCAAGCAGGCTCCACGTGTCAATGCAGAGCCCAATGCGGGCCTGGAACCCAGGAACCTCGAGACAACGACCTGAGCCGAAATCAAGTCGGGTGCGTAACTGATTGAGCCACCCAGGCACGCCCCCCCCCCCCAACCGAACTGTTTTTAAGCTCTTCCTGCAATCTTAGATGCATTCATTCTAATGGACCATTTCTCAAATTCTAGCATTATCTGCGCATGCACTGACTGGACAGGACATCAGAGATCTAGGTTCTAGCCCCAGATCTGTCACTAAATAGCACTCTGGCATCTCAGAGAAGTCATTCCCCCTCTCTGTGCTATTATTTCCCAACCCAGAAGGTGCACAGATAGAGTCAGGGGCGCCATGAAGGCCCTTTAGGCTTTAAGGTTGCGTGAGGTCCATGAGGGCAGGGACCCAAAGCCTGGCAAGGCGTGGACAGTCCAACACACTTTATGGGTGAAAGAACAAAGGAGCTCTGAATACAATCAAAACTATAGACAATTCGTCTCCCCTTAAAAAGCAGAAAGGGTCTTACTTAGTGAGTAGAACGTTGAAAATTGAAATGCAAGCCTAGGACAATTCAGTGACACATTCCCTACGCATGAAAACTAGCTCCCTGACCAAAAGGTGTAATGAATGAAGGAGAGAAGTCTTCCCTCAAGCATGTGGGATAAACCACTGCCACATGATTGGAATGAGTGTATCTTGGGTAAAATCGGGCACTTCCTTAGCAATATTTAGTTACCACCTTCAGAAGTGGGGCGCCACAGTGCGTCAGAGTAGTATGTCCTTTCATCCTCTGAAATGTCCTTTCAGATGCCTCTATTCCTGTGGAATATTTCCACCAATCCTCAGTCTTTTCCGATATTTCTGTCGTCTTTCCAGTTTTTTTCACAATCCAACCTTTTATTCACACCGTCCTCCCTCCAAACAACTCAGCCAACAACGATAAGCGTTTTGGTCAATTGTGCGCACGTTGAATACATCATCTTACTTCATGTTCACAGTGATCCTAGGCATTAGCTATCGTCACCACCATTTTACAGATGAGCAAGCTCAAGAAGGTTAAACAACTTGTCCAAGGTAGTCATAACTCACGAACGACAGATCTGGGGCATAAATCTCAGCCTCGCTGTCTGCAGAGTCCGAGCTCTTAACCATTATGTTCTGCTATTTGGTAACGCGTTGGTGGTGAACTATTTTTCTTTCGGTAAGTGTTCATTCACGGGTGCCTGGGTCGCTCAGCCAGTTAAGTGTCCGACTCTTGATTTCGGCTCAGGTCATGATCTCATGGTTCCTGAGTTTGAGTCCCACGTCGGGCTCTTCACCGACAGTGCAGAGCCTACTTGGGATCCTCTCTCTTCCTCTCTCTCTGGCCCTCCCCTGGTTGCTCTCTCTTTCTCTCTCTCAAACATAAATAAATAAACTTAAAAACAAAATACGTACTGGGCACCGTGATACATGGGCCAATAAAATGGTGAACAAGATGGAGTCTGTCCTTCCCGCACAGGGTTAATACACTACCAGAGAAGACAACGAAATGAGCAGAACAGGGTGGTGGGCTGATGAGATGGTGAAGAGGTCGTAGGCGGTCACAGAGAAAACCTCTCTTTCTCTTTATATCTTTATCTTTTAGAAGGGTAGGGGAAGAAGACAGAAGCTTACGTAGGCTCCGCGGTCAGTGTGGAGCCCAACGTGGGGATCGATCCCATGACCCTGGGACCATGACCTGAGCCAAAATCAAGGGTCAGATGCTCAACACACTGAGCCACACAGGCACCATGGAGTTGATGAAACTGGTCACACACACACACACACATACACACACACACACACACACACACAAATGGATTTTCCTAAGCTGTAATTTTCATCAGACAAGAAATATTTGCCGGCCCCTCAGGATGACACTGAACCCTCATCCTCTTGCTAGACAGTTCTTGCAACATACAATTAACCAAATGGGGGCTTTGGTCACGCTTTCCTCTCTTCGAAAAACCTGGCAACTTTATCGATATAACGTTCACGAAATAGGCACGCCAACCCAAGCACATGTATTCTCTTAATTATCAAGCCAAATTTCATAAGCGTTAGCAAAATCATGGGAATCTTCAAGAGAAGGGTGAGAGAGAGAGAGAGGATAATATGTAAGGAATCCACTGCTATGAAAAAAATCCCTTTCCAGTTTCATTTTGAGGTCTGAGATGCCTGTGTTTTGTTCACAGATCTGCAGCGACTTGGCTACCTTGGTGATGGACCTAACGAGTGAAAATCTATCTTGGAATCTTTACAAAACTGGAGTAATGGCTCCAGGTCTCGAACACATATGCGTGCGGCATTGTGCAAAGTGCGTCTTAAGCACGATCTTCTTGAATCCACATGCTTCAGAATTAACGTTGCCATATTGCAGAAGGCAAGGCCGGAGCTCAGAGATGAGATCCATACCCAAGAATCTGAGCCCAAAAAGATGGAAGACAGAACCCAGAGTCTTAACCACGCAAGATGCTGGCAAACAGGAACTTGCTAAGGATCATAAACATCCTAATCGTGAAACTTTGTCCACAACGAAGACCAGACACCTACTTGAAAACCAGCTTGAAGACTTCCAAAAAGGCAGGGTCACCTGGAAGGGTCAGTCCGTTAAGTGTCGACTTTCCATTTTGTCTCAGGTCATGATCTCGGGGTTCATGGGTTCGAGCCCCACGTCGAGCTCTGCACTGACGGCACTCAGTCTGCTTGGGTTTCTCTCTCTCCCTCCCTCTCTCTCTCTCTCTCTCTCTCTCTCTCTCTCTGCCCCTCCTCCCCCGAACATAAAAAAACATTAAAATGAAAAAAAAAAAGACTCTAGAAAAGGCAAACTTCAATTGTTTCACTTTCACCCTTCCTGGCCCTGGCCCCGGGATCCACGCCAGTTTCCCAAGACACTCGTCCCCTAGGGTGTGTCACTCTCCAGGGCTGTCACCGTGATCCAACCTCACCACTAGTTATTTCAATAAGGCTACGGGTCTCTAATAAAACACAAACTTGCTCCCAAGAAGGAAATTTAAAAAAATTAAAGAGGGGAAGTGCCGGGAACTGGCTGTACAACCATTTACTACATTGACACAACCCTTTGGAAGAGGCCTGATCAAAACGCAAAGCTAAAAGGGGTCTCTGAGAACTGGGGCTAAGGGGCATATAAACCCAGTGGGCAGGATAAAATCTAACCTGCAAATTTTATGCAGATGTGACACAAAACAAAAAAGATAGAGGGGCGCCTGGGTGGCTTTAGTCGGTGAAGCATCCGACTCTTGACTTCGGTTCCAGTCATGATCTCATGGTTCGTGGGTTTGAGCCCAGAGTCGAGCTCCGCCCTGACAGAGTGGAGACTCCTTGGGATTCTCTTCCTCTCCTCCTCTCTCTGCCCCTCCCCTGCTTGTGGGGGGGTCTCTGTTGCTCTCAAAATAAATTAAAAAAAAAAAAAAGAAAGAAAGAAAAGAAAACAAACAGGTGGGCGCCTGGGTGGCTCAGTCAGTTGAGCTGCTCAGTTTAGCTCAGGTCATGATCTCACAGTCTATGGGGTTCGAGCCCCACATCTGGCTGGCTCTTTGCTGACAGCTCAGAGCCTGGAGCTTGTTTCGGATTCTGTGCCTCCCTCTCTCTGCCCTTCCCCAACTCGCCCTCTCTCTCTCAAAAATAAACATTTTTAAAGAAAAAAGAAGACTATATAATAACGCAGAAATATGTGTAACACAGTGTTAAGGGACAACATAGGACATACAATCATTATGATCACAACTGTCAAATTCTGCATATAGGTCCAAGAGTAAATTTCTTCTTAATTTTAAGCTGTTGGGACTCAGTAATTTGTTTCCCTCTTCCAAATGTATTGATTAGCGTCACGTGTTTACTATACAAAGGAGGAAAGAGAGCACAATCCCCAACTAAAAAAGAAGTGTTAAAAAAATGCTGGCTAATGTAATCAAACTTCAATAAGCAGATTATAGAAAAGCACAGCTGAAGTTGCTTCTAAATCAGTGTATCAAGAAATGTATCTAGGGACACCTGGGTGGCTCAGTTGGTTAAGCGTCCGACTTCAGCTCAGGTCACGATCTCGCGATCCGTGAGTTCGAGCCCCGCGTCGGGCTCTGGGCTGACGGCTCAGAGCCTGGAGCCTGTTTCCGATTCTGTGTCTCCCGCTCTCTCTGCCCCTCCCCCGTTCATGCTCTGTCTCTCTCTGTCTCAAAAATAAATCAACATTAAAAAAAATTTAAAAAAAAAAAGAAATGTATCTGTTTCCTTCCCATAAAAACTGTAGCACCTTAAACACTGAAACCACAGAAGTAAAACAGAAAAACAAAAAAGGCTGCCAAGTGCTTGGGAAATTTAACTCGACTAAAAAAGTTTATAGAGTCAGGCGCCTGGGTGGGTCAGTTGGTCAAGCGTCGGACTCTTGATTTCGGCTCAGGTCATCATCTCACAGTTCGTCAGTTCGAGCCCCGTGTCGGGCTCTACGCTGACAGTGCAGAGCCTGCTTGGGATTCTCTCTCTCCCTCTCTCTCTGCCCCTACCCTGCTCGCTCGCTATCAATCAATAAAATGTAGTGACAATCCTCATTTTCCAAATTTATTAAGGCTCCAGCTCAGTGCTGGGCACAGTGGAAACAGAAAAGTGTGACCTGACTGCTTTAGCCCATCACGGTTCGTTGCCCAAGTGCTCTTGGTTTCTCACCAGGCTCTCCATACAGGATTCGGGTCATGACCAGGAGGTGAATGGTTGCCTGGGCTTATTTATGGTCAAGGGTCCTGAGAAGTGTGACAAGGACATGGGCATCTACCAGGTGACCGATTCAAAGCAACATTTCAAGAAATATAAATGTCTGATCAAGTCCCTGACGGACACCACGCTGACGGGAGTAACACAATTGCTCCTAATCCTTAGTCATTTGAAATTCATTTCACAGCCTTGAGCCTCCAGTCGCTGGAAAAACGGACTGTTCTTACCCACCCCACAAGACGTACGTGGACCCAGATCATCCGAGGTCCCTTACTAGCCCCGAAGCGAAAGATGAAAATAGTTGTCGCTCACCTGTCGCTTTTTCGGCCACCGCCACCCTTCAGATCGTCTCGCAAACGGCTCTCTGCATTTATTTTTCCAAAGCAGACCCGATTCTGTCTCTCTCCTATTTAAAGCCCCCGATGGCGAGCTACAGCCAGCTACATTTGGAGACAATACAATCTAAATCTCACAGCTCAGCAAACACACATCCCAGGTCTCAGTGCTCTGAACGACACAGGATTGTTGTTTCGGAACACGGCCGGACCCCGATGTTGGAGGCCACATTCCACCAGAGAACAAACAAACCAACAAACAAAACTCAGCTTAGCCAATTTCATAGGGGTTCGATTACGTCTGGACCTTCTCAACCACGGGAGGTGGAAATCCAGTTCCAGATTTGCCACATCTCTGTTCGCCCACATCGTTCTTGGCGTCATCTTATTCCAAGGGGCTTATCATCACGACATGGGAGCCACGAGGGTCTCGAGGTACATGGTCCACAGCCTTCCTCGATCAAATGCTGGGTCTATCGTGCCCCCCGGTTCCTGGCGGTCACCCCTCCTCTAGGCTACCACCTCCTAACTTAGACATCTTTCCGCCTGGCCTCAGGGCTTGTACCTCAAGCTTCTTTCCACCCTGGTGTCCCTTCACAATGATGGACAGGCCCCTCCAGGTCTGCAGGCTCTCAGTGGCCCACAGCAAAACTTCTGGCTTCTTCTCATCCCAGGTCCTATTTGAGAAACATTTGCTACGCATTTAAAACAATTTGTTCAGTGTCGGCCTCCCCAAGTGGGAGGATGGGGGTAAGGGAAGGGACCGCCCCTGTTCCATTCACTGATACGTTCTTTTGCGCCTTGCTCTAAGAATGGTTGCTGAATGAATAAAAGTTGCTTCACGATCTGGCTCACCCAATCCTTCTGGTTTCTTCAACACACCTATTCACTGACACACAAACGCAAATCAGATACAGGGTGCTGTGGAACTATGCGATAGTAAACACTAGCTTAATAGGAGTTTCTCAGGGCAGATCTCCCTGAAGAAATAATGTTCAAGTCCTGGGACGATGGCACAATGTGTGGACCCCCATCTATCCCATCTCCCTCCCAGACAAACTCACATGAATGTTGATTCGTAAGTGATCAAGAGCACTTCACGGCAGTGATTTGAAGATTTCTTTAGGGGGGCACCTGGGTGGCTCAGTCGGTTGAGCGTCCGACTTCGGCTCAGGTCATGATCTCATGGTCTGTGAGTTCGAGCCCCGCATCGGGCTCTGTGCTGGCAGCTCAGAGCCTGGAGCCTGCTTTCGATTCTGTGTCTCCCTCTCTCTCTGCCCCTCCCCTGCTCATGCTCTGTCTCTCTCTCTGTCAAAAATAAATAAACATTAAAAAAAAAATTAAAAAAAAAAAAAGATTTCTTTAGGGGTACCTCGGTGGCTCAGGCGGTTAAGCGGACAACTTCGGCTCAGGTCATGATCTCAAGGTTTGTGAGTTCGAGCCCCACGTCGGGCTCTGTGCTTGGAGCCTGGGGCTTGTTTCGGATTCTGTGTCTCCCTCTCACTCTGCCCCTCCCAAGCATGCACGCGCGCACGCTCTCTCTCTCTCTCTCTCTCAAAACGAAATCAACATTAAAAAAGAAAAAAAACTGGGGTGCCTACGTGGCTCCGGTGGTCCAGCGACCGACTTCAGCTCAGGTCATGATCTCATCATCCATGGGTTCAAGCCCCGCGCCGGGCTCTGTGCTGACAGCTCAGAGCCCGGAGCCTGCTTCGGATTCTGTGTCTCCCTCTCTCTCTGCCCCTCCCCTGCCCATGCTCACTCTTTTTCTCTCTTTCTCTCTCCCTCGAAAATAAACATTTAAAAAAAAATTTTTTTAAAGATTCTCATTATTAAAATCAGGAACAAAAGTGGAGACATCACTGCTGACCTTACAGAAATGAACAGGACTAAAAGGGAAATCTGTGAACTGTTACAAGTGAACAAACTAGATAACTATAAGAAATGGACATTTTCTTAAAAGATACACTCTACTATGGCGCCTGGGTGGCTCAGTTGGTTGAGCATCTGACTTTGGCTCAGGTCATGATCCCATGGTTCGTGAGTTCAAGCCCCGCGTCGGGCTCTGTGCTGACAGCACGGAGCCTGGAGCCTGCTTCAGATTCTGTGTCTCCCCCTCTCTCTGCCCCTTCCCTGCTCACACTCTGTCTCTCTCACTCAAAAATAAATAAACGTTAAGAAAAAAAAAACTTTAAAATGTTTTTAAAGTCGAGGCATCTGCTGGGCTCGGTCAATGGAATGTGCAACTCTTGATCTCGGGGTTGTAAGTTGGTGCCCCACGTTGGGTGTAGAGATTGCTTAAAATCTTTACCAAAAATGTCTTTGAAGTCCTTTGAGACTTCAGAAGTGTCTCAGGGGAAGGCAAGAGAAATGAAGAAGACTTAAGACAACAGAGTCTGCGTTTCTGGTAGGCGGAATAATGGCCCCCAAAGATGTCCACACCCAAATTCTCACAACACGTAAATAGGTTTCCTTACACGGCAAAAAGGACTTTGCAGATGTATCGTTAGCGTTAAGGATCTTGAGAGGAGGCGCGTACCCTGGAACACCCAGAAGAGCCCAACTGGACCACCTGGGTCTTTCAACACGTAGCATTGTGGTCAGAGAAAGACAAGAAGGGGCAACGTCACAAGAGAGACATGACGTTGTTGGCTTTGAAGATCACACAAGGGGGCCATGAACCAAGAAGCTGGGCGCTCTCTAGAATCTGGAAAAGACCAGGAAAGAGATTCCTCAGAGCCTCCAGAAAGGACCGCACGCCTGATAACATCTTGATTTTGGCCCGTTGACTTCCAAAGCTGTACGGTAATAAATTTGTGTTGCTTTAAACCACAAAGTTTGTGGGCGTTGGCTCTGGCAGCCTCAGAAAACCACTACAGTCTATTATCCTCTCTGGTGCTTCAAACAGAACAGCTCTGCACTGATCCATTCTCCCTTCTGGGGCGCTAAAGAAAAGTTCATTTGGGCTCAGGGTTCCAAGTGGACCTAACTCACTCCCCCAAATGTGTCCGGATAACTTTCCTATTGCTGTTACCTCTAATCAGAATCCTTCCTCCCAAATCCTTTACCCTCACCTAGCACTATGGGATGCCACCCATTCTGTCTCCGATGTCCCTGCCCTACCCCACTCCAGGAAAAATTAATGGCTCCTTCTTCTCGGTTTCCATCATGTTCCGTACACGCTTTAGTTATTGAAATGACAACTGACAAATCCTCAGGGACAAGGACCATCTCTCACCTAAGTCTTTTTGTGACGAAGCGTCTACTGGGGTGTTGGGCACACAGTAGACACTCTTCTCTGACCGCCTTGCCTAAGGGAGCCTCTGCATCCTGTATTTTCAACCATGGCCCTGGTAGATTTCTTTCATGGCACTTACAACTGACAAACCCTCTATACTGAAACCTTGGTTTGCGAGCGACAGTCATTCCGGAAACATGCTTGTAATCCAAAGCGCTCGTGTATCAAAGCAAATGTCAAGAACCATTGGTTCAGTTGTGATCATGTGACGTTCGGTGTCACATACAACTCGTATTGCGAGACATCGCTCGTTTGTCAAGTTGAAACGTATTAGAAATGTTTGCTTGGGGCGCCTGGGTGGCTCAGTCGGTTAGGCGTCCAACTTCACCTCAGGTCATGATCTCACAGCTCGTGGGTTCGAGCCCCACGTCGGGCACTGTGCTGACAGCTCAGAGCCTGGAGCCTGCTTCGGATTCTGCGTCTCCCTCTCTCTCTGCCTGTCCCCTGCTCATGCTCTGTCTCCATCTCAAAAATAAATAAACATTAAAAAACATTTTTTTTTAAAGAAAAAAAGAGACGCTTGCTCGTCTTGTGGAATATTCGCGATCCCAGGTTTTACTGCGTTTCTGTATGTACTGTCGACCTTCCCCGCTAAACTAATGAAAGTGTGTCCACTCTGTCTACCACGGTAGCTGTGACATCCGTCACGGTGGACACTCTTAATAAGCATAAAGACAAATTAATTGCTGAATGTGTGTTTTAGTTAGCATGTGAACGAAAGAGATCCTTTGGCAAGATGAATACTAAGCAGCGAGGGGGCCCCCAAGATTGAGTCTGACCATCCTCTCTCATACTCAAAGTACCCATCCTCCTAGTTGCTAATAGGAATAGCCGGGCCTACATTCGCTGAGGCAGCTTCTTCCTCCCGAGAGAGGGAGTAAATGGAGTCCTGACACACAGCTCTGAAAGGTTGCCAACTTCCAACATAACTTGTCACTGTGTACTGCGGGCATTTACTGGAAACTACTTCGTAGCCCTCCTGTGCATCAAAAGTGACCAAATTTATAGCGTCTCTATTCAGACCGATGACTGTTTTCCAAAACTCATCTGGGAAGGTGTTTGGTTTTTTCTCCTCTTCCATTTCAGTGGTAAAACCAATATGGTGAGCAAATACCCATATTGCATATTGGGCGCCTTTCATTAAGGACGTTGGTCTGATAACTAATGGGTCGCTACAGATGGAGTGCTCGTACCTACTAATGGGAACATCCCAGTCAGGAAATGGGTTCCCTTGGAAGCCTATGCGTAGTGCAAACCCACTAAGAAAGTGTTTTAGACGGATAACTATTCTGAGTTCGTTTGTTCGTTTTTCCTCAACCAAGGCCAGTCTTACCGGCCAGATAAATAGCTACAAATAGAGCGGGATTTGAAGAACGTCACGCAGGTGCCATCCTCAAAAGTCCCTTGCCCGCTGTCGGTACCAACCGGAAGCCCACCATTTAGCACCCCTTGCCCCTAGCTTACAGCCACCCACCGCATTTGCTGATTAAAATGCAAACAAGTAGAAAAGGAAGCTCTCATCCCTAACTGTGAAGTCTTGACTTGGGACAGGCTTTACATGGAAGAAGGAAAAGGAAATCTAAGGGTCCAAAATGTGTGAGGGCTTCTGCGTGTGGCAGGGATGGGGAACAAACAGTTCAAGTAGGGGCACGGTGTCACAGGAAAGGAACGAGTGTGTATGTGGCCGGGCCGAGGCCAAGTACGTTGTCCGGTCTCAAGTCCGCCCTGACAGCAGCCGGGCTGGCACGTTCCCTTTCACGCACGGGTGTGCCACGTAGTCAATGCCTTCTCTGGAAAAAGGCAGATCTCTTCCGGCAAGGAGTGCCTTGTCCCTGACAGGGCCTAGGTCAAGGCCATCACTCAGGACAGACTATAAAGCTGATCAGGTTTCCTTTACTTTCCCCCTGCAACCCTTCTCTGGGCTCTCCATTGTTGCCACTGGTATTTCCCAACCCCGCCCCCCCTCCCCCCCCCCCCAACTTCTAACATGAACTCTCAAGAAAGGATTTAAACTTCCTAAAAGCAGCCATTTATTTGGCTCTCGCGACGACTGTGGAATTAAGTGGCTTGATGCCTATTAAAAAGATGTGAGGCATTGGGGAAGCGTTAGGAGAGGAATTTACGATCGCAAAGGGGATTTAGATAAATGGGAAGCTTGCCCCCAATTCCTGAAATTAGGCCGTCATGACCTTAATCTTGTGTCCCAGCATCACTCATGGTAGGACAATTTTGTAATGTGATCTAACGATGCCTAAGATACATTCTCATCCAAAGGTCTGACTTGAATCTACCAAGCCTTTCCATTCAATTCTCAGTTTACAGGAAATAAACGGTACAGAGAAACCAGCTAAACAGCATCTCAAAGAAGCCTAGGAAACTACTGACCTAGTCTCCTCGGGCAAATTCTTCTGGGGCTTGTGGGAGGCTCAGTCGGTTAAGCATCTGACTTCGGCTCGGGTCATCATCTCACGGTTCCTGTGTTCGAGTCCCACGTCGGGCTCTCTGCTGTCAGCACGGAGACTGCTACAAACCCTCTGTCCCCCTTCCTCTCTCTGCCCCTCCCCTGCTTGCACTCTCTCAGAGGTAAAGAAACATTAAAAATTTTTTTTTTAAATTCTTCTAATGAAAGCAGGAACTGTTCTAAATGAAAAGATCCTTATTATAACAATCAGCGATAATATATGGTCCTGTACGGAATCCTAGTTTGGACAAATAGGCAGGAAAAAACATTTTCTGGATCCCTGAAGAAATCTGCAGATACACTGGGGGTTAAGCGATATTAAGTAATTTTTTAGGTGCGCTGTTATTTTGATCCTGAAGGAAAAACATTCTCATTTTTTAGAGACGCATACTAATCTCATTTTTCACAGATGCGCACCAAAATATTTGTGGCTCAGTTGGTTAGGTATCCAACTCCTGATTTCAGCTCAAGTCTGGACCTCACAGTTTCTGACATCGAGCCCCGCATTGGGGCACACAGCCTGCTTGGGTTTCTCTCTCACTCTCTCTCTAAATAAATTAATAAGTACTTTTTTTTTAATTGACCAGATACACATAGTTAAGGAATAATGACTTGAGTTTTGCCATGCAATCAACCCTTGACAGACTCCTAAAATACACCGAGTGAGGAAATGATGACAATGGTTTTCAGTTCATTTGCAAGAGACATTCTGCCCTTTGTATTTCGCTGCAGGTATTTCTACACAATGAAAAATGGGACATTCTAGTTATCCAAGAGTAACGTAATTTGACCATTGGGGTGTTGAGCTATACAGACAATCAAGTACAAGACTCAATCAGAAATAAGTTTATAAGACTCACTAGAGGGGCCCCTGGGGGGCTCAGTCGGTTAAGCGTCCGACTTCGGCTCAGGTCATGATCTCCTGCTCTGTAGGTTCGAGCCCCGCGTCGGGCTCTGTGCTGACAGCTCCGGGCCTGGAGCCTGTTTCAGATTCTGTGTCTCCCTCTCTCTCGGCCCCTCCCCTGCTCATGCTCTGTGTCTCTCAATAATAAATAAACGTTAGGGGCGCCTGGGTGGCTCGGTCGGTTAAGCGTCCAACTTCGGCTCAGGTCATGATCTCACGGTCCGTGAGTTCGAGCCCCGCGCCGGGCTCTGTGCTGACAGCTCAGAGCCTGGAGCCTGTTTCAGATTCTGTGTCTCCCTCTCTCGCCGCCCCTCCCCTGTTCATGCTCTGTCTCTCTCTGTCTCAAAAATAAATAAACGTTAAAAAAAATTTTTTTTAAATAAATAAATAAACGTTAAAAAAAATTTTTTTTTAAAAAAAAAAAGACTCACCAGAGGCTAAATTATAAATGCTAAGGTTACAAGCTCCGGAGCCAACCAGCCTGTGGTTTTTTTGCTTTTGTTTTTTAAAGTTTATTTATTTATTTTGAGAGAAAGAGCGTAAGTGCGGGAGGGAGGGAGGGAGAGAGAGAAAATCCCCAGCAGGCTTCACGCTGCCAGCACGGAGCTCAACATGGGGCTTGAACCCACGAACCGTGAGATCATGACCTGGGCTGAAACCAAGAGTCAGACGCCTGACCGACTGAGCCACCCAGGCGCCCCAACCGGCCTGTGTTGGAATCCCAGTTCTACCACCTCTCAGCTGTAAAAACAATAAGCACACTTGCCCCACGGGGTCGCTGTGTAGATTAAAGGAGATAACACCTATCGAGTGTTTAGAACAGTACCTGGCACAGAGCATCAATAAAAGAAGCCTTTTACTCTTTGCAGCAATAGCTTTTTTTCTCGATGTTTATTATTTTTGAGAGAGGCAGAGCACACGTGGGGGAGGGGGAGAGGGAGGGGAGACACAGAATCCAAAGCAGGCTGAGGCTCTGAGCTGTCTGTCAGCACAGAGCCTCCCACACGAGGTTCGAACTCACGGGCCGCGAGGTCGCGACCTGAGCCAAAGTCGGACGCTTGACCGACTGAGCCACCCAGGCGCCCCTGCATCGATGGCTTTTAATCACTGGTTCACTGAAGGGCGCTGGGGAGACCATATCCCCACAAGACTGAATGCTAATTTTCTAGAAGGCCAAGCCCTCACTTTTGAGCAGATTATAAGAGGTCTACAACCACCTCAAAAGTTTAAGACTCACTGCTTGAAGGGCATTTTCTGAATTCCAGGTATGTGGCGTGACTGTATGGATGGTGGCGACTACAGCAAACGACGTGCGTCCTGTCCAAATGCTAAAGTCACCTCTTCAAACAACCACACTTGGTTCTGCTGAGCATCTGCTCCCGAGAGAAAAGGAGGAGACTGACAAGAGAGAGGCTACAGAGAGGCCTGTTCTTGGGAGCAGGCCCAACATGATTGCACACGAAGGGCGGTGACACCTTTTTCGGTCTAATCCCCGTTGGCTCTGGCGAGGGCGGCCCTGATTTAGGCCTCGTTACAACATTTGGAAAGGTCGGCTCATGTAATAGAGGTCCCGTGGCCAGGCCACATCAGCAGAGACCGCGTCGAACCGGGAAAACGGCATACTACTACTACGGAAACGACACGTTACCCAGAAGGTTTTGGCTTGCTGAAAGTCTTAGGAAACTTTTAAAGACCCTTGGCAGTAATTTTCAAGCAACACAATTTTAATCTGGCCGTGCTTCTGCAGCCGTGCTAAAATCTCCTCCAAGCAAATCCCTGCGGAAGCCGAAACTTTGTCAGAAGAAAGACATGTCCATCATCAACGATTAGTCCTATTGGCCATGATTAACACTTCCATACTCCAGCCTATCAGCTGCAAATGCTATGTCATGATTCCACACGTCACTACACCTCCCTCACAGGATTACAGTCTCTTTTCCAATCTTCTTTCGGAGGAGCTAGAAGATTCTGACACAGAGGTCACATCCATTTTCGAGATGTTACGTTTCTCACTTCAGCTGGAGCTTTTTCATCTCTGATGTGATTCTACTTTATATTTGCAGTGGCCTGGTTTCGACAGAATTCCATGTGGACGCAAACACAGGAACTCGATGGTCAGATGGTTCGTCCTCACGGGTAATGGACAAAACATCAAACACAACCAATCCCCGAGCGTGCGCAGGGTAGGGCCTTGGGCAAGTCACTGGTACATTTGACAGGCGTTCACTGTGTACCTACCAAGTTCCGATCACTGTGCTGAGCTCAGGGGATGCATACTAAAAATACTCTTCCCGCTTTAAGGCACTTACAGCGTAGAGAGGAGACAGACACGTAAACAGGGAATTTCAATACAGTAGAATAAGGGATAACGACAATAGGAGTAATTATAGAATACTATGGAAATGAGGAAGGCATCTTAAAAGAACAGGCATCTAATCTAGAAGTTACCTAGGCATATGTGTGTATGCCGGAGTGTTCCAAAAGGAATAGCACGTACAATGGCTCGGAAGTAAGACACAGCATGATACGTTCACGGAACCGCAAGGAGGTCCATGACTGGTCTGTGGAGGTCAAGAGAAAAACTGCAAGAGTCGTGACTAAATCTAACCGTCAGGTCATGGAAGGCCTGGGAAGCCATACTAAGATGTTTAGACTATCCAGAAGGCACGAGGAGACATTCAAGAGTTGCTAGCCATTGCAATATGACAGGAATTGCATTTTAGGAAGGTAACATCAGGTGTAGTGTAGAATACAGGTTGAACGAAGGTGAAACTCAAGGTAGGAGACCAGTTTGGAGGCTCCTGCAGTCATCTAGGGGAGAGTGAGAGGTGAAGGTGGGGTCCAAACCCCACTCTCTGACATTGTAGTGAATGGCTCTGGAACACCACACTGAACCCCTCTTACGGACCAAGGCACTCACTCCCCTAGTTGCCGGGAATATTGGCTGCTTGAAGGTTCACCGTTGAATCCCTCTCCAGAAATTGCCCTCAGCCAAGAGGAGCCTACCTGTGTGATGTTATGGCGCCGTCCAATGGGCAGCCCACACGCACCAAGCGGACAATGCGGGTGTTCAAAGGCCTTTCTTGGCCAACCTCAATCGGAGGCAACTCTGAAGGAGTGTCTCAGGTTGTGAGATCCCTACAGGATAGGCTCAGGCCTTTCCTTGGACTGTCTCCTCGATCCTGCTTCACTCACAGGCCTTACGCATTTTCTCCTGACGGTGCTCCCCGATACGCTTCCTGCTTTCAAACTTTTGTCTCAGTCCGCTTCCGAAGGCCCAGTTCTGAGGCAGAACCTTGGTAGTTCTCACCTGTAAACTGAGAGGGTGAACTGGATCCTTACTCAAAAGGCTTCCTGTTTGTTCTACCATTTCACGGCCTTCGGAATGTTTTGACGGCTCCTGTGCAGCTGTTGCAAAACACCAGGAACTGGCTGCAACAGACACTTAATTTTAGCGACCGCAGCAGGATTCGCCACAATAATTAGAAATGTTTCACAAACAGACCACCCACAAATCTTGCACCCACTTGGGGTTTATGTTGTCTACTTTTATAAATATAAAATTCTTTATGGTTCCCGTGCCCGAGCTTGCTTCTTGTAAAAAATACCGCTGCTCCCTGTAGGCCAGCATGCCATAGCGCTGTCATCTTTTGCTGATTCCAGAACCAAAAGCAGTAAGTCCAGCACTTTTGTGAATGCGCAGCAAAGCTGAATGTATGATTAATATCTCGAGTTGGATATTGCTGCAAGGACACTCTCCTCCCCTTTCAAAAAAAAAGCTCCTCAGCAAAAGAGAATTGAAACGCCATTCCTAACTCTACATCATGTGATTCTGACCATCTCGGCACAGTGGGTTCGCACAGACTTTCCAAGATTTACGAAGGCCATTTTCCCGTGAAGAACGTTCCAAAATCAGGAATTTACAAAGTGTGATTGCCACCTTAGAATCAGAGAGCGCCAAAGAACTCCGAACAACGAGCCTGGGAGTCTTTAACCTAGGGTCTGTGGAACCAACGACGGGCTTCAGGGGGTCTGTGACACTATAAAGTCGTGCACAAAACTTGCGGAGTGGTGCCACGGTTGTTACTTGAGTATATAAGCTGGTAGATGGGAGGCTCTCGGGGCCTGACAAATTAAGAACCATTGTGTAGACCAATTGTCTTGCTTCGTGCGTAATGAAGTTTAAGGTCTAGGGAAATTACATGACTTAGCTAGCACACCAACACGTTCCTACTGCCAAGAGAACACTTCCTCAAAGGAAACCAAAACCTTCTCTTAGGCCCAGTGACTTTTACAATGCCTTCTATTTATCTAGCAGTTTATAGTTTTTGAAGCACTTCCCTACATAGGATTACATTTGACTTGAGCCTCACAACCCCTTCAAGATATGAAACTAGGAGTTACAAAGCACAGGCTCTGGAACGAGGCTGCCTGGGCTGGGATCCTAGCTTTCCTATTCCTGGCTGGGTCACCCTGAGCAAGCGACCCGGCTCTTGTGCCCCAGGTGACTCATCTGTGAAATGAAAATACTTACTAAGTATTAGCTGGGACCAGCATCCCCTTTTAGAATTACCAATGAGGGATTTGAGAAGAATCTCATGTAACTGTCTTATAAAGTGCCCTATAGGGGCGCCTGGGTGGCTGAGTCAATTGAGCCTCCAACTCTTGATTTCAGCTCAGGTCATGGTCTCAAGATTGGGGAGTTCAAGCCCCGCCCCACGTCCGACTCTGCACCGATAACGCAGAGCCTGAATCGGACCCTCTGTCTCTCTCTCTCTCTCTCTGCCCCTCCCCGGCTTGCTCTCTTTCTCGCTCTATTTATAAATAAATTTATAAATCCATTTGTCTACTTATAAATAAATAAAACATTAAAAACATTTTAAGCGCCTTGTAAATTGTCGATCTAGGACTCAAACACAAGGTGTGTTAACTCCAAGTCAAAAACTTTTCAATGTACAACATGTAGAACTCTGAGTGTAACAATAGTCCATTTGTAATTTCTTTTTTTCTTAAATTTTTTAACGTTTATTTGTTTTTGAGACAGAGAGAGACAGAGCACGAACGGGGGAGGGGCAGAGACAGAGGGAGACACAGAATCGGAAGCGGGCTCCAGGCTCTGAGCCATCAGCCCAGAGCCTGACGTGGGGCTCGAACTCACAGACCGCGAGATCGTGACCTGAGCTGAAGTCGGACGCTCAACCGACTGAGCCACCCAGGCACCCCTGTAATTTCTTAAAAATATTTATTTTGCAGGGGTGCGGCAGACGGGGGTGGGGGGGACCAGAAGATCCAAAGCAGGTTCTGCGCCGACGGGCTGACACCAGCGAGCCCAGAATGGGGCTCAAACTCACGAACTGGGAGATCATGGCCTGAGGCAAAGTCAGATGCTCAACTGAGTGAGCCACCCAGGCGCCCTCATCTGCCATTTTTTTCCAGGCCACCTACTCTTGGTTTCAATTAGCTGAGGCCCCATCTAACATGACGAGAAGGGTAGCATTATGAATGTGAGAAGACCTTAAAAAACAAAAAAAACCCTCAGTTTTCCTCCCCTGTAAAACTATCCTTTTTGCCAGCATCATGGCAACTTGTGATGTCTGTTAATTGCTTTCAGTAGTGGCTTTGCACTTTCCTGTAACAGAGCATTCGAAGTGACGTTACATAAGCAGGCGGGGGAGCCTGGTCCTGACTCCCCTTCTGTTTAAGTTCAAAGTTACGTAGCCCAATGTGTTCATCATAGAGCTGATGTAGAGGCTATGCCCGTACGACCGGGAGCCAGAACAGCAGGACCCCGAGAGTGGGGCCAGATCCTGGATAGACATTTGCACTCAGAGACCAAGGTCGGGCTTCAAGCCTGCCACCAGCCCTCTAAAGCATCAGCTAGGATTCCTTGACCTCCTACCTACCTCGCCAGCTACGACCCACCCTCCAAGACCAGCCCTTGGTCAAGGCAGAAGGGCACTATAGCGTGACGGAAAGGACACCAAGTAGCGTTGTATGGTGACAGATGGGAGCTACGCTTGTGAGCGCAGTATAATGTATAAACTTGTCAAATCACTGTGCTGTGCACCTGAAACTAATGTAACACGGTGTCAGTGATACTCAAAACAAATTTTGTTTAAGAAGGGAACACCGAGTAGATTGGGCATCCGCGTCCTCGTGCCAGTTCCATTAACTTTAGCTGTGACCTCAGGCAAATTACTTCCCCCCAGGCCAATCGAAATGCTTCAGAGCCTGATTATAGGAAGTGAATTTCTCCCGCGAAGTCAAAGACAGGGATGAGAATGGACTTAAAGAGAATTGGGCGTTTTGTGGGGTTTTTTGGTTTCGTTTTGTTTTTTGGTTTTCGTAAATGACAATTTTCTTCCGGGGCAGAAGCTGTAAATTTCTACAACAAACCAATACCGGAGATTTCTCAAATATTTTCCTCTTCTGTTATGGACATACATCCATACAAAAGATCTTTAGAAAGCTGCATGAAGACACAAACGGCCACTTAGATGACCTTAGGTGAGAGGCTACTGGGGACACCAACCTATTCATAATGTTGGAGATAGTGTTAGAGAGAAGAAACCCCCCCCCCACGCACACACACACACACCCCAGGCCCTTCACAAATAGCCTCAGGAACAGCCTAAGCCTCTCTCGGGCTTGGCATACTTGGCTGTAATCTCCGCATTAAATAATAACCTTGATCTTGCTGAGAAGTTCTGGACATTTTAGTGTGCTAGACCTCAAGGTATCTCCCAGCCTCGCTAATCCCGATTTGCTCTGGTATCCCTCAACCCTAGGACGCACCAGGTCCTTCTGGCACCCCTGGAAACTCCCAAATACTGGGTTGTTACCTCCGGTGGCTTCTTTCCAGGCAGCAGAGAAGATTGTGCCTGAGTCCACGTCAGGTGACCACTTGTATTTCTCTAAAGTGACCCAGGGAGCACCTGGGCGGCTCAGTCAGTTAATCGTCCAACTCTTGATATCAGCTCAGGTCTCGATCACAAGGGTCCTTGAGATCAAGCCCCGCGTTGGGCTCCACGCTGACAACTCAGAGCCTGCTTGGGAGTCTCTCTCCCTCTCTCTGCCCCTTCCCTGCTCTTTCCCTCTCTCTCAAAGTAAATAAATAAACGTTCAAAACACACACACACACACATTTAAAAAAAATATATATATATATACATGTATATATGTATATATATTATATATATGTATATATATGTATATATATTATATGTATATGTATATATATTATATATGTATAATGTATATATATATATATACATATATATACGTATATGTATATGTACATATATGTATATATATTATATATGACCCTGAAAAGTCATACCAGACTTTTCCAAAGTGTCTTAAAGTACAACACGACCTAGCAGAGAAGATAAAAGGGGTAGGAACAGGGCCTCATGCCTATTTCACAAAGAAGCCCCTTTCTGGCTTTCCAAAACGTGAGAACTCTTCCCGTGTCATTGGCTGCAAGTTCAGAGAAACAGACGCGTGGGGCGCCTGGGTGGCTCAGTCGGTTAAGCGTCCGACTTCGGCTCAGGTCACGATCTCGCGGTCCGCGAGTTCGAGCCCCGCGTCGGGCTCTGGGCTGACGGCTCGGAGCCTGGAGCTTGCTTCCGATTCTGTGTCTCCCTCTCTCTCTGCCCCTCCCCCGTTCATGCTGTGTCTCTCTCTGTCTCAAAAATAAATAAATGTTAAAAAAAAAAAAATTTAAAAAAAAAAAAAAAAAAACAGACGCGGACAAGAAAGGGGAAGGATGGAAGTATGAAGACCAGATCTTTCCAAAGGGTAGATCACAAACGGGGGACATCAGGAGCCCAAAGCCCACAGCACCAGGATCGGAAATAAGAAACCTTTCACACACCCTTGAGCCACGGCCACCAACTTGTCACGTGGCCACGGGCAAGTCAGCGATATTTTCACCGGGCCCACAGTTCCCTGACTCCTGTCTGCCACTGAGGCCACCTGCACGCTTGCAGCCCACCTCCTTCAGGACGTCTTCTCGGAGAAGCTTCCGCCTGGGTCGTCGGTGATGCCTGAAATAATACCACACCAGGGTGGGTGTGGCCTGAAGCGCGCGCTCACTCCACCCCGCTGCCTGGGTGGATGGGTATTAAAGAAATGACGGTCTCCCCAGCAGCCCTGCTTAATAGACTGTTCCCTCCCATCTCTGTCTTATTTGTCCAAGAAAATAAGGTTGCGCGACGTCTCACGGACTCCACGATGAAGCAAAGGCTGAAGGTTAAAGACCCTCAGCGAAGACAGAATGGAAGGCAAAGCGTTCAACGTCAAAATACCCCACGATGTGTCTATCCGTGCGGCTCTTTCCAAGATACCAAACGGACTCAAGGAGCAAACCGAAAACCCAGAAAACCTAGTAAGAAGTGACACCATTGCTACCTAATGGGGGAAAAATCAAAGAGTTCTTATTTTCCCTCTACTCTCTAACTCCAGGCCGTGTAGAGGAATGGCTCTAAAGCAAATTCTATGTTTTCTAATCTGCCCTGTAGCCCTCTCTAATGCTCTCCGGAACTCCCAAAAGGCTCATGGGCCACCCAATGCCCCGCCCCCCCACAGGTTTATAAGCTGATACCCCGTTCCTCTTAAGATTACTTTTCCAATCATGCACATCACCTGAAGCACTTGTTTGAAATATAGGTTCCCAAGCCTATGCCCTAGAGATTCTGTTTTCAATAGTTTAACAAATACCTCCCCCAGATTCTTTGATCAGACAAGTTGGAAAGCCCTTGCCCTAAGGTCTTCTAGATCCTCGCTAGTCAAAACGCGTGATGCAGCCAGGGCATCACCTAAGCACTTATTAGAAATGCAGATTCTCGGGGCGCCTGGGTGGCTCAGTCGGTTCAGCATCCGACTTTGGCGTGGGTCGTGATCTCGTGGTCCGTGAGTTCGAGCCCCGCGTCGGGCTCTGTGCTGACTGCTCGGAGCCTGGAGCCTGCTTCAGATTCTGTGTCTCCCTCTCTCTCTGGCCCTTCCCCTCTCTCTCTCTCTCTCTCTCAAAAACAAACAGACATTAAAAAAAATTTTTTTAAGAAATGCAGATTCTCAGGTCTTGTCCAGTCCCATCATCTTTTTTTTCGTGAAAGTTTTTTTTTTTTTTTTTAAAGAGAGAAAGCTTGTGAGTGGCAGAGAGGGATAAAGGGACAGACAGAATTTTAAGCAGGCTCCATACTCAGCACAGTGCCCCTAAAGATTTTATTTTTAATTTTTTTTAATTTTTTTTAACGTTTATTTATTATTGAGAGACAGAGACAGAGCGTGAGCAGGGGAGGGGCAGAGAGGGAGGGAGACCCAGAATCCGAAACAGGCTCCAGGCTCGGAGCTGTCAGCACAGAGCCCGACACGGGGCTCGAACTCACGGACTGTGAGATCGTGACCTGAGCCAAAGTCAGACGCTTAGCCGACTGAGCCACCCAGGCGCCCTACCGTTTTATTTTTAAGTAATCTGTACCCCCAGCGTGATGCTTCCACTTCCAACCCTAAGATCAAGAGTACCGTGCTCCAGTGACTGAGGCAGCCAGGTGCCCCACCCCAGAATCTGTCTTTCAACAAGATCCCTAGATGATCATTACATTTGAGAAGCATCATGGGCTTTTTTTTGTTAATGTACTTATTTTGAGAGAGAGAGAGAGAGAGAGAGCGCGCGCGCGCGCAAGTGGGGGAGGGGCAGAGAAAGGGAAAGAATCCCAAACAGGCTCCACATGGTCAGGAGCACAGAGCCCCGACGTGGGGCTGGCACTCGCGAACCACGAGGTCATGATCTGAGCCAAAATCAAGAGTTGGACAGTTAACCAACTGAGCCACCCAGGCACCCAAAGAAGCCTTGGTTTGCTTTTTTTTTTTTTTTAATGTTATTTTTTAGGGAGAGAGTGCGAGTGGCGGAGGGGCAGAGAGAGAGGGGAAGGACAGAGGATCCGAAGCAGACTCTGTGCCAACAGCAGAGAGCCGGATGCAGGGCTTGAACTCACGAACTCTCCGAGATCATGACCTGAACCGCAGTGGGACACAACCAACGAAGCCGCCCAGCCCCCTACCCTGAGAAGCACTGTTTTTAAATGCGTGAGTCATCTGGGAACCTACTACTCCCTTATACTTCGTTGCGAATTAGGTTAAGAGCGAATTCCTCCAATTCCCTTAATCATTCAACTAACCTTTGGGCATCTCCTCCGTGTCCGAGCACCGTGTTGGGCACCAATATGTGTATTGTGTAGAGAAGGCCTGAAACTAGACGAATCCATCTTCAATAGCGGAATACCAGGCTCTGGGACAGGCTCACGAGGAGGCTATTTTGGGGGGTAGAGTGCGACCATGTCCAAATCACAGCATTTAAGTGACCACTTACACTACCTATGCATAAGGGCGGCGTGGACGAAGGAATCCAAGCCCTGACCACATTCTACCCCTACGATCCCAACTCTGTCCCTGTTCTGCTTTACCAAGAGATCAGCGAAAGCCGGTTTTGAGCATAGGTGTATACGCAGCGTCGATGAGAAGCTCCCTTGGAGAAAAGACCAGCCCTGGGAAAATGACTGTAACCGGAGCGTCGGCAGAAGCAGCATATGCAGCGAGATAAAGCAGGAGACCAGTGCAGAGAAGTCAGGGGTGTTTGCGCCACCAGACGGGGCCAAGGTCGAAGCCGGGCGGCAATGGGATCGTGGCTTTGCTCCGAGAAGCAACTCTCACCCCGGCTCCGGGCTCTTTAGAGACCACTGCAGCCCACGGTTACGGAAGTATTTCCTTCCTTTGTTACAGCACAGCACACGCTCCCAAAATTCCAACCCACTGACATTTCGGTTGGATGGTGGGGCGTCGGAGGGCAAATATCCGACAGGTCCTGCTGATGAGATTCTTTCCCAGATAAAGACAACAGGTAACACAGATTTTTGTTTTTTTCTTTTAAAGAGAGAACGCATGCGTGCGAGCATGAGTGGAGAAGGGGGGGGGGGGGAGAGACAGAGACAGAGACAGAGAGAGAGAGAGAGAGAGAGAGAGAGAGAGAGAGAGAATCTCAAGCAGGCTCTATGCCCAGCACAGAGCCAGATGCGGGGCTCAATCCCACAGCATGAAAGCTTTCAGACACAGCAATGAAAAAATGGTCCCATTTCATTCCTTTGACATGTAAACAGAATTTCAGACAGTAGTTTCATTACACAGATTTTCTTTATCACAGACAAGAGGGTTTGAATGTGGAAGGATAGGGTTTTTTTTTTTCCCATCTCATTTTTACCAAGTCAATTCTTGGTAATCCGTTTAGCATAGAAAAATGGAAACCCAGGGGCCCCTGGGTGGCTCGGTCGGTTAAGCGTCCAACTTCGGCTCAGGTCATGATCTCACGGTCCGTGGGTTCGAGCCCCGCGTCCGGCTCTGTGCTGACCGCTTGGAGCCTGGAGCCTGTTTCAGATTCTGTGTCTCCCTCTCTCTGTGACCCTCCCCCGTTCATGCTCTGTCTCTCTCTGTCTCAAAAATCAATAAACGTTAAAAAAAAATTTTTTTTTTAAAAAAAAGAAAAACGGAAACCCAGTGGGGACCAAACTGGTCCATACTGTGTTACCTTTCACTGTCGTTGCATACACCGTTTAGGAAATTTCCACGTTCAATACAATATTTAAAAAATAAACGGCGTCAGAGGCACCTGGGTGTCTCAGTCGATTAAGCTTCTGACTCATGGTTTCGGCTCAGATCGTGATGTCACAGTTTGTGGGTTCGAGCCCCAGGTCAGACTCTAAGCTCACAACGCAGAGCCTGCTTGGGATTCTCTCTCTCCCTCTCTGTCTGCCCACCCCTCGAAATAAGTAAACAAACATTAAAACAAAAAAGAAATAGGTCAATAAAAGTAATCTTAAACAACGAAATACACACTGTGTTTCCTTGATGTCTGCAGCCACATTGTTGGTTTGGGAGTCCAGTGTTAACAATGTGGAAGCATCCCTCCCAACCTTTAAGTAATCTCGTCACCCAATGTCAGACTTGAACTCATGACTCTGAGACCAAAGGTCGCGAGCTCTGCCCACTGAGCCAGCTGGGGAGGGGGGGGCGCCCTTTCGTTCAGGATATGAGGCCTAGAAATCAGGTGGACGGGCTGGCTGGGTTCTGGTCTGGGGATCCTCGCGGAAAGAATTCTGGCAGGAACTGCTCCAGCTTGAAGAGTGGCCAAGGCAGGAGAAATGGGACGCCTCAGCGGCGTGGGAGCCTCGAGCCCGGACCCGGCCAGCCCTTGGGAAGCCAGTTGTTGTTCCGTGCCACCGCCTGAAAAGTACAAAAGGCCACCCGGTCTGTATTTCAAACGCTTTTTGGGCCTGTCGCCATGTCCGCTTCCCCTATCCCCTCTCCCTGCCCCTCCCCTGCTCGCTCACTCTCTCAAAATAAACTGTAGAGAAACAAAAGAAAGAAAATGCGATACGTAATCTATACCAAGACTTCAATACTACCTAAGATGAAGTGGCCTAAGTAAACAATGGCTCTAACTCACGTTGAATATTTCTTGAGAGTTACAAACGTATAGGAATAGAGAGAGAGAGAGAGAGAGAGAGAGCGCCTGTCCATGGTTCTAGCATTTTAAAGCCGCGGCACAGCTTATCATGAAACGCCCTTTCAAATAGCTTTCATTCAACCGTTGATAACACCCACTGGCAGGTCAGACCTGTAATTGTAAGTTTACAACCCTTCTAAACAAGTCCGATTTTCCTTTCCAAGTTTCTGGCCTCTAAATGCTCCCTCCTTGTTAGCAGGAAGAAAAGGGGGGGGGGGGGGGGACACAGGGAGACGATTACGGTCATACCCTGCACATGTGACTTTTAGTTGGCATTAACACATGGTTGGTTTCCTTAGAAACTTATGTAACAGACTTAATGCTTCTTCCAGTTCCGTTTAACTTTAAGGGGCCGTGTCCCTTTTATCTGAACAATTTAAAAAATACTGAAGGGGTATACTGTGGCTTTTCAGCAGCAGGAAAACTGTAGGCGGCTTTTCTACAGCCCCGTTTAGAGCTGTTTATGACAAGCTGTACGTGCAAAGAGGTGTTTATGTGTGTATGTGTTGGTATAAACAAAAACATACACGTGTGGAAGAGAAATCCTAACTTAAAGCATTCTTCAGGATTCTTCGAGTAGACACAAGCTGAAAATTGTATCACAGATAGAATTATATAACATGCCTACTCCCATGGGATTATATAAATACTGGCGGGATAAAGCGATTCTTAGGTAAATCCAGGGATCTTGAGTTCTACACAGTGTCTGAATTTACTGACCAACTCCTTCTTTTTAATGTTTCTTTATTTTTGACAGAGAGAGAGACAGAGCATGAGCAGGGGAAGGGGCCGAGAGAGAGGGAGACCCGGAATCGGAAGCAGGCTCCAGGCTCCGAGCTGTCAGCACAGAGCCCGACGCGGGGCTCGAACTCACGGACCGCGAGATCATGACCCGAGCCGAAGTCGGACGCTCAACCGACTGAGCCACCCAGGCGCCCCTGTGTATTTATTTATTTTTCGAGGCTTCAGCTCATGAACCTTGAGATCATGACCCGAGCCAAATCAAGACTAGGACGCTTAACCAACTGAGCCACCCAGGCGCCCCTCTAGTGACCAACTTCTTAAACTTTTCCTCCTTAAAATCCCTCTCCTTCCATGCTGTTGATGATATACCACACTGTCTTCATCATCCCATCTTTTCAACCATAGCTTTTATATATAACCTTCATAGGTTGTGCTTTCTCTTTTCACCCCAGTCAGGGCTACATCTTACACTCACTCTACGTATTTTATAGTCTACCTCGCACGCGCACGCTCAATATATCTGAAATCAAACTCCTCTTTTTCCATAAATAAGCACCCCTTCTAGCCTGCTCTCTCGTCTGTCAGTGGCACCATCACTCTCCTGGGCTCAAAATCTTGGTATATTGATTGATTCCGTTCTCTTCGTCCCCTGGGAGCTGTGAATCAGAAAGTGCTCAGCAAACACCGATTTATTTAACAAACCTTTATTGAGTGCCAACCCTACCAAGGGTCGGGACGCCTGGGTGGTTCAGTCAGGTAAGCGTCCGACGCTTGATTTCGGCTCAGGTCATGATCTCGCGGTCCGTGAGTTCAAGTCCTGCATCAGGCTCTGCGATCACAGCACGGATCCTGCTTGGGATTCTCTGTCTCCCTCTCTGTCTGTCCCCTACCTGCTCGCGCGCTCGCTCCGTCTCTCGCTCTCTCTCAAAAGTCAATAAATAGGCATTTAAAGAAAATTAGCTGGGTCATTTCTACTTTTTCCCCCATTTAGAAACAATGTCAAAATCTTCATGTTTCAATCATGTAGTAGACTAGGAACCCCCAAAAACCATCCTGCTATATAATATCCAGAAGTGAAGAATTTTATTTAAAAGTCATACTTACCTGAACTCGTGTGAAAGTAAGGAAAAAAAAATCACCAAAGACCAAAAATAAAGAGGAACCTGAAAACCAGGGCAGTGAGTATATGACCTCATACTGGCACAGCCATAAAGGTATCTAGAGTCTTGAATTTTAATAGTCACCTACATACAGAAGATAAGGTCATGGCTCATACAAGTAAAGGAGTTGAAAATGAGGCCTGAAAATAAACCTGGCACCCTAAAAACATTATACTTTCATCGAAAAGATAGACAAGAGAAAAAGGGGGCTCGGGCTCTGTGCCGACAGCTCAGAGCCTGGAACCTGCTTCGGATTCTGTGCCTCCCTCCCTCCATGCCCCTCCCCTGCTCACGCTCTCTTTCTCTCTCAAAAATAAACATTAAAAATTTTTTTTAAAAAAAGTTATCAAGCTGAATGATAAGCACCAGAGAAATCCCACAAAAGTAGTTTCACAGAAAGAAATTCAAAGAAAAACACATCCCCTTCCTCCTTGATCACAAAGCATACGACTGCCACCTTCATACAGCAAAAGAGCAGCTCTTTCCGCCCACGGGTCCTGTCCCCAAGCTACTCGAATAAAGTAAGTTGCACCGTAAAATACCTCAAGAATTGTTTCTCGACCGTCGCACTCAATGATCCCACGACAGGCTTATGGTCACCTTCGCCAAGAATGCAAGAGAAACCACGGGCAAACTAACATAATAAGCATTCATGACAAGAGAAATATAAAATGTGGATGGAGGGGCGCCTGGGTGGCTCAGTCGGTTAAGCGTCCGACTTCAGCTCAGGTCACGATCTCGCGGTCCGTGAGTTCGAGCCCCGCGTCAGGCTCTGGGCTGATGGCTCAGATCCTGGAGCCTGCTTCCGATTCTGTGTCTCCCTCTCTCTCTGCCCCTCCCCTGTTCATGCTCTGTCTCTCTCTGTCTCAAAAATAAATAAAACGTTAAAAAAAAAAAATTAAAAAAAAATGTGGATGGAAAGGCAAAGTTACTAGAATAGTAAAACCAATTATTCAAAGAACAGTGTTGGAGGCCTCACATATAAGACTTACCATAAATCTACAGGAATTAAGACAGCATGGTATTGGAGAAAGCCACACAAATAAATGGAAGAGTGGACGGTCTAAAAAGAGTCCTGTGCAGGGACAACTAAATATCCACACGATAAATGATAAACTTGGACCTCTACTCATGCCATACAGAAAAATGCAAAATAGCCCGCAGAACTAAATCTAAGAGCTTATATATAAAATTCTTAGAAGAAAATAGTAGGAAATCTTCATGATTCAGTTGGACAACAATTTCTTGCACAAAGTGCACAATTAAAAGGTTGCGCAAATAAAAGGCTCATTGAATTTCACCAAAATTTCTTCTTTTTTTTCTAAATATTTTAAGTAACCTCTACACCCAACAGGGGGCTCCAACCTACAACTCCGAGGTCAAGAGTCTCATGCTCTACCAACTGAAACCAGCCAGGCACCCCTCATCAAAATGTTTTATTTTGGGGGGCACCTGGGTGGCTCACTCAGTTAAGCATCCGACTTCGGCTCAGGTCATGATCTCACGGTTCGTCAGTTCGAGCCCCGCATCTGGCTGTCTGCTGTCAGCACAGAGCCAGCTTTGGATCCTCTGTCCCCCTCTCTCTGCTACTCCCCCGCGTGAGCACGTGTGCTCTCTCGCTCTCTCTCAAAAAAAAAAAAAACAATTAGAGCTTTCTGTTTCGAAGAATACCTTCAGGGAGCCTGGGTGGCTGAGTTGGTTAAGTGTCCAACACTTGACTTCGGCTCAGGTCGAGACCACGTGGTTTAGGAGTTCAAGCACCGCATCAGGCCCTGCGCTGACAGCCTTGGAGCCTGCTTGGGATTCTGTCTCTCCCTCGCTCTTTGCCCATCCCCCACTTGCTCTCCAGCTCTATCTCAAATAAAAATTTTAAGAAACTTAAAAAAAAAAAAGAATGCCTTCAAGGAAGTGATGCCTCCAACACACTGGGAATAATATTTGCAAGCCAGAATTCTTACAATTAAACAGAAAACAAATACGCCAATTAAAAATGAGTAAGGAATTTGCATAGATACACGAATGGCCAAAAAGCCCTCGGAAAGACGCTCAACGGGGTTAGTCATTTGGGACGTGCAAATCAAAAGCTCGATGAGATACCACTTCGTAAGCAGAAAAATGGCTATTAATAAAAAGCCAGACTGTAACAAGCGTTGGAGAGGTAGTAGGAGAAACATTGGAATCGTCTTCTATGGCTGGCGGGCGTGTAGAATGAGGCCGCCACTTTGGAAAACGGTTTGGAAGTTCCGCAAGAAGTTAGACATGGTTCCCACATGACCCAGCCACACCACTTGGAGGTATCTGGAAGCAAGATACGCTGTCCACACAAAAGCCTGCACGTGAATATACATAGTAGCATTATTCACAGTAAGCCAAAAACATGGAAGCAACCCAGGCGTTCGTTCGTCGACTGATAAATGGATAATCAAATTGTTTTATGTCCATGCAAGGGAATACTCTTCTTCAGTAAGAAAGAGTGGAGTGCGGATAAATGCTACAACATGCGTGATCCTTGACAATATTAGGCTATGTGGAGAAAAAAAAAAACAAACCAGTCCCAAAAGACCATGTGTCGTATGATCGTACTTAGGAGATATGCCCAGAAGAGGAAAATCGGCAGAGACACGAAGTAGAGTGGTAACTGCCTACAGGTGATTGACTGCCAGGGTGCACCAGGTTTCTTTCTCTTTAGGGTGATGGGAAGGTTCTAAAGTTATATTGTGATGGTTGCACAACTCTTCTTTGTTAAGTGCATTTATTTATTTTGAGAGAAAGTCAGAGCGTGAGCAGGGGAGGAAGAGAGACACTCCCACGCAGGCCGTGCGCACAGAGCCCGATGCAGGGCTTGAACCCGTGAACTGTGAGCTCATGACTTGAGCCAAAATCAAGAGTCAGACACCTAACCCACCGAGCCACTCAGGGGCCCCGGTTGCACAACCCTTTGAAGTAAAAACCACTGACTTGCTCACTTACAACAGGTGCATTTTGTGTCGCAGGGGTTACAGCTCAGTAAAAGTTCCTTGATACAAAAATGCAAAATAGCCCCACACAGCACAGTCAGTTGATTCTTGACAATGCTGCAAAAGCAATTGAATAGACGACAGTCTTTTCGACAGTGCTGGAAACTGCGGGTATCCGTAGGCCAAAAAGTGAGCGTAACTCCATACCACGCGCTCTATCCCAAAATTAATTCAAAATGGATCATGGGCCTAAATGTAAAACAAAACTTATAAAGGAAACATAGGATAAAAGTTTTGTGATCCTGGGTGGAGCAAAGAGCCTTTAGACACGATACAAAGAGAATGATCCATAAACGAAAGCACTGATAAACTTGACTTCATCAAAACTCAAAATGCTTGGCCTATAAAACACACTGAAGGCAGAATAAAAACAAAACCGGCAGGGACAATATTTTATCAGACTTTACCAAAGACAATATACAGATGGCAAATTAAGTATACGAAGACATGTTTGAACAATTTTCGTTAAAGGGACGCCCGGGGAGCTCCGTCGGTTAAGCGCCCGACTTCAGCTCCGGTTGTGATCTCCCGGTTCGTGGGTTCGAGCCCCGCATCGGGCTCTGGGCCGACAGCTCAGAGCCTGGAGCCTGCTTCGGATTCTGTGTCTCCCTCTCTCTCTGCTCTGCCCCTGCTTGCACTCTGTTTCTGTCTCTCTTTCAAAAATAAACAAACATTAAAAAAAAATTTTTTTTTAAATCAAAATATTAAGGAAAAAAAAACAACGGTCATTAAGCAAATGCAAATTAAAAACGCAGTGAAATATCTCGACTCCATTACAATGGAGCAACGGAAATTCTTAGCATATTCCTGGGAAGAATGCAAAACGGCCCAGTCTCTTTGGTAAAGGGGTTATCGGTTTCTTATAAAGTTAAAACATATTTATCCCAAGCCCTAGATACCTATCGAAAAAAAGGAAAACTGAAGTTGCCCACACAATATCGGATTTGAATGTTCACAGCAGCTTTGTTCGTAATCACCAGAAACTGGAAACAACTCAAATGTCACGCGAGTGGTGAATGAATGTAGTATGTCCGTGCAATAGAATTCTAGTCCGCAAGAAAACCTGATGCCGTGAATATATGCAACAATATGGATAAATCTTACACTCATGGCTAAGTGAAAGGACCCCGACACCAAAGGATGAATACAGTGTGATTGCAGCTACATGCTTTTCTGCGAACAGCAAAACTGGAGAGATCCGGAACAGGTAAGGGATTTCCAGGTACACACGAAGAGGTGACGAGAAAGGGGCATTCTTCTACAGTAGCAAGCAAAAATTAGAAAACAAATGTTTAGGGGCGCCTGGCTGGCTCAGGAGGTGGAGCGTGTGACTTTTTTTAAATTTTTTTTAAATGTTTTTTTATTTATTTTTTGAGAGCGAGAGACAGAGTGTGAGTGGGGGAGGGGCAGAGAGAAAGGGAGACACAGAATCCGAAGCAGGCTCCAGGCTCCGAGCCGTCAGCACAGAGCCCGATGCGGGGCTCGAACCCACAAACTGTGAGATCATGACCTGAGCCGAAGTCTGAGGCTTAACCGACGGGCCACCCAGGCGCCCCGTGTGACTCTTGATCTTGGGGTTTGTGGGCTCGAGCCCCACCTCAGAGGTAGAGATTAGTTAAAATTAAAAAAAAATTTTTTTTAAATCTCAAGTACCTATAAATAACATACTTTTCTGGAAGAAATTGTAAAACTTCACTGACAGTACGTAAGACTTTCACAAGTGAATAAATAAAACCTGACCGTGGTTGGTAAATTCCCCTTAACAGCATATATAGTTCCAATCAAAATGGGTTTTCGTGGAACTTAATAAGCTGATCCCAAAATTCACACGAAAGGGCAGAGGTCCAAGGCAATTTTAAAGGAAAACAAACTGGAGAGAGTCATTCTCACAAATACCAAACTTAGTTTTTAAAGCTTTAGTAATCAAAACACTGAGATGTTGTCATAGTGATGGACCAATGGAACAGAACGTGGAACACAGAAACAAACCCACACTCTGGAAACCTGATGCAGAAGGAAGGTTCTATCACAAATAAATGGAATATAGGGGACTATTCAATAAACATTCCCCCAGTGTTTATTTTAGAGAGAAAGAGAGAGCGCACACAAGCAGGGAGGGGCAAAGAGAGGGGGGACAGAGGAGCCAAAGCAGGCTCCTCGCTGTCAGAAGCAAGCCGGATTCACGACCTTAGCTGAAGTTGAAGGACTGAGCCACCTAGGCGCCCCTGGGGGCATGAAAGGTTTTTTTTTAAATTTTTTTTAATGTTTATTTATTTTTGAGACAGACAGAGTGCGAGTGGGGGAGGGGCAGAGAGAGAGGGAGACCCAGAATCCGAAGCAGGCTCCAGGCTCTGAGCCGGCAGCACAGAGCCCGACGCGGGGCTCGAACCCACGAACCGTGAGATCATGACCTGAGCCGAAGTCGGATGCTTAACCGACCGAGCCACCCAGGCGCCCCTGAAAGTTTTCTTAAACAAGACACAAGAAAGCCCACATCATAATGGAACCAATTATAAGTACAGCTACATTAAAAGTAAGTAGCGTTATACAATATAAACCAACATGTACACAGTGAGAAGACAAGTTATAGAGCGGGTGAAACTGTTTTGCAACTTCTCCGTCCCAAAGCGCATCAGACGTGAACACTGAACTTTCTGGGTGCTGACAGCTCAGAGCCTGGAGCCTGCTTTGGATTCTAGGTCTCCCTCTCTCTCTGCCCCTACCCTGCTCGCGCTTGGGCTCCCGTTCTCTCAAAGATAAACAAACGTTAAAAAAAATTGTTAAGAACAACAAAACAAACAAAAAAAACCCCTGCACTTGCCAATATGGTAGCCACCAGCCACATGGGTCTGTTGAGCATTTGCAATGTGGGTGCTCCCAGCTGAGGTGTGCTATTAGTGTGAAATACTGTATTTTTAAGTTGTAACGTAGGGGCACCTGGATGGCTCAGTTAAGCATCTGACGCCGGCTCAGGTCATGATCTCTCCCTTTGGGTTCGAGCCCCACATCGGGCTCTGTGCTGACAGCTCAGAGCCTGGAGCCTGCTTTGGATTCTGTGTCTCCCTCTCTCTGTGCCCCTCACCCACTCACATTGCCTCTCTCTCTCTCTCTCTCTCAAAAATAAACATTAAAAAATAATTAATAAATCAACAAAATAAAATCCTTTAAAAAAAGATGTAATATAAAAATACTGTAATTATGACTAAGTATCGAAATAATATTTTGGATATACTGGATTAAATATATTCAAATCAACTCACCTGTTTCTTTTTACTTTAAGATGGGTGCTAGAAATTTTTAAATTACATAGGTGACTCACATTGTACTCCTGCTGAACAGCACAGATCTAAAATAATGCATATAAACTCAAAAGGCCGGGGGGCACCTGGGAGGCTCAGTCGGTTAAGCGTCTGACTTCAGCTCAGGTCATGATCGCCCTGTCCGGGAGTTCGAGCCCTGTGTCGGGCTCTATGCTGACAGCTCAGAGCCAGGAGCCTGCTTCAGATTCTGTGTCTCCCTCTCTCTCTGCCCCTCCCCCACTTGTGCACGCGCTCTCTCTCTCTCCCTCAAAAATAAATAAAATGTAAAAAAAAAGAAAAAGGTTAAACTCAAAAGGCCAATGATATATACAAAAAGGTATGCAACCTACCAATGAACAGGAAAATGTAAATTAAAACAATATTCATTAGACTGCAAAATTTTGTAGCTGGACGTTAGCCAGTGTTTGCAAAAATGCAGAAGACCTGGAAATCTGACACACGGATGTGTGCACTTCAGGAAAGGGAAGGATATAAATTGGTATCAGCACTTGGAATAATAATTTGGCAAAACCTCATAAAGTTGAGGATCAAGTTGCATTCCCTACTCTGTACACTATAGAAACTCACACGAGGGCGCAGGAACACATACACAACAAACAGTGCCTACCACGATCTTGTTTATAATTGTGAAAAGCTGAAAACAAGTGTCCACCGACACAAGACTAGAAAACTATATAGTGGAACCTTCAGACTATGAACCGGTTGATATTCTTTCACTAAACTGAAGGAACTAGAGCAATGGTTCCCAAATTACGGTTCCCAATGGGCACCTAGGTGGCTCAGTCACTTAAGCGTCCGACTTCGGCTCAGGTCACGATCTCAGTTTTTGAGATCGAGCCCCGCATCGGGCTCTCGGCTGTCAGTCCAAAGCCCACTTTGGATCCCCCCCCCCCTCCGCCCCGCACTCTCTCTGCTCCTCCCCCTCCGGCTTACTCTCTCTTTCAAAAATAAACAAAGAATCCCTTAAAAAAAAAAAAAAAAGTGGTCCCAGAAATTTGTCAGCCATGTAAATTCCTGGGACCTCCTCGACACGTTCTGGATCAAAGCCCTACAAGGCGGCAAGCTGTGGTTTAACAAGCCCTCGGGATGGTTCAGACCCATGCTTCAAGTTTGAGAACTACTCAGCTACAGCTGTGTATGTTGACCAAATGAGTTTCAAAACTGAGGGTGTCGTGCCCAAGGTACCGCTTAGATCAAGTTAAACCCTTATAAATGGCACTGCAATTGTTTGTAGATGCATTCATGGTAGTAACAATATGAAAACGGGCGTGGAGAGGATTACCACCCAACTGACGACAGTGCCTATGGAGTAGGCCAAGAGTCCAACGGGGTGTGGGACAGGAGAGGTTACAACAGATTTGCACCACCTTTGTGATGTTTGATTTAAAGAGTGTGTAGGATGCTAGGATACTTACGTCTCATAAATACATCTATACGTACATCTTGGCACCACTGTTTAATTCCTTAGACTAAGTTTGCGGAGGTAGTGGTGTCGAAACGCTTCTTTCGTTACGATTATTACCACCCCAGTCCTCATCTTCTTGGGAGGGTGTGGTGACACTGCTCCTTACGGATAAATCTACTCGAATATGTTCCCACATAACTCGGTACACATACTGCGATCTTCGGCTTCCCAAAACGTCACTTTGTACGTATTATCTTCCGGTTTAGACAACCTCCGTGGTAGCCTAAATTGCTCACCTCATACGCAAGTTCCTCCAAAATACGCTTCCTGCTTGCTTCGATTGTATGGTGCCAGCAACATGTAACATCCTATATAAAGATCTCTCCTTGGGCCAAAGTAGTCTATGCTCCCTAAACTCGCCACACACATCTCTGTCTCGTCTTTCCTCATTATTTATAATCCCCTTGGTTCCCAGACCTCTAAGTCTGGCTTGTACTCCCAAAGATCTGGCCCGAGTTCCACTCACCAGTCCCGACTCCCATCATCCTGGAGCCTGTTAGATCTTCAGTTGCCCTCACTGATCATTTCCTTCTTTGACCTCTTCTAGCATCATCGGTGTCACTCACCTGGTGCCCAGCCACACCATCCTTTATTGTTTAATTTTATGTACCTATTCCCGATCGATCCGGCTAGACTATACGATTTCTCTAGTTACATTTCGTCTTGGTGCAGAAAGGATGCAAGGTGGTTCGACTGGACTGGAAACATCTCAAGGCACTGGTGCAGGTTCTTCCAGCACCAAGGGTAGTACTCCACAAATGACCAACATTAGAAACCCCGTGAGAGGAAGAACCGTGGTATTTTGTAGTACTTATTACGCACCCAACGACCCTTTGTTGTTGAGTGACAGAATAAATGAACGGGCCTTATAATTGTGTTATAATGATCAATGATGCTTCCCGGTACCAAATACTACTTGAGTTGTGGAGAATGAATGAGGCACCCAAACACATCAGAAACTCCACAGCCCACACCGTTAGCTCCCACGACTGTCGACGGTCTGCATAAATCTGCTGCGTGCCTCTTAGTCCAATGCCAAGATCGATAGCTAACATTAACTGGCTGCTTGATGTGGACCGGGGCCGTGCAAAGCAATATTGCATCTAGGATAGAATCTTGAGGACGGTCATGTGGGGCAGGCACTCGGATTATTCCAGATTACAGACGAGGAAACTCAAGCACCGAGAATATACAACCTGACCTACAGGTCACGGTTAATGAACGGGCAAGTCATGACTTGGAAGCATGACATCCAATTGAACACTCTTAAGGACACTGGGACCATATGGAAAAGATAATGGTGGGTTCAAACAGGTAAATTTGAAGAAGGTTAGTATCTGGTTCCAAATGAATCAAGTGAATGCATTCAATCGCTTGCTTGCAAACTGGTTTGTGTCTGTAAAAGAAAAGGAAACACTGACTGGGCTTCTACTAACATCAGGTGCTCTCACGTTCCCTATTGCACTTGTCTGTATCTCCAACCCCAGCTTCGAGAAGGAGGGGTCACCGTTCTCCTCATTGTGCAGGGGAGAAAACAGAGAAAGACAGATGAAGTACCTTGCTCAAGGTCACAAAGTCCGCAACAGGCAGAGCTTGGTCTGGACTCCAAGTCTGGGTGTTTTACCCTAGTTGCTCATCTCAGACACATTCGGAGGTTGTAAAGGCTTCCGTGTGCTACACAACTCGAACGTCTCCTAACGCTCATTGTTGCAGTGTGTTATCTAATACCCTAGCAACCTACGTAAGGGGAAGAAAGTGCTAGCCCATTTAATATCCATAGACGATAACTTCCACGCTTTGGGCATCTAGTCAACGTCCCTATAACTCAATTAGCCTTCCGGACCATAAAATACCAATTTTCCGCAGATCCCAGTACAGGCCAACACGCAAATCAATGTCCAGTACATATTATTAGCTGACAGACCTCTTTAGACCAGCTGAAGGAAAGGTGGTACCCATCAAGACCCTAATTCTATTTACTGTATATATCTTAGAATCAAAGTGCTAGTTATTTGCAGCCTGGGACAGCTTATAGATTTCGTGAAATAGGACCTTTGGTGAAACGCTTTGTGGCTCACTGCCTTCTCTTCCTACATCTATTAAGGTATTTGTAGAACCATAATTACAGCCACTATATCTTGTTTATGCGATATTCAATTAGTAACATGGCATGCCATTTATCTCGATAATTATCTCACTAATTATTCTATTAAATCTAAATGAGTATTCTTCACTCAATCTATATGCTAGAAGTTTCTCCCCCTTGCTGGGGTCCGTCATCTGTTTACAGAAGTAGCTCCCTCGGAGGCTACACAGCAAGCCAGCATGTAGGCGACAGAGGAGAACCGAGTCTTTGTGGGTCTTACCCATTGTTTAGGCAGAAGAATTAGCCAGATGCTTTGCATACGAAAAATTACTCAGTGCGTGAGTCTGTCCGCTCACCGCCCCCCCCCCACCCACCTCCAAACTCAAAAGAGATGCTTAAGCATAGTACACGCCGTCCTAGCCAGGGCAGGAGAGAACTCAATCAAAGGAACGGGAACCAGTGGCCACTGAGACAGAGGGAGGAAAACGGGTTGGGTCTCTTTCTTACTGTCCCCCACTCACTGCACCATGCCTGCAAGACTCGCGGGAAGACAAAATCAAAGATGTATTTTTTTAAAAAATTTTTTAATGTTTTTATTTATTTTTGAGACAGAGAGAGACAGAGCATGAGCAGGAGAGGGTCAGAGAGAGAGGGAGACACAGAATCCGAAGCAGGCTCCAGGCTCCGAGCCGTCAGCACAGAGCCCGACGCGGGGCTCGAACTCACTGGCCGCGAGATCGTGACCTGAGCCGAAGTCGGACGCTCAACCGACTGAGCCACCCAGGCGCCCCCTAAAATCGAAGGTATTTTAGCTGCCTTAACGCTCCTATTCTGGACCAATGCTGCTGCGGTCCCCCGTCTTCTATTAGTGGGGAAAGGAAATTGTACGTGGAGACCGTACATTTCATTCCCTGACAAATCATTTTCTGTGGCGTTCTTCCGGCAAGCCTTCCAAACTCAAAAGAATCAGGAGCCCACGCGACGTTATGAAGCCAAACCGTGATGCATTTTCCCGCAGCAACTCGGGTGGTTGCGAGCCAGGGGTGGGGAAAGGCGCAATCTCCCGCCTCACTGCCACCTGCCGCGCACCTCGCCTCTGAAGATGGGGACGGAGGGAAGTACCGATTAGTCCTCACATCCATCATCTCCCCTATTTCAACCTCTAAAATAACTTGAAAGTTAGAGCTCGAGGCCGTCTGGAGACCCACGGGGATCTAAGGAACAGGGGAGATACTTGTGGTAAAGGTATTATTCCTTTTTTTATATGGTCAAAATGGGGGGGGGGGGAAGAGGGAGGGAACATAGGAGGCCTGACAGGAGAGGCAAGTCACGGCCTGTCGAACCCACCCTGGGAGAACAGGTGTTTGCTCTCCGCATACGTGCTCTCTATATAAAAGAAGAAACAGGGGAAGATATATTAAGTACCAGTAACAGTCATTTCTTTAATGCCGGCAGTAATGGCCAGACCGTGAAATTACGCAGCTCTTTCAAGTATCATAAAAAGGATATTAAATTTACAGTCAAGTACAAATTAGAAGAGACTTTAGGGAGCACGGCTCCGAGCCCACCTGAGATGAAAGAACCTTTTACAGCACACAACCCCCCCCCCCCCCAGAAACGGGTCCTGTTGGCCACCGGGTCACTCTCCTCTCCGAGCCTCAGTTTCTCTATCTGTACAAAGCCATTGCCGGACCAGGCCGGCGGTTCTCAAAGTGTGCTGTATGAAACACCTGTATCAAAATCACCTGGGTGGCTCAGTCAAGTCAAGGGTCTGGACTCTTGATTTCAGTTCAGGCCACAATCGCATGGTTCGTGGGTTCGAGCCGCGCATCGGCTTCTGTGCGGACGAGGAGCCTGCTTGGGATGCTCTCCCTCCCTCTTTCTCAGGCCCCTCGCCCCCCCTTGAAAAACAAGCCTTGTGATTCTTACGTGCTAGGAAATGGCAAACTCTGAGGCTGGGGCCCAGGAATCTGTATTTTGAACACATCTCTTCCCCTTCGCCCAAAATGGTCCAGGTCTGTACTTGCTACTTTTTTCTAGACTGCACTTTTCCCTCCGACATTTATCTGTAGGTGTCCTGCCGGTGTTTCTGGACTCAGGTCAAATTCCATCTCCTCGGTGATACCCTCCTTCGCTGAATTGAACAGATGTCAGCTCCCCTGTTGCTACGGGGTAGGATTCGGGCAAGAACGGATACTGACACGGAAGCGTTGTGTGCGTTAGGCTGAAGCTTGAGGGAGGGCTCTTCTTTGACTTTCAGTTGCTGTAAGAGATGTAAACTGTACAAACCAGAAGCCAGGACACGTGTCTCAGCCTGGCTGGGCTGCCGTACCAGAATACCACCAACTGGGTGGCTGATAAACAACAGAAATTCACCACCGCTCACAATGCTGGAGGCTGAAGACCAAGGTCAGGGTGCCGGCGCGGTCAGGTGAGCGCCCTCTTCTCAGTGCACCTTCGCACGGCGGAAGGGGCTGAGGAGCTCGGTGAGATCTCTTTTGCAAGAGTACTAATTCCGGGGCGCCTGGGTGGCTCAGCCGGTTAAGCGTCCAACTCTCGATGTCGGCTCAGGTCATGATCTCACGGTTCGTGAGTTCGAGCCCCGCGTCGGGCTCTACGCTGACCGTGCGGAGTCTACTTGGGATTCTCTCTCTCCCAGTCTCTCTGCCCCTCCCCAGCTCAAAGTAAATAAACTTTAAAAAGAAAAAGGAAATACGTACGGAGTATATAAAAATGCACGTGTCTGTGAATCACAGTCTCCAGAGCCCAATAATCACCATGTGGGAGCACCAGATGGGCTCCTCTCGACATTCAACTCTTCACGCGTCAAGTTTCTCATCTTTCGAGTTCTGGCAGCTTTGAGAGAAGAGCCAGAAGCACAAGCCATGAGAATCCGTGCCCAGGAGATGAGAGGCTCGGGGGGAGAATTCCGGTCTCTCTACTTGGTCAGAAGGATTCAGGTAAATCCCACCAACAGACATCGCCACAACGGGGTTTCTTTTCAGACCCTTTCCTGATTAATATTTTCAACCTCCCCCCCGCCCCCCGCCTGCCCCCAAACAGGAAAATAAACCAACCAAGTGCCTCGGTCAAGGACATTCTGCCTTTGTTGCTTCTGTAGGAACAGCAGAGGGTCACTGCTTATTTTTCCACAGACCTTCAATTATCTTCTTAATAACCTCCCATATACAATAAAATTGTCAAGCCCAGGCTCCTCTATGGACTTTGCTAATTTATGCCAGCAGACTCAACATCTGCACCCATAGGTTTAGATGCAAACGATCTCCCCAACTCCGGCTCATTATTACTTATCAAGCCAGGTGTCTAATATTCCTAATACCTCCTAGAGCCTGTTTAACGGAACTCAGAACTCCAAAGCTCTATCTACATTCAAGTTGAGGCATAGGAAATTATGTGGGTAATTTAATATTAAAAAAAAAAAAAAAAAGGTTTACCTACAGCCACACAAGTCGTTGCCAAATAGACAGCCTATTTTTTAAATATTTGATGCAGCTTCTAAAAAGAAACGCTATGCAGGAGGACGGTACAACATTAGGATTCTTTTCCAGTTAGCACTGTAATCTTTTCTAACAAGTTACGGGCACGTCATCTGAAATCGGTTCCGTACCATGGTGGGATACCACTCTCGGCCATAACAACAATCCCAAAAGGCAAAGATCTTCGCCATATCCATCCATCCGACAAATATTCATTCTAGTATTCCCCCAAAGTCCTCAACTAGATGCTGGGTTACAGCAATGAGGGGCACCTGGGTGGCTCAGTGGGTTGAGCGTCCGACTCTTGATTTCAGCTCAGGTCATGATCTCACGGTTCGGGGGTTCGAGCCCTGCGTGGGGCTCTGTGCCAACAGCATGGAGCCTGCTTGGGATTCTCGCTCTCCCCTGTTCGTGTGCATTCTCTCCCCCCCCCCCCCCAAAATAAACAAACATGTAAAAAACTTCTTTTAATTGAAGGAAAGAAAGGAAAGGAAAGGAAAGGAGGAAAGGAGGAAGGAAGGAAGGAAGGAAGGAAGGAAGGAAGGAAGGAAGGAAAGAAAGAAAGAAAGAAAGAAAGAAAGAAAGAAAGAAAGAAAAAAAGCGGAATGAGTCAGAGAGGGGGAAATTATGGGGTGGTCGAGAGAGGCCTCCCTGAGCACATAACAGGAGAACTAAAACCTGAGTGACAAGAAGCATCCTCCAACTGGAGGGAAGAGAAAATGCAAAGACTCTGAAGCAAGAAAGAGCTTGATGTGACTGCGGAGTGACAAGAAGGCCAATGCGTAACGGAACGTGTTACGGGGAAAGAGTGGCTGGAGAGGAGGTCAGGTAAGCAGGCAGAGCCAGATTGCGCGGGACTCTCTCGGCCTTGGAGAGAAGGCCAGACTTTATTCTGTGAACAATGAGAAGGCGACGAGCTTGTGTGGACTGGTGTAAATGTCTTAACTGAAGCCAGCTTTGCCTTCTCAGTAGCTTCAGAAAGTGTCTAGTTTAAACCTCTCAACAAACCTAGAAAGCATAACCAGTCCTAGAGGAGGCAGGAAACTTAAAGAGTTCACCCGAGGTCACAGCTAATAAATGGTGAAGCCAAGGGGCGCCCCGGGGGGGGCTCAGTGGGCTCAGCGGCCGACTTCGGCTCAGGTCATGATCTCGCGGTTCGTGCATTCGAGCCCCGCGTCGGGCTCTGGGCCGACAGCTCGGAGCCTGGAGCCTGCTTCGGATTCCGTGTCTCCCTCTCTCTCTCTGCCCTCCCCTGCTCGCACGGTCTCTCCTTCTCTTTCAAAAATAAATACATGTTAAAAAAATTTTTTTTAAATAGTAAGTGGTGAAGCCAAGATTCAAACCTCTGAATCCAAAGTCAGAAGGGATTAATTGCTACACAAAGTAAGATGTCCTCTTCGGGGATACCCAAGTTGCTGTGTGTGAAGAGTTCGCTATATGCCAGGAAGTGCACTAGACTGTTCAGACTCAGCCTTACTCTTTCAGACAGGCGCTATCATTAGGCCATTTTGCAGATGAGCCAAATGAGGAAGAGAGGGGCAAAGGAGCCATCCAAAGTACTTACCGACAGTATTTTCCCACCATGCCAAACGTCACTTGTTTTCAGAAGAATCTGAATTCAAATGTAAATCTCGTTCAGAAACTTGTCACTACCCTGCTCCTTTACGCACAGTCAGCGAGAGCTCTGGAGGCGCGGCACACGTCCCACAATCAGAGTTGAAATGTATAGGGACGCTTCGGTGGCTCAGTCAGTTGCCTGTCCGACTCTTGATTTCAGCTCAGGTCATGGGATCGGGCCTCACATCGGGCTCTGTGCTGAGTGTCAAGCCTGCTTGGGATTCTCTCTCTCTCTCTCTCTCTCTCTCTCTCTCCGCCCCCCTCTGCCCTTCTTCCCCACTCACGCTCGTTCTCTAAAATAAAATAAATAAATAAAAGAACTGAAATGGTGTAGAAGGCAAGGCAACATTTGTAAGCTAGCCCTCTTCTCTGGGCTCTTTGCAGGCAGAGGACGCTGCACATCTGTGTGAGACTCTTACGTCTTAGCCGTGAATAAGAAACAATCTGGAGCGCTCGGGTGGCTCAGTCGGTTGAGCATCCGACTCCGGCTCAGGTCGCGATCTCGCGCTCGGTGCGTTCAAGCCCCACGTCGGACTCTGTGCGGACAGCTCGGAGCCTGGAGCCTGCTTGGGATTCTGGGTCTCCCTCTCTCTCTCTCTCTCTCTCTCTCTGCCCTTCCCCCACTTGTGCTCTGCCTGTCTCTGTCTCTAAAAAATAAATAAATGCAATAAAAATTAAAAAAAAAAAAAAAAAAAGAAGGAAAGAAACGATCGGGTAGGTCTGTAACGTCTGCAACTGTACGCGATTGCTAAGGTCCAAGCAGCCGATATGGTAACGCACCCCCAACAACCTCTGGTATCTACCCCTCCCCGCGTGCCTCACAATGCCTGCCACTCCCCAAAGCCCCGTCTATTAGGGACAGGGAAGAGAAGAAAGAACCACCAGGAGGACACCGAACAAGTTGGAGGGTGAAGGCAGAGATTACGGAAGCATGGGAAAGCACCCGACAATGAAATATTATTCGGCCATGAAAACGAATAAAGTTCTAACACACGCTGCAGTTTGAGTGAACCTTGAAAACATTATACCAAGCGAAGGAAGTCAGACACAAAATGCCACGCATTACGGGATTCCATTTCAATGAAATGTCTAGACGGGGCGCCTGGCTGGCTCAGTCAGTAGAGCGTGAGACTCTACCTGTCAGGATTGTAAGTTCAAGCCCCAAGCTGGGTGTAGACATTACATAAAAATAAGATCTTTTAAATCCTAAATAAATAAATAGTCCAGAATAGACAATTCCACAGAGACAGGGATTAGATTGGTGGTTGCCTAGGGCTGGAGGGGTTACAGGGAATAAGGAGTGATGGCTGAGGAGTTTGGGTTTCTTGCAGGCGGGGGCTGAGGGGATTTCAAAAAGAACTACTCCACTTAGCAGTGCTGGTCACACAACACTGAATCTACTAAAAACCAGTGAATTTTATACTTCGAATAAAATGAATTTTATAGTATATAAATTATACCTCAATGGAGCTCTCATAAAAATTACGCATTTGGGGAAATCATCATACTTATTATTACATATTATACATTTTATATATATGTATACACACGTATCAAGTTCCACATCGATACAAGTCTCAGAAGCTATCTAGACTAAAGCAATCCTGGCCAATAGCACCCAGGCTGTGTGAGAACTTACTCCTGGGCACCTGGGTGGCTCAGTCGGCTAATTGTCCGACTTGGGCTCAAGTCACGATCTCACGGTTGGTGAGCTAGGGCTCTGTGCTCACCGTGCAGATCCTGCTTGGGATTCTCTCTCTCTCTCTCTCTCTCTCTCTCTCTCTCTCTGCCCCTCCTCCCCCCCCCCAACATAAATACACTGTAAACGAAAAAACAAAATATTCCTGATCATGTTTTCCTTCCTTGCATTTCTTCTCACTTAGCGTCCTAACAAAGAGTCTTCTTACGACATCCCAAGAGAGCTGGAAAGGCCCTCCCAAGGCCCGACTCATTATTAATTACCATGATGGCTTCCTCAGGGATAACTAAACTAGCCCCCGATATCTGAGTGTTCGCTACGTGCCAGGCACTACGTTAACTGCTTTATGTACGTGGTCTCATTCGCCCCCCTCCCAAACCTCCTGTTAGACAAGGACTACCGCGCCCCCCACCCCGCCATGTGACAGGTGCGGAAAACGAGACACCAAAGCGAAGCCACTTCCCCCGTGTCAAAAACCCGGTGCGTGGTGGGACGAGAACAGAAGCCCCGTTATTCCGATGCCGGACTCACGGGTCGGCCCCGACCCTACACACCGCTTCCTACGGCGGTGGTAAATACTAATCAGAGAAATAGCAGCGAAAATGCGTGGCGCGCCTGCTCCACACCGGGTGTTCTACCTGACGTCGATGACCTTACTGATCTAGCAGTTGGCAGGCGAGGAGACAGAAGCACCCCGTGGGGAGATTCGGCACCTGCCCGACACCACGAGAGCCAACTGCGTTCATGGTCCAGCTGACTGCACCTCGTAAAACTGGCCCACGCGGGCGCCTGATGGCCCTCTCCTCCTCTCGCTGCCGTGCCTGTGGCTGCCCTCTGGACCACCCCGGTCTTCTGGCCTGTCTGCAGAAGAGACTGATTTTTCTCCCAAACATAAATCACCCAGCAGTGAGTACCTGGACCAGATCGGAAGTGCACAAAGGCAGCCCTGGGTTTTTTTGTTGCTGTTGTTGTTGTTTTTCCTTTTCATGTATTTTGCACGACACAGAGCCACTGGGGCAGGCGAAGCCCCACTGCCTAGCAGCTCCAAGAGGAGTTTTACAGGGCTCCTCATCTAATTAAGGAAAGGGGAGATTTCTCTGGGTCTGAAAAATCCCTTTAGTCTGAAATACATCCATTATATTCATTGGGGGGGGGGGGGAAGCTTCCTACAATGAGGCATTAAATAAGAGCGCTGATTGAATTTTATCACCCTAAGTAATTAGAAAATAAAAGGGAATCTGAGAATAGATTTTTAAATGATACTACCCTTCACACACAATAAATTCCTTTGATTTTTATCCCTCGTATATACCTTGAGATCTGCATAGCCTACTTTAAAGCAAATGCTACTTTAATGCGGATGTTACGGCGTCGCCTGTCAGATGTAAATGTAAAATATGTTCTAACGTTAGGACACAGGCAGTGCCGGAGTCAGGGTGCTGAAGAGAGCGAAGAAAAGGCCAGGCAGCGGTTGGACACTCAGAAGAGCGGGCTGAGAGCGAAATCCCCTATGGTTGCCCGAATCAACCAAAGTCAATTGAGGGTCAGATATCTACAAGGTCAAAGTAGGGGGAACGTGTAGGTCTGTACGGTCTGGATTCTAGGAGGTCTGACGGAGGAAAAAATACTAAGGATCGTATTACACGCAAGGACTCCCTACAAGCCTGAGACCGGGATAGAGTTTCATTGCCAGAGGTCTTTTGCACGCGTACGTGTGCGCGCACACACCCTCTCCGCCCACAGCAACCAGGCAGGAAACGGTCTTAATGTATGAGTGGAGCTGGCTTCAAAAGGGTCAGAAGAGTGGCAGCAGCTGGCAATGCAAAGAGGGAGAAATCGATAGCTACAGCCGGGTCCTAATAAATGTCAAAAAGTCCTTCACTAAGGCAGTGTTGTTCTCAATCATGAATATGCATGGACTGAGCTGCCGGGCAGCAGATCGCGTGAATGGCCCTTTCAACAGGGACCCAATGTCACGCCGGAGCCACCGAGCCAGGGATGGCACACAGGACGCTGCTGTCAACAGCACCTGCTCTAGACTCTTCTCTCGTCAGATGGTGGCCTTCCAAAGGCCAGACTGCGTTAAGCACGTCTTACACAATGCGGAATGCTTTCCGATGGGATGTCCCCGATGGAAGGAAAACGGTTACTTTTGTGCCCTTTCAAAGAAATCTTGTATTATTTAGAGGAAAGGACAGTGGAACACTTGGTGCCACGCTGGTGGCCTTAGAAAATGCTTTCATGACACCGGACCAGCCCAGTGGGTGTGGGCGAAAATCCCGACGGTCCATCTTTTACGAGTGTTGCATTTTTCAGGTGCAACTCCGTTTGTATTGTGCTACATCCTGTTTTTGTAATATCCTCGGTAGAAAGTGCGTCAGAAAGTTTATGTAGGTGACGGCTGGAGGGAGGGGGGATGAGGAGTTGACTCCTTAATGGGTAGGTGGTTACGCAATTTCCTTTTGGCCTGATGAACAGGTTTTGGAACCAGAGAAACGCACTCAACACCACTGAACTGGTCACGTTCAAAAGCTTGATTTTCTGCTACGTCAATTCAGTTCTAATTTAAAAAAATGACGACGCTCTGCGCCAAAGAAGACCGTACTGAATCCCCGGTTTGCGCCAGAGATCGCGCTAGGTTCTGGGGATACAATAATCACAATTAAGTGTTAAGTCCTTACAAGCTTCCAAGAAGCGATCTGAACACTGCGTATGTATTAACGAATCTCTTCATTACAGCAATCCTCTGAGGAAGGCACGATTATTCCCATTTTACAGATGAGGAGACTGAGGAATAGGGAGATTGAGGAACCTGCTCAAGATATATATAACTCGTAAGGGGTGGAGCCAGGATTTAGACCAGCCCATTTGGCCCCAGAGACCGTGCATTTAAAAATTGTGCTACCTTGCCTCAGATGCAGACACCGGCCTCAAGAGGTACACAATCTGGTGGTGAGTGCTGAGATCCAGTCCAGTAGAGGCACCTGAAGGTTAGCGGAGACCAGGAAAGTAGCCCAGGAGAGAGGGCACGTGAGAGGGATCCTAAGTGATTAATCTGAATTAAACACACGAAGAGGAAGAAGAAAGAGTGTTTCAGATCGAGGGGTTGGATCCTGAACAGCACAGAGAGTGGGACTAGGTCATAAGCCCTTGGGAGTCACTGGAGTAGGAAGACTTGGCAAGTGGCAGGCAGGCTGAGACCTGGACAGAAAAAGGGGACAGACCATAGAGGCTTTCTCTTAACTTAAGTGTGTATTTTTGGGAGAGAGCGCGAGCGAGTAGGGGAGGGGCAGAGAGAGAAGGTGAGGGGATCCATGGGGGCTTTCTACTCACCTTGTGGAGGAAAGCTATTGACGGGTTTTAAGCAGGGGTGACAGTGACAGAGGATTGTGTTTTGGAAATACCATTTTGGTGGCTCTCTGGTAGTTGGAATGTAGAGGGGCAAGACAGCAGGGCACCGAGAGGCATGGACGGAGTGAATATTTGGTAATTCAAATGCAGCGAAGACGCCTCAGAAACTGCCAGAAAGATCAAAAGCAAACCATTTCCCTTGGTAAGTGTCACCTCCCTATTGTTCTTTAAGAAGTGTTAAACATCGTCATTTCTAAACAGCTCAGGAATCGCTAGTCTTCTTCGTTTTCGGGAGCCATCCCCTTGAAATTCTCAACGCAAACCAGGCTTTCTAAAGCAGCACTCGGGAATACCAAGTCTCCTTAGGGAAGAAACATCCAGATTCGGTGCGTAGAGTCCGTGCTTTCCCAGAGACTTGAAAAGAGACCGGTTTGAAATGAAGATCAGAAATTAATGATGCCGCGTGTGGTTGTCCGGATGGCTTTGTCCTCCGAACTGCATGTGGCTTCGAGGCAGCAGGAATTCGAAAACACCACGCCAGCAGAGTGAAGACCCCCACTGGGAAATGGACTTGGCCTCAGAAAGAAGAACTGAAAGTTCATCAATCAGACGAACAAGTGGTGATTTGTTCATCCGTCTCGTGAACCCGAGGACCCTTCGGTCCTCGCGATGTGCTGGGCTACTGAGACACCACAAAATAAAAAAATAATTCCATCCTCCCACCCTCGCCGGATGTACAGCGTCACCGAGGACGTTGAGATGTACTCAAATGAAGCAGTTAGAAAGAGAGGAGATTCAATATGGCGAAGGGTCGCTGTGAGTGTCATTGAAGAGCATCAGTATTGTGAAGTCAGGGCGAGGGTGGTTGGGGGAGCTGCGGGGTCCCCCCACCCAACATTCACAGCAAAGCAGCAGCAGAAACCACAAGGAGTGTGCAGGTGGGATGGCCGGAGGAGAAGGGGGAATCACGAAACACTGTAGAAACAACTGAAGAGACTGAAGGCTGTGGGCAGTCTCAGGGAGGTAGGGACAAGAGGAACAGGCACAAGGACACCTTTGGATGAGTAAGATGGGGTCAGATGGCTTTGAACGCTAGGTAAACACGTTGGCTCAAAGGTTTCTTCCCGGCACAGGGCCGTTTGTCTCACACCTATTTTTTTTTAATATTTATTTTGGAAGAGACTGCGTGCACGCAGAAGCCAGGAAGGGGCAGAGAGAGAGAGAGAGAGAGAGAGAGAGTCAGTCCCAAGCAGGCTCCATGTTCAAGTTCCTTCTGCCCAGCTCACCCCAGGAAACGGACTTGCGTTGTTCTACGGTTTTAATTTCATAGTCATCAGGGACTGGGGATCTGAGCATCGCATGGTTCTGTGTGAATCGTAGAATGCCACCTCACTTTTGACCCCTGTCCCATTAGCCTGACGGTTTCCCTGGGCAGGGAGGAGCGTGGCAGATTGTCTGAAGTTTACGGAGGGCCAGACTTCGTGGTGAAGTGGGGAGAGGAGGCGGTGGGGGACAGTCTGTCCTACATTCAGGTGCACGGCTCGCGTGGTAGGACAGGATGCCCAGAGAAAATTCGAGCATTTGTCATTTGTCAGTGCTTCACTCTGGAATAGAATTGGTGATAGAAGCCTCTGACCTCATTCAGGCTACAGAAACCTCTGTAGTCCGGAGGCGGGCTGCATCTGACAGGAATGGCTGAAGGGCACAGCAGAGAACGGACAACCTCTGGTCTCGGAGACGTGCTCGCCAGCCCCGCTCCCCGGCACGGCCCTTTAAGCACCTTAACGCTCCTCGAGCTTCACGGCATGGCTGCCTACCTGGATCTCCGATACCTTCCATAAGTGACTTTCTAGCATCTACCCCTCAGCCATCTACACTTGTCATAGGGGTCACCCTCCACCTACTTGGATGGGTTCCAGAGCTGCTCCAGCCCGACCCTGATTATCAACCGCCTCCCTGAAATCCAAGGTCAGGTGTGCAAGGGACCAGACAGGTCATCCACTAGCGCCCCCTCCCTTAGAAGCCTCCAGATAAATCCTGTCGAAGAGGAAGATTCTAGAAGAGAGCCAAAGCAGGTGTTCGTCTGCGACACGACAGCATGCTTTCTTTTTGTTCCCGTGGCCCACACGCAAAGGGGAGTAACCTGACGAGGTGGATCCTGTACTTGGACAATGACCTGTAGATGACCCTGCATAATTATGCTGCCTACTTGTTGCCTACGATAAATCAAATCAAACCCTCCTTGCTAAGACAACGCCGTCCAGGAAGAGCTTAATATCAGCATACAGGATAATACATATATAATCCCACCCAAGTGGCCAGCCCCAAATTGGGATCAATAGGATAAAAAGAAGAGGAAAACAAGAAAAACAAATGTGAAAAAAAATGTGAGGTCTTTGGTGTTTCTATCCAAAAGGCAGATGATGCGGAAGTGAACAGTTGGGTCCATTGAGAAGGGCTGTGATCGTCACAGCTGGACGCTTGCAGCTGGGCCTAGGCCACTAATGCCACCAGAGGATGCACTGCAGAAAGCCGAGAGCCCTCCAAGAAAAACCGGTTTAAGAAAAGAGTGGGGCGCCTGGCTGGCTTAGAGCGTACAACTCTCGATATCGCGGTTGTCGAGGTCAAGTCCTACGTGGGGTGCAGAGATTATTTAAAAATAAAAGCTTTGGGGCGCCCGGGTGGCTCAGTCGGTTGAGCATCCGACTTCAGCTCAGGTCACGATCTCACGGTTCATGAGTTCGAGCCCCGCGTCGGGCTCTGGGCTGATGGCTCAGAGCCTGGAGCCTGCTTCCGATTCTGTGTCTCCCTCTCTCTCTGCCCCTCCCCCATTCATGCTCTGTCTCTCTCTGTCTCAAAAATAAATAAACATTAAAAAAAAAATTTAAAAGAAAATAAAAATAAAAGTTTTAAGGGCGCCTGGGTGTCTCAGTCAATTGAGCGGCCAACTCTTGATTTCAGCTCAGGTCGTGATCCCAGCGTCATGCGATCGAGCCCCACATCGGGCTCCGTGCTGAGCGCAAAGACCGCTCGAGATTCTCTCTCTCCCTCCGCGCCTCTGCCCCTCGCCCCAGCTCGTGCTCTCACTCTCTCTAAAACAAATAAATAAAAATAAAAATAAACTTTCAAAACCAAAGAAAAAGAGACAGCCTCCCTGGAAGAGAACCATACTCACAACCCTCCCAACTCTTGGCTTCCCATTTGAAAGGAGCAGCGAAAACTCATTTGGGGGAAGTATTGCCTTTGGGGGACCTCTAAGGAGCTGGGGCCACCGTGGAGCTCCATTTTATTACAGCTTATAACATCGATATTTCTAAACTCATCCACTGTATTTACTTGCCTTTCAAACACCCAGGGTCTTCCGCTCCCCCTCTCCCAAGTGATTTGGTCATAGTTGTTTGCAAGGTCCAAAAGAGGTAGCCATAATCAGTGAAATTGCTAGAGCTCTCTGCTTTGCTGATTCAGCAGATGTGCTTAAGATCTATAAAAATATAATGATCTTGTGTAAATAGTCAGGGCTGGCAGTTCCAAAAGGAATAAAAATAAAGGTATAATCATTAATCATTTTCATATGCATTACTTGGAGGGGGCTGGAAATGAACCACAGGCAAAATGCTATGCTGACAGACTAAATACCTGTTATATTTGAAGGAAATGTTTGCATTACCAGCGTCCTGGGCATCCTCCCTAATAAAAACAGAATACCAAATGAGGTAGCCCCCAACTGATTCACTGCTGAGACAACGAATAAATCATGGGGAAAAAAAAAATCAGGATGCATTTGCTAAGGATACGAATTTCCTTGGCATCTAAAACTATGCACCAAATCAAAAAGGGTTGGTCTCCCATAGCAGTTCTAACGAGCTCTATGAAAAAGCCCATCAAAATCTTGATATTGGGGGGGGGGGGGGGGGGTAAATGTGTAATGGAAGATTTTTCCGTCTTTGGAACACGTGGCCCCAAAAGAGACGACCAACGTAAGTACGTAAGCCCCGCTTTCACCAAGGCTGCTGTGGAGACCTTCAGCGTTTCCTCCCGGTGAAAATTACTTTTCACCATTTTTAAAGATGTATGAGTGGAGAAAAATTGAAATTGCCAACCCTGATGAATGCGAAGGCGTGAACAGCGGACTCCCGTTGGACTTTGGCCTTCAGTAGAGAAATCCCATCTTGTGCGGCTTTTTCAGGAGAAAGATGGATTTCCTTTGCTAGCCCCACCCAAGCCCCACAGGCAAGAGACGCAGGAGGCCATCACTCAGTCACCGGCAACTTGGATTTTTGAAAGCATCGTTAATCGCACTTACGAGGTACAGAGCGCTGAGGCTGGGCCAGCTGCGGAAGCAGAGCCTAAGAATATTGTACTTCCTGATGGCCTTCATCTTTTGTTTGTAAACCAGAGACGGGGAGGATTTTAGGGTGCGTGTGAATTACTCCCCGAATCACAAACAAAAACAAAAACAAAAACAAAACCAAAAAACCCACACTGGACGTTTGCGCAACGGCGACAAAATGTCACCTTGCCGAACATCAGACTAAGCTGCGGAAAGCGATGTTAATTGGGACCATAATGTGCCATATTAATTACGCAGGAAGGATGTAAACAAGAAGAAAGAATAACCTGGGGTTTAAGGTGTTTGCCCAATGTGAATTAACTCCCTCTCCTCTTTCTCTCAGATAGACAAGCTAAAGCCACGAAAACGAAATTTTCAATAGGAGCATGTAGCATTCTTCCAGCTTTAAAGGGAAGTTATTACCCAAACCCCGATGACCCTATAAACCTCTGACCCTGTAAGGTATCTAGGGGACGTGATTTTCATCCGAGGCCAGCAACAGGAGAGACCTTGTCTGGCACTTGAGAGGATGTGGCACAGCAAAATGGCAGAGCAGCGCCAGGAGCGGGCTTTGGGGATTCGGTCACACCCGTGAGGAAAACGGTTTTCTCCACTGCATTAGAAAAAGTCTTCAAAGGGGCGCCTGGGTGGCTCAGTCGGTTAAGCGTCCGACTTCGGCTCAGGTCACGATCTCGCGGTATTTGAGTTCAAGCCCCGCATCAGGTTCTGTGCTGACTGCTCAGAGCCTGGAGCCTGTTTCAGATTTTGTGTCTCCCTCTCTCTCTGACCCTCCCCCGTTCGTGCTCTGTCTCTCTCTGTCTCAAAAATAAATAAACATTAAAAAAAAAATTAAAAAAAAAAAAAAAAAAAGAAAAAGTCTTCATGAAATGAAGGCAAGAAAATGAGGAGAGTTCTTGAGGGAGAAAAAAATAACATAAACATTGTAGGTTTTTACTCTCTCCTAAACATCCCCGTGTCTTTTCATTGTCCTTTGTTTTCACCGCCTTTGGAGTTTGTTTTTGTTTTTAGCAGGACACCGTATAACTTTTCAAGCCTGTAACCTGACCAGACAGGGCTTGAATCCCCCTCGAAGAAATCAAGAGTCCTGTGTGTGTGTGTGTGTGTGTGTGTGTGTGTGTGCGCGCGTGCACGCGCACGCATGTTTTTGTGTGTGTGTGTGTGTGTGTGTGTGCGTGTGTGTGCGTGCTTCATCGTCTCCTACCCACAAGAACAGAGGAGTTAGAATTTTCCATTTAAATCCAGGGATGTATATATATATCTTGCCCCCGACCACACCTCATCGTGTTTTTTTGTTGTTTTTGGTCTGTTTTTTCTTCCCCCCAGACCTCTCCAAACCATCGGCATCTGGATGCATCCCAGGTAAACGCCTATGGTCAGGCCATTTGCGACTGAATCACTATTGTCTGGGGCCAAGTATGTGCCAGGTAACATTAACCCTTTTGCACCATTAAATTAATCTTCTTGGGGCGCCTGGGTGGCTCAGTCAGTTGGGCGTCCGACTTCGGCTCAGGTCATGATCTCCTGCTCTGTGGGTTCGAGCCCCGCGTCGGGCTCTGTGCTGACAGCTCAGAGCCTGGAGCCTGCTTCGGATTCTGTGTCTCCCTCTCTCTCTGGTCCTCCCCCGTCCATGCTCTGTCTCTCTCTGTCTCAAAAATAAATAAACGTTAAAAAAAAAATTTTTTTTTAAATGAATTAATCCTCTTGATGGCCCTGATTGCTTTATCTTCCAAGAGGTAGAACATGGACATGAAGAGGACCATTTACTGCCATGTTGTTGGACTACTACTGACCGCCCCCTCTAAATGAGTTCTTTCGTGGGGCGCCTGGGTGGCTCAGTCGGTTAAGCGTCCGACTTCGGCTCAGGTCATGATCTCGCGGTCCGTGAGTTCGAGCCCTGCGTCAGGCTCTGGGCTGATGGCTCAGAGCCTGGAGCCTGCTTCCGATTCTGTGTCTCCCGCTCTCTCTGACCCTCCCCCGTTCATGCTCTGTCTCTCTCTGTCTCAAAAATAAATAAACGTTAAAAAAAAATTTTTTTTAAATAAATAAAAATAAATAAATAAATAAATTAGTTCTTTCGTGAGAAACAGCCCTCTCCCCAACTTCCTGCATGTTCTACACAAACATTTTTTTTAATGTTTATTTTTGAGAGAGAGAGACAGAGCATGAGCAGGAGAGAGAGAGGGAGACACAGCATCCGAAGCAAGCTCCAGGCTGCGAGCTGTCAGCACAGAGCCGGACATGGGGCTTGAACTCACAAACTGCGAGATCACGACCTGAGCCAAAGTTGGACATTTAACCGACTGAGCCACCCAGGCACCCCCATACACAGGCATTTTTAACGAAGCCCACAAAATCTGATCTGTTTGCTCGCACAAATGGATATCCACATGCAAAAAGAAAAAAAGTTAGACCCAAATACCTTCATACCACCTACCAAGCTGGATCCATTTTGAGTGAACAATCTATATACTCAGAGCCCAAACTCTAGAATCCTTAGAATGAAACCTAGGAATACATATTCATAACCTTGGATTTGGCCGTTATTTCCCTAGATAGGACACCAACGGCACACGCAACGAAAGAGAAAACAGACTAATTTGATTTCTTCAAAATTAGAAAGAGTTGCACCCCATGATGCCATTAAGGGAAAATACGACTGAACCACAGGAGAAAACACATGCAAATCCTCTGCTTGATAAAAGACTTGTGGTAGAATAAACAACTATTACAATAACGTCGAACTAAATATCACAATTAAAAAATGGATAAAGGGGCGCCCGGGTGGCTCAGTTGGTTAAGCATCCCAGCTCTTGACCTCGACTCAGGTCTTGGTCTCAGGGCCATGGGTTCGAGCCCCACATTGGGCTCCACGCCCAGCATAGAGCCTCGTTAAAAAAAATTTTTAATAATAAATAAAAATAAATAAGACAAAGTGTCTGACTAGACATTTCTCCACAGAAGATATGCGAATGGCCAATAAGCACATGAGTAGATGTGCCTCATCATTAGCCATCAGGGAAATGTAAATCAAAATCCCACTGAGGGACACCTGGGTTACGCATCCGACTCTTGGTTTCAGCTCAGGTTGTGATCTCTCCGTTTGTGAGCTCGAGCCCCGCGTCGGGCTCTGCGCTGACAGTGTAGAGCCTGCTCGGGATTATCTCTCTCCCTCTTTCTCTCTGCCCCTCCCCCACTTGTTCACGCGAGCGCTCTCTCTCTCTCTCTCTCTCTCTCTCTCTCTCTCTCTCTCAAAATAAACATTTTTTTAAAAACTCATTGAGGTCAGTCGGTTAAGTGTCCGACTTCAGCTCAGGTCATGATCTCAGGGTTCGTGAGTTCAGGCCCCACATCAGGCTCTGTGCTCAGAGCCTGGAGCCTGCTTCGGATTCTCTGTTTCCCTCTCTCTCCACCCCTCCTCCGCTGGCACTCTGTCTCTCTCTAGCTCTCAAAAATAAACAAACATTAAAAAAAAAATTTTTTTTAATTTTTTTTTTTTTTTTTTACCGTTTATTTATTTTTGAGACAGAGAGAGACAGAGCATGAACGGGGGAGGGTCAGAGAGAGGGAGACACAGAATCCGAAACAGGCTCCAGGCTCCGAGCGGTCAGCACAGAGCCCGACGCGGGGCTCGAACTCACGGACCGCGAGATCACGACGTGAGCCGAAGTCGGCCGCTTAACCGACTGAGCCACCCAGGCGCCCCTAAAAAAAAAATTTTTTTTTAAAGAAAACACCATTGAGATACCAGTTCACACCCACCAAAGTACCTAAAATCTAAAAGGCTGATAATAATAAGTGTTAGTGAGGATACGAGGAACATTGGTACCCTCACATATTGCTGAAAGAAATATGAAATAGTACAGCATCTATAGATTACAGTCTGACAGTCTCTTAAAAAGTGAGACCTAGAGTTACCACGTGACCCAGTAATCTCACTACTAGGTATATACCCAATACCAATAAAGCCATAGGTCCATGCCAAAACTTGTACGGGAATTTCCATAGCTGCCCTTCACAATAGCCAAGTGTGGAAACAACCCACACGTCCATTAAGTAATGACTGGATAAACAAAGTATACAATGGAATATTGATGAGATATTCTGGAATTAGATAACGGTGGTAGTTGCATAACTATGTGAATATGCCAGAAGTCATTTAATTGCTTTTTTTTTTTTTTTTAAGATCTTATTTTTAAGTAATCGCTACACCCAACTCAGGTCTCGAACTCACCACCCCAAGATCAAGAGTCACCTACTCCGCCAACTGAGCCAGCCAGGCGCCCCTTCATTATAGACTTGAAATGGATGAATTGTATAGTATGTAAATTATACATCAGTAAAGCTTTTATTACACACATTTTTTTTTTCCACGCCACAAACATATGCCTCAGGAGAACTCAAATTTCTCACATAGAAGTGTTTCGTAATAGGACAATATAATGTTCATTTGGGTCGAGTGGCATCATTGACTAGATATGGTCAATGAGAGCAAGGATGGACGGTAAGAGCATGGTGTGAGGGCCGAGAAAGGAAGAATTGAAGTCATTGTCGACCCTCCTACTTCTTAACTCTCTTCCAAAGGGAGTTCTTCCTTCACGATAAGATTTTCTTCCATTGGATGAGCATTAAACTTTTCTTTTCCCTATAGAAAGTGATCTCTTCATGCTCTATGGAAAATGAAATAGAAGGGGAGATGATAAACAGCGGCTCAAAAACCACTGATGCAGGGGCGCCTGGGTGGCTCAGTCGGTTGAGCGTCCAACTTCGGCTCAGGTCATGATCTCGTAGTTCAAGCGTTCGAGCCCCACATCGGGCTTGCTGCTGTCAGCCTGTCAGTGCGGAGCCTGCTTTGAATCCTCTGCCCCCTCTCTCTGCCCTTCCCCGCTTGCACTCTCCCCCAAATATGTAAATATTAAAAAAAAACCATTGCTGATTGTCACCCTATCAGTCACCCATGGGAAACTAATACCTCCAGGATCTCCCTAATCTCGATGACCTTCTCAACTGAGCCCCTTAAGACAAAGGACATTATTTATCCGTGGTGCTTTCTCGGGGGTCTACATGGGCACCCACTACTGGAAACGAAGAAGGACTCTCTCCTAGGCAGTGATGGCAGAAAGGACACCCTCCCCGCTCCTTCACGACTGTTAAAAAGAAGTAACACAAGAGGATTTCGTTGGCCCATCCAGACATCTGAATTCTCCACCCTTCTCTACCTTGGTCTTCATCAACAGGCTGACCTTGATGGATTGAGTCAGATGAGCTCCCTTGCCCTCTGGCTTCCTGCCGAGTCTGGCCAAGGAGAAGCCCCACAGGAGACCTGGCTGTCTTCCTGCCAGGCCGTGGGGCAGCGGTGGCTGTGGGCCTGGATCCTAGGCCACGACCCCCGGTGCATGGCCCGCTCCGACCATGAGTGCTCTGGTAGAGTTGCGGCAACGATGCCCTCCCCGAAGCCCTTGGGAACTAGAAAGGGCAGCAGCTCCTTGGGGGCGCCTCACCAACCCTTATTTCCGTTAACCCTGCCCACACAGCCTTAATAAGGCCCTTGACTCAATTCCCTTCCATCACCCCCTGTGAAGGTACCACCTGCTTTCTGCCGGGACGCGGAAGGATGCCGGAGCTTTTTTTTTTTTTTTCTTTTCCTTATGGCAATTCCATCACACGTGGCTGTCACAGATTAAACCTCTACGTTGCCAGGTCACTTAGGCCATTTAAGTAGTAGGTTCCTTGACATTTTAAAGAAAGACCAAACGGTGCCCTTTTCAAAGGCTCTGGTTAAACGCCCCTGCAGAATGAAAGCGCACCTCAATCTGAAAATGACTATTCGTGAAGCCAAAAGCCCACTTCTGTTGTAGCTAATCACTGCTATTAGGGAATGATTTCACAATTGCTAAGGCAGGGACTTTTCGGTTGTCCGCGCCTAAATGTATGAATTTAGCACGCACTCGTGCTTAACGCACAAAAATACAGGCTACTTGCCATCCATCCCTCGACTCCTGTCTTTCGAGCCAACGGTTCTTTCTAGAATCTCCTGGGACCTTGAATTTGCAGCTTGGGATTCTAAGAATGCGTCTACTGTGTGATTTCATTAGTGAAATTAGTATTAGCAACACCACTGCGGGCATAATAATGTTCTGTTATTTAGATTTCCACCTGCTTTGTGCTTGTTTATAAAAACCTTCCACCGAAGTTAAAGTAACCATCATTCGTAGCAGCCTTCAAACCAAGAAATTACGCGATCCACCACCACGTTCTCTGACCTTTCCTCATCTCTACAAATAGGCAGTCGAGGCTTCCTTTTGTGAATTAATCGCCCCTGCACTTAATCCTCTGAGAAAGAACAGGAACGTGACGCTGGTGTGTAGGCATTTACTGCAACGCTGGGGAAGTTTTCCAAGCCTATCCGACACCTGCATTCATCGGATTTCCTGGTAAGCCCTAAACTTGCACCCTTCCTTTTAACCCCTTCCTCCTCCCCCCATCTTTCTCCTTGCCCGGACCCCTTACTATATCGGAAAGTAACCAAGGTCACTAGGCTTCCACTGCATTGGAAGGATAATTTGAGTGCTCGGGGCCTTCTAGTCTTCCACAAACATTACACGGTACGTGCATTTTGTCCTCACACTTCTCACCTCTCATGCTCCCTCCATCAGCCCCTCACGTACCCAGACTATGGCTCACGCGGAAAAGAGATCCAATAAACCAGGAGGTGTCAGAGATGCCAAGCGTCACATCTTCCAGGGGGATCATTTCATTTTAAAAGAGGACAAGAGCCACACTGCACTAAAAGGATTTTTGTTTGTCTTATTAAGTAGTACCTACAGCCAACAGGAGGCTCGAACGCACGACCCTGAGGTTCGAGAGTCGCACGCTCAGCCAACGGAGCCAGCCGGGCACCCCGTCCACTAAAAAGACTTGTGGACGGTGGAACTTCAAACATCTGGAAGAGATTTGTGCAGAAAGGACCATTCGGTGTTTGTCAGCGTTCTCTGAAGCGTCTTTATTCCAAGTGTTCTTAAACACTTCTCTACATCCTTTGCAGAATGGGTAGAACGCCCATGCATCGGTAGAACACCGTTTTCAAAGCAGGGTGCAGGTAGGGTTCATTGCAACCTAATTCCAAGTCGGGTGTTGGTGGTGGTGGTGGTGGTTTTTAATTGAAATGTATTTGGCATGTGACACTGTGACCATCTGGCTGTATTCCAGGTAGAAAAGAGGCATAAAAGGAGGATTCACCTAATCGTTTCCTAACACTGTTTCAATTCAATGCGTCTCAAAGGAAAATAGAAAGGTTTTTCCCCTGAAAAGGATTTAAACGATCAGCTCTTACATCTCACATAATCACTGGCGGAAGCCAGGGTCTCGAAGTTATAATAATTCTGCGTTCACGAATATGAAAGAAGAGACATACGGTATTGAAAAATACATGAAATATTAGTCCAAACCAGGAACAAACAAATCCTCATCGCGGTCCTCCTTGACAAAAACTACCGGCTTGGAGAACCAACAACGTAGGCACCTTTAGGATCCACAGTTATTCATGCTCGGTGACCTGATAACAGGAACAAAAGGCACAATGGGCCACTCATAAAAAAAAAAAAAAAAAAAAAAAGCAATATATACGCCACATTCCGCGATGAGCCATAGCTGGTACAAAAGTTGCCTCCCAAGAAGGCTCGTCCGGCAAAAAGGCTGGACTTTTCTGTCAACGTTGATTTTTCCTACTCCAGTGGCTGGAATCTGGCTCAACATATTTTATTTGTACTTAAAAAGTCTTGGTGTGCCCGGGTGGCTCAGTCCATTAGGTGTTGGGGCTCTTGATCTCGGCTCAGGCCATGATCTCACGGCTTGTGGGATCAAGCCCCAACTTGCACTCTGTGCTGAGAGTGTGGAGCCTGCTTGGGATTCTCTCTCTCCCTCTCGCTCTCTCTGCCCCTCCCCCCACTTCTCTCTCTCCGTCATGATGAATAAATACACTTTAAAAAAAAAAAGTCTTGGGGCGCCTGGGTGGCTCAGTCGGTTAAGCGTCCGACTTCAGCTCAGGTCACGATCTCGCGGTCCGTGAGTTCGAGCCCCGCGTCGGGCTCTGTGCTGATGGCTCAGAGCCTGGAGCCTGTTTCGGATTCTGTGTCTCCCTCTCTCTCTGACCCTCCCCCGTTCATGCTCTGTCTCTCTCTGTCTCAAAAATAAAGGTTAAAAAAAAATAAATAAATAATAAATAAATAAATAAATAAAAAAGTCTTTATCATTCTTCTTTGGACAATAATAGCTAAACAAGGACCTATCATCCCATGAGCTACTGGTTGGCCCAAGAATCAACCAAGGTTAAGTAAAATACATAGTGTTATTTGGACTACCACAGTGAAAGTTCCAAGCAGGCTGGGATAGCACAAAACACAATGACAGATGTAAGTTCAACTGTATCAGTAATCATAATAAATGTAAATGATCTAAAATGTTCCAGTTAAGAGGCAAACGTCATCAGACGGGGAAAACAAGAAATTTCAGTTCTACGCTGTTTACAATAAACATACAGAAGCCATGTGAATCTAAAAAGAGTGACAATAAAAAGCTGGAAAAAAACTGACCAGACGAATTTTACCCAAGATTAAGAGGTTATGGTTATGTTCATATCCAGATACTGACCCTCCCAATTTCCTTTGTTGGAAAAAGCTGCTCTTAGGGTGAATGCTTCTGGCACATCTTGGTTTACCAGTCCAGGTTTGGACTCTAACTCATCTTTTTGACCTAAAAAAAAAAAAAAAAATTTTTTTCTTGGCCCTACCCATTGGTGAATTTAAGGGGACTTTTACGAGATATTTTGCACAGGGTTCGCTTGCTTTCAAAAGGAAAGTTGATCTAAGTGCCTAACCTAATACTCAAAACAGAAATCTACATATTGGGTTTCTCCTACAGTTAAATTTATTTAAAGGACTAGGTTTAGTCTGAAATCACATCTATAATACTTTAAGTTCGTGTTATAACATTTACATTTTTAAAAATGAGGGAAATTAGTAATAGTGGTCTTTTTCTTTTTAAAGATTTATTTATTTTTGAGAGAGAGAGAGAGAGAGAGAGAGAGAAAGCAGGGGAGGGGCAGAGAAAAGGGGACAGAAGATCCGAAGCGGGCTCTGTGTTGACAGCACAGAGCCCGACGTGGGGCTCCGAACTCACAAACCGTGAGATCGTGACCTGAGCCAAAGTCAGACACCCCACCAACTGAGTCACCCGGGTGCCCAAGTAATAATGGTCTTAAAAATTGGGGGTAGCTGAGTGAGGGGGAGGTTGTTACAGGCAGCTGAGTCCATTCCCCAATAGCACCCAAGAACCCTTTTTTGTCTTCCAACCTCGAAGCCAGCATAAGATAAATACAGATGTTTCTGATACGTTAACTCACAGCTCAGCAAACCGACTCTGCCAAAAGGTGGGCTAGCCAAGCAAATTCTGTCTTTTGTTTATTTGCAGATGAAAGTTAGAGTACTTTTCTAGAACGGAGAACTCAGGTTTTATAAATATTAAGAGATAAACCTCAACTTTTCTAATTTGAAGAAAAGTGTATTAGATTTTATTTATTGATGTTCTCCTTAGGCTGCGTTATTCCTTATTAATGAAACGGGGCAAACACGCAAACAATAAGATGACCCAAGACGGGCTTGTCCCCGTTACGTGAAATGCAATTCAGAAGCCGAATGAGGCGTACCAGAAACCTGTCTGTTGATGAATACTTCAGCTCAATCAATCACACATAATAGAGGATTATGGATGAATTTGAAATCATGTCAAGTACGATGGGATTTTCCGCTGTAAACAGACTAATGAAAACTCGACTGGTCTGAGTCGAGAATCTGATGAAACAAAATAACCTTTATGGTATCACGATTAAAAAACAAGGCATTTAAAGACCATCAACCATGGGGGAGTCCCAGGAAGAAATCTTTCAATCAAGCACTTAAAAAGAAGATACTTTCTGGTGGCACGCTTCCAGTAATTAGTTCAGATGGTAGAGTCTGGCTTGGAACCTGCATTCGTTTCTTTCTCACGGTGTTTGAATGTTTCTTGGCGTAAAAATGGTAACTGGGCTTTCTCTGTGTTTATGTTTCACTTTTTTTGGGTTTTTTTGGGTTTTTGATTCTTCCACTGGAACTATGATCATGGTGGTAAAAATAAAAACAGGGATTTTTTTTTCTTCCACTCTTACCGATTCTTTTTTTTTTTAATGTTTATTTATTTTTGAAGGAGAGAGAGACAGAGTGTGAGTGGGGGAGGGGCAGAGAGAGAGGGAGACACAGAATCCGAAGCGGGCTCCGGGCTCCAGGCTCCGAGCCGTCAGCGCAGAGCCCGACGCGGGGCTCGCACTCACAGACCGCGAGATCATGACCTGAGCCAAAGGCGGAGGCCTACCCGACGGAGCCACCCAGGTGCCCCTGACTTTGACCAATTCTTGAGTGAACAAGAAGCACACTGGATGACGTCTCATAGTGTTCGAATATTATTGCTCAAAAAGAATGACAAAGGCCTTTTTACGTTTGGAATAAAAAAAAAAAGTTGGGCTAGACTCCAGCCACCCTACTCCGTAAGAAAAGCAAATACAGGGGCGCCTGGGTGGCTTGGTCGGTTAAGCGTCCGACTTCGGCTCAGGTCATGATCTCGCGGCCCATGAGTTCAAGCCCCACGTCGGGCTCTGTGCTGACCGCTCAGAGCCTGGAGCCTGTTTCAGATTCTGTGTCTCCCTCTCTCTCTGCCCCTCCCCTGTTCATGCTCTGTCTCTGTCTCAAAAATAAATAAACGTTAAAAAAAATTAAAAAAAAAAAAAAAAAAAAAGAAAAGCAAATACACCCGTGGGGAGAACAACAGAGCCTAGAGAAGTTCCATCCCTACGTTGTACACCTGAAACCAATGTAACAACTTGGCTGCCAACCTTACCTCCCCGCCCCCCGTTCAAAATTTTTGATGAAAAAACCAAAAAGCTAAGGAAAGTCCAGCAGGGATGAGGTTTAGAAGGAAACCTTTGGGGACGCCTGGGTGGCTCAGTCGGTTAAGCATCCGACTCTCCATTTCAGCGCAGGTTGTGATCTCGGCGTTTGTGAGTTCGAGCTCTGCGCTGACCCCGTGCGGAGCCTGCCTGGGATGCTCTCTCTCTCCCTCTGTCTTTGCTCCTCCCCTACTCGCACTCTCTCGCGCAAAATAAACTTTAAAGAAGGAAAGGAAACCTGGGTATGAGCTAAGCCTGATAGCAGAATGTAACATCCAAATCAAACTCCCAACGTTTCTCTTTTGTGAAATTTGGCAAGCGAATTCTCAAGTTAATAAGGAAGGACAAAGGGCCGAAAATAGCCAGCACACACATGACCGACAAGAACGAGCTGAGGACATTTCCCTACCAGACATCCAGAGTTGTCACGGAACCAGAGTAATTAAGAACATGGTCACCAGCATAAAGGGGGAGGCCAATAAATCAATGGAACTCAATAAAAAGCCCGGAAACACAACTCTTGGTTTTAATTAAGCTCTATGCCCAATGTGGGGCTTGAACTCACAACCACAAGATCAAGAGTCACAAGTTCTACTGAACGAGCCAGTCAGGCACCCCTGGAAATGGACAGACTTCTTAAAAACTGGTGCTGGAGGGGCGCCTGGGTGTCTCAGTCAGTTAAGCACCTGACTTTGGCCTCAGGTCATGATTTCACAGTTCGTGGGTTTGAACCCCACATTGGGCTCCATGCTGACGGTGTGGAAGCCTGCTTGGGATTCTCTCCCTTTCACCCTTCTTTCTCTCTCTCTCTCTGCTGCCCCACCCCCACCCCCCCCTCAAAAAAAAAATACATAACCTTTAAATAAACAAACAAGCAAACTGGTGCTGGAACATTTGGGGGGAAAAAAAGAACCGCCTGAATCTTACTCAAACCATACCCAAAAAAATAAGTTCCCAGTGGATTAAACATGTAAAAGCAAAGGATAAAAATCAGAGTAATTACCACACAAGAAAGGAGACTAGAGTTACCACATTCAAGTAAGGAAAGGCTTCATAAAACACAAAGTACAAGTTCATACAGGAAAAGACTAATAAATTTGCCGATTCTTAAATTCAGAACCTTCACGGGGATACCCTAAAGCAAATAAAAAGCCACAAAGTGAAAGATCTGTACATAACACCACATGTGTATGTAGACATTTACGCATTTATACATATTCCTAAAAATGGATATGGAACCACCTACTGCACAGGAAAAACAAATAGGCAAAGGATGTAACAGACTTTTAGGAAGAAGGGAAAAACCTAATGAAACCCTCAGTAGCAACGAGCACGATGCAAAATTAAAATCCTAATTATATGTCCACAAATATTCACCAAATTGGTAAAAAAAAAAAAATTATGGTCCAACAAAATACCAACTACTGAGTCTGTGATGCTTTGCTATTTCTTAGGTACCTTAGAAAATTCTAGAAACTTTAGAAAACATATTGGCATTACTACGTGAAGTTGAACGCGCACATATGCTTTAACCCAGCCATTCTACTCCTGGGTGAATGCCCAAGAGAAACCCTCACATATATATAGTGAGAGACAAGGAAAATAATGTTTATGATGGTATTTGCTTGTAATACAAGAACCGCTGGGGAAAAAAAAGAAATCAAGCGTCTACAGATAATGGACTGGCCAAAAGAATCGTGTTGTATTCCCACACAAAAATAGAAATAAACGACCGTGGGGCACCTGGGTGGCTCAGTCAGTTAAGCACCCGATTCTTGATTTCGGATCACGTCATGATCTCACGGTTTCGGGAGTTCAAGCCCCGCATCGGGGCTCTGTGCTGGCATCGCAGAGCCTGCTTGGGATTCTCCCTCTCCTCAATCTCTCTCTGCCTCTCCCCCCCGCTCTCTCCCCTGCACTCACACACTCGCGCTCTCTCTCTCTCCCTAAATAAACAAACTTAAAAAGAAAGTAAACTACAGCAGGAGTAAAAGCTAAAGGTGCAATTGAGGACGACCCAGCCCATCGGTGGAATTGTAAGGTAGCGGAAATACTCTATTTGTTTACCTGGGGTAATTTTTTTCCCTTCAAACTATATTTGTATGTCTTAGGACATATACATAAAATTATTGCCAAGTGAAGACACAATACACTTGAACTACATCATATCAATGTGGCTAGATCTCACCCTGCCCAGCGCCACCCCACCCCCCCACCCCCGCCAAAAAGGGCTCGCTGCATATTGATCTCACTCTGCAACGTTTGTGAAGACCGGCGAAGGCTTAATCACAGATTGTAGCAGTCTACCTTTCAGGAATCACCGTTTCCCTCATTCCTGTCCTTAGAAATCTCCCTGTCAACCTCTGCACATGAAAAGGATCAGGGCTGAACGTTTCAGAAATGGACTCTTTCAGAGAAGCATTCAGACAAGGTCATTTTGATCAAGTCCACCCTCCTTTGGAGGCAGGACGTCACGCTTGGCCTTTAGAAGGGCTAGAGGTGAAGCTAATCCCGGACGTGGCCACACTCTCCTCCCGAGATCCTAACTTTCCGGAGGAAACCCCGAGTTGCCGCTGTAAAAAAGAAAGAGCCCGAGAACATTGCCAATACAACTCCCTGGTTGAGCCCTTATGATGGCATCCAAACACCCGACCTCTTCTCAGTTCTTTTGTCTCCCCGGTAACAACCAACCTTGGCTTCCCGACCACTTGGCTGCCTAGTCATCATCTGTCTCTTCCAGTTTATAATTCAAAACATTTCCGTTGGGCTGCTGGCTCCAGGGAAGAATTTGGACTCGATTACTGCTCATGATCCTGCCTTGGCCACTAATCCAACTCCTTCCTTTCTCGCTCTTGGCCACTTTGATCCACACCTGCTAGCATCAGCTGGCATTGGCCTTGCTTCTTTCCAGCATCCTGCCACCCCAATTCCCAGGCCCAAGTCCACGACCTTCTGCCGTTACTTTTCTCCAAACACCTTCAAGTATCCCTTTCTTTCTACACCACCGCCAATTTGACAAGTGTGAAAACTGCCACCTTGCCACACCTTAAATGACACGCACGACAGAGAGACTCCTGGAGAGTTCGAGATGCCCGTCTCGAGATGCACAAGATGGACGTATGCTAGGCTGTCCTAACGAGCGCCAAAGAGACAAAGTGTGACTGGCCAGGGCCTGAACACCACACGGACCCACAGGGCACATCCTTGGAAAAAGTCCACATGAGTGGACCTTATCAAGATATTTCCTTTAATGTTTATTTTTGAGAGAGAGAGAGACCCCACGCGAGCGGGGAAGGGGCAGGGAAAGAGGGGGACAGAGGATCTGAGGCAGGCTCCATGCTGACAACAGAGAGCCCGACGCAGCGATCAGAGTCACAAACTGTGAGATCATGACCTGAGCCGAAGTCAGACGCTTAAGCGACCGAGCCACCCAAGTGCCCGAGTACTCACTCTTACGGGATTATAATACATCACACAGTATTACAATGACCTCTTCACTTATTCCGTTTCCCCTGTTAGAAAGATAAGCACCCTCGGGACTGGGCAGCATTTAACAGCGTCTAACCCACGGGAAATCTAAATACAGTACTTGTAAACACAAGAAACCTTTTTGAATAAACCAATGACTCCTTTAAAAGACTGGAATGGGGGTGCGCCTGGGGGGGCTCAGTCAGTTAAGCGTCTGATCCTTGATTTCAGCTCAGGTCATGGCCTCGTGGTTTCAGGAGTTCAAGGCCTACCTGCAGTGTGGAGCCTGCTTGGGATTCTCTCTTTTCTTTCTTTCTCTCTCTCTCTCTCTCTCTCTCTCTTCTCTCTTCTCTCTCTTCTCTCTCTCTTCTCTCTCTCTCTGCCCCACCCCTGCCCTCTGTCTCTCAAAATAAGTAAGTTTTTAAAGGACTAGAATGGGGGGGCACCTGGGTGACTCAGTCGGTTGAGCGTCCGAGTTCGGCTCAGGTCATGATCTCCCAGTTCGTGGGTTCGAGCCCCGCGTCGGGCTCCGTGCTGACAGCTCCGAGCCTGGAGCCTGCTTCGGATTCTGTGTCTCCCTCTCTCTCTGTCCCTCCCCTGCTCATTCTCTGTCTCTGTCTCCCAAAAATAAATAAAGACCGGAATGGGTGGTTGGGAGCAAAGACCAAGGATCTGAATTCCAGGGCACGTGGGCCAAGAGGACACAACCCCAAATGCAAATCAAGGAGCATCTTGGCCAAGAGCAGTATCTTCAGTACAAAGTCAGACAAGGGTTAGCAACCGGGTTCATGATGCTCAGTCTCCAAGAGCTACTCACTGAACTTTGCTCAAAAGCATGGGAACAAAAAGAAAGAAAGGAAAGGAAAATGGTGGTCCCAAGCCCTAGGGAAGGGCAGAGACATTAAAGGAGGGCCTAGTCCTATGCCAACAGCAGGGTCCAAGGTGGCCAGTAGATCTCTGCAGCTGTTGAAGCCCTTCCAGGGTGACAGGTACAAACCAAAGACTCGAGGGCTGCTCGGGAAAAGCAGTTCGTTCCACAGTACGCAGAATTACTAATACTTCAAATCCTTCCTAAAAGCATGCAACGAATAATTTATGAAGTCATTAACGGACTACATCGCCACTCTACTCGTGGCTTTCTCAGGACTCCCAGGGAAAGAGAGCCCCAACGAGGCCATTTCTTCTCCTCAAGGTAAGGCAGTTTCCCTTCCCCTTGCCTTGCACCCTTCCTAAGGCAGTTTACAGAGGACCCTCGCTATCGCCTTGCGGGGTCCACCCCAGCCCCAGAAATTAAGTGTACCTAGAAACAATGGCAATTTGTCTTTAAAGGCTCCCCAAAGTAAACTAGGTTAAGAATTGCTTCGGTCTAGGGGTGCCTGAGTGGCTCAGTCGGTTGAGCATCCAACTTTGGCTCAGGTCATGATCTTACGATCTGTGGCTTCGAGCCCCGTATCAGTCTCTGCACTGACAGCTCAGAAAGCCTGGAACCTGCTTCGGATTCTGTGTGTCACTCTCTACCCACCCCCACTCCCCCTCCCGCCCATGCTCTCTCTCTCCCAAAAATAAACATTAAAACTGAAAAAAAAAATGTTTTAAATATGTTAAAAAGAATGGATGCAGGCTAAATACAAAAGTGTACCCCTCGTCAGATTAAGTCAATTGACCTGTCTAAGGTCATGCAGCTTAACATTAGCAGATCTCAAACTACAAGTTCTCCCCAATTCCTCATCCATTGATTTTTTTTTTCTTTTTCTTTTTTTTAACATTTATTCATTTTGGAGAGACAGGGAGAGACGGAGCGTGAGCAGGGGAGAGGCAGATAGAGGGGGCGACACAGAATCTGAAGCAGCTTCCAGGCTCCAGCTGTCAGCCCAGAGCCCGACACGGAACTCGAACCCATGAACTGCGAGATCATGACCCGAATCGAAGTCGGGGACGCTTAACCGACTGAGCCACCCAGGTTGCCCCCATTGATCTTTTCATTATATGAACCTAGGGACAGACCAACAGGAAGAGAATAAGGGCTTAAACAATGAAACAGTTGATCAGCAATTTCATACCGTGTCACTTAAAAAATGGATTTTGAGATAACGGAGAATGAAGAGTACCTAAACATATAATTTTATTTAAACCTTTGTATAAACACTGGACAACATTACTATGAAGGTCTCTTTTAAATATGCTGTGAACAAAAGTACTTTCAGCTAATAATCATCTTAACAGATGTGAGGGATATCTCATTGTGGTTTTGATTTTCATTTCCCTGATGATTGGCATTGCTGAGCAGATTTCATATACACGTCGACCATGTGTAAGTCTTTATTTTTTTTTTTTTTTTAGAAAAATCTCTATTTAGGTCCTTTGCCCAGTTTTTAATCAAGTTATTTGGTTTCTGGGTGCCTGGCTGGCTCAGTCGTGATCTCGGGGTCATTGGTTCAAGTGCCATATTTGGCAACAGAGTTTACTTATGTGAAGATTTTTTTAAAAAGAACTCCAAGGGCAAATATCCCTTACTGCCTTAAAAACAAGAACTAATCTGGGTTGTTTGTGTTTTTTGTTTTTGTTTTTGTTTTGGCTATTGAGATCTAGGAATTCTGTATCTATTGTGGAGATTAACCCCTTATCAGATGTATTGTGTGTGAATATTTTGTCCCATTCCATCAGTTGACTTTTCATTTTGTCGACTGTTTCTTTTGCTGTGCAGATGCTTTTTAGTGTAATTGCCATTTGTTTATTTTTGCTTTTGCTACCTGAGCTTTTGGTGCCATAATCCCAAAAATCACTGCCAAGGCCAATTGCAAGGTTTTCTGTTTTCTTCTAGGATTTTTTATGGCTCCAGGTCTAAGGTTTCTTTTTTTTTTTAATTTTTTTTTTCAACGTTTTTTATTTATTTTTGGGACAGAGAGAGACAGAGCATGAACGGGGGATGGGCAGAGAGAGAGGGAGACACAGAATCGGAAACAGGCTCCAGGCTCCGAGCCATCAGCCCAGAGCCTGACGCGGGGCTCGAACTCACAGACCGCGAGATCGTGACCTGGCTGAAGTCGGACGCTTAACCGACTGCGCCACCCAGGCGCCCCTAAGGTTTCTAATCCATTCCGAGTCGATTCTGGTGTATGGTGTAAGATAACGGTCCACTTTCATTCATTTGCATGGATATTCAATTTTCCCAGTATCATTAACTGAAGAGACCTTTCTTTCCCCATTGTGTATTCTCTGTGCCCTTATCAAAAGTGAGTTGATCATATATGCTTGAGTTTATTTCTTCGCTCCTTATTCTGTTCCATTGGTCTAGGTTTCTCCCTTTATGCCAGTACCACACCGTTTTGATAACCATAGCTTGGTAATACAGTTTGAAATCAGGATGCATGATGCCTTCAGTTTTGTTCCTCTTTCTTAAGACTGCTTTAGTTATTCAGGATCTTTCTTGGTTCCATACAAATTTTAGAGTTGGTTTTTTTTTTTTTTTTTCTATTTCTGTCAAAAATGTCATGGCTGTAGAGACAAGGGAACCCTTGTACACTATTGGTAGGAATGTAAATTGGCACAGCCATTATGGAAGGCAGTACGGAAGTTTCCCAAAAATATAACATGAGAACTACTATCTGATCCAACAATCCGTCTTCTTTTTTCCCGAAGGAAATAAAATCAACACCTCGGAGAGCGAGCTACTCCCCCATGTTCATTATAGCCAAGATAGGGAGACAACCTAAGCGTACGTCACTAGATGAATGGATAAAGAAATTGTGTGTGTGTGTGTGTGTGTGTGTGTGCGCGCGCGCGTGTGTGTGTGCGCGTGTGTGTGTGTGTGTGTGTATGTGTAATGGAATGTTATTCAGCCTTCAAAAAAGAAGATCCTGTCTTTTGCAACAACGTAGATGAAACTGGAGGGCATTATGCTAAGTGAAACAAACCAGACACAGAAAGAAGAAAACGGGGAGAGATTAATCAAAAGGTACAGAGGGACTTATGTAGGATGAATAGATCTACGGTCTAATGTACAGCATGATGATTATAACTAATATTACTGTACTGAATACTGGAAATCTGTTCAGACCGCAGATTTTAGGAGCTCTTACCACAAAAAACAAAGTGTCAACTAGGTGAGGAGATATATTAGCACGACTGAAGTAATCAATTTTTGTTTTAAGAAATATTTGTAAGAATAAATGTATGCCAATCCTAATTATTATGGTATAAAATTGTCTTAATAAAAATCTTTTGTTATACGGGGCATCTGGCTGGCTCACGCCATCAGAGCGCACGACTCTTGGTCTCACGGGTTGGGAGTTCCAGCCCACTTTGGATGTAGATTTTACTTAAAAATAAAACCTTGGGGGGAAAAAAAGTCTTTTGTTAGAAGCAAGTGCTTTCAGCTTAACATAAAAAGGAACTACTCTTTCAGTTTATTGCGAATCAACATAGAATAGAAAATACGTTTTTGGGAATGCTACTTTATAATGGAAGCTACAAAGTAGCAAAAAGAGAAGCCCCAGTTCCTTGGACTTTCAAAATTCGTCCCCATAGATCAGGGGATCAGGGAAGAGCGATCAACAAAACTGTGCCCTTCTGGGGCACCGGAGTGGCTCGGTTGGTTAAGCATCTGACTCCTGATATCGGCTCAGATCATGATCTCACGGTGGTGGCACTGAGCCCAATGTCAGGCTCCGCGCTGACGGCATGGAGCCTGCTTGGAATTCTCTCTGCCCCTCCCTTACTCACATGCTCACGCGCGCTCTCTCTCTCTCTCTCAATAAAAAGAAAGAAAGAAGCTTCTAGTAGCATTGCCCAGCCCCCACTGATCTCTCCCCTTCCTCCTACAACCAGACCCAAAACATTCATAATACTAGCTGCCCTCGTACTGGCCTTCCGAAGCCTTTCCAAACGACAGCTTGTCGTCAGCTAGCGGATAAAATTATCCATCCTTTCTCATGATAAATTCACGCTCACATTAAACAACACACAACTAACTTGGGAGTAGGGATCTCATCACAGCGTATACATTCATCAAATTATCGAGTTCTACACTCTATATTAGAATTGTATTTGTCAATTAGAACTCAAAGCAGAAAAAATACGATGTCAAAAGGAAATGAAGAAACACAAGAGCTCAGCCTTTAGGTTAATTCACCAAAAAAACCAAATCACCCAAAGCCAATTCTCTGAAATTCACCTTACAAAACAAGCCATCTATCAACGCCTGTTAGCGGCCATCGGGTTTCAGAACAACCCCTGTCTTTCTGCCCTCCTGCCTGCCCCACAGAGCCTCGCGAGGGGCAGAAAAGGACATCGAAGACACCCAAGCCTCTGCCATGGCACACAGCCTCCCCTGCCCCTGTCGACCCTCGTTCATCACCCATCTCCAGCTGCAGGGAAACGAATGGTTACAAAACGCAGCAAACCTAAAGCTTCAGAAAAGGCATCCAAAATGATTCAGTCTATGCGTTGATCTTTGTGGTCACCAATTCCTGGTCCCCATTCAGCAAAGGGGACCTAGCTCGTCAGCCGTTAGGTGGGAATACGTGACTAGTTCTGGCTAATCAAACACAGACACAAATTACATGTATCACTTCCTGCCTAAAAACAGGCAAAAGCCTCGAGTGGCCCTCCAGCTCCTGCTCTTACGTGGCACGTGTTCCAAATCATGCATCTGCAAGAGAGGAGAATCTCGATCAACCTGGGTTCATCCTTCGTCAGCCTGGGTCCCTGAGTATCTGAGCTTTTTCCGAAACTCCAACTTGCACTAGTATCACCCATATGGGAGAAACAGACCTTTTTCCTATTTTAGGACACGGAGAATCCAAGGTTAGTTACTATAGAGTAGTCTGGCCCTTTGGCTAATACGTATCCCATAGAACGCAAATTACATTTTTCAATGTTAAGTTGTTGATTGAAACAAGTCTTCGGTGAGTCCATAAACAATTTCAGGGGCGCCTGGGTGGCTCAGTCGGTTAAGCGTCCGACTCTTGGCTTCGGCTCGGGTCGTGATCTTACAGTTTGTGAGTCCCAGCCGCATCGAGCTCCACGCTGACGGTACGAAGCCTGCTTGAGATGCCCTCTCTCTCTCTGCCCTCCTCCGCTCACTCTCTGTCTCTCTCAAAATAAAAAGCCACATGAAAAAAAATAATAATTCAACAATTTCAGAGTGCCTGGCTAGCTAGCTCAGTGGGCAGAGCCACGTGACTCTTGATCTCAGGGTCGGGAGTTCAAGCCCCCGTGTAGAGATTACTTAAAAAAATAAAAAATAGGGGCGCCTGGGTGGCTCAGTCAGTTAAGCGTCCGACTTCGGCTCAGGTCACGATCTCGCAGTCCGCGGGTTCGAGCCCCGCGTCGGGCTCTGGGCTGATGGCTCAGAGCCTGGAGCCTGCTTCCGATTCTGTGTTTCCCTCTCTCTCTGCCCCTCCCCTGTTCATGCTGTGTCTCTCTCTGTCTGAAAAATAAATAAACGTTAAAAATAAATAAATAAATAAATAATAAAAAATAAATAAATAAATGAATAAATAAATAAAAAATAAAATCCTTTGGGGTGCCTGGGTGGCTCAGTCGGTAAAGTGTCTGACTCCTGATTTCAGCTCAGATCAGGATTCTACGGTTCACGATCGAGCCCCGCATCGGGCTCTGTGTCAACAGCAGGGAGCCTGCTTGGGATTCTCACGCTCTCAAAATAAATTTTAAAAAATCTTTTCAAAAACTTAACGTCAGAGGGAGCGGAGGCAGGGAGAGAGGGAGAGAGAGAGAGTGAGACGCAAAATCCGAAGCAGGCACCAGGTTCCGAGCTGTCATCGCAGAGCCCGATGTGGGGCTTGAACTCACGAACCGTGAGATCATGGCCTTGAGCTGAAGTCAGACGCCCAGCCGACTGAGCCATCCAGGTGCCTTCAAAAAATGTTTTTTCCTAGTAGCACCTAAAGAAGTTTTCCTTCACGAAAACGCAACAATGCTCCAGCTGCTAAGGTTACTTCCCATGAGTATTTCCACAGAGTACTCGGGTTTGCTGGTCTTAAAAGAACAAGATCTAAATGTTTCCCTGGTAGTCTCCTCTGAATTAAGTTTTGGGTACTAGGGAGCTAATAGAAGGGTAGAAAAACGTCAGAGCCTGGGCACTAAGGGAGGTAAAGACCTGAAGTTTGGGGAGTATTAGGTCCCTGGATCCTATATTACTTTCTATTTCTTTGTAGCGCCTAATATGTTTGTAACCTCCCCCAGTGCCAACTCGAGAGCCTAGCAAACTATAAGCCCCTCAAATATTTGTGGACTAAGTCAGGGGACGACTGGATGGATGGATGGATGGATGATCGATTCTTGGCTCTAGGTCTCCAGGATCACACCCACCCTAAGAGGAGCAGGTGCAGGTGAGGAGAAACTTTCGGGTAATAAGTTCCCAGAGTCCTACGTTGTGTGCGCACGCGTGTATGTATTGGGGTGGGGGGGGGGGGAGACGAGAGGACCGTTGGCCTTTGGTCCAGGAAGTATTTGCAGCCATAGCCCTTACACCTGAACTACAGATCCCAGAAAACCACAAAGGGAACGGAATCCCGAGAAAGCAGTACGTCCAGGGATCCGTGTGCCGGGGCGGCCGTGGCTCAGCGTGAGAGTGACTCCCTGGGAGGTTTTGTTCCTCAGAGTTTCTAGCTGTTCTTGCCTGGGCAGCAGACTGTCTGCTGTTTGTCCCATTCCTGTTTTCTAATACAGGACAATAGCTCACTTCCTTTTACAGACAGGAACACTTGATCGGGAGGCAGGGAAGTCCGGTAGTGGGAGTGAAAACTGTTTACACTTGGGAGTCTAATTGAGTTTCAGAGACCTCATCTCCAATTTGTTAAGAGATTTACATACAGATGGAAACAAGAGGTTCAAGGAGACCCTTCCTTAATGTGTGGTCCATCCCGGCTCAGCCCCTTCCAGCTCCAAGGTCACACAGCCCAGTGGAGGCCAGATGCAGAGTCCCTGCCACTTAGCCCTCGCCTCTAGCTGCTGGGAAGGAAAGATGGTTCAAGAAAGCCCCTTTTGGTCATATTAGTAATGTGTAATTTTAACTCAAAGATGTACTACTTCTAAGAGTCAGATGATGAAATATGGTTAGAGTTGACTCCCCTGAGGCCACTGGGCAATGATGAAGTCATTTGTAAAGCTATTCAGAAAGATTCTGCAAACTATGAGGCGGCCGCCCGTCTCCCAGGCAATCGTGTGGTTACAAGGAGCCTTTGGTTGTTACAATGAAACCCGCTGTCAGCCTGGCCCTGGGATACCATCAAGTTCCTCTGATGGTCTCTAGGAACTCTCATCAGGAGTGTAACAGGATTAGTTACCCTATCTTGACAGGAGGAAGTTCTAGAAATCACGTCAGTCCCCCATACTAGAAGTAGGACGCAAAGGATCCAGATCCCGGTCAGGAATTAAGCACAAAGGAAAACCCGACAGACAGGGGAAAAGGCCCTTCGATGAGTTTCAATGTCCTACCAAATGGGACCAATTGCAGGAACTTGAGGGTTAAGTCTAAACTTTGTGGGCCGAAAGCTAGACCAAGAGGCCGAACAGGAAGACCAAACCTGGGACTTCAACCTACAGGACAGCTCGAGCCGGATAGAGAGGAAGGAATCTGGATCACCAGCCAGCTGTATTCAGACAACTGCAGGGGGCGCCGGGGTGGCTCAGTCAGTTAAGCATCCTGACTTGATCTTGGCTCAGGTCATGATCTCAAAGTTCTCGTGTTCGAGCCGCGCTTGAGATTTTCTTCCCCCCACCCCCACCCCCACCCCCACTCCCCATCCCTCTGGCCCTCCCCTGCTCATCCTTGCTCTTCTCTCTCTCAAAAATCAATAAATAAACAAACTTAAAAAAAAAAAAGAATGGAGAGCAACACGAACTCATCATACACCGCTGATAGGAACGCGAAATGGTGCAGCCACTTTTGGAAGACAGCTTAGCGATTTCTTACAAAACTACACACGCTCTTAGTGTATGTTCCAGCAATTGTGTTCCTTGGTATCTGCCCAAAGGAGTTGAAACCTTATGTTCACGCAAAAACCTGCCCAGGGAAGTTTACGGCAGTATTCAGAATTGCCAAAACTTGGAAGCAACAAAAACGTCGTTTAGTAGGTGAATGGATAAACTGGTACATCCAGACAATGGAATATTATTCAGTGCTCAAAGAAATGAGCTGTCAAGCCATGAAAACCTATGAAGGAACCTTAAATGCGTGCTACTAAGTGAAAGAAGCCAATCTGAAAAGGCTACATGCTGTGGGATTGATTCCAACTGTACGAGAAACTGGAAAAGACAAAACCACAGACATAATTAAACAGGATCAGTGTTTGCCACGGGGAGAGATTAACGGGCAGAGTACAGAAGATTTTTAGCGTAATGAATAGACTCCATAACATTATTAAGATGGGTACGTGACGTTATGGATTTGTCGAAGCCCACAGAATGTACAACACCAATAAAAAAAGGAAAGGGTTTTTTTTTAATCTGGGGAATCACTGTGGGATGGAAAGTGCTCTGAACCGAGTCAGGAGACCCTGGTTCTAATTAGGATTCAGCCACTTATCAGCTTACTAGGCAAGTCCTCACCTCTGTAGACCTCAATTTCCTTTACTATCTAATGGAGTCAATACTTGTAGACAGGAGACAGCACAGGTATTTACAAACAACTACAAATTAATCAACATAAAATGGTGATTCTGTCACTTCATCAAAATATAAATGGTTCCTTCTTTAAAACAAGTCCAGGGGCGCCTGGGTGGCTCCGTCGGTTGAGCGTCCGACTTTCGGCTCAGGTCACGATCTCACAGTCCGTGAGTTCGAGCCCCGCGTCGGGCTCTGTGCTGACAGCTCGGAGCCTGGAACCTGCTTCGGATTCTGTGTCTCCCTCTCTCTCTGTCCCTCCCCTGCTCGCACTATGTCTCTCAAAAATAAATAAACATTAAAAAAAAAAAAAGTCCAGGAGCACCTGGCTGGCTCAGTCAGTACAGCATGTGACTCTCGACCTCGCGGTTCTGAGTTCGAGCCCCATGCGGGGTATGGAGATGAAATAAATAAATAAAAACTTAAGGGGGCGCCTGGGTGGCTCAGTCGGGTAAGCGGCCAACTTCGGCTCAGGTCCTGATCTCGCGGTCCGTGAGTTCGAGCCCCGTGTCAGGCTCTGTGCTGACAGCTCGGAGCCTGGAGCCTGCTTTGGATTCTGTGTCTCCCCGTCTCTCCACCCCTCCCATGCTCATGCTCGGTCTCTCCATAATAAATGTTTCTAAAAAAATTAATAAATAAAAATATAATAAAGCACATGTTTCATCCCCCACCTCCCATTAGTCCACGCTGCCACCCATTAGATAGATAAGCCAAAGAGCCTCTAAGGTCCCTCCCAAGCCTGACCATTCTGCTATTTTAGGACCCTACCAGGGCTGTGGTTAGGCTTACCTAATACATCACTGATTTCACAGTCCTCACAAGCCCTGTCCCTTTATTTTACCATGACATTCTTAAACTCTCTTTCTCAACATTTGCTCACGTCTTCATTGAGGACCTTGAACAATTACCTCTTAGCAAAATGAGCTCAGGTACTTTTGCAACTTTTGGAGGAAACCTTAGCCCTTTCGTTGAACCAGGAGACAGGGGAAACACCTGCTCTGGAACAGATCCCTGCCTGGCTTCAGAGAAAATCCCACCATCATTACAAATGCCGGTTATTTTCCCCATTGGAAGCTGCTGGAGAATGGGGCTGCCTCTGAGTGGGGGGGGGGCACAGAGAATGATGCACACCCTTCTGCGATATGCCACCACTAGGGACACAGCCCCTTGCTCTTCCAAGGGTTTAAGTCTTTTAAGAGGTCCCTGTTAAAATAGCAAAACCCGGGGCGCCTGGGTGGCGCAGTCGGTTAAGCGTCCGACTTCAGCCAGGTCACGATCTCGCGGTCCGTGGGTTCGAGCCCCGCGTCAGGCTCTGGGCTGATGGCTTGGAGCCTGGAGCCTGTTTCCGATTCTGTGTCTCCCTCTCTCTCTCTGCCCCTCCCCCGTTCATGCTCTGTCCCAAAAATAAAAAATAAAAAAAAAAAAAAAATAGCAAAACCCACCAAAACAGAGTACCTCAAGCCTGGAGGGGAGCGGGGAAACAAAATTAGTTGCATTCCAGGCAATTATATAATAATATAATAAATAATATAAGCCCACTGTGTATGGGTGGGGTCCCAGTTTCAATTCCTGATGAAGAAAGAATTCTCCCAGGAGAGAGGAGTGGAGTGGAGAGGGAGAGCGTGTCAAGATCCGCTTGGCAGGCTTCCAGTTTTGCTGCACATGAATCCTGCCCATGGAAAACTAAGAGAACTCTGACAAGTGAGAAAGAATGAACATGACAGCACCATTAAAATGGGAGAAACAATGGTCAGAAATTAGAGACTTGCTAACTTTCATGCCTAGAAAAAGCCTGGAACCAAAAAAAAGGAAAATAATCAATTGACAAAGATTTTGAGGTACACAGGGCAATCTATCAAGCTGACAATGAAGAATACGATGTCAGACAAACCTAATTTCCTTCTATGACAGAATGACAAGCCCAGCAGTTTGGAGAAAGTAACAAATGTAGTATCCTTTTCATGAGCCTTTATATTCTACCCCCGTGGTGACGAGGGAAAGGAGGTCCTCAAACAGCTTGCCACCTCCGGGTCCCCAGGACTGAGTCAGAGCCATATAACAAGCAAAGGGGCTATAACTGCATGGTCACTTAAAGCCTACCACACACACACACACACACACACACACACACACACACACACACACACGGCTATTACCATTCAACTTTTTTAAGTGTCTTTATTTTGAGAGAGAAAGAGCACGCGAGTAGGGAAAGGGCAGAGGAGAGGGCGGGGAGAATCCTAAGCAGGGCTCTGCACCGACAACGCAGAGCCCAACGTGGGGCTCGATCTCACAAACCGGGAGATCACAACCTGAGCCGAAACCAAGAGTTGGACACTTAATCGACTGAGCCAACCAGGTGCCCCTGTCATTCAACTTCTATTACTACTGTCCAGAATGGGAGAGGATTTTTACGTGGGCTCTACAGGTCTTGCATAAGGATTTTACCTCAGCCCCCAGCTCTCACTCCAAGTGCTAGAAGGAACCTAATATTTGCCAGCTATAACTGAACTAACCGCTGGTCGACCAAGGAATAAGTATAAAACTGCAATAGTTTACGTCACAAACTGAATAAAAATCCAAGCTACTTATTTATAAGCCAAAAGTATCATCTACGTAATTAGTAAATGAAACTGGAGTTAAGAAATACCCATTAGGGCAAATCCAGAAACACAAAATCTTTTCTCTTACTGATTTTTGCATTGACTTACACCCAACCTCTCAAAGACCAGTTTCTTTTCCAACTTTAGCCCTGCCAGGCACTGAACTGACTTGCCTTCCTGACCACCCTGTCTTGACAGACCAATGGCAGGCTTTATAAAGTGAGTTATGGGGGCACCTGGGTGGCTCAGTCGGTTAAGCGTCCGACTTCGGCTCAGGTCACGATCTTAGTCTGTGAGTTCGAGCCCTGCGTCGGGCTCTCGGCTGATGGCTGAGAGCCCGGAGCCTGCTTCCGATTCTGTGTCTCCCTCTCTCTCTGCCCCTCCCCCGTTCATGCTCTGTCTCTGTCTCAAAAATAAATAAACATTAAAAAAATAAATAAATAAAGTGAGTTATGGGCAAAGCTGCTTGGTTTTCTCCACCATATATTTAAGAATCCTTACGATTTCACCAGTGGAAAGAGAATCCTTTCAGTTACCCTCCACCATCTGACCATCGCGGGGCCCCACACTATCTCGTTTTGTTACAAGTCCCACCTCAGAACCCCCGGGGCCTGCATCTAACGGATACTCCAGTGGGGTGGTATGATAGGAGGTGCTGTCTCGCCACCATGATTCATATGCTGAAGCCCTAAAGCCCAATGCTACTGTATTTGGAGGAGGGCCTTTAAAGAGGTTAACTAGGGGCGCCTGGGTGGCTCAGTCGCTTAAGCATCAGACTCTTGATCCCCGCTCCAGTCGCGATTTCATGGTTCGAGGAGTTTGAGCCCCGCGTCGGGCTCTACGCTAGCACTTTGTGCGTGCTTTCAAGATAAATAAACTTTGAAGACATTTGTTAAAAAAAATAAAGAGGTTAACTAAAAAGGCCATAAGGGTGGAGCTCTAATATATATATGGAGCACATATATATATATATATGTATATATATATGTGTGTGTGTGTGTGTGTATATATATATATATATATATATATATATATATATATACACATTTTTTTTTAATTCATTTATTTTGAGAGAGACCACGATCTGGACAGAGGGGCAGGGAGAGAGACAGAGAATCCCAAGCAGGCTCCTTGCAGTCAGTGCAGAGCCTAACACGGGGCTCGAACTCACCAACGGGGAGATCATGACTTGAGTGAAATCAAGAGATGCTTAACCCACTGAACCACCTGGGCACCCCCGGGCGTATTTTTTTTTTTTTTTTTTTTCACAAGCCTCATCGGAATTTCTATGGCTCTCCGGAGCTTTGATCAGAGTCCCCTTCCCCATCACAGACAGAACCCCACTGTTACCTCCCACGAGGGTGGTGCACACCAAACCAGCATGTAGGCACAGGCCAATTTGACTTCACATCACCAGACAGCAAAGAGTGATGGAGAGATATAATAAATGTAATTCAAACATTTACAGTAAAAAAAAAAAAAAAAAAAAAATCACATGAGATTGATTTCCTGTTGTTCTCTAATCAGAGCCAAAGCTTGCTTGTTTAGAAATGGCAGAAAATATGCGAAAACAGAAGTCTGTAAACACAAATCATCCGAATTAAAGACCAAATACAACTTACACCCATAATTCGGAACAAACGTGCTTATCAGATGAGGTTCCACAGATATTGCTGTTGTCCTAAATAATCGTTAAAGAAGCTTGCCCTCGAAGGCCACCGGCGGCCACGAGAAAATGAAAATATGGGAGTTTCCAGAATCTAGCATAGCATCGGATAGACCTCAGTTGCAGCCCCGCCTGGGCCTCTTGTAACCCGTGTAAGTTGCAGACTAGGTGCTCAATGAATACTAGCTTTCTTTATTCCCCTTCAGAGTAGGGACTAAGGCAAAAGTTTAGAGTAGACACCAAAAAGTCGAGTCCTATAGTTTTACTGGTTATCTTCACTCAAGTTATACATTAAAGGACTCGCAGGGAGAGGCGCCTCCATGGCTCAGTCAGTTAAGCATCCGCCTCTTGGTTTCGCCTCAGGTCATGATCTCACAGTTTATGAGTTCGAGGCCCACATCAGGCTCTGTGCTGACAGCACAGAGCCTTCTTCAGATTCTCTCCCTCTCTGCCCCTTCCGGCTTGCTCGCTCTCTCAAAAAATAACTGAATAGGGGCGCCTGGGTGGCTCAGTCGGTTGAGCGTCCGACTTCGGCTCGGGTCACGATCTCACGGTCCATGAGTTCGAGCCCCGCGTCGGGCTCTGGGCTGACGGCTCAGAGCCTGGAGCCTGCTTCCGATTCTGTGTCTCCCTCTCTCTCTGCCCCTCCCCTGTTCGTGCTCTGTCTCTCTCGGTCTCAAAAATAAACGTTAAAAAAAAAAAATTAAAAAAAAAATAACTGGATAAACATTAAAAAAAAAAAAGGACTTGCCAGTTTTTCCTCACGATGCAAATATTATTGTTTATTCTTCAACACGCTCTTCAAAGAGCTGGACTAAACGGCAGAGCACACGGATGAAGGATGCTCATATTGCGTGAGCAAGTCATCGCACAGTGCCGGGATAGAATGCGTGTACATATTTCTACACCTCAGAGGCACAGAGAGAGGATTCCAGCTCTTTCTTAAAGTATAGTCCCTGAAGTCACTTATCCTTTGTGGGTAAGCAGAGGTGGCAGAAACAGGAGTTGACAGAGTAGGACGCTAAGTGAAGGTCAAAAACAGAAACCAGAGTCCTTTTAGCCAGGCCACGTCAGAGAAGGACAGAGCGGACGGAAGCTCTCAGCCCTGCTTAGTTGGCTAACGCTAAAGAGCTACGTACAGGGGCACCCGGGTGGCTCAGTTAAGCGCCTGACTCTGGATTTCGGCTCAGGTCATGAGATCTCAGGGTTTGTGAGTTCAAGCCCCATGTGGGGATCTGCGCTCACAGCACGGAGCCTGCTTGGGATTCCCTGTCTCCTCCTCTCTCTGCCGCTGCCCCGCTTGTGTTCGTTCTCTCTCTCAAACACTTTAAAAAATAAATAAAAATAAAGAGCTATGTACAGACACGTTGGGCACTAGTCCGGACTTAACTGAATTTTAACAATTTCGGTCTCTTCCCATGGATAAAGTAGGTCTGTGGTTACTGGCACGGACTTTGAAACAAAGAGATACCAGAGTGGAACAGGAGGATGTGTTTTAACCCTGGGAAGGCTCCAGCGGCACGCGTTCAATTTTGCAAAAAGACACAGCAGTGGGGGCTCTGGACTGAGCCAGGTCACCACCGTGAGAGTTCACCAGAACTCAGGAATCACATGGTTTCCCGATTTTGCATCACCCACTTAACAACGACGGTGATAAGGATACATCAGCTATCGTTGCATTGCATTGCATTCCTAGCCGTCCTTGATTATAGAGTATCAGATAGGGTGGCATAAGGCAGCTCGTCGTCGGAATGAGCTTTACAGAGCTACCGGGGATCCTGCCAATGTTACGAACTCCTCTGATGATCAATTATAACTGACGTATATTAACGGTCCTTGCCGTCATATGGGAGGGATCGTCTTTTGCGGTGGGGTTTCTCAAGCTTTTACGTGCACCAGAATAGTGGGGTTTTTTTTTTCTGAAAGTACAGAGGTTTGGACCTCACTTCTAGGGATTCTAAATCAACTAGGGCTCACTCAGGAATCTCCACTTTTACCAAGCACCCCAGGTTGATGCAAATGGCCCAGGGATTACACTTTGGAAAATACGGAGCATGTGTTCGCACAAAAAAGAAAAATTCCTCATTTCAAACCAGCTCATTGAGCCTTTCTGTGAAATGTGGATTTTAAACCGAGCCACAGAAATATTCTCAACAATGGATTTGGCTTGCCCGCTGGCCTAGGGCATCCCACGCAATGTTAAACTAAGGACATCTGACACTCAGTTTGCAGATCTCGCGCACAAACTCCCAACGTCCCCACCAACTCTTGGCCTTTGGTTCTCCTGCAGATTCTAATCCACTGACTACCTATCAGGACATATTTGGGGTCAGAAAAAACACCAGCAAGTGACTTGTGCTGTTCTGGCATCATCATTACACATTACCAAGCTGTGGAGAAGCAAATCAGGGATAATCGTGCCTAACGTTTCCTCAATATTCATCCGGTTGGAAGGTGAAGAAACAGGTCCCGGGCCACACAGGAAGGGGAAGAACTGGGATTTAACTACTGGTCAGAGCGCACACACTGAACCACTCCGGCGGCCACGACACCAGCACGGTCCCCCAGCAGCATTATTAGCCTTACCCGCTAACTTCTTAGAAGTTCCAGCTCGGTTGGGCGCCCCGCTTCAGCTCAGGTCATGAGCTCGCGGTTCGTGGGTTCGAGCCCCGCATCGGGCTCCATGCTGACAGCACAGTGCCTGCTGGGGATTCTCTCCCTCCGCCCAACACCCCCTTCCTCCCCCCTGCCAGCAACTCACACGCGCACACCCTTTCTCTCTCCGTGAAAATAAACTTTAAAAAAAAAAAACTGTCTTCGATCAACCCTGGCCCCTCGCTACCCTTGTCACAATTCCCCCATGGGGAGAAGTAGAACCTCAAAACCCAGGGCAGCACCACCCATCGACCCACGTGGTCCACACCTTTCCTTATTTTAAGGGACACTGGATTTCACCAGTGCAGCAAGAACTAACATTCCTCCCGTTTGCCAATGGAAGAAGCTATCCGGAAGGCTCCCGTTTGCTCCTTCATTTATTCCACCACGATTTAAGAGCCGGGCAGGTGTCCGGCAGGCGAGCTGCCTGCTGCCGATACTTAAAAGGTAACGACAAAAGGTAACGACAAAAGGTAACGACAAAAGGTAAGGACGGCACACAGAACCGTCCTTGGAGATGCGGCAGCAGACCCACCACTTCGAAGCCTGTGACAATATAAGCAGTGCCTACATCAGTTCAAACGACAACAAAGGTCCCAACAAAGGTGTGCTTGGGGCAGGAGATAAAGTCACCCAAGGACTACCGTCCAGTTCTCTACTCCCCAAGCAGGGGCCAGCCAGAGCCAACAGCCAGATGGCTTTCCCCACACCTCCCCTGTGGCACAGAGAGAGGCGCACTCCTGCAAATAGCAGATCTTACTTCAAAGTTTATTCACGAAAATGCTGACACCTGGAAAGACCTTGAGTTGTAAAAACATCCCAGGAAGGGCCTTTGAACGTTTGAGGATTTATAGCCCTACCTCTAGAATGTAGCTCCAGAAGGCCAGAGACACTGGTTTCTATTTGGTGCCCTGATAGATTTCAAAGACCAAGAACAGCGCCTGGTACGTAACTGACGCTCAGTAAGTATTTGTGGTGAACCATCCGCGTCTGTTCTAATTTCAGAAACTCCTGTATGTACTTTTCAATAAAGATGACTTGTCGGGGGCGCCTGGATGGCTCGGCCCATGGAGCGTCCAGCTCTTGATTTCAGCTCAGGTCATGATCTCACAATTCGGGACGTTCGCGAGATTCACGATTCATGAGCCCCTTGTCGGATACCCTGCTGACTCTCCATGGTAACTCTTGGGACGCTCTCTCTCTCTGCCCCTCCCCCACACGCATAGGCATCTCAAAATAAACATTTTTTTAGAAACGATTTGTCAAATTTGTTAACTACATACTTCATTTTCATACCTTTGTAAGACTTTTCATATATATATATATACACATATACATATATATATATACATATACATATATATACATATACATATATATAAATATATATATGTATATGTATATATATATATATAAATATATATATGTATATGTATATATATATATATATTCCTGCCCCCACAACCCACGATTGGACCACCTAACCAACTTTTGGTTCAGCAAATATCGTCATCCTACTTAAAACACACACCCACTGAATCTTGAGCAATAAGGCACGAATTAGCTTTGGGAAAATAAGCCACTGAAACGCACACGAGCCAGATCCAGTTTCCGGCCTCTAGAAAGTCTTTCCAACTGGAGCAGCTCGGATTTTCTGGCGACGAGCCAGGCAAAGCGGAAACACGGGGTGCGCTCCCACCCCCCCCCCCAACCCCACCCCCGGCTGGCCTCCGGAAAGACCAGGCTGACCTAAGATTGTGGTGCCTGTTTTGTGGGCTGCTGCCGGCATGGATACTCACGGCTGGAACGCAGTGGGCACAGAGCATCAGAAGCCCGGGATCGGGGAGCGCCTGGGCGGCTCAGTCGGTTGGGCGTCCGACTTCGGCTCAGGCCAGGATCTCGTGGTTCGTGAGTTCAAGCCCCGCGTCGGGCTGTGTGCTGACGGCTTGGAGCCTGGAGCCTGGAGCCTGCTTCGGATTCTGTGTCTCCCTCTCTCTCTGCTCCTCCCCTGTGCACGCACTCTCTCTCTCTCTCTCTCAAAAATAAATAAACATTTAAAAAAATTTTTAAAAAAAAGAAGCCCGGGATCAGGATGCCGGGTCAGGGCACGGAGGCAGAAAGGCAGGGAGAGGCGAGGGCAGAACCGGTGGCCCCCGGGAAGGTCTTGCCAACACCTCCCTGAGCTCTGCTGAGTCGCTTTATCCTAAAGCACCTGGCAGGGGCCAAGGCCAAACATTAATAAACTGAATTCATCTGGGTAGGGCTTGCTCCCAATGATTCATCTGATACAGCTGAGAGCAGGGCAGTTACACTTGAGGCTTCATTGGAAGGGGCCAAATAACTTCCAGTCTATAGGACGCTGCAGGGAGGGACAGTCCTCAGCCCAGTGTATTGACCAAACACCTCCAAACATCCACGCACACCACATCCCTGTGAAGAAGGGGAGAAGTGGGCACGTGTGACCTGACTTTACAAACACACAAGAGAACATCCGCCCAGTGTCACCCGCCCTTGGCGGGCAGCTCCGAGCCCTGCCCATCATCTCCACCTTCTCGGGCAGCACGTGGCTTCGGGGCTTGCTCTGGGGACCCACGATTTCCATCTTCCAGCGACCTTCAGACTGTCGAGCCTTCCAAAACGCCTGACATGTTGTGAGTTCACCAGCCGTGTGTTTGTTCCTCCCTCTACGGAACGCACGCTTAGCTGCAATGTTTCGGTGGAGGGAGGGCCTTGGTTTGCCAGGGCTGCTGTGACAAAGGACCCCAAACTGAGTAGCTAGAACAACAGAAACTTCCTGTGTCCGTTCTGGAGGCCGGAAGTCTGAGATCGAGGGGTCGGCAAGGTTGGTTCTTTCGGAGGGCTGGGAGGGAAAATCCGTCCCATGCCTCCCTCCTAAGTCCTGGTGGCTTTGCTGACCATCTTTGGTGTTCTTTGGTTTGTAGAAACAGTACCCTGATTTCTGCCTTCACCTTTACTTGGTGTTCCTTCCGGTAGGTGTCTCCAAATACCTCCCCCACTTTTTTTTTAAAGATTTTATTTTTAAGTAAACTCTGCACCCAACGCGGGGCTTGAACTCACGACCCCGAGATCAAGAGTCACGCGCTCTACTGTGTGAGCCAGCGAGGTGCCCCCTCTGAATTCCCTTTTTCATAAGGACACCACTCATTGCATATGGGCCCGCCCTACTGCCCTGCTCCAATATGACCTCACTTAACTAATTACATTTGCAGGGACCCTATTTCCAAATTAGGTCACATTCTGAGATACTGAGAGGACTTCAACACAGGAATTCTGGGAGGTCACAATTCAACACAGAACGTCAAGTTTCTAAACAGAAAACCTTGGTTTCCCCACTGACTTTCACAAAAATATTCTAAATGGGTCCATTCCGGTGTAATTGTCAACAGATAATATAAATTACATTAGATAACGCAGCAAACAGCTTGAAATGGCATAAAGAAAAAAATCGTTGTGGGGGGGCGGGGAAGGGGCACAGAATGAGGGTGCAAAGCGGTGGTGTTTCTCTTATCGTAACAATAGATTTGGGGGATAAAAAGACAGGGACAGTTTAGCAGCACAAAACATACTGGATGACCATGAATGGATTTCCCCCAGCCCTCCACCCTCGCTGACATCATTGCAACAGGGGAAAAACCAAAGCTCTGGTTACCTAGCCCCGGCTTTCTAGCACGCCGTGGAAGCTGCTGGCTCGTCAAAACGAACAGATTGCTCTGAACTGAAGGATGGAAAAGACACAAACACAGCTGAGGCATTTGCAAAATGCGAGAAGAAATGGGCAAACAAGATGAACACCCCCAACCGCGATGGATGGGGGGGGGGGGGGGGGGAGCGCGCCAAGGAGACATTTGCTGGCATCTGAAGACTCTCCCGTCTGGCATAAGGCAGGGCAAAGCCGATCGGTCCCCCTCGCCGTAACCGGAGAAGGGCAGCCAGGCAGTGGAGGGGTGTCCGAAGGGAAAGCTGACCAGCCAGCCGGCCAAAAGGCTTTTCAGGGAACCGCTGGCAAATACACCATCGTTCAGAACTTGTTCCCAGAAACTCCATCCCGCGTGTGTTTCCGAGTGAGTCAGACCCGGGGGCAAACCGATCCACGCTACCAAAGTCATAAGAGATTGTCCTGGTTAGCAGAACGTCCATGTATTCATTCATGGAGGACTCCTTTACAGAGACCAAAGTGGGGTGTGTGTGCGTGTGTGTGTGCGCGCGCGCGTGCATGCGTGTGCCGTCCAAACCTCTTCTTGCAGACTGCCATCCGTCATCAGAAGATGAGTTGGGATGGGCATAGACTCGGGAGTTCAAAGAAGACGCCGCTCAAGGATAGCTCACCCAGACCAGAGTAAGGCCTAAGACCTCCCGACTGGGACAATGACCTTCCTAGTGCCTGGAATGCGTATGCCCTCCTAGAATCTGAGTCCCTCTGGCCCCGGCTCGCCTGGGTTTCCATACTGACTACTCGCTTCCCGTTGGCCCAGTCTCCCCTTCAGTCGGCATCACTGATTATACCAAAACCGGGTCTTTTCTCTGCACCTCTAGTCCGACCTGCAGTATTCTGTCTCTATGTCGGTCTGTAGGCGTCAATATCTCCACAGTCTCACGGTCCTTGACAATTACCTCCATGCTCGGGCTTCAACCTCACTTAAAAATTCAGTATTCCCGGGGCACCTGGGTGGCTCAGTTGGTTAAGCTCCTGACTCTTGACTTCGGCTCAGGTCAGGATCTCACAGTTGGTGGACCCAAGCCCCGTGTCGGGCTCTGAGCTGACAGCGCAGAGCCTGCTTGAGATTCTCTCTCTCTCCGCCCCTCCCTTGTTCATGCTCTCTCTGTCTCTCAATAAGTAAATAAAAATTCAGTATTTCAAATTGTTTGTTGATCCTCTAGGCATATCCTTTACTCACCAGGATCCAGAGAAAGACACAGGGACAAAAAGGGGAGAACAAGACTTGGCATCTGTGATCAGAGCTACAGGTAAAATAAAAACACCAACGTCACCTAATGAACTTGGCTTCCATTCCTCACCATGCTTTGCACAGCCCCGCTTCCAGCTACCCCCACGCTGTCCTGCCAAGTGCATCTACGAAGGCAGACGCCATGAAGTCCTCTTTGCTCGTTCCGATGGCCCCCCTCTTCCGGACTCGGGGTGACAGTTGTCTTGGCTCTCTGGGGTTGTATCCCACCCCTGCTCATGGGACTTGTTCAAGTTGTGTGTCACGCGGCCATAGGATCCCCAGTGAAAGTGTCACGGCCACGCCATACTTTATTGCTATTTGTTTTCCCTGCTTCGAATGGAAACCAAACAAATCATTCTTTCTGAAACTGCTCTCTTTCCTAGGGACTTGGGCGAATTGTTGCACAAAGCCAAGAGCTGCTCCGCCAGAAATCAAAGTCTTTCCATCACAGCAGGAGACTGGTTGTTGCCCAGCCACAAAAAGGAAGCTTCACGATGGTTAGTGTCACAGACGATGGGGAGGGATCGACAACGATGATAGACATTATAACAGACGTCAACGACAACAACAACAACCACTTCAAAATAATAGACGACAACGACAACAACAACAACAACAACAACCTCAAAAGCTCCTTCTTCATCCACTGTCAATTCAAGTCACCAGAGATTGAGTACCCTTAAGTACTATGGGGGACAAAACGATGAGTGAGACAAGGTCTCTGCCCTCAGAGGGCTTAAAGTCTAGAGAGGAAGGTATATACCTGAGGGAGGCAGGGAGGAAAGGCAGCAACTGAAGGATGTCACAAAATGCCTGAAGAATAGAGAGAGAGCAATTACAGTGATTAAAAATTGTTTTGGGATAGCGTGCCAGGCCAACAGACTGACACCATTTATTTTTTCAGAGCAGTGTTGAAGCACATCCTGTCTGCTCCGGTGAAAGTCCCCCAGCTTGCCTGCCTCTTTGGTGGAAACAGCTAGGTTCTCTGCCAGTATGAAGAGAGAAAGCCAGAGCTCAAGGTGGGAGGAGAGGGGAGATGCTAGGAAGAATGGGAGGGGGAAGGCATTCTTTGGTTTATGACGAAGCACAAGCTTAGAAAAATGAATAGGACTGAAAGGGATCTGAGTAGTCACCTGACTCGGCCACCACCTAACGCTTGAGTTCCCTTCACAATATCCTGGCCAAACAGATGCCCCGAGGGGAGCGATCAGAAAGCTTAACACAGAAAAAAAGGTGGCATTTAAATTGGGTCCTAGGGGCACTGAATTTTGACGCTTGAAAACAAAAAGTAAAGACAAGGAAATGACCAAATCCTAAAGGCTCTAAGAAATGGTATGGCATTTGCGGAGGCTAAATGTTACAGGCTGGATGGAGTATTAAAGAATATCAGGGGAAAGAGGATGGAAATCTTGATAGGCATGAGATCACAAAGACTTCTAAATACCAGGTCAAGAAGTCTGGACTTGATGTCATAGGTACTAGGGAGCTATTGAAGATTTCAGAGCAGAGGAGGAGAGCCATGATTAAGCGTGGATTTTGGAAAACGAGTCCGACAGTACAGTGGAGAATCTATTGTAGAAGGGAGGCTGGAGGTAGAAAGAGAAATCAGGAGGCATGTGCAGTAACCCAGAAAAAGCGTATGAACTCTGGTTGGAGCAGAAAGGGGCAGAAAGAAAAGGGACAGAATTTCACAATTATTCTCCAGTGGGATGTGGTGACGGATGGTGTGTGTGGGTGTGTGTCTAGCATTCCACGGGTTTCAAAGAACTAGAACATCTATTATTTCCTTGATTGCTGCAACACCCTGCGAAGTAGGTAAGACAGGTTATTTCCCCCCATATTCTAGATAAAGAAACGCAAGCAGACATTTCATGCAGGAGCAGTGGGCGTCATACTGAATAAAATCAGTCACAGGACGGGGTGCCCCGGGTGGCTCATTCGGTTAAGCGTCCGACTCAGGTCGCGATCTCACGGTTGGGGAGTTCGAGTCCCGCCGACGCGGAGCCTGCTTGGGGTTCTCTTTCTCCCTCTCTCCCTGCCCCTCCCCCACTTGTGCTCACAGTCTCTCTCAAAATAAATAAATCAACGTAAAAACCAAACAAAAAAAAAAAAACAGTCACAGGGCCAGGGCAGGTAATGAGGGCCCCCCACCCCCCACGACAGTCACGGCAACACGTTTCCTTCACAGTCACGTCCCTACACATCCGCCCCAGGTTTCGTGCCACATTTTGCCAATAAGGCAGCTCCCCCTCGCTATGGTGCATTCTCTTTTCAAAACAAACAAACAGATATCGGCTCTTGTTTGCAGAGTATAAATTGCTCATGACAGACTAACCAGCTTTCACGAGCTGGTCTCCTTATCTTCGACGTAGCGCCAGCTGGAGGTAACCCAATCCCCGCAGCACTGCAGTGCCGATCTCTGGAAGAAATACACCAAAGGAGAAGCATCCTTCACTCGGCCTGTCCCCCAACACCAGTGGCCGCCGGGACAATCTAGTGAGAGGAGCCCGGGCTAATATTAGGATCACCGTTACCTCTTTTTTCAACTATTGATTTTTGAGGGTTGCTGCTAGAAATCAAACGAAAGCTAAAAAAACAAACAAAAAAAACCAACAACAACAACAACAAAAAAATCCATCTGGGGCCTACTAAAATTGCTTCCAAATGAAAAGCAACGTGATGAGTCACCACCGGGCCTGGCCCGGCCCCGAGAATAGACGTAAATGGACACAGAGGGACCTACTGGACCGGCTCCACGCAGAACACGGCACAATCCCTGGACTGGGGACAAAATGAAGGGCAGTAGAAAGGGCTCATAAAAGAACTGTTTAAGACTGTACCAAGACACCTTCCAGAATGTTCCCAAGGCCACAACGCCGGAAGGGAACCGAGATTGGAAACCACGTTATCGTTCAGTCAGGTGTAAAGGCACAGCAACGTGGGTTACGGATAAGGCCATTAATTCAGGACTTTTTCCTCCTATAAACAGTCAACTGCCTTTGGCCTCCTGATGTCCGTAAGGAGCCACTCAGATAGGGGCGCCTGGGCGGCTCGGTCATTTGACCATCCGACATCAGCTCAGTTCGTGATCTCACAGTTCCTGAGTTCGAGCCCCACATCAGGCTCACTGCTGTCGGTGCAGAGCCGAGCTTCGGATCCTCTGTCTGCCACGCGCCCCCCCCCCCCCGTCCCTCCCCCTATCACTCTCTCTCTCTCAAAAATGAATAAACATTAAAAAAAAGGAGCCACTCAGATATGTACCATTCATAACTCTTCCCCTGTGAACAAAAACCATTCTTGTCTCTGCCTTTACGCCATAGCGATGTGTCAAGACCCACTTTTTTAGGACTGTGGATGCTGATTGAGAAATTCGGGAGTCAAGGCATCAACCACCTAGAGATAAGTCATCTATAAAGTATAACCACGGGGGCTGCCTGGCTGGCTCAATTGGTAGAGCCTGCAACTCTTGATCCGGGGGTCGTGAGTTCGAGCCCTGAGTTGGGCATAGAGCTTCCTTAAAAAATAAATACCAAGGGGCACCTGGGTGGCTCAGTCAGTTAAGCATCTGACGTCAGCTCAGGTCATGATCTCGTGGTTCCGGGAGTTCGAGCCCCGCTCTGTGGGCTCTGTGCTGACAGCTCGGAGCCTGGAGCCTATTGGGATTCCGTGTCTCCCTCTCTCTCTGCCCTTCTGCTGCCCATGCTCTGTCTCTCTCTGTCTCAAAAATAAATACACATTAAAATTTTTTTAAATAAATAAAAATAAATAAATACACATTGCAAAAAACAACTACTTGGGCATCTCAATATGTTTAATTCAGTTGTATCCCTGAGCTCACCATACAGAGCTCCTCTAAGGCACGAACGGGAGGCACTATGACGCGGTAGAAAGATCGCCAAACTAAAGACTTTAAGTCACACCTCTACGCATGACCCCACGTCTATCCCGAAGCCACACACTAAACTAACTCGCTGACCCATAAACTAACCCATAAACTAACTCGCATCATCCATAGGAGAAGGGTGTTTTCTTCCCCCTAGTTTAGAGTTAAATGCGGGTGCAGCTCAGTGGTTTACAAACTCGCACGAAGCAGCAGAATCTTTTTTTCTTGCCCCCAAGTGACATCCCGGCCGAAACCCAGATGCCAGAAAAGCAGGTGCCGAGTGGTCTGGAACTCCCTGGATCCAGAACCGAGAACCCCCGAGACAGGAAAGAGCCTGGAAGTGGAACCTGTGGTTCCATTTGACCAGGAACTAGTTGAAACCCCATGGTTAAACACACGTCTCCTGGGGTTAAGGCTTTGACACCTCAAGAAGCCCTCTGCCACACCCCCTTCCTCCAAAGGGTGACATTCAGAAGTCTGGTCAGTGACGTCGCATTTCAGGCTGAGTAGAGGACATCAGAAAGGACTTTTTGGAGCACCTGGGTGGCTCGGTCACTTAAGCGTCTGACTCTTGATTTCAGCTCAGGTCACGATCTCACGGGTTTGGGGGTTCAAGCCCCGCGTCGGGCTCTGGGCTGACAGCTCAGAGCCTGGAGCCCGCTTCGGATTCTGCGTCTCCCTCTCTCTCTCTGCCCTTCCCCCACTCGTGCTGTCTCTCTCTCCCTCTCTCAAGAATAAACAAACATTAAAAAAATTTAAAAACAAAGGAAAAATATAAATTAAAAAGGCAACTTTCCCTACAAACCCCCCCCCCCACACACACACACCTGCCACCAGATAAATCAATGGCCTTTGCTAAACATCCTTCTGGGCTTTTTTTTTTAAGTTTATTTATTTATTTATTTATTTATTTATTTATTTATTGAGAGAGAGAGAGAGAGTGCACAAGCAGGGCAGGAACAGAGCGAGGGGGAGAGAGGGAATCCCAAGCAGGCTCCACACCACCAGCATGGAGCCTGATGTGGGGCTCGAACCCACAGTGAGATCATGACCTGAGCTGAAGTCAAGAGTCAGAGGCTTAACTGACTGAGCCACCCAGGTGCCCCAACCTGTCTTCTTTTGAAAGAACTGCTTTGCTTCTGGTTCCAACCTAAGTAAATTTATCTAATTCATTCTCCACGGATCTGTCAGGGTTTCTACTTTTGGTGGGGGGGTGGCTGTTGCAAACACTGTGCAGTGCAGCCTTTTTCAATCTTCTCTCAATTTTGGGTGGGAGTGGAGAACTTGGGGGCCCTGGTCCCCGGTGGTGCACCAAAGCCAAAAAGGGCAGGCAATGGGGCACCTGGGTGGCTCAGTCAGTTAAGGGTCCGACGGCTCAGGTCATGATCTCGTGGTCTGTGAGTTCAAGCCCTGCGTGGGGCTCTGTGCTGACAGCCCAGAGCCTGGAGCCTGCTTTGGATTCTGTGTCTCCCTCTCTCTGCCCTCCCCTGCTCACACACACTCTCACTCTCACTCTCTCTCTCTCTCTCTCTCTCTCTCCTTCAAAAATAAATAAACATTTTTTTTTTTTAAAAGGACAGGCAAGCTTGAAGACCACAATTCAGGCGTGGCCTCGCTTCACGGTGTCGGAGGCTCTAAATGATTCCTTTTATCCCCGCAAAAGCCGCAGCCACATTTTATTAGCATGCAGCTCTGAAATCCAGCAATGATTTCCCACTTTCCTCAAAGGTTTGTACTGACAGCATGGGGTCCATTCCAGACTTTCTGGATCACCAGAGGAAACCGAATGACCCACTTAGAAGAATTACTCTTCAAGCCTCAAGCTCATCTATCAACCCACCTATGATAGAAGTGGACCTCTTGGTGACGTCCCCTCTCCGACCCTCCGGCCCCCCACTCGTGGACAGGAAGTGGTGCATAACTGGTCTTGAAATTTCTTCAGGGTGAGAGAGCAAAACGGCCATAAACCTCACCGTAATTAGTCACTGATTACACTAACCATGCACATTCATTTCAGAGCTTCCCAGGTTATGGGTTTTCACTCCATTTACTTTTCAAAGCCCATCCTGTTGAATATGAAATTTAGCACCAGCCAAGGCGGCTGGGGGACTGACGTCAGTACCGATCTGGAAGCAAAACGAAAGAAATACAGGTTCCGTGCCAACATCGCCGACTGAGGGAAAAATCTACTTTTCTGACTTTCCTAGAGCGTGGTCCGGGCGGACGCTTCCTGAATGCTTACCAAAACACGCTGCTATGCATTTCTGAAATGCATTTCTAGGAAATGCTTGCTTGCTTTTTTTTTTTTTTTTTTGTGAACTCCTATAGTTTAGCTTTACAGCAAGGTTGAGTTCACGGACCAGTCAAGTAACCATCTAAGTTCCTTCCTAACAGGAGCAAGACAGTAGGTGGTGTTGAGGAGGCTGCAAAAGTGAATAAAGCAAGATCCCTGTCCTCAAGGAGCTTGGACTTCGGGGAGCGCCTAAGTAAGGCTCGCACACACCATTACCACAAAGCCGAGGAAGAAATACATTTCGTGTAGTCTAGGAGGACAAAAGGGGGGCAGGGGGGGACAGCGAGAAATTTCAGGTCATGATCAGATCTAGGAAGGCTTTCATGGGGGAGAAGGAATTTGAGATGGCCTTGAACGTTGGGCAGGATTTAAACTCCGGTGGGGGCGGTCTCAAAGCAAAATGCCTTCGGGAGCCCAGCAGAGGCCAGAGATCTGTATAAATGTTCTAAGTGACAGAAAACAGCAAGGAGTGGGATATGTGCCGAATGAAGCACAGCGTGCCCCCTTTAAAGGCAGGTAATAAACACCGTGCAGAGCAAACAAACCGTACTGGTGGGCAGACTTTGGCCTTCGAGACATGCCAGTCTGCGAGAGGAAGAGAATGGGGGTGGGTCGGGAACAGGCAATGATGAAATCAAGGGCACGGAGGCTGGAAAGGGTAGATTGTACTCAAGGAAGAGTAACTAAACCAGTCTGACCAGAGCACCCTGGCAAAGAAGGAGGAGGAGGGGTAGGGGTGGGGGGTGGGGAAACGGAAGAGGGAAATCAAGGAGACTGGAGTAAATAACATTCCTCTGAAGGCCAACAGCATCACCTATACCGTGTCTCCCGGGCTCTCTGCAGGGGCCTTTCTAAAGTAGGTGTTATGGCTCCTGTTTTAAAGAAAAATAAAACTCAAGATATAAAGAGGTAGGTAAGGGGTGCCTGCGTGGCTCAGGTGATTAAGCATCCGACTCTATTTTTCTTTTTTTTAATATCTTTGTTTAATTTTTTTATAGTTTATTTTTGAGAGAGAGAGAGAGAGAGAGAGAGAGAGCAAGCGAGCACAAGTCGGGGAGGGGCAGAGAGCAACAGAGACACAGAATCCGAAGCAGGCTCCAGGCTCCGGGCTGTCAGCACAGAGCCCGACGCGGGGCTCGAACTCACGAACCACGAGATCATAACCTGAGCCGAAGTCGGATGTTAATTGACTGAGCCACCCAGGCGTCCCAAGGATCTGTTGATTTCAGCTCAGGTCATAATTTTACGGTTTCTGGGATCAAGCCCCAAATCAGGCTCTGTGCTGACAATGCGGAACCAGTTTGGGATTCTGTCTCCCTCTGTCGCTCTGTCTCTCTGCCCCTCCCCTGCCTATACTCTCTCTGTCTCTCAAAATAAATAAAAAACTTTAAAAGAAAGCTTTAGGGGCACCTGGGTGGCTCCGTCGGTTAAGCGGCCGACTTCGGCTCAGGTCATGACCTCACGGTTCATGGATTCAAGCCCCGCATCGGGCTCTGCGCTGACAGCTCGGAGCCTGGAGCCTGCTTCGGATTCTGTCTCCCTCTCTCTCTGCCCCTCCTCTGCCTGTTCTCTCTCTCCCTTTTCTCGCTCAAAAATCAATAAACTTTTTAAAAATAAATAAGTAAAAAAATAGTTAAAAAAAGAAAAAAAAAACCCTTGAAACCCAAACTTGCCAATTTCTAAAACTTCTTCTCAGGTCGTCACACTGGGCGGTAGGAGGTAAGGTAATGTGAAAAGGTGAGGCCAGACCGTGAAGGTCCTCGACTGGCAAACCAATTAACTCAATAAAAAAACATACGCGGATCAAATCAAATATTTCAAGTACGACGCGATACCCGTGTTCCATCTGTTGTGAATACAGAATTTACCCCCATTTCATACGGGAGACGTGCTGCTTTAAGGGTGCCTCCCTCTCCTCCTTTCCCACTTGTCCTCATTCCCTTTCGCCAACTCTAAGCAAACCAACCGGTGCTGTGTTAATAAGGAGGCTCTGGCCTCCAATTGCTTGCCTTTGGGGGTGCCGGGGTGGCTCGGTCGGTTGAGGTCACGATCCCAGGGTTGTGAGATTGGGCCCCACGTCAGGCTCCAGGCTGAGCCTGAGTCTGCTGAGGATTCTCTTTGTCTCTCTTTCTCTCTCTCTCTCTCTCTGTCCTTCTGCTCCTCTCCCCCACTTGCTCTCTCTCTCTAAAATTAAAAATTAAAAACTGCTTGCATTTGAATCCTGAGTCTCCCGCTACACAGGAACTTATTTAACCTCTCCGTGCCTCAATGTCCTCATCCGTGAAATGGGAATTCTAGTACACTCCACACTCTACAGCATAGCACGACTGCCACACTTAGCATAGAGTAAGTACTCAACGTTAGACGTTCCCTTCAATAGAACCGATAATCCCATCTAGGTACAAACAATGAAAGTAGGAGGAAACTTCTTTTCCTGAGAAAAAGGAAAGTCACAAATGTGGATAAGAATTTACACAAAGGGGGCGCCTGGGTGGCTCAGTCGGTTAAGCGTCTGACTCTTGATTTGGGCCCAGGTCGTGATCTCACGGTTCTGGAGTCTGAGCCGCGCGTCGGGCTCCATGCGGACGGTAAGAAACCTGCTTGGGATTCTCTCTCCCTCCTTCTGCCCCCTCCCCTGCTTGTGTGCACTCTCCCCTGCTCTCTCTTTCTCAAAAGAAATAGACTTTAAAAATATGAATAAAAAAAAAGAATTTACACAAAGAACTGATTTGGCTCCAAATCTTCCCAATATCCATTTCCCCCCCTTCCTGTTTAGTAAAGAGAATCTTAATGGTTAGCTGAGCATATTCAACACAGAAAACCATATTGTCTAGCCTCCCTTGCAGCTAGGTGAAGTCCGAAGTCAGTCAAGCACCTAACTTCAGCTCAGGTCACGATCTCACCGTTTGTGGGTTCAGGTCCCGCATCGGGCCCTGTGCTGCCAGCTCGGAGCCGGGAGCCTGCTTCGGATTCTGTGTCTCCTCCTCTCTCTGCCCCTCCCCCGCTCGCCCTCTGTCTCTCCCTTTCTGTCAAAAATAAAGATTTAAAAAAATTTTTTAAAGAAGAATAAGATGTAAGCAAAAACATTACGTGGACTTTTTAGGAAGTCTCCTGGAAAGACGGAGGATACCGCCTTTCCCCTTTCTCCCTCCATTCTGCTACCTGGAAAATAGATGTGAGAGCTGGAACTCCAGCAGCCGACTTGGATTCTGGTGATGGGGCTTCCAAGAGGATTCCCAAGGACAATTAAAATGTAACCCCTGACCTGTATCTAACGTGAACTTTGCCTTTTGTAGAGATACAAATACATTAATAGACTGTTCCATTCACGCTATGAAACGATCTCGTAAGGCTTTTTTCCCGGGAAAAGGTTATGCCGAGAGGTGCCTGGCTGGCTCAGTCAGTAGACCATGTGACTCTTGATCTCAGGGTTGTGAGTTCAAGCCCCGCGTTGGGCATGGAGCCTACTTAAATAAATGAATGAATGAATGAATGAAAAAATAAATAAATAAAGTACAAATCAGTAAACTCAACTGAACAGAAAAGAAAATGTTATGAGGTATCACCTCACGCCGGTCAGAATGGCTAAAATCAACAACACAAGAGACAACAGGCGTTGGCGAGAACGTGGAGAAAAGGGGAACCATCATGCACCGCTGGCGGGAAGGCAAACGGGGGTGCAGCCACTCTGGAGAACAGTACGGACCGTATGGACGTTCCTCAGAAAGTTAAAAACAGAACTACCCTACGACCCACCGATGGCACCACTCGGTATTCACCCAAAGAATACAAAAATACGAATCCAAAGAGATACATGCACGCTGATGTCTGTAAAAGCATTCTCTACGATAGCCAAGCTATGGAAACAGCCCAAGTGTCCCTCGGCTGACGAATGCATAAAGATGTGGTGTATATATACAAGGCCATACAAAATGAACGGAATCTTGCCATTTGCAAGGACATGGATGGAGCCAGCGGAATCAGTCAGTCAAAGGCAAAGACCGTATGATTTCACTCGTATGTGGAATTTAAGAAACAAAACCAACGAGCAAAGGGAAAAAGAGACAGAGGCAAAAGAAGAAACAGATCCTTTAACGCTAGAGAACAAACCGATGGTTACGAGAGGGGAGGCGGGGGTGGGGGGGAGTGTTGGGGAAAATAGGGGATGGGGAGTAAGGAGTGCGCTTGTCGAGATGAGCGCCGGGTGTTGTATGGAAACGATGAGATCGCTATATTGTACGCCTGAAACTAATATTGCATTGTATGCTAACTAACCGGAATTTAAATAAAAACTTAAAATAAATAAATAAACAAACTCACCAACAAAACGTTCAAAAGAAAACGTTCGGACAAGATATGAACAGTACCAGGATTCTGGATTCCTCAACCTATTGCCTTCACTTATCAGGATCTAGAAATATCTATCTTCCCATTTAACAGATGCGGAAACTAGGGAGCACAGCTGGTTAAGTAGCAATGTCCAGATTCAAATCCAGGTGGTCTGATTGCCAAGTATGTGTTTCTTTTGCTTTGTTTTTTGTGGTTTTTTTTCTTTCTCTTTTAGAGACAGAGAAAGCACGAGCCCTAGAGGGAAAGAATCTTAAGAAGGCTCCACACCCAGCAGGGAGCCCAATGCCAGGCTTAACCTCATGACCCTGAGACCGCGGCCTGAGCCCAAACCAAGGCGCTTAAACCGACTGAGCCCCCCGGGGCGCCCTGATAAAAAAGGCCATGGATGGAGGAGCCTGGGCGGTTCAATCTGTTGGATGGCGGGCTCTCGAGTTCGGGCTCAGGTCACGATCCCAGGGTCGTGGGATCGAGCCCCGCGTCGGGCCGCACGCTGAACGCGGGGCCTGCCTGAGATTCTCTCCCTCTGCCCCTCTCCCCCCACTTGCACTCTCTTGCTCGAAAATTTTTTAAAAATAACCGGAAAAAAATAAAATGCCGCGTACACATCGCTTGCTTGTTTTTTAAGTCAAGTCTCTCCCCAGTGTGGGACTCAAACTCACAACCCCAAGATCAAGAATCGCACGCTCTCCTGACTGAGCCACCCAGGGGCCCCACCGAAGGGCTAATTTTAAGAGTTAAAGTTAACAGGGCGCCTGGGTGGCTCAGTCGAGCGCCCAACTTCGGCTCAGGTCACGATCTCGCGATTCGTGGGTTCGAGCCCCACGTCGGGCTCTGTGCTGACAGCTCGGAGCCTGGAGCCTGCTTCGGATTCTGTGTCTCGCTCTCTGTCTGCCACTCCCCCGCTCACGCTCTGTCTCGGTCTCTTAAAAAAAAAAATGAATACATATTTAAAAAAAATTTTTTAAAGAGCTATTTCTATCTAGAACTCAGCAATGAAAGCTACCCTCTCAACCTGATTTCGGAGGCAACTCTTAGGGGAGGAGCAGTGACTCTTCTCAACCAGGATCACCGGTTAAGCCGGAAATGTAAAGACTCTTGCACTCTTTCCAGGTCTTTTGCTTTGCTCAGGGACACAGAACATGGTCCTGCAGAGTTAACACAGTGACAACTATAAACTCAGGGGAGGAATGGCACCTTCAGATCCCCAGAGCTGGGAAAGGAGAGCAAACGGAGCCCTGTTGTCATCTCAGCCCCATCCCGCCCCGACCTTCAAGGAGCCAGAGAACCTTCCAGGTGCCAGGTCCCTTTGGTTCTTGATCTCAAGAGAAAGAAATACCCCCAAGAGGGGAAAAGAGGGCACATGTTGTCAAGTAGGAAAAAGAACCTCCTGCTGTTTTCCAACAGTCGCAACATTTGCGGAAACCTCTTAGGCACTCAGGGCTGGCTCTCCTAGCGGTCTGAGGCGATGTTGGCCCGGAGACTGAAAGAGCCCTTTCCAGGACATTAATGGCTTCTCTCGACGGAAGTATTTTCCCCGCTTGCAGATCAGAACGCTCCTTCTTCCACACCCTCATGAATTTGGGCCACTTTATTCCCTCTCGCTCTAGGAGTCTGTAACAGACTCTTAAAAGGTACAGGGCCTCCCAAAATTTGACATATGAAATACCAGCAAAAAGGAAAGATACTAAGGACACAGGCCGCGTGTCGGGACCTTTACGGTTCTATGCGCTTGTTTTTGTAAGAACGGCGGCGATACCACTGGGCGGCAAATATCCCATCCCGTTGTTTCCGTAAGCACCCTGTCAGGCCACAGTTGGAAAATATGGTCACCACATCGATAGAGAGCTCGAACTATGCTCGGCAGCTGTTACATAAGCCCTAAGGAACGATGAGAGCGGAATAAAAACATACCACGAATCTGCCCCCCGAGAAGCTGATAAAATGCAGAAGGGACCCGAGTCCTTCCCGTGGCTGCAAATAGGCGAACCACGCTTGGCTCCGTGAAGACTTCAGACACGCCTCTGGGTGTCAACCAACCCTCGGCAAAAAAGGGGACCTTCTTCACCTCCTTGGAAGGAAAGGACGTTCACGCGTCGGTCTATCTCAGGCGCCACGACCATAGATAGGTATTTCTCCTTTGTCAAGCCTCCTGATTGTTTTTTTAAGTTTATTTATTTATTTCAAGGCAGAGAGAGAGCTTGAGCGGGGTAGGGGCAGAGAGACAGAGCGAGGGAGAGAATCCCAAGCAGGCTCCACGCAGAGTCCCGTGCAGGGCCCAATCCCACGAACCATGCGATCGTGACCCGAGCTTCCCACCGACCGGGAGATCCTGATGGGAGCCGACACCAAGGGTGGGGCGCTCAATCAACCGAGCCACCCAAGCCCACGGAGCCTTCGTCAAGCTGCTAATTCAGCCTCGGCAGGGTTCTGGCACAAGGGACATCGGGAAGGGGAAACGTCGGTATTCAAAGGGGAAGACGAATCATTTGAAAGACGAAATACAGTCTATGGCCATACCACCCTGAACGCGCCCGATCTCGTCTGAAAGATGAAATACTAGTTCAGGTCAGTGAATTTTTTCCAGACCTAAAACAACAGGCAACATGTGAGCTGTGTGACCAGGGGGCCGCGCACAGAGGTGAGAGGGACAGGAAGGGGAAAACCCATTAAAACTGAAGAGTCAAGAAAAAAGCAAGAGGGGCGCCTGGGTGGCTCCGTCGGTTAAGCGTCCGACTTCAGCTCAGGTCACGATCTCGCGGTCCGTGAGTTCGAGCCCCGCGTCGGGCTCTGGGCTGATGGCTCAGAGCCTGGAGCCTGTTTCCGATTCTGTGTCTCCCTCTCTCTCTGCCCCTCCCCCGTTCATGCTCTGTCTCTCTCTGTCCCAAAAATAAATAAACGTTAAAAAAAAATATATATATATATATAAAAAAAAAAAAAAAAAAAGAAAAAAAAAAAGAAAAAAGCAAGAGCCAACGGGCCAAAAGGAAATTCTATCAACTTAACTAATAAATGGAAATTAAAATTGCAGGGGATTGCTAATCATACTCAAGACGCTCTTCTACTCTGAATTCTAAGTAGAGATACAAAAAGAAAAAACACCCTCCAGAGGAGCTTTTAATAAACGTAAGGAGGGGCGCCTGGGTGGCTCGAGCCCCACATCGGACTCTGAGCAGACCGTGCGGAGCCTGCTTGGGATTCTCTCTCCCTCTCTCTCTGCCCCTCCGCTGCTCACACTCTCTCTCTCTCTCTCAAAAAAAAAAAAAAAAAAAAAAAGAAGTCAGTAAACAATCGGAAAAAAAACAAAAATACTCACTCGGAAAGATATTTGCACCAGGGTCATTGCAATATTATTGCAGTGGAATATTATTCAGCCTGAAAAAAAAAATGAAATCTTGCTATTTGCAACATGGTTGGACCTTGAGGGCATCATGCGAAGTGAAATAAGTCTAGAGGAAGACAAAAAATACAGGATGATCTCACTTCTATGTAGACTCTACAAAAAGGGGGAAAAAAAAATCCAGCTCATAGATACAGAGAACAGATCGGTGGTTGCCAGAGGCAGGAGGTGACCGGGGAGTGGGGGGGTTGTGAAATGGCTGAAGGTGGTCAAAAGGTACGTCCAGTTATAAAATAAGTCATTGGGGGGGGGGGGGGGGGCGCGCCTGGGTGTCTCAGTCGGTTAAGCGTCCGACTTTGGCTCAGGTCATGATCTCACGGTCCGTGAGTTCGAGCCCCACGTCCGGCTCTGTGCTGACAGCTGGGAGCCCGGCGCCTGCTTTCTTAGTTGACCGAGGAGTACCTCTCCACCCACCCATGGGACCTAGCCCACATTCCTGCTCCCACCACTGTGACCCATAAATGCAACCATGCTGTGTTCTCAGACATGTGATATTCTAGACCTCCCTTAAGATTTTCTGGAGGGATCCATGAGACAGCTTAAAGAGGTGTCATTAGCAATTCCTGGGGTTCGTGTTGGGCTCTGTGCTGACAGCATGGAGCCTACTTGGGATTCTCTCTCTCTCTCTCTCTCTCTCTCTCTCTCTCTCCGACCCTCCCCTGCTCATGCTCTCGCTCTCTCTCAAAATAAATAAATCAATACGTTCTAAAAAGAGACGGTTCAGGTCACGGGGGCCTGAGGCTCTCCAACAGCCTTTCATTCCTGAGTTAGGGAGAACACCTGTCCTCACACACCAAACGGTGGTTTTAAAGTTCTAGAACCCTCCCTCTGTGATATCATTAGAGCTATGATGTCTGTTAATCGTCGCTTCTAGGCTAAATACACATTCAAAGCTTGAACATTTTTTTTTATGTTTATTTATTGTTGAGAGAGAGTGAGCAGGGAAGGGGGCAAAGAGTGGAAGGGGCAGAGAGTGAGGCAGACAAAGGATCCAAAGCAGGCTCCGTGCCCACAGCAACGAGCCCGATGTGGGGCTGCAATTCACGGAAGCGTGAGACTACGACCTGAGCCGAAGTGGGACGCTCACCCGACTGAGCCAGCCGGGCACCTGAAAGCTTGAACATCTTTAACACTTTCATGGTCCAGGGTGCTAAGATGGGCCCATCACCCAGACTATTTTATTTTTCACATTTACATAAAGCAGTTAAAAATAATCACGTACGGTGGAGCGCCTGGGTGGCTCGGTAGGTTAAGCGTCCAACTTCGGCTCGGGCCTTGCTCTCAGTTTGTGAGTTCGAGCCCCGCGTCGGGCTCCGTGCTGACAGCTCAGAGCCCGGAGCCTGCTTCGGATTCTGTGTCTCAATCTCTCCCTGCCCCCTCCCCCACTCACACTCTGTCTCTCTCTCTCTCTGTCTCTCTCTGTCTCTCTCTCTCTCAAAATAAATACAATAAACATTGAAAATTTTTTTCAAAATCATGTATAGTGAGGAATTCTAAGTGGTGCTTCACGATGAATAAGGGCCGTTTGAAGGACACAACAAAGTCAGAGATCACTCTCAAGTCTTCTAAGAAGCTCTGTGACCCCCAGCATCCTGGACAGCCCTCAGCAACATGGTGTAGCAGAGCATGTACTGAAAAGTCAGATGGGTCCGGGGCACCTGGCTGGCTCAGTCTGAAGAGCATGCAACTCATGAGTTGTAAGTTTGAGCCCCATGTCAGGTGTAGACATTACTTAAATAAATAAAACTTAAAAAAAAAAAAAAAAAGTCAGATGGGTCCGGGTTCCTATCCCGATTCTGTTACTTCTTACCCGTGTCATTTGGCCAAGTCACTGAACCTCTCTGAGACTCCATTTCCCTCAATAAAATGGAGATAATGGGGCGCCTGGGTGGCTCAGTCGGTTAAGCGTCCGACTTCAGCCCAGGTCATGATCTCACAGTCTGTGAGTTCGAGCCCCGCGTCGGGCTCTCTGCTGTCGGCACAGAGCCCACTTTGGATCCCCTGTCCCCTTCTCTCTGCCCTTCCCCTGCTCATGCCCTCTCTCAAAAATAAAAATAAACATTAAAAAAAATTAAAAATAGGGGCACCTAGGTGGCTCAGTCGGTTGAGTGCCTGACTCCTGATTTCACCTCAGGTCATGATCTCTTGGTTTCAGGAGTTCGAGCACCACGTAGGGTTCTGCGCTGGCAACACGGAGCCTGCTTGGGATTCACTCTCTCTCCCTCTCTCTCTGCCCCTCCCCCACGCGCGCGCTCTCTGTCTCTCTCAGAGATAAATAAATACACTTCAAAAAGTACATTAAAAGATAAAGTAGTTAAAAATTAAAAATGGAGGGGCGCCTGGGTGGCTCAGTCGGTTGAGCATCCGACTTCAGCTCAGGTCATGATCTCACGGTCCGGGAGTTCGAGCCCCGCGTCGGGCTCCGGGCTGATGGCCCAGAGCCTGGAGCCTGCTTCCGATTCTGTGTCTCCCTCTCTCTCTGCCCCTCCCCCGTTCACGCTCTGTCTCTCTCTGTCTCAAAAATAAATAAAGGTTAAAAAAAAAATTTTTTTTTTTTAAATTAAAAATGGAGATCATGAAGACAATAACGGCCGTATTAAAGGGTTTTATGAGAAACATGGGTATAAAGTACGTAAAGCACGTGGACTAATCCCGGTACATAGTCAGAACCAGTGGCCACTCCAGAAATTCCACAAAGGAGACACTCCAGGGTTACGTTCTAGTTCAAAGGGGCAGATACGCAAGGGTCACAGATCACATGCTGTTTTTTGCATTGGTTGATCTCCATTTAGCATAGTTTGTGGTACTGAAGACATTAAAGCCTCCCACTAACCTTGACACAGCCACTCATAGAGCCTCATAAATGTAGTTCTCCCCAACGCCCACACCATCACAAAGGTCAGAGAGTCAACATCTTCCGAGGCCAAGCAGGGGAGGGGCAGAGAGAGGGGGCGACAGAGGCTCCAGGGCAGGCTCTGCGCTGACCGCAGCGAGCCCGACGCGGGGCTCAAACTCACAAAGTGTGAGATCATGACCTGAACTGAAGTCAGACGCTCAACCGACTAAGCCAACCGACTGAGCTCCAGCACCGTCTTCTCTAATCCCGACCCTTCTACCTTCCCCGAAAACAAAAGCCAGAAGGATTTCCTTACTGGATTTTATCTAGCTGGGACCAACCCAGGGAGGCACATTCAGGAATGAGCCGTTCTCCTTCCAGCAACGTAGCAGAGTAGACGGTTCACAATCGCACACGTTAACGTCCGGGCTCAAGCCCACAAATTCAAGTTCTCTCTCGTTTGCAAATGCTATAAGGAATTCGGACTTCTCTTCAGTCTTCTGCACACAACAGCGGGGAGCTACCTCCATCCAAACCCAGGCTGCTTCCAAACACGTAATGAGAAGTGCAGAAGCCTTGTCAACCTACTGTTCACCTTGGCCCGTCTCTAGGGATGTCGATGAGAAGCATTGTGCCCCCACAGCAGAGACTCAGTCTGGGGGCTCCCCAATGTCTGTGCTTCCTTGGGTATTACCAGCTAGCGGCACAAGGAAGGCAATCCCTGGCATTCAGGCAATAATTCCACTCGACTTCACATTTTTTTTTTATTTTAAAAAAAATTTTTTTTAACGTTTATTTATTTTTGAGACAGAGAGAGACAGAGCATGAACAGGGGAGGGGCAGAGAGAGAGGGAGACACAGAATCAGAAGCAGGCTCCAGGCTCTGAGCCATCAGCCCAGAGCCTGACGCGGGGCTCGAACTCACGGACCGCGAGATTGTGACCTGAGCTGAAGTAGGACGCTTAACCGACTGAGCCACCCAGGCGCCCCTCGACTTCACATTTTGATGCAAACTTGGCTAAGCCTGTAAGTTGCACCAGTAACGTTTCAATATAAACAAGCTAAAAATAGAACTTAAACCTTGGAAGCAAAAAAAAAAAAAACCCACCAACAGCAAATAGGGGCGCCGGTTCAGCGTCCGACTCCCAATTTCGTGTCAGGTCACGATCTCATGGTGCATGGGATCAAGCCTTACCTCGGGCTCTGCTACTGACAGCACGACACCTGCTTGGGAATCTCGGTCTCCCTCTGTCTCTCTCTCTCTGCCCCTCCCCCTGCTTGTGCGCTCGCACATACTCTCTCTCTCTCTTAAAATAAACAGGCTTTAAATAAATAAATAGGGGCGCCTGGGTGAGTCAGTCGGTTAAGCGTCCATGACTTCCGCTCAGGTCATGATCTCACGGTTCATGGGTTCGAGCCCCGCGCCGGGCTCTGTGCTGACAGCTCGGAACCTGGAGCCTGTTTCGGGTTCTGTGTCTCCCTCTCTCTGACCCTCCCCTGCTTGTACTCTGTCTCTCTCTCTCTCTCTCCCAAAAATAAATAAACATTTAAAAAAATAATTGAATAAATACAAGATAAATATGCAAGAGGAAAAGAAAGAGCAAATAATATTTATCAAGTGCCCACTACAAGCCAGCACTATTCTAAGTGCTTTATATGTAAAAACAGTATTTGTGATACAGATAATGGAGAGCTATTTAGACTCTATAATAATAAAATGATAGCAAATACTTATTGAATGTTTAGTGCCTTGTACTATTTTTTTTGAAGATTTTACTTTTAAGTGATCAATATACCCAACGTGGGGCTCGAACCTCTAACTCTGAGATTAACAGTCACACACTCTATTGACTGAGCCACCCAGGCACCCCTGCCCTGCACTTTTCTAAGGACCTATAAGGACTTTTTTTTAACAAAAGAGAGGGTGCGCATGTGCACAAGCAGGGGAGGGGCAGAGAGAGAAAGGGAGAGAATCTCACGCAGGTCTCGATGCAGCAGGTCCCAATCCCATGAGTGTGGGATCATAACCTGAGCCAAAATCAAGACTCAAAAGCTTCACCGACGGAGCCACCTAGGTGCCCCGAATAGGATAGGACTTGTTAAATTCTCAACCAACCCTATGAGGTGAGTACGGATATCCCCATTTCACAGGTAAGTAAATCGGGGCTCAGAAAGTTAAGTAAACTGGCACAGGACCGTGTAGCTGGAAAGTGGCATAGCTTCCACTAAAACCAGGCAGTCTGACTTCAGAACCCATGAGACTTGAGGACGGGCTCTGGAAACATCTCTTCTACAACTCATTCCCATGTATTTAAAGCTGCCCACTGTAGTTTGGGGTGGGGAAGAACCATTTTGCAACCTGGATTATAACAAGAGACACCATTTATCGAGCTCCTATTATGTGAGATACGACGCTGGGGTGTTGATACATTGTATTAAATTCTCACATCAGTAATGTGAGCGGATTACTAATGTTTACAGATTATAATAATGGGGCTGTCCCCAATCACACAGCTATGTTTCCTGCTCCCCACAAAGCCAAATTTATCTGAATCCAAGCTACATGCTCTTTACAATTGTTTACAATTCTCACGCGGATCACTCACTGCCCATCCCTACCCTCCAACCCCCAAAGCCCATGATCAGTAAGTAGGAGAGATAGCTATTTTTTTTTTATTTTTTTTTTAACGTTTTATTTATTTTTGAGACAGGGAGAGACAGAGCATGAACAGGGGAGGGTCAGAGAGAGGGAGACACAGAATCTGAAACAGGCTCCAGGCTCTGAGCTGTCAGCACAGAGCCCGACGCGGGGCTCGAACTCACGGACTGCGAGATCATGACCTGAGCCGAAGTCGGCCGCTTAACCGACTGAGCCACCCAGGCGCCCCAAGATAGCTATTTTTTTATTCCTGTCTCCACATACTTTCTGCTTGAAGAAATTTCTAGCCATCGAACATAAAAATATAGTAGTATCTTCTCTTGACCTGAAAACTACATTTTCCTTTCCTTTATTTCAACCAGGAGTGCCATTCAGCCATCAGGACAGGACATCAGGACATTGAATTCTGCCTCCAAGAAATCTTGAAAGCTTCTATACAGACCTGGGAATCCAGGTTCCTTCTCTGCCTCCGCTTAAGAAGTGTCATTTGTGGGAGTGCCTGGGTGGCTCAGTCGGTTAAGCCTCGGACTTTGGGTCAGGTCATGATCTCGAAGTTCCTAAGCTCAAGCCCCACGTCGGGCTCTGTGCTGACAGGTCAGAGCCTGAAGCCTGCTTCAGATTCTGTGTCTCCCTTTCTCTCTGCTCCTCCCCTGCTCACGCGCTCTCTCTCTCTCTCTCATAAATAAACATTAAAAAAATTAAAAACAAATGAAGTGCCATTCGTGGGGCACCTGGGTGGCTCAGTCAGTTAAGCATCCGACTTCAGCTCAGGTCATGATGTCACGGTTCATGAGTTCAGGCCCCACATCAGGATCAGTGCTGACAGTGCAGAGCCTGCTTGGAATCCTCTCTCTCTCCCTCTCTCTCTCTCTGCCCCTCCCCCACTCACACTCTATCTCAAAATAAAACCTTTATAAGAAAATCATTTTTTAAAAAAGAAGTGTCATTCGTCCTTTTGTAGCCTCATAAATTCTGATCTAACAAACCTGCCCCATGCTTATACAGAACAGGTTCATTCTCTTCCCAAGACAGACGGAGCAGGGGCCCCGAGACATGAGATGCCGGTATGGTGGGGGGTAAAGGGACGTTTATGAACATTGCAAGTACTTGAAATATGAAGAGGAACTAGGAACAGTAGCTTTGTGGACAGTAATGCACCCAACTAAAATGATTCAGAGTGGCTGGACAGCCTGGAAGTCAAGCATTTAAAAGCACTGGGTATTAGGCAGCATGGAAACCAAGTATTTTTAAACTCAACAGAGAAAGCAATTATCACTTTGTATTTTGATAAAACTACTTCAGCTAATGGCTTTTTTTTTTTTTTTAATCTCCAGGGTCTGGAAGCCCAGAACCCAAAGTCTTCAAAAAGAAACAAAGACTAGTAGAAATAGGCCAGCGTGCAGTCCAAAGTAGGGCCTCTGCGGAGTTCAAAAGAATCCCATTTTCCTTACTCCTACCAGCAGGAAAAGCGGGTCAGTGAATCAAGAACACGGATCGTGGCAAGCACGTGAGAGGGAGGCTGTATGTTATTTTTCCTCTTTGGTGAGAGTAAGCTTGCTAAAGAATAGAAGGCAGATGCCTCAGTGTTGTAGTTAGGACAGGAGACTATTCTAGAAGCATCTATAGGTACCCAAAATAAACAAAGAAAGGCTCTGGCCCCAGAGGGACCCTGCAACCGATGCCTTTCTTTAAAGTCTCCCCTCCCCTACTCAAAACTCAACGAATAAACAAATAATAAGATTATCCCATTTACCCTCCTGAGAAAATGGACCTAACAGAGCAAAGAAAGTGATTTACAGGCCTTTGGAAACACAAATGGTTCTCCAGTGGGGAGGGGGGAGGGGACAAAACAGTTACAGATTAATAAGGTAGCAACTGCTAAGCAAGCACCAGCCTTAGGACCAGAAGAGGCGGGTGTGAGTGGCTTTGCCAACTTACTTAGTGTTGAACAAGTCACAAGCCCGTGGAGGTGATCAGTTTCCTGCCATCAGTTGTTCATTCATTCATCAACTAAACACGTTTGAATGCTCTATCCCGGATCCTGCACTAGGCAATGGCGCAGAAACAGAAATAAAACAAGCCCTGGGAATTCCTTTCCATCTACAGCCTTTGAAACACACCTAGAAACAGTACGTGCTCTCATGACATTGTATCTTCCTTCATGAAACAGCTCCCGCTTACTGAGCGCGATTTTGTGGCAGGTGCTAGGCTAGAAACGCTTTATAAAACACCCCTTGGAAAGTCGCATCACCACATTCATTTCACATGTAAGTAGGTTTCTGAGAGGGCGAATAGCTTGCCCAAGGTCACGCGCACAACGTTCCAAGTGGCAGAGCTGGGATTTCAATGCAGCACAGTCCGACTCGTGCTCTTTCCACCCTGCCACACTGCCCACGTGTGATGCGGCTGTCAGCCAGATGGCTTTTTGTGTTTTCTATCAAGCACACAAGGCGCTGACAAATGTATTTCTTGTCCTATCCAGCTTCTGAAGAGGACAGCAAATGTTTGGTAACTCAGCCCTGGCACGACATCATCTGACTTATCCCCTGAACATGAAGGCTGAAAGTGATGACCAAAATAGTCCTGGGCAAAAAGGACACATCAGCCTAATCACGGTCTCATAAGATGACATATGCAGCGTTTATTACCAGTAGAGACTTGGTGTGCGTGGTCTCTGGGACTCAGTGTCAGGCCAATTATGGATTGAAGGGACGAATGCGCTTCCCTTTTTCCTTCAGGGATTATCACGATCATTTAGCATCACTGGTGATGGGGCAGACCAGTCATGAGCAGCAGGTCATTTCAACTGAGTTGTCAAATTTACTGGCATACGATTGTTCATATTTACTTACTAGTCTTTTAAAAGCTATACAAGGTCTAGTAACCTCACCTCTGTCAATCCTGGTATCGGTAATTTGTGTTTTCTCGTACAAAAGTCATAGTTGCGACCATGAGCTCCAGGTTTAAGCACGAACTCTTTATTTTTTTTTTTAATTTTTTTTAATGCTTATTTATTTTTGAGAGAGACAGAGACAGAATGAGAGTGGGTTAGGGGCAGAGAGAGAGGGAGACACAGAATCAGAAGCACGTTCCAGGCTCTGAGCTATCAGCACAGAGCCCGACGCGGGGCTCAAACTCAAAAGCTGTGACATCATGACCTGAGCCCAAGTCGGACGCTCAACCGACTGAGCCACCCAGGCGCCCCAAGCACGAACTCTTTAAAGATTCATATTCAGACAGCAGTAGCGATGTAGCAAACGGAACAAGATACTGTACAAATGAATCAGAGACTGTGTTCCTCAACTCTTAATTAATTACGGGGACCCCTGGGTGGCTCAGTCGGCTCAGGTCATGATCCCGCGGTTCGTGAGTTCGAGCCCCGCGTCAGGCTCTGGGCTGACCGCTCGGAGTCCGGAGCCTGTTTCGGATTCTGTGTCTCCCTCTTTCCCTGCCCCTCCCCCGCTCACACTGTCTCTCTCGGTCTCTCAAAAAAAAATAAACATTAAAAAAATTAATTATAAAAGATCAAGGCTGAAAGGAAACTTTGAAAGCATCTGACCCAACTCTCACTTTACAGATGAGAAAACCAGAGCAAAGAACAGGGAAGTGGATTCCTCACGGTCAACAGGCACTGCTTACTACACAGCAATAAAAATCAGCAAGGGAGGGGATAACGGAGGTGAACTAAATGCCTCATCCTTCTTGGTCAAAATTAAAAAAAAAAAAAAAAAAAAAAGAACCCAGAGGTAAACACAAATCATTTTGTGTTATAGCTGCAACAACACAAGAACTGAAAATGAAAGCAGTCCTGATATGGCGACAAACTAGCTAAGTGACTTTGAGTAAACTCCCTGGGCCTCAGTTTTGTTATCTCTAAAATGGGAATAACTGCCTCTGCCGCAGCTCACTTCCTAAGGCTCTTATGAGGAACAAACAAGAGAGTAAATGTGGAAAATGAGAATAGTTCTCAGCCCCAGAGATGGTTTCTGGCCGTTTCTCCAGCTCATTTATATACTAGGCCTCTTGTTACAACCTCCCCAAATCTACTGGCTTCTGTCCCCAGACTATCACCCAATCTTATGGTCTACTCCTTCTAGCCCCTGATAAGAAACACTTAAATCTTTGAGATAAAAGTACAGTTAGAAAATACCTAATGTTCTCTCTCAGTCTCTCCCCTCTAATCAAGATCGTCTCCCTACTACTAGGGTTCCTCCTTGGGGTTTGAGATTTCTTATTCTAGAATGACTCACTATAAAAGGAGGGAAAAAAAAATCAACCCTGGTTTTCCTCCCTTTGTCAGAGTAGGGTCTCAATGTAAAACAAAGATCCCTCCCTCCAAAGGTTTTTTTAGGGGCACCTGGGTGGCTCAGTGGGTGAAGCATCTGACTTCAGCTCGGGTCAACATCTCACAGTTCATGAGTTCGAGTCCCATACCGAACTCCATGCTGACAGCTCAGAGCCTGGAGCCTGCTTCCGATTCTGTGTCTCCCTCTCTCTCTGCTCCTCCCCCACTCATACTCTGTTTCTCTCTCTCTCTCAAAAATAAACATTAAAAACAAACCAAAAAAAAAAGAAGCTGTTAGAGCTGGGAACAGTCATCTCAGGAATATGTCCCTAACAGTAGAAAGACATCATCTGCGCTCCTCTGTCCAGTATGGGCATTCATGGGCCTGAAAGGACCCAGCTCTACCTTCCAATGTCTGGAGATACACATATGCGCGCGCGCACACACACACAGGCAAACGCACACCATACAAGCCCCAGGCATGCACCCTCCCTGGCGTGGTGGAAAAAAAAAAAAAATACTCTCTAGCCCTCTGAGAGGCTTTTTGCATTAACGGATGGTGTAGTCCCACTAAGCAGAAAATCAGAGTGACATTTTTTCGAGAAATGCACACTTGTTCCAATTTTCTTGTCTAAATTATCCAAAGCCCTCACAGTCCTGATATGGTTCACTTAAAGATCATCCCTCCTGTTACTGAGTGGGCTGCAGAACGATCGTGCCTACGCAAGGTATTCTTCTGGGTATTGGAAAATGACAGGAGTTAGCTATAGTACTGAATGTGATGAAATTAACTCCAACTTGCAAAGTTCCATCAGCACCAAATAAGGGAAGATATTTATCCTGCAGCTGAAGTTCCAGAGGGAAGACGCAGAGGGATGGGGGTCTCAAGTGATTTGTGATTGAAAAGGTTCAAGTCAGCAGACGGGCTGAGGGTCCCATAAGATGTTGCGAATGATTAGCAATATAGCCATTGGTATCCGTGTTGAATATAAACCACTAACGCAAATTAGAAGAGTTTACTAAAAAAAAGTCTTGTCAGTTTCTCCCAAACCCTTTCTTCTATTTGACACAAAAGGCTATTTGGCATGTGTCGTTTATAACTAAGATCAAATGCGCATCGTTTTTGAAAGAAAATGAAAGAACGACTGCCTGAACAGGGAGATGGAAATGATTATTTTTCAAAAGTAAAGCAAAACCCAATTAAACACGTCTTGCGCCTTAAAATACTCCCTAAAGAAGTGTCTAAGGTCTTAATTAGCTTTCCTCCTTATCTCCGGTAAAACAGGCTCACCAAGTTTTCTATGTCACTTCCACAAAGGCATTTGAAAAATATGCGATCACCCACACGGAAGATGTGTAAGCGCATTTCCATCCTATTTGAGACTTATTGCCAGCAACGTGTGTATGTTTGTACATTTTGACTAATAACTATGGAAAATTATGGAAGATGCTGTTAGGGGAATTGGTTCCATTAGATTAGGAAGGAATATTCTTCCAATATTCTATAGGCAGAGGTCTAATCTCATAATAAGCATGATTTACAAAATGAATTTTAAGTCATTTTAATGGAAAGTATTCTCTAAACTGGGATGATAGGCTCTTTCGTCCAGAATTTGATTCTGATCATCTGTGTTCTTTTTTTTTTTTTAAGTTTACTTTTATTTATTTATTTCAGTAATCTCTACACCCAAGGTGGGGCTCGAACTCACGACCCTGCAATCGACTCGCATCCTCCTCCACTGAAGCCAATCACATGCCCCTGACCCATTGTGTTCTTAATTTTTTTTTTTTTAACATTTATTCATTTTTGAGAGTGAGAGAGACAGAGCGTGTGCGGGGGACGGCCAGAGAGAGGGAGACACAGAATCCCAAGCCGGCTCCAGGCTCCAAGCTGTCAGCACAGGGCCCGACGCGGGGCTCGAACTCACGGACTGCGAGATGGTGACCTGAGCCGAAGTCGGACACTCAACCGACTGAGCCACCCAGGCGCCCCTCACTGTGTCCCTAAAAAACACATGAAGCTCACTGAAATTTATTTTTTAAATATCCGATGCATAAAAAGGATCTGCTTTTGAAGATTGCCCTGAATAAAGGTATCCGCAGATATCCTGTGTTGTTTCTCACTCTTCAATAGCCGACTCCAACTTTTTGATATTTTACTCAGTACATTTCTTTAAGTGTATCTATTTTCCAAAGAGAGAGAGTGAGCACGATCAGGGGAGGGGCAGAGACAGGGAAAGAACCCCAATCAGGCTCCGCACTGTCAGCACGGAGCCCGACCCGGGGCTCAATCTCACCAACCTCGAGATCGTGGCCTGAGCTGAAACCAAGAGTCGGACGCTCACCTGACTAAACCACCCAGGGGGCCAAGGGAGTGCGTTCATTACCAAATGCAAGTGTGGAACTGCTTCTACTAATAAGGCTGTGTTGCTTGGGGCGCCTGACTGGCTCCGTCACAAAAGCAGGAGACTTTGGATCTTGGGTCATGAGTTCGAGCCCCCTGTTGGGTGTAGAGGTTACTTTAGAAACTAACTTAAAAAAAAAAAAAAAAAAAGACTTCATCGCCAACGTTTCCACCTTTAGGAGCCTTCCCTCCACTTGAAATGCACGTGTGAAAGCCGGAGTCATGGCATCATTCTGCGCTGCACCCCGCCCCCCCCCCCCCACCTTAACAGAGCTTTGTTGGGAGTCTGAATCTACCAGAATCAAAAAGGAGGTCAGTTACCTCAATGTCCCCTTGCTCCAAAAGCAAAAGGGGTTCCCAGGGGCGAAAGATTTGGCTCCTTGATGGTCCGATGACCGCTTTTTGTCATGCGGAAGGTTTCTCTGTCCTCGTGCTCTTTTGCATATCCCAAGAGTATCTGTAAGACAAAGGAGAAACAAAGCTGTGTCAAGCCCCCCTCTTACCTTCATCCTGCGTGACCTTAACCGGCCCGCCATCGGGCGCGCCACAACCGCTCCTTCGCTCAACCCTGTGAGTCCGTGCACGACCCAGCTGCTTCTCTGTGGCCTGATTCAGGCGCTGGAGCTGGCCCAACTCTGACCAAAGACAAGCTGAACAGTGATCCCTGCCTCCCGTTCAACTGGTGTGGCGTGTAACCCAGGAAGCAATATACAACTTGGCCTCCCACAGAATTCAGAGTTTTGTCTGCTGGAACAGAACTGTATGGCAGGCCTGTTTGAAGCATCTCAGCTCCCCATTGCAATCAGTCTCCATTCGTTTTTGTTTTGTTTTGTTTTGTTTTGTTTTTAATGTTTTATTTATTTTTGAGAGAGTGAGCGAGCAGGGGAATGGGCAGAGAGAGAGAGAGGGAGACAGAAGATCCGAAGCAGGCTCTGTGGTGACAGCAGAGAGCCCAGTGCGGGACTTGAACCCAAGAACCAGAACTCAAAGAGCCGTGAGATCATGACCCGTCTTCCGCAAGCCTCCCCTCCTCCCTTCTTAGCATTTTGTTTCAGGAACCCTAGAGATTTGACAAAGGAGGCTGGCAGCATATACACACACTATTCTTTTTCAAAACCGGCTAGATCCTGTATTGCCCTATGAACACCGCCTTTCCCCACCCCCCCACACCCCCCTCCGGCCCCATCCCTCGGGGAGAGCTGGCAGTTTTTGAAGGCCAGAGGCCTGCCCCGGCCTCCTTGGCCTGGCAGAGCGACCAAGTTCTTGCCCCTCCGGATTCCAAACTCGGTCTATTTTGGCTCCAGAAGCACAGAGGTCGGTTTTTGCCGACAAATTCAAAGTAGCCAGAGGGAAAATGATTGAAAATAATGGCTATGGTACCAATACTAATAACCACGATCATAGCAGCTAACCCTTATCAAGTGCTTCCGGGCTTCAGGGACCACGCTATAGGCTTCATGGACCTTGGCGCATTTAATCCCTACAAAACTCCCCTTAGGTCAATTACCTTCACTTCACAAATGGGGAAACTGAGGCTCAGAATGATCAAGTTACCCGAAAGCAGAGCGGCTAGCAAGTGAGAGAGATGTGGTTTCAACGCTACTGTCTCCCCAAATTCTCTCTCTCTCTCTCTCTCTCTCTCTCTCTCTCTAAGCCCTGGACTCCTAACCCAGCCTGCCCATTAGCATCACAATTAAGAAATGGGACCCAAGCATCGGTAATTTTTCTTTTACTTTTTTCTAAGATTTTATTGTTTTAAGTAATCTCTACGCCCAAGGCGGGGACTGGAGATCCAGAGTTCCAGGCTCCACTGACGGGGCCAGCCAGGCGCCCCTCCATCAGGACTTTTTAAAAAGACTCCGAGATGTCTCCATATTGCCAAAAAATTTCGGACGTTTTACTGCCAAGTTTACTCTCGAAAATCTTTCCAGTACAGTTGAGTTACCTTCGTAGGTTCCTCTATTAGAAAAACTCAGTTTTCCACCTGGAAATCGTCTCTGCTACTCACAAAAACACTTCACTCCTGGTCCCCAAATGCGTGGAGGGTTTTTTTTTCCCCCCACACCAGGCCATTCTTTGCAACACCACCTAGGTGTCCCTACAACTTAACTCAATTCTGGTACGGTCTACCCAAAGGTGGCTTCAGATCCCAAAGGTTAAGGGCTCCGTCCTTCAAGATTGGAACCTGCCCCCCCGCGTCACACAACTCACCCAACTCAGAGAAATACTTACTTCCGTTCACCAGGCCATTAAAGGATATGATAAGGATACAGATGAACATAAAGATAGAAGAGAAGAATAGGACGAGGTATAGGTACTCCATTCTCCCCCATGTCCCTGTGTTCACCAACCCCCGAGCTCTTCTGGGCTCTTTCAGAGGCTCCCTGGAGTAAATCATTGGCCATTGGCGACGGATTCCAGCCCCAGCCCCTCCCCCAGATCCTTAGGTGCATTCCAAGAGCGACGTCATTAGCATAGCAAAAGATACCCTGATGGCTTTTACCACTTAGGAAATTGTCTCAGGATCTGTGAGCCAAGGTCTTAGGTCACAGGTCTTAGGATCTGTGAGCCAAGAACTGCCCAGGAAGAGCAAATATATATACAGGAAAAATATATTTGGGTTACCTGAACGACCAAATATACATTTCTTGCAAATCAGAATATCACAGTCTACCCTCCGATCACTTCTAGAAAAAGCAATCCGAGAAGTCAAAAGAGGCCGGCACATTACTAGAATCCCGTTCGGTCATTACTGACTACCCATGCCTCACCACATCCTACGGAAAACGTCTTCCAGGGTGACGTCCCTCGGATGTGCACGTCTCCCTTTGATCTTGTCAGGGGAGTGGCCATGTTTGACCTTGGGCAAGTCATTTCCCCTGTCCGAGTTGCACCCTCCTTATGATGGCCATCCCGCCCTCTGGTTTCCAGAAGCTGGAATTTCTACGGGCTCTTGTCCGTGTTCACACGTAAAGCCTTTACTCTTTGAGTCCTTCTTCCATCCCTTTATTCAATAGATATTTATGGAGTAGATCCTAGGGACCTGGCCCTGTTCTAGGAGCTGTGAACTGAACAAACCAAAGATCCTGCCCCTAGAGAGCTTGTATGCTAGTAGAAGGAGGTCGACAAGGAATAACTCAACAAAAAATTCCATCTCTCTGATGGTGACAAGTGCCAAGGAGGAAAAGAGGACAGACTATGGAGTCAGAGGGGCGCCTGGGTAGCTCCGTCGGTTAAGCGTCCAACTTCACTTAGGTCATGATTTCGTGGTTGGTGAGTTCGAGCCCCGCAACGGGTTCTGTGCTGACAGCTCGGAGCCTGGAGCCTGCCTCAGATTCTGTGTCTCCCTCTCTCTCTGTCCCTTCCCTTGCTCACACGCTATCTCTCTGTCTCTCTCAAAAATAAATAAATAAATACATAAATACATAAATAAATAAAAAGAACATGGAGTCGGAAAGCTGGGGGTGCTTTTTTGGATAAGATGTTTAGGGTAGGCCCCTCACAGGAGGGGGTGGCTGAACGGACGTGGAGTGAAGGGAAACAGCAAGGCCATCTGATGCAAGAACGTTCCAGGCAGCTGGAATGGAACCTTTTGCTGGAATGGAACCTTTTTCTGGAACCACAGCGCACAGCTTCAGAGGAGACCTCCTCGGGGAAGGTCTGCCAGGGCCGAGGCTGCGGCTGTAGAGTTTGGAGATAGAAGGAGCTCACCTTAACCTAACTTTGCCTTTTTAGCTCCTACTTCCAAGGCTTTTGCTATCACATACTCATGGAAAGGGCTTTGTTTAGCCAAGGAAACAGGCTAACAAATGTACTAATAATTGAAGGCATACGCTGGTGCAGTCATTCTGGAAAACAGGCTGGAGGTTCCTCAGAAAGTTAAAAATAGATCTGCCCTACGACCCAGCAGTTGCACTGCTAGGCATTTACCCAAAGGATACAAAAATACTGATTCAAAGGGATACACGCAGGGGCGCCTGGGTGGCTCAGTGGGTTAAGTGTCCAACTTCGGCTCAGGTCACGATCTCGCGGTCTGTGAGTTCGAGCCCCGCGTCGGGCTCTGTGCTGACAGCTCGGAGCCCGGAGCCTGCTTCCGATTCTGTGTCTCCCTCTCTCTCTGCCCCTCCCCTGCTCATGCTCTCTCTCTCTCTCTCTCTCTCTCAAAAATAAATAAACATTTAAACAAAAGGATACATGCGCATAGATGTTTATGATGAGGGAGCATGTTTATGATGTTTATGATGAGGATGTTTATGATGAGGGACGTGGGGCAAACTGAGAACTGGGCTACCCAAGAACAAAGGAAAGGGGTTTAAGCGCTTGCCATGGTAATGTGGGAAACTAAGGCAAGTGAGAAATTAAGTTCCCTTACTGCCTACAGTCCACTGACAAGTCCTTGAAACAGGCAGTGTCCTCCCTCTAGGAGCTCTGCTGCCTCGATGATGACACTTTGCTGGGGCAAAAGGGAATCTTGGCTTAACATTACCCTGACCCCCCCCCCCCCCCCGCCCCAGGATCCTGTAAAGTCTACTTTCACATAGGAAAATTCCTTTGGAAACTTCATCTCACCTCCCCCGAGATACATGCTGGTAATCATACTCCAAGCTTATGGCCCCCAATACACATCTGAAGGGTCTCATGACTGAGGTTTCACTAAATGGTAATGAAGGGCCTTTTCCTAAGAGCAGCTGGCCCCTTCAAGGTCCTGGAAACCTTGCTTCCAAAATATCTTAGAGACTTACTCTATCCTATATACGATGGAATATCACTCGGTGATCACAAAGAATGAAATCTTGCCATTTGCAATGACGTGGATGGAGTGAGAGCGTATAAGGCTAAGTGAAATAAGTCAGAGAGAGACAAATACCCTATGATTTCACTCACACGTGGACTTTAAGAAACAAAACAGAAGAGGGGCGCCTGGGTGGCTCAGTCGGTTAAGCATCCAACTCTCGATGTCAGCTCAGGTCATGATCTCACTGATCGTGAGTTTGAGCCCCGTATGGGGCTCTGGGCTGAAGGCACAGACTCTGCCTGGGATTCTCTGTCTTCCTCTCTCTCCGCAACCTCCCCCCCCCACACTCACACTCTGTCTCAAAATAAACAAATAAATAAAAAAAAAAAATAATAAAAAAAATAAAAAATAAAAAAAATAAAATAAACAAATAGACATTTAAAAAATAATAATAATTAATTACATTTCAAATTAATGTATGAGGGACGTCGGGGGGGGGGGGGGGGGTCAAAGGGCAACTGGTCCTGGAGACAGGAGGCCTGGGCCAAAGTCCAAACTCTAGCACTCACTAGACACGTGACCACAAGTAAGTCCCTTCACTGCTCTGAGCCCGCACATTCCTCACCTCCTATATAGAAACAGGATAAGTAAAGAAAAAAAGAAAAGAAAAGAAAAGAAACAGGATAGGAATCCATGTCTGACCTCAAGGGTGGCTACATTTTTAAAAACTGAAAATTGTGAAATACCTATTTCAGCATTTGGGGTTTCTTTTCTTTTCAACTAGTTGAAAGAATATGAAGATAAAGAGTGAACAGCGATCTGAGAGCTCGTATCGGCTCAAGTTACAGACACGTGGCAATGCGAAGCCATTCTAAGCTAATTTTCACAAAAATCTCAAAAACAGGCAGTTCAGTTCCTCTGTAGCACTAATTCTTAACTTTTCCGGCCACCCAATTCTAACCAAATTGTTCTTTGTGGTTTGGGGGTTTTGGTTTTGGTTTTTTGTTTTCTATATAAAATTACTGAACCACAGATGTTTGTACCTGGAAGGGATCATAGCGTTCATGTTATCCAATCCTGCTTTGTACAAATGAGGAAATGAGGCCCAGAAGGGTCAAATGCCTAGCCAAGCCATTCGGGGAGTTAGTGAGTGATCCAGAAGCAGAATCAGATTCCCCTGACTCCCTCCAGTGCCCTTCACGTTCTAGAAATCTTCTCTGTTCCATCCTGTCTCCGAACCTCCGTCCCACCTGTTTTAGTACACTTTGAAAGGGATCTTTGCTTCTAAAACGCTCTCCCTAGCTATGTTTCTTGAGATTAATCAGTTTCCTTATCTGATCGCAGCCACACGCACATAGGAAAGTGGCCTGTCACAAATCTCTCGCACTGGTTCACATGGGTAGTTGAAACAGTACCGGCAGCTGGACCGTGTTCAATTACACGTTCATTTCTCTGGGGCCATTCAAACAGACTATAGTAAAATGCTTCTTACCCTTATAAAAACCCTACTGAAATAAAAGAAAAAGAACAGGTGGCTTTATACACAAAAGACCATTAAAACCCACAAATGGGTTAAGTTGGCAGAAAAATTCTAGCGTGGCCAGAAACAACAAAGCGTGGTATCTTGGCCAAACACTGGCCAAACATAGGGACTCCTACGGAGGATAATAGGAAGCACCGTATAGACAGACAAGACTTACCATCTCACTTGACACTTTCTTCCAAAGCCCCAGAAGCACTTAAGTCACAGATACGCTTTTCCCTAATGACATCAAGCGGTGGGGGAAATATTGAATGGAGGCTTTCTCAAATGGTCTCTTGGGAACTTACCGCATAACACACTCAGTGGAGACTGTACTACAAAGCATTGATTCCACCTCCGGTGAGGTTCCGGTGACATCATCTGAAAGGCTTGGTCAAAGTGAAGAGGTCACTGGAGTGTGAGAATGTTCTACGGCAAGGCACTAATAGAAACTCTCACAGAAACCATTTCTTTTCTTGCCGAGGGATTCGGGGCTAGCTCATTGTTGAAGAGACAGACACTCTCCGGGCAGCCTAATGAAATTAAATTCTAGAAATGTTTCCTGCTGAGTCAGCACTTCTTTTTATAGAGCCGAAGGAGAAACAAAAAAAAAAACAAAACAAAACAAAGAAAGGACCCTAGCCCACAGGGTCCTTCCTTCCTGCCCCGCCTGCCTCACTGGCCAAGAGGCCAAGGTGCCACCCAAGGACAATGGTCTCCTCCCCCAGGCAAAAAAGATCATGGCATTTCAGATGTTGATGCTGAATGTTATAGAAATGCTGGTTGCAGGGATGATGGATCGAGTTTACTGTAACACTTTGCTCTGGGCAGGGCAACTCCCACCAGCTCATGTAATCCTTGCAGCATTCTGTGGGGTAGATATTTTATCTTACCTTTTTTTTAAAAAAAATTCTTTAAGTGTATTTATTTTCTTTTGAGAAAAAGGGAAAGCACAAGTTGGGGAGGGGCAGACGGAGAGGGGGAGAGAGAGGATCCCAAGCAGGCTGTGAGCTGTCAGCACAGAGCTCGACAGGGGGCTCGAACCCACAAACCATGAGATCATGACCTGAGCAGAAATCAAGAGTTGAACACTTAACCAACTGAGCCACCCCGGCGCCCCTATGCATGCATTTTGAAGTATTCACCACCAATCACCTCAGTTACCATTTTCCTCTTTTTTTCCCCCTTTTTTGGGGTGAGATCCCACAAGATCTACCCTCTCGGCAGATTTCAGATACACAATACAATATTGTCAACTATGGTCACACTGTTGTACCCTGGTTCTCAAAATCATCTTCTTCCCGTGCAGCCGAAACTCTGTGCCTCTTGACCCACGTCACCCATTTCGCCTTCCCCCCAACCCAGCCCCTGCTGACGACCACTCTACTGCTTCTGGGAGTTGGACTAGTTTAAACTCCACAGGTAAGCTCAGGCAGTATCTATCTGCATCTCGTTATTTCGCTCAGCGTAATGTCCGTCAGCTTTACCCAGGTTTTCACGCACTGCACGATCTCCTTTTTTTGTCATGGCTGGTATTCTGTTGTTTACATATCCCACATTTTCTTTATGCATTCATCCACGGACAGACATTTAAGCTTTTTCCCATAGCTGAGCTATTATGAATAATGCTGAAAAGAACATAGGAGGGCAGATATCTCTTCGTGAGCCTGATTTTATTACCTTTGGATATATAGCCAGAAACGGGATTATTGGATCATGCCGTAGATCTGTTTTTAGGTATTTTAGGAACCTCCATACTGTTTTCCCAACTGGTGGCACCAATTTACATTCCCATCAAGAATGTACAAGGGTTCCCTTTTCTAGACATTTTTGCCAACAGGTGCTGTCTTTCTGATAATAGCTATTCTAAAATGTCTGAGGTGATATCTCATTATGGTTTTGATTTGCATTTTCCTGATGACTGATAATTGCTGAACACGTTTTCATATACCCTTTGGCCATTGGTGGGTCTTCTTTTGAGCAAGAATCCTATTCAGATCCTATGTCCATTTTTATTTTATTTATTTTTTAATTTTTTTTTAATGTTTATTTATTTTTGAGACAGAGAGAGACAGAGCATGAACGGGGGAGAGTCAGAGAGAGGGAGGCACAGAATCTGAAACAGGCTCCAGGCTCTGAGCTGTCAGCACAGAGCCCGACGCGGGGCTTGAACTCACTGACCGCGAGATCATGACCTGAGCCGAAGGCGGCCGCTTAATCGACTGAGCCACCCAGGCGCCCCCCTATGTCCATTTTTAATGGGGTTTTGCTATTTGGTTATATTAAGTCCTTATGAATTTTGGACATTAACTCCTTATCAGATATATGGCTTTCAAATATTTCCTTCCATTTCGTAACTTGCCTTTTTACTCTATCAACTGTTTCCTTTGCTTTCTAGAATATTTTTAGTTTTTTGGTTTTTGGGCTTTTTTTCTTTTCTATCTAAAAGATTTTATGATTTGGGCACCGGGGTGGCTCAGTTGGTTAGGTGTCTGTCTCTTGATTTCAGCTCAGGTCATGATCTCATGTTTCATGAGTTTGAGCTCTGTGCTGACAGTGGAGAGCCTGCTTAGGGTTCTCCCTCTCTCCCCCTCTCTCTCTCTCTGCCCCTTAAAGTTTATTTATTTATTTTGAGAGAGAGAGAGCATGAGCAGGGGAGGAGCAGAGCGAGAGGGAGAATCCTAAGCAGGCTCAGCACTGTTATCATAGAGTCTTGGGCGGGACTTGATCCTGGGAACTGTGAGATCATGATCTGAGCTGAAATCAAGTCAGATGCTCACCCCACTGAGCCACGCAGGTGCCCCCCCACCGCCAAAGATTTTTGTTTGATGTAATCCCACTTGTCTCTTTTTTTTTTTCTCTTGTTGCCTGTGCTTTTGGTATCATATCCAAGAAATCGCTGTCCAGACCAACGTCAAGAAGCTTTCTGTGTTTTCTTCTAGTAGTTTTACAGTTTGGGTCTTCCATTCAAGTCTTTAATCTATTTTGAGTTGATTTTTTAATATGGTGTGAGATAAGGGTTCAGTTTTATTCTTATGCATGTAGATATACAGTTGTCACAAAGGTCATTTATTAAAGAGACTATCTCTCCCCGCTGTATATTCTTGGTGTCCTTGTCAAAGATCGGTTGACTGTAGATGTGTGGACTTACTTCTGGGTTCTCTATTCTGCTCTATTGGTCTATGTGTCTATTTTTACGCTAGTACCAAAATATTTTGATTACTACAGTCTTGTAATGTATTTTGAAATCAGGAAATGTGATGCCTCCAGCTTTGTTCTTCTTGTTGAAGATTGCTTTAGCCATTTGGCGTCTTTTGTGGTTCCATATAAATTCAAAGGCTTTTTTCTATTTCTGTAAAGAAGGTCATTGAATAAATTCCTAAAGCATACAAACTAGCAAAAATCAATCAAGAAGAAATAGAAAACTTAAGTAGATCCATAGCAAATAAGGAGACTGAATCAATCATCAACCATCTCCCAACAAAGAAAAGCACAGGACCAAATGGTCTAATGGGTGAATTCTAGCAAACATTCAAAGAAGGATTAATACTAACCCTTCTTAATGTCTTCCAAAAAATAGAACAGGGAACACTTCCAAACTCATTTTGTGAGGCCAGCATTACTCTGATACCAGAACCAGATGAAAACACAGCAAAATGAGAAAACCACAAGCCCATATCCTGGATGAAGACAGATGCAAAAATTCTCAAGAAAATGCTAATAAACTGAATTCAACAACACATTAATAGGATCAGACACCGTGACCAAGTGGGATTTATCCTTGGGAGGCAAAGTGGTTCAATGTATGCAAAGCAATCACCGAGACGCTACACATTAACAAATTAGAAGAAGAAAACCCCACAGGATCGTCTCAATAGCTGTAGAAAAAGCACTTGACAAAGCTAAACAGCAATTCACGATTAAAATGGCCAACAAGGGGCACAGAGGCTGACAGCACGGAGCCTGCTTGGGATTCTCTCTCTCCCTCTGTCTCTGCCGTTCCCCAACTCTCTCTCTCTCAAAAGACATAAATAAACTTTAAATAAATAAATAAATACACGCATACATAAATAAATAAATGAAATGCTCAACAAAATAGGAACACTTGGCTGGCTCAGTCAGGAAAGCATGTGACTCTTGATCTTAGGGTCAGGAGTTGGGGCCCCATGCTGGGTGTAGAGATTACTAAAAAAATAAATACACTTAAAAAAAAAAAGGCAAGGAAACAAGTCTTGGCACTGTGTGGAGAAAGGCTGGGCACTAGCAGTGGGAATGTAAATTGGCACAGCCACTGTGGAAAACAGCGTGGAGGTTCCGCAAAATGTCAAAAATCGAAATACCGCACGATCCAGTAATTCTACCACTGGGTACTTAGCCACAGAAAACAAAAACACTAATTCGAAAAGATATATGCACCCTGCGCAGCTCTGTGTTATTGCAGTATTATTTACAGGAGCCGATGTGGTATGTATGTGCAACAGAACATTACTCAGCCACGAAAAAAGAACGAAATCTTGCCATTTGCGACAACGTGGGTGGCGCTAGAGAGTATTAGGCTAGCTCAAATGAGTCAGGGAAAGACAAATACCCATAGGATTTCACTTATAGGTGAAGTCTAAAAAAACAAAAGCAAACAAACAAACAAGCAAAAAGAACACACACACACACAAACAGCAGGAACAGACCCACAAATACGGAGAAGTCGCGGTTGTCGGAGGGGAAGGGAAGGGGGGGGGATGGGCAAGGTGGATGAAGGGGAGTAGGAGGCACGGGCTCCCAGTTATGGAATGAGCAAGTCACAAAGACGAAGGGTACAAAAAAGCTTTCAGTGCCTCAGATGGACCAGCCATACGCCAAGTACTCCAGAGAACCGTCTCGACCAGTGTAGCTATATGATATGTCCGCCATCTCAAAAAGCTTTCTTGGCCAGGACTGCTCTATAATAAAACAGAATACTACTTCTTGCACTTGAAAAGCTACCCAAATGTTTCCCCTCAGTCATTTTTTTAACTTTATTTATTTATTTTGAGAGAGAGAGAAAGAGAGAGAGAATGAGTGGGGAAGCAGCAGAGAGAGGGGGACAGAGGATCAGAAGCGGGCTCCGGGCTGAAGGCAGAGAGCTGATGCGGGGCTCGAGCCCCCCCCCCCCCCCCCCCCCCCCCGAACCACGAGATCATGACCTGAGCCGAAGTCGGACCTTGAACTGACTAAGCCACCCAGGGGCCCCTCCCCTCGGTCATTTGCATCCAGAATAAATAGCCTTAGTTCCTTCAACTTTGGGGAATGGTTGTAGTCGTTAGCTAGTACTGCCTAACAATTAACCCAAATGAGGTGGCTTAAAACAACGTTCGTGTGTCTCATGATTCTGGAGGTCAGAAGTCAACAGGCTCACGCGGGTTCCGTGCTCTGGTATTCAGAAAGCCAAAACCAAATTGTCGACCAGGCTGGGCTCTTATCTGGAGGCTCTGGGGGAGAATGTGCTTTCACATCCATTCAGGTTGTTGGCAGAATCACGTTTCTAGAGGATGCTCTTCACTCCTTGCCCTTGGACCCCCTCATTTATTCCCTCCACTGCAAAGCCAGCAGTGGTGCCTCAAATCCCTCTGAACTTCCTATTATGCTACTAGGCAGAGAAAACTCTGTTTTTAAAGGGCTCATATGCTTGGATTGGTCCCACCTGGATAATTTACCTACCACAAGGTCAACTAACAAGTAACCAGCAAAATCCATTTGCTGGGATGTCTTCATATTCACAGTCTGAGGGCTAGGATGGGCCATCTTAGAATTTTGCATACCGCAAATGATTTCCTGTTACTATCTAATCGTGGCTGTGACCCCTATACTTTCTTTTCTTTTTTTTTTTTTTAAGTAGGCTTCACGCCCAGCACAGAGCCCAACATGGGGCTTGAACCCATAACCCTGAGATCAAGACCTGAGCTTAGATCAATAGTTGGATAATTAACCGACTGAGCCACCCAGGTGCCTCAACACCTATATTTTTTTAAAATTTTTTTTAACATTTATTTATTTTTGAGAGAGACAGAGCATGAGTGTGGGAGGGGCAGAGAGAGAGGGGGAGACACAGAATCTGAAGCAGGCTCCAGGCTCTGACCTGTCAGCACAGGGCCCGATGCAGGGCTTGAACTCACAGACGGCGACATCATGACCTGAGCCGAAGTCGGACGCTCAACCGACTGAGCCACCCAGGCGCCCCAACACCTATGTTTTTTTTTTTTTTTTAACGTTTTTATTTTTGAGACAGAGAGAGACAGAGCATGAACAGGGGAGGGTCAGAGAGAGAGGGAGACACAGAATCTGAAACAGGCTCCAGGCTCTGAGCGGTCAGCACAGAGCCCGACGCGGGGCTCGAACTCACGGACCGTGAGATCATGACCTGAGCCGAAGTCGGACACTTAACCGACCGAGCCACCCAGGCGCCCCAACACCTATGTTTTCTAAAGAGCTGTTGGCATAATGGCTATAGACAACAATGCTGTATTATAAACTTCAAAGTTGCCGAAAGACTAGAACTTAATTGTTCTCACCACACACACACACACACACACACACACACACACACACACACAATGATAATGACGTGAGAGAGACATTAGCTAACACTACGGTGCTAATCATATTGCGATATATAAATGTACCAGATCAACGTGTTGTACACCTTAAATTTTACACAATGTTATATGTCAATTGGATCTTACTAACATTTGTTAAGAATAAAGAGTGGTTGATCAAGGTCATTTCTTCGAGTTCTGCAAAAAAAAAAAAAAACTGGCCAGCAGGAAACATTTCTGAAATTGAATTCCAACTAAAAGTGTGTTAAGTTTCCTATGTGCAGTTTGAGGTCTCCTAGAGATGAGCAATTAGCCGCAGGAACACAATCAAAACCCAGAAGTAAAGGTTTTGTTTTACCAACTCACTATTCCGAGGAACTAGGAGATCACAGTTTTTCCACTTAATGACCTACACATGTTCTGAATTCGCGTTCCGACGAAAAACCTGAACTCAAGGAGAGTTCGAGGGGTTTAGCTTTGTGTGTCTAAAACTTACTGGACCACCTGGGTGGCTCAGTCAGTTGAACATCCAACTTCGGCACGGAGCCTGCTTCAGACCCTCTGTCCCCTCCACCCCCTGTCTCTCTCAAAATAAATAAACTTAAAAAAAAAAAAAAAAGGAAAGCTCATCAAAAGAAAATGTAGCAGATTTTCAGAATTAAAAATTTAACACAGGAGGTGCCTGGGCGGCTCAGCCAGTTAAGCATCTGACTCTCTTGATTTCGGCTCAGGTCTCGATCTCGCGTTTAGTGAGTTTGAGCCCCTCAACCGGCTCTGTGCTGACAGTGTGGAGCCTACTTGGGGAATCTCCCTCTCTCCCTCTGCCTCTGCCCCTCTCATGCGATCTCTCTCAAAAATAAATAAGGAAGCTTTAAAGAAAATGCAACACAGAATATCCCACAAAATTAGTAAAGGCAGTGGCCTCAGAAAAAGGTTAGCAAAACAGCACATTTAAGACTAATATTAAATGATGACTTTTCCATTATTCTCACCTGATTGCCCTTGCTAACTCCTTCAAAACGCCATGGTTCGCAAAAATACTACGAAAAGTATTACGAAGCTACGGCTTCGTGGAAAAGAAGGTAGTTAGTACTTGGGACACCCTGCAAGCAGGAGCGTGATATTCTAAAAAGTTTGAATCCTGGGGCGCCTGGCTGGCTCAGTCAGTAGAGCCTGTGGTTCTTGATCGGAGAGTCGTGAGTTCGAGCCCCATCGTGCGCCGGGCTTACTTAAAAATAAATAAATCATTAAATTTTTAAAATAAACAGGTTGAATCCTACTAGGAGAACAAAACGCTCACGTGGTGAAGCGATGACAACCTTCTCCCACCGGAAGTACCAATTGGGGGAAATATTGAAAACATACCTCACAGCAACCCAGCGTCTTCCCTTGGAGAATTCACACACGTCCTGGGCTCAAAGGCCCGCGTATGATCTGCGGGGCAATGTTTCCAAGCGTGTCTCCCTCCTTCACAAATTGCAGATACAAAATATCTACCTCCCTCCACCTCAGGGTGGAGAGGAAAAAAACAAAACAACAATGGCTCGATGTTCGTTTCCCCCCTCCGGCTTTACCCAGGTATAAGTGAGAAGTAAAAATTATCTCGATTTGGGGCGCCTGGGTGGCTCAGTCAATTGAGCTTCTGACTTCGGCTCAGGTCATGATCTCACGGTCTGTGGGTTCGAGCCCCGCGTCGGGCTCTGTGCTGACCGCTCAGAGCCTGGAACCTGTTTCGGATTCTGTGTCTCCCTCTCTCTGACCCTCCCCCATCCGTGCTCTGTCTCCCTCTGTCTCAAAAATAAAATAAACATTAAAAAAATCTTTTTAAAAATTATCTCGATTTAAAGTGTGCAACTCGATGTTTTGATATACATACACATGGTGAAATAATCACCACAGGCCAGCGAATTGCCATGCCCATCACCTCACATAGTCACCCTTCTCTTTTTTTGTGTGGTGAGCACACAGACCTATTACTCCCCTAACAAACTGCAAGTATACAACACTATACAGCAAAACCTTGGTTTGCGAGCATAATCCGTTCCGGAAACACGCCTGTCATCCAAAAAGCACTTGTACTTCAAAGTGAATTTCCCCGTAAGAAAGAATGGAAACTCCGATGATTCCTCCCACAACCCACAAATTTTCGCATAAAATGATCACAACACTGTAATAGGGTACAAAACAATAAAGAAACCACAAAACGTAAAGAAAAATAAACAAAGTAACCTACACTCACCTTTGAAAACCTTCGTGGCCGGCATGAGGGAGACCAGAGGGAGGAGGGTTCTTGTGTAGGACGCCGTTCACTGTCACGAAGGGAATCCCTGCTACCTCTTGGCTCAACGGGATCTTTTTCTTTTCGTGCGACCTTCACAAGGAACCTACCCAATGACACTCGCTTTTGCCTCCTTTTGAGGATTTCACGGACATGTGACATTGCATTGTCATCAAACCGATTCGCCACTCGCACGGCTGCAGCCTTATGCGGTAGAGCTTTTCTACAAAATTTCGCACTGTTTCCCACATCTGACACATCTTCCTAATCTCATTTGAAGCGAGGGATTCCTCCACGCTTTTCTCCTCTTCCTCTGCAGACGAGAGGCAGAGGTAGACTTCTCATAAAGTCTTGCAATTTCGGCCACTCACAGACCTCGTTTGCACTTCTCGATGATTTCCTTCTTAACTTCCACCGTAACCAGCTCCTTCTTACCGCCTTTCTTTTCAACCTTTTTGTGCACGGGGGCCATCGCATACGCTCGCACGGATGTTGACTACGGGACACCATTAATAAACTCTTGTCCTAGACTGTATTTAATGTAACTGGCAATAAGGCAGCAGAGGAAAGGGCTATATATCTGCCGGCAGCCTGACCTAGAATGAAGCAAAGCATTCCGATGCTTCCTCTTGTCTGGAGAAGCAAAGGACTGTCCAGAGGTGCTGTGAAGTGACAAAAAATACACTAGTGTGGGCTGTGGGCACCTTCCAGCGTTCTGAAAAATCACTGATTTCTGCCAAACACCGTAGCCTGAGACTGAACATCCGAGCATGGGAGACGATTACCCACAATCCCGGAGAGAGAGAGAGAGAGAGAGAACCATTGGCTCAGTCGTGATCATGTGACATCCGACATCAGGTACTACTCGTATTGTAAGACATCGCTCGTTTATCAAGCGAAAATTCGTAAGAAATGTTTGCTCATCTTAGGGAACACTTGCAGAACAAGTTCCTCCCAATCCAAGGTTTTACTGTACTGTTAACTGTAATCACGTTGCTGTACATTAGATCTCTAGAACTTATTCATCTGGCGTAACTGACACTTTACACCCCTTTGACCAATGATTACTATTATTACTGCATGGAACAGAGGAGGAACCTACCTCACTGAATTCCTGTGACTTCCGGCAAGATCAAATGAGCATATTGTCTTGCAATTTCCTCATCTTGCAAATGGAGACAGGGCACGGATAAATGATTCTAGAATTCAAAAAAAAATGACTTACACTTAACACAGTTTTCTATTTCCCTGGACAAGAATATTGCTTCGAGTGAAAAAGACAAGTCCATAAGCACCCTGAGTGAATGACCTCCAGACAAAGGCGGGACGCTTGCTAATCATTTCCAGTGGTGTAAGCTGACCTTCCCACAGTCTGCTCTCCGCATACCTTATCCCCAACATCTGACAAGAGGTCATGCCTGTTTACAGAGGTAATACTCATAGCGCTAACTCTGGCTATTTTTGCAAAGGGCTTTCACAAACCAGCGCTATCTCCAGAACGTTTGCCAAGTCTTGCTAACTCGAAAGAAGCTGTCCCTTCTTCAACATCCCTGCTTCAACTTTTCCCAGGGGCCATTTTCCTTGGTGTTGACCGTGGCGTCAGAAAAAAACGCCATAAAACGTTAAAACCTTAAAGAGTTCTTCAAAATGGAGTCTAATCCCAACTTTTCATTAAAAAAAAAAAAAATACTTGATTTGAGAGAGAGAGAGACAGAGCACAAGCAGAGGAGGGGCAGGGAGAGAGAGACAGAGAGAGAGAGAGAGTCCTAAGCAGCCCAATGGGGGGCTGAATCCCACGAACTGTGAAATCATGACCTGAGCCACGACCAAGAATCGGACACTTAACTGACTGAGCCACCCAGGCGCCCCAATCCCACCTTTTCTAAATGAGGAAACTGAGTTACAAAGATGTTAGACTCATAGAACTTAGTTCCATGACCATACTCATCTATTCAGGACTATCCCTCAGCCTGGTCTGAGCTTCCGAGTACCCACATGCATAAAAGCCTACAAAAATATGTCTGATTCCTAAGGCCAAAGAAGAAACACGGATCAGGCCAGTGCCCCCTAGCAAATGCTGAATTTAGCTCCAGGACAATCAGCTTATCCATTTCATATTGTCCAGTGAGATAATGCCTATATATTTCGAGTCGTTTAAAAAAATTTTATTTTAAAATGATTCTAGACTTACAGAAAATTTTCAAAAATAGTCCTGGGAGTTCACATATACCCTTTACCGAGCTTCTCCTAATGTCAACACCTTGCGTAATCTTGGTAAAATTAGCAAAACCAGGAAATTAACTCCATATAGTGTTATTAGCTAAACTACAGACCTCATTTGCATTCCACCAGGGTTCTTGTGCTAATGTCCCTCTTCTGTTCTGGTATCCAATCCAGATCTCATATTGTAAATATTTGTTGTGTCTCTTTGCTCTCTCTTCCAGTCTGTGATAGTCCTTTAGTATTTGACCTTCACGATCTTGGCACTTTTGACGAATACTAGTCCGTTGTTTTGCAGAAGAGCTCTGAATTATTTCAGACCATTTTAGAGAAATCCGAATCTCATGGTTCAATAAAGGGGTGCCCTCATTTTTTAAAGTCTATTTATTTATTTTGGGAGAGAGAGGGAGTGAGTGCGAGCGGGGGAGGGACAGAGAGAGAGGGAGAGAGAAAATCCCAAGCAGGCTCCATGCTGTCAGTGCAGAGCCCCATGTGGGGATCGAACTCCCGAACCACGAGATCACGATCGGAGGCAAAATCGAGAGTCAGATGCTTATCGAACTGAACCCAAGTGGGGCCCCCATTTTGCATCCTGATCAGGCTCGTGTGTTTTACCACTCACCTCCACTTACATGGTATCTGTCTTTGTCTTGTTTTGTTTTACTCACTTAGGACCATTCCATAAGTGATTGGGGTCAAGTTTATCATCCCTCATTTGCCAGAATTAGACGTACTATTCTTCCAGCATCTCTGGAGAACCACCTCGTGATGCATTATGAGTAACAAGAAACACTGCTGGGACACAGGATGTGAAACTGATTAACGGGTTCATCGCGAGTGTGTGTTGTTACCCATAGGAGGGCCAGGCCATGTTAACTCAAGCCAGTCACATCCCAACGCACTGGAACCTTCAAGTTCTGGGGGATGTTGGCCATGACGGACATCAAAACACACTCCAGGGGGGGCGCCTGGGTGGCTCAGTTGGTTGGGCGGGCACCTTCGGCTCAGGTCATGATTTCACGGGTTCATGAGTTCCAGCCCCGCGTGAGCTCGGTGCCGACAGCTCGGAGCATGGAGCCTGCTTCGGATTCCGTGTCTCCCTCTCTCTCTGCCCCTCTCCTGCTCACGCTCTGCCGCTCTCTCTCTCAAAAATAAACAATAAAAAAATTTTTTTTTTTAATTTCGCTTTAAAAAAAAAATAACAACACTCTGGGGGCGCCTGGGTGGCTCTATCAGTTGAGCGTCCGACTCTTGATTTCGGCTCAGGTCATGATCTTGCAGTTTCATAGGTTTGAGCCCCCGTCCAGCTCTGCACTGACAGTGTGGAGGCTGCTTGGGATATTCTCTCTCTCTCTCTCTCTCTCTCTCTCTCTCTCTCTCTCTGCCCCTCCTCTGCTCGCATTATCTCTATCTCTCTCAGAATAAACAAACTTTCAAAAAAAAAAAACCACTCCCAATTTCACCCCAACTTTGAGATAGCATGTTCCCATCATAAAATAACAGTACCCATCATAAAATAGAAGATGCATGCCTATAGAAGAGGATGGCCTGGATGAATAATCTTGGGCAAATCCTGGGGGCCGTGGCTGGCTCAGTCAGAAGAACATGTGACTCTTGACCTCCGGGTTATAAGTTCCAGCCCCATGTTGGGTAAAGAGATTACTTAAAATTAAAAGCTTTGAAAAAAACCTTGGGCAAATCCCTTAATGTCTCTGAGATATTGGCAGTTGGGGCAGGGGAGGAAAGACAAAGGAAAGAACATGAAGGAAAAGATGTTGGATACCCCAAGGAGCTGCCATGGCACCAAAATCATGCTCTTCTGATAAAGCCCCCCTCCAACTCACCCCACTGTCAAGAGAAAGACAGACCTGAAAAAGCTGTGCCCTCATAGAGATCATGCAACCCTTTCTCTTGACAGTGGAGGCTTCTTGGAAGCAACGGCGAAAGCTTCTGTTGGGCCATACAGTGATCGGTAAATGTTGGCCGAATGGATTAACGAACGATGAATCAATGAAAAAAGTGTAGGTCTTTCGAACCTTCCGATGACCCTGAAGAATAAGCAGGACAGGATTTCCATTTTAATGAAGAAGACGAGCTTAAAGGACCTGCCCTGTGATCTCATGGCTTCAGTGATTCCCATGGTGCTAGGACGAGGGAAAATAAAGAGAATGACCCAAATTAAATGCCACATTTGTCCCATGCCTTATGCTGAGCCAAGAGTAGCCAACTCAAGTGCCTTTAGAGGTCCACAGGTCATCTAAATGTGCACAGAGGACATCAGATAATACAAGTGGTAGGGACAGTGGCCCAGTGGATCATGCCTGCAAATCACGTTTAGTCCAAGGGATCTGCACGTCATGGCCCCTGTGGGCTCCTTCACACCCAAGATCTCATTTACCCTCCTCACCACCTGTAAGGTCTGCATTATCATCCCCCCTTTACAGCCGAGGCTGTTGGGGTTTAGAGATCTAAGTGCCTTGGTCTTCCTGCTAGTGTGTGTCCAGGTCGGGGAGTCAAGCATGTGTCTAGGGGACCTCGTCACCTGGAGAAGCAGAACGTCTGGCTTTTCTTCCACAACTGCCCATACGCGGACAAAGCTCAAAGAGAGAGAGCCTCAGTAAGACTGAAGCTGTAGGTAAACATTATTGTGTTTTGCCATGTCTCTAATCTAACCCCTTTAATTTCCAGAACATCCAGCAGAAAAATATCTTAAAGACCCCCCAGTCCAGGGGCACCCGGGTGGCTCAGTCGGTTGAGCGTCCAACTTTAGCTTGGGTCATGGTGTCGCGATTCGTGAGGACTAGCACCCAGTCGAGCTCTGTACTGATGGTGCGGAGCCTGCTTGGGATTCTCTCGCCCCGCCCCTCTCTCTGCCCCACCCCCCCTTGCACACACCTGTGCTCTCTTCGAAATAAATAAATAAACTTAAAAAAATTAAAAAAAGACCCTCTAATCCAGTGTTCTTCAAACTACCAGACAACTCTCCTTGCTTGGTCAGAAAAATTCAGTTTCTGGGGTCACAACAGGCAACTCAAATAATAGAAAATAATGGAAAATATCAGAGTCCCTCACCCATGACTGGTGGTGCATGTGATTTTGTGAAATTTGTAGACACAGTAAAAAAGGAAATTAAAAAAAATTTTTTTTGAAGTTTATTTGTTTTGAGGGAGAGAGAGCAAGTGAGCGTGGGGAGGGATGGGGTGAGGGAGAGAGAGAATCCCGAGCAGGCTCCCCTCTGTCAGCACAGAGCCCGACGTGGGGCTCCATCCCATGAACCGTGAGATCATGACCCGAGCTGAAATCAAGAGTCAGACCCTTCACTGACTGAGCCATCCAGATGCCCTTAAAATATATTTTTTTACAAGCTCACGTTGGGGGCACCTGGGTGGTTCAGTCCGTTGAGTATCATTTCGGCTCGGGTCACGATCCCAGGGTCGTGGGATCGAGCTCCGCGTTGGGCTGTGTTGCCACCTTGGTAGGCTTCAGGCAACTCACTTGACTCTATGTCTTTTTTTTTTTTTAAGTGTATTTATTTATTTTGAGAGAGAGAGAGAGAGAGAGAGAGAGAGCAAGAGTTGGGAGGGGCAGAGAGAGAGGGAGAGAGAGAATCCCAAGCAGGCTCCGCACCATCAGCAGAGAGCCTGATGCGGGGCTCGAACTCACGAACCGTGAGATCGTGACCTAAGCCAAGATCAAGAGTCAGGCGCTTGACCGACTGAGCCACCCGGGTGCCCCTCGACGCTATGTCTTTGACCAGAGACCACACGCATTCTACCCTGGACCCCTAGAAAGCAAGAGCAGACACAGATGGGATTTCACGGTTTTCTGGCCTCTCTGCAGACTCTCGGGACCACATCTGTTTTACCTGAGACATGCGTGAAGACAGTAGTGAGCGCGGACGATATTTCGGTGTCTCTTTGCTACCCTTTAAGGGCGGAGGGGACCCCAATTTTCATTTAGTGGCCGTTCCCAACAGAGCCTCTATCCTTTGTGCTCTGGGAGGAGGTGCGAGACCTTCCCCCCGTGACTATCAGTGTCCCAGCTTCTCTTCTCCTTCTTCCAGTGGCCAGCCTTTAATTCTGCCCTCGTTCCTGTGCTGGATCCCTCAAAGGCACTGCCCCTTTCAGAGACCTCACTGGTTCTGACCGTGGTCACCATCCGCCAGAGGGCAAAGAGGGGTTCAGGAAAAATTTCCTCAAGAGATGGTCTCCAGTCTTGTGTTGCAGCTATGCCCCCAAAGGTCTTCTGGATCGGGCTCCGGGCTCCTCCCAGTCCTCATGAACGACGCTGGGTCTGCGACAACATCCGCCAACCTGCGGATGATTCGACTTTCCCCTTCCTCTCTCAGGAACCTAGAACGGGCCTGGCTCCACTCTCCCTCGCTGAACGACAGAGTCACCTTCTAGAGACATCTGGGCGGTGGCCTGGGCTCATTGTGCTACAGCATATTATGCTCTTCTGTCTGATTCTTAGCCCACCGTCACCGTCCAGCACCCCCCAGGACACACAACTGTTGGTTTCCTACGTGTGTTTAGAGTCTGCGCAAATTACGTGTACGGCTCCCTGGGCTCCTTGGGTCTTGGTAAGCCTTCCTGCTTGCTATAGAAGGAAAATAACAGACTGAAAGGGCCCTGCGGAATGAAAGAAACGCCCAGCGTGTGACTTCACTCCAAGCCACCCATTGGTTCCTCCCTCATAATCTGTTGGGGCCTTTCACTCATCTATGGGGCTTTCTTGGACTCCTAAGGGATAGTCGGCTGCTTATAACCCGCCCTCTACAAAGGGATCAGTTCTCCCATCCATGTACATGCCCTGCCAGCTCGTTGGAAACTCTGCTTTCTCGACCCGTGACCACATGCACCTTCTCCCTTGGAAGCAAAATTGGGAGCGCCTTCCTCTTTCTTTCTTTTTTTTTTTTTTTCCAATTTTTCAAATGTTTTATTTATTTTTGAGAGGGAGGGCATGAGCAGGGGAGTGGCGGGCGGGGGGCGGGGGGGGGGGGGGACAGGATCCAAAGCGGGCTCTGCACCGACAGGCTGCGAGCCCGACGCGGGGCTCAAACTCGCCAACCGTGAGATCATGACCTGAGCGGAAGTCGGCCACTCAACCAACTGGGCCACCCAGGCGCCCCAGTAGTGCCTTCCCGATTGATGGATGGGTGCATATTCTTTCACCTTCCAAAGACTTCCGCCCTTTCCGTGGACTCCTCCCCACCCCCCCCCCACCCCCCCCCCCCCCCCCCCCCGATCTCCCTAAGAGATAGATGGAAAAGAACCAGATCTGCTCGGTCACACGAAGAGGTAAATGACGGATGGGGGACGGAAACAAAAAGAGCAGACACCAGGTGTGACAAATATTCCAGCCATGACCCACGTGCCCCTGACACAATAGCCCTTTCCCTGTCCTCTCTGGATGGAGCTCCAATCACGGAGATTTCTTTTCGGATAATAGTAATGGGCCTTCTTTGCGGCACTGGCCTCACTGGCCCCAGAGTCTCCCTCAGGGTCCAAACAGAGCACTCAGTACTGTCCAGGTTAGAGGTCAGATCCTCTGAAGCTTCCCTGTGTGACCAGACCAGGCCAAAATGGCCGTGTCCTCCTCTTCTGCTGACTGAAGGGGAGTTTGTCTAATTCTCTAGACTTCCTCGGGCCCAGGAGGTTGGCCAGGGTGCTGAGGACTGGCATGGTGCCACAGGGAGCTTTTGCCTTCTCCAGACCCTCCTCGCCTGACCGATGCCTCTAGAACATTGTCCCAGCTTCTTTCTTTTTCATTTATTGTGAGAGAGAGCGTGCGTGACAAAGCGAGAGCGCGCGCGAGAGAGCACAAGTCGGGGAGGGGCAGCGAGAGAGGGAGGCAGAGAATCCCGAGCAGGCTCCGCCCCGACAGCGCAGAGCCCGATGTGGGGCCCGAACTCACGAACCGCGAGATCATGACCTGAGCCGAGATCAAGAGTCGAACGGTTAACCCATGGAGCCACCCAGGCGGCCCTGTGCCAGCTTCTTAAAATACCCAGGCTTCTTGTTTCAAAGAGGTAGGGTTCTTTGATCGATGCTTTCAATTTCCAATGACATCCATTTCTCCTACGCACGCCTCTCGGGTCAGTTTCAAGCTTCGGCAAAGCACGCGTGTGACCTGTTCACGCGATGAAAATGACAGGTGTGGGCTGGAGCTGGCTTACGTGGGCTTGTGAGAAACCACCGTCTGCCTTTCCCCCCAACTCCGCTCGCGGAGATGTCGCATGCTGGCTTACAATTTACATGGTGGGAGTACTTACAGCACTGAAATTAGCAAATGCTATAAATTGGGGCACCCCCTTTCTCTTCCCTGGACTGTTAAAATATTAACCTGGACAGCACTGTGTATAGATGAATGATTGAGTGTCAATATGGGAACCTCATAAAAGGTACAGCATAGGGAATATAGTCGATGGTGTTGGGACAACGTTGTATGGTGACAGATGGTGACAATACCTGTGAGTACAGCATAACGTTGTACACCTGACACTAATGTAACGTGGTCTGTCACGTGTACTTCAATTAAAAATACAACAAAGAGGGGCGCCTGGGTGGCTCGGTCGTTGGAGCGCCTGACTCCTGAGTTTCGCCCAGGTCACGTGATCTCGCGGTTCGTGAACTCGAGCCCCGCGTCGGGCTCTGCACGGAGCCTGCTTGGGATTCTCTGTCTCCCTCTCTCTTTGCTCCTCCCCTGCCCTCTCTCCCTCTCAAAAATAAATAAACTCTAAAAAAATACAATAAATAAATAAGGGCACCCGGGTGGCTCAGTCAGTTGAGTGTCCAACTTCGGCTCAGGTCGTGATCTCACGGTTCATGAGTTCCAGCCCCGTATCGGGCTCTCTGCTGTCCGCGCAGAGCCCGCTTCGGATCCTCTGTCCCCCTCTCGCTCTGCCCCTCCCCCACTTGCTCTCTCTCTCTCTCTCTCTCTCTCTCAAAAATAAACATGACAAAATACAATCGATCGATCGATCAGGGTTACCACAGACAACGAGGGGACAAAAAGCAGTCAGAAAATAGGATTATGTCACAGAAGCCCAAGAGTCTCAAAGAAGTGGTTCACCTGGCCCACCTCTCGAGCAATTTCCGGCGTTCTCCTGCCCATCCCTGTGCATAGCTATGAGTTGAGAGCTTTTCCCTTGTGACAGAAGAAGCAAGCCGTGTCTCAGAGGCCAGGACTCGGTTTCCTCCTGTATCTTGCTCTTGATTCTCAAGCCCAATGAGCAGAAGCGACAGTTTCTCATGAGACTTTCCTGCACCTGCTACCCCAGTCTTGGCCTCTCTGAGGCCTGCAAAGGGATCTATCCTTTTTTTTTTTTTTTAAGTTTATTTATTTATCTTGAGAGACCGAGAGCATAAGCGGAGGAGGGGCAGAGAGAGAGAGGGAGAGGGAGAGAGAATCCCAAGCAGGCTCCGTGCTGTCAGCGCAGAGCCGACGCGAGGCGCAGTCTCACGGCCCGTGAGGTCACGACCTGAGCCGAAATCAAGAGTTGGGCGCTTAACCGACTGAGCCACCCAGGGACCCGCCCTGAGATATATTTTTAAGAACTCGCTTTTGTTCAGTGTTGTACCCGTGAGTGTCCTAGGTATGCTTCTTAGGCGTCTGGCCCTGCTCTTGAGGGCTTTGAAAAAATGTCACCCCCCCCCCCCCCGAATCCCTGATGAAACGCTCCCTGGTGAGGATCATTAGCCCTTTTGGGCTAGGGCAGCCCCTCCCTTTGCCATAGGCCAGCATGCTCAGGGCACGGGCTGGCACTTCCCACGGAGGTGGTCCCTCCCTCTCGTACTGTCTTACTGGCAGATATTCTGAGGTTGTGGTCTTGGGCCACAGAGCCCTCTTCCATCCCGGTTTCAACCGGGGAGCAAGAGCGAGGCGGGGGACAGCGGAGGACATTTAAGTATCTAGTGGGTATTTGAAGAAGATGGGGTTTATAAATATGCAACGGAATACCACTCGGCCATGAAGAAGAATGAAGTCCCGCCATTTGCAACAATGTGGATGGAACTGGGGGGCATTGGGCGAAGTGAAATAAGCCAGAGAAAGACAGATACCCTACGTTTTCACTCCTAGGTGGAATTCGAGAAACTGAACAGAAGACCACGGGGGAAGGGAGGGGAAAAAAACGAGTTATAAACAGAGACGGAGGGAAACCATAAGGGAGTCTTAAATACAGAGAACAAACTGAAAGTTGATGGGGGTCGGAGGTGGGGGGCGGGCGGGCGGGGAAAATGGGTGATGGGCACTGAGGAGGGCACCTGTTGGGATGAGCACTGGGTGTTGTTTGTAAGCGATGAATCACTGGGTTCTACTCCCGAAGGCAAGACTACCCTGTATACACCGTATGTTAGCTAACTTGACAATAAATAAATACGTAAATACATAAATGGAGACGGAGTAAAGTATCGTAAATTTTGTTAGACCCGATAATGGGATTGGTACAAAGAAGAAAATTTTCCTTAGCGTTAAACATATGTTCCGAAGTAGTTAGGGGAGAAACATCACAATGTCCATATTTACTTGAAAACATTTTAACCTTTTAAAAAACGAGATGAAGCAAATATGACAAAATATTTACACTTGTTACACAGAAGTAACAGGTACACAGGTGGTCGTTATCCTATTTTCTCTACATGCTGGAAAATTGTCCTATTTAAGATGAAATGTAGGGACACCCAGCTGGCTCAGTCGGAGGAGTGTGTGACTCTTGGTCTTGGGGTTGTGGGTTTGAGCCCCATGTCGGGTGCAGAGATTAATTTTTTTTAATTAAGAAAAAATTATTTGTTTTAGAGAGAGGGAGAGACGGTGTGCGAGTGGGGGAGGGGCAGAGAGCGAGGGAGACACAGGATCCGAAGCAGGTTCCACGCTCCGAGCTGTCGGCACAGAGCCCGACGCGGGGCTCGAACTCACGAGCTGTGAGATCATGGCCTGAGCCGAAGCCGGACGCTTAACCGGCTGAGCCACCCAGGGGCCCCTAGAGATTACTTTTAAAAAATACAATCTTGGGGCGCCTGGGTGGCTCAGTCGGTTAGGCGGCCGACTTCGGCTCAGGTCATGATCTCACGGTCCATGGGTTCGAGCCCCGCATCGGGCTCTGTGCTGACAGCTCAGAGCCTGGAGCCTGTTTCAGATTCTGTGTCTCCCTCTCTCTGACCCTCCCCCGTTCATGCTCTGTCTCTCCCTGTCGCAAAAATAAATGTTAAAAAAAAATTTAAAAAAAAAATTAAATAAATAAATAAAAAATACAATCTTCAGGGGCCCCTGGGTGGCTCAGTCGGTTGAGCGACTGACTCTTGATTTCAGCTCAGGTCATGATCCCAGGGTCGTCGAGTAGGGCTCTGTACTGAGCATGAAGCCTGCTGAAGATTCTCTCTCCCTTCCTCTGCCCCTCTCCCCTGCCTGCGTGCTCTCTCTCAAATTAAAAAAAAAAATAAAAAATAGAGTACTGTAAAGGACAAGTTATGTGTGACCCTACCCGGCACGTCGGTGGTTGGGGTGATTAGCGAGAGCTCTGTAAGTTCAAGTTGAATGTCAACCGTCAACCGACAGGAGCTGGGATTTCAAGGACCGGCTGCCCCTTCCCTACAGGGAACTCTTTTATTTACAGCTTTGCGGCAAGAAAAGTTACATGGCGTTAACACAGGCACTCTTTTCTTTGCAGCCTCCCACTTTATAAACATCTATGCAGTTACGGTGCTCAGACATTGCTTCTTCACACGCCCATCGTGGCCCCCAGCCCTACATCTGCTCCCGTGGACGAAGCTCCTTGAGGGCAGGGATTTTGTAGTCATCTTAGTAGCCCCAGGCCTCTTCACTGACGTTAATACGCAGTAGGTTCACAATTAATGTTTGCTGAGCGAATAAACGAATGATAATGAAGCATGCTCTTGCAATGGCAAGAGCCGGCCAACTACAGCCCCTGGACGAAATCTGGTCTGTGGCTTATTTTTCTTTCTTCTTTTTTTTCAAGTTTGTGTGGGTTTGTTTTTCATCTCTAAACCCAGTGTGGGGCTCGAACTCACAACCCCTAGATCGAGTCCCACGTTCCTCTTATTGAGCCAGCCAGGCGCCCCTGTGGCCTATTTTTCTGTGGCCCTTGAGCTCAGAATGGTCTTCACATTTTTTTTTTTTTAAGATTTTCTTTAAAAAAAAAAAATTTTGTTTTTAATGTTTATTTTTAAGAGACAGAGTGTGAGTGGGGCAGGGGCACAGACAGAGAGAGAGAGACAGAATCTGAGGCAGGCTCCAGGCTCTGAGCTGTCAGCACAGGGCCCAACGCGGGGCTCAGACTCACAAGCCGTGGGATCATGACCTGAGCGGAAGTCGGCTGTTTAACCAACTGGGCCACCCAGGTGCCCCTTGGGATTTTCTTTTTAAGCAATCTCTACACCGAACGTGGGGCTCCAACTCATGACTCCGAGATCGGGAGTCGCACGCTCTATTGATTGAGCCAGCCAGGTGCCCCTATTTCCTCTGATTTTTTTTTCAATGAACAAGGTTGGTGTTTTTTTTTTTTTTTTTAAGTTTATTTTGAGAGACAGAGCGAGTGCACGAGCAGGGAGGGGTGGAGAGAGACAGGGAGAGAGGGAGAGAGGGAGAGAACCCCAAGCAGGTTTCGCACTGTCAGCTAGAAGACTGGCATGGGACTCGATCTCACGAACTGTAAGACCACGTGACCTGAGCTGAAACCGAGAGTTGGGGGCGCCTGGGTGGCTCAGTCGGTTAGGCGGCCGACTTCGGCTCAGGTCATGATCTCGCAGTCCGTGAGTTCGAGCCCCGCGTCGGGCTCTGGGCTGACCGCCTGGAGCCTCCTTCCGATTCTGTGTCTCCCTCTCTCTGCCCCTCCCCCGCTCATGCTCTGCCTCTCTCTGTCTCAAAAATAAATAAACGTTAAAAAAAAAAATTAAAAAAAAAACAAACCAAGAGTTGGATGCTTGACTGACTGAGCTACCCGGGTGCCCCTATTTACTCTGATTTTAAATGACAACTGGGTAAATAACAATAGTCTATTTAGCAGTAATCACCTTGACATGGGGGGAGATAAATATTTTTCTTCCCTCTTGTATTTCCCAATTGGTCTATATTTTGCACGTTACGACTACCCAAATAGTTTACTTTTTAAAATTTATTTTCATTTTCTTATTTTAGAGAGAGGGAGAACGAACAAGCAGGGTGGGGGGGGGGGAGAGGGGCAGAGGGAGAGAGAGACCTTCAAGCAGTCCCCACCCTCAGTGTGGAGCCCGACGGGGGAGGCTCCATCCCACGACCCTGGGATCGTGACCTGGGCAGACATCAGGAGTTGGACGCTCCACCGACTGAGCCACCCAGGCGCCCCCAAAAGGGTTTTTACACACGGCATCATTTGACCAATTTAAAATTCCCTTAATCCTCGTGAACTTGCCTCACATTTCCTTTCCTCCTTGCCCAGCCAAAGAGCTATCTGATGTGGAAGGAACTAAACCTGAGGTTTGGCAGCCCGCAAATGAAAAACAAACGGCAGGCACAGGAGCCAAGAATACAATGAGAGGCGATGCCAACTTTCCACCCAAGAAAGTCTGCTCACTGTTCATGGGGGGAAAAAAAAACACAAAAGACTTTGAACGCGGGGGCGGGAGGGGGGGGTAGGGGGAGAGGGGCGCAAGGTCACATGGTCGAAGTAATGAAATAAAACACTCCTTAATTGTCCTGTGGAGCACCCTCTCAGGGCTAAGGTGAGGGAATTATTTTAGCAACCCGCAAAGAAACATTACACACTTACATATTTCCCTAAGTCCCTATAGTAATATTAGACGGGAAAGAGTTTCCGGTCCTAAGTTTTACTCGTCAGGACCAAGGCTGGTTATCGCGTGCATTTTTCTAAGTTCCAGAAATAGGCAAAGTAGATTTTTTTACTCATCTTTCCCACCCTACTGATGTTGACCAAGAAGGAAAATCATGAACCTTTTGAGATGCAATGCATTCTAGAACTCCTTTTTCCAGATCAAGAGCGTGAGAAAGGCAAGGGTGAGAAATGGTGTTTTGTAAAGCAGGTTATTTATTTTTTTTGATAAAGACAAATAGTTAATTCGCTGGGAAGGAAAATGTGTAATCATTTACCAGCTGTTGGGATGGTTTAATAACAGCGCTGTGTGACATTAATCACCCTATTCCCTTCCTTCTGGGCACGCAGCTACCTGATATTTCCTTGCCCCCCCCCCCTTTGGGTTTATATGTGACCATGGGACTGACTTCCGGCCAGGAGAATGTGGGTGAAAGTGCCGGATGCCTCTTGCAAGCCTGGCCCTTCCAGCCCTCATACCTGCAAGGCTCCGTTTTCCTTCCGTTGACTGGACAGGACTCCAAGGACGTGGAGACGAGAAGAGGTGACAAGATGCCAAGGATCGTTGCTGTTTAGAGAAGAGCCTCCCGACCAGGAACTCCCCCCCCCCCCCGCCCCCGCCCCCGCCCCCGCACTGGACTGTGGCAGGACCGTGACTCCGTCCTGCACACGCCCCCATCTTTAGGCAGGTGGGAGCTATGTGCCAATGGATAAATGAGCTCCGCTGACAAGCACGGGACTGAAATCACCTGACCCCTGAAGAGGCGAAGACCTCGGCACTGCTGATTCCTCACTGGTGAAAAAAGCTGGTGACACCCTCGTTGCTCGGGGACTAGCTCCAAATTTTTGGTTCCGACCGAATCTGGCCATTGGCAGATACAGTAAGAAAAGATCATGCGTGTGGCCCTAACCTAATCTTCAAACAATCATCTCCCCATTGTTCCTTTACAATCCTAGGTCAAGAACAAATCTCTTAGGTCATTTTACATAATGTCTTCTCCTTAGGCAACACGGATCTTCTCCAAGATCAGGGAAACTGGCCTCAGAAATTTCCCTGCTCTTATGCTGGGAATGAAGAGGGGCCGATTCACATCTTAGGTGAACTAATTCCACAAAGACAACCAGCAATGAGTTTTGGCCAATGAGGTTAGACCTGGTCAGGTTATTTTCTTCCCTGAATAGAAGCCATTCGCATTAATCCACACCGTTCAGTGCTCTCGGCTCCGCTGAACCTTGCCGCACCCAAAGCAAGAAAATTAACAGAAGTCAAATCAGACAATAACAGGACGCCTGAGACCAACATGACATTAAATGCTTTTTTATTGAACAAAAAGAGATAAAACATGGAAGTTGAGATCACTGAGCAAAAGCAGCTCGCCAGGTGAAGCTGCTACATTTTGTGCTAAATAACCTTATGAATCGAGAGTATACAGAACACATGATACGTAAGTTACCTCAACAGCCAAGGAGAAGGTGTCGATTACAGTTTCGGAAGGAAAAATTTGGTCTTGTGACAAATGGAGTTGCTCCAAATTTCTAGCCCTTATCCACCTAAATTCAGTATGCACTGAATTCCCATTCTCATGGAAGCTGCTTTTTGGAAGAAATTTAAAAAGGCTTTTGCACGTTGATCTGACGCGCCGTTCGATGTTTAAAATTTTGTGTCTATACACACTTTAGAAACCCCGAACCCTTGTTTCTAAGTACAGGGGTCGTGCTGTTTTTTTTTTTTTTGTTTGTTTGGTTTGGTTTGGTTTGGTTTGATCGATACTGGTGAATTACAGTTACGATTTCTCCTGTGTGTCTAACAAACTTTCTATGTTCTCAGTGCACCCACACAGACAGGTGGGTTGACAGATATGTCAAAAATACTTTATGAAAAGAGGGAGGGAGCTCATGCGAGTTGGCGACCTTTCGCTATTGTCTCCTGGTGGGGCGAGCTGCCTCCCTTTGACACGTCACAAAGATGAAAGCGAAAACTTTTTACTTTGAAGCCTAGTTATTAGCACAGTTGTAGTCACTACAATCCACCTGCAAGTTGGTTTATGGGGCTTTCTAATAGGAGATGATAAATACCTCACACCCGGTACACGGCATCAAGAAAGTACTGAAGAAACATTTTATAGACAATACCTCGGTGGGTTCTTTTTTTTGTGGTTTTGTGGTTTTTGGGTTTTTTTTTTTTTTTTTTTGTATGTTAAACATCAGCTTCAATGGGATACATTTCCAGAATGGTTTTGTTACCACTTTATAAACACTCTAAGCCAAACGAACAGCACAAATAACATCAAGGTTGTCTTTTTTCCAATATCGGTATCGATTACTGGAGGCTAATCCTAACACACTACGAAAGGGGGGCAAAAGAAGAGAATTCATGACACGTTGCAAAGATAGGACTACAGCATCTTAGCTGGAGGGATGATCTTACGGTGCAGAAAGAGGGGACTCTCTAGAAGGTGATGGTGTGGTTTCTTCGGGGGGGAAAACCGTGAGCGTACAAGCTCGGATGCCACCAAGGGACTCCGGGAGATCAAAGACCTTATGCCATTCATCTTTATCTGGGTCGTATTTCTGCACGATCTCCACCATGCAACGGTTATTCCAGGAATACCCACCAACCACGTAGATTTTATTTTCAAAGACAGCGACCCCAACATCGCTCTGCCCCCTTAGCATGGCAGCAATTGGGGTCCACTGGTCAAGGATCGGTGAGTAGTATTCACAGCTCAGGACATCGTCGTAATCGCTCGTTCCTCGGAAGTGATTGCCACCAATGACGTAGAGCCTCTCGCCCACCGTACACATGCAATGCAGACCTCTGACAGTGGTCATTGGCGCCTTCTGGATCCATTTGTCAGTATCAGGGTCGAAGCACATCAGCTCCTTTTGGAAAGTATCATGAGTAATTCCTCCTAAAGAATGAAAGTAGGCATGAGGTAGACAGAGAATTCTAAAAAAGCACAAGTAAATAAAAGGCTACCACAGATAATGAACTTGTGGCCGCACAGTGTGACACTTTACAGCTTATCGGTAAGCCATCTTCAGATTCTTTTTTTTTTTTTTTAACATTTATTTATTTTTGAGACAGAGAGAGACAGAGCATGAACGGGGGAGGGGCAGAGAGAGAGGGAGACGCAGAATCCGAAACAGGCTCCAGGCTCCGAGCTGTCAGCACAGAGCCCGACGCGGGGCTCAAACTCACGGACCGCGAGATCATGACCTGAGCTGAAGTTGGACGCTTAACCGACTGAGCCACCCAGGCGCCCCACCATCTTCAGATTCTTAAAGAACCACAAACTAGCTTATATTATTGCAAGGACATTCTCAAGCAGAGACCCATGGACTTTATGAGACTTTACTACATGAAAATATATTTGGGCCACTTTTGGAGAGCTGGGTCTGCAGTAAATTGCAGCTATGAAGCAGGCACGCCCCGGGAGCTGAGCACTGGGCTGGGGGGCGTGTTAAATTCCAGTTGCCCATTTCCTCACTTGCCACATAAGAACGGCTACCCTTGTAATCTCGTTAGCATTGGGACTTTGAAGTCAAACAAATCAAAATGCTCCTTTGCAAGGTGGATGGTATTATGCAAACACACAAGCATGTAACAACACTCGGAATTGGGTTTTTTTGGTAGAGTTTCTGCCCAGTGGGGTGAGGAAGGTAATCTCATCGTTATCAGCATGGACATTTGGAGAATTAGAATGCTGAACGCGTACGGAATTTCATATGTACAGCAGTTTGTTGTTGACCTGGTGAGTCTGTATCGTCTACAAAGGACGTTCGTAGGTCACTTATAAATCAGCCTCTACAATGAAAGTACCAGACTCTATGTTCTGCAGATTAGGGAGAGGGCTAAACAAATTTTCATCCATGTCAATCAAAACTCTACTATCTGGTGGCCAGATGGCAATCATTGTTTTCTTTCTGCTTTTTAACTTTTTTTTTTTTTTCTCCTGTACTTTACAGAATTCTCTGGAAGCAAAACAGCGTGGTTTTTTTTTTTTTTTTTTTTTTTTTTTGGTTTGAGGATCAGCTATGGTTACGATCCTATTCTTTTTTTTTTATTTAATTTTTTTTTTTTTTAACGTTTATTTATTTTTGAGACAGAGAGAGACAGAGCATGAACAGGGGAGGGGCAGAGAGAGAGGGAGACACAGAATCGGAAGCAGGCTCCAGGCTCTGAGCCATCAGCCCAGAGCCCGACGCAGGGCTCGAACCCACAGACCGCGAGATCGTGACCTGAGCTGAAGTCAGATGCTTAACCGACTGAGCCACCCAGGCGCCCCACCATCCTATTCTTGACTGGTAAGGTCGTTTCCGCAATACACGTTAGCTATGGCAGAGTACCACTAGAACCATTCGATGCCATTTTTTTTTTTATCCCCAGAGGATTTGGAGCTCTCATTATAATGGCATAGCATCTACGCACATAAAATAGGTAGAGGGTGTAAATCATTGCGTAGCGGAGCATATGATTTCCTGGATGGCTCTCGCAATATAAGACATGCCGTAGTTGCTCATAAATTTAACACCAGAAACCTGCCAATCACACACTCCAGGCCTTTCACTGATCCTTCCTGATTACAGATTTCATAAGGCAGCAGCGTTCAGAGACGCCGGCCACAAACATCACCTTAACGCCTCTGTTCTCTAATAGTGTAGCTGCTGGCCTGGCACGGGCAGGCTCTCAAGATGGGAAGAAAGTGGCAAAAGTCGACCATGTCAGGGCCAGACGAGAAGAAGCTGCCTACCAAAGTAAAATGTCAACACCCGAGGTGAGCGTTACGTTAAAATGAGACTCCTTTCTAAATTCGACATAGGGACGATTTCAACACCAACAGTTTGAGAATGAAAGTTGTTACTGGAGCAACTTGTAGCTGTTTTAGGATTTGTTATCAGAAAAATATAAGTGCACGTCGCCAACATATAGGTAATCGGCACAGAATTATTCACGCAAGGACATCACAGTAGAATCCCATGATAATGCTGAAGAAAAGGGAAAAACACATTATCGGGTGCACTAAATGACAGAATGAACATCATTATGCATTATAGGTACATCAGAAGCAAGTTTTGCACAGTACAGCTTGCATGTTATGCAATGATATATTTCATCATAGAGTTTAGCTAAATGTAAAATCAAAATGAATTAAGTATCGCTACGGAGAATACGAACGGGGGTTGTTAGAGTACAGGCTTTATTAGAGAGAGTAGGGAGTATGGGGACTGGAAGGCAAGCTGGGGAAGCTGAATGCTTTCCAATTTCTTCAAAGTCGGGTATTTACAGCAGGACTATTTTGCTCTTAGTCTTATGACCTTATAAAATACCAAAGGCATCTATATGCAAATACAAACACACAACAGATCTTCTCAAATAAGCATGAATTATACTTCGATTATTCATTTTTTCTGGATTATTTTTATATACTATATGGAAAGATGGTGACATGGTTAAAAGTGTATGTGTTATGTTAATTGCATCTGCATTAGAATTGTTTACCTGAAATATACATCACTCCTCCATATACGGTTCCAGCATGGCCATAGTGGGGCTCACTCATTTTGGCAACGTAGGTCCACTCATTTGTTCTTGGATTGTAACACTCGACTGTGGCTGTTGTTCACGGGGGGAAAAAAAAAGAACAGACAAGGAAATCATGTATGAGTTCAAATTTAGCAATTCATTCTTTTTCCTTTTAAGTTGAATAATAAGAATATTTAAACAACCGATCCATATTTCTTATAGGTATGAGATACCCTTCGGGGACCTCTTTTTTTTACTCGTTGAGATTGTATTACTGAGATGAACCATGAATACATTTTACATTAGATACTTATGTCATAATCTAACACATTTCTGTCGCTGCAGAAATTGCTAGGATTTCTTTGCTTCTAGTCACTTGTTACATCTTTATAATTTGACATGTCTCCCATTTCCTTCCTCTAAATATGTGGAAGATGAGAAAATCATAAGGGAGGAAAAAAAGCCAGTTCTTGGCCCCCCTGCTGATCCACCATCTAGGAAACAAAGGTTAATAGATAGGGAGCAAAATTTGAAGTTCAGAACGAACATGTATGCACACTGCCCGGTGTATGTTCTGGCTACCTATTGCTTTATTTTATATCCCGACTACAAAATAGACACTGACAATAATTTTTCTACATTTATACATTAAAGCCAATATGTGCACATATCCAATATCATTGTAGCCAGTAATGCTTTTATTGGAAGATGACTGGAGACATAATACGAAGTTAAGATTTTTATCAGGGGCGCTTCCTTTCAGTAACAAATTTATTATCTTTAACATAAAGTCTTTCGGAGAAGCGGCCTCAACTTATTTAAATATCAATCTGTTATAGCCTCAAGAACAGACCAATCACGGTCCAGACAGATAGAAAACGTGATCCCTTTTAAAAGGCAGAAAGAAATGGGGCTGTTACGAGGACTCTGGTCAAAAACACCAAGTCTAGGGTGCCTGGGTGGCTCAGTACAGCATGCGACTCTGGATCTCAGGGTGGTGAGTTCGAGCCCCACGTGGGGTGTAGAGATTACTTAAATAAGTAAAAGTTAAAAAAAAGAAGTCCAAGAAAACAGCAGCGCCTGGGTGGCTCAGTTGGTTAAGCATCCAACCTTTGGTTTTGGCTCAGGTCATGATCTCCTGGTTTCGTGAGTTCGAGTCCCAACAAACAAATAAAAAACTTGAAAATTTTATATAATTTATTACAGACGCTGCCAGTTGCCAACCCAACTGCTTGCCTCCCCCGACGCTGCTTTTTTCTCAGGAACAGAACCACAACACCGCTCACGGAAGCACTATGCTAAACTCAAAATTCAAATTAGCGGGTTCCCTTGAAGCTGGAGTTGACCACATACGTGATGGAGTACTGGAATACCGAACTGATGAATCATCCTTTGAACAAGATTTCCTTTTTAAAACACATTTTGTTTAGTTCATTCATTTCTTCCGAGAGACAGTGTGCAAGCGAGCAGGGGAGGGGTGGAGGGAGGGAGAGAGAGGGAGAGAGAGAGAGAAGGAGAGAATCCCAAGCAGGCTCCCTGCTATCAGCGCAGAGCCCGACGCGAGGCTTGAACTCATGAATCGTGAGATCATGACCTGAGCTGAAACCAAAAGCTTAACCGACTGAGCCACCCAGGTGCCTGAAGATTTCCTTTATTACAAAGAAAATAACGTTAACAATAGGCCACCCTAAATAGAAAGAGCGAGAGATTCACTTTCTACTCCATTCAACAGTTTCATTTCTTCAGCAAATTGACTATGTGAAATGCTTCTTTCTCTTCTCCAACATCTCCTACATTACACCACTGCTCACATCCCTTTACTGATCGCCTTTTGCACTGACCTGGGCTTTACATTTTCGGTCTTATTTCAAAGGCCTTTACTCTTCCCATTTTGATCTACTCTCTTGGTAGTTTTGTTCATTGCTTCAGGCTTGGACCCTCACCAACTCTATCCCTTCTAAACCCTTCCATTAAGTAGCCAGGTCCTGCAAACTCTTTCCCCCAAAAGAGGGCTATTGCCATAACTAAGGACAAGCTAAGACTAACTGTTTACTCCGAGACTGGTTTTGACTATTTGTAGTCACCAGACGTCTTCTCTAATGTCCATTTCCATTCGCCTTTACCATGACTTTCACTTAATTGACAAGCACAATCCTACTGAACGTACGTTATTATCTCTCTCTCTCTCGCTCTACCTACAGAGGATCTAGCATATTGATTGGTATTTGGCATCAGCAAAGTAATTAATGATAGGGTTTTAGCTGATAAAAGAAAGCCATCTAATCACACATCCTAGCGGCGAAAGCGTTTTAAAAGACTTCCTGAGATCATCTTTTCCACCTATTTGATGTCAAAGACAGGTTCTACCGTAGTCCTATGCTTTCTTTAATGAAAGATGCTGCCTTGAACTTGGAAATTTCTAGAGTGTAACAGTCTTTCCTTGTGTCTAATTCCATCTATTCTGATGGAGTTTCCATGAGTTTTCTCTTTGGACTGGAGCTGCCAGGTGAACAGCTATTCGCTCTTCATGATTATGAAAACTTTCCCATGTAGAAAGATAACGCTGTGCTTCTGTCAGTGAATTAATTGCATTTTCCCCCTAATAGAGGTTATAAGAATCCACCTGTATTTACCAGCAGTAATAGAATAGCTATGGAATACTTCATCATCCCTCAACTTTCCGTCTTCTGGCTAAATAATCCACTTCCCTTGGCTTTCCCCATCATTTAATATTTACTGCCAACCTATAGACTTTCTCCAGGAAGAACTGGTGTCGTTCTTAGCAAAATCCATACTATTTGCTTTCAAAATAGAAGACATCTAATTAAAAGTACACACACACACAGGCCCTTATTTCTATTTTCCGTGTTCACAAGGCAGTGAGATAGAGGTTAGTGCCCAACAACCCTGAAAGGGGGAGGGGGCAAGGGGTGATGCAAAACACAAAGCAGTGGTTCCATCGAGGTCGATGAGCGGGAATGGCAATGAATTAGTAAGTTCTCGAATGGGGCCGCGAATGAGAGCCGTAAGCCAAATCCGGGATGCTGCCTGCATTTGTATGTCTCACGAGATAAAAATATGAATGGCTTTTACCTTTCTAAAGAGTTGGGGGGAAAAACATCAAAGAGAAACTACTTTGTGGCATACGAAAAATCGTATGGAATTCCAACGTCGGGGTTCCTACATTAAGCTCTAGAGGAACAAAGCCTCACCCGTTTGCTTATAAATTGTCTGTGGTTGCTTTTGTGACAAGACAGCAGAGGTAACGAGCTGACAAGATCCTACGGCCTACAAGGCTGAAAATATTGACTTTCTGGCCCTTTACAGACTTTTGCTGACCCTTATTCTAGAGAATCATCTTCAGTGACCTGGTGGCCTGCCACTTAAATTAGAGACCTTCTCCAACTTAAGAATTACACGTAGGTTGCTTACTTCTCATAAATCATCAAAGATTCCTATTTTCTCAGGTGAGCCGACAGGAGTCCAGAATCGGTCCCAAGGGATGATGTAGAACTCGCTTGTTCTTTTTGAGATGAGGAAAGAGATTAACCCCGGATAACCACCGGAACAACAATGGATCCCAGACAGGGGGGTACGGTCTCCAGAATCTTAGAGTGCCAGCTGGCGACGGGGTGTTTAATGAACAAAACTGCAAATCCGTTAAGGGATAGGGAGGCATTTGATAAATTTCAGTAACTTTACTGTGCATTTATTTGAAAAAAGAACCTAACACGTTTTCCGTTAAGTTTTTTCAGTATTTCAAAGCTTGACTTAGGAACAGAAGCGCAAGATATCTGAGCTGTCATCTCTCTCTTCAGTATAGAAAACCTCAATGGAAGATCGATCTCTTGTATGACATAAATTTGGAAGATGCCAGAAATAACGGACTCCTCTTTCTCGTAAGTGACAGCTGGTCTAAGCTTCACGTCATTTCCAATTGTACCTGGTGTCACAGGTCCATACACTCCACGAAGGGATTTTAAAAAGCCAAATGCATTAACATGACCGAAAGTGTCTTGTAAATGCTGCCCCTGGTTTCTTTTCATAATTACATATAGGCAATGGTCATTGTATATATGAAGAATAAATAATATACCGGTACTGATGAACCTATTAATTTTTTTTTAAGATTTTATTTTTAAGGAATCTCTACCTACAGTTCTGAGACCAAGAGTCACATGCTTGGTGTGCCCGGGGGGGCTCAGTCAGTTAAGCGTATGAGTCTTGATTTCGACTCAGGTCATGATCTCGCGGTTCGTGGGTTTGAGCCCCATGTAGGGGTCTGCACTGGCTGTGCGGAGCCTGCTTGGGATTCTCTCTGTCTCCCTCCGCTCTCTGCTCCTGCCCTGCTCTCTGTCTGTCTGTCTGTCTCTCTCTCTCACACAAAAATAAGTAAATGAACTAAAAAAAATTACTACAGACTGGCTTTGCTGGGTATGCTGACTTTAAGGAAACCAGTCCTTTTCCACAAACGTTTACTTACTTATAGATTATGGGAGGTAATGTCAAAGGAAAGACATATCATTGGCCTTTAAATGGAACTTGGGTTGTTTCTTGGTATTGAGGCTTTGGGTCTATATTATGACGATACGTGTACTTGCGAAAAACGCAGTTTATGAATTTAGATAAAGGTGGGCCTAAGTTTACCATCTAGAGGGGGAATATTTTCTGGGAAGATTTAAGTCATTATCCTCAGGATGCAACTTTGGGAGATTGTGATTTTAAAGCCTAAATATAATCAAAGAGTTATTATGAATTTGGAATAGCCCATGAAAAGCAGGCTTCTTTCTTTTTTACTTTCAAACTGCAACACAGAAGGCTATTTTTAATAAGAGATAGAGGGTGTGATTTCTGAAGGTCACGAGCAAGGAAGAGGCCGGTTGCCCAATGAGGATAACATGGCCAGAGCTCAGAAAAAGAAAGCCTCTAGCTTCCTGGTTTTATGTAATGACTCTCCCTGGCCCAAAGATTATAAATTCTCAGAAGAATAAGGCCTCTAATTAACACTAGGAACCATACACTGAAAACTTCCTATTGACAGGGGTGGGGACATCAGTGGGCAAGCACTATTTCCCTCGAGAAAGAGGTTTTGAGATGACCGCTGACTGCCGGGATCGAAGACCTATAATTTGTAAACTTGTAAAGATTATCCGAGACCAGTGGTTTTCCTGAGAAAGCACCAAGTCACTAGCTGCAGCTTCTGGATATTTCCAGACGCCGTAAGTGTAAAATACCAGAACAACATGAAAATAACTTGTGTGGCGTGACTGAGGAGACCTGAAATGACAATTCTACACTGAAGGATACTAATGCCTCAAATGCTTTTCAAAGTCGGATTACTTGGGGGCGCCTAGGGTGGCTCAGTCGGTTAAGAGTCTGACTTTTGGGTTTGGCTCGGGGCATGACCTCACGGTTCGTGAGTTTGAGCCCCGCGTCGGGCTCTGCGTTGGCAGCAGGGAGCCTGCCTGGGATTCTCTGTCACTCTGTCTCTCCCCTACTTGTTCATGTGCTCTCTCTCAAAAATAAATAAATAAACTTTAAAAACTCTGATTATTAAAATACACTGGGGAATCTGTGTGGTTCATGATAATGACACCTGAAGCCCAACCATTTGGAAAGCCTGGTCTTAGAAAAAATATCACTACGACAACAAAAGAAGAAATCAAACTGTGGGTAGGAAAGGTCAGTGACATTAAGACATCACGAACAAGAAAGGGCTTGATAAGCTGGAAAGTGTAAGGGCTGAGAGCAGTTCTCTCTGCCTCCAATAAACAGCTTGTTCTCAAATCCATTAAGCTACTTTTTATTTCTTAGACTACAGAAGAAAAAGATTCTGATAATTACTCTGAATTTATCCAGAGCCGATGCCAACATCTTTCACTTCCCCAGCATTACAGAGCCTGGGACGCTGGTCAGCTACAAGGACTCAATTCACAACCGAATAAAAGAAGGATGGCAAAAAAGGCCAAGCAATGATGGTAATGACAGATACGTAAGGCGTGACAGTAAATGTGGTCTTCCTGACTTCTTTTTGGACAGCTATCTCATCCCAATTTCATCTAAAATTACAAAATTGATGTAGCCAAAGTACTGCTCTCTGTTCACCGTACTTGTGACCAATTTTAGATTTAGGGAGACAAAAAAGTGGCCATCAGTTTTAGCGAAGAAAGCTGTTTGGTATTTCACCAAGAGAGAATGGTTTTTGAAACGAATAGCCCCAGATCATATTACTCAAAGTAAATAAACTTTGGGTAATATTGAACTTTGTGCATTTAATTGACAAAGAAAATGACCTTACTATGTGGTCTGGGATAGGGTAACAGATTATGTAAAAGAAGAAGCAGTCACAGTGGGTCCTCTGTAGGGAAGGAGTTTAACCTGCTCACTGAAATATTATGTGGGCTTTTAAAAATGGAAAATAAGGAAACGTGCCAAACTTCTGTCTGAGATTCTATCAGAATTTAAATTAGCAGAATATACTGTGCAGTTATACTGTCAAGGTGAAAACCATATATACTGCCAAATAAAATATTCTGCAACATACTGATACATTCCTAAGATATAATTTGTACCCTGGCCAACAACATACACTCGGATTAGGCATACAGATTATCTCCGCTATTTTAGGAAATGATGATAATAATACTTTAGAAAACCAGTTTAAACGAAACCCTAGCTACGTCTTTGCCTTTAATTTTATGGAACTGCTTATTTTATGATTTAACAAGAATTTGGGGGTAAAGAAATTAGACTCTATGCTCAACATAAATGCGCACACTTACGCAGTTCACCAGCCGCGTTTCGCCCGCCGACTGCATACAGGTATCCTTTGAGGGCACTTAGGTGGAAGAAGGTGCGCTTTTCATTTAAAGATGCGACTTGCATCCATTTATTGTAGCGAGGATCAAATCTGAAGACTGTATCGACCGCCGTTTTCCCTTTCGTGTCATAATTACTCTGTCCGCCGACGACATAGAGGAAATTTCCAATGACGGCAATGCCATGCTGGTACCTTGGGGCATCCATGGGGGCTAAAGATTTCCATTCGTGGGCCTTTTCATCATACATGCGCAATTCCTTGCTGACGACCAGCTGCTGCCTCAGAACTCCTCCCAGTGTGACCAGATGAGTGGTGTCAGAGCGAATGGCAGTCCTGTCTGACTGCATCACTGGCTGCATATACGGCATCATTTGGTAATTGCTGGCTTCCAAAAGGAGATTCACGCACGTGTTGTCAGTTCTCATGAAATCCACGGTTTGCACATAATTAATGAGCTCCTGTGGTGTCATCAGTGGAAATCGTATGTTCTTCATTAATTTTGCAGCAAAGTCCATCCGAGGCTCTTCCAGGCGTAGCCAGCGACAGGTGGCCTTAAAGAGCTCGAGTTCAGTGCAATGCTTAAGGCTATTACTGGAAAGCACGAAGGCAAGACGCTCAAAAGGGAGTTTTAAGAACTCCCCGGTGCTCAGCAATGCGGGAAAATTCTTCAAGACAAAACTGTTGACGTATTTATCCACTTCTGTCAGATTGTAGGTGTTGGCGATCCGACCGACTTCGACACAGTTGTCTAAAGTGACCTGTTGAATCAATAAACAATGTTAAGATACTACTGTTTTCATGACACTCACATCTGGATAACAAAAATACCTGTTCTAGAATAAGACTAAACTGAGAATTTTACTGTCCCTATAGATGCAAATAAAAATTGTTATCGAAATACATTAATGACCTAAAGAGAATTCACAAACCACCAATCCATTACAAAAGTGACAAAAAGAAAATTATCTACAACGCATCGACAAGAGAAAGGTTAAAAACCATGCGATCATTTCAACGGATGCAGAAAAAAGCATTTGACAAAGCACAATATCCATTCATGATAAAAACCCTCAACAATGTAGGTTTAGAGGGAACATACCTCAACATAATAAAGGCCATATATGAAAATCCCAGAGCTAACATCATACTCAATGCGGAAAAACTAAGAGCTTCTTCCCTGAGATCAAGAACAAGACAAGGATGTCTACTCTCACCACTTTTACTTAACATAGTACTGGAAGTCGTAGCCACGGTGATCAGACAAGAAAAGGAAATAAAAGGCATCCAAATTGGGAAGCAAGAAGCAAAACCTTCGATATTTGCAGAGGACATGATATTATATATGGAAAACCTGAAAGACTCCACCAAAAAACTACTAGAACTGTTGCAAAAAGCTACTAGAACTGTTCAATGAATTCAGTAAGGTTTCAGGATACAAAATCAATATACAGAAACCCACTGCATTTCCATATACCAACAATGAAGTAGCAAAAAAGAAAAGAAAACAATCCCATTTACAATTATGCCAAGAATAATAAAATACCTAGAAATAAACTTAACCAAGGAGGTGAAAGACATGTACACTGGAAACTATAAAACACCGATGAAAAAACTGAAGATGACACAAATGGTAATATATTCCATGTTCATAGATTGCAAGAACAGATACCATTAAAAGGTCCACACTGCACAGGGCAATCTACACATTTAATGCAATCTTTATCAAAATGCTAAGAGCATTTTTCACAGAACTAGAACAAACAATCCTAGAATTTGCATAAGACCCCAAACAGCCAAAGCAATCTTGACAAAAACGAAGCTGGAGGTATCACAGTCCCAGATTTCCAGTTATCCTACAAAGCTGTAGTGATCAACACAGTGTTGTATCGGCACAAAAACGGACACGTAGATCAACAGAACAGAATAGAAAGCCCAGAAGTAAACCCGTGATTATATGGTTAATTAATCTTCGACAAAGGAGGCAAAAACATGCAATGGGAAAATGATAGTCTCTCCAACAAATGGTGTAGAGGACCCTGGAGAAGGTACCTGCAAAAGGATGAAACTGGAACACTTTCTTATGCCATACACAAAAGTAACCTCAAAATGGATTAAAGACCGAAAAGTGAGACCTGAAACCATAAATATCGTAGAAGAGAGCACAGGCAGTAATTTCTCTGACATCAGCTATCGTAACATTTTTCTAGATATATCTCCTGATGCAATGGAAACACAAGCAAAAAATAAACTATTGGGACTACATCAAAATAAAAACTTCTGCGCAGCAAAGGAAACAGTCAACAAAACAAAAAGACTGAATGGGGAAGCTATTTGTGAATAAGATATCCAAAAAAGGGTTCGTATCCAAAATATATAAAGAACTTACACAATTCAACACCAAGAAAACATAGATAATCTGATTTAAAACATGGGCAGAAGACACGAACAGATATTTCCTCAAAGAAGACATCCAGATGGCCAACAGACACATGAAGAAGTGCTCAACATCTGTAGCCATCAGGGAAACGCAAATTAAAACCATAAAGAGATATCACCTCAAACCCGTCAGAATGGCTAACGTCAAAAACACAAGAAGCAACAAGTGTTGGCAAGGATGTGGAGAAAAAGGAACCCTCATGCACTGTTGGCCGGAATGTAATCCGGTGCAGCCACTCTGAAAAAGAGTATGGAGGTTCCTCAGAAAATTAAAAATAGGACTACCATATGATCCAGTAGTCACACTACTGGATATTTACCCAGAGAATATGAGAACACTAATTTGAAAGGATATATGCACCCTGTTTATTGCAGCATTATTTACAACAGCCAAATTATGTAAGCAACCCAAGTGTCCATCAATAGATGAATGGATAAAGAAGATGTGGGGTGTGTGTGTGTGTGTGTGTGTGTGTGTGTGTGTGTGTGTATACACACACATATATATATACACATATACATATATCTATATGGATATACAGATATACAGATATACAATGGAATATCATTCAGCCATAAAACAGAATGAAATCTTGCTATCTGCAGCAACATGGATGGGTGTAGAGAGTATAAAGGTAAGCGAAATAAGTTAGTCGGAGAAAGACAAATACTGTATGATTTCACTCATATGTAGAATTTAAGAAACAAAACAAATGAACAAAGAAATAAAGAGACAAACCAAAAAAACAGACTCGTAACTACAGAGAACAGATGGTTCCCAGAGGGGAGGTGGGCAGGGAAATGGGTGAAACAGGTGAAGGGAATTAAGAGTACGCTTATCATGATGAACCCAGAACAATGTATAGAATTGCTGAATCACTATATTGTATAACTGAAACTAATATAACACTATGTCAACTATATTGGAATTAGAATTTTAAAAAAAAGAAAAGTGGCAGACACATATTTATTGACTATTTTATCAAAATCAGTAGATTAGAAGTTACCGTGAGAAACAATGTTATAACTTGACTGTGGCCAAAAAATTCCTTTTCTCTTCTTGGAAATGTGTGTTCCCTCTCAAAACTATACTAATAAAATTCTGGCTAGATGGAAATTTCGGAAAAATAGAGGGTTATTCTATTACGGTTCATCTCAACCCATCTTCTCAGTCATGATTCCTAAAAGTAACCTTGCTAGCAAATCAATCCACAAACAGAAAGTCTCTAATACAGGATCTCTAGATTTCTCTTTCATGTAAAGAGTCATGATTCATTACCATAATTCATTTTGATCCCTTCAAAAGTTATTGTTCCTAATAAAGGTAATCTACTAAGGCAATCATTCCTAGGGTGAAGTTATTTTCACATTATTTATGCAGAAATACAAGGAAAGGAATCATTTTCACGAGGGCTGGAACAGGTGTTGTCTCCCATCACATTTACTCATGCAGTTCAGTTAGTTTCTGGTGTCTGTGATGATGGCTTTGCAACATAGTTTCCCCGGGCCATTCTCTTCCTCTAGCATACTCAAGCTGTGCCTGGAGTCAAAATGAGCCCAGAGAAGTCTCCCCTGGACAGATCACAATATAGCAAAAATGGAAACTTCCAGAAAAAGGAGACAAGTGATGGAGAGGCTCGTCTTCAGCAAGAGCTCTTGCCGAAGCCTTAATAACTGGTCAGAAGGGAAAACGGGAAAATCATATCAGCAAATGTTATGCAAGGAATCAATCACTAAAATAAGCCTGCCATACAACTATCTGTGTGTGTATACAAACACACAGGCAGGTCACAGGCAAAGGACTCAAAGGTTTTCTCTTAATTTTGTCAGTGTGTGTGTTCACATATGTCACGTAAACTTCACTGACATACCTGTATTGTTACCAGATTGGCAGATGATTAAGAGAAAATTGCCTAATCCTTCTATTATCCTTTTATTTAAAAGCTGAAATGAGACTGAAATAATTACTTCTCTGCATAAAGTATCAGCCCAGCTGATACATTATCACAGAAAGCTCTAAGGTTAACACACACACACAGGAGGCTATTTTCATAGATTTATTACTCAGGAAGAATTTTAACAATTTGCTTTACAGGAATCTCCAAAAAATTTTAATTGCTTATTAAACTTAATAGCTATATATTAAAGAATACCTAAAACAGAACTGTAACACAAAAGAAGAATTAGGAAAAACAAATTAACAAATTATGGGCCTTTTTTTTTTTTTTTTTTTTTTTTATTTTTATTTTTATTTTTTTTTAATTTTTTTTTTTCAACGTTTTTTATTTATTTTTGGGACAGAGAGAGACAGAGCATGAACGGGGGAGGGGCAGAGAGAGAGGGAGACAGAATCGGAAACAGGCTCCAGGCTCCGAGCCATCAGCCCAGAGCCTGACGCGGGGCTCGAACTCACGGACCGCGAGATCGTGACCTGGCTGAAGTCGGACGCTTAACCGACTGCGCCACCCAGGCGCAATTATGGGCCTTTTGAAAGACACAGTTTAACACTGTTCAATACCTTGGATTTCCAATGTGATTAATAAAAAGTACGTTTCAATCCAATTGTAGGAGTGGCAAGTTGGCAGCTTATAAAATTTTTCATCGTGTAAATGAAGTTACAGTCATTAGTCACTTGCACAAATCACTCCGGGTGGCAGGAATTAACGTCTGGGGTAACGAATCTACTTTCTGAGTCCGGAAAGGAGTAGCCCTTCCCCAGAGCAAAGGTAATTTGCACCTTTGAACACATTTACTAGCAGGGATAAGCAAAGGTTGGTGGGAACGTAAAAATGATCCCCAAGTTTGCAGATTCTCGTCATGAGTGATAGGATTACAGATAAAAGCAACAAGAAATGGGTACTTCAAATAAGCAAAATGACGTTGTTGCTCACCAAATAGAAGTCTAAACTGATAGCCTACAAAACAAACCAAGATTAAAAAATTGAAACTGAATTAGAAATGGGATCAAGGTATTTAGTTCCTTCCCCATTTCCCGCTTCGACTTCATCCAATAAGAGAATAATTACTAAAACAACAGCATAAAAAAAAAAAAGTCTGCCTTTTATTGAAGGGCATTTGGAAAATATCTTCTATATATCAGTATGCTCAGATACAGATACACAAGACTGCAAAAGACCTTGACAGACCACTAGGATATACAGAAAGCTGTCTAGTCTTTTCTTAAAAATCACCAGAGAGGGGCGCTTGGGTGGCTCAGTCGGTTAAGCAGCCGACTTCAGCTCAGGTCATGATCTCGCGGTCCGTGAGGGCTGTGAGTTCGAGCCCCGCGTCGGGCTCTGTGCTGACAGCTCAGAGCCTGGAGCCTGTTTCAGATTCTGTGTCTCCCTCTCTCTGACCCTCCCTGTTCATGCTCTGTCTCTCTGTGTCTCAAAAATAAATAAATGTTAAAAAAAAAAAATTAAAAAAAAAATCACCAGAGAATGATATTTCATAACCTTCCAAATTGTCATCTTCTTAATTTTTTTTAAGGTTTATTAATTTTTGAGAGAGAGACACAGAATGTGAGCAGGGGAGGGGCAGAGACAGAGGGAGACACAGAATCAGAAGCAAGCTTCAGGTTTGGAGCTGTCAGCACAAGAGCCCGACGCCGGGGCTCGAACTCACGAACCGCGAGATCACGACCTGAGTCAAAGTCAGCCGCTTAACCGACTGAGCCACCCAGGCGCCCCCAAATTGTCATCTTCTTGATAGAAGGAGTAAGCATTTTCTATACCCCACGTACAACAGCTATCACGCTGTGGGTATATAACAAAGGTTAAATACTATAATTATTGGCAATATACAAATTAAAGAAGTGACGATAGAGACAACTAAAAATAGAATAGATTTTGAATTGATATAGAAAATTACTAGACCCTTGTTAATTTTTAAATGCAACTCAGACAAAAAGTATGGAATAGAAAATTGGTTGTTATGAAGTGCATGTAATCAAAGCTCAAATAATTAATCGTAGACTATAGGGATTATAGAAGCAAAGTCTAGAATAACAGTTAACAATGTAAGCAGACCAAAGTGATGGAATAATGGTAAATGATTTTTGGAAAAATACACGATTATTCAATTATGGTTCATTTTCATCAACCTCTTAGTCATGATTCTTAAAAGTGCTTCAGTTAGCATATACCCAAACATTTAGCCTAGATAGTATTAAATAATGGATGTGTGCAGTAATGTAACATTTAATGAAATTCATGTATATATTAGAATGCATTACATCTTGAAATATAAAATAGGAAGTTTAAAGCTTATTTAAAAAAAAACAACTCATAAGTAGAAAGGACTCTAATTTCATCTGAATATATAACCTGGCCCGAATTCCAAGGAAGAGTTATTACAGACATGAATTCAAATACACATTAGTGTTTTAAAGGATATAGAAGCAAAAAAGGACAAAATTTCTCAACCACTTATGAGAACCAGTAAAACTGCTTTTAAAATAATCAAGTGCACATTTCAGTTGCCTTGATATAAAATATTATAAATTCTTCTACTGCAATCAAACAACCTTCATAGGTCACCCTAAAGGCAGTTCCAGAATTTTCACCCTAAAGGCATCAGAATTTTCAAAGTGCTACTCTCATTAACATACTGTCCCTCACTGCGGCTGTATTAAATTGTTCAAATCACACTCGATGCACCCAAACATTTCACTGCCATAATATGATATTTTAATGACAGGTTTCATCAGAAATCAGAAATCAGAAATTCATCAGAAATCAGATGGTATTCTGTTGAAGATCGGTGTGTTACACACATAAACTTCCACTTCGGAAAAAAGCAAAAACTAAAACGAGTCTCTGCTTTTGTAACTCTTAAGAAAAAGTGCATAGACCAGGGAATTAGCTGGCAAGTTTGGGCGGGGGGGGGGGGGGGGGGCGGGGAGGGGGGATGCTCCTCAGATAGTCCATGTGCCAAAGCGTCCTTGGTGCTGTCTAGTTTATTAAAATGGCAGCCTGGTGTCAAATACAACCACTTCAGAGAGAGAATGCGTGTCCACACACTGGGAAGAAATCAAATGAACGACTGAGGGGGACAGAGGGTGTAGGAAGGACTAGTACTTGGAATATTTAACACCCAGCCCAGTCTGGGTATCCGTGAATGAGAATAGATGCTCAACCATAAACAACCAGTACGTGGGTATCACTTGCCGAATGTCAGCCGTGACAATAAGGGAGTCGAGATTGGTTTGGTGCGGGAGGGGAGGAACGGTTTCGATTCATCGAAAAATTATCTATATGAGTTTTCCTCTAATTTGCATTAAACCTCCCCAAAGGCAAAAAAGAATTATCTGAAAAGACATGTTAATTTTTATGGGTAAATCCAATTTGGATCAAATAAGGAATGTGAAATGCAAGTACCATACAGGAAATTCTTACATCAAGAAGGATATTCCCAAAGCTTGCTGCTGACGTCATCCCCTAACAGTAAAAGAAACTGTCTTTTCCAATAACTTCTTCTGATTTCCTTCATGTTTCCCTTGAGAGAACTCCTTTACTCTGCCTTTTGCCTCTCCCACATGGGCGCCTTCGTTTTCCACGGTCGCAAACTCTCTATTACCCTCAGTAGCCTCCATAAAAAAACCTCTCTATGTTTCATTGTGAGCTTCCCCACCCGGATCAGTGATGATAAATGTACGAGTGGAACCAAGGCTATACATGCATCAAGGAAAAACAGCAACACAACTTTAAAACAATGAGCTTAAAGAAAGAGTATCACCAAGTCGAAAGCACAATGGCATCTTCGTTCTCGGATTCGATACGCTTTTATATAAAAAGAAAATGGTTCCTTGCTCACCTTCATTCGGGTTTGTTTATTCTGTATAATTGTATATTTCAATTGTCATATTGCCGGTTCAATGACAAACGTCCTGTTTCAGCAACCTTACGTTACAAATTGGGTTTTGTGGGCTGGCCTGAAATCCTCCGTCACAGTGGTTCCGTGGGGGCAGATGCGAGATGTTACAAATTCCAAACAGCAGACAAATGATAAAAAATTTAACGACAACCTGTGTGTAAATCAGGGAATGGCCGCACAGCATTTAGCATGCTGTAGTTATAGAATGTCGTAAAGACGGAAATGAATGCCATTTCTAGGCATGTAACTAAACAGATAATTTTCCATCGTCTCCATGATATCGGAAAGCAAATGTTTTTAAGTTTATTTATTTTCAGAGAGAGAGAGAGAAACAGCGCAAGTGGAGGAAGAACAGAGAGAGAGAGAGACAGAATCCCAAGCAGGCTCCGCACTGGCAGCGCAGAGCCCGACGCATGGCTCGAACTCACAAACCGTGAGATCGTGACCTGAGCAGAAATTAAAGAGTTGGACGCTTAACCAGCTGAGCCTCCCGGACGCCCCGGAAAGCCAATGTTTTTAGAAAATTTTACCTACTCCGCTTTGCATCCTTCACTGTTATCCCTTTGTATCCATTTCATAGTTCTCTTTTCTACAACTACCAGGAAAGTAACATAGCAAGAACAAAAGCACCTGAGCCTATAAACTACAATAGTCATTAACGCCCTAAGAGAAAAGCATTACTGCGAAGGATGGCAAAGCGGGGAGTGGTTCTTGTTCTACGGAGCCCCTGATGCTCTGTTCTAGAACACTGGTGTTTTTCTATCTCACCAAAGGCGAGGGTGGTTTTATTGTCGTACTTAAAGTTATCACGCAAAACTAACATAAAAACGCTTTGGGGGTTATTTGCCGAGTCACATTTTATTGTACCACTGCTCCTTCTCACCCACACAAACAATTAAGAAGGGGATAGACCAGAGTGGTATGGGAAGCTGATTTTTCTTTCTAAAAGGTCAAGCCTAAGTAGTGTTTTGGTTACGTGAAGTATAATCCCACCACATCATTAAAAGCATACACCTATTCGCTCAAAACCTTTGGTTTAAGCACGCAATTCTTAAAACATGAGACCATCCTATGTAAAAATGATCCATAAAAGTTAGCTTGTGGGAGAACTCAAAACAAATCTACCGTTGAAAAAATACATTATCTAGAAACTTCCAAGGGCTACTCGTGCCTGATCCACTTGCTTGCTGAGAAGGAAAGAGGAAATAAATAGAGTAAGGCTGAACATTTGACTAAGAAATGGAATGCATGAAAGAAGGGATAAGGGAAAAGTTGGATTTTAGATAATCTCTATGCCAATGATCGACCAACTGTTCTCAAAAACTATCATGGATTCTGAGAGGGAATATTTCCACAGTAAAATCACACAGACATATCCTCAGCAAACAGGATGAAAGACAGGTAAATAGAACGGTGCTAAGAAAAGAGGTGTTTTTCCTCAGAGTTCAGAGAAACTTCGAAAACCGAGAGGAAGGAGTAAACTGTACCACAGGTACGCTTTGTCAGACACAAGCCTCTTCTCCACTAGAAATGGGTTTTAGGAGGTCCGCAGAGGACACTAGGAATGAATAATACAATCTTTAAAGCAATAATAAGTCTTCATAAAAATGAAGAAATTTCCAAACGGGTAAAGCACGCAGTTACAATAAATGTTTCAAATAGGTTAAAGAACCAACCTCCTAATTACACAAAATGTGTCAATATTGCAAAATTACTGTGATGTCATCTTTAAATAAACTTGTTTTAGAGTTTTCTAGAACACAATCATTCTTCATACTGTTATTCTGACAACTGTATACTTTTACGACTTTTCATAAATTGTGCTCTATTCCATTTGGTCCTTTCCTTTCAGGTAAAGGAACAGATCGCCACCCACATCTAAAGGTCTAAGTACTACAATTCGCTATGAGAGAAGAGGTTGACCATGAACGTCTATTATTAATGACCAGTTCCAAAGAAATCATAACACCGTATGTAGTTTGGCTCAGGATGACCACGTGTGTTGCTGAGATCAGTGTAAAAGCAAATGCTGAGAGTATATAAACGTAAGCATTAAGTGTTATTACTAAAGTAATTATTGGACGTGATACACTTAAAAAATACATTCAGTTCATTTTTTTCCTGGGACGAAGGTGTTACATGATGTCAGGGGTACGAACCTAGAAGAAAGGTGCTTATAGGTCCTAAGGGGGAGGGCCTTGTGTGACTAAATTAAAACGAGAGTCAGCGCTCAGATTCAGTACTGACAAGCAGCATCTTGAGAAATACACTTCATGCGGGTTACGCACGTGACAGAGAATAAACAACACTGTAACCCCACACTGCCTTTTGGCTGTTAGTTCAAAAGTTTATAAATAACGGTGAGACAGTAGTATGGATGCTTTAAAATGGAAACACACAAACAAGACACACTTTCCACAGTCCTGTTAAATTAGCTGTGGGCTGACTTTATAAGACAAGGAGTAGCTTATTAATAAAAGCGCTAAGGACACGTTCTCTTAAAACCGAGGGTTTGCAAACTGGGCTCCCAGTTTAGTCAATGCAACTTTTAGAAAGCCTAACAGCAATAATTTACCGATATTAGAATTGGTAGGAGTTTAAATCAAGGGTAGAAAAATGTATTATCTACTCATATAATAAATTAGAAAACATATCAAAATTTACCGCTGCCATAATTCTCCAATTACAAAAGCAAGTTCCATAAACTCCAGAAATCTTCCGGGCAATATCTCCTTGCAACCAAAGCATTTCATTTCCCGGAAGCAGAATTTAAGAGTCTCAAATAGGGCAGTGCCTTCAGGAACCACGTGACCGCTAAGCAGTTCATTGGTAGCTGTGTCTTCTCCTGTCTATTAATAAAGGCTAAAAACCATTCAGTGGGTGATGCGTTTCCATGCAATTAAGACTTATTTTTCTATATGTTGTCACATAAGTATTACTTCTTCTCAAGACCTGGCTCCCATATCTAAGGAAGAAAAAAAATTACTGAGCCTGGTTTAAAAGGCTTCTAGAAGCTCAGATTATGTTTCCATGGAATTCCATTTAAGAAGTCTGCCTGTATAAAAACATATGAACATCAGGGAAGGGAAGCAAAAATAATATCAAAACAGGGAGAGGGGCAAGACATAAGAGACTCTTTTTTAAAAAAAGGTTTTTTTTTTCATGTTTATTTATTTTTGAGAGAGAGAGAGAGACAGAGTGTGAGCGGGGTAGGGGCAGAGAGAGAGGGAGACACAGAATCCGAAGCAGGCTCCAGGCTCCGAGCCATCAGCACGGAGCCCGACGCGGGGCCCGAACTCGTCAACTGCGAGATAACGACCTGAGCCGAAGTCGGACGCTCAACCGACTGAGCCACCCAGGTGCCCCAGGAGACTCTTGAATATAAAGGACAAACTGAGGGCACTGGAGGGGGATGGGCTAGATGGGTGATGGGCATTAAGGAGGACACTAGTTGGGATGAGCACTGGGTGTTATATGTAGGGGATGCATCACTGGATTCTACTCCTGAAATCATGATTACACTATATGCTAACTAACTTCAATGTAAATTAAAAAAATAATAATAATAATGGTAAAGAGGGCAAATTTTATGGTGTATTTTACCAAAATAAAAAAAAAATCGGATTAAAAAAAAAAACTTATACAAAGTGGAAAAAAAGAAAAAGAAAAAAGAAGCCTGCCTGTATAAAATCGTTAAGGTAAATAAAACCAGATTAAGATATATAACATCAACAAACAGTTTAAAATCTATATCGCTATGGGGTGCCCGGGTAGCTCAGTCGGTTCAGCGTCTGACTTCAGCCCAGGTCATGATCTCGCAGTTCACGAGTTCGAGCCCCACATCGGGCTCTGTGCTGACAGCTCAGAGCCTAGGCCCTGCTTCGGATTCTGTGTCTCCCTCTCCCTCTGCCCCTCCCCAGCTCACATTCCGTGTCTCTCTCTCTCAAAAATAAATAGCATTTTTTTTTAAATTAAAAAATAAAATCTTTATCGTTACGAAGCGCTATCACTGTCTGATGCCATGCGATTACACCACAGATTTCTATTACGTAATTCTGTTTGTAAAAACGCACTGGTACTGTTTTCCTCTCAACTTGCTTCCAGAGCTCGCACTACCTGACGCGCGTCTTGAACGGCCAACGTTTCGTACGCCCACGCAACGAATTTCATCCGTCTCCAAACAGGCGACGTCAGGGTGTCCTGCAGGAAAAGCCTTGAAGCTGTGAGAATGCCTTACCCCAGATATGAGAAACACTTTGCAGAAGTCCAAAACCGGCAGAATCTGTAGAAAACTGGCAGCTTCTAGTGTATCTTGAAGGTTGTCCATGTTAAGGGAAAGCTTTGCAGTGTAAATGAAATCAATAATTTTCCTTAAACCGACTTTGCTCACACCATGAAGCTTAATGCACATTAAATCTTGTTCTTTCATGCCACCTTAAATAAAAAGACAGTCAATTAAACAAGGGTGGATAATTTAATTAAGGTCAAACTCGCTTCTGCCGCCAATTAGATGCGGTGAAATCAAGGCAAAGTTTTATTCTATGCAAGCATTCACGTCAGAGTCAGACTTCTGCATATTTTATAGTTAAAAGAGAGTACTTAAAGAGGAATATCTCTATCCTAATGGAAGTTGTATACAATGCAAGAGCTTCCAGAATGTTCCCCTGTCACTTTGTATCTTTTGACAGATTAAAGATTGTATTAGTGGGACCCAGAGTCTCTGGCAGAGAGAAAAAGAAAAGCTGTGAAATTAAAGTGGACACAGGTATGAAAAAGGTACATCCATTTCCCAAGTTTTAAAAAATGCCACCTACAACCACACACACTGGGTGTATATTCCTTTTTTTTTTTTAAGTTTATTTATTTTGAGAGAGAGAGAGAGAGAATGAGCGGGAGAGGGAAAGAGACACAGGGGGACAGAGGATCCAAAGCAGGCTCTGTGCTGACAGCAGAGAGCCCGATGTGGGGCTTGAACTCATGAACCCTGAGATCATGACCTAAGTCAAAGTCAGACGCTCAACCGACTAGGCCACCCAGGCGCCCCTGTATATTGCTTTTGAAACTATTTCTTCTGGGAAAGATACAGATCAAAAGAACTGAATTTCACTTTAGAAATAAAAACATTTAAACACGTATTTTCCATATTGTTTTAATGTGGGTGCAGAATGTGAAGAGCCAACCTACCTGTGAACATGGCCTTGAAGTAATCACTAGCAGAGGCCATCATGACTCTATGCACAGGGAAGGCGTCATCCGTGTCACCTGGCATCAGGGTCACATCACAAAGCAATCCTTCAAGTCGAAGCTGGTCAAAGCCCTACAACAAGAACGTGAGTTGAGACACTAATCAAGGTTAAACGGATATACACATTTCTGCACGCTCAAATCCTGTTTATATATTAATTTGCGTGCAACATATTTAGAACATAAAGCCAACAGAATAATTCCTCAGAAGACAACAACCTATTTGATATGTGACAATGTATATTTAATTCACAGTAGGAAAAAGATAAAATTATGACTGATTTAGATTAAGAACAAATATGGAAAGAGTATATACATTCACTTATTCACGCAACGACTGGTTTTAGCTTATTTTGATGTTTGTTTATTTTTGAGAGATAGAGCATGGTCAGGGGAGGAGCAGAGAGAGGGAGACACAGAATCCGAAGCAGGCTCCAGGCTCTGAGCTGTCAGCACAGAGCCCGACGTGGGGCTTGAACCCATGAACCAGGAGATCATGGCCTGAGCCGAAGTTGGACACTTAACCGACTGAGCCACCCAGGTGCCCCCCCCTTTTTAATATTTATTTATCTATTTTGAGAGAGAGAGAGAGAAAGAGAGAGGGACACCATGAATGGGGGAAGGGCAGTGAGAGAGAGGGAGAGAGAGAGAGAGAGAGAATCCCAAGCGGGCTCCACTTTCTGCACAGAGCCTGATGTGGGCCTTGATCTCATGACTGTGAGATCAGACCTGAGTCAAAATCAAGAGTCGGATGCTCAACCGACTGAGCCACCCAGGAGCCCCCCGCCGCCCTCCTACTTTGATCTGTTCTTGGGAGAATAAAACATTTTGTGATTATAACAGGCTGATCAAATGCACAAAAAGGAGAGAATATGTGATTTAATAATAAGGCTCAGAAATGGAGATTTTCACAAGATTTACTCTACAGTTTCAAAACGGTGATGTGTGATTATAAAAAATCATGAAGAAACTCATACAAATTACCTTCCAATATACAACGTAATGCAATAATGTGACACAACAAGAACTAATAGCAAGGAGTGTTCCATCCCCTTCGTATTTTCATGACCCCAAATAAAACTTCTCTTTACGGTTGTGCTTCACGAATTTAAGAAGCAAAAGGCATGACATACTGACGGATGCAGTTTTAGAAATACTGATGCTACACATATGTATAATATAAATCTCAGTCTAAACATCTCATCATAATCTTTAAATTGCTTTTTAAAGCAAATGCTTGCATCCACAGAACTAGAACTTCAAAGAGATAATGTGATCCAGCCACTTTCTCTCTGGAGAGAGACAGTAATGTTTTTATTCCAAAAATATTTATACATTATACATATACTTTAGAACGGGATTATGTATCATATTTTTCTTTCTCCAACAGTGACTGACATATGTTTCTGTTCACAAATATCGACTCTTTCACAAACGCCTCTTTTCTTCTATAAACACAAACGTTATATACCCCACCCTCGGTATTTTCCATTTCCCATCGTTAAATGATCCACAAGGGCTTGGCTTTTTTCTCTTTCAGATAAATTGCAAGTTAAAAAAAAAAATGAAATATCTGCTTGTTATAAAAGTACAGGATATAAATGGAAAACCAAAACTCTACTACTGTTACTTACTTACAGGAAGTAACTACCACTAACAGCTTGGGATATATACGTCCAGGTCTCTTTTTTCTTTCTTTATTATTTTTTTTAATTTTAGAGTGGAGGCGGGGCAGAGGGAGAGAGACTCTCAAGCAGGCTCCACGCTCAGCACCGAGCCTGACATGGGGCTCGATCCCACAGCCCTGACATCATGACCTGTGTCGAAATCAAGAGTTGGATGCTCAACCAACGGAGCCACCCAGGTGCCCCAGGCCTCTTTCTATACATATGCATAATCTATCGTTTGCTTGTGTGTGTGTGGGGCGGGGGGGGGGGGGGGGGAGGAGGGGTGTGAGTGTGTGTGTGTATGTGTGTGTGTGTATGTATATGTATATATATATATATATATATACATATATATATGTACAATGACAACTTTTGCCATTACGAGCAATGCTGCAAGAAAGCTCCTCGTACATACCCTCACTCGTGTAAGTAGATCTTGTGGGCATCACTTGTAAAAGTGGAACTGTTGGTTTGGAGAAGATGTACCGTGAAAGTTTTAGAAGCTTCTGGCAAGTTGAAGCATACAGTTTATCTTGGGAAACTGATTATGCCCTGGGCACTGGCAAAAAAAGACCCCAAAATACCAATGAAGTGAGACTAGGCACTCTATGCCACCTTGCTTTATTTCTATTCATGAAAAAATTTCTGAATCTTCTCAAAGGTGTACATACAGAGATAATGCCTGTGAAAGGCAATCATGGCTTATTCTGTCAAAAGCAGTGATTGCATCCAATCCGTTGTCTTCTTCTACTAAAACAACAATAAAAAAAAAAAAAACCCAAACAAAAACCTCGGTTCATTTGCTGCCCCTTCTGTCTTTAAAATATTCCTACAGATATTTCATACTGGGAACTGCGTAATGTCAGTACGCTCCACGCCTACTATTTATTATTCCTTCTTGTTCCTTTTGAAAAAAGGAAGAGCGAATACTTCCCGTATCATTATCTGTGTCATTTCTCATTTTGTCCATATTCTATTAAAACTGCCTGTTGAGGTACAGACTCAATCCTCACGATTTGGACAGCCCGGCCAAGTCCCCAGGAGCTGTCATCCTCTTCACAAACCTGATCGTTTTGTTTCCCTTTGCACTGTCTTAAAAAAGAAAAAAAATCCTCTACCCTTCCTCAGTATAATCTGGCGTCCCCCAAGAAAGGAAGCTGAAGCTCGTAGGCCACTTTTATCGCACTCTGAATATCTTCTATTCTAAGCTTCATTTACCTACCTTTGGCAAAGTGTGTGGTTTGTGAGGTTTTGCCTTTATTTTTACTGCCTATAAAGTAGTTTCCCTTTTTGTATATTTCACAGCCTTTACTTTCAAATGTATAAATGAACAATCCTGCCATCCAATTCCGTATTTGCCAATTTTATTCCTGACTATTGCTATCTGTATCCAAATAAGAATCTGTCGATTCAGATTATATTCATACAGATTCTAAATATCTTCTTGGCGTGCTGTTATCTGTATATCCCAGCTTTGTCTAAAGAGACTACAGTTCTCTACAGATAACAGCGTGCTAACAAGATATTTAGAATCTGTATGTTGTTAGTTTCTCTAAACAACTTTTATACTCTAATCTTGTGAAGGGTGCACACATTCAAAGAGAGGGGGAGGTCATTCTCCACAGGTCTTACCTGCCTTCTATAGATTTATCTTTTGCTTTTAGTCTTATACATTTCCTCCCCCATTCAACTCGAGGAAGACTCTCAAAGACACCCTGATGGGGCGCCTGACTGGTTCAGTGGAAAGAGCATGCAACTCTTGATCTCGGGGTCGTGAGTGTGAGCCCCATGTGGGATGTACGGATTACTTGAACAAATAAAACAAAACTTAAAAAAAAAAAGATCCCCTGCACACTTAAAATGTGTCCTTTTAATATAAAATCATTTTCTTCCACCACATTTGTACTCATTCCTCTTGTCAAAATGCTATAAGGCGTGTTGTCTGTTTCCATATGCTAGTTCACTCTCTATAGATACAGCTCTGGTTTACGCAAAACTGAGCAAAGTTTCCAGTTTTTTAGAGTATCTGTAAAATGGTTCCTATTGCTTTAAACTAAACTTCTTTCTGCCCCAATCCATATCTTAGTTCTCGATTTTTCTATTTCTTCTGGGCCTTGGGTTCCATTGATGTGGAGATTATTATCTGTTCTTGGCTTCTCTACTCTAATGTTTCCCTTTCCCCCTCCTATAACTCTTCCCATATCTATTCTTTTCTTCTTCTTCACATCCTTTGGGGGAAAAAAACCAGAGCATTAAAAAAAAACAACCCTTTTTCTATCCCCTGTATTAAACTAAACCCAATGTATCAAAACTTCAATTCCTATTAAATAAGGGTGCCTAACTGGCTCAGTTGGTTAAGCGTCCAACTCTTGACCTCAGCTCAGGTCATGATCTCCTGGTTCATGAGTTTGAGCCCCGCATCGGGCTCTGTGTTGACAGTGCAGATCCTGCTTGGGATTCTCTCTCTCCCCTTCTCTCTCTGCCCCTGCTGTGCACGTGCTCGCTCTCTCTCTCTCTCAAAATAAATGAAATGAACTTAAAAAAATATTTTTTGTTAAGAAAATTGTTTTAAATAGAGGGAGCTACCTATATAATACTCTGAAGGACTGAGACATCTTAAATGAACGTGATAAATTTTTAAATGATCATATTAAAATACAAGGGGATATGCGTTGACGTTACACAACCATAATATAGAAACCGTATGAGCTACAAGTAATTACTACCAAAAGTTGGTTGAATGTCGATAGCTTTCATTTTTCTGTCTTAAAAATTTTTAATGTTTATTTATTTTTGAGCGAGAGAGAGATGGAGAGACAGAGCATAAGTGGGAGAGGGGCAGAGAGAGAGAGAGAGGGAGACACAGAATCCAAAGGAGGCTCCAGGCTCTGAGCTGTCAGCATAGAGCCCGACACAGGACTCGACCCCATGAGCAGTGAGATCGTGCCCTGAGCCGAAGTTGGACGCTTAACCGACTGAGCCACCCAGGCGCCCTGAATGTCAATAGCTTTCAAATTAAATATAATGTCATTGTGAAAAAGGCTAGAATGATAATTTCAGGTATTAAAAAGCAATCTGGGAAGCAAATCTTTCCATTAAATTCTGCACTGGAAGTAACTCACTAGCATATTGTATCTAGTTTTGATCAGTGTAATTTTGAAAAGGAAGTGGGAGAAGAAGGAAACACATCCTGAGAAGAGCAATAAAGAGTATTAGTGGAAAACAGGTTTTACACACAAAGATAAAGGAACTAAAGAAAAGAAGGTTAGGGGTGCCTGGGTGGCTCAGTCAGTTGAGCGACTGACTTCAGCTCAGGTCATGATCTCACGGTTTGTGAGTTCGAGCCCCATGTCCGGCTCTGTGCTGACAGCTCAGAGCCCGGAGCCTGCTTTGGATTCTGTGTCTCCCTCTCTCTCTGCCCTCCCCCGCTCATGCTCTGTCTCTCTCTGTCTCAGAAATAAACATTAAAAAAGAAAAGAAAAGAAAAGAAAGTTAAAGAATGGGTTTTTTCCCAGTCTCTAAGTAAATATAATGCATTTGATGAAAACAATGCCATATCCATGTTTAATTCAGAGGACACAAAAGGAACAGATGCATGTTTAAAGTAAAAGAGATCTATAGACTGGATATAAAAGTTTATATTAATATTAATTAAACTGTTCTTATTATACAACATTGCCTAGAGCCTAAATACTTCTAAGGGCTTTGTATCAGCACTATATCACAATATAGGAATTTACAGATTTGTTTTGTTTTGTTTCTTTAAAGAAATTTTTTTTTAATTAGTTTTCTTTATTTTTGAGAGGCAGAGAGAGACAGAGCACGTGGGGAGGAGGGGCAGAGAAGGAGGGAGACACAGACTCGGAAGCAGGCTCCGGGCTCTGAGCTGTCAGCACAGAGCCTGACGCGGGGCCCGAACTCACGAACCGCGAGATCATGACCTGAGCTGAAGCCGGACACTTAACCGACTGAGCCACCCAGGCGGCTCTGTTTTGTTTTGTTTCTTAAGGTTTTATTTTTAAGTAATCCCCATACCTAACGTGGGGCTCGAACACACAACCCCGAGATCAAGAGTCGCAAGCACTACTGACTGAGCCAGCCAGGTGCCTCTGGAATTTAAAGATCTATTTTTTTTTAATGGCCCAGCTCAACGGTTCAACCTTATTTTTCATTATTTCAGGTTGTTGTCTAGACTGGCTCATCGGTAAAAACCAGGCTTACCTTTTTTCTAGTCCCTTTATATATGCCATTATTTTTCACATACAATAGCTTCCCTCCTTCAAAGCCCAGTTCAAATTTGACCTCCTTTGTAAAGCTATCTCTAACCAAATCTCCAAAATAATCAGGCACCGTTAGCCTGAGTCTCACAATTTGGCATTTAATTATAGCCTCTAGATTTTTTTGTTTCCAGCAAAGATAAAAGAACAGGGACTGGATTTACCTTACCTCTTGAAACAACTTAAAACCAGACAAAATATATGAAAAAACAAAACAAAACAAAAAAACAGTAAAAGACTGGATGAAGGAGAGGGATCTGCGAAAGATGAGAAGCAAGTTAGATGAGCCCCATGATTGTTCTGGACTTTCCAAGACAGAGGTACAGGGAGGAGGAACCCACATGAAGCATGGCATTCTCCCTGCGAATGTCGAGGGAGTTAAGGCAGCTAGGTTTGTAGGGCAGAACACAGGAGAAGAGATCTGCAGAGACAGAGGGCTACGGAGATCAAAAAACAGTCTCCCTCAAAAATAAATAAAATGGGGGCGTCTGGGTGGCTCAGTCGGTGGAGCATCCGACTTCAGCTCAGGTCATGATCTCACGGTTCGTGAGATCGAGCCCCGTGTCGGGCTCTGTGCTGACAGCTCAGAGCCTGGAGCCTGCGTCGTATTCTGTGTCTCCCTCTCTCTCTGCCCCTCTCCTGCTCACACTTTGTCTCTTTCTCTCAAAAATAAATAAACATTAAAAAAAAATTTAACAAAAAAAAAAAAAGAAAGAAAGAAAGAAAGTAAAGCTGGCGTGAGGTGCCCAGCTGGCTCAGTTAGAACATGTGACTCTTAATCTCAGGGTCATGAGTCCAAGGCCAATGTTGGGCACAAAGCTTAGTGGAAAAACAAAAAACAAAAAACAAAAAAACCTGGCATGACCATAAAATAAGGCAAAATAGATTTCTGAGGAAAGAATATTTATTATCGGTCTGATGAAAGACTTCAGCTTCCTCCTTAAGAAACTAGAAATTGAGGTGCCTGGGTGGCTCAGTCGGTTAAGCAGCCAACTCTTGATTTTGGCTCAGGTCATGATCTCACAGTTTGTGAGTTCAAGCCCCACCCCGGACTCAACACAGATAGTGCAGAGCCTGCTTGGGATTCTCTCTCTCTCTCTCTCTCTCTCTCTCGTGCGCGCTTTCTCGCTCTGCCCCTCCCCCTGCTGGCTTGCTCTCTCTCAAAATAAATAAACATTGAAAACTAAAAGAAACTAGCAGTTAAAGAGCAGCTTAATCACCAAAAGCAGGAAAATGGAAATAATAAAGATCAGAGAGGAAACTGATGAAATGTAATATAGAAAGAGAAAAACAACAACAATAAAACCCAAAAAGGTTTGGTTCTTTGAAAAGATCCAAATGTTTGATAAAAATCTAGTTAGATTAGGGAAATAAAGAGAAAAAACACAAATTACCAATACCAGGATTGAGAGAGGTGAGATTACTAGACATTGTATAGCTTTTAAAAGAATAGTGAGTAAATATGAACAATTGTATGCCAATACACTTGACAACTCAGTTGAAATGGATAAATTCCTTGAAAGACACGGGCTGCTAAAGATAACTCTACAAGAAATAAATAACCCGAATATCTATATGTCTACTATAAAACTGAATTTTCTCTGGTGAATTCAACGAAACATTTAAGGAAGAAATATCACCAGTTCTACAGAAACATATCCAGAAAATTAAGAGGTGGGAACATGTGTCAACTCATTCGACAAAGCCAGCATTATCCTAATATTGACAAAGCCAGCATTATATTTTTTTTTTAATTTTTTTTTTTAACGTTTATTTATTTTTGAGACAGAGAGAGACAGAGCATGAACGGGGGAGGGTCAGAGAGAGGGAGACACAGAATCCGAAACAGGCTCCAGGCTCCGAGCTGTCAGCACAGAGCCCGACGCGGGGCTCGAACTCACGGACTGCGAGATCATGACCTGAGCCGAAGTCGGCCGCTCAACCGACTGAGCCACCCAGGCGCCCCGCCAGCATTATCTTAATATCAAAACCAGACAGAGATAAGAAAACTAAGAAGACTAAAACCAAAATTCCTCATGAGTACAGATGGAAAAATTCCTACAATTTTAGCAAATCAAATGTAATAATATATAGAAAGAAGATAATACATCATGGGGTTTGTTCCTTCAGTGTATGGTTGCTTTAGCCTTTAAAAATCAATCAACATAATTCACAGTATTAGCAGACGAACCAAGAAAAATGATGAGATCATCTCGATAGGTGCAAAAAAGCATTTGACAAAATGCAACATCCATTTCCGATGAAAAACACCGAACAGGACTCTCAGCCAATTATGAACAGAAAGGAACTTCCTCAAGCCTATAGCTAGCATCATAATTAATGGTCAAAGAATGAATGCTCCCCACCCCCACAAATATCAGCAAAAAAGCAAGAATGTATATGCAACCGCTGCTAATCGACATTTTTCTGGAGTTTCCGTGTAGTGCAGTAAGGCAAGAAAATGGAATAAACAGCATCGGACTGGGAAAAAAAGAAACAAAAGTATCTTTATTTATAGGGAAGATGACCGTCTACGTGGAAAACCCCACAGAATCTACCAACAGTCTCCCAGAGTAAGTCAGTTTGTCAAGATTGCAAGACACAAGGTCAATAATCATCAACAAACTGTATTATTCTATACTGGCAACAAACAATCAGAAATGGAAATCCTGTATTAGGGCATCTTTATCGGTTGGTACGTGCTGTTACTTCAATATACGCTAAATAATAACAACAATGACAACATCTCATTTGAGAGCGTAGGATAAGAAGATACTAACGTAGACTGAAAGTCGTAAAGATACACACTCAACTGTGGAAGGATTAGAATACCTTACTGTATCCTACCTGTCCCGAGTACCGAAAAAGCTATTCCCAAGAAAAATCACACACTCATTTCTCTATTTTGGCAGCCATTTAGGAAACTGAAGTAAAAAAATTACAAGTTTCATTTTGATAAAAACTTCAACCATCTAGATTATGGGAGCTCTTCTTTTATCAAATAGATTATTTCACTTAGCATAAAACCCTCTAGGTCCATCCATGTTGTCACAAATGGCAAGACCTCGGCCTTTTTTATGGCTGAGTCATATTTCATTATATATATGTGTGTATGTATGTATATATCCCACATCTTCTTTGTCCATTTATCTATTGTGCTTCACTTGCTTATGTTAACAGCACATTTTTATTTTTAAATTTTTTTAAGTAAACTCTACCCCCAACAGGGGGCTTGAACTCACGACCCCAAGATCAAGAGTCCCATGCTCTACTCACTGAGCCAGTCAAGTGCCCCAGCAATACATTTTTAAGTTGTTTATTTTATGATCACAAAAGTTTAAAATAGGGTAGAGGTCATCAACACGACGTGATCAGCAACCCAAACATCTACCTTAGGATAAGCATTTCGGAAAGTGGGTCCACTGGAAGGCCACACCAGCTAATTTGTATAGGCTCTTGGGATAATTCATTTCTTTAACGTTGCACTATACAGATAATAGTCTGAGACTATAAAATGATCTTTCATTGGTTTCGCAACTAAAACTGGGTAGAAAAAATAATAAATAGATAAAAACGGAGAAAAATATAGAAAGAGCAGTCTGGTAGGTATCAGTCTTAACCTGAGAAAATGCCAATTAGGAACCTAGACACCCAGAGCCGGGAGGCAGTTTGAAACTCCGTAGGTCTGAGTAAGCACAGCCAACAGTCAAGAAATAATTTGTTGTGGGGCGCCTGGGTGGCTCAGTCGGTTGACTTCGGCTCGGGTCATGATCTCGCGGTTCGTGGGTTTGAGCACCACATCTGTCTCTCTGGTGTGAGCGCAGGACCTGCTTTGCATCCTCTGTCTCTCTCTCTCTCTCTCAAAAATAAATAAACATTTTTTAAAAAAAAGAAATGTTGTGGGGCGCCTGGGTGGCGCAGTTGGTTAAGCGTCCGACTTCAGCCAGGTCACGATCTCGCGGTCCGTGAGTTCGAGCCCCGCGTCAGGCTCTGGGCTGATGGCTCGGAGCCTGGAGCCTGTTTCCGATTCTGTGTCTCCCTCTCTCTCTGCCCCTCCCCCGTTCATGCTCTGTCTCTCTCTGTCCCAAAAATAAATAAAATACGTTGAAAAAAAAAAATTAAAAAAAAAAAAAAAAAAAAGAAATGTTGTTTCTACCTAGGTAAATATTCTACAATTAATATACACGGCCACTAGCTGAAACGTGGTACTACAGTTATGGCCTCCCTTGTCCTAACAAGGATGTGTCCAACCGGCAGTTGGCAAGTTTTTTTCTCTGTTTCGTTTGTTTGCTTTGTTTTTTTCCTAATTTTTCTAATTATGCCAGAAGACGTTCTGCATAATTTTACTATTTCTATTAAGAATAAAACCTTTATGGGGCGCCTGGGTGGCTCAGTCGGTTGAATGTCCAACTCTTGATTTTGGATCAGGTCATGATCTCAAGGTCCCTGAGTTCGAGCCCCGCATCAGGCTCCACACTGACAGTGCGGAGCCTGCTTGGGATTCTCTCTCCCTGACCCTCCCCTGCTCACACTCCCTCTCTCTCTCTCAAAATATCCAAATAAACTTAGAAAAAGAAAGAATAAAATCTTTATGGGGCACCTGGCTAGCTCAATCTGAAGACCATGGGACTTTTTCTTTTCACTTTAGTGGACTTTTTATTACAGAGCTGTTAAGCATAACGTGATACATCTTTTCTCTCTCTTTAGTTAACACGGGCAAATGTTCATTTAGTAATGTCACCTCAACCAGTTTATTGCTGACATTTATTAGCAAGTCAGGAGCTAATACTCTGAGGATACCTCACCCGTGTTTGACTTCTAGATCACTGTTTATCTCGGGGTTGTGAGTTCAAGCCTCACGTTGGGTGCAGAGATTACTTTTAAAAAAATCTTAAAAAAAAAAAAAGAATAGAATCTTTGCTCTATCATTCACAACAAATTATCTGTCAGCCTTAGTTAATAAATGTTCTTACATTTAACTGTCAATGAAAACTTAGTATTGACAGACATTATGTTTAAAAAGATGATAGAGTTTAGAGCAAGATCAGAAGAAACTAATCGTAAAAACAGATTATACAAACAAGTTTACAGTCAGAAAACCTGTGTTCAAGCTCCCTGAGCTTCAGTTTCCCGATCTATAAAATGGAGACAATTCTTGGGTTTTCTGCCTCCCAATGTTGTTTAAAGCATCAATGAAGCAAGTATACACGAAAGTTATTATAACTGCCACTCAAATTCGTTTATTCCACAAACAATACCAATAGTAGCAACGAAAAGCACGGAGTACTTTCTCTGTGCCGGCTAATGGGCTAGGCTCTTTGTATATATTATCTCTTTTAATGACAGTAATAAATATAACAATAATAACGGTGATGATGACGACGACGGGCCCTTGTTAAGCATTCACCATGTACCCCAGCACTAGATCGTAGGCATACAGAAACAAGAAATTGGACCCTGGGAGTTGTGGATCGCACCGATAGGTCATATTAACGAGGACGCAGAGGAAGGAAGAGAAGCCACTAACTCTGCCTGGCTCACACGAACTCTAGCTTCAAAAGGCATTTAAAGTAGCTGTCAGGGCAACAGGCCAATGGGAGGGACCGTTTTAAGAGGTTCCGCGCTGCAGGATTACCCACGGCATAACTGCAGTGGGAAGGACATGAGTTGAGGGCAAAACCAGAATTCCAGTTTTATTATGTACATTTTAAGATGGGGATCATTATGGGGTACCTGGGTGACTCAGTTGAGCGTCCGACTTCGGCTCAGGTCATGATCTCGCAGTTCGTGGGCTCGAGCCCCGCACCGGGCTCTGTGCTGACAGCTCGGAGCCCGGAGCCTGCTTCAGATTCTGTGTCTCCCTCTCTCTCTGCCCCTCCCCTGCTCACGCGCTGTCTCTCTCAAAAATAATAAAATAAACATTAAAAAAAAAAAGATGGGGATCATTATGTGTAAGTAGGGGTTAACTAGAAACAAAAAGGACAATAAAGGCATTTCAGGAAGAGGAAATGGGTGCAAAGACCGAAGTGCGGAAAAATACATATGTTAAGAGAACGGCGACAAGTCCCAAGTCTCCCAGCGTTTGCCTTGACTATCTGTCCTGTGAACTCTACTAAGGTAAAGCAGAAACAAAGATCAGATGATTGAATGCATAAAGCACAGGGGATTGGCAAGGCAACTATGACAGAACAGAGGACTACAAAACCATAGGTGCTGGGAGAGGGGTCCCTGGGTGGCTCGGTCGGTTGAGTATCTGACTCCTGATTTTGGCTCAGGGCATGATTTCACGGGTCGTGAGTTCGAGCCCTGCGTCGGGCTCTTTGCTGACAGTGTGGAGCCTGCTTGGGATTTCTCTCTCCCTCTCTCTCTCTGCCCCTTCCTGACTTGCTCTCTCTCTCTCTCTCTCTCTCTCTCTGTGCCCCACACCTCTCTGTCTCTCAAAAAATAAACTTAAAAAAAAAAAAGAAAGTTGCGGGGAGAAAATACTTGCAAATCATGTTCCCATAAGGGATTTGTATCTAGAATACATAAAGAACTCTCCCGACTGAATAATAAGAAGATAAATAACCCAAGTAAAAATGGGGCAAAGGATCTGAACGGGGGGGTTCTTCAAAGATGATGCAGACGCAAATGGCCACGAGCACAAACGAAAAGATGCTCAACATCACTGGCAATCAGGGAAGGACAAATCGAGACCCTGAGATCCCGCTTCACACCTACCAGCGCAGCTAGAATCAAAAAGACAGAAAATTAGTGTTGGCAAGAATATGGAAAAATCGGAATCCTCATGCATTGTGGGTGGGAATGTAAAACGGAGTCTCCTGGGATTTGTTCGAGGGTCTAGGAATCCAAGCCTATTAGGTATGAAAATTCTTAAGGCACTTTCTTTGACAGCCTAGTTTGCTACATAAAGCCTGTTTAATGGAGACGAGGAATCTGTAAGAGCTGATCCGGCCAACCACACGGATGCCTTCTTTGGCACACCCATCACTTGAGGTCAGCTACCTTTCCTCCGACACGTTCCGTTTGGCTCAAATGAGAGGGATATTTGTTTTGTTTTGTTTTTTTTTAATTTTTTAATGTTTATTTTTGAGAGAGAAAGAGAGAGCGCACGTACACACCAGGGGTTGGAGAGGCGGGGGGGGGGGGGGGGGGCGGAGGATCCAAAGCAAGCTCTGTGTTGATAGCGGGGAGCCCGATGCGGGGCTTGAACTCAAGAACCGTGAGATCACGACCTGAGCCGAAGTCGGATACTCAACGGGCAAAGCCATCCAGGTGCCCCCAAATGAGTATTTATTATGCATCTTACTTTAATTGTCGCATTTCATCCTCACATCCCCTACCCATATCACAGATAAGGAAACTGGCCCAGAGAGGAGAGAAGATTCCCGAAGTCACATAATCAGCTGGTGGTACAATGAGGATTCCGGTTTGGGCCAAAACTCACACCTTTCCCACTAGAGTCGGTAAATCCTGCTGAGTGAGACTTCCCGAAATGGCTTCTCCCCAGGGATCCCTTCCCCTGACAGCTACTTACTTTGAAGGCCTTTTGGAGCTGAAGTTTGTAGGACTGCTAATTTTAAAACAATGATAACATTTACACATGAAACACTTCTCTCACTTGTTCCCTTGACAACCACACACCTAAGATCAGATATGGAAAAAAGTTCTCTGTCAGTGCTTGTAGGGAAAAATCGCCGTTTGTGAGGACATCATTTTTAATTGACTTTGAAAGACAGCAAGGGTCCGCCAACAGCAGTAGAGGCCCGTAGTTCTCAGCCACCACGGAAAGTAGCATCATCACCACAAAAAAAGGCCAGTCGATGAAAGGTCACCTTTGCTCAATACAAAGTTTCTAGTTCCTTTCACATCACTGTCCCTCCTGAATTAAAACGCCATATAGCTAAGTGTCTAAGACTCAGCTATACGTGTTTCACCAACAACTTAATATATATTAATAAATATTAATAATTATATTGATTCATAAATATTAATGATTATATTGATTCATAAATATAATAACAAATTATATATATATTAGGCAGGAGCAAAGGAGAGACTGTCTGCCAGCAATGGTATTTTGTAAATCACACAGGTGACACCCAAGAATATTTCCATTGTAAAAAAAATTAAACAGGGCCGGGATTGTACAGGGCAGAAAGCATTAAGACAACATTCACCAGCCACCCTGATGCTTCCAGACCTTTGGCTGTGCATTTATGTTCATATATAGGGACACATATTGTCTATTTTTTCTACCAATAGATGGGATTATGTGATACATGTTGTCCTGTAACTTTCTAATTGATGATGATGATCTAGCTAACACCACACAACTCACTCATTTATAGTGTAGAATTCCGCCGTTTGGGGTACATTCAAGATAACACGTGCAACCGTATCCACAAATTTAGGATATTTTCGGCATCTCAAAAAGAAACCCTGGGCCCCGTAGCACCCTCATAATCCTCACATTCTCTCCAACCCAAAGCAACCACTAGGCTACTTCCTGTCTCTATGGATTTCCCTGTTCTGGCCACTTTGTATGAATGGAAGAATATTTCTTTTTTTTTTCAATTTTTTTTAATGTTTATTTATTTTTGAGAGAGACAGAGACAGAATGCGAGTGGGTTGGGGCAGAGAGAGAGGGAGACACAGAATCCGAAGCAGGCTCCAGGCTCTGAGCTGTCAGCACAGAGCCCGACGCGGGGCTTGAACTCACGAGCTGTGAGATCATGGCCTGAGCCGAAGTCGGACGCTTAACCGACTGAGCCACCCAGGCGCCCCCATAGCCGAAGAATATTTCATCGTGTGCAGATGCCGCCTCTGTCCTGCCCCTTTTTTCATTTAACATATTCTTTCCATTCTTTTTTTTTGGTAATGATTTTAATGTTTATTTTTGAGAGAGAGACAGAGAGAGAGAGCACAAGTGGGGGAGGGACAGAGAGAGAGGGAGACACAGAATCCGAAGCAGGCTCCAGGCTCTGAGCTGTCAGCACAGAGCCCGATGGGGGGCTCGAACTCACAAACCACAAGATCATGACCTGAGCTGAAGTGGGATGTTCAACCGACTGAGCCACCGAGGTGCTCCTATATTCTTTCCACTTACACACAGATTTACTTCACCCTCTTTGGTGACTGCAAAGTATTACATAGTTCTTATGCAACATAATTTCTGTAAGCATTTCCCTGTTGATGGATATATAAGATACTCCACATGTTTCCCCATTAAAACAATAGCTTATCACGCACCATATGATACGTAGGGAGAAAGGGAGAGGCCATCTTTCTTGGTGGAAGAAGGACCCTGTCTCTAGAATAGTCGTTCTAAAGGTATGTTCCTTGGCTCTGCAGCACCACCTGGGAAAGTGTTAAAAATACATGTATCTGAGTTTCTGATTTCAAAACGCTGGGGTAGGGCCCAGTGCTCACTGTTTCTACAAGCTTTCCTCCTGGTGATTCTGACATGCTTGAGGACCACTGCCCTAAATCTGCATCACTGCACTAAAGCGCCTTCCATTACCTGGGTTAAAGGCCATTTGAAAAATTAGCAGGAGTTGGGGCACCTGTGTGGCTCAGTCGGTTAAACGTCCGACTTCGGCGCAGGTCGTGACCTCCTAGTTTGTAAGTTTGAGCCCTACGTCGGGCTCTGTGCGGACAGCTCGGAGCCTGGAGCCTGCTTCACATTCTGTGTCTCTCTCTCTCTCCCCCTCCCCCACTCGCGCTCTGTCTCTCTCTCTCTCTCTCTCTCTCTCTCAAAAATAAATAAACAGTAAAAAAAACTTTTTTTCTAATTAGCAGGAGCACGCACATTGGCTTTAACACATGACTAGGGGCATGGATACGGTGGGTGTATGCTGGAGGGGTGAGTGAGTTTCTTTTAATTTTCCTTTAGAGTGATTAACGTAACACAAAAAAAGCTCTTCCTCTCAGACGTTTCCTATCTGCTTGACGCCTCCTTCTCTCTTCCCAGAGCCTTGAGTAACCAACAATGAAAGCCCGGATGTGGCATCAAGATGCCAGGAGATACAAGGCTTCCCCTTCCTGACCCTCACGTCTCTGCTGATGAGAGAGCCACGGGACGATAAACCGTAAAACGCCGCTCCTGCTCCAAACCAAAATATTGGAACATACGATGTCACCGAATCGCAGAGGGGAACTAGAGTGGAATTTCGAGATCTCCTGGTCAAGACGCGTTTTGGAGAGGAGACAGACGAAGCCCCGAAAAACGACGTGACACAACGAAGCCACACAGCAAGCCGAAAACTCGTCTCATACTCTACCGTCCACCAAACACTATACGCTAGATACAATGGTCCTTCGCCAGGAATATGCATGAAATTCACCTGGGGAGGGGCCCCTGGGTGGCTCGGTCGGTTAAGCGTCCGACTTCGGCTCAGGTCATGATCTCACGGTCCGTGAGTTCGAGCTCCGCGTTGGGCTCTGTGCTGACAGCTCAGGGCCTGGAGCCTGCTTGGGATTCTGTGTCTCCCTCTCTCTCTGCCCCTCCCCTGTTCATGCTCTGTCTCTGTTTGTTTCAAAAATAAATAAACATTAAAAAAAAAAGAAATTCATCTGGGGAGATGTCTTCGGAAAATACAGGTAGAAAGACTGCTTTTTTTTCCCATCTCCCTAGAGGGAACACTGATATAATTTGATTATATCTAGAAGACACTGATGGACATCCAGTATTATATTGTTATTCTAATTCAGCAATGCCCTCAGAGGTCAAGGAGTGTCCACAATGGTCAAAAGTCCTGGGACCGCTTATCCTTATGCTAATTAGCTCTACATTGCAGTTTCTTTCTTTCTTTTTTAATTTTCTTTTAATGTTTACTTATTTTGGGGAGAGACAGAGCATGAGCGGGGGAGGGGCAGAGACAGAGAGGGAGACACAGAATCCGAAGCAGGCTCCAGGCTCAGAGCTGTCAACACACAGCCCCATGCGGGGCTCGAACTAGGGAACGGTGAGATCATGACCTGAGCCAAAGTCAGACACTTAAGCGACTAAGCCACCCAGGCGCCCCCCCCCCCTTTTTTTTTAACATTTATTCGTTTTTGAGATACAGAGAGAGAGTGCGAGCAGGGAGAGGCAGAGAGAGAGAGACAAACACAGAATCCAAAGCAGGCTCCAGGTTCTGAGCTGTCCGCACAGAGCCCGAATCGGGGCTCGAACTCGGGAACGGTGGGATCGTGACCTGAGCCGAAGTCGGATGCTTGACCCACGGAGCCGCCAGGCGCCCCAACCACATCGCAGTCTGTGATATCTGTTTTTTTTTTTTTTTCTCTTGGCTTTCTATTGTATTTCCGTCCTGTCCTTTGGCACTTGTTACCACTTACATCTATCAGTGTGTTTACGTCCAGCTGTCCTTATCTATACTCCCACACCTACTACTACTGTCAATGAGCTGAGACACCAATAAATATGATCTTCAGAACTATGATAACAAGGTGACAGTTAAAACAGGTCATGAGTGAGGAACCAGAAAATTTGGCGCAGGGCACTGTGATATTTATATTGGCTGAAACAAACTGGAAAGTCAATGTTCCCAGACCTAACATTCTTTGGGAAAGTGGCCGATAGCACGACCTTCTTCATACAAACAAAACAAATAACGAACTTTGGGGCTTTTTTGTTTTGAACATCAGGAAGGTATGCAGTTTTCCACCCAAGGCTTCTTCTCTGAGGTCTGTTTGCTCTGTGTGCGATCACGAAACTTAATTGTTTAAGAGCAGTTTTAGGTTCGCGGCAAAAGAGAACGGAAAGTACAGAGAGTTCCCACAGGCACTCTGCCCACGCACATGCACGCCCCTCGGCCCCCACCATCACGTCACACGTCACAAGCATCCTGTGTGGTTTCTGGGGCCACTTGAACATCACCGAAGAGACCGCTCGGATTACCTGTAACACCACGGAACTGTGGGTGTTGCTGGTAAAGATGCGTGTGGTTCCTGACTTGGAACACTGCAGATGCGACGAGAGACCCATGTCGCTGCTTCCGAGGGACAATTTCATGTGCTGGTCTTCGTCCTCCACCAGAGATCTGAAGATTTTTATAAATCGGAAAGAGAGGCCAATTAAAAGGTGATAAAGAACGCACGATAAAGACCTCATTTAGGGAGACAATCAGTCACGAGGGCCAATTGCTTGACTCCGGAATAGACTGCATTTTGTTTCGTCGCATTTGAGGCTGCTACGAAAATGACAGGTATTTGGAAAACGTTTTCGAGGGCGGAAAAGATAAACTGGAAGTGAGAAATCAACCTAAAGGCTGGTTCAAGACTATACTCACGGAGGGTTTTTGTGTTTTTAGTGCCGGAATAATTGCTTTTGGTATTGTGCTGTTGTGGTAGCAGCAACATCAAATTGTGTTATTCACAGTTAAAATTACTTTGGAATACCTAATTTTGGGAAGAGAAAAATAACAGCTATCATTTATTGAATAGTCACTATGCGTCATGTACTTGTCAAGAAATTTACACACGTGACTTCGTATAATCCTTAAAACAATCCAAAGTTGGGGCGCCTGGGTGGCTCAGTCGGTTAAGCGTCCGACTTCGGCTCAGGTCGTGGTCTTGCGGTCCGTGAGTTCGAGCCCCGCGTCGGGCCCTGTGCTGACAGCTCGGAGCCTGGAGCCTGTTTCGGATTCTGTGTCTCCCTCTCTCTGACCCTCCCCCGTTCATGCTCTGTCTCTCTGTGTCTCAAAAATCAATAAACGTTAAAAAAATTAAAAAAAAAAAAAAACAATCCAAAGCAAGAGGTACTATTATTATTTCCTTTGTATTAGCGGTAGGGAAAAATGGGCTACAGAAAAGTTTAAATAAATTACCTAAGGTCACAAAATTATGAAAGTAGTTGGGTCAGGATTTGAATCTACGTCTAGTATGATTCTAAACTCTGCAGACTTTGTCAATAAAAGTCAAGGATTAACTGATGTATTAATACACTGCTTCCTCTTCTATCATTAGTTGTGATTCTTTTTTTTAAATTTTTTTAATGTTTATTTTTGAGAGAGAGAGAGAGAGAGACAGAGCGTGAGCGGGGGAGGGGCAGGGAAAAAGGAAGACACAGAATCCGAAGCAGGCTCCAGGCTCTGAGCTGTCAGCACAGAGCCCGGCGCGGGGCTCAAACTCAAGAACAGCGAGATCATGACCCGAGCCCAAGTTGGCGCTTAACCGACTAAGCCACTCGGGAGCCCCCCCATGAGTTATAATTCCAATCAACCCCCAACTGCACAAAAATTTTATATGTGAATTAATTTCTTTTTCTAGCAGTATCTCTCATTCATCATTTGGGGATTATTTAAACAGCTACAGCCTAGTGGCATTTCCATCTTTTCCAAGAAATAAAAAGTGGGAATAATAAACGCAAGCTATGCCCATGTGCGTATTACGTTAATAATTTTTCAGGATCCATAAAAAGCACTGGGGGACCTGGCATTCAACAGGTCAGTTAGTTGTTGTTGTTTTTTTTTTAATGTTTATTTATTTCTGAGGCAGAGCATGAGTGGGGGAGGAGCAGAGAAAGAGGGAGACAGGCTTCGAAGCAGGCTCCAGGCTCTAAGCTGTCAGCACAGAGCCCGACGCGGGGCTCAAACTCAGAAACCGTGAGATCACGACCTGAGCCGAAGTGGGACGCTCAACCGACTGAGCCCCCCAGGCGCCCCAGGTCAGTTAGTCTTCATAGAGAATACGCAAACTACTTAATAGGGAGCCCCAGGTAACACTAAAAATTGATTACCACAGTACCACCTTTTATTATCGTAGACTAAGCAGGCTTGCTTTTCCTTAGGTACACGATGCTAATTTTTCCGTTGAGCGACTGACTCTTGATTTCAGCTCAGGTCATGATCCCAGGGTCGTCGAGTAGGGCTCTGTACTGAGCATGAAGCCTGCTGAAGATTCTCTCTCCCTTCCTCTGCCCCTCACGTTTGCTATTTACCTCGAACTTCCTACGTGTGGAATTGTTATTGTTTTTTTCTTTGTTAAGGTTTTCTTTTTAAGTACGCTCTGTACCCAGCATGGGGATCGAATCCCGAGGTCAAGAGTCGTGTGCTCCACCAGCTGAACCAGCCGGGCCTCCCAAATCATTTGTTTTTCTAACTCTGCCCTACCCGGTATCCTGAAGATTTCACGTGTTCACTACCATGCCTATAATCTCAGTTGATCGGTCTGAACGAGAAAATAGTTTGAAGACTATACCATATTAATAAAGATCCTGCTTTTTGAATGCTCACGTCAACCAAATGGTTTTAAATCCTATAACAATTAGCAAAAGTTCTGGCCTCAAGGGTGACATCAATTCCTCTTAATGATATTAGAGCCATGGTATAACCAAAAATGAATAATATATGACCATGTTTTATTCAACTCTCATGGATATTTAATAAAGAGAATCATTTAAATAAGATTTTTACAAGCATAAAAGAAAATGAATATAGCTGTCTACTAATTTCAGAAATAGCCTTAAAAAGAATTAAATTATATACATGACATACAGCATGCACACACTCCCACACCCTTTTAAACAGCTTTTGCAGGCAGACGTTTAAAATGATAGAATCAATTGGAAAAGTGGGAAATAGACTGGTATCCCCTGACCGGAAAATTTCCATTCAGACAGAATTATTTTAATGAAACATCCAAGCAGCATGTTTCATTATTTTCCGTAATCCCTGCACAGAACGTGGCACTTGAGAATTGCAACGTATGCCACCTGAATGAACACAGAATCTCATTTTTGTGGACATTTCTTTCTCATGCAGTGCCATAAATGACCATCGATTATCATTTTTATAGAACCACATATGTAAAAGGGACAGGAAGAAAGCTGAAGCCGCATTGTGCCCATGACATATCCCGGAAATCGCTTTTTTTAAGAAACTACAGATAACAACTCGTTTACTTGTCATTTGTCTCTAGCTCTTAAAGTTGAATAGCAGGACGTGAAAATGCAGGCTTTCCTCGGCAAGATAATATGCTTGGCTTTCTAATTAATTCCTTCAAAAGCTGAAGAAGGCTTCACTAAAATCGTCTTCTTTATGACTTTTCATCAACATACTTTGACTTTTTACCATTCAGAACACTCCCTATTATTTCTGCATCACTAACAATACCTGCCATGTCCACCTTCTCAGCAGATTCGATATCCTCCTCTGTCTTCTTTTCATTAAGTTTACCGACTGGATGTGACGAGCATTGGTTTTCAACATGGCAAGGAGGGAAAACCTCTCAGCAAAGCCCAGGCCACAATTATATAAACCTATCCTTACAGGAATGATTATCTGAGTAATTCCAAGAACAAAGAGCATTTTAAAAATCTTATTGTTGGGGAGTGTGGGTGGCTCAGTGGGTTAAGCATCCGACTTCAGCTCAGGGCATGATCTCGCAGTTCCCGAGTTCGAGCCCCACGTCGGGCTCTGTGCTGACAGCTCAGAGCCTGGAGATTGTGTGTCTTCGGATTCTGTGTCTCCCTCTCTCTCTGCCCTCCCCCACTCGCACTCTGTCTCTCTCTCTCTCAGAAATAAATATTAAAAAAATTTTTTTAAATAAAAATCTTATTATTTAAGTCATATGGTTAAAAGCAATGTAAAGACCAGCGGTTCTCAGGAGGGGCTGGAAGGCCAAGGGGATTTTGTTTCTCTGCCCCCATGTTTGGCAATGTTAGGAGCCATTTTTCATCGTCGCAAGGGTGTGTGTGTGTGCTACCTTCATCTAGTGGGATGCGGCTAAACATCCCAGCAATGCACGGGAAAGTTCTCGACGGCAAAGATGTACTGAGGCAAAAATGTCAAGAGTGCCAAGACTGAGTAACCTGATATAGAGAGATTAATCTACTCAGGAAAATTTTTCTAAAGCAATTTCATGTTCTAAATTACTTCCCAGTCTGAGGGTTGCCTACACGAGGTTAATGCTGGCAGTAAGAAACGCGGTGGTATTATTAATTACCACTAATTCTTCCAAGGCTACCGAACAATAAAATACCTCTGCTTTCTTCCAGCCCCACAATTTGAACAATCAAGTGTTTACAGTAGATAAGTAGATAATGCTTTGGAGTTTTATAAGACAATTGTGCAGGAAAGCTTTTGTTCTATATAAATTCGTGTGAGAATAATAATTTTCTAATTCTGCTTAAGACAACTGCTATTTGGATTCACTTGTACATGCTAACTCAGAATCAAGCAAATCCCAGGGGCGCCCGGGTGGCTCAGTCGGTTGAGCTCCGACTCTTGGTTTCGGCTCAGGTCATGATCTCACGGTTCGTGAGTTTGAGCCCCGCATCGGGTTCATTGCTGCTGGTTGCGGAGCCTGCTTGGAAATCAATCTCTCTCTCTCTCTCTCTCTCTCTCAAAATAAGTAAACAAACTTAAAGAAAAGAATCAAGCAAATCCTTCCTAAATAGTCCCATTTTGTCAACACTATAAAATTCTTCACCAGAGAGAGTATGTTCAGCAATTTTCTGTTCAAAACTCAAATCTGTTTCTCGTGTCTGTGTATTTGCTATCAAGCCACTCCAGCCCACCCCACTGCCACCGGACAGATCTGGTTTTCTTGACAATGACCAACCACGGAGCACAAAAGCAATCTTTCACAGAGTGTGCACGAACCACTCAACCGTGCTTGTTCTACGAGAACGACTTTTTCAATGATTTTCCCGAAAGCATTGCAAAGGGGGTCGACTTGAACATACACAAACTATGCTCTTTCTTTGCACTGCCACTGGAAGACAAAAGAAACAGGAAGTCCAAGCAACTGCCGTGCTAACAAGGTGATGCTAACATCATAATCTTGCCTAAAAGACAATGACCGTACTTTAAAAATCACCCCCGAGGGAAACGTGTGTCCATGTTACGAGCACACAACTCATAGGGATCTCAGTGTGAATGGTTTAATAGATGGAAAATGGTCAACCTCATTAGTATTCCAGAATATGCAAATTAAAGCAAAGATTCCGTCTTTCAACCTGTAAACTTAAATGAGAAATTGCTAATTTTTTAAGAACCGTCAAATGGACACTTTTTTCTTTTTTTATGGTGAACACCAGGACAACGAAAGGTGGTGCATTACATGGCTGATCTCACAGTTCACAGGTTCAAGCCCCACATCGGACTCTGCAAAATAAATGAATAAACTTAAAAAAGGCATATGGATTTCCTGGGGTGTCTGGCTGGCTCAGTCAATAGAGCACGAAACTCTTGATCTCGGGGTTGTGAGTTTGAGGCCCGCGTTGGGTGTAGAGATTACTTAAAAATAAAAACCTTAAAACAAACAAACAAAAAGACTATGGCTCTCCTGGCTAAAAACTACGTTCATATAAAGCTTTATATGGGAGAATGTTCTGCGTCCATCTGGTTGAAACATGTTTTCTGCAGCGCATAGTTCTGTGGAGGTTATTAGGTTGGTAGACGTTCTATAAAGAACCCGTGCCCTCAGGATTCACTACAGCAACTGGGTTTGTTGATATGCACTGTGAGTAAGGGAAGAGTATTACTGCGTTATTTGGCTCCAAAAGTGTCAAAAGGTCTTCTGACACTCCACGCCGAAAACAAGAAAACCAAAGACAAAAACCCACCAGAAATTCCCCCCCCCCCCCGCCCAGTCCACTGGAGCGAGTACTCGTATGTTTTCAAAATGAGGTATCAACTTGATAAATGATGGAACGCACATCTCAGTGTCTTGCTTTCCATCACTGCAAGCACCAGATCATGTTATGCAGAAAGCCAGGTGAGGTCAAATATCACTGACACGGAAGAGGCGACGTTGTGGTGCTCTTTGAAATCACTAGCACGAAAATACGTGAAACATCTGACGTTTTTGTGTGTGGAGATATCGTACGTGCCAACCCAAGCCCTGGCACGTTCACTTCCTGCACACGTCAAATGAAGACCAGCTCGTTAAAAGGGTGTACGCGAAAGATGCTGGATGTGCGGGAGAAAAAGTGCTGCCCAAGACTCTCCGAATCGTCGTCAAACTGTCCTCTGTACTTTGCTATGTTGTTTTTATTTCTTTTTTTTAAAGTTTATTTATTTATTTTGAGAGAGACAGAGACAACGCACGTGGGGGAGGGGAAGAGAGAGAGAGAAAGAGAGAGAGAGAGAATCCCGAGCAGGCTCCACACAGAGCCCGGTGCGGGGCTCGAACTCACGAAACCGTGAGATCATGACCCGAGCCGAAGTCGAGAGTCGGACACTTAACTTACAAAGCCACCCAGCCGCCCCTCCCATGCTGTTTTTAATTTCCGATGGGGAAAAAAATTTCTCAGAGAAAGTGACGAAGGTAGAAGTATCTGAATGACACCTTGAACTTTCCTCTCTTCAGTTCCCAATTAGCCTCACAGCACTTCTTTTTGGTGGCCACGATTATATTACAAAGTGGCTGAAGCCAACAGTGTGTTTTATTTCCTTTTTCAAAAGATTTAATGTTTTTAAGTACTCTCTATACCCAGTGTGGGGCTCGAACTCACAACCCCAAGGCCAAGAGTTGCATGCTCTGCCGACTGAGTCAGCTGGGCAGCGCCCAACAATGTACTTGAATAACATGACTCCACTGTAACAAAAGAATAGGGGGCTCTAAGTTAGCGTTAAAAGGATTACACGAGGGGCGCCTGGGTGGCTCAGTCGGTTGAGCGCCGACTTCGGCTCAGGTCACGATCTCGCGGTTCGTGAGTTCGAGCCCCGCATCGGGCCCCTGTGCTGACAGCTCGGAGCCCAGAGCCTGTTTCAATTCTGTGTCTCCCTCTCTCTGACCCGTGTCTCCCTCTCTCTGACCCTCCCCCTTTCATGCTCTGTCTCTCCCTGTCTCAAAAATAAATAAACATTAAAAAAAAAAAAAAAAAGGATTACACGAAGACTGTAATTTCTCAGAGTCACGGTGCTACCATAACTGAAAGTCAGCACCCGTGGGTGAGTATGCAAGAACCAACGATAACAAAACAAAACACAAATAATACTTCAAAGAAGTACTCCCCCCTCCATTTGTGTCTTCTGCTCTGAAACAGAGAAGGGTCTGCCGGCCTCGGCATTTGCTACATGAAACATTTCTCGCCATACAGTTGCACGGCAGGTGGGGGAGGAATGTAGCCACCTGTTCTCATACTCATTTGAAATTGAGTGCTAAATCTGTCAAGGTATTTCCTTCCACCCTTGAGAAATAAATTAAAAACTTAAGATGGGCAAAGTTGTTCCCCATTGATTTTTCTATAGATTCAAAGTACGCGCACCACATTGAACGCTAAAGATATTTATAACCATCCTACCTCACAAAAGTTAGTCTTAACCATCCTTCATCACCCCTCCCGGGCAAAAGCTGAATGATACACACCACACACACACACACACACACACACACACACACACTCAGCTTCCATTTAAAAAGAATGGGAAATTGTTTTTAAAAAATCAGAAAGAAAATTCCAATGTATGAAGCAAGGCAATACGTATACAATACGTCTGGTATTTTCAATTTAAAGAAGGAAAAACAAAACTTGAAAGCTTCAAATATTTTAAAGATACGTCCCAACTAAAACGTCATTTATAGCGTCATTACACAAAGAAATTGTACATATCATAGCAACTTTTCTTAATAAGGCATAAATTAATAGCCGTTTAAGAAACTATGGAGAACGTATCTCTTACTGAGGTGCTTGCCTGAAAGAAATCATGCAAGATAAAGCTTTGGTTAGTTATTTCTAATTTTTAGTGACATAAATGCAAGCACCTTATTGTCAACTCACAATGGATTCGCTAACGGAACTCTTTCGCAGGTACGATATAAAATAGAGGCTAATCTTCCCAAGGCTTTCTTTCCTGCTGCAGCAATACCAGAATCCACAGAAGAGAAAGAGGGTTCAAGGTGACAGGGTCAGACGGCAAAATGATTTTCTAAAGTAACGAGGCTTCCCTATATGCCTGTGTCTGTCACGTTTAAAATAAAATCACATTAATAAATAGCCGATGTCGCTTTTAACATAGAAATAAGATTGTTTCTCCCGCACCTGCTGTGTACTCGGCATTGCACCAGCCACATTCTCGGAACAATCCCATTTTAAAGACAGGAAACTGAAGCTCAAGAGGGTTTAAGGCTTCACCATGAGTCTGGCAAATTATGATTTGAACTTGAGTCTGATTCCAGAGCCCACGACGGTCCCGTTACACCGAGCCCCCCCAAAATAAGTGAACACTAGAGAGTAGAGGCCCTGAAGCAACTGGCGTTTCGATGCTTCGTTTCTAAACACAAGGAAGATCTCAGAAAGACACATTCTGTCAACGGAAAGTAAGTTTTTGGTTGGATTAATTCAGTCGACAATCACCCACTTTGACCACTTCCGCTAAAACAATACCATTGCTAGAAATCTCTCATGCCCTTCTCCCAACACACATAGGGTAAGGAGGTAGCATCTCTTAGTACGCAGCTCAGATCAAGTTTAGGGAGAACTTTACGATACTGATATCAACATTTAAAGGCACAGATTCTGAATTCCAGAGCCGCCCATCACTGTCACGGAAATAGCACTACAGCACAGATGAGGGAATTGGGCTAAACAAATGGAACAACAAATGATACCCCATTAGAGAACTATGACAGGATGAAAGTTAGTTACCCGAACCGTAAAGCATGGGCACCAAATATCTCAATCCTGGCCCCGACAAACTTCAAAACTAATGTTCGCTCCCTCTACCTACCGTATTGCCATACTTTTAAGTCTTTCTTCCTCTTTTAAAATTCACACACCAATTTAGCTACATCGAGCGTCAGGTATCTAGACCAGAAAATTCGTCCGTTTTGAAGCTTGAGCCAAGCTATTTCTCATTCTTTACTACTATTTCTCATTCTTTCTCTATTATTTCTCATTCTTTACGTTTCTTATTAATACTGTGATAAAAGACAGATACATAGATACACACACACACACATACACGCATACCTGAAGTAGAGATAAAAGAATGGATTCCCAAATGCTGATTCCATACCTACGATATATAAAGTAACTAGGTCAATGCTTCCTTGCCCTAAGAAGCCATAAGAAGGTAAGAGACGGTGGTATAGGGAGATGGGAATGTGTAGGTGTGAGTTAGGGAAAACAGCATGCGTTCCCATCATTGTCAATAACCCCCTTCCCAGGACACAGAGAAAATAGCAGTTATAATCCTCTGGCCACACATAAGCCTTCTGGAAGGGTGAGCCACCCTACAGCCAGCACCAGCCCCGCCATGGAGAAGTCTAGCTGTACCTGAGGCGGGGAGCAAGCCTTGTTCTTCTTCAATCCTCAAATGAAGAAACTGGCATGGGAGCTCCGATACCCCGGCCAACTTTCTTTAAAGGGCTTCTTGCTTTGGCTCCCAGAAGATTGGCTAACGAAGGTGTCGTTCTTACTTCTATTATCTGGACCTCACCAACTTTGAAATTTGACTGTTGAGCTATGGTGCATTTCAACAGGAGAGCGTGTGATTAAAGAATTGGGCTTACGCCTGCCCAAAATTTCAGTTTATTAAATATTCAAACATCCAAGTTATCCAATTTTTGAGTTTATTATAAAGGCTGATTCCACAAACTCAAAACCAATTAGAAATCACTGAGACAAGTCTCTTTGGGAAGAGGAGAATCATTAATCAAGCGGTAAAAATCCTATCCTTGTCTGAATTTCCTAGTTATATTGAACTTCGTAAAGTCAATAATTCATGACCGGATCTTCAGGGAATGTTTATTTCTCTTTTAAAATGAAACATGACAAAAAAACCAAAGAGTAATAAGACTTTTAAACTTACAAAGTAATAGCCAATTGCATTCCATGTTTTTAAAAAAAAATTTTTTAAATGTTTATTTATTTTTGAGACAGAGACAGAGCATGAGCATGGGAGGGGTGGAGAGAGCACGAGGCACAGAATCTGAAGCAGCTCCAGGCTCTGAGCTGTCAGCACAGAGCCCGACGCTGGGCTTGAACTCACGGACCATGAGATCATGACCTGAGCCGAAGTCGGAAGGCTAGCCGACGTGAGCCACCCAGGCACCCCGCATTCCATGTTTTAAGAAGTATTAGTGGCGGCTGAGTCCCACTGCCTTTATGTCTTCAAAGCGTGTAATAAATGTAACAAATCTCAACCTTGATTTTGCAATGACCTACAGGCATCTCTAGTTATGTCAATGAATGTGGTAAAAAATTCACTACTGAATCGATCACGTTTCAATATAACATGTTTAATGTGATGTAACCAAATTGGGGCGCCTGGGTGGCTCAGTCGGTTAAGCGTCCGACTTCAGCTCAGGTCATGATCTCACAGTTCGTGAGTTCCAGCGCCACGTCCAGCTCTGTGCCGACAGCACGGAGCCTGGAGCCCACTATGAGTTCTGTGTTTCTCCCTCTCTCTCTGCCCCTCCCCTGCCCCTGCTCACACTGTCTCACTCTCTCTCCCTCTGAAAAATAAACATCAAAAAAAATTTTTTTAATATGATGTGACCAAATCAATGTTTCACTATGGCAGCCAGTATGTTTCAGAGAGGGGAAGGTAACACAAAAAAATACATGCGCATCACACGACAGATTCTCAACCCGACAAATCTGGGAATCACACTTAGCTACTTCTCTCAAGCTCATCTCAGATAAGGAGCCAATGGAAGCAAAGCGTCAAATTTACATAACATTTCAGCTTAAAATGCTTTCCATTTTGTACGCATCTGCGTCACCATTAAGGTGGGTTTTGTCCATAAAATTGTGTTAGAAGAAGACTTTAAGTTATCCCTCTTATACCACGCTTACGTAACCATCGCGTGCCTTCATTTCTCAAGTCGTCAGGAGATGCAAAAAAATCTTTACAGCCCCTTTATTTACAGCCCACCCACCTATCGACACATTCAAGTGTCATATTCTAAGTAAAAATGCAGGGTTTTTTTTTTTTTAAAAAAAGTTTATTTGTTTTGAGAGACAGAGATAGAGAGAGAGAGAGAGAAAGAGAGAGACAGCGTTGAGTGGGGGGAGGGGCGGAGCGAGAGGAGGCAGAGAATCCTAAGCAGGCTCTATGCTGCCAGCAGAGCCCGACGTGGGGTTTGAACTCACAGAACCATCAGTTCATAACCTGAGCCGAAACAAAGAGTTGGACGTTTAACCGACAGAGCCACCCAGGCGCACCCTCCCCCACCACCACCAAGAACTGCGGTTTTTAACGTCAGAAATGGCTTTTGATTTGTCTCCTCAAATACCATCAAGATGCACCATCTTACTACACTCCTAGAAAACTTTTAACAAGACGACGATGATGTTTGGTTCCACATCACGACACTATTCCAAGATCTAGCTACAGGCAGCTATACTGATGTGAGTAACGAAAAATGCTCCCCAAAAATATTTGTGTGAGTCTTCGTCCACAGCACGGTAGCACGGAGGAAGGACTCCTTTAGGGAAAGGGTTTATGTACCATGACTGTATTTCTTGACCTAAAATATTAAATATTCTCTTTTTTTCCTGTTTTTGACTCTTTTTGAGAGAGAGAGAGCGCGAGCGTGAGTGGGGGAGGGGCAGCGAGGAGGAGACGCAGAATGTGAAGCCGGCTCCAGGCTCCGAGCTATCAGCACAGAGTCCGGTGCGGGGCTTGAACCGTGAGATCATGACCTGAGCCGAAGTCGGACGCTTAACCGACTGAGCCACCCAGGTGCACCTAAAAGTATTAAATATTCTTCATAAAACTGGTAATGATTTCCCACCAGGCAGACAGTTTTTTGGTTTTTGTTTTTGGGTTTCTTTTTTCTTTTTTTTTTTTTTTGGAGGGAGTAGACGCAAAATAAAATTCATTAGGCATTTTGCCAGTTTGGGGACAAGGTGTTTCTTTTTAGGAAAATTACGGCTTCTGGCTTAAACAGAGTATGTGTTCTCGCATGGAGTTGCAAAAGGGTAGACGCACATCATACCATTGAAACAGTATGACACAGTGGGTGTCAAACATTCACATTTGCCAGCCACTTCAGTGGGAACTTTAATTAATTTATTTTTAAAATATTTATTTTGAGAGAGAGCAAGAGCGTGAGCAGGGGAGGGGCAGAGAGAGAGAGAGAGAGAGAGAGAGAGAGAGAGAGAGAATCCCAAGCAGGCTCCACGCTGTCAGAGCAGAGCCTGACTCGGGGCTCAATCCCACTAACTGTGAGATCATGACCTGGGCCAATATTAAGGGTTGGACACCCGATCGACTGAGCTACCCAGGTGCCCTTAAGTGGGAATTTTAAATAGAAGATCATTGGAGCATCTTCGGACCGTGTGTACGTGTTTTGTAGAAGCTAGCTATGAACTGTGAAGGAATAATGAGGTACTACCTTGATGTGTTCGAGGCAGGAAAGAGGGATGTTAAGCAAGAACCGACAAGCTTTCCTCTCCTTTCCTTCCTATGCTCTTTTAAAGCAGTGTTTCACATCCCACCTTCTAACTTCCGACTCTCAGATGCAGGCGACAAGGAGACGGGGGAGAGTCACCAGGGAGGTGAGGATGGCACAGAGTCAAGGTGTTGAAAATCTGCCCAGGTGGTTGGAAAATGCTATTCTAAATGCTACGTCCCTCACTCACCCCATCTACACCAGGTACTTCTTGAAGCAATACGTCATTTTAAATCTCCCAAACCTAATCTTTTCACAGATCCCACTTTAAGGAAAAAACCGGGTTCTTTAAAGGTCCTCTCAATGGAAACAACTTTGACTCCACACCTCTGAAAGATCTGATTTTATTACAGGTGTTATGTTTTAAGCAACCTCAACCCCCTACGTGGGGCTCGAGCTCACAACCCCGAGATCAAGGGTCGCACAGTCCACCGACTGAGCCGGCCAGGCGCCCCATACTCTACAGTTCCTGATGATCATTTCCGGAAGCCTGGTCAGACAGAAGAAAGTTCAGCAATCTAAGTGTCATGCATTCAAGAGAGCCACAGATGGGGTATTTTGGATTCTAGAAGGCAATCGTTATCATCAAAATATTTCAGTCATCTTTGACTCCCGCGGCTTCCCAATCTCCCGCGTCTAGTCAACAAACTACCACTTGTCTCCACGGTCACTGCCCGTACACCACACTTCCGGTATCTGTTACTTCTTACTTGGATTTGGTGATTCATGTAAATTACGTATTTGTTACAGCACAGCTACTTCACATACGGTGACTGTATTTAGAACTCTGAAAGTCACTTCCTTGCTCAAAAGTCTTCAATGACTCCTCACCGCTTCCTGAACAAAAACCAAATCCCACGCTCGGGTTCCAAGCTTCTTGGATCAGCCCTCCTTAACCTATTGCACATTCCAGAAAATAATTCAAAATAACTATGTATCCAACACATAGAAAATACATGGAAAACCCAAATCTATTCACAAACTATCAACCGTTTTGTTTTAGAGCGTGTTGTCTGCCGACACAGTAACGGCTATGCCCTTTTGCTATTGTTAACCAAGTAATGCATAGGTTAATGTGTAGGAGAAACACGATCTAAAACAACGGTTGATAGTTTTTAAAATGCTCATTCCGGTAAGTTACATACAGGGTATATTAGTTTCACCTGTACATTACAGCAATTCAGTGCATAGATAAGTGTAGTCTGAATCCTTTCATTCTTGAACCCACCTATCTGGTAACCATCTGTTTGTTCTTTACAGTGAAGAGTCTGTTTCTTGGTTTCTCTCTCTTTTTTCCCCTTCATTTGTTTTGTTTCTTAAATTCCACATGAGTGAAATCATATGGCATTTGTCTTTCTCGGATTTATACTGTTTAGCATTCTACTCTCTAGACCCATTGATGTTGCTGTAACTGGCAAGATTTCATTCTTTTTTTATGGTTGAGTAATATTCCTGTGTGTGTGTGTGTGTGTGTGTGTGTGTGTGTATACCACATCTTGTTTATCCATTCATCTACTGATGGACACTCGGGCTGCTTCCATAATTTGGCTATTGTAAATAATGCTGCAATAAACATAGGGGTGCACATATCCCTTTGATTTGGTGTTTTCATTTTTTGGGGTAGATACCCACTGAAGCGATTACTGGATCATAAGGTGGTTCTATTGCTCATTTTTAGAAGAACCTCCATACTTTTCTCCACAGTGGCTGCACTAGTTTGCATTCCTAGCAATAGTGCACGAGGATTCCTTTTTCTCCACATCCTCACCAACACTTGTTGTTTCTTGCGTTTCTAAGTTTAGCCATTCTGACAGGTGTGAGGTGATATCTCACTGTGGTTTTTTTGATTTGCATTTGCCTGATGATGAGTGATGTTGAGCATCTTTTCATGTGTTTGTTGGCCATCCGGATGTCTTCTTTGGAGAAATGTCTGTTCATGTCTTCTGCTCATTTTTTAATTGGACTGTGTTTTTTCATTGTTGACTTGTGTAAGTTGTTTATATATTTTGAATTCTAACCCTTTATCAGATATGTCATTTGCAAATATCTTATCCCATTCACTTTGTTGTCTTTTAGTTTTGTTGTTTCCTTCACACTGCAGAAGCTTTTTATTTTGATGTAATCCCAACAGTTTATTTTTGCTTGTGTTTCCCTTGTCTCAGGAGACATACCTAGAATATTTTTAATAGAAGGAAAATTTTACTTAATTTAAATCTAATATTTGCTAAACCTCTGCAATTAAGTTGAAGTCCTTTCAAGTATCAAAGAAGATCATAAGCAAACGTGGATGATTTTTAGTACTAATTTTAAATTCATGTCTCCTAAACCCTAGTCAGACTTCATTTTCTCTTACTCTGTCATTCCTTTTTTCCAATCACACACACAAAACACATTATCATTTCAGTGCAAACATACTAGCTTCAGAACATAAACTTCTCTAAAATAGTTTTTCCCATTATGGTAAAGGATACTTGCAAATAAGTCAAATAACTCCTAACTTTCGGAGTAGTTGCCGTCTTGGAAGAGATCATAATCTTATTTTCTTTATCAAATTACTCTTTGATGAACCATGACTAAAGTATTCTGGTCATTGGTAAATTGCTTCTGCTAAAGTAACTTTCAGTCTGTGTCAGCATCATGGTATTTATCAGCAAGCAAGAAACAGAATCAGAATCCAAACTAATTTGGATTAGTTTTTTTCATAGGAAAGATAGGCATAACTTACTCTCTAACGAGACTGTCATGTATTAGATTAGTGCATATATCAGATGAAGAAATTCACACTCTTAAGTGAAATGATCTGCACAAGGTGACCAACCTAAAAACTACTTTCCATAAATTCATTTATCTACTCAACATTTACTGAACACCTTCTATATGCCAGACACTGCACTAGGAGATAAGTAAACAGAGAGCAGGCCAGATACTTGCTTGCAAAGAAATCATAGTAAAAGAAAGAATTACTTTCCAAATGGCTAAAAGATATAAAAATAATAATAAATTGTCACCATTATCTATAAAGAGATACCATGCCGCATAATTCAAACAAACCACAGTAACAAAACTAATTGCAAACTTCGCTCCCTAGTACAGAAGTGTATCAGTTCATATATAGCACGTGAGGACCAGATAAACAAGATAAATAACATAAACTTTCCTTACGATTATTTTTTTTCAATTAAACTTTTTTAAATGTTTTATTTCTTTTTGAGAGCGCGTGCACGTGGGCAAGTGGGGGAGGGACAGAGAGAGAGGAAGACAGAATCTGAAGCAGGCTCTCAGCTCTGAGCTGTCAGCACAGGGCCTGATGCAAGGCTCGAATCCACAGACCGCGAGATCACAACCTGATCCGAAGTCAGATGCTTAATCGACTGAGCCACCCAGGCACCCCTCTATTATTTTATTTTAAAAGACTGTCCCAGGTCGTCAAATCACTTGGAAAAAAAAAAAAAGGCAGTCTCTTATTGCATCTGTCTATATAGTGCAGCAATATATCTATGAAAAATACTCTGATGATCCAGGTCTCTGGTCTACTTAAGATCAAAATGTTGGTTCCAATTCCACGAACTTTTGTTTAGTTGTGAATCATTCAGAAATGATTATATGCACAAAACCTTTGAAAGAAAATGCTCATAATGAATGATAATTGCTTCAGTTTGGTGATGCTAATGGATTGGATAACCTATTCACAGCCTAGAACATCCATACGCTTTTCAAAATTCTGGTTCAATTATTCTGTGGGTCCATCCGAAGTAAAGCTAGATCAAACTAAATGAGTTAATAAGGAATTAAGTGAGCTAACTGCAGACAAAAGCTCCAGTGTAATCCCATCTATAAAGACAAATGTAGTTGAGGCTTCTATAGTAAACCAGTCTTTTAAAAAAATTTTTATTTATTTTTATTTATTTTTGAGAGAAAGAGAGAGACAAAGCACAAGCAGGGGAGGGGCAGAGACAGAGGGAGACACAGACTCTGAAGCAGGCTCTAGGCCCCGAGCTGTCAGCACAGAGCCCGACATGGGGCTCGAACCCACAAGCCATGAGATCAGGACCTGAGCCAAAGTCGGACGCTTAACCGACTGAGCTACCCAGGCTCCCCCGTAGTAAACTAGTCTTAAACATTAATTTGTAATATAGTTGATGGAATGGGATAAAATAATAAAAGGGAAATATAAATTAAGAATGGGTTGAACCATCAGGGCACCTGGGTGGTTCAGGTTTGTGGGTTCAAGCCCCACATCAAGCTTTCTGTTGTCAGCACAGAGCCTGCTTCAGATCCTCTGTCCCCCTCTCTCTCTGCCCCTCCACCACTTGTGTTTTCTCTCTCTCTCTCTCAAAAACAAATAAGCATTAAGAAAAAAGAATGGGTTGAAATCATCAAATACAAACATGCATTAAGGAAAAGTGATCCAACATAAATATTGCATTCTCTTTCAAGGTATAAAGGTATGACAAAAAATAATTTGTAAGGTTCCTTCCAGCTTTTGGATTCAAAGAACTGCCCCTGAATATAATAATTATATTCTTTTATTTATTTTTTTTTTAATTTTTTTTTATGTTTATTTATTTTTGAGACAGAAAGAGACAGAGCATGAATGGGGGAGGGGCAGAGAGGGAGACACAGAATCGGAAGCAGGCTCCAGGCTCTGAGCCGTCAGCACAGAGCCCGACGCGGGGCTCGAACTCACGGACCGCGAGATCGTGACCTGAGCTGAAGTCGGACGCCCAACCGACTGAGCCACCCAGGCGCCCCCATATTCTTTTTTTTTTTTTTTTAAAGTAAGCTCTACGCCCAAAGTAGCGCTTGAACTCACCACCCAGAGATTAAGAGTTGTGTGCTCTACAAACTGAGCCAGCCAGGCACCCTTATAAGTATGCTCTTTTCAAGACAGCATGGTCTTATCCCACTGATCCGGTGGGATCATTCTCATGATGTTTCCTGCTCGAAATGTTAGTGCTGTAAAATACAGGATCCAACCCTCTTAATTTTTTAAAAATTTTTTATTTTAGAGAAAGGCGGGGGGTGGGGGGGGAGAGGGACAAAGGGAGAGAGAGAGAGAGAGAGAGAGAGAGAGAGAGAGAATCTTAAGCAGGCTCTATGCTCAGCATGGAGCCTGACATGGGGCTCGATCCCATGACTGTGGGATCATGACCTGAGCTGAAATCAAGAGTCGGACGCTCAACAGACTGAGCCACCCAGGTGTGGCTTTCCAACCCTTTGAAATCAAAAACTCAATCAAGCCCCTGTACCTTCCATAATAGAAGGCAGACAATGTCCAGAGAGTTAAATAACCGGTTCTGAGCTCGGAACATTCCCACACTCACCTCCCAAGTTTAGAAATGTCACTTCTCAGGCCATATCAACTTGCTGGAGAACCCAGTTTATGCTCAATAGCTGAGTGGCATAGACCACCCTCATTTGTTATTTTATTGTTCCTATCTTACTCCACAGATGTTAACTAAGTAACATCCAAATTTCCGTGTTTTCCTCTGCACAAGCACTGAGGGCATCAGCATGGCAACAGCCACATAATCATGTGCCAGCTAACTTTGTAATATCTTTTGAAGGTTTTTTTTTTTTTTGAAGGTTCTCTACAACTTATACTGTCTATATGTCTTTCCGGAGATATGTGAAGACCTTGTAGTTGTTAAATATTACTCTCTTATAGCCCTCATGCTTTATCTAATTCTGGACAGTTCTCCAAATAAAATGAAAATAGTTGGAGAAAGTGGAAAGGATTGCAGAGGCTTTTTAAACGTTTTCCTCAGGGGAGCCTGTGTGGCTCAGTTGGTTAAGTGTTGAATTTCGGCTCAGGTCATGATCTCACGGTTCGTGGGTTCAAGCCCCGCATCGGGCGGGCTCCATGCTGACAGCTCAGAGCCTGGAGCCTGCTTCTGATTCTGTGTCTCCCTCTCTCTCTGGCCCTCCCCTGATCGCAGTCTGTCTCTCTCTCTCTCTTTCTCTCTCTCAAAAAGAAAAAAGCATTAAAAAAAAAAAAACCTTTAAACATAAATAAATAAATAAATAAATAAATAAATAAATAAATAAAAGGAGACTTGGACCATGCAAATGATCTCAAAAATAGTCTGCATTTTAAGAAGTCAAATCAACAATAAACTTTTTAAATGATTGCCATCTTAGTTTTAACTCACACTTTCATTTTATGTGTTTGTGTATACTTGTAAAATTGATGCATACAATACATTTGTGCTTATTTTATAGGACTTGGAGCATAATAATGAGGCTTTCAACACAACCCCAGATTATAGTGCTGTCCCTGGAGAATTCTACTTGTAAATAAGATTTCCAGGAAATCACCATTGCAGAGTTTGAGACCTGCCTAGTTATGTTTGAATTATTATAATTTTCACGAGCAAAACCACTGGCGCAGAGATTAATAAATTTGGCTTAGTAATAAAAATGTAAAATTTGTAGAACCCCTCCTGTATTATCTAGGCGGGCCCAATCTAATCACACGAGCCCTCAGAAGTGGAAGAGGAAGGCAGAAGAGCAGGTCAGAAAACAGTTCATGAGAAGGGGCGCCCGGGTGGCTCAGTGCCTTAAGTGTCCGACTTTGGCTCAGGTCACGATTTCCCAGTTTGCAAGTTTGAGCCCCGCATGGGGCTCTGCGCTGACAGAGCGGAGCCTGATTGGGATTCTCTCTCTCTCTCTCTCTCTCTCTGCCCCTCCCCCACTTGCACTCGGTCTCTCTCTCACCAAATAAATAAATAAACATAAAAAAAAAAAAAAAAGGAAAAGATTCATGTGAAAAGGACTCTTTTTATTGTCGGTGTTGAAGACGTTGGAAGGGAGCACAAGGCAAGAAATGCAGGCCGCCTCTAGCAGCTGACCTCAACTCTCAGCTTCTAGCCAGCAAGCAGACGGGAACCTCGTTGGTCCTACCACTGAGGAGAACGGAGTTCTGCCAGTGACCCCAATGAGCAGTTAATGGATTCTCCTCGAGAGCCTCAGATGTGGCGATCACAGCCCTGCGGATGCCTTCACGTTAGCCCAGGGAGACCCATATGAGACTTCTGCGCTCAAAAATTAAAAAACTATAATAAATTTGTATGTCTTACGCCATTCGTTTGCAGGAATTCATTCTGGCAGCAAGGAAACGAATATAGAGGGTTTTTTGAGTGCTTGCACACAATTAAGCAATGGGACTATCCTGTCCACAAGACAGGACCAAACATACTGACTCAGGAGAATCCTGGGAAAGTACTACAAAGAGCACGACAGAGCGCTGTCCATGGTGGGAGAGGGTGGGTAGCCAACAAAGGTAGAATAGCGCTTCTAGAGAAACAGGGAACCGTGAAATTAATCCTGATATTATCAGAGAGGAAAGAGAACCGCCCCAATATTTTCCTACAACATCACCACTTGACCGCACGGCCCAGTAAAGCTGACTTCTCCTTACACCACCGCTCCCTTCAAAAAAGCTTCCCTCATTTATCATACTTCTTTGTTCTTCTAATCCTAGGGAGGTATCATCTAATTAAGAGCTGGCATGAAACTAGCAAATGTCTATAAAGACAAAAAAGGCATTAGCGAAGTTAAGAGCTTTGAAATCAAGCAGACCTGAGTTTGAATTCTCACTGTACGTCTTCCTTGAAGTGTAAACAGTGAGCAAGGTAATTAACCTCTCGGAACCACTGTGCCCTTTGGTGTAAAACGTAGATTTACCCTGAGAGCGCGTTTGGGAGGCAGTCTGCAAAGTGCTTGACAGCTTTTCAACGTTGCAAACAAATGCATTTCATATGAAATTTATAATACTGGTTCGACAGGCTAGATTCAAGTTTTAAGTTCCCGGAGCTCTGAAAGGTGTTTTTATTTATATTTTTCTTAGGGAAGGCTAAGTTAATTGCTTTTCTCTACTGAATCATCTCCCTATCTCCACACAGCTGGAGATGCTCTTATCTTACCATACCATAAATGTGGCAACATGGGGCAAAAACAACATATGCCCTCGTCATAGGATGTCACACCAGAGAAAATATTTCACTATCATTGAAAACAGAGTATAGGGGCGCCTGGGTGGCTCAGTCGGTTAAATGGCCGACTTCAGCTCAGGTCATGATCTCGCGGTCCGTGAGTTCAAGCCCCGCGTCGGGCTCTGTGCTGACAGCTCGGAGCCTGGAGCCTGTTTCAGATTCTGTGTCTCCCTCTCTCTGACCCTCCCCCGTTCATGCTCTGTCTCTCTCTGTCTCAAAAATAAATAAATGTTGAAAAAACAAAAAACAAAAAACAAAAAAAAACCAAACAAACAAACAAAAAAGAAAACACAGTATAATTTTATTTTTCACGAAGATTACATCCTACGGACCAGGATCAAATTCTTGCTGCTTGAAAGGTAAAATATGTACCCTTGTGTGCTATATAAAGCACCTACGATCTGTCCAACTTATAGGATGGCATTCCGTTCCTCTTGTTTAAAAACGTGACCATCGGGGAGCCTGCATGGTTCAGTTGGCTGAGCGTCTGACTTCGGCTCAGGTCACGATCTCGCATTCATGGATTCAAGCCCCGCATCGGGCTCTGTGCTGACAGCTCAGAGCCTGCTTTGGATTCTGTGTCTCCCTCTCTCTCTGCCCCTCCCCTGCTTGTGCTCTGTTTCTCTCTGTCTCTCAAAAAATAAAATAAAACATTAAATTTTTTTTTTTTTAAAAAAAGGTTACTGTCAAGTTTAAATATAAATTGGATCATTTTCCATCCTATGTAATATTCACTTTAAAATCTGGTATTGGGGTGCCTGGGTGGCTCAGTCGGTTTAGCATCCAACTTCAGCTCAGGTCACGATCTCATGGTTCGTGAAGCCTGCTTCAGATCTTCTGTCTCCCTCTCTCTCTGCCCCTTCCCACTTGTGTGTGCTCCCTCTCTATTTCTCTCTTTCTCTCTCAAAAGTAAATAAACTTCAAAAAAATTTAAAAAATAAAATAAAATCTGTTATGTATTTTCAAGGCACCTGGCTGGCTCAGACAGTGGAGCATGGGATTCTTGATCTCAGGCAGGATGTAAACATTACTTAAAAATAAGATCTTTAGGGGCAGCTGAGTGGCTCAGTCAGTTAAGTGTCTGACTCCAACTCAGGTCATGATCTCATAGTTCGTGAGTTCGAGCCCCATGTCGGGCCCTGTGCCGAGAGCTCAGAGCCTGGAGCCTGCTTCAGATTCTGTGTCTCCCTCCCTCTCTGCCCCTCCCTTGCTCATGCTCTGTCTCTCTCTCCTTCAAAACTAAATAAACTTTAAAAAATTTTATAAATAAATTCTTAAAAAAATCTTAAAAGTAAAATCAAATCTGGTACCTATTTTCAATTCCTACCTTCACATTTGGCCCAGACACCTTTCTCATCTATAGTGTTTTCGTTCCCATTAAATCCATTATCAATACTGAAAATACAGTAAATAAAAATTAACCTGAGGGGCGCCTGAGTGGCTCAGTCGGTTAAGCGTCCGACTTCGGCTCAGGTCACGATCTCACGGTTCACCAGTTCGAGCCCCGCGTCAGGCTCTGTGCTGACAGTTCAGAGCCTGGAGCCTGCTTCGGATTCTGTGTCTCCTTCTGTCTGCCTCTCCCCGGCTTGCACTTTGTCTCTCGCTCTGTCTCAAAAATAAATAAACCTTTAAAAAAAATTAACCTGATTATCTTGGCTCAGAATTTTCATGCGAGTAAAATAAATTGAGAAAGAGACAGACAGTATGAGTGGAGAAGGAGCAGAGAGAGAGGAAGACACAGAATCGGAGGCAGGCTCCAGGCTCTGAGTTGCCAGCACAGAGTCCGATGCGGGGCTCGAACTCATGAACTGTGAGATCGTGACCCGAGCCGATGTCAGGCGCTCAACCGACTGAGCCACCCAGGTGCCCCAAGAATAGTCATTTTAAATGACTGCAAGGACTAGAGCCCTAATACCCAGCAGGGCTGTGCCTGGCACAGAACACAAAGCGAGTAATTCTGAAGATTATAACGTCAATATACAAGGTGAGTGAGAAAGCACTGAGCGCTTTCATAAATGGATTACTCAGCAACTTCTTTATATACCAATTCCCCAAGAATCTTCCACGGACCCTGCCTCTTTCTGACAGTCTTGAGGAAAGAAAGCAATACACAGTGGTTGCCATTTCGATTTAAAATACCGTCATGCACAGCGCTTGCAATTCTTGACTCTTTAAACCACAAGTTCAAGTCATTAACACAAATTCTTGCCTCTCTCTTACATCTTTCTTTCCCCTCCCCCTCACTGGGCCCTACTTAGGTTCTCCTCTAAATATTCTAACTTTCAAGCAGAATGTCTGGAATCCTTAGAATTCTTAGTAACTCCAGACTTCCCATGAGGATGTGAGATTTGCATTTCTGCCTCTTCCCTCTGCGGCGAGTGTTTCCAGGGGTACTTGGAAGGAACATTAAAGTATATAAAAAAAAATGAATCTAGATTAATTCTTGACAGGTAGAATTCTTGGAAAGTTCTGAAAACATCAGAAATACTAGCTTTCTGTCTTGCAAGTTTCTTTGTGCTGTATTCTTCAGTCATGTAAAAAGGACTTCAAGAGATCTTTCAAAACACACACACAATTGGCTTTAAAACAAAGTTTTACGTTCACTTGCACATGCCAGGCTTCCTCGGACTAAAAAATCTGGGAAGGAAGTTTGTAAACGCTGAATTCACTATGGAACGGTGTGAATCCTATGATTAAAAAATGATACGATCCCAGGCTCTAAGACAAGCAGAGCATCTATATAAAAGGGGCAAAGTGTCTTCTAGTTGGACCACCCAGGGAGCACTGCTTTCAGATGTATTATCTTGTATAACGATTAACACAAAAAAACTATCTGGGTGAGGACAGCCAGCAGAGTGAAAGGTCTGGAAAACAAGACTCAATGCAAGGAGTGAGGTAGTGAGCTCTCTGTCACAGACAGTGATTAAGGAGAATGTGTATTACCATCTTTCAGAGGTGTCGCAGAAAGGATTCCTGCTTTAAAGGGGGTTTAGGTTCTCTAAAGGACCTCTAAGGTCACATTTATCTATGGTTTTCCATTAGTAAGTCTTAAAGGAGCTTACGTTTACGTTTTTTTCTCCACGTAATTTTGTTAGAGTGAGCATTTAGTAAAAACAAATTAAGCAGACAGAAATAAAAGTTTATGTAGACACTAATGGTGAAAGTGGCTAAATACATTCTTTTCTAATTTGAGATTATCAATTTAAGAAGTATTTTTGCTAAATAAAATACGATTTCTAAAACCACAAGATTTTGTTTTATTCCCTAAATTGGGGGGGGGGGGAGACAATCTTAGGGAACAGAAAAGATGTCAAATTTAGAAAATGCCTAGTTTTATTTGATCTCTTTTTTGTATCACCCATAAACAAGGGATACTTATCTAGGATGCACAATCTTTTCTCAGGAAATCCAGATACTGAATTCTAATGATGAAATGATAGAAAGCAGTTGCTGTAAAATACTGTGCTATTGATATTTACTACAAACTCCATTTTACATATTAAACAAAATAATTGTAAACAGGAAGCTAACCGAATGCAAGTGCATTAGCCAAAGGGGGACAAGTCTAATTTACTAGACTCCTTCTATGCTCACTGCCTTTTAGCCTGAGAAAGGTGAAATTCGAAGGGAAACATCTCACAGCGTCTGCCTTGCTAGAATTCACTGTTACATTGCACTGGTTAATTCCTACCCATTGTCTTCCTCTTTTTGCCACACGGTTATTATCCAAAGTTACTGCTTGTGAAAAAAAAACATGAAAGGATTGCTAATGCTAATCCGTTCTATCTCAGTGTGCCCTTAGAAACTAACAATACGTTAACCCTAGAACATTAGCCTGAAGGAACCATTTGCTGTTTTAAAACAATGAATACCAAAATACCAGAAAGCCACTTAGATGTGACTGCCCTTTCAGCTTTATTAATTTAGGCAAAAGGACAGGTTAATTTATACGGTGCACACCTGTCAGGAGCGCAGTCTTTACTAATTCAGTTTACACTGACCAGGAGATCCTCCCTCAGGCTAAGGCTGAACTTCAACCTACTGTTGAACAGAGGGTAACGCAAACACGTCACTCAGATTTCCATCAAGACGGTCCCTTCAGAGAATCCCATTCCACGTGGGTGGCACACCACCCTGCAAGGGTGCAAAATGGAAGCTCAAGGAAGACCAGATCTACCCAGTTAAAGACGAAGTATTTGGTAACCAAGCTACCTGAAGGCCAAAGGATTTTTTTTCCCCTAAATCTTTTGTCTTCAAGGTACGACTCCACTATTCCCGAAGCATACGATAATAGAGTGCGGAGGGCGCTTTATGCTATGGAAGAAACCATTTTCTTTAATGTCGTCATAAACATTGTCCTTATCATCAATCAACCTGAAAAATATGGAGAGCTTGCAACTCTCAGTCAGGCTTTCAAGACGGAGAAAGAAGACCCACTTGGGTTTGAAATCCACAAGGGAAGAACTGCCTTTCTGCGCAGTGTTTGCAGTAACTGAAATGTTGTCTCTTGTACCTTTCACCAGCGTGCCAGCACCGCCCTACCTACGGCACCAACACAGGAGCTCTAGCTGAGGGGCACCTATACCAGGTTGAGAACGAGCCCACAAGGAGCCTTGACAGTTTTTCCATGCTTGCTCAATTACTACAGCACATTTTGACTACAACCGAAAATATTTTTCTTGAATTTTCAGTCTAGGAAAAACGACCCACGTCTTCCACGAAAACCACGTCACGTGTATCTGACAAATCACAGTAAATAATGCGAAAACGCTACAAACCAATACTACCCAAGCAAACGTACAAAAGGATGTTTCTCGTCACTGTCCAGAACTCTATATCCAAGATAATATTTTAAATGTTTATACGTGAGCTTGTAGACAAATTCTAAAATATCGCAATTGACCAGAAAGTCGGAATTAAACTGTTCCATCATAGGGCAAAGGCTTTAGACTCAAAGACACCAAGAACCATTTAACCTGTGTCTGCCGGCTCAGCAACTGTGAGAGCAAATATAATGTTTCTTGACTCGGTGTTTTAACTTAGTCTTTATAATTTTTGCGAGCGAAAATGATGCTCAACTTAAGTATCCTTGTGTGTGAAGTGTTGTGGAATAGTTACAACATGTTACCCATGATATTTTTATTTCTGGCCAAGTAAGACAATGAACTCCAACCTAAAACAGTCAAAAACTAAGCAATGTATTACCAAGCCCAATTTAACCTCCCCACGCTAGTCTTTTCCTATATTTAACGTTTTCCCTGTGTACATTTACATAATATTTTAAAGCCTGTGTTAATTTATTTATAAAGAAAAATAAGTTAAAGCCAATTTAATAACACAGACTGTCACAATGTCAAAACAGTGTAACCTAACGCCAGCCCTTCAAGTATATTTGTCCGTTCTACCTCTGTGCCACTACCAAGAATCAACATCAACATGCAAAGCTCTGTGGAATTTTCTAGCTTCTGCCATCTATATCAATTCATTCATATCATCAGGTCAAAGAGGTGACTGCTTAAAAGGAAGAAAGGGATTCATTCAAGATGTTTTACTAGGCTGTATCTGAGCCTGTGGCTAGTATGAATTAATACAGTATAAAAAAATGTTTTAACCGTCTCTAAAAATTGGAAAACCAGCTGCAATTTGGATCTTCTGTATAGTAAAACATAGTAGGAAGTTAACACTCATTATTAGCCATTATTTATTGTACCCTACTGATTTTAAGTTTTGGGGCGTGTATGCTTTGTTTTGTTTTCACAATTAAGTTGCTTTTGGTAAATCTTTGCTCATTTCTCACCAGCCAAGATTCATAAAGTCAACAGGCACATCTCATTTTCTCAAATTATTTGAAGGAGCTCCATTAACTCGGCACCTCCACTAATCTGTGCTTTTGACACATTCAGCTTTTGAGAAACAAGTAGAACCAACCTTCCCCCCCCTTTTTTTTTCTTACAAATATAAAGTTTTAACTTTACAGGAAGAGTAAAATTAACAGACGGAGAAAACCACCTGAAGCATCTCTAAGGAAGGACATAAAAAATTATCTGAAAACGACACGATGACGGGATTTCACTCTGAAATGTGCTCATTTTTCAGCGCTTTCTAGGGAAAGATGCGTTTGGACTGAGAAGATGGGCACCCTTCCTCGGCAGCTGAAATCCTTTCAAAGAACCAGAGAAGACACCACTGTGCATGTGAACCTAGCAGAAAAAAAACCTAAGTAACAGAATGGCACCTCACCGGCTTTCTAAACACACAATTAACCTAAAGCAGGAAGAATTTTCCACATCTTTCCTACTGAAAGATATTTTCAAGGAAATACAGTTGAAACAGCCTTGCACTCATAAGCCCTTTTCGTACCAATATTAAAAAAAAAAAAAAAAAAAAGGGTCTACCTTGCCCTTATTCCTTCCTCCACCGAAAGGAAAAAAAGAAGCTTCACAGACAGTATTTCCAAAGGATATTTTATTACATCTCCTGGATTTTGTTTCTAAGGCAACAGTTTGCAAATTAAAAAAAATAAGATTTTGAAAAATTCTAGCAAGACTTCCCAATATGTTTTAGTATATATTTACTTAAAATAAATTTCTAAAATAGGCATTTGTAGAACATACTTTGCAACTCCATGTAGATATGTAGCTATTCATAGAACCGTAACTTGCACAAATTTGAACTTACACTTCTGAACTTGAATTATACAACCGGGAAAGATATAAACACCAAACTTATTAATATTCATACACAACGCAAGAATAAAAGTCCGGATTAAAAGACCCATTTTCTGATCAATGCGTTAACTCCGAATGTTTCAGATTCATCAAAAAAAAAAAAAAAAAAATTATAGAACACATTTCCCTATTTAACACCACACCAACATCAACCACAAAAGAAGTCATCTAAGTATTTCAGATATACAAAAATTGAGCAAAAAAATCCAACCAGTGTAAAAGATCAAAGTTTATCCTTATGCAATTCCTTAGGTATACCTTTAGACTTTTTTACATCAGTAATTCGATCACCATTAAGCACGTTAAATGAAAATAAACAAACTCCTAGGACAACAAACCGAAGGTAAGACGTGGGCATGCCAATATATTTAATGATAAGCAAGCTTGAGGTTTTTGATCTTGTGGGTTTTGGGATGTCGCTGCTTGGGATTTTTACCACCACCCCCCCCCTTTTTTTTTTTTTTTTTTGCCACAAGGTTGATCCACGAATGAAAGCCCACTTTAATATCCTCTTTTCTCTCACTTACATGTATGCTGGAGAAAGTGGAGTTGACCTGGATGTTTTAAGCACAGGAACTGGGAATTTCCAGATAGCAGGAGAGCCCGTTTTCCATTTCAATGGCATGTTGTCACTACGGTACTACAATAACAGTAAACAGCGTTTCCATGACAGAGTACCAACTAGGACTTCCATTCCACGCAGCCCCGACGCGGCAGCGGCAGCGGCGGCCGCCGAGAACAAGCCAACGATCCTGCCAGTGCCCTGAAACCGACGCTTCCAATCTGTAAAATAGGGCTGCAAGGTACCTCCTTTAAATCCTCCTGTCCCCTAAAGCAAGATGATGATTCTATCGTTCTAACTCAACAATAGTGCCACCTCGTTAGGAAAGCGTTGACTGCAGTATATATATATATATTTTTTTTTAAGACTGCACCGTGCATACCACACAATGCAGCTTTATTTAATAAAAGCGGCTGGGGTTTTCTTTCTTTTTCTTTCTGTCTCTCTCTCTCTCTCTCTCTCTTTTTTTTTAAGCTTGCAACACCATTGTTCTACCTTAACAGGGATACTGCAGCCCTGTACTATATTCTGCGCCTATTAACCTGATTTCTGACCAATAGTAGCAGGAAAAAAAAAAACAGAAGGGTTTCACAGGAAAATGAAACAACATACCTACTCAGAATACACTTGTCATCCTCTGAACATTCTTCTTTTGAGCTGCAACAATACAAATGGGATATAAACCTCAGCATAGCCTTAGGCCACAGCTAATAGAGATCAGTGACTAAATTCGGCAGCCTGCTTTCCTCCTGTGCGAGCTCTGGCCACACAATACAAGAATGCCATTATGGGAAAAGCCCGTTTAAAAACTGCCAGTCTCTCTGTTTTCCAGTTAGAAGAAGGCAAAATGTAAGAACAAATATAAACTGCTGCGGAACTCTGCCCGCTCTTCTAGCGGCTTCTGATTCAAGTTGCTCTCCTTTCCCTATTCTTATTTCCAAGCCGGGATGAGCAAAATCGCATACAGTGACAACATGCTGTGGTAACACGAATACCACTCTGTCTTCTGCAGCAGAGCACAGAGTAGTGTGCTCTTAATAGCAGTCCTCGGAGGGACGCTATCAACAATCTAATTCAAGGCTGCCCTCCCCTTCTTCTCTCCCCTACGTCCCCTCGCGCTCACCCCCCCCCTCTTCCCCCCCCACCCCCAAAGAGCTCACAAATTGCCTAGAGGAGAGACCAATGCTGCCGGCCAAGCAGGTGTCCAGCAGGGACCGTTCCAAAGCTCAGCGGCGGGTCCGGTAACCTCTAGGGGTTAGTGACTGACAAGGAGATTGAAAAATTCAAGCTGCTGTCAAAGGCAACTGGAGGTATTTCGCGAAAGCAGTGGCAAGTAGACGTTTCATCTATATTGTTTTAAAACACTGCCAGAAAATAGCATCCTCGTAAGTGCCCTGAAAGTGATGGGGGTGGGGCGGGGGGGTTGTTTTAAGTTTCTCTTTCAAGCATCCAACTCACAAATTTTCTACACGATTCTGAGATGTGAACATAGGGCAGACGGGTATTATGCTGAACTCTTTATTTACAGGCTGAAGAATTTTACAATTTCACCTCCGATGTAGGCAAGTCGCCATCACTCAACATCTACCTATATAACCAGAATTATCTGCCTTCGCCAATGCAAGCTTAGGAAAAGCAGACTGCCCTTGTCGCGGAAGCCACCAAAAAAATCACTGCAGTGACAAAGAGCTCATATTTCTTTTCAAGTTTGTATGCAAACAATACACTTCTGCTTCTAACTTAAGTAGCTGGCTTTCAGATACTCTTTCCAAATTATTCCTAGTTTTAATTGAAAAGATTGAGATGTGGTCCCTTAAGAGGCTCTCTTATCTGTATTCAAAAAAGGCACAGATGAATGTGACCAGAGGAAGCAACTACTTTGAAAACTTCCAAAATACAGAATTTAATGTACCAGAAATACAGTGTGCAATGAGCTAAGGTAATCACAACTAACCGTCCTTTAAGATCCACATCCATATTCAGGCCCAAAGTATTTTCCTATGAAAGCCAACCATACATGTACATTCGGTATATACACACACCACAAGCAAACATACATATATGGAGAGAAAGGTTCTTGTGAAATTCTGACCAGTAATGCACAAACGCTATCAAATAGTAAGGAGATGTCAGCCATCACTAACTCACAAATAATTTTTAATCCAATCTATCCCACACAAACACCCCCAAAAACCCAGGCAAGCAACTGAAAAAGTTAAATTATATTTCTCTTTTTAGTACCCACGCACAAAACTGTCTCATAGAAATCTTCAGAGGAATCTGAGAAAGGAGTATTTATCAATACCCTAATGAGCAAAGTACATGTAAAAGGTTAAAAACAAACAGCACCACTAATGCAAATAAACCACAGTCAATATTTTACATTAGAAGGCTTTGTGTAATAACTCTGAAGAGTTATGGGACAAAAAGTTTCCGGGTACAACAATCAGGAGCGGCAACTTGTTGGAAACCCCAAGAATAAAATAAAATACACACACACACACACACACACACACACACACACACACACACACACACCAAGCAAGTTTGGAATGTTCCATTCCAAAAAGGTGAAGCATTCTCAAACATTTACAAATGTAAAACACAAAACAGCTACACAAACTAGCTGTAGGTAGCAAGGAGGGGACGTTTTAGAAAGGAAGCTCAACCACTTTCCAGCTTCTGAAAATCTTACAAAACAGTAACTGCAAATAGAACTTCTGAGAACAAAGACCCCCCCGCCCCCCGCCAAACCTATATAAAAACATGGTTAGTGAAGCGTTTCGAGCGGTCTGTAAAGTGCACTCAACATTTATGAGGGGGAAATAGGGTGAATGTATAGTTTTCCAAGTCTCCAAACAGGTGAAGATGACTTTATTGCAAAAGTTCTGCAGTTATTAGCTTTCTGTGAACAATCAACTTATTCAAAAAAAGCAACATAATCTTTGTCTAACCTCAGGTCCCACAGGAATCAACCAGCACCAACAAATCATCTATGTCAATTTCCAACCTAGATTTCTCTTGAAGTTTAGAACCTGCTCTTGTGGACCTCTGACAATTGTAATATTTGCTCAAAGTGAAAAGAGAATAAGACTGCTCCCTCCACACCACCCTCGGTGCTTATAAGGACCCCAAACCCTAAAAGCTTACATCTGATGGTGACCATTTATTTCTGTTCAGTTTTTCTGCTTTAATAAATTGCTAGGAGTCCTTTGTAATTACCTCTCATGAGCAAGCAACTAATATGCCAAAGGCTTTAAAAAGAATTCCTTTAAGCATAAATATAGTCCATGAAATACGCTTTACGCTATTAATTTGGTTAACATCATTCTTCATACATTGTTTAGAAATAAACTTCAGCCAGGTAAAATCACCCCAACTGCAAATTAGCAGAGTCCAAATGAATCAGATTTTACTACCCTGACGGCGACTCCAGTAGCCAACTATCGAGTGTAATTACCGTTACATTCTGGAACTGAAAATATTTTCACCTACAGAGTGAAAGGGAGCAAATGATTAAGTGTGGGTTTTAAATATAATTTTATGCAGGCTCAGTGTCCCACTACTTTAATATTTAGGCTGGGAAATGTCAAAAACCCTCATTGACTTCATAGGAAACAGTGATTTCATTTATGGAACATTTGGTTTCTACTATGGACCCCACCGCGCAAAACACACAAGATAGAAAGACAACATACGCAAACGCTCGTCAAAGCATTTTAGGAACATTAATGAATCACTTAAAAGTACCTGTGAAGTGCATATTTCAGAGATGTCATAAACAAAGGACAATGTGGGGACTTGGCCAAGGCCACAAAAAGTGTCATTCTTGGCCAAATCTTGCGACATGGAATTCCCTGGTTCCCAATGTAGAAAGAGAAGAATTTTAGAACTTTTAGAATGCTTACACATCACCTTGCTCAGTACCCTCTTTGTACAGATGAAGAACTGAGGCCCAGAGATGTTAACTTGCCCAATGTTCCATCTGCTGGTCTAAGACTCCCACTCTAGAATCCATTTGCAAAATCTTCACTGCAGAAGGTGTTTAAATAGGAGGAGGGAGAAAAAAGTAAATAAACGCCACCACCCCACTCGATGAATTGACCATGATGTCGCATATCTGTCCTCTCTCTCCATATTTTCCTGATATTCCCTAAGAACTGACCTACCTCTTCCTTGCAAGTTTTGGTTAATCCTGTGGTAGGTACAACTAGAGACTGATAGCATTAACCACAGTTTGTGTGAGCAGGCGCCGTGTAAGCTTCTCTTCGATCCTGACAGTGTCTCCTTGGACTAATCTGGGATATCCACATTATTTGCATTGCTCAGATCGGACCATAGATTAAGCCAAATCGTGTGTTCTGTTCTGTTCTACCAATCAGTAAGAGTATTTGGAAGGTGACCAAGTAGAAAATGTTAAACCTTTTAGAGCACACAAAAAAATGGACTTCCGCACAACAGAGCAAAAATCTTAAAACATTCAGGGTGCCTTATTATAGAAAATGGAACCGTTCACAGAATGGCCACATACACGTGTGTGTGTGCGCACCTCCTTGAGTTGCTTCAGGAAACTGAGTATCAAATACATTAATTTTTTTTTTTTACTAGATACTCAGATATGCAGCCTTGCTAAAATCAAAACAGAAAATCCCAGATGTTTCTCAAAGGTTGACTATGTTGGAAAGTCGTGAGTAACTTCATCTTTTAGAAGTACCTTCTCACATGTCAATTTCCTTAACAGAGCTGTGTGGATCCTTACGGTCCCGCAAAGGATTTACACCTATGATTATGTCTGGGATTAATATAGTAGCTATCCCCTTTCTCACAATACAAACAAGCACAAAAACACAATTGTTTTGCCGGCACACACGCATACATATGCATGCGTGTATGCACGCATATGCATATACCCAATTCCTCCCCACTGGCAGGAGTAAAGTGTAGGCAAGCACTCTTCCCGTCTTTGACATGTTCAAAAGAGAAGAAGGATACTGAGTTTTGGGGGAAGGAGGCACAGAACAGCCATAAGTGGGGATGGTAAGCCGGCAAGCCAGGAAACAATAGGAAAAGGGACAAAAGGAGAGGACAAAAAGGGCGAGGAGGGGAATGGCTGGAGGGAAGGAGAATGAGAAGCCAGAATGGTAGTAGTTCCCGGATGTGGCAACTTTTATACTTGGGGGTCCAATGAATGAGGTTATGGGACTAAGATAGGAGTTGGGGTAGGACAGCAAATACAGAGGGACTGAGCAGGTGACAAGGAAGGTCCAATTGCTGGGGACCCAAGGGCCCACAGGTTCTGACTATCCTTACTCTCTAAAAAAAAGGATTAGCACTGAATGGGAAATTTGGAAGTTCTTGCCCTTTCTTCCATCTTGTGTTTTCTGTAGTCTCTAGATTCTAGTAAAATCTGTAAGTCTAGTAAACTCTGTAAGTTTTTTTTCTTCCCCTTGGCTACCCCTGAGTGCCTCATTCATAGATGATTCCCAAATCCACATGCCCAAGTAAGTCTTTGCACATCTATGACATGTGCAAACGAAATCGATCCTTAAGTATCCCCCTCTATTAACAACTGCCTTAAACCCCAAACCAAAGTGTTTGTATCAGGTGTGGTGGTGGTAGACAAAAAAACCTTTTTAAATCACATACCTGATTTTGCGTTCTCATTTTCAAAGTGTTTGAAAAAGGCAGTTTAGAGAGGCATTTTATTTATCGCCATCAGATAGAGATAATGTGTCTAGTGGCCATGCTTTAGTGCACCCTATGTCCCCACTGTGCGACTTCATCTGCCTGAGACACCCTCTCTGCTCCTCCCTCAAGGAGTCCCCAATCTTTGTATCTTCCTAACTGAGCACTGCTCCGGGCACACAGGAAAGCACTCAGTAAATATTTGTCAGGTAAACTGAAAGAGAAGTTTACAAGCAGAGGGGTGATTAAATAAGAATTCTGTTCTGGGGCACCTGGGTGGCTCAGTCAGTTCAGCATCCGACTTCAGCTCAGGTCACGATCTCACAGCTTATGGGTTCGAGCCCCGCGTCGGGCTCTGTGCTGACAGCTCAGGGCCTGGAGCCTGCTTTGGATTCTGTGTCTCCCTCTCTCTCTGCTCCTCCCCTGCTTGCACTCTGTCTCTCTCTCTGTCTCTCAAAAATAAGCGTTTCTAAAAATTAAAAAAAAACAAAAAAGAATTGTGTATCAAAGCCAGGATATATCCTGGAAGGATTTTTAAATCTTGACTCTGCTCTAAAAGCAGAGTTCAGGTAAAAAGAATATTCACCTGTTAATTTGATAATTTTAGGCTATGAATTCCTTAAAATGAAAAAAATTAGATATACACATTATCTTGTTAAAAATAAGTATATGCTGAAGAAAATCACCCAGAATATAGGCTTTTTTAAAATGAAATAAATGCATCACTTATGATGTCTGCTCTCATCTCAAGTAATGATAATTTATCTGTTGTCTCCCAGCAAATTCCTAAGTATCTCTTAAATTATAAATAAAACAGCCAAACCATCATTAGATTTTTCTGATGTGTTTGTACATTAAACCTGAAGACTTATCGCAATAAAAAGCCATTAAAAATGTACAGTGTTGGGGCACCTGGCTGGCTCAGTTGGTGGAGTGCGTGAGTCTTGATCTCAGGGGAGTGAATTCAGGCCCCACGTTGAACGTAGAGCTTCCTTAAAAAAATGAAAAATAAAAACAAATATACAGTGCTACTGAAAGGAAAGTTAAGAACATGGCTCTCCTAGGGGCACCTAGGTGGCTCAGTTGGTTAAGCATCTGACTCTTGATCGTCTCAGGTCATGATCTCACAGTTCATAGGTTCAAGCCCCACATCGGACTCTGCAAAATAAATGAATAAACTTAAAAAAGGCATATGGATTTCCTGGGGTGTCTGGCTGGCTCAGTCAATAGAGCACGAAACTCTTGATCTCGGGGTTGTGAGTTTGAGGCCCGCGTTGGGTGTAGAGATTACTTAAAAATAAAAACCTTAAAACAAACAAACAAAAAGACTATGGCTCTCCTGGCTAAAAACTACGTTCATATAAAGCTTTTCAAATAGTTTCACTACTTTTTTTTTAATTTGGCATCAAATATAGAAGCAAAACCATAAAAGTTGCATGGAAACAAAAGAATAAGCAATATTACAATCTTTTTATAAACCCTGAACTATTTTTTATTAAAAAAAATTTTTTTTAACGTTTATTCATTTTTGAGAGACAGAGAGAGAGAGAGAGCGTGGGCGGAGGAGGGGCAGAGTGAGAGGGAGACATAGAATCCGAAACAAACTCCAGGCTCTGAGCTGTCAGCACAGAGCCCAACACGGGGCTCAAACCCACTAACTGCAAGATCATGACCTGAGTGAAAGTTGGGACGCTGAATCAACTGAGCCACCCAGATGCCCCTGTAAATCCTGAACTATTTTAATAAGAGTAAATACTTCCTAATAATGTTTATCTATGATGGTCGAAAAACTTTTTTTTAATTTTTAAATTAAAAAAAATTTTTTTAATGTTTATTATTTGTTTTTGGGAGAGAGAGAGAGAGAGAGAGAGACAGAGTGCAAGTAGGGGAGGGGCAGAGAGAGAAGGAGACACAGAATCCAAAGCAGGCTCTAGGCTCTGAGCTGTGAGCACAGAGCCCAACGTGGGACCTGAACTCACGAACTGTGAGATCATGACGTGAGTTGAAGTCAGATGCTTAATTGACTGAACCACCCAGGCTCCCCAAACTTATTTTAAGTTTATTTATTTTTGAGAGAGAGAGAGAGAGAGAGAACAAGCAGGGGAGGAACAGAGAGAGGGAGACAGAGGATATGATGTAGGCTCCATGCTGCCAGCATAGAGCCCGATGCAGGGTTCAAACTCACAAACCATGAGATCATGACCTAAGCCAAAGTTGGGTGCTTAACCGACTGAGTCACCCCGGCACCACAAAAAACTTTTCAATAATAAGCACATCATATATACCCAATCTCAAAAGGCATGTTAGTTAAGGAAAGTCAACATTTGCTTATATTCTACATTCTTTCAGCAATAACTATGCTTTTATAAAACTCCAAGTTACTGAAAGGCCTTTACAGTAACGTATGACATTTTCCTCAACATTCCAATTAAAATTAGTGAAATCATGTTACTATTTAAAAAATGATACTTATTTCCTTTTACCCAAAGAGTTATTACCACATGCACATCTGCACCATAAATGTTATAGCTAAAAAATGAGATCTAGAAGTAAACTCTTTCATGGAAAGCCAATCGTAAGGACTCATTAAGATCATACAATACTACTTAAAATTTCCACGAAAAGGGGCTCTTTATGTTCAACTAGTTTAATGTTATGTTTAGCATTTCCTGGGCCTAACTATTACAATTTCAAATTTCCTAGGAATATACATCTATAGAAACTACTGTTGACTAAATATTAAAGGCTGTAACCAGACATGAAGGAGAAAATCTTAAATTCCAAAAAAAAGACTCAGTGTCAGACTCGAACCTTGTGACCTGTTGCCATAACATGGGGCTCGAAAGTCTTCATAAAGGTATATAGTTTATAGTCATGCTATTTGCCTCCTATGGTGGTATCCAAGAAATTCAGCAACCAGGTCAATACCTCTGTTTTCTGAACTACTTTCAGATCCTTCTCATTTTCTAATTTAGAATTCTTCTCTTGGGTGATCTTACGTTAGAAAGATTTTATTCTTAGGGAAAGAAGGCGGGTATATCTTACCTTGAAAGATAACAAATATGTGGTGGTAAGTCTAAATTACAGAAGCAAGCCGAAAAGCGTGCAATTTAAAACTGTCATGCCTCAAAACGTACTTAGCAATTAATTCAGTGAAAATCCTATGATGTCAGACATCATTAACTCATGTTCTATAAAGAGCTCACGTGTTACGAACTAACCACAACACAGTTTTAAAGTTATGTCTAACTTCGTTACTTGGATGCAATGGTTGTCCAGTGGGGGGAAGTAATGTATTTTCCTTGACCTCATGTTCTATCACTAACCAAAGTAAATGCAATTTTGATATGAGGAAGCAAAAAACATATTTCAGGTGCGCCTGGGTGGCTCAGTCGGTTGAGTGTCCGCCTTCGGCTCAGGTCACGATCTCACGGTTCGTGGGTTCCAGCCCCGCATCGGGCTCTGTGCTGACAGCTCAGAGCCTGGAGCCTGCTTCGGATTCTGTGTGTGTGTGTGTCTCTCTCTCTCTCTGCCCCTTCTCCACTCATGCTCTGTCTCTCTCTCTCTCAAAAATAAATAAATATTAAAAAATATTTTAAACAAAAAACATACCTCATCTTCTAGGTTGACCCTAGATTTAAGCTAGATGCAATTTACTTTTATTTCTTTTATTTTTTAAAGTTTTTTTTTTTAATTTTTTTTTTTAACGTTTATTTATTTTTGAGACAGAGAGAGACAGAGCATGAACGGGGGAGGGGCAGAGAGAGAGGGAGACACAGAATCGGAAGCAGGCTCCAGGCTCTGAGCCATCAGCCCAGAGCCCGACATGGGGCTCGAACTCACAGACCGCGAGATCGTGACCTGAGCTGAAGTCGGACGCTTAACCGACTGCGCCACCCAGGCGCCCCTAAAGTTTATTTATTTACGTAATCTCTACACCCAACGTGGGGCTTGAACTCACGACCCCGAGATCAAGAGTCGCACGCTCTTCATACTGAGCCAGCCCGGCGCCCCCTAACCTAGACGGGGCGTGGGCTTCGTGACTGCCTTTCTAAGTCTGTCTGCTCCAGCCAGTAAATTCAGAACCACTCCATGTCTTCAAAATAAAATACATGCTTTTTATTTTTTTGTTTACTTATTTCTGACCGAGACAGAGAGAACATGTGGGGGGGGGGGGGGGAGAGGGGCAGAGAGAGAAGGAGACAGAAGATCCAAAGCGGGCTCTGCGCTGAGAGCGGAGAGCCTGACGTGGGGCTGTAACTCACAAGCTGTGAGTTCATGACCTAAACCGACTGAGCCAGCCAGGCGCCCCTCAAATACAGGTTTTAAACAACCAGTTACTTCTCGTGGGATTCTGAAGCTACAGAACATTTGAGTGAAATACTATCTTCCAATTAGCTAGCATTTACTTATTCATTCCTTATTCAGCTGGATCTAAGTCACAGACATCGTTGAGCCTTTTTATGAGTCTTCTATCACCAGGTCTGGACGTGTTATGGAAATTCCTCTGATGTTGTTCGGTCAGTAAATGAAAATATTTCTGTTTGGGAATTTCCAGAGTTAATCATTTTTCGAGATTCAGATCTGCAAAGCACAGAAACCTATACCCCAAAAAGGGCAAAGAGGCAGCAAGACCGAGCTTAATCGGACCCTCCCAACAGGGAACAAGCCCTAGCAAATTAATTAGGACCATGTTTCCACATTTGCTGACTACACTGCATTTGTTTTCACCGAGGCCTCCTTCCTCTATTAGCCATTACCGACGGTGCAAGATTGACTCCTTGAACTTCACAAATACCAAAATCAATCAACTCACTATGCCGAGCCCAAAGCCTATAAATTAGAGGTGCCTGCTGAATTAGTTCAATCACCAGTAAGTACTAAGAACTTACGACTTTGCTGGATGTTACAAGTATACAAAAGAACTCATGTTCTCCGGCCACGATCTAATCAGGCAGTCTGCACAGTCACTGGGCTAACTCTTCAAATCTCAAAACTTAATTTTTCACCTTCTGACAGCAACCTTTTTGCCTCCTGACTGTCTTCAAGTCTAAAATGGACACAAATCTTTCAAAAACACCTCCCAGTCAACATAATACACAGGGGCTATTGCGAGAATGCCTCGGGTGGAGACACATACAGACTTTGACACGAAGCATGGATGCTACCAAAGAAAGGTGGCTCTTTTCTTTACACGCCGATACACAGAGCACAGGAAAAGTCCTATACCTTGAAGGCAGGTGTTCTCAAACTTTGGTATGGCCTAAGAATCACCTGGGGTGAATACTTTAACTGTAGAAGCCTGGAGGTGGGGCCTAGCACTCTGCATTTTATACAAGTGACCCAGTTGATTTTCCTGCCCAGTCCACGGAACGCGAAGAAACATTGCTTTAGAGTCAAGGTTGCTCACCCCCCACCGGAGATAGCCCCAGCTATGGCGAGGCTGTTTTCCCTCTGGGTCGCCGGCCTTCCCCAGCATATCAGCGTGGGCTGCTCACCACTGCTTGCCAGTCTGCACCGTCCACGGCCATTATCTTGCCCCTCCCACACTCGAGATCCTTCCAGGTCTGGGTGAGTCTGAAAGCAAGGTCTCCAGCTGGCTGACAGACAGGCACAGAGGCAGACCGACAGACATACGCAGAGTGGGGGCTGTGAAGTCCCAGCAATTAGGAAACAAAGGTAGTCTAAATTACACAGACTGTCCAATAGCACGTGAAAGTGAAAAATTTGTTTCAAACCTTTTTGATCAGGAAGGATGGAGAAGGACACGGCCGTGGGCACCTGTGGTCTGGTTGTGGTCTCCCACTGACTAGCTTTGTGACTTGCCATAGTGCCCTCCCTGACCTGTAAAATAGGGAAGGGGCCCCTTTGTCCCATTCACGGCAATCTTATGAAAACCAACTGAACTTGTGTTTGGGAAAGCCCATTTGAAAATGCAGAGCACAACAGACGGTGTGTGGTATTTTTGTAACAGGATAATTTATCATTTTTTTCAGCTTCATAAACACATTAACCTAGACATTATTCCAAGTTGCCTTGATGACCGAATGTCTTCTAGTATCTCAGGGTCTTTTTTATACAAATAAATTCTCACTGGCAAAAAGGTAGAGGAAAATGCAGACCCTTGGACATACCCCGAAGTTGATTTTTTGAATATATCCTTGAAATCGGCTTGTTTTAAAGACAATTGCCTCCGTCTCCTGAAAGTGGAGTGCAAAAAAAAAAAAAAAAAAAAAAAAAAAAAGAAATCTGGTTAATTGTGGCTTTACTGTATTTAGTTCCAATTTTTCAAAGCATGCTCTGCAGAATATATATTTTAGCTGTAAATTAATAAACCATGTTCATAAATCCTGAACAGTCAATACCACTCAGAACAACTTGTAAATATGTAAATTCACTTAAAAAAAAAACTTAACAAGAAAGCCATAAGATTCTATTTGTTTTTAGAAGCCCTCTTAATGTTTCAGAAAGTCTGGAATGAAGACTGACGTTAAATGCAACATCTATTGGCAGCTGATCTGAAAGACTAAACTGGCAAAATCGGGACAGAAGGAAAGGCTTTTCCAGTCAATATATACCCGGCCTTGGAATGCTTTGTCATTTTCTAGTGTTTGAAGCTTAGAGTTCAGTTCTTTGCTGACCCACTGTTTTGCCATAAAAACCTGAGCGCAAATGACACACATTACAAGCTTTCAGGGAACAGATGGTTAATGTTCTTCTAGGTGCGTTTACTACCAATTTTCTTATTGTCATACTGCTCATAATTAATAAAAACATAGAAACAGAGGCACCGGTCTCCTTAACCGGAAGATTTGGGTTTTGTGAACTCTCCCGTATCTCACTCCTCCAGGCTAATATAAAAGACAACGATGAACAGACGAGACTTCTGGTACTGCCCGAGGAACGCAGCTCTCAAAATAGAGACCTACTACGGAGCACTGCGGTATGGGCTGACACCAGTCAACTTTCTGAGAAAGTGTAGGAGCAGCTAACGGCAAATTTCATGCATTTACCTTTATTACGTTTCATGTTGCAATTAGCTTACGGAGAGTCACGACCTCTGCTAAGCACTACCCTTATCTAAGTTTGTCTTCAAAATAAACAGTTCGGGCTCCTTTCTGGGTCATCTCACAAGCACTATTCAAGTCACAACTCAATCAAAGTCAGAGTCTAATAGTACCGTCAGAAAGACCTTGGCAGAGACCTTATCCAAAATGTTATCCTCAAGCTAAGGACTTCTTATGTAAAGGTAGGTAGCAAGTCTTTTATTTATTTTATTTGGAGCCATGAATTCAAAACAGCATCTCTTTAATGGCAATACTATTTCAAAGTCCACTTTTAAAACGCTATACACATAAAAATTATTATTTTGCAATCATAAAAAGCTACAATGGGTTGAATTAATATTTGCCATGTTTTAGCATTAAGCCTCACCACGCAAATAGCAATTACATTATTTTTTACTTACAAATACATTAACGTATCTTTAAATACAGCTTATTTTATATTCCTATTAATATTATTCCTTTCCTTTGTGTATTTAAGAAGAATCTGGTGTGCCACCTTCTGGTAACTGAGGGAAATTATGTATCTCTACACAAGTCACTATTCTTTATTTTAACTTTAAAAAAATATATATATATATATGTATTTCTTAACCTGTAATACATTTAAGCTTCAGATATATATACAAATCTATACCACAGTCTGAAAGAAAATAAAATCTCCTTAGTGACTTTAAAAAAAAAAAAATCAAGCTTTCTTCATGCTTCCTATGATTTTTGCATGGTTACCAATATGTCTCCTGAATTCTACAATACATATAAAATTGATTTTTGTACACCGTTTCACAGCCACGTATGAAAACAACAGGCTTGCTATTGTAATGAATAAGTAACAGCAGTAAATAAAGGAAAAGAAAGGTCTCTTACCAATAAGCCCATTTTTCTCTTAAGGTTTGAACTCTCATCATTTGTCATGTTCTTGTGGATCCCTCTCTCATCAAATTCTCTGGAGTTTTAAAGTTGAGAGCTGGGAGGCACGGCTAGGCTCTGCTACACAGTAGCGCACCCCAGTGTATCTGCCTGGTATAACACTTCAGTTGCAGCTCCCAAAGGCAGAAACAGCCTTTTTATATATTCAAAAACCTATGCACTGAACACCTTCCATTGGTAGGAAATTGTAGCCGGCGTGGCTGAACTATTTTTATTTCTTATCTTAAGGACGGATCAGATTCGGGGATCAGAACCACAGGAACCTCGAGCTTAGTTCCAGTTAATTGAACGGGAACAAAGTGCCGGGCTTTAGAGCAGAGGTGGGATGAGACAAATACCAACACCGGGAGATCTGACGTAGGAGAAAACACGTTTGCCTGAAAGTAACCTTCTTTTTTCAAGGGTCGCTGCCCTGTTCTTTGTCATGTTACCTTAAATCTTCGTTCTCTGTAACCCTTCCCTCTCCCGTGCCTCTAGTAGCCAGGCATGAAGTCCTAGCCTTTCTTCTTTGTCGATTTCACAGGTGTCTAGTCCCTAGTGTTTGTTTTTGTTCTTGTTTATGTTTTTTTAGCAAATGAGCTACTTCCAAAAATACACACAACTGATCTCTCTGCATCACCCATGTTCGATCTGTCAATCACATTGCTTCTAGGTAACTCTCTTCAAAGACGGCTCTACGTGATGTAAATTAAACGTTCGACACACGGTTTAGTCAACAAATATTTGTTAAGGATTTGCTACATATGTGGTGGGTACTCCGCTAGGTGATATGGATATAAAGGTGAACAGGGAACAATCCCCTGCTCTCAGGGAGCTCTTGGTTGAGTGAGGGAAACAGACATGCAGTCTGACAGCACAAAATACGGCATAAAAGCTTTAGTCGTACATGCCTACGATTCGACAGAGGAACAATAAAAATCAGGCTGCGACTGGGGTCGAAGGACGAGGTATTATTCCCCAGGTAGACTCCAGAAGACACAGTCTGTGCAGACACACAGAGATTTAAAGGAGTACAACATGTTGGAAGGGTCAAGAAAGTCTTCAATATTACTGGAGGGTGTTTAGGTACACAGTGTTGAGGGGAGTAGATTTTAACATATAAGGAAATCACATGTGAGTGAAGTGGTGTGGATTTCATCCTATGGGCAATGAGAAGCCAGTTGTTGAATGCGTGGATCACTCAAGGAATTAATCAAGCAACGATGCTCAGCACTAAGAACTCATTACAGGGGCGTCTGAGTGGCTCACTTGGTTGAGCGTCCGACTTCGGCTCAGGTCATGATCTCACGGTTGGCGGGTTTGAGCCCCGTGTCGGGCTCTGTGCTGACAGCTCGGAGCCTGGAGCCTGCTTCAGATTTCGTGTCTCCCTCTCTCTGCCCCTCCCCCACTCACACTCTGTCTCTCAAAAATGAATAAATGTTAAAAAAAATTTTTTTAATAAAAAAAAAGGACTCATTATGAGCTGGCCAACCCACTCCTGAACTCCACCAACTGCCCGTTCTCTGTCTCGTAGGCTTGTTTTGTTCTGTCTCCCTTTGCTTCAGAGGCCCCCCTACGTGAAATCTCTTCCCCTCTCCACTTTTCTGAACTCAACTCATCCTTCTAGATCCAGCTCAAATTCCATTCTTTTCTGTGATGTCTCCCATGGTAATTTGAGTCTCCAGTTTTGAAATGTTCCTCCATTACACGGACCATGCATTCCTCCTAAAGTTTAGTGCACAATGTTCGAAAACCCTCTTCGACTCTTTGCCTATAAAGCCAAACAAGATGGCGCGGAGAGGACACTAAGGCAAGTCAGAGCCTGATGGTAAGTGGCCGAGGAAAGCACACCTCCCCATTCTGCACAGTACACACTCCTCTCAATAACTTCCTTTACTACTCTCAAGCCTGAGAGGAAAGGGCATGAAATGTGCACAGAACTTCATCTGCACTGGGCAGCGACTCGGCATTACTAGGTAACACTGTTGGTTGTACGCATCACAACTCCCGCCAGAAAATTCCAGAGAACTGGTGAGAAAGGGATACCAACAGAATAGCTTAATTATAGAGCTGTGATCTTTGGTGGGGGCGGGGGGGAAGAGCTGTGAGGGAGGCTTGGGGGGGGGGCATGCTTGTGTTTTACTACTTGTGGTAAACCGAGATAATTCACCTGAAGGTCCACACAATAAAACAGAATTCACGAAGACCACAGAAAGAGATGGGAGAGATGGGAAAAGCGAGGGCAGGGGATTGGATCTAGAAGGTTTAGCCTCTCATGAAGTTTTATGGGAGAAAATCCAAGTGTAAGAAGGGGGTATGGTTAAAGAAGGGGGTAATAGTATGAGCTGGAAGATTAATCTAGGGCAAGAAGCTTTACCAGAGAAACATGTCCTGGGGTGTAAATATTTAGTGTCCTCTCCCTGTGGAACCACACCCCATTATGCACAGTGTCAAATACTCAGACAAGCTTTCGTTGATGTTGGCATTTAGCCTTCAGCTTGGTCTCATCCTCTTTATGTGTGCATAATCTCTTAGATTTATGCAATGATGCAAAAACCATGGTGCTTTCTTTTATGTAGACAATAAAAAAAATCTTTTCATCTTATTCAACCATTTTATGTTAAAGAGGGTTAAGAGGACTCTGCCAATAATTTCAAAAAGCTATTAAAACTTAAAAATATTCTTTCAATGACCTAAAAATGTCCCAGATAAAAGCTGTCTGCACCTTCTTTCTTGTTTATTGAGTGCAAACACTGACCACTTTCCTTTCCATTAACTTATAAGGAAAAAATTCAAATACAGGGGGAAAAAACCAGAGAATGTGATTTTGGATAGGTGCCACACTTTTCTCAAGAATTCTCCACAACGGGGCAGTACTTAGGGGACATAAAAATGATTTAATCCACTAGGTCCTCGGAAGAATGCTTTTAAACCATGTATCAATGGTACCATAGACTTGAAAACAAAGAGAAAACAAACCAGACCGTTTCCTCATTTAATTTTGTGGAAAACAGAACAATTGCCAGAGTATGTCCCTCAAGCCTGACAGAAAAAAGGCAATAATCGTTTTTCTATTACAGTTTAAACTAGAATAGGTTTTTTTTTTTTTCCCCAACTTCAAAGGCACGTTCACGTGCGCTAGTTCACGTAGAAGAGGGGAACGGAGGGGAATCACCACGTCCTGCTAGGACACAGCAAGTCTCTTATGTTATTAGTGATTTTGATGACAGGGTCTGTATTCATCTAGTATAAACAATTCACTTACGTTCCATTTAAAATAGCATCATCGTGTGATCTCATCCATAGCTGTTAAGATGGCTCAGAGCAGGAGGCCTGAGTGGCTTACCGAGTTTTCTGTCGTGCAGAAAGGTCCTCGGGCGACAGACTTGGAAAACCAGTGATCGAAAGAAGGGTGGGTCAGGGGTACTCATGTTGGGAGTAACTACTCATACTCCTCCAGCCCGGAAGGTCACATTTCAGGTGAATGACCAGTGGCACAGGTGGGGTCAAAAGGGAAGAAGAGCCTTTTCCTGGGTACTAATAACTCCACCTTACTGTCACAGGATTAGGAAGAAAAGAAAAGTAGAAGGCCCGTTTCGTAACTTCCCATTTCCACTTGAATGAATCATAACCTTTTTATACTGCCTTAAAATGTAAGGAAATGCAGGCTGTCCCACTGTATGGTACCACAAAGGACGACGGAGGGTAGTTCAGGAGTAATTCAAACTACCTAACAGATCGTAAATCATTCAAGGTTGACTGTGAAATATACCCACTCGTATTTTACTGGCCCAAGTCTTAAATCCCTTACCATCGCGGACTTACTGTGAGAATCTAACATGGGCGAAGATATACGTGACAGACCACTGGGAAGAAGGAAATGTGGTCACGTTGGTGCAGAAACAGGGAACTAAGCTGACTGACGCCCCATAGGCAGAAGGGCCGACACAGGGAGTTAATGAGGAAGTAAGCATATTCCTGCGCTTTTCGACCCAGCCTTCCCATCCAGATACCCCGTCAAGTATTTTACTTGTCTTAAATGTCGGGTGGTAGCCTTAGCTAGCAGGATTCCAAATAAAAAAAAATTTACTGGACCTTTTAAGAGTCTCATTTTTCCTTTTCCCCTGGACTCTGAGGTAGGCAAGGCAGGTGTTAATATTCCCATTTTAGTGAAGAAACAGAGTTATTACATGACGACTCAAGTGACACGGCTGCTGAGAGAACTGGGAAACAAGAATCCAGGTCCCCTGACACCTAATTTGGTGTCCGTTAGTTTCCTCTGTATTGTATGAATATTTATTTTAGGGAACCCCCCCCTCCCACACACACAGATATGACTCCTAAACACCGCCACGGAGTTCCTTTATGAGGAAGGAAGGAAGAGGCCGGAGGAAAAGAGGAACGGGTCATGGGAGATACAGGACGATCTCGGATTCTGGTTGCAGAATCGTCAGCCTATACCTATGCCAGAAATACCTTCCCAGTGGCAATTCTCAGAGCTCCCTTTTTATCACTCGATTAACACTTCTTGGCACTTGGAATGCCACTCCACTTGGAATGCCCTGCTCTCCTTGTCTACCAAGCGAATTTCTAGTCATACTCAAGTGTTCGAGCTTATCTCCTTCCATGAACAACAACCCCCCCCCTCATCCCTTAGCAGACGCCATTGCTAGGTTTTCTAACCCCCCACGACACCTTGAATATTATAGGTCCTGTCACTTTGGATTGTAACTGTTTCTATGAACTCTAAACTAGACTGGATACTCCTGAGGGCTGCGTGTGGGTCCTCCTTATGTTTTTATTTCCCCATCCCAGTGCCTGTCACACAGTAGTCCAGTTAGTTGTAGGAGGCAAGTGGGGTGAAATCAAGTTGGCGGAGGTAAGCTCTCTCTTCCAAGACTAAGCGGTTTTCGGGTGATAATGAAATGAGAAATCGTCAAAGGGCCTCATCCTTCCTGAACGAAGATGTGAAGCGTGAGAAATAAATGAAAGACCACCACTGCAAACACTCTACCTGAATACCTGAATGACTCTTGGAGTCCGTGTGATCGACCCTGTGTGTGCCTAGCATGGTGCCCGCAACAGTAGGTATAGAACAACTTTATGATGGACGGAGGGAGGGGTGAATGGCTCGGTAAGCGACTCCTGACCTAAACTGAGCAAAGGAAACGCGTAGCTACAATAAGGAAGGGAGTCGCCAATCATCGTTTGTCAAGGTCAAGACAGGACTGGTAAAACTAAAAACCGAAGAAATGCACTTCATTGGTTTATCACCTAGGCCAGAACACTGAAATACGAAACAGCATCTCCTAAAACCAAGAATTTCCGCAGACTACTCATTGAAAAGGATAAAAACCATATTCTTTGGCTTATGAGGTCTTCTTAAATTATCGTAACCAGTGCTGATGAAAAGGGGAGCCACGAAGTCCAATTTTGACAATAACTGCTCCACTAGACTGAGCAAAAAAATAAAACAGTGAATTCAACCAAGCAAGTCACTTCACATCACCACAACCTAGTAGCTCAAATGACACGGTGAGCAGTCAAGAGTAAAATACACACATTAAGCACAGGAGGGCCCAACGCTAACAAGCTCCTGTAACTTTCAAAATAGAGGAAAAAAAAAAAATACATGTTTGATTAAAGACCTGTGAATCGTCTGTTCCACTATGAGAATTACAATTTAGGCTGAAGGAAATGTCTCCAATCCCTTTGTCACACCCATTTACGCAAACCGGCAGGGTAGAAATACCAAGGATATCAACATAATGAGTGATACAAAGAATCAAAGACAATGGAGTTCCCCACAGGGAAGAGCTTATTCACAACAAACTTTAGCATTTTCTTAGGGTTAGGTAGAGGGGGTGGAGGCTCCAGCAGCTGTGAGGGCTCACTGGTACAGATCATTAACCACGATCTTGGGGCGTGTTCGGGGGTACAAAGGCTGGAGGTTTTTATTTAAATAAAAGTAACGTGGTGTCATAAAAGGGAGCCGTGTTTTGCTAACACTGCACTTGAATTTTGCTACTGGGACACAGAAACGCAGTGTGTAAGTCCCTACGGGCTAGTTTGGAAATACAAGAGTCATAAAAGTCTCTAGGATCCTGAATCCTAAAGGAAAGATTGGCACAGAAGTCACACAGAACAGACAGACAGGCGGGGATTCCGACACTAACAGAGGAAATAGTCCCAGAACAATGAAGAAAAGGGTAGCAAAAGGTAGGATTCTGTATTAACCACTCACACAAGAGCCAAGAGTGAACTTGACACCCCACCATTCCTAATCTAAAATTAGAATTAGGGGCGCCTGGGTGGCGCAGTCGGTTAAGCGTCCGACTTCAGCCAGGTCACGATCTCGCGGTCCGTGAGTTCGAGCCCCGCGTCAGGCTCTGGGCTGATGGCTCGGAGCCTGGAGCCTATTTCCGATTCTGTGTCTCCCTCTCTCTCTGCCCCTCCCCCGTTCATGCTCTGTCTCTCTCTGTCCCAAAAATAAATAAAAAACGTTGGGAAAAAATTTAAAAAAAAAAAAAAAAAAAAAAAAGAATTAATTATGCCTTCCATATTGCTTTGACTATCTCAATCCTCATTCAAAAACCTATGACTCCTTATTTGTGTGGATATATTTGTAGACTCCACTTGCAGGGTCCCACAACCCCAGCTCCACCTGACTTATTTAATCTCATTTCCCATTACGAGCTGTCCCAGATTTGCACACAACTGGAAAACACAAAATCCCTTTCACCAGGAACTGCCACAGTAGCATTCATTTAATGCAGCTTATAGCCTCTTTCTTTTAAATTTTTTTTTTAAAAATTAATTTATTTGGGGTGCCTGGGTGGCTCAGTCGATTGGGTGTCCGACTTCGGCTCAGGTTATGATCTTGAGGTTCGGGAGTTCGAGCCCCCCATCGGGCTCTCTGTTGACAGCTTAGAGACTGCAGCCTGCTTTGGATTGTTTGTCTCCCTCTCTTTCTGCCTCTCTCTCTCTCTCAAAAATAAATATTAAAAAGTTTTAAATTAGTTAATTTATTTTGAGAGAGGCAGAGAGAGTGTGAGCAGGAGGAGGGTATAGAGAGGGGGAGGATCCCAAGCAGGCTCCGCACTGTCAGCTCAGAGCCTGGTGCGGGCCTCAAACTCAGGAACCCATGAGGTCATGATCTGAGCTGAAACCCAGAGTCGGACGCTTAACCGACCGAGCCACCCAGGTGCCCCTGCAGCTTAAAGTTTCTGTGCATTCAAGAAAGGAAGGTACCAAAAATAGAGTAAGGATCAGAGCAGAAAGGGAAATTCGCAAAGGCTTTCCCTGTCCTCAAATATCTTCTCCTATAGTGCCAACTCTCTCTCCAACAAACTTTCTCTCCAAGGTTTGCACCTGCGCTTTCTCTCTCTCCCTCTCTTCCCCCGTCCCCCTCTCTCTCATTGTTTGCTATGTACTACTGCCAGAAATTCCATCAAGTATGGGTTCATTTGAGCTAAAAAGAATCCTGTGAAAATTACAATAAGTAGAGCTGCCAGGATAAGGCGACTGTCAGTTAGTCTCACATTGGTGCAAATGAGTTCAGTCAAGTTCCTTCAAATAGCAAAGAGCTGCTGCCCTCAGGGAACCGGGAAGGCTGGTGGTGAGAGAGCCTTCTGGAGTCCTTGCAAACTTGGGTGGGGTACTATATGAAGGCAGCTGGCGGGCGGGGGGGAATAGAGCAACTGTATCCAGAGACAGAGAAAGAGAAACCGAGATCTAGAAAAGGGTACAGAGAAGGTTGTAGAAGAATAACAAAGCTCCATTTCCTCTACTACTCTATGCCTTCCAGCCCAGAACCTGTCACGCCTGTCCCGAACCCCTGCTCCCAGGCCCTGGAGCTCAGGCTAGTACTCCAGGGGATAGATGGGCTATTTAAGAAACTTAAAATGCAGTATTTGGGGCGTGGTCAGAAATTTCCCCATCCTGCAAACAAATAACTTGTAAATAAACCTTCAGGACACACACCGTTGTTAGAGCGGAAGGACCTGCACGCACACCCTAATTAGGCTGGTCTCTTCTCTCTTTTGGAGAGGCTAGATGTTTGGATTTTTTTTTTTTTTTAATTCTGTTATCATCTATTCAACTCACAAAACACTCCCCTGGCCTAAATTATGGCCGCTGCTCTATTCATGCCAAGTTCTGCCTGTTCCTTTTTTCTTTTCTTTTCGAAGATTTTATTTTTAAGTAATCTCTACACCCAACGTGGGGCTCAAACCCACAAACCTGAGATCAAAAGCCACATGCTCCACCGACTGAGCCGGCCAGGTGCCCCAAGTGCTGCCCGTTCTTAAGTTCCAAATCAAGCTCTACCCTTTGAAGCCTGATTGGATTTGTCTAACACTCATCAAATGCCCTTTTCTGAACTCTTGCAGCCCTTAACGCACACTGTTACTATTTAGCCTTATGTGCGCTCACCTCGACTTGCAAAATGAACCTTGTAAGCTAACTTTCTACAGGCAGAGGCCATTCGTTCGCCCACCCAAGCCATCAATAAGCACCTACTCCGTAACAGGTGTTGTGTTTCGGCTGGAAGTTCAAAGCTGCGTAAGCCCAGTTCCCCACCCCTCAAGGTGCTCACAGCCCCGGGAATATCAAGGCCAGTCACGGTGCTGTGTGAGATGCACTGTGGGGGAGGTGTGCTCAAGGTCATACGAATGCACACGGAGAGCCTTAGCTGGGTGAGGGAAAGGCTGGGAAGCAGGGGACGTATCACGGAGGTGACATCAGAGCTGAGTGTGAAGTCTAAGCAAGAAGGTGTCAGGCAGTCAAGTGAGACAGAGGGGAGGGTTGGAAGAGGGGGAAACCAAACTCGTTTAAGGGCGACTGCAAACAATTGTGCCAACGTAATCTTTTTTTTTTTTTAATTTTTTTTTTTTTAACGTTTAGTTTTGAGACACAGAGAGACAGAGCATGAACAGGGGAGGGGCAGAGAGAGAGGGAGGCACAGAATCTGAAACAGGCTCCAGGCTCTGAGCCGTCAGCACAGAGCCCGACGCGGGGCTCGAACTCACGGACCGCGAGATCGTGACCTGAGCCGAAGTCGGCCGCTTAACCGACTGAGCCACCCAGGCGCCCCTGTGCCAACGTAATCTTAAACTAAAGCAGTAATGGCGGAGGGGGAGGCGGGATTCAGAAAGGTTTTTAGCATATGGAATGGACAGGACTTAATGACTGGAGATTGTGAGAATCGCTAATGTTTGTGGATCGCTTAACATGTGCCCAGTGGTGTCACAAATGCTTTACCCATTTATTCATTTAACTTACTTAATCTTTCCTATGGCCTTATCATGTAGGTGCTATTCATAGCTCCATTTTACAGAAGAGGAAACTAAGGCACAGAAAAGTCCAGTGACATGACTAAAGTTATATAATGAGTAAATATTAGAACTAGAGGGGTGCTTGGGAGGCTCAGTCGGTTGAGCATCTGATTCTTGGTTTCAGCTCAGGTCATGATCCCAGGGTCATGGGATTGAGCCCAACATCAGGCTCCTCGCTGACCATGGAGCCTGTGTGCAATTCTCTCTCTCTGTCTCTCTTTCAAGTAAATTTTTAAAAATATTGGAACCGGGATTTGTCCGCAGGCAGTCTAGCTCGAGTCCACTGCTTAAACCCTCTACTCTATCTTTATTTTTTTTAATGTTTATTTAGTTTTTGAGAGAGAAAGAGAGTGGGAGCGAGGGAGGGCAGAGAGGGAGGGAGACACAGAATCTGAAGCGGGCCCCGGGCTCCGAGCTGTCGGCACAGAGCCCGACGCAGGGCTCGAACCCATGGACCGCGAGATCGTGACCTGAGCCGAATTCAGAAGCTTAACCTACTGAGCCACCCAGGCGCCCTTACTCTGTTAGCTTTAAACGTGAGATTGCTGGGGAGAAGGGAGCCCAGCAGGGCTGCAAAGTTAATGAGAGAGAAAAGGAGAGGCAAACAGGGCCACAGTAGATGAAACTCGAATACCGAATACACTCTCTGTTGCATTTATTAATTACTTCTGTTCCTTGGTCCTAATGTCAAAAGCAAATTTCTCGGTTCCTAGTCTCCATATATATTCTAGCATTTTCTTCAGTGGTACTGGTAACCTGAAAGGTACCTGGTCTTGATCTAAGTCTGTTCGTTCTCAGTTTTAGCACCTGGCACATTCAGCTTCTCCCTAGAATTATTTAGCAATGTGGCTTATCTACTTTATTAGGTAGAAGGCATCCACAGCAAAAAAAAAAAAAAAAAAAAAAAAAAAGATGTCTTATTCACCTTTGATGAACAGCAGCCAGGATTCAGTATACATTTAATAAAATTTAATTGGCTTGGACATAGGATAACATCTCTTTTTTTTTTTTTTAATTTTTTTTTTTAACGTTTATTTATTTTTGGGACAGAGAGAGACAGAGCATGAATGGGGGAGGGGCAGAGAGAGAGGGAGACACAGAATCGGAAGCAGGCTCCAGGCTCTGAGCCGTCAGCCCAGAGCCCGACGCGGGGCTCGAACTCACGGACCGCGAGATCGTGACCTGAGCTGAAGTCGGACGCTTAACCGACTGAGCCACCCAGGCGCCCCGGATAACATTTCTTAAAGTTTCCAATTCTTCAGACATTTGTGAATGACCTTCACCTGTCATATCCCAATGATCCCTTTATTATTTATTTGGTCTTTAAATCAGCCCTTTCACATTTACATTTGTTTTAAAAGAAAAACCTTCTACTTATTGCAAATGGAAAACTGCTATAACTTACAATAATGAGAAGGCAGCCATAAAAATAGATGCACAACTCCTAAAACAAGAGATGCTTCCACACACCTTAACACATCACCCGATTCCGCGCGCCCCCCCCCCCCCCCCCCCACAGTGCCACACTTCGCCACACTATGGGGTCGGTTTTTCTTTTTAATCGAAGTGAAGTACATAACATAAAATTAATAGTTCTTTTTTTTTTTTTTAAAGTAGCTCTGTGGGGGCGCCTGGGTAGTTCAGTTGGTTGAGCGTCTGACTTCAGCCCAGGTCACGACTTCACGGTTCCTGAGTTCGAGCCCCGTGTCGGGCTCTGTGCTGACAGCTCAGAGCCTGGAGCCCGCTTCGGATTCTGTGTCCCCCTCTCTCTCTGCTCCTCCCCTGCTTGCAGTCTGTCTCTCTCAAAAATAAATAAGCAATGGGGCGCCTGGGTGGCTCAGTCGGTTAAGCGGCCGACTTCGGCTCAGGTCATGATCTCGCGGTCCGTGAGTTCGAGCCCCGCATCGGGCTCTGTGCTGACAGCTCAGAGCCTGGAGCCTGTTTCAGATTCTGTGTCTCCCTCTCTCTGCCCCTCCCCTGTTCATGCTCTGTCTCTCTCTGTCTCAAAAATAAATAAACGTTAAAAAAAAAAATTAAAAAAAAAAAAGAAAAAAAAATAAATAAGCATTAAAAAAAATTAAATAAGCATTAAAAAAAAGTAAGCTCTGTGCCCAACATGGGGCTTGAACTCACGATCTTGAGATCAAGAGTCGCATGTTCTACCAACTGAGCCGGCCCGGCACCCCTAATGTGAACAAAAACCCATATCCCTTAAGCAGTTGCTGCTTGTTCTCCTCTCACCACAGCCACTGGCAACTACCCCTATACACTCTGTCGCTATGGACTCATCTGTTTTGATATATCACCTAAATGGAGCCATGCACTGTGAGCCTTTGTGCCACGCTTCTTTCACGGAGCGTAATGTTTCGGAGGTTTACCCACGATGCATGATGCGCCAGTACGTCATTCCTGCTTTTGGCTAAATATTCCATTGTAGGCATATGTGCCACCTTTTGTTTACTCATTCGGCCACTGATGGACACTTGAGCTGTTTCCATCCACCTTTTGGCTCTTGGGCTGCTGTGACGGGCACGTACATGTATTTCTCCCACTGCCTGTTTTTTCCATTGTTTCCGGTATATACTTAGAAGTGGACTTTCTGGGACATATAACTCTATTTTAGCCACCTCAAAAGGTTTTGTGCGGCACTCTGCGGGTTTCAAAATAACGCGTGAGATTGAAAGGTTTCACGTCAGAAGGCGTGTCTCCAAATACATGACATGTAATTAAAGAAGCTCATTCTTACATGTTTTACTAAAATACAAATTTCAAATAATTTCGTCCTGTTTGTGTGATAGTTGTTTTCTTTGCAGTCGGGCCCTTTACGTCAGTAGCAGAAGGATCGGGGAAATTGTTAAGTCAGGTCTTCATACCTGAAGATACGTGACCAATTTCACCCAAATCATGCCCAGGTATTAGCATTTCCATCACAGTTTGGAACCTTTGCATTTTCAAAATTCCATTTTACCCGCTGATCCAGGTTAGTTCAACAACAAAATAAGAAAAAAAAAACCCACAACACAGATCTGATTCGAATTCACAATTCCATATACTATAAATACTTGATATTTAAAAATTAGCATTTTCTGGGGCACCTGGGTGGCTCAGTCGGTTAAGCGTCTGACTCTTGATTTCAGCTCAGGTCATGATCTCACAGTTTTGTGGGTTCAAGCCCCACACAGGGCTCTGCGCCGACAGAGCAGAGCCTGCTTGGGATTCTCTCTCTCTCTCCCTTTCTCTCTGCCCCTCCTCCACTCATTCTCTCTCTCTCTCAAAACTAAATCAATAAGCACTTTTTAAAAATTGGCATTTTCTGGATGTGCAGTTTTGCCGCATCCCTAAAAAGACCGTAGCCATGCCTTCTTGGGCGTGCCTGAGCACTGCAGTAGTAACTCCGTTGGTCCGGATAAGTAACCTGCTCGAGTTGTGACCCACAGAAGCATGCCCACCATACTGCAAAAGACACTGCTCTGCTAGGACCTACTTCTTAAGGCTGCACATGCTGTGCTCACGTCTTCTTTGTGCCAAACAAACAGGAAGTTTCTATCGTGTCTGCCAACTGCCAAAGAAAGAGTGCACAGCTCATCACAAAGAATTCAATGAATTCAAAACCGAAGAAGGGGTTTCTAATGGCTCTGAAGGTGCAGACCTCGGGGCGCCTGGGTGGCTCAGTCGGTTGAGCGGCCGACTTCGGCTCAGGTCATGATCTCACGGTCCGTGAGTTCGAGCCCCGCGTCGGGCTCTGTGCTGACACCTCGGAGCCTGGAGCCTGTTTCCGGTTCTGTGTCTCCCTCTCTCTGCCCCTCCCCCGTTCATGCTCTGTCTCTCTGTGTCTCAAAAATAAATAAACATTAAAAAAAAAAAAAAAGATGTAGACCTCTTGACCGCCTACGAGGAAGATGAATTCTCTTCGGTGGGCATCTCACAGAACCCAAGCAGTGAAAGACAAGTGCTTTCGGGAGGACTCCCAGCCACATGCACCTTGCAACATCTTCTACGGGGAGATGTACTCATCCTGTGGTTTGACAGAATACTTGATATTCAAAGAGCACCCACCTTTAATGTAAACAGTACGCCACATTTCTTCCAGAGTCAACCAAGTCATCCCCTAGAACATTCTACGCCCACTGACAGACACACTATCTACTGACAAACAAGAGAGAATAATTTTTAAACAAATCCTTTCCCTTTTTCAATACAGAGATGATCAGGGAATCTTTCTATCTATTCTTGTTCTGAGGGGGAAGCATTTAACCAATTTTTCAAATGCAGTTATCCAGGGATCTATACAAAAATAGAATCTACCTGAAATGCTGCATAAAAAGTAAAATTTTCTGTCGTGAAGACTTTCACTGCCACTGACTACTCACACATAAATGGCAGGGGTTTCCAATTAAAAAATAAAACAGATGAACAAAAATCTAGCCTCGAGCCAAATATTGAAAATATGAGCCCAACGGGCGCCTGGGGGGGCTCAGTCGGTTGAGCACCCGACTTCGGCTCGGGTCATGATCTCACAGTTCCTGAGTTTGAGCCCCACATTGGGCTCTGTGCTGACAGCTCAGAGCCTGGAGCCTGCTTCAGATTCTGTGTCTCCCTCTCTCTCTGCCCCTCCGCTGCTCACATTCTGTCTCTCAAAAATATACATTGAAAAAAAAAAGGAAGAAAAAAGAAAAGATGAGCCCAAGACATGATAAAATAATTTAAGAGTCTCAGAATAAATTTAAAGGCCAAATATGATATTATATGTGAAGTGCCCAGCACAAGGCCCGTTCGTTGGTAACATGGCAATTTATCAAGATTAGGTGGCTCTCCTTGGAACCAAAACACAAATCCTCAGGCCAGAATTAAATCATAATTGTTGGGGCTCCTATAATCCTACTTGGTCCCCAATTTTAGCACTCAGCACATTCTGCCTCATCTAATAATTATATATATTTCTATATGTGTTTTATTAGGTTGTAAGTACTCTTGAAGGCTCCTTAAAGCTTTTAAAACAAGATGGGACCTAAAAATTCCAAACATGGAAGAGAAAACTGCGTAATAAATACAAGTAATAACACCTTACTTTTGTTTGATGCCCTACCAATTACAAAGGACTTTCATGTCCTTAACTTCACTAATTGATGATCTTTTGTTATCTCTGCCTTAACAAGAAAGCTATTGAGATGCAGGAAGGTCACACGATAGCTTGGTAAAGGCAAAGCTGAGATCAGAAACAGAGTTCATTCGGGGCGCTTGGGTGGCTCAGGTCATGATCTCGCGGTTTGTGAGTTCGAGCCCCAACGTTGGGCTCTGTGCTGACAGCTCAGCTGACAGCTGACAGCTCCTTCGGACTCTGTGCCTCCTTGTCTCACTGTCCCTTCTCCACTCTCAGTCTGTTTCTCTCTCTCGAAAATAAGTAAACATTAAAAAAAAAAAAAAAAAAAGAAATGTTTTATTCAGGCGAATGGGGAGAGAAGGGGAGGAGAAAAGTAACAGTGAAGGGGGCACATGGAAGGAGAGAAGGAAGGCACAGGTATACAGGTACACAAAGACTCCATGGGAAGAACACTTCAACTTTATGGTATCTTATGATACTTCCCTGAACAATATTTGAAATGTGCTGTCTTACTTTTTTTGACTGCTGGCACGCTGGGATCATCTCTTAAGAATCACCTTGCATGTGATACACGGTGGCTCACAGGGACCTTTAACTAGTTGTATCTGCCTAGGCCTCATCAGGAGAGAGAAACCAAACAATAATTCGAACTGGGAGAGTTACACATGAGGAATAATGAACTATGATGGGATTAGAACACCCGAAAATTGGAGTAATGACCAATTGCCTAGTAATGAGTAAAGAAACTTCTAAAAAGTACAGAAATCGTAGTGATCGTATCAGGAGCAACTACTATCTCTAAGGCCGAGATAGAGCACCCAAGGAAGAGATCCCTCCCCCAGGGCTGAAATACAGTGTCTACGTGTCCAAAGGAGAACCGCGCACCCAGGCCGAGATCCAGACCTTGTCTGGAGAGGGCCGAGCTGGGGTTTACTGGAGGGCAGAGAAGATGCTGTGGTGACCATCTTCTGGAATTGGCCGGAAAACCCATCCTGTAGAACTTTCTGAGACTCACCTTTGGGAACATGCCCAAAATGCACCCCTCTGGAAAGTGTCTTTGCCAGAAGCTCTGCTACAAAACTGTCTAAGGGGGCACCAGGAAGAACTCCCGACCGTTGGGTGAAGAAGTTGAGCCCTAAAGAAGATGCCCGAGTTGCAGGAACAGTCTGCCGAGTAAGCACGTGGGAACCGGGAAGCAGAGCCCCGCGCCCCCCCCCCCCCCATATCCCTCACCAGCGCCAGTTAACGCCTAACAGAACTTCCAGGCCAGGTGTAAAGGAAACAAATATTTCAAGGGCTCAGGTTCATGTTCCCAGAGCAGGCAAAAAGCATGAATCTGCAGCTGAAGGGCAATAAGACCAGTAACGGGCACATTGGTTAAGAGAGAAACACCGTTTGTAGGTATGTGAGAGCCAAACTACACACGGCTAGGTACGATGCTTGTCTGACCAAGTCCACGCAATGGACAAATTTGCTGGGATGAGAATTGTGGGAGCTGTGTTGCTTTGATTCTATTACTATTGGACTTCTTACCCAGATAATATATCCTACTAGAATGGCAGAGAAGACAACCTTAAAAGATCATATAGAATAAAGAGATCAAATCACCTTGCAATCCGGAAGCCAGACGAGACAAGGATACGCAACGAATGTGCGGTATGCACGGTAATATACTGTAGTTAAGGAATGACAGTAAAACCTTGGATCGTGAGTATCTTGTTCTGCGAGTGTTCCGCCAGATGAGCAAACATTTCTAATAAGTTTTAAGTTGATAAACGAGCCATGTCTTGTCATATAAGCAGTATGTGATGCTGAGTGTCACATGTTCACAGCTGAGCCAATGGCTCTCTCGCTCGCTCGCTGTGGGATCGTGGGTGATCGTCAATGTAATGTCACATTTCCGAGAAATCCTCAAAAGGAGGCAAAAGCAAGTGCCATTGGGTAGGTTCCTTGTTAAAGGTGCATGAAAAGAAAAAGATTCCATTGAGCCAATAGATAGCACTGATTCCATTAGTGCTAGTGAACATCGTCCTACACGATAACCCTCCTTCCTCTGGTCTCCCTCACGCCGGCCACGAAGGTTTTCAAAGGCAATTTTATATTTTCTTTATTACGTTGTATTCTGTTACTGTATTGTAATCATTTTTATGTGGAAATTTTGGGGTTGTGGGATGAATCATCTGAGTTTCCATTATTTCTTATGGGGAAATTCACTTTGATATATATACAAGTGCTTTGGACGACAGGCATGTTTCCGGAACGAATTATGCTCGCAAACCAAGGTTTTACTATTCTCCTCAAGATAACGATTTTACGTGTTAAAGTGGTCTTCGCTGTCAAAGTGCTTTCATGGCTGCTGACTCGTCTTAAACCTGTGAGATGGAAATCGTTAGCCTCATTTGACGGATAGGAACATAAACCACAACTGCGGAAACTCCATCAGTTACCCCGGGTTCACATAAGCTATTTGTGATCACCCTTCCCCAACACAGAAATAAAGTTTGCTTGCGTATTTGTCCAAACAGATGCATTCAAAAGGACCTTTCAGGCTATAATCCATCCCTATCAGAGAATCCCAAACCCATCACTGGGCATCATGGGTGGTTTTCTGCTACAAACTTCTCTCCTGCTCCAGTCTCCTAAAATTGCTACAAAATGAACTTAGTTTCAATTTACTTTGATTAGAAGTATACTTGAGGAATCTTCCAGCATTCGAAGATGACATTATCCCCGGATACGGATGAATATAAAAGAAGTAAAGCTATACTCACTTCAATAGCTTTCAAAGGAACGTCTTTCTCATGCTTTTGGGGTTTGCGGGCCAGTGAAATTTCAAAAACATCTTGGGGTCCTACAAAGGGTCGCCAAATTTATTTTGCAAAGTAAGGATATTTTAAAAGGCCACTATAAATCCATGACCCTTTACCCACAATTTCAAAATGCAGACAACTGGAAATCAAATGACTCTTTTTTTTTTTTTCTTGCCTGTAATTCATTTGGCAGCAAAATCTGAACTGACCTGAACTCGTCTGGCAGTAAAACCTGACCTGAACGAATGTGAGGCTATCCACAGACTTTTTCTATCTCACTTGGTATAAATATGCTTACATTTCACTGCAGAAATATTACTGAAACTGATTAGGGGATGTCAAGTCAGTCCCTGCTGGGGCTATTATATAATATAGGATACATGCATTTTATTACTTGTATAAAATCCAGAAAGAACCTGAATTCTGAAACATATCTTGCCTTAAGGCTTTCCAGATAATAAGCGTACCCAGGCCCTTATCGCCGTCATTTCATTAAGGAAAGGGCAAAAGGACATTTTAACAATCCAAAAAGGGAAGGGCAATCTTAGACAGAAAGGATGGTTCTTTCTACTCAATAGATTTAGCTATCCGGGAGAAAAACATCAAGTTGTCGTTTTTCTTATTTTATTGCAAACATGTAACAATACCCATAACAAACCAGCTTCCATGTACTAAATGGCATGCGGGAACGACCGCTATTGGAAGACATTCTACTCAGATGGCTCCCCGCTCAAAAGACGGTCTTCAGACTCTTTTCGTAGTCTGGGGTGGAACTGTCATCCTAGGACGGGAACAAGCTCAGGCAGTCAATGACTGCTGTAGCCCATTGATAAATGACATTGACGCAGCACAAACGCTAGTGGTCGTGTGGAATCCATCCAACAAGAGGAGTTTTGACACGTTCCCACCTTAAACTACCTCTAGTGAACAGATCAGGAGGTGCTTGCGTCCCTCTGGTCCAGATCCAACTGATTTTTAAAAAACCAAGGCAACTGAATGAACACGTATATGTAAGAATAAATCTCGAAAATCTAAAGATGCCTGACTGTTGGAACTCTGGGCAAGCTAGAAGGAAAAACCACTGGCAGGCCAGCTTGTGGGATGAGTCTCTCATGGCTTTCTCAGATTGCTTATAGTTGAGCACTGCCTATGCCCTGAACAGTCGGACGTATTAACACAACTGAACTTCCCGGACATGCCAAACTCTGTCCCAGTAGATGCTACTGAATCAGGTGTTCCCCAGAACATTTAGTTTCTGTCTTAAACTATAGGACACCTGATTCAGTAGCATCTACTGGGACAGAATTTGACATAGGCTCTTTCTGTCTCTCTCCACCATCTGCATCCACAGACGGGACCATAAATTATTCAGTTCGACAACGTTTAATGAATCTATACTTTGCATTAGTCACTGCGTTAGATGCAGGAAAGGTATGGCTTGATGGGAACATGTCACTTTCCTCATGAGCTTCATTGTCTACTTAGGAGAGACTATTAAAAAAGTAATCATTACACCATGTCATATGATAGATGTTCAACCGAACGCTGGGGGAGGGGTGGAATATCACGTCGTTCTGTTGGGGGCGGGGAGCAGAGTTCACAGATCGAACAAGACCACAGGCTCAGAAGAGGGTCTGAATAATCCTCGAGAGGCTTTAATCACAGAAGAGGCCATGGTAACTCTCTCATCTGTACTTCAAAATATAAATCTGACAAAGACCTAATTTCCTTGATGAGAATAAATCCGATACTCCTAAAATATCAAATACTCTTCTCCCCTCATTGTTTGGTACCTGTGCCTGGCTGGTGCTCTAAGCATGTGCTTAACTCACGTGTTGGGTAATCCAAAAGTATCACAGAAATAGGAAAGACTGTGGCATATTTGGGGAAGGACCAAAAACACCATACAGCAACGGCAGAGGGTGCCAAATTGAGAAGTGGCAGAAAGTGGGGCTAGAAAGGTGGTTTGGAGTTCGGTATGAAGGGCTCTCCATGCCATGCGAAGGAAACTGGACTTCTTGAACTCGGGACCCCAACCTTAAATAACCAGGGAAAGGTAAACCAGGCAACAGGTTTTTAAATAATCTCCATTTTGGGGCGCCTGGGTGGCTCAGTCAGCTAAGCATCTGACTTCGGCTCAGGTCACGATCTCGCAGTTTGTGGGTTCGAGCCCCGTGTCGGGCTCTGTGCTGACAGCTCGGAGCCTGGAGCCTGCTTTGGATTCTGTGTCTCCCTCGCTCTCTCTCTGCCCCTCCCCAACCCGTGCTCTGTCTCTCTCTGTCTCTCAAAAATAATAAATGAACGTTAAAAAAAAATTAAAAAATAAGTAATCTCCATTTAAAAAATGATTATTATGAGATAGCAGTAGGGACTCCACAGACTAAACCATAATTACCTGAAAAATCATCTTACTCCCAACTGCCTCTTTTTCTGACAACTTATTCTATAATTAAGTAAAAGTCAAATCAGCAATAATAAACCAGTAAGTGAATTAATATCCATCTAAATAAAAGTACTCAAGTTGGGAAGCAGAAATACCATCAAATATAATGAAGAAAATATGGGTGTTGCCTGCAGGAAAGCATTATTTATAAGAATAACAACAATATGTATGTCACATGACTAACCATCCAATAGCAGGGTTAGTAAACATTAAAAATCAGGTTTGTAAGGAAAAGCATGACAGTAACTTAAAAGTCAAAATATAGAGAATGTCTATTCTCTTCCCCTTCCTGAATAGTTGAGTCCAAAAGCCATTTTAGGGTAAAGCAAAGAAGGTACCCTGGCCTGGGGAAGGAGGTGGGGGATAGAGTAGGCCCCTTTTGGGGCTTTAAGGATGAGGGTCCCTGCAGGGGAGCAGCACTGACGGCCTCCTGGCATGATGAGTTGAACTCTAAACCAAATGGGGAGGGTATTCATGCTGGGGGACAGCAGCCACAGCCAGGCAAGAATTGTCGCAGGCCAACACTTGAGGATGCAAAGGGCAATGATGCATCAGTAGGGTACTGACTACACACAGGGGCATTGGTCAGAGAATGAGCCCCAGATTTGTTTCTCAGTGTTAAGAGATGAAGGGATAAAAATATGGGAAGAGAGAAATATAGAATGAGCTCCACGGTGTAGGACTGAAATTTGAGGTATTGATGAGAACTCACGGTTTTCAATACATAAAGATACTGAAATACTGACGTAAATGTATACATGGGTGTATAAATATACATACATACATTTCCTAGCTCTGTCCCGTGAAAGGGCCTGGAGGCAGCAAAACCCCAACAGTGAACACACACAGCACATGGATTTCATCTCCAGATACCACTGTCCACGACAAGGAACCAGGCTGGCTGATTCCATAATGCAAGGAAGTGCTCAGAAAGTAAAAGATAACTCAAAATTAAGGAAGAAAGACAGAAACGTGTCCAAAGGACATAGAAACCAACTCGAACGGGCTCCTACTGGCCACATCTAGGACCATTTGGCATCGAAATAAATAACAGATTATAATTCTTTGCTTAAATTGGGAACTTACCAGAAGACCATGGAGGAGGGGGAAGGAAAAAAAAAAAAAAAAAAAAGAAAGAAAGGTTAGAGAGGGAGGGAGCCAAAACATAAGAGACTCTTAAAAACTGAGAACAGGGGCGCCTGGGTGGCTCAGTCGGTTAAGCGTCCGACTTCGGCTCAGGTCATGATCTCACGGCCCGTGAGTTCGAGCCCCACGTCGGGCTCTGTGCTGACAGCTTGGAGCCTGGAGCCTGTTTCAGATTCTGTGTCTCCTTCTTTCTCTGACCCTCTCCCATTCATGCTCTGTCTCTCTCTGTCCCAAAAATAAACAAACATTAAAAAAAAATTTAAAAAAAACTGAGAACAAACTGAGGGTTGATGGGGGGTGGGAGGGATGGGAGGGTGGGTGATGGGCACTGAGAAGGGCACCTGTTGGGATGAGCACTGGGTGTGGTATGGAAACCAAGTTGACAATAAATTTCATATTTAAAAAAATAAATAAATTGGGAACATAGGGCTACATGCTGATTAAAAACTAAGTGAAATATTAAAAGTGTGACGAGAAACAAGACATTGACAGAGTCTCAACATACTCCCAACACCCCACCCAGAAATATCACTAATTAGAACAAGCTGAGAAAGTACTTTTCCAGGGGAGAAGCTAAGAGACACCACCTTAATCAACCTAACATCATCAACATGGGACAAATCAAAACCATGTGTCACCCGGCAGGATGCAATGAAAATACAGTATTGTTCCCGTGTGATTCCTGCCCAAGAATCAAAACCTGAATATAATCATGAAGAACCATTAAGACTAACCCAAACTGCAAACCATTCTACAAGGTAACTGGCCAATATAGTCTTCAAAGGTGTCAAGGTCATGGAAGCCTAGGAACAAAACTGAACAGACGTTACAATGAAATGCGATGCATGATCCTGAACTGGAACTTTTTGCCATCAAGAACACTTTGGGGCGAATTGGAAAAATGTGAATAGACTTGATTAGAATGTAGTGATGTATTAATGTTAATTTCCTGATTTTGATGGTTGAATTGAGGTTATACGGGAGAATGTTCTCATTTATAGGAATTATCCACTAGAGGATTTGGGGCTGATGGGCACTCTATCAGCAAGTTACTTTAAAATGATTCGAGAAGAAAAAACACAAAGTCCTGTGTACTGACCTTGCAGTTTTCTGTTAATTTGAGATTGTTTCAAAATGAAAAGAGTCACAACTGAAAAAGTGCTCATATAAATTTTGGCACATACATACAATAAAATAATTCTTAGGACGAGGCTGACGACAACTACAAGAAAAAATAACATGTGAGTGGTTATCATGTTCAGAAAGTGTGGAAAGCGCCTTACAAGCATACCTCATGTGATGCTACATAAAATGATGTTGAAAAGCAATGAGGGCACAAAAAATATCCTTGTTATATTAAGTGGAAAATGCGAACACAAAAGAGTATAGTATGAGCCACTTTTGTAAATCAACTACACACACATTTTATATGTACGCTTTAGATCCAAATATTGACTGACTGAATTGTGAACGATATGAATTTTCTTATTTTTTCATATGTATACCTTCTAAGTTTCAAAAATAATGATCATATTAATTTTGTAAAACAATTTATTTTTTTTAATTTTTTTTTAACGTTTATTTATTTTTGAGACAGGGAGAGACAGAGCATGAACGGGGAGGGGCAGAGAGAGAGGGAGACACAGAATTGGAAGCAGGCTCCAGGCTCTGAGCCATCAGCCCAGAGCCCGACGCGGGGCTCAAACTCACGGACCGCGAGATCGTGACCTGAGCTGAAGTCGGACGCTCAACCGACTGAGCCACCCAGGCGCCCCAAACAATTTATTTTATTTTATTTTATTTTATTTTATTTTATTTTATTTTATTTTAGAGAGAGAGAGAGAGAGAGAGCATGAGCGGGGTTGAGGAGCAGAGGAAGAAAGAGAGAGAATCCCCAGACTCCATGCTCAACACGGAGTCCAACACGGGGCTCAATCCCATGACTCTGGGATCATGACCTGAGCCAAAATCAAGAGTCAGACATTCAACCGACTGAGCCACCCAGGTGCCCCAATATAATTTATTTTAAAATTTACCACCGAAAACAATGCAGAATAAAAACATGGGGGAAACGTTATTTATTATTATTAAAGAAAAGCATGATACAAAACTACACATAAGATAGGAGTCTAAATTTTGCCTTATAAAAAAAAAACAGGGGGCACCTGGGTGGCTCAGTCGGTTAAGTGGCCAACTTCGGTTCAGGTTATGATCTCACAGTTCGTGGGTTAGAGCCCTGTGTCAGGCTCTGTGCTGACAGCTCAGAGCCTGGAACCTGCTTCGGATTTTGAATCTTCCTCTCTCTGTCCCTTCCCCACTTGTGCTCTTTGTCTCTCTCTCTCTTTCTCAAAAATAAATATGAAAAAAATAAAACAACAACAAAAAACAGGATGGAAAAAATGACTGAAGGAAATATATCTAAATGTTAAAAGTAGTTAAATTTGAAAAAGGGGATTAAATTTTTTTTTTAATGTTTATTTTTTGGGGGGAACGACTGGGGGAGGGACAGAGAGAGAGGGTAAGAGAAGATCCCAAGGAGGCTCTGGGGAGAGAGACAGAAAGAGAAATTCCCAAGCAGCCTGAGGTAGGGCACAAATTCACGAACCGTGAGATCATGACCTGAGCTGAAATCAAGAGTCGGACACTTAACCAACTATACTTTCCTGTATTTTCTAAGTTTTCTACCATGAATATAGACTAACATTGTAAGAAAAATGTTTTTTCTTCATTAGGTGATTAGGAAGGACTATTAATACAGAAAAGTGTTCATGGTATCATGTTGTGGAAGGAAAAAAAATACTGGGGTGTCTATCTGGCTCAGTCCATAGAGCATCCAACTCTTGACCTTGGGGTCGTGAGTTCAAGCCGCACGTTACTTTAAAAAAAAACAAAAAATGATAAATTGTACATAATCCTGATGACTATGCAAAATATATGCATGGAAAAACAGCTGAAAGGAAGTACACCAACACAATAACTGGTTTATAATAGATAGGATGGAATAATGTGTGATTTCTTTTCTTTTCTGCATTTTCCAAAATTTCTATAATTTTCACACACACATATGTCATCTTTAATGGGTGGGACATCTCTTAATAAGCGAAGGAAGTACATGGGGGTATTGGGACAAGCATTTATGATGAATGTCTTAAAACATAATGTTTACAATAGAAAAAAGAGCCCTTATCTTAACACCCTCAGAAGAAAAAGACACAGCACGGAATAGTTGCCATGGATGTTGGGTAGGGTAGGGCAAAATGATGTCCCTCCCCCAAAGGTATCCACTTCCAAATCCCTGGGATCTGTGACTATGTTCCCTCACATAGCAGAAGAGACCTTGTAGATGTAATTAAATTTTCCTGAGATGGAGAGATTATCCTAGATTATCCAGTTGGGCTGAATACAACCATAAGGGTCCTTAAAATTAGAAGAAAGCAGACAAAGTCCAAGGGATGAGATGTGAGAAGAATTCAACCTACAGTTGCCGACTCTGTAGGTGGAGGAAGGATCCTCCTTGAAAGGAATGCAGGTAGCCTCTGGAAGCCGGGAAAAGCAAGGAAATGGGTTCACCCTTAGGGCCTCCAGAAAGGAAGGCAGCCCAGAAATGCCCTCCAGCACGGTCAAAGAATAAATCTGTTGTTTTAAGCACTAAGTTTGTGGTAATTTGATACAGCAGCAAGAGGAAACTAATACATGGGGGGTTATAGATAGCTGGAAAATAATCTGATGATTTTAGCAACTTGTTTTAAGGAAAAACAAGATAACTGAGGCAGGAGAGCAAGTCGGGCCTGAATTAACAATGTCGTTAACGGCCAGAGGTGTGCCTGGATGTAAATGTGTCATTAGGTACATCTTTTTTTTTTTTTTTTTTAATGTTTATTTTTGAGAGAGAGAGAGAGAGAGAGACACACACACACACACACACACACACACACAGCATGAGCGGGGGAGGGGCAGAGAGAGAGGGAGACATAGAATCTGAAGCAGGATCCAGGCTCTGAGCTGTCAGCACAGAGCCCGATGCGGGGCTCGAACCCACAAACCATGAGATCATGACCTGAGCCGAAGTCGAACGCTTAACCGACTGAACCACCCAGGCGCCCCTGTCATTAAGTATATCTTTAAGGCCAAATACTACACTAGACATTCACTAGAACTGCACTCCTGGGGAAGTGTAGGACAGATTGTGTTGAGTTTCCCTTCTATTTTAATCTATGTCCCTCCTCCCCACTGATTACTAGATTAATACTTATTCCCTAGCCAACCCACAGAAAAGAAACCACTTCAACTATTTAGCTGGGAGAAAAAGTATTTTTACACATAAAAATAATGATAAAGGCTCCATCAATTTCACTGTAAGTTTATCACATCCACTGTACAATACTGAAAATTTGACAAAATACATTTTGCTATAGAAACTTGTTTTGGGGGGCACCCGGGTGGCTCAGTTGGTTGAGCGACCGACTTTGGCTCAGGTCATGATCTCGCGGTCTGTGGTCTGTGAGTTCGACCCCGCGTCGGGCTCTGTGCTGACAGCTCGGAGCCTGGAGCCTGCTTCGGATGCTGTGTCTCCCTCCCTCTCTCTGCCCCTCCCCCACTCATGCTCTGTCTCTCTGTCTCAGAAATAAATAAACATTAAAAAAAAAAAAACGAAAAAAAAAAAGAAACTTGTTTTTGGCTTTAAATCTACGCGATGCATGTTTCTGATGTAAAAATGACACATAAGTGCGTCGAAATAAACCCCTGAATACTCACGTCTTGGCTCTTCTCCCTTGCTATGTGAGCTCAGAGAAGTTCTCTCACCTTTGCATATCAGATTCCCTGTCTTTTTACATTCAAGACGGTTGAATGCTATCTCTACCATCTCTTTCTATCTCTAAAGAAGTGTAGTCTGTCATTTGAGGAGCAAACTATAATTAGCAAAACAAATAACCTTAACTGTGTTTTCAACTCCTTTCAAAAATCAACCAGAATTGATTCAGGGTCTACCTTGCGCGGGGAACAAAGGAAGGCAAGCGTATTGTGTCATTAATTTTCGAGGAAAGGAGAAAGTATTTCTGTTGGGGGGGGGGGGGGTGGCGGGGAAGGAGAAAGGAAAAGAAAGAAACGGGTAGCAGATTCAATAAACTGCCACTGTGACAATGACAGAGCCAGGGCCAAAAAAACGGCGTTTCTCAAACTCCAAGCTCAGCACTGCATTCTGCCTTTTCCACAGAAGGTGGAAACTGGGTAAATGAAGCACCTTGAACGGGAGTGTGTGTTCTAGGTGGCCTCCCACGGGCTCCGACAGCCACCGAGGCTTGGGAAGGCAAAAAAAAAAAAAAAAAAAAAAAAAAAAAAAAAAGGAACTTAGCTAAGCCTGACAGATTTGCCAACTCTGGACAATGGCTGATCTCAGGCAAGTTCGGACGAAGTTACGTAAGAGTGTTTTCAATAATGTGCCAAGGCAATATCAACGACATTCTCTATATCTAAGGCATGGCTCCTGTCAAGAACAACATCAAGTTTAATTTGAATTCACTCTGCTGTCTCTGTTATTTTGTTTCCCAGAAAACGGAGTGCTAAGATCAGACCCAGACAGAGCAGGGTTGCATGAGGGACACAGAGCTTCAAATGGCCATGGATGAACCCCAAAGGCAAGGTACAGAAACGCTAATCCGATGAAAGGGTACAGCTTCCAAGAAAAAGTAAAGGTATACTTTTTTCCTGGTCATTTCAATGTGAAACGAAGCAATGGTCAAAAAAAAAAAAAAAAAAAAAATGGGTTGAAGGGGCGCCTAGCCGGCTCAGTCGGTAGAGCATGCGATTCTTGATTTTGGGGTTATAGGTTCGAGCCCCACATTGGGTATAGAGATTACCTAAAAATAAAACCTTAAACAAAGCAAAAGTGTTGGGGGGTTGGGAGTTGAAATCTCACACAACACTGATAACTAGAAAGACAAAGGAAAACTTTGTTTTCTGCCTATTTTTATTTAAAAAAATTTTTTAATGTTTATTTTTGAGGGAGAGAGACAGAGCGTGAGTGGGAGAGGGGCAGAGAGAGAGGGAGACACAAAATCCAAAGCAGGCTCCAGGCTCCGAGCTGTCAGCACAGAGCCCAACGCGGGGCTCAAACTCACTAACTGTGAGATCACGACCCGAGCCGAAGTCGGATGCTTAACCGACTGAGCCACCCAGGCGCCCCTGTTTTCTGCCTGGTTTTAAAAAGCATCCACATTCATTAAGGCTCTGCATTATTTCATGGGTCCATATTCCTTGTCACCCAAAATAGAACCGAATGTAACCCAAAATAGAACATGACCCAGCTATGGTTCAGGAACCTTTCAAAATTTTACATCGTCTTTTAACACTCTCCCTGCAACTGCATTTGCTGGGAAGATGAAAAGGGAGGGAAATGAAAGATAAGAAAAAGGAGAGAAGTGAAAAGTTTTTAAAGAAAACCTTACTTTTATCCCCTTTCAAGCTCCCAATTCATTTATAGCACTGAACCTATCCGTCAGAATGTATGCATACACCCAAAGTAAGCAGAATTGGCTCGGCCTTAGGGGTCAACGCCACGGGTAGCAGATAAGAAGGCCTGCACAAAACTTAGAGCTATTCCTTTTTATTCATCTGCTGCCCTCTCTTAAAAGATCATCACGGAACTGGTTAACCATCAACTACCTACCATGTATTAGTTTGTCAGGGATTAGTAAACCAGTTAATGGAAACGCATTTAGGACAGGTGACACAGGATAGTCAACCCCCCACCCCCACCCCCCTCCTGCCAACACTCAGGGAGCTCACAATCCAAGGAAGGAGACAGACAGGCAGAAGGTTAAAGGCACAGACTCTGGGGCTGAACTTCCTGGTTCTGAACCCCGCATCCAGGCGCATTAGTGTGTGACTCAGGCACCTTAACATAAACCCTCTGTGCCTCAATTTCTTGTTTGTCGAATGAGAATAATGATAGGGATTATTATGAAAACAAGATAAATTAATATATAGGGCTTGAACCTGGCACAAGGCAAATGCTATTTAAGTATTAGCTATTATAATGACTATTGCCAATGGAACTATTAATACTATTTATTGGGACTTTGATCGTCGCTACCACTACCATAGAAATAAGGAACAGGAGGCGCCCGGGGGGCTCATTCGGTTAAGCGTCCAACTCTTCATTTCTGTTCAGATCGTGACTCAGGCCCTGATCTCACAGTCTGTGCGGAGCCCGCTTGGGGTTCTCTCTCCCTTCCTCTCTCTCTGCCCCTCCTCCACTCGCACTAGAAGCCACCTGCACTTTGTGGCTTTGTGGACCTCCCTCCATCTTCCAAGAGTGTGGCTCTAGCTTGTCTCCATCTTCGTATCTCCTTCTTCTGCCTCTGACTCCTCTTGTGCCCCCGTTAGACCCTTGTGATGACATTGGGCCCATCTCAACCCCATCATGTCTGCAAAGTCCTTTTTGCCATGCGCAGTTATCAGCCAGAGGGTCTGGGGATTAGGCTGTGGCCATCTTTGTGGGGCCACGATTCTGACGACCACAGGTAGTATTTGCCAGATTTCTTCACTGTAAAGGTATTATTTTTTTTTTCCGTTCCACACTCTTTTCCTCGAAAGTGAGTCAGGAAGTCCAAACTCAAGGCAGGAGGGAGATGAAGTTCTTTTTCTTCGATGGGGAAAATGCATACATATAAACCCACTTATACACACACATACACATATATAAAATTTGGAATTCTGTAAGGAAGATTTGTGTCTTCTCCCTCATTTATTTTTTTTCCAATTGCTCATTTCTATCAGTACTGACTCATGGGTAGAAGTCTGAGAAAGGGGTTGGATTAGCACCCAAGAGCACAGAGAGAGGGCCAACAGTTAATCCAATCACTCAGCAAATTTTTATTGAGTAAGTAATATGTAAAGGTGATAAATAATAAACACAGAAAGAAGGAAAATGCAGAGATTTAAACTGAGGTGATGTCACACGAAACAGGTGGCTATTTCAGATTGGGTAGTCAAAGAGAATCTCTCAAAGGGAAGAACATTTAAGTGGGGATGTGAAAAGAAGAGCCAGCCACACAAAGACCACGGGGAAGGATGTTCCAGACAAAGGGAACAGCCAGTGCAAAAGCCATTCCGGGAATCTTTCTTCCTTTGAGAATAAACAAACAGAAAAACAGCTAGCACGGGGCCAATGAAAATGTATCGAAAAACGAGGAAAAGATTTGTCATCATAAACACTCAGGGAAAGAGCAGAACTCTGCAAATGCTTTCACATAGGAGCCAGAAAACAATGTCAAAAGCCTCTGACATATTCAAGAGAAGAAGAAAACATGGTCTCAATAAACCAGGAAGAGGAAGTCAAATACGATAACAAGATCACATGAGGAAAGTGTAAATTATATTGGCCAACTGCAAGGAAACTCAACCAGACTAACAACCAAAACGTACGTTGGAGGGAGTAAACAGATTTGACACAGTATAAAACAACTTCATGAAACAGACGGAAAAAAGATAAATATTAAAGTGAGGCGAGAAAAGATGATACTATATCAATACCCCCAAGGTGGGTGCAAATGTGAACTAAATAGTTCATATTAAGAAATCATTTGTCCCATGGAAGAGTTTATACTTTATAGCTATTGCGTCTCTAACAAGTTTTTATTGGCATGTGAAAATGCTCCTGAGACAACTAAAGAAATTAGCAGGATACAGACATGATATATACAGTATAGAAAACAATGAGTGCTTCCATTTACTGAGAACGTATGTACCATGTGCCAAGACCTATCTTCAAAACATTTTATTTTATCCTCAGAGAAACCCCACGCCGTGATACTATTTTATTTTATGGATGAGAAGACAGACCAAGAGAGGTTAAGAAACCTTCCCAAGTTCACACAGCTGCAAAGGAGCAGAGCTTGATCTTAACTTACATTGGGCCGACTTCAAAGCCTCTGCTCTTAACCACAACTCTGAAACCAGATCCCATTCAATAATTACAAACTCGGTTACATTTTTAAAAACACCAGGGCGCCTGGCTGGCTCAGTAGATTAAGTGTCTGACTCTTGGTTTCTGCTCAGGTCGTGATCTCACGGATCGTGGGTTCGAGCCCCACATCGGGCTCTGTGCTGACAGCACAGAGACTGCTTGGGATTCTCTCTCTCTTTCTGCCCTCTCCTCTCTCTCTCTCTCAAAAATAAATAAACATTAAAGAAAGAATAATGTTTAAAAATTTTTTAAAAATGAAAAAGCATCATAGGACTAGAGTAAAAATCCACCAAGGAGCTAACAGAGATTACCTTAAGTGGTTATCTCCACTGTGTATATATAATTTTCTATTTTTAAGTGCTCTATAGTAAACACGTATTGCTTGTAGAGTCAAAACAAAATGGTGGAGAAGGGAATAAAGAACTTTTTAGGCTGGGACTCATGAAAAAAATTTAGACTTGAGATACAAATGTTAAGGTCTTCAGACCTTAACACATAGAGATTCAGGTCATGGCTGTAGATGAGCCTGCCCAGAAAGAATGTGTAGAATATGTACAGAATTAAAGAAGAGGAGTAAGGGAAGTAATTCCTCTCCCCGGGAAAAGAAATAGTTTCTATGGCTTGGAAAACTCCTCTAGATAGATTAGACACGCGACATCACTAATACATTCGTGTCCTTTGTATGAAGGCACACAACTCTTCAGCGAGAGGAACAAGTATGCTGTTAAACTGCACATGTGCCCATGGCAATATATTATGACATAATAATGGGTAACCAAAACCTATTGAATAGCTGAGCCAAAATAAAAGTCCATTAGATAAAATGTAACTGGCCTCAGAAATTCACACATTGTCCTCTCCTCGTATAATCTTTATAGGCATCTTCCTAGCCTAAGATTTCAGTTTATTATAATCATAGCCTCACTTACTTCAGCAAAGGAAAAACTAGATCCTCATAAGTTTTCAATCCTTAAAAGGCACAGAAAAACATATCTTTCTGAAAGTTTATAAAGCCAAATTACGAAAACAGTAATAAAAGGGCTTATCTTCAAAGACTGGTCATCCTTGAATGTAATCAAACAGCTGTTTATTTATCACCTACTATGTGCTTAGGCTTAATGATATAATTCCAGACTTTTAAAACTAAAAGGAACGATGGTATCTTCCAATCCTTAAATTTTACAGAGGAGGACAGTGCTTGACAAATAGTAAAGGATCAATATTCTTAAATATCTAATGAACTGAATCAAACCCTGTGTTCCCTTGACATCATACACTATTAAGAAATAACCATAGGGGCGCCTGGGTGGCTCAGGCAGTTAAGCGTCCGACTTTGGCTCGGATCACGATCTCGCGGTCCGTGAGTTCGAGCCCCGCGTTGGGCTCTGGGCTGACAGCTCAGAGCCTGGAGCCCGTTTCGGATTCTGTGTCTCCCTCTCTCTCTGCCTCTCCCCTGTTCATGCTCTGTCTCTCTCTGTCTCAAAAATAAATAAACGTTAAAAAAAATTTTTTTTTAAAAGAAATAACTATATATTATGTCGGTTAAAAAAAAAAGTGTGAGCTTTTTCCTAGAATCTGTACTGAATTTCATGAGCCTATTTTATGATTTTAATGATTGTCACTTAATATTCAATTACTTAACTATAAGTAGGGCTTGACTGTGGGAAGCAAAACTACCCAATTTAACCAAATAAAATCATCAGCAACAAATAACTGTTGACAAACGTTGTACGTTCTCAAATATTTAATGCATGCCTATTATGCACAATATTCTGTATTATATATGATACAAACACACAGTAGATATAGTTAGTCACTCGCTCAAAGGACGCCCTTAATGATGGTATAAGCAAAGACATGCTGAAATTACTTTAATGCAGGACCATATGTGATAAAATTCATTGCCCGGGTAAAACCGTTCAGAGGCAAAAGAGACCCCACTGATCTGCTTGGATCAATCGAGAAAGGCTTTAGGTAGGGCATGGAATTTGATCGGGGTCTTGAAGAACAGGTGAGATTTCAATAGTAAGAGACAGGAAAAGGCAATCTGGGTGACATTATCAGATGAGCAATTTTATGTCATTAAAAACATTTTTTTAATGTTTATTTTTGAGACAGAGAGAGAGAGAGAGAGAGAGAGAGATTGCAAGACTAAAAGCATGAGCAGGGGAGGCGCAGAGAGAGAGGGAGACACAGACCCCGAAGCAGGCTCCAGGCTCTGAGCTGTCAGCGCAGGGCCCAATGAGGGGCTTGAACCCACGAACTGTGAGATCATGACCTGAGCCGAAGTCAGACACTTAACCGACTGAGCCACCTAGGGCCCCTATTTCATTTTTTTAAAGTTTATTTATTTATTTTGAGAGAGAGAGCATGCGCCCATGTGCACGTGCACGAGTCGGGATGGGGCAGAGAGACAGAGGGAGAGACAGAATCCCAAGCAGGCTCCGCGCTGATGGCCATGGAGCCCGAGGCGGGGCTCGATCTCGCGAACCACGAGATCATGACCTGAACTGAAATTACGCCTAATTAACCGACTGAGCCACCCAGGCGCAATTAGCAAAGATCACTTTGACTAGAATGTGAAGAATCTAGTTGAACAGCAAACACTGTCAAATTTACCCTTCAATATTTCACAACTCCGTCTGCAAAGATGGAGTTCCCTCCTGACCTCACCTTTGTTTCAGATGCTCCTCGTGTCTTATACCGGCTACTACAATAGTCACCTGACCGGCAGGGAACCACGTGTTAGCGTTCACGGCTCTAGCGCTAACACCTGGCCCAGTGAGTGGTACATGATACTTGTTAAAGGGATGGCAACCTTATTATGTAGAGTCCAGCACTCTGTTTCCTGTATTGCAAGTACCAGACAATTATTTTACACCGTGGTTGATTTATCACAGTACTTTTAGAAAACCGGAACACCGTCAGCCTTGCACATCGTTGCAGAGATCCTTATTAGGGCTAGGAACCCCATCAAAAACTACCACCAACACAACACCAAAGGGGTGACTCTTAGCGCCGTGTGCCCTCTCAGACATGACCGTAATGTGTTGTGAGGATGACGCTCAGATAGAAATGCCGTTCGCAGCGAAGTAAGCCACGTGTGGCCGATCTTTCCCAATACCTCATGAGTCGCGGGACTGAAACTTCAGATAGGGTAAAACGTACGATGAACGGTACATTGCAAGACTAAAAGCATCTAAGACTGGTAAGAGGTTAATGTCCTTTTGTATTGGCACCCCCACCCTTAATTCTTTTTCTTTCTACATGCTTTGTTAATTTTGCATAGCACTTTTCTGCAATATATATTTTTCTATCCGACCCTACCCCTACATTCACCAAAATATAAGCTCAATGAGAACAAAAGATTCATCATTTTTCATCATATTTCACCACAGGAGAGTGTTTAGTACTTAGTGATCACAGAGCACGTGTTTGTTGAATTACACACAGAAGAAATTGTTAGATTTTTTTTTTTTGATTGGCAATTACTATATGCCAGACATTGTGTTAAGCAATGGGGATACATTTAATACATTCATTATCTTATTTGAATAATTACCTTACATTCCTGTTAAATTTATATAGTAATTTGGGAAGAGTTCAGGTTTTTGTTTTGTTTTGTTTTGTTTTGTTTTGTTTTAAGTAGGCTTCATGCCCAATTGTGGAGTTTGAATTCGTGACCCTGAGATTAAGTAAGACCTAAGCTGAGATCGAGTCAGATGCTTAACTGACTGAGCCACCCAGGCGCCCCGAAAGGTACTGTTTCTTAATTTATTTTTAATTTTTTTTTAACGTTTATCTATTTTTGAGAAGAGAGAGACAGAGCATGAGTGGGGGAGGAGCAGAGAGAGAGGGAGACAGAGAATCTGAAACAGGCTCCAGGCTCTGAGCTGTCAGCACAGAGCCTGACGCGGGGCTCGAACTCACGGACCGTGAGATCACAACCTGAGCCGAAGTCGGACGCTTAACCGACTGAGCCACCGAGGCGCCCCCAAAAGGTACTCGTTCTTCATTTTTACCTTATATCCCACTACTTTTTAGCACTCATTAGAGTTCTATCAACTAAGAAGTTGTTTTTAAGTCTTACCTTTCGTAGGTACATAAGCCTATCTTCTAAAACTTGATCACTTTTTTTTCTTGGCTCTTCCTTTCCATTACCTATGCTACTTTACTGACATTGGCCAGAACTTATAAATATATATTAAGTAATGATGGTTGTAGGTATCTTTGTTTTGTTTCTGCCTATGGAACTACTCCCACATTTGACATTAAGTATGATGCTGTGCTGTTGGTTTTAGAGAGAGAATTCTTTTTCTTGTTAAGAGAGCAAGCTTCCATCACATTTTTTTAAATGTATTTTTTAAGAGGCACCTGGGTGGCTCAGTGGGTTAAGCATCCGTAGTTTCGAGTCAGGTCATGATCTCACAGTTTGTGAGTCTGAGCCCTGCATCGGGCTCTGTGCTGACAGCTCAAGAGCCTGGAGCCTGCTTCGGATTCTGTGTCTCCCCCTCTCTCTGCTCCTCCCCTGCTCATTCTCTCTCACTCTCTCTCTCTCAAAATAAATAAACTTTTTAAAAAAATAAAAAAAATAAATGTTTTTTTTTTTTTGTAATCTCTATACCCAACATGGGACCCAAACTCACAACCCCAAGAGTCGCATGCTCTACCGACTAAGCCAGCCAGGCGTCCCTCACATTTTTATTCTTGAAACGGGTGCTGAATTTTTTCAAACACCTTCACCATTTTTTCTTTTAAGGAGATCTATCAACAGGATGCATCATATGACTTTCACAGTACTAAACAATTAACACTCTGGGATGAAACATTCTCAGTCACAGAGGGTTAATTTTTTGCATACATTCCTAAATGTGTTTGGGTTATATTTTATTTCGAATCCATAATTGATCTATAATATGTGTACACAAACAAGCAACCTTTTTCTCAGATTTTGATACCTGAATTCTGCAGCATCATAAAATGAATGGGGCAGTTTTCCATCATTTTCTATGCTCTGAATCATTTTATTAAGTATCAGAGAATTATCGGTTTCTTTCAAAGAAGTCTTATTTATAATAAGAAAGATTAGAACAGCAGGAAATCAAAAGTCGCTGTGTTATAAACTAGGCGGTCACACAACTAGTTCCTTATGCCTTGTCAAGTATGGCTCAGGTTCCAATTCAGTTACCTCGTCATGTACAAAGGTATTAACTTAGAATTAAAACTACAAAAAGACTCAGGGTGCCTGGGTGGCTCAGTCGGTTAAGCGGTTGACTTCGGCTCAGGTCATGATCTCAAGGTTTGTGGCTTTGAGACCCGCGTCGGGCTCTGTGCCGACAGCTCAGAGCCCAGAGCCTGCTTCGGATTCTGTGTCTCCGTCTCTCTCTGCCCCTCCCTTGCTTGTGCTCTGTCTCTCTGTCTCTTAAAAATAAATAAACGTTAAAAAAAATTTTTTTAATAAAAAAAAAAAACTACAGAGACTTTTCTTTTATAAAGTGTTCTTATTAACTATTCAGATTCTTTGGTTTCTGGTCAAGAATGAACTTATAATGTGAGGGCTAAAACCATAACATTTCAGGAAGAAAGCCTCAAATTTGGGAGGGCAAGGGTTTCCTGGCTAAGATGCAAAAAGCATGAGTATAAAAGAAAAAAAGGATCAATTGAACTTCATCGAAATAAAAAAAAATTCTGCTCATCAAAAGCCACAAAAATGGGACGGCAAGCCACAGACTGGAAGAAAATATTTATGATGCAATGTATCTAAATATTCAGAATAAACTTAAAAACTCCTCAAATGCAAAAAGAAAACAACAAGCCAAATTTTAAAATGGGCAAAGGATTCGAACAGATACTTCTAAAAGATAGACAAATAGCTAATACACATATGAAAATATACTCACATCATTACACATGAGGAAAATGCAAAGTGAAATCCATAATGAGAAGCCACTACATACTCAAGAGAATGGCTAAAATTAAAAAGGGTACCTAGGCGTGCCTGGCTGGCTCAGTCAGTAGAGCATGCGACTCTTGATCTCAGGATCGTGAGTTCAAGCCCCATGTTAGGTGTGGAGCCTAGTTAAAAGTAAATAAAAAACAATGGGGCGCCTGGGTGGCTCAGTCGGTTAAGCGTCCGACTTCGGCTCAGTTCATGATCTCGCGGTCTGTGAGTTCGAGCCCCGTGTCGGACTCTGTGCTGACAGCTCAGAGCCTGGAGCCTGCTTCAGATTCTGGGTCTCCCTCCCTCTCGGCCGCTTCCCCACTCTCACTTTATCTCACTATGTCTCTCAAAAATAAATAAATGTAATAAAAAAATTAAAAAATAAAGACCGTCTTTAAAAAGAAAGAAAGAAAGAAAGAAAAGAAAATGGATAAACAAATTGTGGTATAGTTAAAAAAAAAAAAAAAAGGAATGCCACACAGCAGTAAAATGGAAATAACTACTGATACCTGCAGGGATCACGATAAATTTCAAAAACATTATTTCAAAATTTCAAAAAAACTAAAGAAGCCATACACTAAAGAATTCAACAGTGTGTCTCACTCCATTTACATGAAGTTCAAGGACAAGCAATGCTACCACATTAGTCAGCATAATCGTTCTCTTCAGAAGGAGTGGAGGCGACAGAAAGACTAGAAAGGGGAACAAGGTAATTCTCTGGCGGGGTGGAATTGTTTTATATCTTGCTCTGAGCTGTGGTAACCTGGATGTGTGCATGCGTAAAAAACGATCGAGATGTGTATTTACGTGCTTGCATATTTTACTGCATTTAATTATAGCTCCATAAAAAGTAATGGAAACAAATTCAAGTATGCTATAACTACCTCCGTTATGGACTTGACCTTTGGAAGTCAGCCCTTCCACTATTTCCTCTTCCAAATGTGTGTTATAGACCCTCCTACTCAGCGGTGCTTGGACCCCACAGACTCAATGCACTGTTAGGAATTCACCCCCTCCCCCCGGTTATTCTTTTCTTCTCTCTTTTCCCTCAACATGGCCACACATTATTCCTGCTATGACTTACTTGCTTTCTGTGTCTCTGAAGAAGTCTACCTTACGGCACCTTGCCCACACGACAGTACACATTTCAATCAACAGGCACCCTTCATATATTATTTCCCTAACAGGATTATTATGTAAAATCCCTAGTATTGTATCTGTCGAATAACTGACTTTATATACGTCCCCTTCTTACTTCGAACTTTTCTGTCTTTTCATGTTCTTCTAAGATGCACCTATTTTAAAGCATATCAGAATTCAGAAACACAATATTATATTTCCAAATAGTTAAAATCCCACATTCACGTTTCAAGAATAGCACCAACATACCACGCATTATTTGCCAAGCTCTCTCTCTCTCTACATACCCCATAGACACCCATGTAATCCTTAAAACAACCAATATTATTATCCCCAATTCATAGATGAGAAAGTTAAGGTACTTGTGCAATTAAGAAATTTGCACAAGTCTAGACGACTAATAAGCGTTTGAGCCATGATGTACACAACTCCAGCATATTACTTCCAACGATTCACCCAAACCATACAATTCAACTATTGGGAACAAGGGATACTCTTTCACACCTACAAAGCAAAGGCTACGTTTCTTTAAACCATGACTTTAAAATCACAAGTTGTCAGAGAAAGTTCTGAATTTCTCATTACAGCCTGAAAAAAGCTTTAACTGGATTTTTGAATAACAGAAATGTACAATCACAGGGCAGTGCTATTTTAAAAACTACTTGGTTGAGACATCTATTGTCAAGCAATGGATACCCGTATGTATTCACTGATATGCTTAGAACAAAAACTTCAAGTCAATGGCTCCATTTACTGAATGTCAGGGGGTCACAACTCACACTAATTATGATTTCCAATTTTATTCTCTATTTTTTTGTCAGCTCAGAACCCATGGTCACTGACATGTTCTTCATTCCATCTCTCATTCCTTTGTTCATTCTTTTGTTCACTCACGCAGCAAATAGTGTCTATTAATCCAGGCATTCAACACATATTCATTAAGTACCAACTTCAGGTATAAACACAGGCAGAAGAGACATTATATAACTTATAAGGCAAATTGCTTCCATAAATATACCGGTTACGGAGTATTGCAGCAACTGATTCCCCTCTATGAAGATGATCCATCATCTCTAAAACTGGGATAATGACCTGTTCAGGAGGAAAAGAAGTCAATATTTACTATAAAAATCAATACTAAAATTTTCAAATTATTCTATCTATGTAATACGTGACACATTTTGTGACCGAAAGACAAAAATGTACGTCCATGTTCCTGACGTCCATATTCTAGCTTATGAAAATTAAGAAAATGAAGAACGTTAAAGGAATTGAATCTGCAATTGTTAAATTATCTTCAAAATTCCAGAGTGGCTCATTAGACAGTATCGACTACATTTCTGGTGAAATCATTAGAATAACAACCAGGTACACAGGAAGTTCGATTAACTCTAAGGAGACCTGAGATCCTGCATGAAGTTGGGGGAGACCAGAGAAGTTAGAGGTGAAGAGTGGAGGCCAACATTTGCCAAGGAGATACACAGCCCTACATCCCACGTTACCAAGAGCACACAAAGTCTCAAAAGCCCGTAAGCAGGGCCCACAATTTTAGAAGTGGTTGGTCAGAATTAAAGCTAGAAAGGTATAATAAGATTTTGAAAGCTTCAAAATACAGAAAAGGTAACAGGGGGGTTGTTTTCTTGATCTGGACTGAATTTTTATTTCGGTGGTGGTTTTTTAATGGAAAAAGAGCAGGTGGGGTTACAGCAAACTAAGTCTAATATACTGTTTCTAGTAAATGTGAATGCTTTGCATGGGAGATGTAGAGTATATTTCACGTGCTCTATTGATTTCAAATATATTGGGAAGCAGGAATGTATATTTTAGCTAAAGGTTTCTTGTTGATAAAATCAATTTACTGCACTGGGGAGATAAAAATGTAGACTATGCAATTTAGTTTGTTTATATAATTGTTTGTAATGAAGCTATGTAAAGACCTAAAATAATTAAGCTAGAGAAAAAGGTTCTCTTCATTGTTTCCTGCCTTCTATTTCTTGGGTCTTCATAATTCTAAAAAAAAAAAAAAATCAAATGGCAATATAGCATTTATATTTATTTACACAATCATATTTTCTATTATTACAAGAAACTGAGTAGCCTCAATGAAAAAAAGTTTTAAGCATCTCAAAACCAACTGACCTTTGACTTACCTTTTCCAAAAATGTTGAAGCGGTGAGAGAATTTTGAGGTGTTGAGAAACTTTTTTACGTTTTAGTTTAGAAAGAGACCATGCAAGCAGGGGAAGAGGGGCAGAGGGAGAGAGAGGGGGGGATTTCAAGCAGGTTTCACGCCCTGCACGGAGTCCAACGTGGGGCTCAATCCCACGACCCTGGGATCACGCATGGCCTGAGCGGAAACCAAGAGTCAGACGCTCGACTGCCTGAGCTACCCAGGCGCCCCAGAGCTGTTGAGAAATTTTAATTGTTTTTTTTTTTTAGGCTCTACAACTGTTGTTTTAGAAGGTGTGCCAAGAGGTAAACAGCCACAGCTAGATTGTTCTTAGGAATCTGGCAATGTGAAAATAAATAATTCATGTCCCTTTTCATCAACTACATCTAGAGTGGAACATATAGGTCCCCAGAATGAGGTATTCGAACTTTCACTCGATCCCACGGTTTCAATGAATCCACCGGCTGCACTATATCTCAGAGTCTGGGGCTTTCCCATCCAAAGCCTCCAGATAATAAACCTCTGGTTTCCCAAGGCACAGAGTAGTGGATGTCGTCGGGACATGGAACTCCACCCACTTACTATAAAGACTTTCAAAGAACAGCCCACATTTTCAATCTCAAGATTTATTCCTGCCTTCTGCAGACCAGATGCCTCTGAGTCTGGAAACATGAGGAGTTCTATGGGAAGAATATGTTGGTTTCTCCCAAAAGTTCGTGTCAGAAGAGATTCTGAAGTTGTAACTTCCTTTGACCAGGTAAAAGATTAGTTTAAACTACACAATTGTCAATGTTTCCACTCCTGTTCTTTGTCCTTTTGAATTTTTCCATTTCTTCAGTCTCGCGTTAGTGAACTTAGGAAGGGAGAGGAAGTAAACAATGTAAACAGTGATCCATTTATGCAAGATTTAACTAACACTAGCTGTTTTCAATCAAGGAATCTGTATGACCAAATATATATATTAGAAAATTAACACTGCTGGGGTGCCTGGGCGGTTCAGTCAGTCAAGCATCTCACTCTTGATTTCGGCTCAGGTCATGATCTCACGATCGTGAGATCGAGCCCTGCACTGGGCTCTGTGCTGAGTATGGAGCCTGCCTGGGATTCTCTCTCTCCCTCTCTCTTTTCCCCTCCCCCTATTTGTGCTCTCTCTCTCAAAAGAAATAAATAAACATTAAAAGAAAAGTTAACACTACTTGCAATGTGGGGGTAGATCAGAGAGAGAGAGAGAAACTACAAGTTTCCAGAGACTAGTTCAGAAACTACTAGACCAGTTCGGAAACCACTCCCATAGTCAAAGCATGAATTAAGAGCACAGAGAAGAGCTATGGGGATCACCAGGGAAAACCAGGACTCGGGACTCACAGATTTTAAAGGGATAAGGTGACAGCAAAGACAAAATCTATTTAAGTAACTGGGGAAATGGTAATGACATCAAGCGAGGCAGGGTAGGGCAAAAAAGGAAAAATACCGCAAGGAAGGAGAACAATGGTTTGGTGTAGACACACCGAAGTACTCTAGGGCACACCAGATAGCACCAAACAGACAACTGAAGACAGAAAGCGTCTAAACCTTGATTTAGATCGGAAGTAGAAATGAAAATACAAGGATATGCAGCCAGTTAAGAGCTGGAGTAATGAAATTGGGAAATATTCCTCAGAAGCGCCTTCGCCATGAGAAAGGGTAATCCCCCAAACACTGTTGTGCAAGGAACCACGGAAGATAAGCTGGCAGAGAGAGAGAGAAAATAGGTAGGAGGGAAACTAAGAGAAATGTGCGATTAAAGCTAAGGAAGGAGGCGGGTTCCGAAGAATAGTGGCTGGAGGGGATTCGACGGTTTCAAGTTCTGCCCAGAACGAGTGAGCTACCAGCTAACTGATTCGACAGCTATAAAGTCAGTGATTACCTTTTTTTTCAAGAGTAGTTTGAACACAGGTGGGGAGAACCACACTGCAGTGGTTTGAAAAATACGACAAACATGAACAGGGGCACCTGGTTGGCTCAGTCAGAAGAGCATGCGACCCTTGATCTAAGGGGTCGTGAGCTCGAGTCCACATTGGGTGTAGAGATTACTAAAAAACAATAATAATAACGAACTTAAAAAAAAAAACCAACACAAAATAAATTCTTTCAAGAACTCGCAAGGAACTCAAATTCGTCCAGGAATTACTCGATGGTAATGACAGCCGTCGAGCAAGCAAGGCGAAAGAAAGGATGAAATAAGCAGGGAACAATCGGGGAGCCATTTAGAAAAATAACTAAGTTTATCCTACTGCACATCACATTAGGGCATCCTAAATAAATGCCAGATAGATCAAAGGGATAAAATGAAACTCTGAAACAGTACCAAAGAGAATCCAAGTGAAATTACTTATAATCACGCAGTAGAGAAGGTAAGCAGGACCCCAAGTCGAGGAACCATAAAAGAAAAAAAGCCGTTAAGTGTAATTATACAAAAAAATTAGAACTCTGTGCTTTAAAAAATATCACAAGGCCAAATGGCATTTGATGAACTAGGAAAGACACATTCACCACGCACACATGAGAGACAACAAAGGGCTAATGATTTTAGCTTACACACACACACACACACACACAATCAATAAAAACAGTAAGACATTATAGTCATATAAATACAATGTGCACGTAAAAAATGCAATTAAAAACATACAATTTGAAGCGAGGCATTGGTTCCCCTATGAAATTCACACACACACACATGTACAAAGTCTGTTTATGTCCATTATTGGTGAGAGGGAATAGAAGTTTGGGAGGAATGTTCACTTGCCATTCTATACTTTTCTGTTCAACTTGTTTCGAAATAGAAAAATAAAGAGGAGCCAGCAAAAGAAATAAGGAGGTGTGGCCACGAGGTAGAGGAAAGGAAGGTGTGGTAACCTAGACGGTTAAATCAAGTGTAATATAAAGAAAGAAGTGATCGAGTGTGTCAGATACTGCTGAGAGGTGAAGTGAGGAACTGAGAAATTACAACACGATTTGGTAACATGGAGGTCACCGGACACCTTGATAAGAGTGGTTTACATGGAACGGTGGAGAAAATGGCTGATTAGCATGGGTTCAAGAGAGAATGAAAGAGAGGAAACGAGTACATGAAACTCTTGCAGACTTGAACTTTAATAAGGAGCAAAAAAAAATAGGTGGTAGTTGCAGGGGCGATATAGGGTGGAGGTAGATGTTTTGTTCTGTTTTACTCATTTATTCACTCATTCATTCATTTTTAAGTAGGCTTCGTGCCCAGTGTGGAGCCAACGTGGGGCTTGACCTCACAGCCTTGAGATCAAGACCTGAGGTGAGATCAAGAGTTGGATGCTTAATCAACTGAACCACCGAGGAGCTCCTGTTTTATTTTGTTTTGCTAATGGGGGATACTAGGGCAGGTAAAACCGAAAAGCATGCCATTACACAAAAATGTAAACTGAAGAAGTACAATATTATGTTATAAATTTCAAAAGCATGTAAGACAATACGTGTGTGGATTCATATATGGATATACACATACACACATATGAATACAGAAAAAGCATTAAAATATTCATGGGGATGATAATCCCCCAATTTGGGATAGTGTTACCTCAGGAGAGAAAAGGGGAGAAATGCAATTGAGGAGGGACAGACTATCTAGTTGTGTTCAAGGGACAAGGTAGCCCTGTTCCTCGGCTATTTTAACTCCTCCCCGAGGAGAGAGAGGCTAAAAGCTTCACCTGTATTTAACACTTTAATAGGTATCTGAAAAAAAAGATGGCAAAATGTTAAGCTATCACAGCTAAGTGGTGGGCATATGAGGGCTCGTTATACTGGTCTCTGTACTTTTCTGTATGTTTGAAATATTTTCATAAAAGGAAACAAAACAGCGTAGTACATGAAAGCGGGGACCATGTGGATGAGCAGACAAGATATGACATATAAAGGCCCGCAGATATAGATGGACAGAATGCTTCCAAAGATTAAGGAAAAAGACAGGACAACAACAGACGCAGACATGCATTATAATGAAAAAGACACACGTCTCCACAGTCATGACATTCTCATGAATACAAGGAAAACTGATCATGACGCAGAGCACACACCTGACAAAGACATAATTGTGGTTTTGCCCTTAGAATGTTCTACTTAGTGCACCAGAAATGAAACAGATAAGACTGTTTTGGATTGTTGCAATAACTTGCATCAGTTCAACCAATTTTACTCTGAAGCGTTTAAGTGATTCACAAGGCTAATATTTCACACAAACCTATCATATGTTTAGATGATATTTCAAACAGAGATCTCCAGTTTTGGACTTAGCATTTAATTAAAATCCACTGTCTCACTCTTTCCCACTCTGCCCAAGAGCCAATAGCTTTAAAAATAATGAGATTTGAGGGGCACCTGGGTGGCTCAGTCGGTTGAGCATCCAGCTTCAGCTCAGGTCATGATCTAACGGTTCGTGAGTTCGAGCCCCGCATCGGGCTCTGTGCTGACAGCGTGGAGCCTGGAGCCTGCTTCGGATTCTGTGCCCTCTCTGTACCCCTTCCCCACTCATGCTCTGTCTCTCAAAGATGAATAAACATTAAAGAAAAAATTTTTTAATTAAAAAAATAAAAATAAAAAAATAATGAGATTTGAGAAATGTCTAACCAATCTTACACCATGAAAGGTAAACACTGCTGATGAATTAACCTTATGTTACAGAAAACAAACCCAGAGTGTCTAGGATCATCTGCCTTCGAATAAAATTTTGTTAAGCACACTGATAAGAAAAGCGGACAGAAAAGATCAGTGAAAAGTGTAATACACTACAAAATTGAAAAAGGGCACCGTGTAGAAAAACTATGCATAATGGTACTTCTCTCAAACAAGCAGTACAAATTCAAAATCACCTTGAAATTGCAAAGAGTGGCGTTTAAGAAATAGAATTGTATTCTCTGGGACAAGTTTTAAAAATGTCACGGTGTGTTAGACTATCAAATCTTTCAGCTTTCACAGAGGAAAGACACCACACTCGCCTCCCACCCATGGCACTGAAGACGCCCTCCTACCCTAAAGACGTCAGTCCTAGATGTTGAGCTGGGTGGTGATTTTTCCCCCCTTGAGTAAATCTAGAACTGGAGCGGATTGTGTAGGATGCTCCCACATATGCACCCATAAGAACATCTGCAACACTAAAAATAATAAAGGTTGTGCCGTCTTAAAGGTTGCAGCTGTACTAGATTTCAGAACATTTATGCGAGTGATCAGCTTGCCTGCTTTCCTCCTTATCAGCATTTTTGTGCTGTAACGAGGGGGTCCAGAGAGGTAGAACAGCTAGTTGTTGGCCTAAACTCCTACCAAGAAGACTCGATCCCTCATGTCCCAGAAGTTTCTCCCTTTCCCCTGGCCGCATGCCAGGATGCACTGTCCTTGACAGTTTCAGTTTTCTTCCAAAAGTCACTGAGGCGATCTGCCCACGGACCACCATGTGGTCATTACCATTACAGCTTACAGCATGCAGTTCCACTGCCTCTTACAACAGTACCACTCTTCCCCACCCCCTTTTTTTTAACGTCTGTTTATTATTTTTGAGAGACAGAGACAGAGCATGTGCGGGAGAGGGGCAGAGAGAGGGGGAGACACAGACACTGAAGTAGCTCCAGGCTCTGAGCTGTCAGCACAGAGCTGGACACGGGGCTCGATCCCATGAACCGTGAGATCATGACCTGAGCTGAAGTCAGATGCTCAACCGATGGAACCACCCAGGCGCCCCTCTATCTGGTTTTTCTAATAGTGGTTGCCCTCTTGTAACAAGGGCTAAACTTTCTCTAATGGATGTTTAAAGGTCAACTGCCAAGCTTTAGCTGTCTTCATCTCCTTCAGTGTTACAGTGTTATAACTCTTATCTACCGGAGTGACACTGTCATGTTTCATATTGAATCATACCTCTCTCTGCTACCCACCAAAATCCTTACCCTAAATTATACACTCAGTCTCCCTCAATCTCCCTGTCACTAAGGTTTCGTTTCCCCCGTTCATCTGGTCAGGGAAAAGTGCATTTCTCACCATTCCTGTCTACAGTCTTACTTTTGGAAGTTAGCAATCTGTCTCAGCCTCTTCAGTCAAAGTCCATTCTACATAATTCATTAAGCACTGTTACACAAACATCCTGCAAGAAAAAAAAGAAATGAGAAAAGAAAATATGGTCAAAGGGCACCTGGGTGGCTCAGTCGGTTAAGCGTCTGACTTCGGCTCAGGTCATGATCTCGCGGTTCTTGAGTTCGAGCCCCGCGTCGGGCTCTGTGCTGACAGCTCGGAGCCTGGAGCCTGCTTCGGATTCTGTGTCTCCGTCTCTCTCTACCCCTTCCCTGTTCACTCAGGCTCGCTCTCTCTCTCTCTCTCTCTCAAAAATAAACATTTAAAAATTAAAAACCAAAAAAAAAAAGAAAATATGGGCAAGAAAAAATAAAAATCATTATTTACATCAGTGGTCCACAAACTTTGAGTATGTAGCAGAATCCTCTAGAAAGCGAGATAAACCGAGATTGCTGGGCCTCACCCCCAGCATCCAGCGTTTCTCATTCAGTTGATGTGGGATAGGTCTAGAGAATTTTTCTTTTCTTTTTTTTTTAAATATTTTATTTTAAGTAATCTCTACACCCAATGTGGGGCTCAAACTTACAACCCCGAGATCAAGAGTTGCATGCCCTACTGACGGAGCCAACTGGGTGCTCCAAGAATTTGCTTTTCAAAGAAGTTCACAAGGGCTGTTCCTGCTGGGAGACCACAGATCACACTTTAAGAATTAATGACTGACAGATAACATCGTTTTTATAGAGAGCTTAGAAGAATCAACTGGAAAACTAATACAGTAAAATGCCCACTACAGCAAAATCAGCCCCATAAAGACAAAGATGTCTTCTCTTCCAACAAAATTTGTAAACTACCTAGGAATGAGCTTAAAAAAGAAACCCGGAAGACTTACAAACAATAAAATTTTACTGGTTTGTAAAACCATAAAGGACACGAATAAATGGATACAGGGAGAAATACATACAAATATCGAATAGAAAAACTCAACATCACAAAGATGCGAAGTTCCCTCAAAATTCATATAGAAATTCAACACAATTCCTATTGGCAAAGGGTCCTAAGTTCTTTTTGGCGGGAAGAGGATGGCTATTTTGTATGTTGAATCCTCAGTTCATTGGAAAAAGAAAATCACCCAAAATGTTTTAAAACAGAAAAATAAGGGACGACGCAACCTTTCACAGTCGATAGTACAATGTACTGTAAAGTTACGGTAACTATAACCGTGTGGTACCAGTATGGGGACAGAGGGATCCATAGAATAAAGTCCCCAAACAGATCCAAGTGCTTATGGTTCCTAGCTATGTGGAGAAAGTGGTACTCAGGTTGGGTAACAAAAAATGGTGAATCTCTCAATAAAGAGGTTTGGGGAAACTGGCTAAGTTAGGGAAAAAACTGAAATCCCATCTACACCATACAGATACATCCCACAGATGGAATAAATAACTGAGCGTGAAAAACTAAAACTGTAACGGTAGAAGATAAAAAAGAATATATATTTTTAAAGAGGCAAAAATAAAATCTTTCTGAGGGCCAACACAAAACGCAGAAGCCGTAAAGAATATGAAAATGGTGGGGCGCCTGGGTGGCTCAGTTGGTTCAGCGTAGGACTTTGGCTCAGGTCATGATCTCGTGGTCTGTGAGTCTGAGCCCCGTGTCGGGCTCTGTGCTGCCAGCTCAGAGCCTGGAGCCTGCTCCGGATTCTGTGCGCCCCCGTCTCTCTGCCCCTCCCCCACTTGTGCTCTGTCTCGCTCTCTCAAAAATAAATAAATGTTAAAAAAAAAATAGTTTGTCAATTTGTTAGTAAAAAGGAAGAAAGGTTACAATTCTCTAGGGTACGACTGCGCCCCGAACATACGGACAAGCGACAGCAGCAGGTGGGGGGATGAGGAGGAAACCTGCAACACGTAACCGGCAGAAGGTTAGTGTTCATAATATGTAAAGTATTCCCCAAAATCAATAATAAAGCTGTGTCAACCAGGAGGCAAGTTTCTGAAGAGGCCTTTCACCGAAAAAGAACCACAACAGGAAGAGTAAGCAAAAGCAAAGGGGTTTGAGCTCAGTCGCGTGGGTTTGTATGCGTGGGTAAAACTGGGAGAAAAGCCCCAGCCGTTTTAAGGGCGCATACATTGCACAACCTACTGCTCTTTTCCACACTGTCACCTTCAAAAGATAGTGGGACATCTCTCAGGGCCTATTTACCATGGGAAGTCCTATATCTCCCTCTAAAAACCGCAAACAAGGGAAAGACAATGAGAGAGAAAGAAGGCTTATGAGAAATTCAGAAACGAAGTCTATACCAAAATTCAGGAAAGAGAAAAAAAATTACCGTGCATTTTACTGGAGAAGGAAACTAAGCGGGAATCGTCTATTAAAGCTTCCAATTGGGGGTGAGTTTAAACAAGCAGGTGAAGGTGGTTGTTTTTTTTCCCCAATTGCACGTTAGCAGGCCATAATTCAATTTGTCCTCAATGTTCCAAAGGGTAAAATTCTTAAGTGGTTTTATATTACAGTAATCATCTTACCAGAAAGCTGTTTATCCAAGCAAAATGAGATTCACAAGCGATCTTAAAACAAAAATGCTTGTATCTCCAAGGTAATAGAATAATCAAGTTCCAAGTGACTGCTGAAAAATCGAGATGCAACACAGGGATTTTATTACATTATATTTTTCTGGTATTATAAAAGTAAAGATTGAATCATTTAACTGTCTTTGCACGAGAGATCCGTAAGCTGATGGATTCTGGTTTTCAAATCAATCTATAGCTGAAATCTAAAGTCCATGCTTTAAATGCTGAGCAGCGTCTAAACAGTAGCAAAAAGAAATAAAAGTATTTCTTTCACAGTGATAAATTCCATATGGTGTTTCTTTAAAAAGAAAAAGTATTAATCATTCCTCAAAATAACTTAGGTGAATATGAGGAGAATCCTGACTATATTTTGAATAAAATTTTTATGGGAAAATTTTGAAAAATTCACACAGATGAGATTAGTCGATGTATATTATGTGTGTGTATATATATATATATGTATATACATATATATACATAATATACATTTATATATTATATACAAGATATTATATATAATACTTATTATTCTGACCAAGAAGAATATATTGGGTTCTACTCACATGATTAGCTATTAATATTGAATTAAGAACCCTCTTTAACTAAGATCCACTCTAATTTATAGACCACAATCTCAGAAAACAAATGGAGTATTTGATAGTAATCTGCCTTCCTAAAGGTTTCCCCTATTGTTCAACATTAAATTAAAAATACAAAGAATTTCCTTTTAAAAATATACAATACTATTTAAAAAATTTTTTTTAATGTTTATTTATTTTTGAGAGAGGGAGGGGCAGAGAGGGAGGGAGACACAGAATCCGGAGCAGGCTCCAGGCTCTGAGCTGTCAGCACAGAGCCCGGCGCGGGGCTCAAACTCATGAACCATGAGATCGTGACCTGAGCCGAAGTAGGATGTCAACCCACTGAGCCACCCAGGAGCCCCTAAGATACAATACTACTTAACATCCCATTCATTCATAATCAAAACGAGTCAATTAAATGAAAAACAACAATAAAAACCTGGCCTGATCACAATTAGTGTAGTCCATTCACTCGTGTTGTACCTCTTTTTAGTAAGTAACCTTCAACTATGGTAATAATTGGTCAGTGACAATTCACTAATTCGAGCTCAATAAAAAGCCAATGTTTCCGATTAAGAGCTTTGCAACATACACGTCTCCACTTTATTAATTGGGCCACTCAACGTTTACTGTGCAAGGGACCCGAGGGAGTGCAGGAGGCAGGTCTGGATAGAGAATAGTTCTCCTGGGTCCATAACAGGTACGTTTATCAAATGTGACAACACGAAAGAAGGCAGGAAGAGAAGGGCAGGCAGCTCTATCATTTGGACAATCTTATATGTCCACGGTGGAAATTGTATTGTGGGGTTTAATTGGGTCCATCGTTCACTGATGAGTCAAAAATTTAAAGTAGGAATCATTTGTGATTTGCCTTACCATCTGATCTACAGCCAAAGCTTTTTCTTTGTGCACTGGCCTACTGATTGAATCTTGACGTTTTCTTTCATAAATTAAGCTCACCATTACAATCAAATGCATGAATGGTGATTTATAGAATTGTTTTGTTTTCTTTAAAACAGGAAGAGAATATAAAGCACCTTGCACAGCAATATGAATCCAGAATCCTTAATGGTTTTTACAATTTCCCCCAAATTAAAAAAAAAAAATTTTTTTAACTACACTCTACACCACACATGGGGCTCGAACTCATGCCATGCTCTACTGACTGAGGCAGCAGGCACCATCACCCCCAATCTTAAAATGGCAGGTGCGGGGACGCCTGGGTGGCTCAGTCAGTTAAGCGTCTGACTTTGGCTCAGGTCGTGATCTCATGGTTCATGAGTTTAAGCCCCGCGTCGGGCTCTGTGCTGACAGCTCATAGCCTGAAACCAGCTCCAGATTCTGTGTGTGTGTCTCTCTCTGCCCCATCCCCTGCTTGCTCTCTCTCTCAAAAATAAATAAACGTTAAAAAAAAAAATTAAAATAGCAAGTGCAGGGGCGCCTGGGTGGCTCAGTCACTTAAGCGTCCGACTTCAGCTCAGGTCATGATCTCATGGTTCGTGAGTTCGAGCCCCACATCGGGCTCTCTGCTGTCAGCACAGAACCCGCTTTGGATCTTCTATCCCTCTCTCTCTCTCTGCCCCTCCCCTACTTCTACTCTCTCTCTCTCTGTCTCTCTCAAAATAAACACATAAACTTAGAAAACAATTTTTTACTCAAAAATAAATAAATAAATAAATAAATAAATAAAATGGCAGGTGCAGGACTGAGGTGAATGGCGTTACACCTCAGGCTCTAAATTTTAAGAGGGTCCCCAAAACTCAATATTCAAATAAATACTCATTGAAAGCTAGTTTACAAATGCAACCCACAACTACCATTATACTTAATAATGAAAGACTGAATGCTACCCTCTAATCTCAGGAACAAGACAAGGATATTCAACAACGTGCTAGAAGCAGTAGCCAAGGAATCAGTCAAGGAGAAGAAATGACTGGCATCTCATTGGAAAGGAGGTAACAAAACTACCTCTATTGGCAGATGACTTGAACTTGCATAAAGAAAATCCTAAGGAATGAAGTAAAAGACTACTAGAATTAATAAATGAGTTCAGCCAGGTTATAAGATACGTCAATATACCCAAATCAATTGCATTTCTATACGTTTGCAATAAACGAAATGAAAATGGAATTAAGAAAACAATTTCAATAATCACAGCATGAGAAAGAATAAAATACTTTGGAATAAATTTCACAGAAAGTACAAAATAGATACTCTCAGAACAAAACGTTGCTAAAAAAAATTAATAATATCTAAATAAATGGGAAAACATGATTAACCTAATATTGTTAAGATGCCAACGCTCCCCAAACCGATCTGAAGATTCAACATAATCCCTATCAGAATCTCACTAACTTTTTTGTAGAAACACTCTAGCTGATGGTAAAATTAAGGACAGTATCTCCAACAAACAACACTGGGCACAACTGGACAGCATATGCCAAATAATGAAGTTGGACCTTTCATTTCAAACCATACACAAAAATTAACTAAAATGGGGTGTCTGAGTGGCTCAGTCGGTTGAGCATCTGACCTCAGGTCATGATCTCATGGTTTGTGGGTTCGAGCCCCATGTTAGGCTCGCTGCAGTCAGTGAAGAGCCTGCTTCAGATCCTCGGTCTCCCTCTCTCTCTGCCCTTCCTCTGCTCGCATGTGCTCTCTCTCACGCTCTCTCTCTCAAAAGTAAATGAACATTAAAAAAAAATTAAAATGGGTCAACCTCTTCATGTTAGCGCTAACAGGAAAAAATTCACAGAAGAAAACATAGAGGTAAATTGCTATGCTCTCAGATTTGGTAAAGGATTCTTAAATATGACATCAAAGCAGAAGAAAATGAAGATAATTGAGCTTCATCAAGATAAAAAATTTTTGACTGTGAGGAACATGGAGTAGGAGGTTCATGAGCTCATCTCTTCCCATAGACATACTAAAGCTACAACTACATACAATAAAACGCACTTTAAAAATGACCTAAACAGGGGCACCTGGGTGGCTCACTTGATTGACGGTCCAACTCTTGATTTTGGCTCAGGTCATGATCCGAGGGTCGTGGGATCAAGCCCTGTGTCAGGCTCTGCACTAAGTATAAAGCCTGCTTGGGATTCTCCCTCTCTCTCCCTCTGCCCCTCTCCCCAACTTGCTCTCTCTCTCTCTCTCTCTCTCTCTCTCAAAAAATCAAATCAAATCAAATCAAATACCTAGGAATAAATTTAACCCTGGAGGTGAAAGGCCTGTACTCTGAAAACTCTAAGACAACAATGAAAGAAACTAGAGACGACACAAATAAATGGAAAGATATACCTTGGTCATGGATTAGAAGAATTAATATTTTTAAATGTCCATACTACACAAAACAATCTACAGATTCAATGCAAAAATCTATCAAAATACCAATTGTATTTTCTCCAGAACCAGAAGAAATAAACCTAAAATTCATACAGAACCACAAAAGATCCTAAATAGCCAAAGCAAATTTGAAAAAGAAGAACAAAGCTGGAAGTATCACAACCCCAAATTTCAAACTACATTACAAAGCTACAGTAAGCAAAACAACATGGTACTGGCCAAAAAAAAAAAAAAAGAACACATATATCAGTGAAACAGAAGACAGAGCCCAGGAATAAATCCATGCTTCTATGATCAATTAATCAATGAGAAAGAAGGCAAGCATATACAACGGGAAACAGATGGTCTCTTTAACAAATGGTGTTGGAAAAACCGGACAGCTACATGCAACAGAATGAAACTGGACCACTTTCTTATACCACATACAAAAATAAACTCAAAATGGGCTAAGGATCTAAATGTGAGACCTGCAACCATAAAAGTCTTAAAAGAAAATATAGGTAGTAAACTCTTGGACATCTGTCTTAGCAATATTTTTATGGATCTATCTCCTCAGATGAGGGAAGCAAAAGCAAAAATAACTGGGACTACATCAAACTAAAAAGCTTTTGTCCAGCAAAGGAAGCCATCAATGAAATGAAAAGACAACCTAGTGAATGGGAACAGATATTTGCAAATGATATATCCAATAAGGGATTCATATCCAAAATATATTTTTAAAACTCTAACAACTCAACACCAAAACAGACAAGCAAGCTAATTAAAAATGAGCAGATGACCTGAAGAGACATTTTTCCAAAGACATCCAGCTGGCCAACAGACACGTGAAAAGATGCTCGACATCACTATCAGGGAAATGCAAATCAAAACCACAGTGAGGGGCACCTAGGTAGCTCAACTGAACATCTGAGTCCTGGTTTCCACTCAGGTCATGATCCCAGGGTTGTGGGATCAAGTCCTGTGTCAGTGTGGAGCCTGCTTAAGATCCTCTGTCTCGGGGCGCCTGGGTGGCTCAGTCGGTTGAGCGTCCGATTTTGGCTCAGGTCGTGATCTCTCAGTCTGTGAGTTCGAGCCCCGCGTCAGGCTCTGTGCTGACAGCTCGGAGTCTGGAGCCTGCTTCAAATTCTGTGTCTCCCTCTCTCTCTGCCACTCTCCCACTTATGCTCTGTCTCTCTCTCTCTCTATATATATATATCAAAAATAAATAAAAACATAAAAAAAATCCTCTGTCTCTCTCTCTCTCTCTCTCTCTCCATCCCTGCCCCCCACCCCTCTCCTCCAATCGCCCTCTCTCTGAAAAAAAAACCAAGATAGGACAAAAGCCATAATGAGACATCACCTGACACCAGTAGTTAGAACGGCTAAAATAAAAAGGACAAGAATAACAAGTGTTGACGAGGATGTGGAGAAGAAGGAACCCTCGCGCACTGTTGGTGGGAACGCAAACTGGTGCAGCCACTGTAGAAAACAGTATGAAGGTTCCTCAAAAAATTGAAAACAGAAATACCGTATGATCCATTTAATTTACTTCTGGGTATTTCCCCAAAGAAAACAAAAACACTAATTCAAACTGATATATGTGCTCCTTTGATTATCGCTGCCTTTTTTACAACAGCCAAGACGTGGAAGTAACTTAAGCGTCCTTCAACAGACGAATGGATAAAGAAGATGTGGCATATAAATATACAATGGAATATTACTCAACCATAAAAAATGAAACCTTGCTATTCACAACAGCAGGGATGGGCCTAGAGCATATGATGCTAAGTTAAATAAGTCAGACAGACAAATACCATATAATTTCACTTACATGCAAAATCTAAAACAAACAAACAAAACAAAATAGAAACAGACTTATAAATATAGAGAACTGGGGGGTTGCCAGAGGGGAGGGGGGGGGATGGGTCAAACAGGTGAAGGGGATTAAGAGGCACAAACTCCCAGTTATAAAATAAATAAGTCATGGGAAGAAAAAGTACAGCATAGAGAATGTCATCAGTAACATTGTAATAACTTTGTAAGGTGACAGATGGTAACTACCCCTATGGTGGGGAGCATGTGTTAATGTAGATAATTGTCAAATCGCTAAATTATACACCTGAAACTAACATAATATTGTATGTCAACTATACTTCAATTAAAAATTTTTAAAAAATAGGGGCGCCTGGGTGGCTCAGTCGGTTAAGCGGCTGACTTCGGCTCAGGTCATGATCTCACCGCTCGTGAGTTCGAGCCCCGTGTCGGGCTCTGTGCTGACAGCTCAGAGCCTGGAGCCTATTTCAGATTCTGTGTCTCCCTCTCTCTCTCTCTGACCCTCTCCCGTTCATGCTCTGTCTCTCTCTGTCTCAAAAAATAAATAAACGTTAAAAAAAAAATTTTTTTTTTTTAAATAAATAAAGGGGCTGGCTCGGTCAGTGGAGCATGTGACTCTTGATCTCAAGATTGTGAGTTCAAGCCCCACACCAGGTGTAGAAATTGCTTAAAAAAAATAATCTTTCAAAAAACTCAATCAATAAAAAGTTTTGAAGCTTCAGGCTTGCTGCCTAGAGAAAAGAGAAAACCCGGAGATGGAGTGGGTCAAAGACGCACCCTGGAGCCTCTCCAAAGTGCAGGCATGAACAAAGCTCCTGGGCCTGGAGGGAAGAAGGAGGGGGCCCAGCTGCTGGTTAGCCCCCTGCACTCCCCCCCTCCATGGGATGCCTGAGTACTGCGCTCTGTCCCGCTCCATAAATCAAATAAACGAATAGATGTTTTCAAAATGAGAAAAGGAAAAGAAACTGAAAGGCAAAAAGACAACCTCCAGAATGGGAGAAAAGATTTGCAACTCACCAGTCTGATGAGGAATATCCAGAACTCCAACTTAACAACAAAAAACCCAATTAAAAAAATGCACAAAGAACCTGAATGGCTACTCGCTCCAAAGAAGACATACAAATGACCAAGAACACATGAAAAGATGCTTGACATCACTCATCATCAGCAAAATGTAGATCAAATTCATACTGAGATACTACTTCACACCCATCAGGAAGGCTATTATGAAAAACCAAACAAAACCAGTAGTAACAAATGTTGGCAGGTGTATGGAGACATTGGAGGCCTTGTGCATTACTGGTGGGAAGAGAAAATGGCGCAGCTACTGGGAAATAAGACTTTGGCAGTTCCACGGCGCCTGGGGGGCTCAGTTAAGCGTCCGCCTTCAGCTCAGGTCATGATCTCACGGTCCGTGGGTTTGAGCCCCACATCGGGCTCTGTGCTGACAGATCAGAGTCTGGAGCCTGCTTCCGATTCTGTGTCTCCCTCTCTCTCTCTCTGCCCCTCCCCCCCCCCCCCCCCCCCCGCACACACTGTCTTTCTCTCTCAAAACAAAATAAAGACATAAAAAGTTAAAAAAAAAAAGTTTGGCACTTCTTGAATACATTGAACATAGGACTACCACACGACCTGCACATGGACCCCTAGAAATATACCCAGAAGATTTGAAAACAGAGGAGTGAACAAAAACTCACTCGTGCATGTAAGCGGCACCATTCACAGGAGCCCAAACTGGAAACAACCCCAATGGTCACCAGTGGGTGAATGAAGAAAGAAAATGTACTATACCTATATGAGGGGACATCATTCAGCCACAAAAAGGAACAAAGTGCTGATTCATGCCACAACATGGATGACCACCGATAACATGACGCTAACCAAAAGAAGCCAATCAAAAAACGTAACGTATTGTAGGACTCCATTCATATACAATGCCCAGAAGACGGAAATCTACAAAGATAGGAAGTACATTAGTAGTTGCTTGGTGCTGGATGAACTGGGGGCCGGGGGGTGGTATCTAAAAAGGGCAGGGGGGCTATTTTTCTGGTGATAAAAATATATCAAAGTGGATTATGGTAACAGTTGTATCTGTGAATATACTAAAAATTATGGAACTGCACATTTGAAATGGATGAATCCTACGGTACGTGAATAAAATCTCAACAAACCTGTTTTTTAAAACGTCTAAGTGAATCCGGAAAACCCACGATAACCAAAAGATGAGCATTTTAAAGAAAGACAGCACTGGTATTACTGATCTTTCCTATTGCCTCAGACTCCAGTATGGCTCGGCAGGTACTACGCTGTTTCACCCACACTCAGCGGCCGCTCCTTCAATTTTCGGCATTTATTTTTTAACTTTTATTATTTTTTTTTGTAATCTGCAGCGTTTAAATGGGCCCTTGAAATTTACGTAGTCATTGCAATACATTCCCTTTTGTTTGCTTAGAAACAACTCGCTTTTCACACTTGCCTATGATTGGTGTGTGTACTACTGAAATAATGCAATCACAGTTACCAGTACAAATGGTATAAGGAGGTCTGGTGTTAAGCCACTGATGCCATAGGCAAGTTCAATGGAAACCGGAAGGACAACTAGAGAAGAGACCTCTAGTCAAGAGAAGGCAGTGTATCATGGCTTCAATTAATAGGACTCAAAGGCTACTGACTTGTTAAACGGGGTTTCTAATGCACTTGGTTTGGAACAGAGTTACCAGGTAAAATGGAGAACATCCAGTTCAATTCAAACGTCAGATAAACAGCAAATACATTTTTAGTATAAGGATGTCTCCAATACTGCCCGGAACTTCCTTATACTAAAAAAGTTAGTTGTTATTCATCTAAAACTTGAATCAAACTGGGCAGCCTATATTTCTATTTGCTAAATCTGGCAACCCTACTTTGAGGAAATTGCTTGTAGGGCAAACCACGGGTACTGAAAACAGCTGGCAAGAGTGGCTGAGAATTTGGGAGTCTGCCCCGTGAAGTGCAGCTTCACAAGTTCCTAAATAAGAGTGAAGGAAGGAAGATCATTTGACAACACAAGATTTGTTTTGCTAAATACTTTTACTACTTATAGCATTTCCAACCACTATTCCATCTACCCCCAGCAGACTAGAAAACAAAATTTGTATGATTATTTACATATTTACCTTCAAAAACACATAAACATAAAAACTTTTTCTGATATTTTCAATTAAAATATTTCTCCCCTCTTTCCCGAAATGTGTATTATTAACAACAAAAGGTGGGCTTTAAGGCTTTCATTTGGATTAGTGTTTACAAGAAAAAGAGGGGCTCCTGGGTGGCTCAGTCGGTTACGCGTCCGACTCTAGATCTCAGTTTCAAGTCTTGATCTCAGGGTCGTGAGTTCAAGCCCCGCATTGGGCTCTGCACTGGGCATGAAGCCTATTTTTTAAAAAAATAGTAATAAAATAAAAGAGAAAGAAACAAGTTCAATTGCAAGTATCCAGAACACCAAGGCTTACACTTGGAACTTCCTTGCCCCTTCAAGGTTCAGGACTCCTTTTCTCTCTAGACCGCAGGAGGATGGCCAGCAGTCCAGCTGAGAAGCCCCGCGGCCCCTGCCCAGAGGCCCAACTTCCCATCAGCAGGGCACTTGCATTTAATCCTCTCTGCTTTACCGAGGACAAAAAGTTTGCTTAAAAAAGCTTTTACCAAAGTAGTTAGAAGTCATGAGAGAGAAAAAGAGGCTGAAAGAAGGGGGAAAAAAAAAACCAAGGCATTTTTAACGTTTATTTATTTTTGAGACAGAGAGAGACAGAGAATGAACGGGGGAGGGGCAGAGAGAGAGGGAGACACAGAATCGGAAGCAGGCTCCAGGCTCTGAGCCATCAGCCCAGAGCCTGATGCGGGGCTCGAACCCACAGACCGCGAGATCGTGACCTGAGCTGAAGTCGGACGCTTAACCGACTAAGCCACCCAGGCGCCCCCCAAGGCATTTTTAAACATTTTCTTCTCACAATAGATATGAGAAGGGGGGAATACAACAAAAGGCCATGTAAATATGTTGTCTTTAATAAGTTCATATCAGTCTTAGATTTTTTAATCTCCATGGCATCTTATTGCATCAGAGAGGGACAAGCTATGGCCAGTAATACATGAGGAAATTGCATACAAATCTCGAACACATCATCTGCTAACACCATGACCTACATTACCACGAAAAGTCCAATCATACAGGCGTTAACTCACTGGCCAGTACTCCACGTCTCCATTATCAGACTACACAAGATGTCCTTAAGCTTCATTTAGGGTCTAACTTAAGATCTTATTATATACACAAGGATATTCGTTGCAGTACTATCTGCAAAAGCAGAAACAGTCCAAATATCTGTCAACAGGGGACTGGTTGAATAGACCACAGTATACATACACAACATGGAGCCCGACACGGGGCTTGAACTCACGAGTGAGATCATGACCTGAGCCAAAGTTGGACACTTAACCGACGGAGCCCCCCAGGCTCTACCTGCCAGAATATATTCTTATTGGGGGGTGGGGGGAGAGGGGAAGTTCATAGTGTATACAATGTGCTACTGTTTATTTAAGAAGGGGGGAGGGATGGTTACCTAGAGGAGGAGAGAAAGACAGTAATTGGACTTCTTTTACTATGTCTTCCTTTGTATTGACTTTCAAACTGTGTAAATACTCTACCTAATTCAAAAATAAAATGACATGTGGGGCACCTGGGCGGCTCAGTTGGTCAAGCATCTGACTCTTGATTTCGGCTCAGGTCATGATCTCACAGTTTGTGAGTTCGAGCCCCAAGTCAGACTCTGCTCTGACAGCACAGGGCCTGCTTGGGATTCTCTCTCTCCCTCTTTCTCTCTGCCCTTCCCCTGCTCATGCTCGCTCACGCTGTCTCTCTCAGAATAAATAAATAGGGGCGCCTGGGTGGCTCAGTTGGTTAAGCGGCCGACTTCGGCTCAGGTCGTGATCTCACAGTTCATGAGTTCAAGCCCTGCATCAGGCTCTGTGCTGACAGCTCGGAGCCTGGAGCCTGCTTCAGATTCTGAGTCTCCCTCTCTCTCTGCCCCTCCCCTACTCACACTCTGTCTCTCCCTCTCTCAAAAATAAATAAACATTAAAAAAATTAAAAAATAAAATAAATTTAAAAATAAAACACCATTTAACTATATATTTCTGGTGGCCTATACCTTAAGGACAAAAAAACCTGCCCATGAGCACATACACACACATAAATTGTAAACTGCTTCCCATAATCACATCGTTGATGGTTGTGTCGGTATTGTTATTCTGAGGCTATTTAGCATGTATAGTGGAATAAACAAAATAATTATGTAGGTGTCACTGAAATTTTGGATTTGCTGAAAGGGGATAAAGATGTTATATCAATAAGGTTAAAGTTACAATCCCATAGCCTTACATCTAAATTGGCATCATCAGAAGGAATACATGATACAGTTTATCTTACAGGAAAATTGTAGCTGTATGCCAAAAAAAAAGACTTCAAAACAATGATCAATCTAGTAGAAGCAATGGTCTGACCAACTATATTGTAATCTAAATAACATTACCCACCCCCCAAAGGAACAAGGACTCTATTAAAAAAATTTTTTTTAACATTTATTTATTTTTGAGAAAGAGAGAAAGAGAGTGAGCCGAGAAGGGGCAGAGAGAGAGAGGGAGACACAGAATCCAAAGCAGGCTCCAGGCTCTGAGCTGTCAGCACAGAGCCTGAGGTGGGGCTCGAACCCACGAACCGCGAGATCATGACCTGAGCCGAAGTCTGGCACTCAACTGACTGAGCCACCCAGGCGCCTCACAAAGACTCCTTTTTATAAACGGCTGATCATGGGGTCTAGAGCAGAAAATGTAGGAGACAGGAATAACTTGCACTGAAAAGCAAGGAAGTCATCAAAGACTATCAGGGACCATGTCAAGAGGACTCTGAAACCAACACAAGCCCCCACTGGCCAATTAGGAGATCATTTCAGCAGCAAGGACTGAAGCACATCATATATGTTTGAATACATGAGTTCATAACGATGCTAAAAATGAGCACTGATCATCTTTGGAAGTCACTAAAAAGCCAGTTTATTATTTTGGAAACTCCAGTACTCATCTTGCCTTTTCCATGTGATTTCTACCTCAGGATAAATGCATCATAATAGAGGTAACTGCAGAAACTTGGGGAACAGTGAGAAGTATGTCAAAATCAGGCTGGAGGAACGGGGAGCACTAGCCACAGTGTGGAAGACCTATGGCAAAACGCACCGAACAGTTTGCAGATTGTCATGATAGTCTAAGAGAGCGGCAGGTAGATTTGGAAATAAAATAGTGGCAGTGAGGATGAGGAGGAATGAACAAATTTAACGAACCGGATGGATGGAAGGAGTTTAAAATACCACTCAAGTTTTTGTATCTTGGGGGACTGATGGATGGTGGTGCCCTTAACCAAACTAAAGTTCGGGGCACCCGGGTGGCTCAGTAGGTTGAGCGTGCGACTTTGGCTCAGGTCATGATCTCATGCCCTGTGAGTTCAAGCCCCGTGTTGGGCTCTGTGCTGACAGCTCAGAGCCTGGAACCTGCTTCGGATTCTGTGTCTCCCTCTCTCTCGGCCCCCACTCCCCCGCTCATGCTCTCTGTCTCTCTTTAAGCAAATAAACATTAAAAAAAATTTTTTTAAACATGGAAAACTCATTAAAAAAAAAAATTCCAACAGAGTGCAAAATCATCCTTAGAAAAAATGCGCAATGGCCAACTAGAGAATGAGGAAACACAGGAAAAGAAGTATGGGCTGGTAGTACTCTGCTTCCTTCACGACCTTCCCGTCTTTACTTGTTCCATAGGATCCATTACATCCACTTCTGCTGTACACAAATCCTTTTTAAATGTTGACTTTGGGGGCGCCTGGGTGGCTCAGTCGGTTAAGCGTCCCACTTCAGCTCAGGTCACGATCTCGCGGTCCGTGAGCTCGAGCCCCGCATCGGGCTCTGGGCTGACGGCTCAGAGCCTGGAGCCTGCTTCCAATTCTGTGTCTCCCTCTCTCTCTGCCCCTCCCCCATTCATGCTCTGTCTCTCTCTGTCTCAAAAATAAATAAAAAAATGTAAAAAAAAAAAATTAAAAAAAAAATAAATAAAATAAATGTTGACTTTGCTAGGGTCCTTTCTGTGGAAGGCACTTCAAATAAGTGATGTACACTCATTGCTCACAGGGGGGTGGGTCCAAAGATCTGGGTTTCCATCCTCGCTCAACCAGTTTCTAGCCATGTGACTTTGGGCCAGGTACCTTCCTAAGCCTCAGTAATCTTACCTATAAAACAGGGGATAGGATTTATCCTACTCGTTTCCAATGTTGTCCATTCATTCGCCTCATAAACTACAAGGAGAGCAGTGATAGCAGCAGTGAGATAACACTGCTTCGGAGACCGTAAAGCAGAAGGAAAGGAGAATGTGCGAAAAGGGCGTGTGTGGTTGAATGTTTTATAGAAGATATCATTTCTTCAATTTTTAATTACTTACCAACAGTTGCTAGAGGCCCATCATGGTGCAGGGCAAACCATACATGAGTAGGTATGTGATAAAGACTTAACTACTTGCCACACACTGTCCTAAGCAATCAGCGCGAACAATTTCGGTAAAGCTCACTCCCTTGAAGGTAGACGTGAGTATGTGAAATTCACCAGTGAGGACCTTGCGATCCGGAGAGCTTGAAAAACTTGTCCAATGTCAAATCAGCCAGAAGTGACGAAACCAGGGATCGAAGCCAGTAATCTCTTCTGGATCAAGAATTATAACTCAGTGACTCACAAGGTACCTAAATAAATGCAAGTCACAAAACTCCCGGCGAAAATACTTGTTGACTTTGCTTCCCCTTTCCCCAGACTACATTACAGCACCATTTCTTTCAGCGAAGCAGGAAGAACGTTACTTTCCAATACATCCAATTACGAAACGTCACTAAGACAATCTGCCGGAAAATTACTTGAGTATTAAGCCAAGCAATTCTTTTTAACCCAGAAAATGAAAATGTTGAATATTTTACGGTACAATGCCTAGAATGAACCAGTTTTGTCGGAGCGTCATCTATTCAGACTGCAGCAAAGAAGTAAGTAAATAAGAGGCCTCAGAGACAAAACAGATGTCACAAAGCTCAAGCACAAATGAACATTCACATTAGTAACTGACATGCCCCTTGGTCCTTCGAGTACAATTCTTAAGAGGCTTGGCAAACTGGTTCTGCGCCTGCCACAAATCAGAAGGGGGCAGGGAGGCAGCTACAGGAAGGCACACTGACAGGGCGACTCCATGACATGTGATGGCAATAGAAAGAGGAAAATCATAAATACTGGTTCAAGGAAGATAGGAAGAGCATGACCATCTGAGATCATATATTGCAAGTCTCAACCAATCTTAAGAGTGTCTCTAAAACACTCTATAGTAATGGCAGTAAAAATGACCATGAGTCAGCAAGAAAATATTTACCCAAAGTATTTAAAATAAAAAATATGTCGGTGTGAAGGGGGCCAAGTTATTTAAAAAGAAACACTCCACGATGCTCCACTTTACAAGGAATCAAGAAACCTGAGCGGCATCTTTACCTTTTTTCACCTTATTTTCATGAAAAATATAGCAATTCCCTAAAGGTATACCAACTGCCTTAACTCTGCTGTCAAAGTAAATCTCATAATGTATAAAGGAGTAGGGGGTAATGAGAGACTTACGGGGCTTATGGCAAGAAAAATTCACTCCCCATCACGATATAAACACATTGATGATGAACAAGATGCATTTCAGAGATACAACCCATTGTCTGCACCTTCATTACTAACAGCTGATATAACATAGAAAAAGCGTGCACAATAAAATACAATTTCCTTCCTAAGCCTCAGGAAATACACACACACAAATTTCCTTCCTAAGCCTCAGGAAATACACACACACACACACACACACACACACACACACACACCCCAACCAACTTGTCTCCAGGTAAGATGTACTTCAGGCTCTGGATCGTCCCCATGAAATGTTCCACATTCTCTCTGGCTAACACTCCCCTACAATATCAGAGATGACAACCCTCCCGTTCTCAGGGAAGAGGCATCTTATAGTATAACGATTAAGAGCATGGACTCCTCAGACAGCTAGCGTGAACTCAAATGCTAGTTCTACCAATGAATCGCAGAACCTGAATACATAATTCTCATCTGTAAAATGAGGGGCTGGGGCACCTGAGTGGCTTGGTTGGTTAAGCGTCGACTCTTGGTTTCAGCACAGGTCACGATCTCACGGTTTCACGGGGCCAAGTCCCACGTCGGGCTCTGCACTGACAGTGCGGAACCCGCTTGGGATTCTGTCTCTTCCTCTCTCTCTCTGCCCCTCCCCCACTTGCACTGTCTCTGTCTCTCTCAAAATTAGAAATAAACTTAAAAAAAGTACCTAGTGCTTAACATCACTCAAAAATTGTTAGGGAGGGGTGCCTGGGTGACTCAGTCGGTTGAGCATCTGACTCTTGATTTCAGCCCAGGTCATGATCCCAGGGTCGTGGGATCGAGCCCCGCAGCAGGCTCTGCACTGAGTGTGGAGCCTGCTTGAGATTCTCTCCTCCCCCCCACCCCAAATCATGCTCATTCACTCTCTCTCTCTCTAAAATAAATAAAAACAAAATTTTTAAAAATTGTTATGGATACGTAATTTATAGCACACCTACAAAGAACCAGGCACTGCACAGGGCATTAGGAATACGACGATGAACAGGGAGAGTCACCGCTTTCAAAGACCTCGATCTCACAGGGGAAACAGACCGTTAACCTAGAGCTATGAATAAAGGTATGTGTGCTATCGTGCTATGGATCACAGAGAAGGAAGACTTAACCCAACAAATTCTCGGAAGACAGGTCTCCTGTGTCTTAAATGAAGTCAGACAAGCAAAACAAAGGCCACGACAACAGTATCTCCTGAGGCACGTGAGGGCTAATCCTTGTGCATCGCATAGCACTGAGAGGGAGGTGCTACATGTTCATAAAACTCGAAGTATTACACGCACTTTATCGAGTACGAGGGTACTGAAAAAGCGAAACGACTCCCAAACCACCTGCCCCACCCAGCAGTCAGGCAGCCTGAGATTCCCACAAGGAAGGCTCACCTCCCAAGCATGCCCTTATAGCCTTTTAGAAAATGCAAAACATACCTACAAGTGGAGGCAGATGAAAAGGGAACTAATATTTATAGAGGTCTTCTGTGCGCCAGGCTTTTCACATTACTTATCGTGCTGAATCCTCACAACGACCCAGTGAGGAAGGTACTACGATCCTCATTTGACAGATTTAAAAAAAAAAAAAAAAAAAAAAATGGAGCCTTCCCAAGGTTAGAGGGCCCAAGGTCACAACGAGTAAGTGGACAAGTCAGGATTTAAACCCTGAAAACATGAACTACAACCACTCGATTATACTGTCACCCCGTGTGCCAGACCAGAGGTAACCTACATTAAGATCAGTCAGTCGCTGGGGCGCCTGGGTGGCTGAGTCGGTTAAGCGTCCGACTTCGGCTCAGGTCACAATCTCGTCGTCCGTGAGTTCGAGCCCCGCATCGGGCCCTGTGCTGACAGCTCGGAGCCTGGAGCCTGTTTCGGATTCTGTGTCTCCCTCTCTCTGCCCCTCCCCTGTTCACACTCTGTCTCTGTCTCTCTCAAAAATAAATAAACATTAAAAAAATAAAAAAAAAAATCAGTCAGTCGCTGTATTAGTTTGTTGAGGATGCCGTGAGCAAGCAGCCCAGACTGGGGGACTTGGAGAACAGAAATGTACTGTTTCCCAATTCTAGAGGCTGGAGCTCTTAGGGAAAGGTGGTGGCAGGCTGCTTTCTTCTAAGGCCTCTCTCCCTGACTTGCAAATGGCTGTCTTCCCTCTGTGTCCCAATCTCCTCTTCTTTCAAGGACATCAGTCATAGTGGATTAGGGCCCACCCGAAAATACCCATCTCCAAACACGGTCAAATTCTGAGACCCCGGAGGTTAGGACTTCAGTATCTGAATTTAGCCGAGGATCCAATTCAGTCCCTCACGGTCACACTGTGAAAAAGATCCTCTTTGTAAGAGGACGTGAGGACTGCAAATGTTTTTAAGTCATAGGTGAAATTTATGAAGGTTGTTTTCAGAAATGCAGGCATGGGGGCGCCTGGGTGGCTCGGTCGGTTAAGCGTCCGACTTTGGCTCAGGTCGTGATCTCACAGTTCATGGGTTTGAGCCCCATGTCGGGCTTTCCACTGTCAGCCGGAGCCTGCTTGGGATCCTCTGTCCCTCTCTCTCTCTCTGCCTGTCCCCTGCTCTCTGTCTTGAAAAAAAAAAAAAGAAAAAAGGAAAAAAGAAATGCAGGCATGTACTCTTAGCAAGGTAGAGCCAATGAGTCAGTGATTACCACTCCGTAGGGAGCATTTTGGAAACGTGTTGAAGTGCTTTTACAACTCTTAATTATTGGGGGAAACCACTAGCAACGGGTGGGCAAGGGACCAGAGTCATGGAATGCTTGGGACAGTCCCACGCAACAAAGAATCGCCCCATATCCCAGAAGAGAGGAATGTTCTACCAGGCTAAATACAACACAAGCAGGTATCAGGAGCACTCTTGTGTATACTAACACTAGGTAGTTTCTGTAAGAAGTTCAGAGAAAAGCCTAATCATTTAGGGCACGCTTCTTATGGAGATAGAAGTTTGAATCAAATAAAGACATCGTCTCAAAGTGAAATGATGTGCTCACTCCATGCTCTATATATTAAAGCATTTTTCAACAACCTATCGTTGAAACCTTTGCAAAAATGTCAGAGGATACGGCTTTCCTTTTAACAAATTCCAAACAAACCATTATGAAAATAGTAGACACATAAAAGCACATATCTCTCGAAAGTTATTCTTAATATGTCAGATTGTCATAGCATATCTATCTATATAGATATGTAGATATAAGTTTTTGTAACACTAAAACCCTCAGCTCTGCCATTCTAGAAGTATTTATTTGGGAGGTGCCTGTAGTTTTTCAATCTTCTCTGCGTAGAGACTCTACTGCCCAACTTCTGTATGGCTTCTTGTTTTATTGTTTCGCTTTTTAAACCATCCCTTATTCCTCATCACTCGCAGAAGGATGTGGTCTTCAAGGGTTTTGGAAGTGCCGGCAATCCGGAATATGCCGCGACAGGTGGTAGTGTTTCAAAACACAAGATCCGCTTTCTGTGATACCCCGTCAGTACCCTGTCCGACATCGCACCGTACGGGGTTAGTTTGTCACCAGACTTACAAACATGGCCCGGGTCATCTGTGAGAAGTATCATACTTCATTTCCCCCATTTTGACAGTCCATAATTTGTCCTGGCATGCTTTTCCTACTTCAACTAAGTCCTTCTTTCTCTGGCCATATGCAAACGAGGCTGGTAAGGTGTTACTTATCCTGACACGTTCACTTTATGGTCCACGTGCATCACTGCTTTTTTTTATTTCCTCAGGCTTCTTATACAGAATTGTCTTCTTGCTCCTCACAAAGCCAAACTGGCTCTTTAGAAGTAGGTACAAACATCCATGACTTCGTTCCATCTTCTAGGACAACAGTGCCTTCAGTTACATCCTAGAATACATACTGTGGTATTATACATTACATTCGCTTACCCTTTATGTTATAATCATGGCATTATATTATTATTATTATTATTATTATTATTATATGTATAGGTAGGTGATATTATCCGTGAACATTATTTCTGGCTAAAGAAAGTATTACAGGGGCGCCTGGGTGGCGCAGTCGGTTAAGCGTCCGACTTCAGCCAGGTCATGATCTCGCGGTCCGTGAGTTCGAGCCCCGCGTCAGGCTCTGGGCTGATGGCTCGGAGCCTGGAGACTGTTTCCGATTCTGTGTCTCCCTCTCTCTCTGCCCCTCCCCCGTTCATGCTCTGTCTCTCTCTGTCCCAAAAATAAATAAAAAATGATGAAAAAAAAAAAAAAAAAAAAAGAAAGTATTACAAAATTTTTATTTAAAAGGGGGAGGTGGGGGGGCGCCTGGGTGGCTCAGTCGGTTGAGCGTCCAACTTCAGCTCAGGCCATGATCTCACACTCCATGAGTTCAAGCCCCGCGTCGGGCTCCGTGCTGACAGCTCAGGGCCTGGAGCCTGCTTCGGATTCTGTGTCTCCCTCTCTCTCTGCCGCTCCCCTGCTCATGCTCTGTCTCTCTGTGTCTCAAAAATAAATACAAACATTAAAAAATAAAATAAAATAAAAAAATAAAAGGGGGAGGTGGGGGCCCGAAGGGGATAAGCGCGCACACGGCGCCTCCCAGAGAACTGAGCCCAGAGAACTCAGGAACTAGCCCTGAATCTGGTCAAGAGGAAAAGGAAAATGTTCTTCATTACTGGCACTCTCTGCTAGCTTAGCAGACAGAACTAAGAAACAGTGACCCCGAAACTGGCAGCAAAAACGTTAAAGAAAGAGCGGAGAAGTAGTTGATGAGAAACCCGACAATTGAGCGTGAATATGCACAACTGACTCCTAGGTGATCCTCTCAGATCTTGCTGAGCAGCAGCCACAGCGTCAGGGTGGATTAAGGCGTCTAAGACGGAAGATGTGCAGACAGACTAGTTAGAATTTCAATCCTGAAAGGGTGGCGAGAAGCTGACTTTGACTAATAGATTAATTCTTTCAATTAAGTCTATGACCCACATAACATGCTCACCACTAGAGAGAAGCTTAGTTGTACTTCGACTGACCTGTGTATGTGCTGAACTTCAGAGGAGTAAGAAAAGGCGATCAAGAAGTCAGAAAGAATGTAAGGTCAAGAGGCCAAGAGGGTTTAGCTTCAGAAGAATAAAATTCTGTCACTAATAAGTTTCCATTGCCCGCTCTCGGCATACCAATGAGAAAAAACATTAGGGGCGCGGAAGAGAAGTAGGAGGGCCATTGGTTCAACCCATTACCTCTAAGTGGGCTCTATTCTCCTTAAGCCTGGGCCAACATCTGAGCCAGGAACTCCGGGTTACTTTTAATTAGGTACTTTTAGAACTGAAAACAGTCTAGGCTAGACTCTGATGTTTGATGTTGAAAGAAAGCATGTCATGCTATATTAGTTTGTCCTTTAACCAGAAAAGATAGCTTCGAAAGAATGGCCAAACAATTGAAGAATGAAACAATTTTCATTCCTGCTTTTCATTCTGGAACATCGAGCTCATCCACATCTCCGGTCCCTCGTTTTTAAAAAGGTCACCGTGAATTCTTAATAAATAAAGCATTAGGCTAGATTTCATTCGTATCAAATTAATCTTAAGTGAAAAACCAGGGAGGCCACATTTGATCAGATGACTTACAAAGAGAACACATTCTTATCTTTTGCTGGAACGTTAATGAATATTTTTCACTACCCAAAAGACAAAAAATTAGTTATTTTAGGAATTACGCCCTCACCGTGGTTTGAAACGTTTTCAGATTGAGTCTGAAATTACAATAAACCAAATGATGATTCATTTTAATTTTATTTGCCGGAGCCATTTAGGCTGATAAATTAAAAGGTAAACTCTCATTAATTCACAGGTAAAAATCATGAATATCTGAACGACAGCTTTGCCTCTATCAAGTTAATATCACCAATAACAAACAATTTAAATTTCTTTGATTTAACTAAACCATAAAGCATTTATGTATAGATACTTGTCTTCAACAAACATTTCTGAAGCATACGTTTCTTCTGATTTTTCACATTAAAAAAGAAAAGCTGAAAATAATGCTTTATACTCTTTAGTCAGTCTTTGCTCTCCTCTTCTTGTTTATTTAGACTAAAAAAGAAAGCTCCGCTTTCCCTTTCCCCCTCCAATTCCCAATTTTGCATGCGTTAATCTTTAGAATATAAGGTTAAAACACATTTTCTTTTCCAAACTGAAGCAGCTACTGCTATTTTTAAATATTGGTTTATCCCTTTGGTCGCCTCTGAAAAATCTAGCTGCTTAAGCGACCAGCATCAAATAACCGGCAGGACTCTCTTTTTGTTCCAAATATTGGAGAAATGGGTGCCACACATTTAAGTCCGAGACAGTTTTAAAGCATACAGACAAGAAAATGAGCTAGGTAGCTTCCATACAGTCATACATAGAGCCTGCTCTGGAAAGCTTCTGCAAGTAACCTTTTCTTACTCCCAAACGGTAAAGTGGGGAGAAAAGAGACTTTCAAGTCACACAGACGTGAGCTTAAATCCCAGCCTGGTCACGTATTTTCCTACCTCTTTCTCCCGGGATTTAATTTCTTCGTTGGCCATGGGATGATACCGCCTACTTCTCCGAGGGTGGTTGTAAGGACTGAATGGAATAACAGAATGTCAAGTGCCCAAGTAAGCAGAATTGTAATAAACGTTAATTCCCTATCTTCCCCTCCCAACTTGGAGATGACTCTGAATTTTAATATATCAAAATGAAAACTCTTCGGATAAAGTGCTTTCATGCAAACCATTAGAAGAACTTACCGCAATTTCAATCTGTAATACATGTTTGATATTTTAAATGTCTATGTTCTTTTACCTCCAACTCCCTCAATTTTGGGATCCACAGATATTTTATATGTTAATGACTGCCATCTTTTAAAATAAAGAGCACTCTGCACTCAATATATTCAACTAGATTTCTATGTATTATATTAAGTTCATTTATGTAAGAATTGAAGGAAACCAAAGGTCACTCTTGGATGGCAGTGTGAAATCTTCTGGTTTTGCAATGCCTAACGTACTTTAGTTTTGTTTTTTAATCCCTATACCCTTTTTCTGAACTTCTGTATTCTGAAAACCAAATTAATTTCCATACATTTTAAGAGATAAACGTATGCCAGTCTCACAGTCAGCACTAACTAAACTTGTGGGAGACCCGACACCCTTCTCAGTCTCTGAGAACTGCGAATCTTCGATGCACAGCAAGAGATAAGGGTTGTATTTTCTGGTCCCACCCCACCGGGGCAAAGCTGACTGGACCAAGGGTGAAACTTGCCCCAAACTAATTATACTGTCTCTCCAGGTATTGGAGCAGAATAATTCTAGCCTGGTTTGTTGGAGTAAACTCAGGATCCTGGGGTAGCCACGTGCAAAGAGAAGCAGAGAAAGGCAGCCTTCAGAGAGAGACGGATGAAGGAATCACACACAGAGAAGCAACATAAAGCCATTGTGGCCCAAAACACAGATGCTATAATAGGTGCAAGGTTACTGAGCCTTGCCAGCTCACTGCCCTTGACCCCTCCCCATAAAACCATTCCTTAAGGCACCGGCAGCTGTGTCTCTGTTGCTCAGAAGTAAAAAAAAAAACTCGCCTAAGACAGGGATAAACAGTGACACACAAGCACCAAAGGTTTTATAGCTCCCCAAGGGCTGAGCATCACCATTTTCACAGATACTAAAATTTTATCCCAACTAAAATCACTTAAACTCTTTCTCCTGTTCCACTTACTGTTATTGTCTGACAACGTGGCTGGTGGCATTACTTTGAAATTATTTTCCGTTATAGCAAAAACTGTGTTTAGAGAAAAGCTGAGTAGGATCATTACTTAGCAGAAAGAAAAGGGCAAAAAATTATGTTTATGGGTGGAGATGGTGATAGTTGTAAGCTCTAACTAAGATAGTGAAGCCAGAGTTTTTCATTGATCTGGACCTGTTGGTGGAATATGAAATCTCTTCAATATGTCAGGATGGACATTTGTTTCCAATGACACAGAACTGCGGGGAAAACAAAGTACTAAGAACACATACTTATTCTTTCATGTAATTTTTGTTTCAGGTACACGGACTTTTGAGTAACTAGGTTACAAAGACAACTATATTTCTTACGGCTGGTCAAGGAGCTTTAAAGTCATTGACAAAACCATGCTTCCAAAATACCAACCAGAGACAATAGGTCCTACAACTGTACCTCCAGACCATATTTATTCTGAGTCAAAACAAATGACATTATTCTTAGGAAATAAAAGTTTAACCCAAAATGGATCACAGAACTAATATAAAATGCAAAACTATAAAACTTCTGGAAGAAAAGATAGGAGAAAATCTTCAGGATCTTAGGTTAGACAAATATCTTATAGCTATGCCATAAAAGCACAATCCATGTTTAAAAAAAAAAAACTGATTAACTGGTCTTTATCAAAATTAAAATCTCTTGTTCTGGGAAAGATACTATCAACAGAATTGAAAAGACAAGCCACAAACTAGGAAAAAGTTATCTGCAAATCACATATCTGATCAAGGATTTGTATCCATGATCTTTCAAGAAAAATGAAAGGTAGGGAGGGAGATGAATTACAAAAACAAAACAAAACAGGGGCGCCTGGGTGGCTCAGTCGGTTAAGCATCCGACTTTGGCTCAGGTCATGATCTCGCGATCCGTGAGTCCGAGCCCCGCGTCGGGCTCTGTGCTGACCGCTCGGAGCCTGGAGCCTGCTTCGGATTCTGTGTCTCCCTCTTCCTCTGCCCCTCCCTTGCTCATGTTCTGTCTCTCTCTCTCAAAAATAAATAAACATCAAAAAAATTTAAAAAAAACAAAAACAAAAGAACAATGACAATTTAACAATAAAGACAACTTAATTTTTTTAATGAGCTTTAGTTCCAAATTGATGTTTAACCAAAAGATATGAGTGACCAAGAGACACATGAAAAGATGCTCAAAATCATTAGTCATTATGTACATGCAAACTAACACAATAAGATAATTCTTTATCCTTTCTCTCCATTGGTACATACTTTAGGGAGCTTACCACAATTCCTCACACAAGTAATATTATATAAAAACATTCCTATTGTGAAAATTAATAAAGGAAAACCTTATTAAACTAAAGTGGAGGGGTGGGGGCGTCTGGGTGGCTCAGTCAGTCAAGCATCGGACTCTTGGTTTTGACTCAGGTCATGATCCCAAGGTCATGGGATTGAGTCCTGTGTCCAGCTTGCACTGAGCGTGAAGCCTGCTTGGGATTCTTTCTCTCGCTCTCTCTCTGCCCCTCCCCCTCTCCCCTCTCTGTCACATGCGCCCTCTCCCTCTCAAAACAAATAAAATAAACTGAAAACAAAAAACAAAACAAAACAAAACAAAACCCCGAGAGGTTGGCTGAGAGGCCAAAAGGGGGAAGGTCTCATGTGCTACCATTCCTCATCAACCACAGACCCCAACACAAAGAGACATGCTTTCTAAGTCTCAAGTCAACAGCACTTTACTCCCCCAGGCAGAGGAACAATGGTTTTCTCCTTCCCCAGCAAGAGCTCAGCCAATGAGAGATTGTCATGACTCAGCCAATGAGAAGCCACTATAGTTCAAAGTCCCATTTTGCTCCATTGAAGATTTTGTTTATAACAGCACTTCCCAACTACCCCCCTTCCTCTGAGGAGTGCTCCCCTCCTTCCTTGTGCAGATTTCATACGGTTTTGCCTTAGTTTGCGTGTGCCGATTTGCAATTCTCTGCTATTATTCCGCAATATACCCATTTTTTGCTGGTAAAATAACTGACGGTTTTATTTGTAAGCTTAACATTGCTCACACATCTTTGCATACGTGTGAAAGACTTGATTCAATTTAGTCTACAAAGCAAAATCACTGGAATGAATATATGTATTGTTTTTATAGAAACTGCCAAATTATTCCAAAGCCCATACTAATTGACACTCCCAGGAAGAGTTAAGTGAGCGGAACTGTCTGCCACCTGCCTCCCCATCCCCCCGCCCCCCCACCCCCAATTACGAACATTTTTTTCAAAAGTCTTGCTGAATTTCCTTTGAAAAAAAAAAAAAAAGCCCCACTGAATTTCCTGATATTTAGCTAGTGAGCCTGTCTTCTACTTACCGGCTATGCATACATCTTTTTCTATGAATTTACCATTTCAATCATATGCCCTGTTTGTGCTTTTCTTTTTAATTTTATGAGTTAGTTCCTTTTCTACTTTAGAATTCGTCCTTAGTCACTTTTATGTTACCATTGTTTTTTCCTACTTTGTTTCTGGTACTTTAAAAAATACGGGGCGCCTGGGTGGCTCAGTCGGTTAAGTGTCCAACTTCGGCTCAGGTCACGATCTTGCGGTCCATGAGTTCGAGCCCCGCGTCGGGCTCTGGGCTGATGGCTCAGAGCCTGGAGCCTGCTTCCGATTCTGTGTCTCCCTCTCTCTCTGCCCCTCCCCCGTTCATGCTCTGTCTCTCTCGGTCTCAAAAATAAATAAAATGTTAAAAAAAAAATTAAAAAAAAAATATGATCAACTACTGGGGTATAATTCATATATAAAATCTATCCGGTGAAAGAAAAAAATACAATGGGTATCTTACTACCTACAGAATGGCTAACGCAATTTTTAAAGAAAATACCGAGGTGCTGGCAGAAATAGTCTGACATTTTCTTACACAGTTAAATATACAGTCACCATACAATCCATAGATGCTACCCAAAGGTATTTACCCCAAGAAATGAAAATTTACGTTCACACAGAAATCTATAAACAAGTGTTCATGGCAGCTTTATTTATAATCATTCCCATCTGAAAACAGTCCGGGTGTGTTCTCTCAACTGGTGAAAGGAAAAACAGGGGTACATTCATACCAAAAAATATCACTCAGCAGTAACAAGGAACCGACTGCTGATCCATGCAACAATTTGAATGAGTCTCAGAAATATTATGCTAAGTAAAAGGAGCCAGATCCCCAAGACAAAATACTATATGATTCCATTTATATAACATACTGGGAAAGGCAAAAGTACAGCGACAGAGAACAGATCAGGGCTTGCCGGAGGCCGGGATGAGGTAACTAGCTGACAAGGGAGCAAGTGAATCTGGGTGGTGGCAGAACTATTCTGTATCTTCGTGACAGGACTCTGATAGGTTTGTCCGGACTCAGAACTCACTGTTTGCTAAAACGGAGGGGAGGTTTCTATATGCAAATTACACCTCAAGGAACTAACCAAAAGGGTTTATAGAATTTTTTTTTAATGTTTGTCTATTTATTTTAGAGAGAGACAGAGCACAAGCAGGGGAGGGACAGAGAGAGAGGGAGACACAGAATGGAAGCAGGCTCCAGGCTCTGAGCTGTCAGCACAGAGCCCGACATGGGGCTTGAACTCACAGACTGTGAGATCGTGACCTGAGCCGAAGTTGGCTGCTCAACCAACTGAGCCACCCAGGCGCCCCCAAAAGGGTTTAAAAATTAAATCCATGGGACCTGGATTTCCAATTGGACTCCTATTTAGGGATTATGAAGTGAGAACACACTATAGGACTGCTAGACGTGACACGAAGGAGCCCTTCCTGCCGCCTCTACTAATCAAATCCTTTGAATGAGGTTCCAAAATGGCACATCAGGAAAATCAAAGTAACTGAGAAAAAAAAAAAAAAAAGCTGCTATACCAATACTTGATCGCAGAAAGTCAGAGTAAGCCCTCTGCTCAAAAACTTAAATAGGACACTGACGCAGCATCTACTGTCTGTAGGGGAAGAAAAACAAAACAAAACGTATAATAATGGCTGCATCTGTTCAGCGCTTTGGGAGTTCACAAAGCAGTTTCATATACGCCATCTCGTTTGAGTTTATTACAAAATACCTCAGAGCAAAGAATACGTCACTAACTCACTAAGGCCAACAAACCCTAGCTCACAGGGCCCCGCCAGCCAGGATTGTAGGAAGCAGCAAGCCCCAAAGGCCAACGGGAGATAAGCTCTGGGCACAAGTGTGAAGTAGGGATTGTCAACCCCCAAGCTTCCTTTTCCTTCCATGCTCTGAGCAGTGCTTAGCCCAGAGATAAAATTAAGCCAGTCCCAGAGAGCAGAACAGACCAGATTAGATGATAAGGCTATGGTGTCTCTGAACAGACCAACCCTGGTGGAAGAAAGCGGAGAACACGTGTATACAAGCATTTGCACACATTTGCATTCATTCCTACCCGCAGCTGCTGAGAGGAAACCGCAGGCTGTCTCTTTTCTAGGGTCCATTTAATTCTGAAAATATCTCCCTAGAGAGTATTCCTGTAAAATAAGAGTCACATTTTCTTCTTACTCCCAGGGCACCCCCTATTTCCTGAGTCCTGGGCCTTTGTTCATCGTGTTACCTCTTCCTGGGATGTGCATTTACAACCCCACTTCCCCCACCACAAAGCAGTCATTTAAACCCCACCATCCTTAAGGACCAGCCCCAAACTTCCCCAAGCAGCCAAGCAGAAGTCATCACTCCCTTCTGGTTTCTGCTGCATGCTGCTTAGCTTTCTCTTACAGAACCGATCACAATCTGCCTTAACTCACAGATGTTGGCTCACTTCCGGTCTTAAGCTCCTCAAGAGCAGAGACCTAGCCTTATTCAGCTGGGAGCCACCAAAGAGCGAGCAGTTGTACCTTCCTCTATGCACGGTAAGGTCCCAGCATGTTTGCTGACCTGCATCTGTAATCAAGTGTACCACACGTTTCCAGAAAGCACCAAGGCAAGAGGAAACACAGAGGCAGACATGGAAAGGCAAAATATTCAAAATAATAAAGCAAAACTATGTTTCCCCCTGCATCAGTGAGGGTTCTCCTGAGAAAAAGAAGCAATACAAGATTTTATATATATGTATATATATACACATATATGACATATAAATACAAAACATATTAAATATAAAATACATATATATATTTAAGTAATTTAAATAATCTCTACACCCAGTGTGGGGCTTAAACTCGTGACCCCCAAGATCAAGAGCCACATGCTCTACCGACCAAGCCAGCCAGGTGCCCCTACTATATATATATATATATATATATATATATATATATATATATATATATATATTTGTGTGTGTATACACACACATATATGTATATATATGTATATATACATATACATAAATATACATATATGTGTACGTGTGTGTATGTATACACACACATGCACACGCACACGAAGAGAAAGAGAGAGGGAGAGAGATTTTAAGGAATTCACTCACACCATTGTGGAGGCTGGCACGCTGGAGACCCAGGAAAGAGTTGATGTTGAAGCTTGAGTCCGAAGGTAATTGGATAGCTGGCAGAAATCTCCTTTCTTTGGGATGGATCAGTCTTTTTCTCCTAACGTCTTCAAATAATTGCAATCTCCTAACGTCTTCAAATAAGACACACCCACTTCATGGAGGGTAACCTGCTTCACTCAAAGTATACTGATTTAAATGTTCATCTCATCTGAAAAATGCCTCCAAAGAAACATCTAGAATGCTTAGCCAAATAGACAAACTGACATAGAAAATTAATCCTAACACTCCCTTTTTTATACATACTACTCCACACCTCCCTCTTTCTGGTCCTCCTACTACCAGAGAGGGAGCCACCTCCTTTAAGAAGAAACCGTTTTATTTAAGGGAAGCTATACAAACTCCTGCCAGGTCCTAACTAAACGACAATGTTCCAGAGGCCCAAATGACTAAGGCCATGTAAAACAAATAAATTATCCACTTATGAAATGTTCACAGGCTCGTTTCAAGTTGCAGATACACCTGAATTGGGTAAAACGCATAGCGTGATTTATGTTAATTTTGTTACACTGCAGTACGTTTTACAAAGGCGCAGAAGAGTTCGTTTCAAAATAACCTTCCTCCCAGAACACGAGCCAACATTCTCTTCCTATGCTGCTCTTTCTAAACAAGGTACAAGTGGCCTCAACGGAAAGTGAGGTTTCAACAGATCAAGGAAGAAGAAACCGAGAAGAGGAAAACTGTGGCAAAATAAAATATAAGGATTGATCATCTTGAACACGAAAATCCCCTGATGCTCGAAGAAGACGTAGTGAGAAACTGTTTTATCCACTTTAACTAAGAATTTTTAAGGTCTCATCCACAAGTATTTTGTGACACGGGAGCAGAATCCAGCAGGCTACTACTCTATCCACCAAATACTGAACTTCTAGCAAAGCGCATCCGGACCTCAATCAGGATCTCTCCCGAGAGTAAGGACGACGGCATTCAAAGGGGCTAATTCCACAGGTATCTACTGAGTGCTTACTATGTGGTAGGCACTGTGGACAGTATGAAGGTGCCTCCGGCGGAGAAGACCGGGTGAAAGCAGAATCGTAGACGGACGCATCGCATGGAACTGCTCCCACCGCCCGAGGTCACTCAGGGGCGTGGGCACCTAATTCCAAGTCACTGCTTCCTAAATCCACTCGGTCTCGGTCGCCTGCTTTTCCTCACAATTTCAGATGTCTTCTCTGCACAGCTCTGTCTGCCGATGCTGGCAGTTCACCTATTTCTATCCTCCTCCCTTCTCACACCCACCCCCCGAGGCAAATAATCCGGTGCATCCCCTTGGCGCCACTACCACTGGTTTGCTGAGGACTGTCGAAATAAAAACATGTAAATGTTATGTTATCTTTTTGAGTTTGTTTATTTTTGAAGAGAGGGACAGACAGACAGACGGAGAGAACACGTCCGAGAGCAGGGGAGGGGCACAGAACCAGAGGGAGAGAGAGAGAGTCCCAAGCAGGCTCTGCGTTGTCAGTGCAAGGCCTGACTCAGGGCTCGAGCCCACAAACCGTGAGATCATGACCTGAGCCAAAATCAACAGTCGTATGCCTAACGGACTGAGCCACCCAGGCGCCCCAACATGTATGGTATTTTAAAATTGGTTTTCAGGGCGCCTGGGTGGCTCAGTCGGTTAAGCGTCTGACTTCAGCTCAGGTCACCATGTCACGGTTCGTGGGTTTGAGCCCCGCGTCGGGCTCTGGGCTGACAGCTCAGAGCCCCAAACCTGTTTCGGATTCTGTGTCTCCTCTCTCTCTGCCCCTCCCCTGATCGTGCTCTGTCTCTCTCTGTCTCTCAAAAATAAACATGAAAAACATTATTTTTCATTTGTGGTCAAAAACACATAACGTAAAATTATTTTATTTTAAGCCAAGATCTCTTCTGTGATCCAGAACCACAGAGCCAACTGTATATTAGACAACTGGGATGACACACAAGCGCCTTGATTTTCAGGTGTGCTGCATTTAACTCGTCACCCTGTCTACATGATCTGTTTTTCCCTCGCAGACTCCTGTCGTGCTCTCTGGCGCTGGGAATGGTAGGACTTCTGCCACACCAGTGCAAACCAGAAACCCAGGCTCCATCCTTTGTTCCTTCCCACGTTCTCAATCCTTCGTCCATGCAAACTGGGAAGCCTTCAACTGGCTTTCAAACCCAACCCTCCTCCTCTCTCTATTTTCTATCGGACCTTAGTTCAGACACGTTATTTTAGAGCTCGAATTACTCTATCAGCCTTCTGACAAATCTCCTAATTAATCCTGGGACTTGCTTCCCTTCAACTCTTCCCACAAACTACAGCTTGACCAATATTGCTGAAAGGCTACCCTGAAGTCACCCCTCTCCTTACAAATACTCCCGTGGCTCCCCAGTGTCGTTAGTATAAAAACTGAATTCTTTAGAAATTCTTTAGAGTTCTATATAAACCTTTTAGTGAGGACCTGGTCACCTGCTACTTCTCAGCACCTTCCCCGGCCAGAACACAGAGCCCCCAGCCCTAGTCCACGTTTTACCTCCCTTACATGGCTCCCTCAGCGTGGAAGGCCCCTCCCCACCCCCACCCCCCGTATACCTAGTTACCTCCTACACATTGACTAAGAAAGACTGAAATCAGTCTTCCTCACTACTGAAAAGCTGTAGGGGTACAAGAATATCAACTGGAGTGTACTGAGCTTGGGAGAGGTGCAAGGATCTGAGAGACTGAAACAAAAACCTCATAGATGTGAAAATTAATACAAGGAAACCTCATTGAGAATGGAGTCCGATGTGAAAAGATGCTCCACATCACCCATCATCAGAGAAATACAAATCAAAACCACCTGTCAGAATGGCCAACATGAGCAACTCAGGCAACGACAGACGTTGGCGAGGGTGCGGAGAAAGAGGAACCTTTTGCGTTGCTGGTGGGAATGCAAGCCGGTGCAGCCACTCTGGAAAGCAGGATGGAGGGTCCTCAAAAAATTAAAACTAGAACTACCCTATGACCCAGCAATGGCACTACCAGGTATTTATTCAAAGGATATAAAAATGCTGATTTCAAGAGGCAAATGCACCCAATGTTTACAGCAGTGCTATCAACAATAGCCAAGTTATGGAAAGAGTCCAAATATCCATTGACTGATGAATGAATAAAGAAGTGGTGTGTATATACAGCGGAATATTACTCAGCGATCAAAAAGAATGAAATCTTGCCATTTGCAACAACGTGGATGGAACTAGACGGTATTATGCTAAGTGAAATAAGTCAGAGAAAGACAGATATATGATTTCACTCATATGTGGAATTTAAGAAACAAAAACAGATGAACATAGGGGATAAGTAGATAAGATAAAAGATAAAATAAAAACAGACAGGGCGGCAAATCATAAGAGACTCTTAAATACAGAGAACAAACAGGGTTGCCGGAGGGATACTGGGTCTCCTGGGACCCAGTTAACTGGGGGATGGGCTAAATGGGTGATTGGCATTAGGGAAAGCACTTGGGATGAGCACTGGCTGCTGTCTGTAAGTGACGGACCACTAAATTCTACTCCTGAAATCATTATTACAATATATGTTAACTAACTTGGATTTAAATTTAAGACAGAAAAGAAAAAAGAATGGAGTCAGGAGGCCAGAAGGGGGAGCTCTCATGCCCTATCACTGGTGGTCAATTGCAGACCCAAAGGAAGAGACAGACCTTACAAGTTGATACTACTTTCGCTATTATGTGACTCCTCCAAAGAGAAGACGAAAGGTTTCCCCTCCCCCAGCAACAGCCCAGCCAGCGAGAGACTGTCACAGCTCAGGCAACGAGCAGCCACTATACTTTGAACTCACGTTTACTCCAATGGACTTCTTCTTTATAACAGCCCCCCACCCAACTCCATTTCCTCTGTAAAAGAGCATTCTTCTCCTTTGTTCTCCAAACTTGCCTGTCTTTGTTTCAGCTTGCTTGTCCCAAAGTGTGATTCTCTGCTATTCCTAAACAAACCTGTTTTTGTTGGTAAAATACCTGGCAGTGTTATTTTTGACGCTAACACAGACCATATAAACAATTCTCCAATCCAAAAGGGATAGACCAGTAGTTCTGAAAGTATGATCTTTTTTCACACTGCTCATATGCATAGTGCACTCGGTCAGTAACTCTCAGTGTGTGCACTGACCCTCTAGAAGGGAAGGGGAAGCTTCGGCAGAGATCATTACAAGTGTACGTGGTGGGGCAGGAGAAAAAGGCAAAGAGAGAACCAGCTACACAGATCCAAAGATATCTTCTTAAATGTTTATGCTGCAAGTGGGGGCAGTAAATTAAAAAAAAAAAAAATGGATTTATCAGAGTCCAGTCTTCAAACGTACATAATTAGGGGCAAACAGCCCATGATGCTTATTTACAACTTAATAAGTTCTTATAAAATCACCAGTGAAAAATGTTTGCCATGGTCACAAATTCAATAACCTGCGTGAAAGGACATAGCAGGCAGTGGCCTAATCCAAAGGAGTGGGAACATCCATGGGATACAGCCTGCCAGTTGCATAACTGAAGAAAAAGGAATTTATTTAAAAAATACAGTGGAGGGACGCCTGGGTGGTTCAGTCAGTTAAGCTTCTGGCTTCGGCTCAGGTCATGATCTCGCAGTCCGTGGGTTCAAGCCCTGTGTCTGGCTCTGTGTGGACAGCGGGGAGCCTGAAGCCTGCTTTGGATTCTCTGTCTCCCTCTCTCTCTCTCTCTCTCTCTCTCTCTCTGCCCTCCCCACTCGTGCTCTGCTCTGTCTCTCTCTCTCTCAAAAATAAACATACATACATGCATAAAAATAAAAACAATACAGTGGAACTGCTACAGCAGGATGAAGTTAACAAACTTACTGTGCGAGGTGAAATACAGATGAATGTCTGCTGCCAGGTCAGACTCATACATATGCATTTGAAGAGGTTCTGGACCCTTTGAGAACCAGTTTGTTCTCAATCGCCAAGAGTGGCTACAATGAAAAGAGCAGACCCATTTATGGTTGAGATTTTTACTTCAAGAAACCCTTAGGTAGAATCCACATTTCAGCTGAGGTCAACAGTGGCCTCTGCACCAAAGGGAGACCAAACAAGAAATGTTTGTGGCAGTTTATGCAGGTAGAACACCCCAGGAATCCAGCAGGTTGCTAGGTCTGTGACTATAATGAGAACATCAAGTGCAAGAATGCAGGAAATGTAAGACAAGGGAATCAGAAAGGGGACTTTGTTTCTAACCTGCACTCAGCTAAAAGGTCTAACTGAAGAAGTTAACTCGCCTATAAGGAACTGAGTTACCTCATCTGTAAAGTGTACTGGGGGTGAGAAATGGCAGCTAAAAAAATCTTCTAAGGTCCCTCCCGGCTTTGAAACGACATGAGTTGATCTGGAGTGGCTTCCCTCACAAATACACGGGAGGTGAAAGAGAAACAGGCAACCGTGAAAACTGTCAGCAAGGAAGACAAAGGTACTGATGGCTGGTTGAAGTGAGTAAATATTATATAGGGAAGCTGGATATGAGGAGTCAACTTAGTATTATTCATGAAGAAGCTTTCCCCATTGTTTCCGAAACACCCTCCCCCACCCCCCAACTTTCAGAATTACTTCCTTCATTCTTCTAAGACTCCTACGGTGATATGCCATATTTCAGGAAAATTGAATGACAAATAATGTGGTTGCTTTCCTCAACAGATGGGGTTGAACTTCCAGTTAATCCACTGTCATTTCCACAGCCAGGGGTGTGTAGGGAGGAGGTTATTGGGAGAGAAAAAAGAAGAAGGAAAAGGCAAGAGGAATGGGGGATTCTTTCTCCTTCTGACTACATCATGATAAAAATGTCCATTTGCAAAGGAAGGTAAAACAATTCTAAACTTTTACACATCTAATACATGGCTTCGAAACGTATATAAAACAAAAATGTCTGAACGATACTAAGAAACTGAAAAATGCACAGATTAGATTATTTCAAACCATCTCTCTCAGGAACTGATAAAGCCAGCAGACAAAAAAATAATCTGGTAAGGTTACACATACTCTGAACACAATTACCAAGTTTAATCTATTGGCTATACATGGAACATTATTTCACCAAATGGAGAAAATATCTTGTGTTCACAAGCACACACAGAATATTTACAAAAATGGATCACATACTAAGCCACAAAGTAAGTCTCAGCAAACATCAAAAGGACTGAAAATATCATTATATTCTGTAATCACTCCAAAATTACGCTAAAAATCAACAATAAGTGAAAGCAAAAAACCATCCAAGTTTGGATATCAAGAAACACTTCTAAACAACACATAGGGTCAAAGAAGAAATCGCAATAGGAATCAGAAAATGCTTAAACGGAACAAAAACAAATACAACATAGCAAAACTTGGGAGGTGCAGCTAAAGCAAAGCTTAGAGGAAAACTTATAACCTTAAGTACTTACATTAAAAAAGAAAGGCCAGGGGGCACCTGGCTGGCTCAGCCAGTAGAGTGTGTGACTCTTGATCTCAGGGTCATGAGTTCAAGCCCCACATTGGGCATGGAGCCAACTGAAAAATTTTAAAAAAAAGAAAAAGAAAAGAAAAGAAAGGCAACAAAACAAAACAAACCCAGATAGACTAGGCATCCAAAGTAGTAAGCTAGAAAACAAACCTGACATAATAAAAATTTTTAAAGTACAAGTATAGAAATAATAAAGAGCACAAAATGAATGAAATAGAAATCAAGAAAATCAAAAGTTGGGCTGTCGGGGGGCAGTGGCGGTTAGCTGAATAACAATGACACACTTCTGGCAAAAAGAAGAGTTAGCATGAAATACTGGGAATAAAAGTGAACATTACATAGGCTGAAAAGCTTAAAAAGATGACAGAAAAAACTTTGGGGAAACAGATACATAGAAGCATAAATTGATGAAACTTCTCTAGGAGGCAATGAGGCAATATATTAACCAAAATGAAACCTGCACGTGTCGTTTGATGTACCCATTTCACCTGTTAGAATGTTGTCTCACAAAGCGGCCCAGAAATGTATGTCCAAGGCAGTTTGCAATAGATTTATTTTTTCCCCACCCCTCACCTGCAATAGATTTAATTACAGAGTCTAGATCTAATCCAAATGTCCCTAAGTAGGAGACTACTTAGAATTAAACTGTAGAACATCCACATGATGGGTCACTATGAAATTATTAAAAATAGTAAGGTAACAAGCCACGTAAAAGGGTGTACATGAATGTTCATAGCAGCATTATTCACGATAGCCAAAAAGTAGAAGCAGCCCAAATATCCATCAATGGATGAATGTACAAAAATTTTTGGAATATCTACACAATGAAATGGTATTCAGTCATAGAAGCAATTAACTACCCAATACGCATTATAGAACATAACTACCGATACACATTATAGAACATAAAGGAACCTGGAAATCATTGTCCTAAGTGAAAGAAGCTAAATACAATATGCTATATATATTGTATGGTTCTATTTATATGAAACGTTCAGAATAAGCAAATCCACAGAGAGAGCAGATTAGTGATTGCCAAGGACAGGGGGAGAGGGGTCTGCTAACGGATAGAGGGTCTCTTTTGATGAAAATGTTCTGTCATTAGTGGTAATGGTTGCACAATTTTGTGAATAAACTAAAAAAAACTGAACTGTACACTTGAAAAGGGTGAGTTTTATGGTATGTGAATTTTATCTCAATTTTTAAAAATTACATAGGGTAGGTATTAAGGCCCAGACATGGAAAGATCTGTAACACGTACTGAATTTTCTTTAAAACAGCAGGCAAAGAGCGGTTTCTATCATTGTTCTCCTTTGTATTTAAAAGAGGACATATGTACGTACTTTTATTTGCATAGAAAACATCTGTAAGCATAAAGACAAAAATAAAAAACTAACAATGTCTGACACTAGAGAGCGAAGACTTATTTTTCATGGATACTTTCTGTTTTTCAAGTATATGAATTACTCTCTAATAAAGAACAGAAAGCACCTGAAATACCTACATTGACAAGGAATACTGGACAATACTATATTGACCACTACTAGAAATTAAACCACATTCATATCCTGTGAGAGCGGGAAATCTCCAGCATACAGGCTAAATCTGGCATTCTGCCTCAATTCTCCCAGACCATGAGATATGCACGAAAATGTTAGTCCTATATACCGGTCTGATGAAATACAATTTTGGTGACGCCTAATGTAATGTAATACAATCCCAATAATGAGAATGTTACTCCACAGTGACAGACTTTTTTTAATGTTAGATGTGACACTTAAAGTACTCTAAAAATCAAGAAATAAAGGATTTCTCCTGTGTCAAATAAGGAAAATAAAATATTTAAACTACACTCGTGTCTCCAAAGATCAGGCACCAATTGAAATAACTGAAATAATAAAATCTTAGAGTCCAAAGACAACTTAAAAGATCATCTGGATCCCACCACCTATACAATGCTGAATTTTCCTCTAACCTATTACCACTGTCAAGGCGTCAATGAGCCTTTCCTTAATCACTTTTAGTGACAGGAAGTCCCTGTACCCTGAGATGGCTCATTCATTGTTTACGGCTTTATTAGATAACCTCCCTTATATTGAGGAGATGTCTAGCACTTTGAGCTTCCGATTGAATCTAATCATATGTATACATGCATAAATACACACACATACATAAATATATGTATCTTACATGTGTGTACATTTATACCTTTATTGTCTATTTACAGGCCTACCTCAAAGATACTGCAGGTACAGTATCAGACCACTGCAATAAAGTATCACAATGGGGGCGCCTGGGTGGCTCAGTCGGTTGAGCATCCGACTTCAGCTCAGGTCAGGATCAAACGGTTTGTGAGTTCGAGCCCTGTGTCGGGCTCTATGCTGACAGCTCGAAGCCTGGAGCCTGCTTCCGATTCTGTGTCTCCCCCTCTCTCTGCCCCTCCCCTGCTCGAGCTCTGTCTCTCTCTCTCTCAAAAATACATAAACATGAAAAAAAAATTCTTAAAAAAAAAAGTATCACAATAAAGCAAGTTAAATGAATTTTTTATTTCCAGTGAATATAAAACTTATGCTTAAAAAAAAAATTCTTTATACTATACTGGGGTCTGTTAAGTATGTGATAGCATTATGTCTGAAAAAGCAATGTACGTACCTTATTTAAAAATACTTCATTAGGTGGGCGCCTGGGTGGCTCAGTAGATTAAGCATCTGGCTTCGGCCCAGGTCATCATCTCACAGTTCGTGAGTTTGAACTCTGCATCAGGCTCTCTGCTGTCAGCACAGAGATCACTTTGGATCCTCTAGTCCCCTCTCTCTCTACCCCTTCCCTGCTCATGTGCGCGTTCTCTCTCAAAAATAATAAATTTTGGGGGTGCCTGGGTGGCTCAGTTGGTTGAGTGTCCGACTTTGGCTCAGGCCACGATCTCACGGTTCGTGGGTTTGAGCCCCGCATTGGGCTCTGTGCTGATAGCTCACAGCCTGGAGCCTGCTTCGAATTCTATGTCTCCCTCTCTCTGCTCCTCCCCCACTCGTGCTCTGTCTCTCTCCTTCAAAAATAAATTTTAAAAAAACATTTAAAAATTTTAAAAAAATAATTTTTTAAAAATTAAAAAAATGAAAATCAAAATACTTTATTGCTAAAAATGCTAACCACCCTCTGAGCTTTCAGCAAGTTGTAATCTTTGCTGGTGGAGGGTACTGCCTTGGTGTCACATGCCTGCTGACTGATGAGGACAGTGGTTGCTGAAGGTTTAGGTGACCGTGACAATTTTTTAAAATAAGAAAATGATGAAGTTGGCCACATAGATGGACTCTTCCTTTCACAATTTCTCTGTAGCGTGAGGTTCTGTTAGATAGAATATTACACACACTAGAACTTCTTTGAAATTAGATTCAATTCTCTCAAACCCTGCACCTGCTTTATCAAACGAATGTCATACTCTAAATTCTTTGTTTTTGCATTTCAACAATTTCCCCAGCATCTCCACCAGGAGCAGATTTCATCTCAAGAAACCACTTTCTCTGCTCATCTAGAAGGAGCAAACTGCCCGTCTGTTCAAGTTTGATCACGAGATTGTAGCAATTCAGTGTCATCTTCAGGCTCCACTTCCGATTCTAGTTCTCTTGCTATTTCCACCCCGTCTGCTGTTACTTCCTCCACTGAAGCCTTGAAGCCCTCCGAGGCATCCATGAGGGTTGGAATCAACTTCTTCCAAACTCCTTTTTATGTTGACGTCTTGACTTCCTGTCGTGCATCGCAAGGGTTCTTTCTTAACGGCATCCAGAATGGCAAACCCTTTCCAGAAGGTTTTCAACGGACTTTGCCCAGATCCGTCAGAGGAATCCCTATCTATGGCAGCTAGAGCCTTACAAAATGTGTGGCTTAAATAATGACGAGGCTTCAAAGTCAAAATGACTCCTTGACCCCTGGGCTGCACACCGGCCACGAGAACAACGTGCATCTCGTATATCTTCACCAGAGCTCGTCGGTGACCGGGCGCATTTTCAACGAGCAGTACTATTCTGAACGGAATCTTTTCTTTCGGAGCAGTAGGTCTCCCCGGTGGGCTTCAGACATTCAGCAAACCACCTTGTAAACACACGTGCCGCCATCCAGTCTTGGTCATTCCTGTTAAAGAGCACAGGCACAGTGGATTTCGCATAATTCTGAAGGCCCTGGGGTTTCTGGAATGGCCCGTGAGCACCGGCTTCAACTTAAAGTCACTGGCTATATTCGCCTCTAATAATTAGAGTCGGCCTGCCCTTTGCAGCTTTGAAGCCGGGCACTGACTTCTCGTCTCTAGCCGCGAAAGTCCCACATGGCATCTTCTTCCGACAGAAGGCTGTCTCGTCCACACTGCAGATCTGTTGTTTGGTGTAGCCTCTGCATGCATTCCTGATCTTAGTTGGATCTTCTGGATGGCCTCGCGAACCGACCTCCGCTAGCTTCCAACTTTCCCGCCGCAGCCTCCTCACCTCTCTCGGCCTCCACACAACTGCAGAGAGTTAAGGCCTTGCTCCGGATCGGGCTCTGGCTTAAGGGAGCATCGTGGCTGCTTCGAGCTTCTGTCCAGACCGCTAACACTTTCTCCACATCAGCAATAGGCCGTATTGCTTACTTCCCATTCGTGTGTTCACTGGAGTAGCACTTTTAATTTCCTTCAAGAACCTTTCCTTTGCATTCACAATGAGGCTAACTGTCTGCTGCAAGACGCCTAGCTTTCAGCCTGTCTCGGCTTAAGACGCGCCTCCCTCGCTGAGCTTCATCATTTCTACCTTTTGATTGAAGGGGACAGACACGTGATTCTTCATTTCAGTTGAACAGTTACGGGCCACTGTAGGGTTATTAATTGGTCGAATTTCAATATTGTAGTGTCTCAGGGAATAGGGGGGCCTAAGAAGAGGGAGACTGGGGAACATTTGGTCGGTGGAGCAGTCAGAACACAAACAACACTTATCAATTAAGTTTACCATGTTCTACGGATACGGTTCAGGATCCACAAAACAATCAGAATAGCAATATCAGAGATCACTTATCACAGATCCCTGTAACAAACATAATAATAATGGAAAAGTTTGAAATATTGCAAGAATTATCAAAATGTGACACAGACATGCAGTGACGAAATGCTGCTTGAAAATAGCGTTGACAGACTTACTCAACACAGGGATGCCACAAACCTCCCATTTGTGGGGCGCCTGGGTGGCTCAATCGGTTAAATGTCCGACTTCAGCTCAGGTCATGATCTCACGGCTCATGAGTTCGAGCCCCGCGTCGGGCTCTGTGCTGACAGCTCAGAGCCTGGAGCCTGTTTCAGATTCTGTGTCTCCCTCTCCCTCTGCCCCTACCCCACTCACACTCTTCCTCTCAAAAATAAACATTGAAAAAAAAAATTAATAAAAAAAGCTCTAGTTTGTAAAAACACAGCATCTACCAAGTGCAACAATGGCAAAATATGACAAAATGAGATATACCCCTATATAAAAGCTTTACCTTGGATTAAATAAAGTATGCCAAATTCTTTTGTTTGTTTGTTTGTTTTTTGTTTTGTTAAACTGACCTTGCATTTATTGCCTTTTTTTCATTTCTCTGAAAGTTTTTTTTATATTAAATGTAATTTATTGTCAAATTGGTTTCCATACAACACCCAGTGGTCATCCCAACAAGTGCCCTCCTCAATGCCCATCACCCACTTTCCCCTCTCCCCCCACCCCCCATCAATCCTCAGTTTGTTCTCAGTATGTAAGAGTCTCTTATGGTTTGCCTCCCTCCCTCTCTGTAACTTTTTTCCCCCTTTTCCCCTCCCCCATGGTCTTCTGCTAAGTTTCTCAGGATCCACATATGAGTGAAAACATATGGTCTCTTTCTCTGCCTGACTTATTTCACTTAGCATAATACCCTCCAGTTCCATCCACATTGCTGCAAATGGCAGGATTTCATTCTATTTCATTGCCAAGTAGTATTCCATTGTATATATAAACCACATCTTCTTTACGCATTCATCAGTTGATGGACGTTTAGGTTCTTTCCATGATTTGGCTATCGTTGAAAGCTCTGCTATAAACATTGGGGTACACGTGCCCCTCTGCGTCAGCACTCCTGTATCCCTTGGGTAAATTCCTAGCAGTGCTATTGCCGGGTCATAGGGTAGATCTATTTTTAATTTTTTGAGGAACCTCCACACTGTTTTCCAGAGTGGCCGCACCAGTCTGCTTTCCCACCAACAGTAAACTGTGCCAAATTCTAAATCAGGCATCATTGCCTACAATTTTTATCCTAGGAGCATACCTTTTTGAAATAAAACTCAATAAATTCAAGGATCTTTTTCTCTAAAAGAGTTTGGAAGTAAGGTTTCTGACTTCCTTTTTCTTATGTATTCATAGGACAGAATTGAAGTATATGTATTTTTTCCGATTGAAGTCTACTTCTAGGTTCTTGAAGAATTACATTTCAGGGAATTTTATCTGAGCCTCTTTTAGGACAACAGTAACTTTGTACCACTTGATAATATGTTACTTTCGTCCTTGCTATCTCCCCCACTAGATTCTTGGGAGGGCAGGCTCCAGGTCTCAGGCTCCCGGCGCCATACCCCTTGCTCCCCATGATGGCCCCAGGATCAGGGGATCTGAATTGCTTCCCAAGTAGCTTGTTGCCGCTCTCAGGTCTCTCAACATCTCTGGGCTTCAAGTTCGTCATCTCTAAACTGAGAGGGATGACGTATAGATCCACATTCAGTGCCAAAAATTTCATTATACTAAGTCAACTCTTACCTCTGTGGCCATCGATGGCCCCTTCTACCCCTTCAGTGGTGTACCTCAACCCTGGGAACAAAGGAAGGCTTCGCCACTGCTGTTACTTTGAAGCCGTGCTAACTCCCGTGAGAGAAATACACCAGGAAAGACAAAGTAAAATCACGGTGAGATACTGAAGTACTGAGGAAATTTACAGTTAAAGCAGAAAGCCTTTCAATCAACCCAGTCTATATTTATGGTTTCCGAACATGTAGAACAATAATGTGTGCCAATATAATATGTCTTTAAAGGATTTTAAGGAGAGTTATGTGTTTGCTGGTTAACTAATGCTGCAATCACACACAAGTTTAATCATTACTTAAGCATTATAATAACATTACTAAATTCAGTACGACACTAGTCCCGCACCCTCACTCTCCGATTGCACTCTGTGAAATCTGTCATCTCTACGTCCCTCCACTTCTATTGCTGTCATCTCAAAACAGATTGTTTAAATATAAGTAAACTCTTAAAGGTATAACGGATTCTTGAATGTGGGCACATGCTTCTTAGAATTAGCACTTTGCCTCATAAACTAAGGAAATGTTGCCTATATAAAGATACCTTTAAATAATATTACTGCTAAAGTAGCAAGATGGCACACGAAACTACTCCAAAATGTCTCCGGTAGGGTGAGTCTGCAGTTTCAGGCGCTGAGATGTAATTAAACCTTAATATTAACTAGCAAGAATTCAGAAATAGCAACACTAAGTCAAACTTCTGCTTCGGAAAGATGAAGTAGAAGTGATTTGCCCTATTCCTCCTAGAGAGTACAGCTAAAAACCAGTGACATGGCATATAAAACAAATACAAGAAAGCTCAGAAAGGTGGAGAGAAGACACAGACTGGCTTTGGAACTCAGGATCCAAGGAACGACACCATGGTGAGTTCCCTGGATTTTCTACTAACCTCATCTATTCCAGATGTGAAGCTGAAGAAGCTGGAAACTTAGAAATGTCGAGCACAGAGGTGGGGGAAAAAAAGCCCTAAGAAAAGCCTGTTTACCCAGCCAATGGATCAGGAAAGGGGCAGCTTAGCAGGACAGAACACTTTTATTTATTTAGTTTTTAGTTTAATTATTTTGAGAGAGAGAGAGAGAGAGAGAGAGAGAGAGAGCGCGCAAGCGGGGGAGGAGCAGAGAGAGAGGGAGAGAGACTCCCAAGCAGGCTCTGTGCTGTCAGCCCCAGAGCCCAATATGGTGCTTGATCTCAAGAACCGTTAGACCATGACCCGAGCCCAGATCAAGAGTTGGCCACTAAACCAACTGAGCCACACAGGCGCCCCTGGACAGAACACTTTTAGACAGCAACTGCTGTCTAAACTCTAGCCAAACACCACAGAAAAAATGTAACTGTACCCACATCACCAAAGGCTTTGGGGGGAGCCTAAGCTTCCACCCTCACAAGGCTGTAATGAGGCACACTTCCCCCATGCTGGGGTGGTGTCAGAGAAGGCTGACCGGAGAGACAGAACTTACACCACTGCCCAGTGGTAATGTGGCTATTTCCACCCCCACACCACCCCTGACGCTTAGCATCAGCAGTCCTTACCCTTCTGAGTCAGGGAGGTATCACTGGAAGCCTAATGGGGAACCAGTACTCCCACCCTCACCCATCAGTAATGAAGAACTGACCCCTCAAGCATCAACAGAGGTGAACTGGGGAATCTAGACATCTAGACCTACTCGGCAGTACTGAGGCACCATTGTCCCCACCTCTGACAGAGCGGTGCCAGAAGAAGCTGATTAAAACAGGAAGTTTCAATAAAACCCCAAATCTAATGACATGCTTAAGATGTCCAAGTCTACATAAAAAAATAATAAATCACTTGTCATACCAACAGTCCAAAGGATCTCAAACTGAGTAACAAAATATATGTCGATATCGAGATGACAGAGATGTTAACGTTATGTGACAAAGATGTTAAAACAAGCATCATAAAGGCTTGAACAAGCAATTATGAACATCCTTGAAACAAATGAAAACATAGTCTCAGCAAAGAAACAAAGTCTCAGTAAAGAACTAGAAGATAAGAAGCAGCACCAAATGGAACTTTTAAACCTGAAAAATATAAGTGAAATAAAATATTCAGCAGAAAGGCTCAACAGCAGAATGAATGGGGCAGAAGAGAATAATCAGTGGACTCAAAGACAGAATATAATTAATTACCCAACCTACACAAAAGGGAGAGAAAAAAATAAAACATCAGGACTTAGGGGACTATAAGAAAAGATTTAACGTTGACATCATCAGAGTCCAAGAAGGATAGAAAAATAGGGTGCAGCTGAAAACATACTCAAAGGAATAAGGGCTGAAAACTCTCCAAATTTGGCAAAAGAAATAAGCTTACAGATTCACGAGACTGTGTGAACCCCAAATTGGGTAAACCTGAAGAAACCTAATATACATTACAGTCATACTTTGACAAAAAAAAACATCCTTAAATCAGAGAGAGACAGAGAAATGCCACCTTACCTACAGGGGAAAGCGAGTCCCATGACAGATTTTTTCAGCACTAAATCACGGAGGCCATAAGGAAGGGCACACAAGATTTTTCGAATGTGGAAAGAAAGCAACCGTCAGCCCAGAATCTGATATCCAGCAAAAATATCCTTCAGGAATGAAGGGGAAATCAACGTATTCTCAGAGGAAGGAAAACTAAGAATTTGTTGCCTGAAGACCTACTCTAAAACAAAGGCTAAAGGAAGTTCCCTAAACTGAAAGGAAATGATAAAATAAGAAATCTTGCAGTATCAGGAAGAAAGAATGAACGCAGTAAGAAAAATACGGGTAAATACAATAGACTTTCCTTCCTTCCTTATCCTCTTGAGTTGTCTAAATTGTGTTCGTGGTGATGGAATAATTCTATATCTTGATGTAGAGGTGGTTACATGATATAGAATGTGATACAATGGTACAAAATTACAAAACACATTGGACCGGTGTCAATTTCTAGGCCTTGAAAAAATACTATGGTTACCTCAGGGAAGACAAGGAGGGCACATGACTTCTTTCTGCACTGTCTTTGCGAGTGACTGTGAATCAGTAATGATTTCAAAACAAAGTTTTTTAGAAGTCTAATTATAACTAGGTTATTTCCTAAGTAATACTGAGGCAATTTAAAACAAATCCTATCAATAAGAGTTACAGGCAAAGTCATTGAAAGCTGGTGGTTAATTTTTGGTCAGTTTCTTTAGTTATTGTCCAAGTAGTTGACAACAATGACAAGTGATTTACCTGATAAAAATGTCCCCTATTCTTTGATAACTATTAAACTGCTGATGTTGTCACTTAACTCATTCTTTTGATATTTTTTCTTCTGTGGATGTTTGCTTAAAATAGCTGGAACAAAACTGAAACTAACAGTCAATGTTCCTTTGAAAATCAAATTATACTATTTATATAAAATAATAATAGCTAGCATTCACTGAATCTTACAATATTCTAGGTACTGTGCTAAACGCTCACATGCATTATTTTATTTAATTCCTATCAAATTCCTTGTTTTCTCCATTTGAGATGAGGCAACCATGACTCAACGAAATTAAGTAACTGACTCATTAACACACAAGTAGCAAGTGGCAGACTAATTTGTAGTCAGGCTTAGAGCTGATACTCTTAACCACTACTGTACTATATAAACTTTAAGTTTGTTTTGTTTCGTTTCATTTATTTTGAGAGAGAGTGTGCACACGTGAGCAGGGGAGGGGCAGAGAGAGAGGAAGAGAGAGAATCCCAAACAGGCTCCCCGAGCTGTCAGCGCAGAGCCCGACACGGGGCTCCATGCCACATATTGTGGGATCATGACCTGAGCCGAGATCAAGAGTTGGACACCAACCAACTGAATCACCCAGGCACCCCTAGTATATAAACCCTTAAGTCATCAATGCTTAAGTACTATTTTATGTGATAGATAGACAGCATGTGTGTTGATGTCTATCGAATGATTCCTATTAAATAATACATTGCAAATTATTTTGAGTATTCCAGTTAGGATTTCAATCACATTGGAAACTAGAACAAATAAATGTTTCTCAATATATTATAAGTAGGAGATCATGAAAACTGGTTTTATGCTTTAAAGGCACATTCAATAGCACGACCTTCCTACGATGACAATAAGTTTTACAATAATGTATGATGCTGAAACTGGTTGTTAGGATTCTCATGTTTTTATAAAGGCATAAGAAGTTTATGATGGGCTAAATTTACCAGATTTTCTAACAGAGTGGCGGGTAGGGTAGGGAATCACAGAAAAAATGCGGTTTTTCATTGGTTAAAATGTTTTTAATTTTCAAAAGCCAACACAGTTAACTTTAAATCATGTTGGCATACAATAATATCATAGAATAGATACTGACATCTTTAATTGTATAATATCTGAAACAAGTATTGTGGGGGTAAGCTTCCTAAAAATGTTTCACAGATATGCTAGGCTCAAATAAATACAACTTAAATGAACCTTCATTTAACTGGATATTTCCCTGTAATCCTTAGAAAAAAGGTGAATAATACAAACTATTCTCGGGGTGCCCGGGTGGCTCAGTGAGTTAAACGCCCGACTTTGGCTCAGGTCATGATCTCACGGTTCCTGAGTTCGAGCCCCGTGTCGGGTTCTGTGCTGACAGCTCAGAGCCTAGAGCCTGTTTTGGATTCTGTGTCTCCCTCTCTCTCTGCCCCTCCCCCACTCTCACTCTGCCTGTCTCTCTCTCTCTCAGAAGTAAATAGACATTTAAAAAAATTTTCACATAATAATAATAATACAGACTATTCTCATATGGGACCTTAAATGATTAAGTATTCAATATATGTTTCTGAGGTTACAAACTTAGACATGTTCAAAAGCCTAAGGGAAGCCCATGCACAGGTCCCTTCAAATGCACACATTTATTGCCCTTAAAGAAACACACTCATCCCTGGCCATACAAATGCTCTTCATTTTCAGATCAAGTTTAATTTAGTGCATATCTCTGGTTACTGTTCTCTCCTTGCTTCTGTTTTGTGCCAAAATACGATACTCCATTTTAGCCTTCCAAAGAAAACTTTTTTAAACAAAATGGCTTCCAAATGCATTGAGAGGGTCCATGCCACTTCCTGTTCACGGACTGCACTGGCAAAACCGCTACCGTGTTCTCGGTTACTGCCGGAATTTGTACAGTTTATTGGCATAACGTGAGAGCTTACACAATTACCTACAGTATGGCAGGACTAATATGTGGCACATTACCGATGTTACAAGCTTGCTGCTCGGGCTTACATTCTCCATTAAGAAAAATGGTGACGTGTTAACTCTCATGGGAATTCATTTAGCATTTATTCAGTTCGTATTTTTTAGCTGGCCTATTAGACAATGTGCCAGTTTCATGACCCATTTAGCCTTCAACTCGGTCCGCCTATCAGTCAAAGAAAACACGCAAAACTCGTTGTCATTGTATCACTCACCTAACTTAAGAAGTGCCAGCGGTTTCCCTCTGCAGCATGGTATTCAAGTACCTCCACTTTCTGGTCTATTCCTCTCCTTTCTCTCTTACCACTAAATACCATTCAACTGAACAGATCGCAGCAGTCACCTGTACATCCCCAAATGCACACTTTAATTCATACATTCCCTACACCTGGAATATCCTCTCATATCCAAATCCTTCCCAGCCGTCAAGGCTCACCTCCAAAACTAAGTTTGCGGTTGGGGCACCTGGGTGACTCAATCGGTTTGGCACCTGACACCCGACTTCGGCTCAGGTCATGATTTCACAGTACGCGGCTTCGAGCCCCGCATCGGGCTCTGTGCTGACAGTGCGGAGCCTGCTTGGGATTCTCTCTCTTCCTCTCTCGCTGCCCGCCCCCCCCCCCCCGAAATAAATAAATAAAAACTTCAAAAAAAAGAACAACTGAGTTTCTGGTTGAACCTACCTTGACTAGTCTGGTCTCTTCTACTCCTTGAGCACTTTTTTCTCAATCATCTTTTTCATCTCTGTACATACATACCATCTGTCCAACGGCACTGCAAGCTCGTTGAACACAGAGGCCCTTGGGCACGTTAACTTCTTCCTCTCCATGATATCTTACACCTTTTTTAAATCAGAAGGGTTGGATTAAACGATACGTAAGTCTCCTCCCTGCTCCAAAATTTTACACATCTATTTCTTACATCTCCTATCACGTGCATATTTTAGTCATCTGATAAATATTTCAAACTGTCTATCTGATTTTACCAGTGCCTCTTATAAACTTACCCAGCCCTGGCCACTGAGAAAGAGTCTAAGTATGGCAATTTCCAAATGGCAAAAGAACTGGCGACTTGATCAAACGGCCATAATTAGTAAGCTAAATATTCATTCACTCGCTTTCTCACTCGACAAACGTCAGTTAAACATCAGGGTCGGGTATCGCACCAGACGACACAGAGGTGACTGGCCTGGCCCTTGCCCTCAAGGAACTCCCAATCCAGTGGGAGACACAGAAAGGGAAAAGCACTCATTGTAAGAAAGATTGCTGAAGAGAAGCACACGCGACACGATAACAATGTATGAAAGAAACACCCAGCAGCAGCTGTGAGGCAGAGGAGGCTCAAGGAAATGTTCCCAGGACGGGGGACAACGAAAACCCTGAAGGGCAAGAGGCAGCCACCATATCAGGAAAAGCAGCAAGTACCAGAGTGTGAGCATAAGAGAACGTGGAAAGTTTGCGGGAGTGCAATTGAGAAGGCGGCTTTAGGAGGGGTGAGAGAGGAACCAGAGGGACAGGCAGGAGCCCAGATCGTGATGGGTCTGTCTGGAATGCTGACAAGTTTGGAGTCTAATCCTGAAGCAACTAGGTACTCAATATTAGGAAAATAATACCTGCAGATAAGTCCTACAATTTGACATTAGAAACAGCGTGCAGCAGAGACTGTGCTTGTCCCCCAATATCTAGTCTTCGCTTCCAATGAAGTGATAATAATTTTACTGGGGCACATGGCCGCAGAGTTAAGGGCCACGTTTTCCAGCCTCCCTTATAGCAGCTGTCGCCAACGACTGAGGTCTGGCCAGTGAGACGTGTGCACAACTGATGCTCACAACTGTTCAGTTATACCCTTAAATGGAAGGAGTATCCCATCTCCTGCCCTTCTGCCATCTCTTCGGTTACAACAAGAATGGGATAGTGAGTCAGAGAAAGCTAAAATCCCAAGACGAAGATGCTTTCTGAGGACCACAGAACAAGACAGAAGGAGCCTGGGCACCTAATAATCAAGAAGCTGCCATCCACCCTTGAACTGCTAAGATGTGAGAAAGAACACTTGTTCAAGGCACTCTATTTGGGGGCCCCTGTCACAGCAGAGTAACCTCTCCCTCCACGAATATACGGTGGAATTTAAAACTGGATCTGAAGGACTCGAGAGCTGCTCATACTCACCAATAAAACCAGACGGTAAAAAAGGAGCCCTAAAAACAAATACATAATAAACAACCAAACAAGTTCCAGAATTCCCATCTTCCAAGTGTCAGTGAGCATGTATAGGTTATCAGAATGTCATCACGTTAACCCAAGGCTACGCAATAAACATGAATAGAAGGCAAACATGGATTATGAACGCAAATGACTTGCATGATGTGGTCAGGATAGGATAGCAATGGGCTCAGGTTCGTTTACGGTCCTAAAATTATTATTCCATTATTCAGAATCAGTTTTTTTAAATGGACAGAAAAATTTTCATTAACAAAGATAACACAGGAAAGGAAGGAACGAGATCTGCACCTGAATTTACCAATACCCATGCCCCCCAAACTAAGGAAACCGATCTCTAAGGTTCTCAAACTAGGTAAGTAAAAGTGAATAAGTATAAATAGGTCTTCAGGAATCTCGGGCTGTCCTCCACGTGCCATTCCTAACACGGCAAGCTATCCACAGGGGCCCAAGAGGCCTTTTGGAGATACCCCACTAAGGCCAAGCCCTCACTGCTGACTCCCGGTATCCCACGCTGCCTTCTATGCTTGATATCCACCCCTCTCCATCTCCACCATATTGAAAATTACTCTCATGGGGCGCCTGGGTGGCTCAGTCGGTTAAGCGTCCGACTTCGGCTCAGGTCATGATCTCGCGATCTGTGAGTTCGAGCCCCGCGTCGGGCCCTGTGCTGACAGCTCGGAGCCTGGAGCCTGTTTCGGATTCTGTGTCTCCCTCTCTCTGACCCTCCCCTGTTCATGCTCTGTCTCTCTCTGTCTCAAAAATCAATAAACGTTAAAAAAAAAAAAGAAAAAGAAAAAGAAAAAGAAAATTACTCTCATGGCCAGGCACTTAGTATCTTTCAATAATTACATAACAAGGAAACTATTCCATGTTAATGAGGAAAGTATAGAGAAGACTTTAATGAGGAAAGTATAGAGAAGACAGCACCAAGGCTTTCTGTAAACCCATTTTAATCTGCTACAGCAACAGTACGTAACCTTCATTTGGATGGATTTTTTTAAAGGGGTTCTGTTAACTAAAACCCCAAACCCAAACCTGCCAACAAAAATCTTAAGAAGCCACAGGTCTAACCAAATAGTGGGAATGTCAGACAAATTCTACGACTTCAGTACCCATGGAAGTAACATTTTTAAAACAGGCAGGGCCACGAGGTGCCTGTCACATCACATCATGTCACGGAAATTACCTATTCCTATACAAGTCCCTTGCCAGCCTGCGTATCCACTAAGCGTGCTTCTCCAGTTGAAAATTAAATGATGATGGTCACAACTGTGATCGGATCATCTCCACTGAGTTACTGGGAAGGGATACAGGGAACAACCGAGAAAGTACTTTGGGCACACAGGAATCAAACAAGGGTTTAAAACTTAAGGGCAGCACTTCAGCTTGATGGAGCTAGAGGCCAATTTTCCCTTTCCTCCTTCGAGTTATGACTCCAAATACAGAGTGCCAAGAGAGACTCACTCGGCCTTATAAGGCCGTTCCACAGCATTTTAGAAGAACAAAGAAAATGAACAGGATACAGTGACTGCCTCGAGGACCAGAAGTAGGATTCTGCCTTGTTCGCCACGGCATTCCCCAGCGCACGGGTCAGAAGGTGCCCACTGATTTGTCTTGAATGAATTTATGTGAAATCACTCATTTCCTCTCAGCAGAGAGTGCTGCCCTATAGAGGAAGGCTAATTAAAGCCAAGGAGTCTCCCTCATATGCAGAGAAAGCAGATTCATCTTTACAGCAGGTAGACAGACCTAACCCACATGCAGAGTCACTTAGAGCCATTCTAAGCTATTAAGGAGTCTACACCATGTCTGGCACTAAATTAAGCAGAAAATCAAACGACTGTGAAGTTTATGAGTATATCGTAATGGGTTCATTTTTTAAAATCATTGAATGCTATCTCAAAAGTCATAGAACAGTGAATAGTCACATTACTCTAAATCCTCTTTTCTAAATGGGGGATACTTTCTCGTTCACAATGGCTCTCTTAAACCAGACCAGTTTGGCTTGCCTTAAATCAGCAGATTTCTGACTCCTTTCCATGTAGCCCACTACCATAATGGCTTAATAAAATTAGCGATGGAAAAAGGCAACATCATAATATAGACACCAAAACTCCTAAATCAAGCAAGGATTCTTTTTTATGTTTTTTCTTTTTTTCTTTTCTTTTTTTTTTTTAACTCCACAGCATCTCATATTCTCATATGCTAACTCCAGGTGATGTGAACTATTAATCTCCATGATAAAGATGTGCTTCCGCCTAATTCATATAAAGGTACATGGTACTTAGTTTTCTCTTTCCAGTGACAGCACTGCCATCTTATCCAATTCTTTTTTGTTAATGTTTATTTATTTATCTTCAGAGAGAGAGAGAGAGAGAGAGAGAGAGAGAGAGCGTGTGAGTGTGCGCACGTGTGGCAGAGGGGCAGGGAGAGAGAGAATTCCAAGCAAGTGCGGGGCTCGATCTCACGACTGTGAGATCATGGCCTGAGCTGAAACCAAGAGTCGAACGCTCATCCGACTGAGCCACCCAGGTGTCCTGTCCTCGTCTAATTCTATCCTACTCACTAGCTGCGAGATCATGACATCATCACCACACACGATGAATAGAGAATCCAAGTAAGCAAGTAAAAAATACACTTAGGGAAGATGGCAGAGTAGGAGGATTCTGAGCTCACCTCCTCCCACAGACGCACTGAGGCTGCCGCTATGTAAAATGCAACATACGCAGAACACGACCTGAAAACTACAAGAACAGCTCTTCCACCGCCAGGAATATAGGGAAAAAGACACTGAAAAGAGTAGGCGGGGAAGAGACAGGTTCGGGAAACAAACACCCGGCACGCGACCCAGTAGTGGAAGGAATACCGCAGGACTGGAGGCCCGGCCTGAGGAAAAAGGGGACAAGCCCTAGATTGGGCACCCCACCCCGAGGACCTGCTCCGGGAAGACAACTCCCCCAAAATGTCTGGCTTTGAAAACCAGTGGGGTTTAACTCTCAGGAAGTAGGAGGGCTATAGCAAACTGATACTCCTCTCTCAAAGGGTCACCATAAGGAGCCCCTGGGTGGCTCAGTCGGTTAAGTATCCAACTGCGGCTCAGGTCACGATCTCATGGTTCACGAGTTCGAGCCCTGCATCGGGATCTGTGCTGACAGCTCAGAGCCTGGAGCCTGCTTTGGGTTCTGTGTGTGTCTCGCTCTCTGCCCCACCCCCACTGGTGCTCTGTCTCTGTCTCTCTCTCTCAAAAATAAATAAATATCTTTTAAAAATGGTTTTGAAAAGAAAAGAAGGCTTTCAGTGGAATTTCCCCTATAGGACCCAAGAAGTTGGTTTAATTGAAAGGCACTCTCTATCGGCCTTAATACCACCACTCTCCTGGTCTCACTATGCGCCCCAGGCCCCACCCACTCAACCCACCCATCCTGGCAGACACAAACACAGAGCACCTTCTATCCCACCACATCTGTCAAGCAGTCTCAGTTAAGATGGGCAGCCCCCTCAAAGGGACACCCACTCCACCACACCCTTCAGTCAGCCCCGGCCAGGACAAGCACACCTCCTAAGGAACTCCTGTCCTGGAAAGCAGGACCAGCCCCGCCCATCAGCAAGCCCGTAGCAGCCACAACCCACAAACAACAGGAGGAAGCAGGGAGTAGTCAAAGGTGGTAAAACTATATCTACAAAAATTAGTTCAGAGATATACAAAATGAGGGGTGTCTGGGTGGCTCTGTCAGGTAAGCTTCCGACTTTGGCTGGGGTCATGACCTCACAGTTCATGAGTTCAAACCCCGCATCAGGCTCTGTGCTGACAGCTCAGAGCTTGGAACCTGCTTCGGATTCTGTGACTCCCTCTCTCTCTGCCCCTCTCCTGCTCGTGGCTGTCTCTCCCTCTCTCTCTCTCTCTCTCTCTCAAAAATAAATAAGCATTAAGAAAGAGAGAGAGAGATACAAAATGAAAAGATGTAAAATAAGGTGTCATATACATAAAATGTGGACGGGAGGAGGCAAAATATAGTGCTTTTAGAATGTGTTCGCAGTTAAGTGACCATCAACTTAATACTGACTCTCTTATACGTGGATACGTGCATATATACTTACAACTGTTATATAGAAACCTCATGGTAACCACAAAACAAAAACCTATAATAGACATACAAAAACCCAAATGTAACCCTACAGAAAATCATCAAATCACAAGGGAAGACAGCAAGAGAAGAAAGCAATGAAGAACTACAAAAACAACCATAAAACAAGTAACAAAATGGCAATAAGTATATACCTATCGATAGTTACTTTATTTCTTTTTAATTATTTTAAAGACTTTATCTTTAAGTAACCTTTACACCCAATATGGGGCTTGAACTTAGTAACTTGAGATCAAGAGTCACACGCTCCACCAACTGAGCCAGCCAGGCGCCCCCAATAATTACTTTAAATGTAAATGGAATAAATGCTATAATCAAAAGACATAGGGCGACTGGATGGATACAAAACCAAGACCCATCTATATGCTGCCTGGAAGACGCACAATTCAGACTAAAAACACATACAGACTGAGAGCAAACAGATGAAGAAAGATACTCCACACAAATGGAACGAAAAACAAGCTGAGGCACCAATATTTCTGTTAGACAAAATACACTTTCAAACAAGGACTGTAACAAGAGACAAAGGAGGGAATTACATAATGATAAAAGGTTCAATCCAACAAGAAGATATAACAATTGTAAATATATATGCACCCAACATAAGAGCATGAAAACATGCAAAGCAAATATTAACAGACATAAAGGGTAAAATTAACAGTAATACTACAACAGTAGCGGACTTAACACTCTACTTACATCAATGGATGACAATCCACACAGACAATAAGGGAACAGTGGCAATGAATGACACATGAAACCAGATGGACTTAACAGATATATACAGAACATCCCATCCAAAAACGGAATACAAATTCTTTTCAAATGGACATGGAACATTCTCCAAGATAGATAGATAACATGTTAGCCCACAAAACAAATCTCAATAAATTTTAAAAGACTGAAATCATATACAACATCTTTTCTGACAAGAGTGGTATGAAAGTAAGATATAAATTACGAGAAAAAAAAACCTGGAAAAAACCCACAACCACGTGGAGGCTAAACAACTAATGGTCAACCAGAAAATCAAAGAGTTAATCAGAAAATACCTGGAGACAAATGAAAATGGAAATACAATGGTTCAAAAGCTTTGAGATAGAGCAAAAAAAGCTCTAAGAAGAAAGTTTACAATGATACAGGCCTATCTCAAGAAACAAGAAAAATCTCAGATCAACTATCTAACTTTATACCTAAAGGAGCTAGAAAGAGGAAGAAACAAAAGGCCCAAAGTGAGTAGAAGGAAGTAAATAATAAAGAGCAGAACAGAAAGAAGTGAAATACAGATTAAAAATACAACAGAAAAAAAGACAGTAAAACTAAGAGCTTGAATGTTGAAAAGATAAGCAAAACTGATTGATAAAACCATAGCCAGACTCATCAAATAAGAAAGGGGGGAAGGACTCAAATAAGTAAAATCAGAAATGAAAGAGAAGTAACAACCAATACCACAGAAATACAAAGGATTACGAGACTACAACGAAAATTTGCACACCAACAAACTGGGGAGAAACTGGAAGAAATGGATAAAGTCCTAGAAACATAGATCCTCCAAGACTGAATTGGGAAGAAATAGAAAATCTGAATAGATCAATTACTTATAAACAAATTGAATCAATAATAAAAAAAAAAAACCTCCCAACAAATAAAAATCTAGGACCAGATGGCTTCATAGGTGAATTCTACCAAAGAGTTAAAAACTAAGAAATACGCATCCTTTTCAAACAATTCCAGAAAACAGAAAAGGAAGGAATGTTTCCAAATTCATTCTATGAGGCCAACACTACCCTGATATCAAAACCAGACAAAGAAGCTACAAAAAAATAAAATTACAGAACAATGTCCCTGATAAACATAGATTTAAAAATCCTCAACAAATTTTAACCAATGACCTTAAGCAATACATTAAAAGGATCATTCACCACAAGTAGGATTTATTTCAGGGATGCAAGGATGGTTCAATATGTACAAATCAATCAATGTGATACACCACATTAACAAAATAAAAGATACAAGTCATATGATCATCTCAATAAATGCAGAAAAAAAACATCTGAAAAATCCAACATTCATTCAAGACAAAAACTCAACAATGTGGGTTTATTTATTTAAAAAAAAAACTCTAATGTTTTATTTTATTGTTGAGAGAGAATGTGCGCTTGGGAAAGGGGCAGAGAGAGAGGGAGACAGAGGATCGGAAGCAAACTCTAACCGAGTCCAATGCAGGGCTCAAACTCAAAAATGGCAAGACCACCACCCAAGGTAAAGTTGGACACCTAACTGACTGAGCCACCCAGGTACCCCAACAATGTGGGTTTAGAGTGAACATATCTCAACATAAAAAAAAGGTCATATATGACAAAGTAGGAGATAAGATCATACTGAATGGTGCAAAGCTCAAAGGTTTTCCTCTAAGATCAGGAACAAATAGGGAATTCCGCTCTTGCCACTTTTATTCAAAGTAGTACTGGAAGTCCTAGTTACAGCAATCAAACAAGAAAAAATAAATAAATAAAAAGTAACCAAAGTGGTAAGAAGGAAGGAAAACTGTCCTACTTGCAAATGACATGATACACTATATAAAAAGAAAACCAAAAAGACTCCACCAAAATCTATTAGACCTTATAAATGAATTCAGTAAAATTGCAGGAGACAAAACTGATATGCAGAAATCTGTTGCATTTCTATAAACTAATAACAAACCAGCAGAAAGAGAAATTAAGAAAACAATCCCATTTACAATTGCATCAAAAACAATATCTAGGAACAAATTTAACCAAGGAGGTGACAGGCCTATACTCTGAAAACTATAAGACACTGGTGAAAAAAAAATGAAGACAACACAAATAAATGGAAAGATACACCATGGTCATGGATTGAAAGAATTAATACTGTTAAAATATCCACATTGCCCAAAGCAATCTACAGATTCAATGCAATCCCTATCAAAATACCACAGGTAATTTTCAAAAAACTCAAACAAATAATCCTAAAATTTGAAAGGAACCACGAAAGACCTAGAATAGCCAAAGCAATCTTACAAAAAAAGAACAAAGCTGGGGTATGAAAATAAAAAGCTTCTGCAAAACAAAGGAAATAATCAACAAATCTAAAAGGCCCCCTACAGAATGGGAAAAGATATTTGCAAATGACATATCTGATAAAGGGTTAGTATCCTTTACTAAATATATAAAGAACTTATAAAATTCACACCCAGGGGCATCTGGGTGGCTTGGTAGGGTGAGTGCCCGACACGTGATTTTAGCTCAGGTCATGATCTCATCGTTCGCGAGATCAAGCCCAACGTCAGGCTCCATACTGACAGCACAGAGCCTGCTTGGAATTCTCTCTCTCTCTCTCTCTCTCTCTCTCTCAAAATAAATAAACTTAAAAAAAAAACTCATACCCCAAAAAGGGAATAATAATAATAATCCAATTAAAATTAGGCAGAACACAAGAATAGACATTTTTCCAAAGAAAGCACAAAAAAAGACACAGGAATGATGCAGCAGAATAAAGAGCCCAGGAATAACCCATGCTTATAAGGTCAATTAAGACAAAGGAGGCAAGCATATACAACTGGGAAAACATAGTCTCTTCAATAAATAATAGTGTTGTGAAAACTGAACAGCTACATGCAAAAGAATGAAACTAGACCCCTTTCTTATGTCATATACAACAATAAACTCAAAATGGACTAAAGACCGAAACGTAAGACCTGAAACCATAAATCTCCTAAAAGAAAACACAGGTAGCAAACTCTGGGACATCAGCTTTAGCGCTGTTTTTCTGTTTTTCCCACTGTTGGTGGGAATGCAAACTGGTACAGCCATGGTGGGAAACAGCAGGGAGCTTCCTCAAACAATTAAAAATAGAAATACCACACAATCCAGTAATTCCACGCCAGGGTACGAAAAAAACCAAAACACTAATTCCAAAAGATGTATGTACCTCTATGTTTATGGTAGTATTGTTTACAATAGCCAAGATACAGAAGCACCCTGAATACCCCTTGATAGACGAACGGGTAAGGATGATGTGGAGTGTGTGTGTGAGTGTGTGTTGAAATATTACTCAGCTATAAAGTCAGCTATCTTGCCATTTGTGACAACATGGATGGACCTAGAGGGTATTATGTTAAGTGAAATAAGTCCGACTAAGAAGGGCAAATACCATACGATTGTATTTATATGTGGAATCTAAAAAACAAAACAAACAAAACAGAAACAGACTCACAAATAGAACGATCTGGTAGTTGCCAAAGGAGAGGGGTTTGGGGGGATGGGCAAAAGAGGTAAAGGCAATTAAAAGGTACAAACTTCCATTTATCAATAAGCCACAGGGATGTAAAGTACAGCTAAGGGAATACAATCAATGGTATTGTAATAACCTTGTACGGTGACAGGTGGTGAGCATTTCTTAATGTACACAATTGGTAAATCACTATGCTGCACACCTGAAACTAATATTATATTGTATGTCAACTGCATTTCAGTTATATATATACATGTATATATGTATACACTGTATTTCATACACACACATATATTCACACACACACACTTAACATTTACAGCAAATCATTTTGAGTGAATCAAGTCACTTTAACTTCAAATGAAACTACTTTGGCCCCTAAAAAGAAACTCAATCCAAATACATAATAAGCATAAAAAAGTACTGAGGAAGCATAAAATAACATTTCAAAATCATTTTGAAAGAAAAAGTAGGTGAAATCAGAAGTAACAAGCGACCAATCCAAGAGTAACTCATTTAAAAAGACACCTACTGGGGTGCCTGGGTAGCTTAGTCAGTTAAGCATCTGACTGTGGCTCACGTCATGATCTCACGGCTCGTGAGTTCGAGCCCCGAGTTGGGCTCTGTGCTGACAGCTCAGAGCCTGGAGCCTGCTTCGGATTCTGGGTCTCCCTCTCTCTGCCCCTCCCCAGCTCACGTTCTCTCTCTCTCCCTCAAATATAAATAAACTTAATTAAAAAAATTAAAAAGACACCTATGTTCTTCAAGATGTCAAATTATGTCCAAAGATTTTTTTTAAGTATATTTATTTATTGGGGGGGGGGGGGCGTAGAATGTGAGCAGGGGAGAGGCAGAGAGAGAGGGGAAAGAAAGAGTCTCAAGCAGGCTCCAGGCTGTCAGCACAGAGCCCGACGCAGGGCTCAATCCCACAAACCGTGAGAAGTTGGCTGCTTAGTCAATTGAGTCACTCGGGCATCCCAAAATTATTTTAATAATAGAAAATAGCCACTCTTTAGCTTGAAAGCTGACACTGACTATAACTTATCGCTGTCATGAAGAACTGGGAACAGCCTGCTTTCTTCTGCACCACACACGGATATCTGGTTTGGTAACTCCCACTGGACAGAAACATCCTTGACTAGAACAATGGGCTACATTTTAGTGAGGCGTGAGTTTAGTGAAACTCTTCATATATTTTTTTTAATTCCAATTTTCTTCACAATCCCTGTACACGATATCGTGGACTACATTTTATCGGACATTTTCCAAAACACGGCACCCCGGTCCTATATCCCGGCCAAAAAAGAAGTGCTACTTTTATCTCCACCATCTATCCACTACTAACTCATGTCAGGCACAATCTTTGGAAATATTAAAAAATGCCAGGGTGTACACATAAAATTTCTCAGTATCTCTGGCTCTGGCACACTACAGAAGCAAGTGTAGGTAAGGAGGGAGCCACTCACACAAGTGAGTTTAGCAGTTTTGTTTTTGTTTGTTCGTTTTTTTAATTTATTTTGAGAGAGAGAGAGAGAGAAAACATGAACGGGGGAGGAGCAGACAGAGAGGGAGAGAGAGAATCCCAAGCAGGGTCCGTGCTGTCACACACACCATGAGATCATGACCTGAGCCAAAATCAAGAATCGGAGGCTCAACCGACTGAGCCACCCAGGCGCCCCTAGCACTTTTGTTTTTAAATACAAGTCTGGCTGTGTTATGGAGTACTAATATCCATATGTTAGTGATAAGTACATAATGGGCAAATCATGGATTCAGCATTCAAAAATCAGATAAATACAGAATCCTGTAAAGACTAGTCAGTGATCAAAATGAAATTAAAAGGCGGCGCCCTGCAATAATTTGGAGCTACGCTGCAAAAAAAAACCCCAAAAAACCCCCAAAAAACAAAAAACAGCATAAGATCTGAGGGACACTGAGCAGGGATCTCTGAACATTTTGCTAGAAAAACAGTTAGCAACAGGCACACGGCTTCCATTCCCTTCCTGGCTACGTTTGTTTCAAAACACCTATTTCTCTTTTGGGGGTGATGAAAGTGCTCTAAAATGGATTGTGGTAATGGTTGCCCAACCCTGTGAAGATACTAAAAACCACTGAATTGTACCCTTTAGATGGGGGAATTGTAGGGCAGTTGAATTACAGCTCCGTAAAGTTGTTACGTACTCTCGAGAACATATTTGTGGAGCCTAATGTTGTACACAAAAAACAGCTGTGATTGGCTGTGGCTATGAAGGAGTCTCAATTTGATTTACCCTTGCAATTTTTTTTCCAGTTCCCAATGAACACGCACACACACGCACACACACACACGCGCACACACACACACCTGTGCACACACGTGCAACACACATGCACACAGCTTTGGGCATTAAAACATTCAGAATGCTTTCTTTGCTCTTCAAAAAGATCCACTTCAAAAGTACCTTATTCAAAATATCTCGCCAACTTTAACACCCTCCTCTGATCCTTCCTCTTTATTTCTCCAGCATGTTTTCTAGTGCGCCTGGTTTAGCGGCGAGGCTCTTATATAACGCCCCCCATCAGTCAGAGGTAGAATAAAAAGGAAGTATTGTGGTTAAAAAAACGCAGACTCTAAAACTAGGTTGCATAGTTTTTCATGCTAGCTCTTCTACTTCTCAGGTGTGCAACTTTGGGGGAAGTTATCTAACTTCTCTGTGCCTCAGTTTTCTCATCTGTAAAATGGGGATAACGACAGTCCCTGCCTCCATAGCACTGTTGTGTGGTGTCAATGTGTCCATGCATATAAACACTTACAATGGTGCCGTGCCCGTGGTGGGTGCTATGATAACTTAGTAATTACTGCTTCACCATTAGTACCAGTATCGATCGACTCATACCGAGTTGCTTTGTGTTCTCTCTTGCCCCTGCTGGACTGTAGGGTATTTCAGGGCAGTGGATATATTTTCTTCCTCCTAGGAGAATGCTTCACATATAATTACTTAACAATTACTTTTTGCTCGTGAACGTTTAAATAAGACATCTGTATGATGCTAAAAATGTGTAAATTCTTTAGTAAATCCCAAACTCACTTTGCCAAATTGTGCAAGAAGCTATACAGGTACCGAATAATGGTTAGAATCTCCACTGCTGAAATCTTGGTTTCCCTCTGTCAAGTGAAAGATGAGAAATGTGCAAGAATCCTTTGGGCTAACAAGTTAGTTAGTTAGTTACTTATTGAGAGAGGGTGCAAGTGAGCGAGGAGCAGAGAGGGAGAGAGAATCCCACAAGGGGCAGAGAAGGAGAGAGAGGGAGGGAGATGGGGAGGGAGAGGGCCTGGAACTCCCGAACCATGAGATCATGACCTGAGCCTAAGTCCGATGCTTAACCAATTGAGCCACCCTGGAGCCCCTCTTTATATTATTATTGGAAAAAGCACTTGGTAAAAAACCAAGGGCCCTACGTTCTGCTCCTACTTAGCTCCATCTCAGACGATGGGACCTACCTTCGGCAAGTTGTTCAACCTCATTGTGCACACTACTGAAGTAAATAATAATTAACCATGCTTCCAAAGAAGGTTGCTCTCTAAGTAAATGACATTATTCTTAACATCTGAGCTTATTACCTGAGGACAGAAGAAGTCTAATTTTTCTAAAAGTACATTTGAATGTTGTCGTTTCATGTTCAAATATGACGGTGATGGCGATGTCTATCTGTAAATGCAGGTAACACTGCCAATACATAACAGATCCCGTCAGTACGGTGAGCTAGGCTTCTCAAGTGCACGTGAATATACATTATCGTAATAATCATCGTGAAATATATAGTCAATATACAGTGATTTGGACAATGCCTTTCCCGATTCATTCCCTTCTGTACACCTATGGCATTCCACAACCAAGTTGGCCACCCAAGGATCAACGGTCTTGTCATATGTCTGACATGGGAAACGAAGAACATTGGAAGCGGGGGATGCGGGGACACTACCTCACGTGCTTCAACCCAAAAGGTTACGCCAGCCCTCCGACACCGGAAGCTGCTCTCAATAATCTACTTAGACTTATCCATTCATTTATCAAAACTGCCACTGAACTTGTATCATCTCTAAGGTATCATTTGATTTGTCGCTAGAGTAACTACAATAAAAGCTTAAGAAAACCATAACAACTCAAAACCTATAGGAGACATCATTCAAACAGAATTAACCCTCCTCCCAGTGGCTTAACTGTTACAAATATTTCAATATTTTCTTCTGTGACGACTTCAAATCTGGAATAGAGACAAATCAAGAAAATATATGACCTCTTTGATTATGAGCACACCAAAAGTTTTCATGTTTAAAGGACACTGTTTGTTGTATACATTTTCCTGCATCTCCCTTTCCCTTCGAAATGAAGATTAAACTTTTAAATCCTATTAAGGTAACCACTATCATATTTAAATATATATCAGGTCAATCGTATTAAAAAATTGATAGTCTCCTTGCATTCAGCGTGATGCCATCTTTGATTAAGCAATAAACCAAGCATTTACCTTAAGCCTTCTTGTCTGCCAGAAAACTAGTGTTACTTCTAACCAGTCAGTTCACTATTTAATAAGTGATGTATATTCAAAAAATATCACTCCGGCTGGGATTAAGGTAACATAAAGGAAAGACACAGTTTTCCCTTACATTTCTGGTTCATATATAAATGGCAAATGCCACAAGTTTTAACTAGTTAAGCCATTAATCTACTGAAAGAGTCAATAATAAGAATATCTACTAGGAGGGCACCTGGGTGGCTCAGTCTGTTAAACCGTTAAACGTCCGACTCTTGGTTTCAGCTCAGGTCATGATCCCAGGGTCGTGGGATCTAGCCCTGCATGGGGCTCTGGGCTGACAACATGGAGCCTGCTTGGGATTCTCTCTCTCCCTCTCTCTCCCTCTCTCTCTGCCCCTCCCCTGCTCTCTCTCTCTCACACACACACAATAAAAAAATAAAACAAAAAATAAGTTTTAAAAGATAAAATTAAATTAAAAAAAAAGAACATCTACTCTGTAGCTTGAATTATGCTTAGGACTTTATATGCACTAGCTCATGTAATCCTTAAAACATCAGAGGAGATGTTTACAGAGGAGGCATACATGGCTCAGAGGGATGAAGGGAGTTGCCCCAAGTCACACTGACAACAAGAGGCAGACTCAGGATTTGAACCCAAGCCTACGATTCCAGGGCCCAAGATCTCAGCCATCAATTTCTACTGCCTTCCCACTGAGATATATTAAGTAGTAGAACAGAAAACACTGTTGACATGAAGTTCTTGAGAAAAGAAGGGCCATTTCTATAAAATGGGACCAAGAAGCCAAACTCTACAACTCTATTATCCCCGTTTACTGAAAAGACTATAAAAGCACTTGACACAGAATATAACGACCATCCCTTAATCACCCCTCTATACCCATGTCCTTAGGAGCTCAGGGCAGTAACACAACAATACAACAATGGCAGCAGGCCCTGGGCTGTGACCGGAGCGGCGCAGCAACAATGAAAGTGGGACGGCAATAATCAAAATCAGTGGAAAGATTCGGTGTTCGACTGACTCCCGTTCTGCTCACTGCTTTTCTCCACTTGCCTTTCTCTTCTTCATCTTTCTCATTTGGAGCAAATCAAATCATTTGCTTGGTAACAGGCATTCCTCCAATGCATTGCTCACCCCTTTTCAAAACCATCTAAAACTCGAGAAACCTTCCGTTACCCTCAAAGCACGTGAACCTCGACGACTTTGCCCTACTCTTAAAACACTGCAGTAGCCAGCAATTAACAAAGCAATCTGTATCCTGCATGTGTCGTAAATGAAAGCAGCTTTAAAGTTAGCAGAGGTTAACTTCAATCAGGGACACAGGCAAGCGCTCATAGGATGGTACAAAGCTTTGACCTCATCAATCATGTTGCTTTAAGTTCATGGTCATCGTGTTCTAACAGCCTGTCTTCGGAAGATCGGTCCTTTGGCAGGTCCTTCACTATCAATCTCAGCTATTTCCCACCAATATCAGGAACTCTGTTAGGACTCAACACAGTCGAAGACTTAGACCACTATCAAACATCCAGAGTGTTCCCTTGAAAAAAGTAATGTCTATTACCGTTCCTGAAGGTCATCATGAAAATTGAAGGCTCTGAAAATGTCTGCGCACTTGACTTAAGGAACTGACTCAGCACCCTGTGGCCTCAGTGCTTTTCAAAGGGTCACCCCCGGGGTTACCACAGCTGACCCTGCACAGGCAGAGGCTTGCTTTGAAGTTGGGTTTTACCTCCAATTTTCATACGAATACTGCATTCTAAAGCACAATACACAGGAATTTGTTCAAATATCATTAAACGTTTTTAATCAGCTACCAGCGAATGTTCTCCTGAATCTTTGTGTAATGTAAAATCAATTCTTCAAGAACACACAAGCTGTTTTATTTTGTAGCTCCTGGGGCACACTATCATGTCACCGCCCTGCTCACCCAGTATACCCACTGTACTCTAGTTTGAGGAAAAGACCACTTCACAGACATTCTATTTGCTTCAACTAGTGCAATGCCTAGAATATAACAGGTACTTAAAACATATCTGTCGGATGAATTGGCAGAATGGTTTGAAGAATAGTTTTCAAATGCGAGAACATTCTCGAAAAATCTTTGGAGGCATAGAATTACTCCCAAGCCCACAAAGGCAAAAGGTCAAGCACAAAATATCAATTATGATTTACAAATGTTGGTAAGAAAGAACAATAAAAATTACATTTTGCTGGGGCGCCTGGGTGGCTCAGTCGGTTGGGCGGCCGACTTCGGCTCAGGTCATGATCTCGCGGTCCGTGAGTTCGAGCCCCGCGTCGGGCTCTGTGCTGACAGCTCAGAGCCTGGAGCCTGTTTCGGATTCTGTGTCTCCCTCTCTCTGCCCCTCCCCTGTTCATGCTCTGTCTCTCTCTGCCTCAAAAATAAATAAACGTTAAAAAAATTAAAAAAAAAAATTACATTTTGCTTAATTTAGTTAGAAAGGAAAGGTTGCCGGGATGTCATATAGGGATAACATTTCAGGGGGCAGAGAGTAGTTAAGGTATTAAAAACCAATTCCATATACTGGACACTAAGATGAGTTTTCAATGGTCTGTTGTGTTTTCCTTTGTACATCTTCAGTATTAATGGTTTCAAACTTACAGAGAAAAAGAAAGAATTGTAAGGCACAACTCTGTTTCCATGTAACCACGCGTGGTGCGGGAACTACTAAAAGCCAGGAACCATGCCTCATTTGTTTTGTACCTTTCTCCTGCTGTTAATACTGATTTCCATACACATGAGGAGTTCAATAAATATTTAGCAACTGCAACGTTAGGAGTGTCGAATCATGTTAAATAAGTTCTTAACTCAATCCTTCCCCCCCCACCCCCGCAAAGAGACTCGCCCTAAAGAAGCATGCTTTGGTTTAAATAACAAAAGAAAAACAAAAAAATAAATACTCCTAATGGTACTAGATGAGAGAGTATTGAAAGACCTGGTTCTTGGCTCATTTCAATCACATGACCCATATCTGCTTTCCTATGATAAAATGAGGATTGTACAGCCAGCCCTCTACTCATAGCTGCTGCCTGAATAAATCAGCATGTATTTACATGCTAACCGGTATGAGAAAGGTATTGGGAAGGAGACAAGTGTATATTTACCTCTCTAATCTCCACCACCAACAGCAACAACTTCTTATGTGCAACGAGCTGATTTAAGCACTTTACTCTAAGGTATACAATCCCTTATCTGAAACCCTTGGTGCCAGATGTGTTTACAAATTCAGAAATAGCCAGGCTTTTGGAGCGGCAGTAACCTGCACATACCATACGACATAATACCCCAGTAGGGTCTGAGGCACTACCCCGTAAACACACGGCTAATTCTGCAGCAAAGCCAAATAAAGATTAACGTTAAGTAGAACACAGACTATAAACACCCTCGTATCAGTCCAAGTCAGACTTTGCCACCACCTGAGTGAGCGTGGCACTCACCGAACCAAACTTTTTGTCAGTTTTCAGAGTTTTTGAAATGTAACTGTTGCAAGCAACAAGTTGTAGACTTGGGTATAAGTCATTTAATCCTTGCAAGCACCCTGCGAGGCACGTTTTGTTACCCTTATCTTACAGATGAGAAATACAAGAGTAACCGACCCGGCCAGTGTCCCACAGCTAGTGAAGTCTCCCAGCCCAAACTGGAACATAAGACAGTCCTGCCCCAGGGCTTGTGCTCGCAACAACTGTACTCCGGGACCTCTCAGAAACTGCTTGAGGGTGCTTGACAGATGTGGGAAAAGTAAAACAGTATTAAACGATTTAAGTATCCAAAACACTAACCGGAGACACATCACCAAGCACCATCGATTTGCTATTCCACGACTATTTCTAGAGGGCGTACCATATGCCAGGTGTCCAGGATACAATGATGAGCAAAGCAGGCCAGGTCTAGCTCACCTTCATGAAGTCGGAGACTCGTGGGGAGACAGCCAGGCATCCAATAAACACAGTTATGTCACCCAAGGCAAGTGTGTGATTACCATTCACGTCCAGAGTTGGAGATCGGGTCAGTGGGTTTGGTGTAAAATAGGACACGGGATTTGAACTGTTTCTTGATGCGTGTGGGGATTTGCAATGACAGGGAAGAAAGGAGACGGTTTCTCCAATAGACGGTGGCATGGCAACCATCCAACAAGCGGTCACTGCGTACCTACTCTATGCCAAGAGTAAAGCTAAGCAGAAAAGTTCCAAACTGGAGAAAAATCACTTGAAACCCACAGAGGATTTGTGTACGAGAATAATAAGGACACGTAGGGCAGCAGGCCTGGGTCAGACCGTCCAGAATCCTTGAGTGCGAAGCTAAGGAATAGGAAGTAGACTCTGCAGGAGTTGTTGAAGATTATTTTGCAGGTTACTGCCCCATAGTATTAAGATCTACCCCTATGGACTGTCGATGACCATCTGAATTCTGATTTGGGGCCAACCAGACCTCAAAGCTGGATTGCTTTTGAGCAAGAGCTCAGGGCACAAAATAAATACCAAATCTAAACTAATTTTTTTTTTTTTTTGAGAGAGAGAGAGAAAGGATGCGAGTGTACAGAGCAGGGCGGAGCAGAGAGAGAAGGAGAGAATCTTAATCCACGCTCAGCGTGGAACCCGACGTGGGGGCTTGATCTCACGACAGTGAGATCCTGACCTGAGCTGAAATGAAGAGTTGGACGCCTAACCAACTGAGCCACCCAGGCACCCCATAAATCTAAATGAATTTAAGCATGAATAGAATAACCCTAATCTCTTAAAGAATGGTGATTTAAAAACTCTGGAGAGGGGCACCTGGCTGGCTCAGTCAGAAGAGCAGGCGACTCTTGATCTCGGGGTTGTGAATTGGAGCCCCATGTTGGGTGTAGAGATTACTTAAATAAATAAATAAAAACTTTTTTTAAAAATCTTAAAAAAAAAAAAAAGAAAGAAAACTCTGGAGAAGGCAACAAGTAAAGGAAAATGGCAAACTCCTCTAAAAATCTCAAATGCCATTTCTAAAACCTAAGTATTGTTTCCCGTTCAAATGAAACTTCCAACCTTCCAAAGGAAACATATTTCTATGAGAAAATAAAACCTCGTTCTTTGGAAAACAAATTCTTGGGGTGAACAATGATCTGATTTTTAATAAAGCGGGTGAGAGCTTACCTCCGGGCACAGGTGACAATATGACAGTGGAAAGTAAACTGCTTTTCAACACATTCACCTCCCGGTCCCCTATCCCCTTATCTAAACAGAGTGGAAGAACTGAATTTATATGTATGCTGTATTTATGCAGCATACATATCAAACAAAGCTTTTCATTCTCAGGTCTTAATGGCAACACCTGAGTAGCTAGACAGCCTCTGCAAAACACATTTTTATTTATTCCCACTGAGTAATTTTTTTCCCAATGACCTCCCACAGAAAAGTAGTTAATAAACACTCTTCAATGGCTTCCCCTTCTTCTGAGCATCAAACCCAAATTCTATCTCAGAATTTCCAGGCCTGGTATTATGATCTGACTCCCTTTAGCCTCTGGAACACCTTTAACAACTCCTCCCACCCCATCTCATTGGGTCCAGCCATCCTGGCTTGCTTTCTGCTCCTCAAACACCCTGAAGTCTATTTTCCTGCCTCAAGGCCTTGGCTTACTCTGGTCTCTGCTCTTCACAAGGTAGGTTTATTCCCTCTTCTCTGAGGTCTCTGTTCAAAGGTCACCTTTGCTGCTAAGAGACCTGTCCTGACCACGCTTGCCAAATAAGCCCTTCCCAATTCTCCGTGTCACATTTTGTTACTTATTTCCTTCATTGTTCTTCCTACAATCTGTAAGGATCTTCTTCATTTGTTTACTCGTTTATTGTCTATATCCTTGGGTGGACTATAGCTTCTGTGAGACTGCACAAGGGCAAGGATCATGCCTTGTAATAATACAGGCCCTCGGGGCACCTGGGTGGCTCAGTTGATTAAGTATCTGACTTCATTCAGCTCAGGTCATGATCTCACGGTCCATGGGTTCGAGCCCCACGTCGGGCTCTGTGCTGACAGCGCAGAGCCTGGAGCTTGCTTCGGATTCTGTGTCTCCCTGTCTCTCTGCCCCTCTCCCTGCTTGTGCTCTACCTCTGTCTCTGTCTCTCTCTCAAAAATAAATAAATACACATTTAAAAAATAATAGTAACACAGGGCCTCATGCCCAGTAGAGGGTCTCGGCATATGGAAGGTGTTCAACAAATACTGTAAAATAAATTACTAAATGAATGAACAATATATTTAAAATCTGATTGATATGAATGCCAGTAACTTGGAAAAAAAAGCCTCCCCCCCCCCCCCATTTTGAGATGTTTTCTTTAGGGCTGTTCATTTTTCCATAATCTTTCTAAATTTTCTGAAATCTGATGATGCCTGGCAAATTGTTGAGTTATCTCACAGCAGCAAAAATAGATTCGTTCCAAGCAACGGATTTAAGAAAAAATACTTTGACGAGGTTACAGTAGTTTATTAAACATCAAAATCAAACAATTTGAAAATTGGTTAGTCTCATTTCACTACTGCAAGTCAAATTACATGAGAAGTAATGTAAAATGTAAAGAAAATGAAAAAGGCGGCAATTCCACAGCAAACTACAGTTATGTTTAGTAACATCAGGAACATCCAGTCTGAGAAGCTGTGAGTATACCAGGTGGGTTTATCAAATACATAGTGAAAAGATTTACAGCGAAATGTTTAAGACGAACTCATATCCAACTTTCTTTTTTTTTCTGGCAAACATAAGTAGTTCATGTGGGTGGCAATCTTAGCTTAGATTTAGTATTAATAATCACAAAAGGAAAAAAATAACATAATGATACAAACTATTTTCCTTGAAACAGTTTGCAAGTTAGTATGTCTTTCCAGAATGGGTTGCCAAGAAAATTACAGATTTAGGCGATTGGCCCAATTAATATAAATCCTCTTTCCCTACCACATCCCATTTTCTTAAATAAAAGTCAGGAACTTACCAAATGAGAGAAACTACAAATCATCTGCAATCCATCTAGCTAAACTGATAATCAATGGCCTTTACTATTCTTCTAGAAACTGCTTTTGTCAGAACATCAAGTTCAAACTCTGTATAGTCACACTACGCTTTTCAAAGTGTGCTTCTAAATGTGCAGATTTTAAAAGTGGGGGGAAACTGAGGCTCTTATTTATCTATTTTCTAAATACATCATTTGATGTTGCAGCAGAAACTACATTCATGGTCTCACTGGCAAAACGAGTGCTCCCAGGGCAGTGAAATGTAGCCCTTACCTTCTTTAGCAACTGTTTCTTCTGAGATCCCCACCCGTTAATGCAGGTTATGTTATGTCGAGGCCCATACCTGATCACACATCCAGCAAACAATTCTAGATTCTAAGTATAAGGGTATTTATAACAACTTGCAATCGAAGGAGGTAACCTTTGTAAACGTAAAATGATGTCATAACTGCTAGGCTGATTATTTCACTTTTCTGTTCTCAAATGTGAGCACTAGATATAGCCCATTTCCAAAACACAGCCGCAAACGTCAGCATGTGCTAATTCACTGTATCTGCCTCCACTCTCAGCTTCTCCATTCAATTTTCTTCGCACACTAATTCCAGCCTGCAAGTGAGTAAAAGCCTCAGTATGGGAGCTGCTGGGGCAACTGCATGGGGGGGAAGGCAACATCGCAGAGAAAATACGTGGTACTGTGTGAAATCAACTTAAGTGAACTAATCTCCAGCCCACAGAAAAGGAGTCTCTTTTTTAACCACCTGGTTTGTAAACGCTGCTTCTTGATGGCTTATACAAATAGGAGATGTGCAGTAAGGAACTCTGACTTCTTTAAAAAAAAAAAAAATTAAAAGCAGGTGCCCCTCCCAACAGAGGCCGTTTTAAACCCCAGATTCCCTCAGTTCCCATCCAATGTGCTTAGTAAACAGCCTACACTAACTTGAAGGACTACCCCAAACCACCAGAATCCTCCCTGAGTACAATAAAAGATGAACATCCCAGTTTGCAGATGAAGAAATGGAAGCAGGCGTCAAACGTCCCACCCACTCTCTCTCTCCTCTTTCTCAGGCCTGCTCAGCAGTGGAGGAAGAATCAGATTTAGGGCCATGTGCTAGGATCGCACACAAACATACACACGGACATACATAACATACATTTCAAGTGGCTGTGGTTCTTGGAGTAAGTTATTGAAACCTAGAAAGAAACTTTTGAGTTCCTTAGCTAATATATACTAGAGGATCATTCCCATCAATTTCGGTTAGCCGTAGGCTAGACCGTAAGCTTCCAAGAAAACCATTAGTCAACTGTGATTAAACCAAAGAAGCCAAGACATCCAGAGATGAAGACGTTCGGAGCGGAGTTAAAAGCTTCGAGGAAGCCGAGTGTGCTCCTGACTCGGGAGCCGGCAGCGAAGCCTCCCAAGTTAGAAGATTCTGAGGGAGGGATGGGTTGCGAGGCAGAAACCAGAAACTGTTAGAGGGCAAGAGACAGTGGGGCCGAGGCGAGCAGAGGGACCCCAGACCGTCAGGGCAGCGACAGGGAAGCCCGAACGAGAAGATCTTGGAGGGATAACAAAGAAGCAAAGGAAAACTGGGTTCGGGGGGGGGGGGGGGGTCCTGAAAGAAGCCAGGCGTCTGGCGGAGCCAGCGAGTCCGGGAGGTAGGGATGAGAAGGTGCAGGGATGAGCGCGCACCCGCACGCGAGAGAAAAAGAAGGGGGGTGGGGGGCGTGCAAAGAGCCCAGCTGGTCCCCTGTCCCTGCGCCCCTGGTGCAGATCGCAACTCCTTACCCCGCACCGCCTCGCCGCGCCGGGTCCCGGAGGCGGGGAGGTGGCTGATGGAGCCCCTGCGACTTCAGGACCCTGCCTCACCTTGTTTGCCGCGTCCCCGCGTCCCGCCGCCCGTCAGCCCGCTGCTGCGCTCGGAGGGCCAGAGAGCGAGTCGCGCGGCGCAGCCGGGGCTCCGTCCGGCTGCGAGACACCAGCCCCCGCACCTCCGCACCCCCTGCTCGCCCCGGTCACTTCGCCGTCGCGCAGGAGAAGAGCGCGGACCCTAACCCGAACGCCGCTCCACTTATTTTCGAAAGTCCCCGTTCCAGGCTTCCCCAGAATGGGAGCTGAGCTGCTGCGGCCGCAGCGGCAGAGCCTCCGCCTGACCTCACCGGGGGGTGGGGGGGGGGGGGGAAGAGAGAGGGGGCGGGAGCCCGGTTAAGGAGGGGAGGGGGGCGGGGGGAGGGAGCGCGCGGGCGGGGGAAACATGGCGGCGGGGGTGGCCCCGGCGGCGCCTGCGCGGGAGGCGGGGGGGAGCTGGGGCTAGGACCGTGTGTAGGGTCCGAGCAGAACTCCTCCCCCACCGCCAGCGCGCGGCGAGGGTGGGCCCGGGCCGGGGCGGGGGGTGGGGGCGGGGACCGCCAAGTGGCCCTCGCGCTTCCGAAACCGGGACGCCCGAGTTTGAGCACACATGGCCTCTAGTGCCCGGGAGGCAGGAGAGGTGAAAACTGTCAAGTACCCGGGGCCGGCAGCGCGCGCGCCCCGGGTTGGCCACTCGAGCAGGAGGCCAGCCGTAGTCTCGGCCCGTCACAGTCACCGAGGGCCCGGGAGCCGGGGTGTGCCCTGGCAGCGGTGCCGCCTGCACCTCGGCGGGGTGCGCACCTCCAAACAAGCCTTCTGGTGCGATGAGCGCTCCCTCGCTTCCCCACCCCCCCGCACGGGAGTACAGACTATGAAGAAACAGGAAGAATAACAACAAATACGGCAGTTTAACATTTTGCTGAGCGTTTACTACGAACCACGCGCTGAACTATTACCAATTCGCTTAACTCTCACCGCTGCTCCGCGAGGTGCACATGATCGTTATCTCCATTTTGCAAGTGAGAAAACTGAGGCGTAAAGGTCAAACGAGTTGCGAAGGTTACGCAATGAGCAAGGGACAGAGCGGGACCCGGGATCCCGAGCAGTGTGATGCCAGCGCCCAAGCCCTCCGCCACCAGGCTCCCAACAAAAACCCCAGTCAAGCCTGTTTTTCCCCTTGCAGGTCTATTCATTGCTTGCCTTCCAGAAGGTTACAGCCTGAGGCCACCTTCTTACGCCTCTCCCTTTGCCTTGTCTCCTTGTAATTCCAGGCTCCTCCTCCGAAAAATAATGGGAGCTTGCTGTTAACAGACAGTTTACTCACTGTTTTGTTTTGTTTTCTTTTCCTAAGGAAGTGACGGGGGCATTGTGGGGACTAGCTCTTTATATTTCCTAATATTTCTCACTTTGCCTACCGGTAAACGGAGCAGGTATCTGAGATCTCAACATTGCTGACTTGGTGTTTCAAATTCCATACACTGAAATTCTAGCAGCGGATTGTAGGTAACTTCGAAAATAATCAGCTGCTGGAAAACTTTCTAGAACTAAAGATATGACCACATCGTCAGGCTTTATCAAACTGGTGAAGAGACTCCAAATGCACATGGAATTTGCACTGCTATCTTTTATCCGTCAGTATTTTCCACGCAATTCATATTTGTTAACTGGAATGCATTCATCGGCTTCTCCACCATGCTTATTCATTATCGTATATGTATATTACACACAAAACGCCTATTATGTGGAAAGCACCTGTTAGAGAAGGTTACAATCTCACTGAGGAGATATGTTTAAAGCAATTCATTTTGGCATATATTAAAAACCTGGCACGTAGGTTAAAAATAACTAAAAACTACACATCCAAGTCATTGCGTCATCCCTGCCATAAAAAAAGGTCCAAGTGGGGTTGTTTACCAGTAAGTTCTCAAACAGAAAAGACAGGAAAATGGATCATCAGGTGTGGCCTCCTCGGCCCTTATTCACGGGATGAGAAAACCCTTCGTGATGCATACCAAGGATAGAATGAATTATAGAATCTGAATTTGAATGATCGGATAGGAATAAGATATTATAATTACACTTACTCTGTAGGATTTATTTGCTGTTTGGGTTAGGATATTTTGAGTAGCTAATCCACTGGACAGAGCACTCTAACTTGTGGTTATAAGACACTAATGTGCTATGTGACACTGTTAGCCCCATCAACTCTCTGAGTCTGTTTTCCTGAATTTACAAAAAAAAAAAAAAAATTTAATGCTTATTGATTTTTGAGACAGAAAGAGACAGAGCACAACGGGGTGAGGGGCGGAGAGAGAAGGAGACACAGAATCTGAAGTAGGCTCCAGGCTCTGAGCTGTCAGCACAGAGCCGGACACGGGGCTCAAATCCATGAACCAGTGAATCACGAGATCATGACCTGAGCCAAAGTTGGACGCTTAACCAACTGAGCCACCCAGGTGCCCTGTGTTTTCCTGAATTTAGGGTGGGGATAATAAAGATATTGACCAGACTTGCTGACTGCATTTTTCTGGATTTCAGATAAAATAAGGCATGTGAAATTACCTTGTAAACATGTAAAAAAATATGTGTGTGTGTGTGTGTGTGTGTGTGTGTGTGTGTGTGTGGCGAATGTCAATGTAAAATATCAGACTAGTCACTACAAGCTAGAGATGTAATTATGAAGGATTTAACATGTTAACCTGTACCCAAAAATGTTAAGAACTAAGAAAAGCATTTGAAATGCAACTGTATGGTAAAAAATCTGAAGAATGGGGAGATACAACAGGGATTCGGGAAATAAGAAAACAATCAAAAGAAAATACTGGTGAAAAGAATACAGAAAAGGCTAATGGCTGTTACGGGCTGAATTGTGTCTCCCTCTTCAAATTCATATGTTTGATCGTAACCCCCAATACTTCAGAATGCAGTTTCATTTGGAGATGAATTCTTTAAAGAGGTAATTAAATGGAAATGGGGTGTTTAGGGTGGGCCTTAATCCAACGCGACTGTTGTCCTCATGAAGAGGAGATCAGGACACATATACACACGCACACAGAGGAAGGACCATGTGAGGATACAGTGAGACGTTAACAAGCCAAGGAAAGAGGCCACCGAAGAGACCAAACTTTGATCTTCAACATGTAGCCTCTATGAGAACTGTGAGAAGAGAAATTTCTCTTGCTTATTGTTGTTTAAGCCATGCAGTCTGTGGTGCAGCTCTACCCAACTAATATCAGGGCAAACATTTTAAATGCTGGCTGGAGTATCCCCTGTACGAGTCGTTGTTAACTACCACAAACCTGGTGGCCAGCCTAAAAGCACACACAGTTGTTGCCGCTTCCATGGGTCAGGGGTCCAGGCAGGGCCGAGCTGGGTGCACTGCTCAGGGTCTCACAAGGCTTTACAAGCAAGGTGTCAGCCTGCCTGCATTCACACATGGAGCTCAGAGTCCTGCTTCCAAGCTCATTCACACTGTTGTCTGAATTCAGTTCCTCATGGTTGTAGGATTGAGACTCTCAGCACTTACAGGCTCCGGAGACTGCCCCTCTCCATAGGCAGTTTCTAACATAGGCAGTTGCTTTGTCAAGGTCGGCAGGAGAGCTCTCACGTCCAGAAGGGACGTTAAGTCCACCTTCAAAATCTCTTCACCTCTGTCATATAATGTAACCTAATCGTCAGAGTGATCTCACAGCATACTACACTGAAGGGGAGGGGAACATATGGGGCATCTACACCAGACACCTAGAATCTTGGAGGTCATCTTAGAATTCTGCCTACCACACCCTCCAAAGTTTTGATGGCACCAGTTTAATTATATACTTACAAAAATTCACCAAGACAGAGGCCACACAGGCAGATGTGGACACACACGCACACACACACACACACACACACACACACACACCCCAAAGAGCACAAAGCCATGGCTGATGCCTAGTCCCTCAAGACACATTTGTGAACCTGCTGTGTGCCTAACAGAGGTTAAACCCAAGAATTACAATTATGTTAACTTTGATTAAAGGACAGACGGAGGGGCGCCTGGGTGGCTCAGTCAGTTAAACGTGTGTGTGTGTGTGTGTGTGTGTGTGTGTGTGTGTGTGTATACACGTATGTATATTATATATACACATATATTATATAATATTTATATATTAATATATTATATAAATATATATTTATATATCATATAAATATATATTTATATATTAATATTTATATATCATATAAATATATATTTATATAATATATAATATTATTATATAAATATATAAATAAATACATTTATAAATATTAATATAAATATTAATATAATATATAGTATATATTATATATAAAATATATAATATATAGTATATATTATATATAAAATATATAATATATAGTATATATTATATGTAAAATATATAATATATAGTATATATTATATGTAAAATATATAATATATAGTATATATTATATGTAAAATATATAATATATAGTATATATTATATGTAAAATATATAATATATAGTATATATTATATGTAAAATATATAATATATAGTATATATTATATGTAAAATATATAATATATAGTATATATTATATGTAAAATATATAATATATAGTATATATTATATGTAAAATATATAATATATAGTATATATTATATGTAAAATATATAATATATAGTATATATGTTTCATCGTAATATACATATATGTATATATATAATATATCCCAATATATTATATATATTATATAGTGTGATGGAGGTAGGGTTATGTGTTTGAACACACAAAGAAAGAAATACACACTTGGTGAGTGAAGAGAAACCAACATGCTCCCACCCCCTTAGTCAGATAATGAACTCTAGAATAAGTGAGCTCTTAACTGGGCTTCAAGGAGAGGCCAAGCTCGAGCTGGAAGAGTCAGAGGGAGGAAAGGATCTAAAGTATCTGTACAGGTTTTCTAACATCAAAGGTGACCCTAGCCATAAGCTACTCTAACTCTGTGTGGGGGCCTTTGAGAAGATTCTAAGCCTGCCCTCTTCTGTCAAAACTTTGCAGAGCTGACTTCTCAGCACAGGTCCTATGCATTTAATACTCACAGGAGCTCGAATTTGGAGGGTTAGGAATCAAAACTTTCCTGGGGACTCTGTAAGCATAGGATTCTACAAATGAAGCTATCGGATGAGTTCCTCTCTTAACCTAGATGCTCCAGCCGACTCTACAGAGAACTGCACCTACGGAGACCCCCACATGCACAAAGGGTCCTCAGTTTCTATCTCTCAACTGACTTCTTACTCTGTCTTCAAACAATACACGAGTCTCCCTTCTAACTTGCCCATTCGTCACCCTCTGGCTGCAATCCCTCTCTCCTTCCTCCTTCCATTCATACCAAAAGACAATCATGGGTACATGCCCGCAGTGGGAAAGAGCTTGGTGCATTTGCCGAATGAAAGAAGGCCAGTGAGTACCGAGGGCGCGGAGGAGAACGTGGTGAAGTCGGAGATGCTGGCAAAGGCTAGATCCCGTAGGGCCTTGCAGGCCACAGTGAAGAGTTTGGAATTGACTTCAAGTGCAAACAATACCATTGACGGGCTTTAAGCATGAGAGCGATAAGAGGCAATGTATGTTTTAGAATCACCATGGCTTCTCTGAGTTGGCCGTGGGCAAAAGCCAAGCAGAGAGACGGGCGAGAAGGCTGAAGCAGGCAGACAAGCAATGACGCGGCTTAGGATAGGGTGGTGGCAATAGAGGCAGACAAAAGGCACGTGGATTAAAGGTCTACTAAAGAGGATGACCCAGCAACTAGGAAGACCCATTCAACTAGATGAAAGACGATGTCATTTAATAAGTTGGGGAAGATTGGAGCAAGGTTTGGGGGGAAGGGTGTTGCATAAAAAGTTCCTTTTTAGGGGCACCTGGGTGGCTCAGCCGGTTAAGCATCCACTCTTGATTTGGGCTCCGGTCATGATCTCCTGGCCGTGAGATTGAGCCCCGCGCTGGGCTCTGCACTGGCCATGTGGAGCCTGCTTGGAATTGCCTCTCTCCCTCTCTCTCTCTGTCCCTCCCCCATGCTCTCTCTCAAAATAAATAAATAAACTTAAAAAAAGAAAAAGTTCCTTTTTAGACATGTTACATTCGTAAAATCTTCAAGGGGAGAAAACAAGCAGGCTTCTACAAGAAGTAGTGTAGAACTGTTATCTGTCTCTCCACCGACATGCTACAACATGATATATATAACAACCTGGGTGAATCTCAAAATAACAATCCTAAGTGAAAGATGCCACACAAAAAGAGGTACGTGATTCCATTTATATAACATTCTAGAAAATCAAAATGAATTTATAGTGACCCAAAGCAGATCAGTGATTGCCTGGGGCTGAGAATAGGGAGTGAGGGGAAGTAAGAATGACAAAGAAGTACAAGGAAACTTTTAACGGTGACTCATATGTTCATTATCACCATTGCAGTAATGGTTTCACCCGTGTAGACATACGTCAATATCTATCAACTGTACACTTTAAATGCACGCAGTTCACTGTATGTCACATGTATCTCAATAAAGCTGTTAAAAAATCGGTCGCATGCCTGGACAAACTGCACTGTCTCTATTTTATTCTCTCTCTGAGAATAAGAATGTAAAAACAGGGATACAGTCAAGATCCAGGAATGGATTAGAATCAGAGACTGAAAAGTTGGCAGGACGATCTCCATCTTCTGTCTCTGTATGTTATCCAGGAATCTACTTCATTATTCTCTCTTATTATTTTGGCACTTTATGCTTTCCTGGCTGCATGGTAGGATATGATTGGCCACAAACCCTTAGGTTATATCTCCTCTATTCTATATCTCCTCCTATTCAAGAGACCAACCACACTGAAGCTGGGATCTCTAAAACCCAGTTCCATAGTCCATTGGAGTGTCTCCGATTGGCCCCTTTTTTATCAGGTACTGACTTCTGGATCCATGAACTAATCTCTGGCCCACATGGAATCTAGACCAGATGGGAAAAATCTCAGCCTCGCCATTAAGAATATGGGAAAATAGGACCACCTGGCTGGCTCAGTCAGTGGACCATGAGACTCTTGATCTTGGGGTCGTGTGTTCAAGCCCCACGTTGGGCATGGAGCTTGCTTAAAATAAATAAGTAAATAAACAAATAAATATGTTTATTTAAAAAAATTGGGGGAAATCGTGGTCATGACTTTAGTCACGATTGGAGCTGCAGGGAATTCCTATAAACACTGTTTGTTGTATCTATTGATATGGATGTTGGAAATAAATTCCCAACATCAGGAATGTGGTTAAATACATTTTAAGAGTATATAACTGAATAATTCAGTCTTTCAAGGTGATATCTGCTTTTATGTATTGAAATGGAAAGAGGTTCATGATAGGTTGCCAAACAGTATGTATGATACCAACACAATATACACATATAGGTACATCCAGAGAAAACTACACAATGAAATAGTACCAGTAATTATCCACTGCTGTGTAGGAATATGGGTGTGATTATGTTCTTTCGTTTGTTTGTACTTTCTGATTTTTCTATACTGAGCATGGAAGAAGAAAACAATGTGATTTTGCTTTTCTGATAGAAAAGGCTTCAGAGAAAATCTGATGCAAAGTCATGTTTTAGCCATGTCATTTTTAATTTTATTTTATTTTTTTTTTATTTTTTTTAATTTTTTTTTACATTTATTTTATTTTTGAGACAGAGAGAGACAGAGCATGAATGGGGGAGGGTCAGAGAGAGAGGGAGACACAGAATCTGAAACAGGCTCCAGGCTCTGAGTTGTCAGCACAGAGCCCGACGCGGGGCTCGAACTCACGGACTGCGAGATCATGACCTGAGCCGAAGTCGGACACCCAACCGACTGAGCCACCCAGGCGCCCCTAGCCATGTCATTTTTTAAATAGGACTGTACCCACCAGAGATGGAAAGTAGAGCAGTTGGGATGCCTGGCTGGCTCAGTCAGTAGAGCAGGCCACTCTTGATCTGGGGGTTGTGAGTCAGAGCCCCAAGTTGGGTGTAGAGATTACTTTAAAATAATATCTAAAAAACAAAAACAAAATAAAACAGGGCAATCGTAACATATTTACAGAGCGATGGTGGTTAAAACAATGGAAAGAATTAAGAAAACTCAGGGGAACTCAGTCTCACAGAAGTCTTAGGTGCCCGATGAGACACCAAAAGAACAATGGAAAAGAAAAGAGGCCACCTCCAAGTAAGAAACAAGAACACAGCAGAACCAAAGGAGAATCAGTTGTGCTATAACCATAGAAGTGAGAGTGGAGGGGAACATGGTAACACTCTCCAGGTGGAAGTGTCCAGAGCAACTGTTGAAGTTTAAAGCTTCAGATGCCTTTTTAAAGACTTATCACAAGGGGCGCCAGGGTGGTTCAGTCAGTTAAGTGTCTTGACTTCGGCCCAGGTCACGATCTCACGGTTTGTGAGTTCGAGTCCCGCATGGGCTCAACACTGACAGTGAGGAGCCTGCTTGGGATTCTCTGTCTCTGTCTCTGTCTCTCTCTCTCTCTGTCTCTCAAAATAAATAAATAAACCTTGAAGATTTACCATGCTATTACCATATAACGTAGTGTCCTCTTTCTCAAATGCATATCTAAATATGTCACTTATCAGTTCAAAATTGGCTCCTTCTTTGCGCATTAGACCCACAGAAATCACAAGACCAGTGCTGGAAGGGAACTCAAAGATCATTTTGTCTTCAACCTTGATTTCACTGATAAGAAGAGTGAGGCTCAGAGAACTAAACTGATTTGCCTTGGGTCACACAACCGGCGACTTCAATCGAGTTAAAGTTTTTCAGCTGTCTGTGCCAAAAGGGCATGCAGGTAAATGAAGCCTTGGATATTCTGCTAAACTCACTTTGTCAGCAGTTTCGAGTTTCCTCGTTTGCCCACCTGTTCCTTCCCTGTAGCTCTGAACGGCCTACTCTGTCCCCCCACCCCTTGCCACCTTCCCCTCTCCTTTCTCCTGAACCTGGTAATCTTAAGGTAAATGCTTCATTTTGCCAGGTCTCTGTTCCAATCACCGTACTAGGAAGCCCTCTTCTTGCCGTCTTAGCAAACAGCTTCTCCTCTGACCAGACTCAGCTCAGTGTCACTTTCCCTAAGAAGCATTTCCTGTCCGTCCAGGTGGCAAGGCACACACACCTTTGGGCAGTGGTGAAGAGCAAAGTTTACTTGGGTTTGAATCCAAGCTCCGCCACTCGCTGTGACCTTGGGCAAATTCGTGAATCTCTTTTTGCCCATTTACAGTATTCAGTAAAATGGGAATACTAGTAATTCCTTATCTACAGGATTCTCCTGAAGGCTGAATAAGTCATTATACATGAATACACTTAGAACAGTGCCTGGTCCTTGGGGTTTCTGGGCGGCTCAGTCAGTTAAACGTCTGTCTCTTGATTTCATCTCAGGTCATGATCCCATGGTCATGGGATCGAGCCCCGTGTCAGGCTCCGTGCTGACAGCACTGAGCCTGCTTGGGATCGTCTCTCTCCTCTCTCTTGGCCCCTCTCTTGTTGTCTCTCTCTCCCCGTCTTTCCCCCTCTCTCAAAATAAATAAATAAACTTAAACAAAAGAGTAGTGCCTGGCCCATAGGAAGTGCTACCTAAGTCTTGGACATCATCATTATCTAGAACCTACTTCTCTTATCAGAGTACCTAAAACACCTTCTGGTATTTTTTACGTGTCTGCCACTTCTTAACTAGACTGTAAGCTTCCTGATGTCAGGAATAAGGGTGATAACGAGGGTTTAACAAATACTCGTGGGATAAATAAATATGTCTAACAAACAAGTAATCCATACTCTAAACAAACTAGGCCCAGAGTAAGACTGTTACAAAAACAAATGCATTGGAGAAAGTAATATCTGCCCATCCTTGCTTTTTTAAAAAAAAAAAAAAAAAAATTCTTTTTAATGTTTATTTATTTTTGAGAGAGAGAGGGACGCACATACAGAGTGGGAGCAGAGGAGAGACAGACAGAGAGAGAGACAGAGACAGAATCCGAAGCAGGCTCCAGGTTCCGAGCTGTCCGCACAGAGCCCGATGTGGGGCTCGAACTCATGAGTCGCGAGACCATGACCTGAGCCGAGGTCAGATGCTTCACCGACTGAGCCACCCAGGCGCCCCTGCACATCCTTGCTTTAAATATCAAACCCAGCAGGTACATTTGAGTCAATGTCAATTTACAAAACTGTCGTACAGTTGTTCAGTCCTGTTAGGGGAATGTAGAAAGCGAGAACGTGCTGTTCTACCACAGCCGGCCTTCGAAAGGGCTTCCATTTCCCGTTTTCCATGCTGGCAGGTGAGCCCTCCTGAACACCTTCTAACATGGGCAAGCCTTCCACCTTCGCTGACTCTTCCCTAATTCATCAATGGGATAATAACACTCAGTAAACATGTCACAAATTGTGATGATTCACGAATTAACGTCACTAACGTGCTTGAAGATGAAATGTGGAGCATCGCTAACTATTCTCGCCAGGGTTTGCATCTTTACTCTTGGCGACAGTGAATGTGAACACGGGAACTTTGTCCATAAGGGGGCTTGGCTTCTATTTCTTCGGGTTAACTTTCCGCCGCCGTAACATGGCATTTCCTTCTTACGGACTAGCCTTGCTATTTCAGGGCCAAAATAGGCAGCAAGAACTCCTTGGGAGCAGTGGTCCCACTTTCATAAACCTGACGGTTTATGGTTAGGTGGGACCCGAGCAGCATCTGATCCAGTTTCTTCCTCTAATCCCTCACCCCGGACAAAGTCTCCATCACATCCGCAGATGCCGATCTGTTACAGTAATTGATTCGACTCAAAAGCCAAACATTTACTAACCAGCAGTGAGGACTCCTCATGCTCACTAACGGTCAGAGCACACCTTAGCCGTGTCTTCTGATTAGCCTCAGCCTTCGCTGACATAGACAAATTGAAGAAGTCTTGGGGCGCCTGGGTGGCTCATTCGGTTAAGCATCCGACCTCGGCTCAGGTCATGATCTCACGGTTCATGAGTTCAAGCCCCGCATCAAGCTCTGTGCTGACAGCTGGGAGCCTGGAGCCTGCTTGGGATTCTGTGTCTCCCTCTGCCCCTCCCCCACTCATGCTCTCTCTCCCTCTCTCTCTCTCTCTCTCAAAAATAAATAAACACTAAAGAAAATTAAAAAGAAGCCTAGAGCAGTGGCAGCCAATAGACATATAATGTGAGCCCCAGATGTTAGCCACAAATGCAATTTTAAATTTTCAAGCAGCCACACTTTTAAAGTGAAAAAAACGGTGACGTTAATTTAATAACATATTGCATCTAATGCAATAAAACAAAACGATTTTTTTTTAGCATGTAATCATTACAAAAAACAATCAACGAGATATTTTCCATTCCTCTTTTTCGGAGCAAGTCTTTGAAGTCTGATGTGTATTTCACACTTAGAACACATCTCGGTTCAGACTGGCCACATTCCAACTGCTAGATAGGCAGGCACACGTGGCTAATGGCTAGAGGTCTAGAGATCTGGTTTACTGACCCAAAGTAAGCTGAAATTACATATATATGTGAAATTCTGTGTATAAAATATACCACCGAATGGTCTCCAGCACTACCGCCTTCACACAGTACCCTCTGAGTGCAGGAAATGACACGGAAAAATGTAAGTTTTTGTCGTCTACACATCAGAGGGTCTTCCACATACCGCTTATAAACTACAACGGCATCGTGCAGTAATATGCTACAATAGCAAAGGTTACGTAGAAAACCTACGAACATCGTAAAGGATTTGGATTGCACGCACAAGCCAGCTATTACATTTCCGGCCAATTACCCACTGAGTGTACCGAGTTAAGAACAGAGGACATTTTGTGAATAATAGCCATGCGTTGTCTGAACGTGTGAAGGTTTGGACTCACGGAAGATTTATAAGAAAACCAATGTGTATTACTCTCGAGTACGTAGAGAAATGCAAATTAGATTGGCAAAGAGTTGGTCGAAGCCCTTGACAGACCTCTATTAATCCGAATTCTTTCCCATACGCTGTTTCCACTAAGCACACCATTCCCCGGTGCTGTCTCCTAGAAAATTTCTGCTATTCTTCAGGTGTCTCTTAATGTTTTGCTCCAGGAGACCTTTCCTCATATTCCAGACCACACTGGGGATTTCTGAACTATGCCCACAGCACGCTGTACTCGTCAAATCATATCATCCCGTGAACGCAAACCCTTCTTTGTCTTCTTACTAGAATGTAAGCCCCACGAAGGGATGGACCGGTTCTGTTTTGTTTGTTACTGAATCCCAGTGTTTCAAATGAAGCCTGGAATATTGGGAGTGCACGAATAAATACTATGTACTCAATACTATCATCATTGGCTCAAGTCACTACGTAAGTACGCGATGTGAAGGAGTGACCACATGAGCATAGCAATTATACCTAAAAGAGTGCATCCATAGTGTTTATTCTTTTAAGGACTTTAGATTCTCCTGATACAATCTTGTTTATAATACTGATGTTTTTGGCAATGCTTTTATTTTTCCATCAAAAGGGCAAAATCTCAGTTTCGGTCTACGTGGTCTCAGATTCTCCATCAGTCAGTTATACTTTAATGAGGTGATTCCATATTGTAATTAGATTGTCCTTGAAACTTCATACCAGCCACTTCTAAAGTTTCAGAATGTGACTTATCTACCTACCTGAAGAGTTTTAAGCTATGCATCTCTTTTTGACTCCGGCCCTATGTACTTTAAGCCACTTAAATGCAGAGTTTGGGTATAACTCCCACATTTGTACATTCAAGATAGAGGAAAGTGTGTTTCAGTTACATTTGAATTTTCCTGGTACATTGGGGAATTTTTTTTTTTTTTTAGCAACTATTTCCTTACACTACAAAATATGTACAACCAGGAGCTCCTCCTATAAGTAGCCACACACAACTTGCTGCTCTCACTCGTCACCCCAACCGACACACCAGCCTTCCCTTGCCATTCTTTGGGTTTGACGTCCACTGCTGTTCCCTGATTACAATCACTAACGACGGCTAATATTTGTTGAGTGCTAAGGTGCTAGAGCCTTCACAAACAGTATCTCATTCAATCCCCGCAAGAATCCCACGTGGCAAGTGCCATTGGCATCCTCGTTTCAGAGGCACAATCTGAAACACAGGATGTTGGCTCACTTTCCTAAGGATTCACAGTGATTCAGAGGCAGAACTGGGCTTTGATCCTAGGCAGGGCGCCTCTGGAGTCTATGTTATAGCATTTCGATTAAATGTGGACATTCTGGTGGCACCCAGGGGAGGGCTCCCGTCTGCCCTGCTCTGGCCTTATCAGTGGAATAGGGGGGAAAAATGATATTTTTACTCATGATACCTGGGTATATAATAAATCATTGTGCTGTATGCCTTGAACTTACACATGTCTCTTTTTAAATTTTTTTTTTTTTCAACGTTTTTTATTTATTTTTTTGGGACAGAGAGAGACAGAGCATGAACGGGGGAGGGGCAGAGAGAGAGGGAGACACAGAATCGGAAACAGGCTCCAGGCTCCGAGCCATCAGCCCAGAGCCTGACGCGGGGCTCGAACTCACGGACCGCGAGATCGTGACCTGGCTGAAGTCGGACGCTTAACCGACTGCGCCACCCAGGCGCCCCTACACATGTCTCAATAAAGCCGGAAAAACCTTTTTTTTAATGAAACTTTGAATAGATACAGTGACAATGCTAATTAGTTTTTTTCAATTTTGGTTTATCCATTATTCCTCTTCCTAAACTACATTCTTATGTATTTGGAAATCACTGTGACAGATTTTTCCCAACATAAAAGTTATATACAGGATCTTTATTCCCATATTCTTTGTTACTGACAGCTTCCCCCCCCCCCACCCGGCTCAAACTTCATCTAAAAACTGAGTTATAGGCATGGGAAGTGCAAACTTTTGACTTGGAAAGGACTTTAGATAAGATCCCACCTCTCCAACTTACAGGTAAAGATTCCAAGGTCAAGACTGAGTACGCCAGGCCTTTAGTTACTTTGTTAATATTGTTAGATAATTCCGGGTAATAAGTGTTGGGAAGAAAATAAAACAGAGAAATGGGATAGTGAGTGATCTGAGATGGCAGAAGGGCTACTTCTGAAGGGGTGGGGAGCAAACACTGCTCTAGGGAAGTAAAATTTGTACAGAGACCTGAATGATGAGAGGAAGCCATCCAAGCAAAGATCGGAGGGAAAATCGTTCCAGGGAGGGAATAGCAAGCGAAAAGCCCTGAGGTGGAATGGATTTGATGCACTAAAGGAAGAGAAAAGAGCCAATTAGGGCTGAAGGATAGTACATTATCAGCCAAGAGGTAAGGCATGATGTCATGAAAACAACATCATGTCGGTGTAGAAAAAACAAAATCACTTAGGGCCTGTGGGCTGTGTCAAGAAATTTTAATATTATTTTTTTTAGTGTTTTTATTTATTTATTTTTGAGAGCGAGAGAGAGAGCACACACAGGCAAGGGGCAGAGAGAGAGAGAGAGAGAGGGAAACAGAGAATCCGAAGCAGGCTCCAAGCTACCAGCCCAGAGCCTGATGCAGGGGTCGAACCCACGAACTGTGAGATCATGACCTGAGCCGAAACCAAGAGTTGGATGCTTAACCGACTGAGCCACCCAGGCGCCTCAAAATGTTAATATTATTCTGACTGCAGTAAGAAGCCATGGGAAAATTGGGAGCAAGGCAGTGATATGATGTGTCTCAGTATTTTAAATGGTAATAGTAAGTGGTACTAAAACTTTAAATCAGCCTATGACAACAGCTGTAACTTATCATTAGCGTTCAGGGGTTTACAGAATTCCCTGGCCATGAGTTGAGTTCATTTACTGTCAGTGCTTTAAGAAAACAAGGGACACGTTTAGAAATCGTAACAATTACTTTAATAGCAATGGCCCCACTGCATCACATCTCCCTGTACCCATTACCTTCCTGTAGCCCTCCAACGCATTGACTTTGACCTTGGCCTCCCACATTGATTCAGTGACTTCCCCGGCCAATGTACATGAGCAAACAAGTCACAAGCAGAGGCCTGAAACGCATTTAGGCATTGGGGCTTGCTCTCCCTTGCTGGTGATAGAAGCTAGCAACCATGTGAAGAAGTTCAGGCTAGCCTACAGGAATGTGAGTGGCACTTGGCCCGGTTACGTCCATCATCCCTGCTGATAGCTAGCTAACCACCACGGGACATGAATAAGCCCAAACTCGGGAAAAAGGCACACCAACAGCTGGTAACGCAGGGACAAGCCCTCTCAGCTAAGCCCAGCCCAAACTGCCAGCTCACAGCAGAGTGAGCCAATCAAATGTTGTTGTTTTAAGCCATTTAATTTTGGGGTAATTGATGATCATACAGAAATGAGTAACTGAGGCAGCTATATAAATAGAGTCCCATTTTAAAAAGCTCAGAAGTGTATCAAAATGTGTGCACTACCATAACTAAACTACTTTAAGTTATGCTTTGTAAAACCACTCAATCAATTTCAAAGGTGCTTAAGGCAGGGGCGCAGGGGTGGTTCAGTCGGTCAAGCGTCAGACTCTTGATTTCGGCTCAGATCACGATCTCATCGTTTCATGGATTCGAGCCCCATGTCGGGCTCTGTGCTGACAGCGTGGAGCCTGCTTAGGATCTTCTCTCCCTTTCTCTCTGCCCCTCCCCCACTGGCACTGTCTCTGTCTCTCTCAAAATAAATAAACTTTAAAGAAAAAAAGGTGCTTGGGGCTCCTGGGTGGCTCAGTCAGTTAAACATCTGACTTCGGCTCAGGTCATGATCTCACAGTTCCTGAGTTCGAACCCCGTGTAGGGTCTGTGCTGACAGCTCAGAGCCTGGAGCCTGCTTCGGATTCTGTGTCTCCCTCTCTCTCTGCCCCTCCCCAACTCATGCTGTCTTTCTCTCTCTCTCAAAAATAAATATACATTAACAAAAAGAAATTTAGGGGCGCCTGGGTGGTTAAGTGTCTGACTTTGGCTCAGGCCATCATCTCACAGTTTGTGGGTTCAAGCCCCACATCAGGCTCTGTGCTGACGGCTCGGAGCCTGGAGCTTGCTTCAGATCCTGTGTCTCCCTCTCTCTCTGCCCCTCCCCTGCTCGCACTCTGTGTGTCTCTCTCTCAAAATAAATAAACATTAAAAAAAAGTGATATCCAGTGAAAAAGTCTTTCCATTTATGTCCCATTCTACCTACTACCACTCAATTAGGAAAAACATATATGTTTGGATATAAACGTAGTAAATGGGGCAAGAAAGAGAAGATATAATGGTATTTGTTAAAAGAGAACTCTTTCCGAGGAGCCTGGGTGGCTCAGTCGATTGAGTGTCCTCCTCTTGGTGTTGGCTCAGGTCCTGATCCCAGGATCATGGGATTGAGCCCCGAGTCAGGCTCCTTGCTGAGTGTGGCGTCTGCCTAAGATTCTTTCTCTCTCTCTGTCTCTCTCTGCTCCTCTCCCTCATTCTCACACACACACACACACTCTCTCTAAAATAAAATATTAAGAAAAAGAGAACTCTTGGGGTACCTGGGTGGTTCAGTTGGTTAAGCGTTCAACTTCGGCTCAGGTCATGATCTCATGGTTCGTGGGTTCCAGCCTTGCATCGGGCTCTGTGCTGACAGCTCAGAACCTGGAGCCTGCTTCAGATTGTGCCTCCCTCGTTCTCTGCCCCTCCCCCAGTCGCATTCTGTCTCTCTCTCTCGAAAATAAATAAATGTTAAAAAGAAAGAAAGAAAGAAAGAAAGAAAGAAAGAAAGAAAGAAAGAAAGAAAGAAAAAAAGAAAGAAAAAGAGAACACTTTCTGCACCGGAGGTTTGCCATTCTCTTTACTACCAACTTCTGGTTCGGTTTTATTAACTAACTCAATTGAAGAAGTATTTGTCACGTCTTCTCTACAGTGTGATTCTAGGTGCCGGCTATATATGCATGCCATATGAGAACATCAGCAAAATACTTTGGTGAAACCAAAAGCAGGTTTTAATGGATGACCTTAATTGCACCATAAAATAATTTTTATAAACGTAGGATTCTCTACCCTAGAAATTGAAAATTTCCATTGAACATGTTAAAGGAAATTGAATATTTAGAAAACAGCTGGAAAGAGCCAACACGAAGTCAAAGAAAAGAAAAAATGTACGAAACTTGAGAAAACAGTTTTAGGAATGTCTATAGTTCCTAGCTTTCAGCCACCAGGAAGATGTCCAACCAAAACTAAGATTTAAGTGTCTTCAGGGAAAAAGGAGTTTCAACATTTAGCAGCAGCTCCGTTACTAAGAGAGTATCTGACCTAAATTCACAGAAGAACCACTCGTATTTTAAGTTACCTCATGCTACTCCAGTTTTCAGGCTTATAAATATATTGGTGATGTGAGGGACACAAATGCATTTTAAAACAAAGACCACACAGGAATTTTAATATTAACTCGCATTGAGCTAACCAACTAAATAATGTATGTCCCAGGAGAAATCACAGCCCAAAGCAACTACACAACATTAAGCTGCGTAGAAAGCCAGAAGGCAGGCTAGGTCAGCTATGAGGTCACCACTTGCACTCATGGATCCCCCATTCCAGGCATTTGAAAGAAATTTTCACAACTGGAATCCGTTCAAACAAATATGTCCACCATGCCTCCCGCTATCCTTCAGAGTTTCAACATTTCATTTGCATGTGACTACTTTTCCACACATCCTTGTTAACTATGGTCAAGTTCTGACGTCAAAAGCAAGCAGGTCCCGAAAGTAGCTGTTTTCAAAATGCAGTTAATATATAGTTTCCCAACTCTGTGACTTTTTTTTTTTCTATTATCCTTCTGACAGAACCAGGTGGGAGAAAAGGATAGAGATTCTATGAATGGAATAGTTTCAAAGGAAGCATGACAGAAGCAGGTGATACCCTTCAATGGAGTAAAATTCATGTAATTCATACTAGTAACCATGTCAGGGTTCCAGAGAAACAGTACCAATAAAATAGAGAGAGGAGGAGGGGGGGGCCTGGCTGGCTCCTTCAGTAGAGCATGCAACTCTTGATCTCAGGGTCGTGAGTTCGAGCCCCACGTTGGGCATACAGCTCACTTAAAAATCTTTAAAAAAAAATAAAAAACTAAAAACGAAACTTATAGAGAAAGAGAAAGAGACAGAGAAAGAGGCGGCAGACTGGGGAGGCAAGGAACAGTTTATGTTTAAGCTCAAGTAAGTCTGCCAGCAGAATTCTTCCTTCCTGGTGGCAAGTCAATCTTTGTCCTAGTAAGGCCTTCAACCGATTGGATGAGGCCCACTCACTGTGGAGAGTAATCCACTTTATTCAAAGTCTACTGGCTTAAACGTCGATCTCATCTACGAAACACTTTCACAGCAACATCTAGAGTAATATTTGACCAAATGTCTGCATACCATGGCCTAACCAAATGGACACATAAAATTAACCACCACAGGGGCATCTGCGTGGCTCAGTTGGTTGAGCGCCCGACTCTTGATTTCTGCTCAGGTCGTGGGATCGAGCCCTGTGTTGGGCTCTGTGCTGGGTGTGAAGCCTGCCTGAGATTCTCTCTCTCTCTCCCCCTCTGCCCCTGTCCCCTGCTCACGTGCTTTCTCTCGCTCTAAAATAAAAAATAAATTAAATTAACCACCGCAACAGTTAATCTTCCACAAATATTTGAACAATACAGATGCTCCTGAAAAGTGGTACATAAATGGGGTTTTTATAGATAGAGGCCCTATGTGACTTCTCAAACTAAAGTTGCTTTCCACCCGTACCTTGACCCTGCTGGTAGTCCCTAAGGCAATTTTTAAATATTTTTATTTATTTTTGAGAGAGAGAGAAAAGAGAGAGACAGAGAGAGAGAAGGAGAGAATGAGTGGGGGAAGGGCAGAGAGAGAGACAGAGACAGAGAGAGAGAGAGAGAGAGAGAGAGGATCTGAAGCAGGCTCTGTGCTGACAGCAGCAAGCCTGATGCGGGGCTCGAACTCACGAACTGTGAGATCGTGACCTGAGCCAAGGTTGGACACCTTACGGACTAAGCCACCCAGGCGCCCCCCTGAGGCAATTTAAACACGGCATACGACTCCATAACCGGTAGGTTCAGTGACCCAAGGCCTGAGCCCTGGAGGATTGATGGTTGAGAGAAGTATCACTCTTCTTAAACTGGCAGACGTGAAGTGAATACAGAGCACACACACAGCCAGGGAGTTTTCTAAGCCCTGCCGGCTTTGTTCAGTCTAGAAAAGTGGCCTCCCACCTTGGATTCTTGCTCTGCATTCCAGTTCCTCGATGGGAGGCTCAATGCCTGCCCTGAACTTCAACTTACTTGACCGGAACCCAAACACTCCCTTTACCCTAAACTGGGGTTGCTTCAACCTACCAAGAGCAACCATCAGCCTGACGCTAAACATGTTCTTCAAGGCTGCAGTGGGGCACCTGGGGGGCTCAGTCAGTTAAGTGTCCAACTCTTGATTTCAGCTCAGGTCATGATCTCATGTTCTGTGGGGTCCGTGCTGACAGGGCAGAGCCTGCTTGGGATTCTCTGTCTGCCTCTCTTTCTGCTCCTCCCCTGCTCTCTCTCTCACACACACACACACACTTTCTCTCTCTCTCTCTCTCTCTCTCTCTCTTTTTCTCAGAAATAAACCGACATTTTAAAAAAGGCTGAAGTTTACTGCATCCCTTTTAACACTTAATTTGGGTTTTGTACCTAATTCTAAAGTGTGTGTGTGTGTGTGTGTGTGTGTGTGTGTGTGGAGGGGGGGGTGCGGTCATGGTCTCCCTCACACCAATAAGCAATTCTCCGACACCAGCTGGGTGTCCTACAATTCAGCTCAATTCTGACACTATCTACCCAGAGACAGCATCAGTCACCACAAGCTGAGGGTTCACTCCCACAAGTCCTCCCCCTCAAGGTCAGGTTATCACTTGTGCTTCTGACCGACCAACTAGAGATTGTAGAGGTCTCATTTCACGGGCATGACTCATTAAATCATTGACCACTGGTGATCGATTCAACCTCCAGGCCCTCTCCCCTCCCTGGAGGTCAAGGGATGGGGCTGAAAGTTCCAACCCACTAATCATAAGGTTGGTTCACCAGGCAACCAACCCCCATCCTTAGGTGTGATCCCAAAGTCACTTCACTGACACCTTTATTGCTCTCCTCACAGGACATTCCAAGGGTTTTAGGAGCTCCGTGCCAGAAACAGGAAGACCAAATGTATATTTCTTATTAGAAATCACAATATCGGGGTGCCTGGGTGGCTCAGCCCATGAAGTGTCTGACTCTTGATCTCAGCTCAGGTCATGATCTCATGGTTCTTGAGATTGAGCCCTGCACTGACAACTGCAGATCCTGCTTGGGATTCTCTCTCTGCCCCTCCCCTGCTCGCACGCATTCTCTCTCTCTCTCAAAATAAATAAACATTAAAAAAAAATCACAATATCGCAACACTATTTGGAATGCTTTCTCCCCAGCACACATTCCCTTTCGATTTCCTTATCCTTGGGAGCCAATACATAGACTGTTTAGTTTTCCTATTTTTTTCCTGTCCTTCCTCACTGTTCTGTGGCTTCCCCACTGGCCTGGGCCAGCTTGCATAGGTTATGGCAGTAGATGAAAAGGGCGGGGGGGGGGGGGGAAGTAAAAGCGAATGATTCAATAGTAATATTAACAATCACACTTATCCATTACGCAAGGTAAGATTGATGAATATTTTTATAGAACTGAGTACATCCAGATTTGAGTGGGCATTCAGCTTATGAAACTGAATGAAAGAAACCTCATTTAAATTGGAGTCGGGAGGCCAGACAGGGGCGGTCTCCTGTGCTACCACTAGTCAGAAATTACAAGCCCCCATCAAGAAGAGGTACACTGAGGCACTTGGGTGGCTCAGTCGGTTAAGCATCCGACTTCCGCTCTGGTCATGTTCTCAGGGGTTCGTGAGTTCGAACCCTGCATCGGCTCTCTGCTGTCCACACTGGGCCTGCTTCAGATCCTCAGCCCCTCACTCTCTCTCCCCATAAAAAAAAAAAAGAGAGAGTGAGAGTGAGAGAGGACTACCTTGCATACACAATAGGAAAAAACCTACTTTACTATTTTCTACTTTCTCCTACTTTCCAGCAGGAGGAAAAGAATTTCTCATCGGCCAGCAACAAGCTCAGCCAATATAATGTTACCACAGGTCACCCAATCAGAAACCATCACCACCCTGAACTCTTGCTTTCCTCCAAAGTAGTTTTGTTCAAAGCAACGCCTCCCAACTTCCTCCTTTTCTCTGTATAGTTCCTGTTCTTCGTCTATGGTTTACCAGAGCTTGCATATCCCGAATTGAAATTCCTCTGCTCTTCCCGAATAAACCCAATTTGCCGGTAAAATAAATGGCTGTTTTACTCTTAAGTTTGACAAGCCACAGCTTGTAGAACAAAACTCTGAAAAGTGTACATTGTCAACAACAATACAATCATGATATTTCTGCTGATGAGCATCAGTTATTTTCACCCCGTTGCAAAGGGGCTTTCTTTGTGTCGGAATCACATATTCTAAAACGGTGATCTTAAGGGGAAAATGAGCTACAAAAATATTTTTTAGTGAAAAACTAAGAAAAACTGGATATAAAATTATTGTTAAAGTATCTATTCATTATATTCAACTAGATTGTCCCAGAGAGAGCCTAGTTTGTACATCAGGCACCTCCAAAAAATACTTTCTTTTTGGCCGCTGTACGTTTTTAAAAATACCGGATGGCAGTTTTAATATTAACTTAAATTGACACCAGGAATTATTTGGTATTTACTATTCATTCCTTGCCTTTTTTAAAATGTTGACCTCTTTATCTTCTTCAAATGGACTGTGAGCTCCCTAAGGGCAGCAAGCCGGTATCGAATTTTTATTGCTTAACACTCACCTACTCTCACTCCGCCCTCACCCTCCATCACCAATGACTGACTGAGACAGAATTCAGACTTGGGCAGGTGTTGGGAGGCCATTGGCAGGAAACCAGGGTGAAGAGGGAAGTATTCTCACCTGAGGCAATAGGAAACTCTGGGGCCAAAGTGGTTAGCCAAGCCCGAAAGGATGCCAGGCAGCCCACGTCCAAATGCCAAGGAGAAAGTTCGGGAAAAGATCAAGTCCTGCGGGAGTTAGAGATGGAAACAATCAATATCAGAATGCACCGCCAGGAGAGAAGCAGGGAGACAAGATCTAGCAAAATCAAATCCGGCTGAATTAGTGGGAAGAGAAGCCATAGCAATTGCCTTGGAAAGGCAGACAGCTCTTGGGGCTGGCTTCATAGGTCTGCAAGGGAGTGTTGAAAAGAAGGGGAGGTAACTCAGCCCAACATAAAGAGTCAGAAATGGGGTAGATTCATATTTCCTGGGGTGCCTTTCCCATAGTCAACTGTCAGTTAATATTAACTGGGCTAGTCAAGCAATAATTAGTCACACATGATCCTGGTGGTCTGAAAGTTAATGTGGCCCATTAGTGCGCACAAGAATAAAATAGATCAAAGTTTAGAGCACACCCCTAAGTCATGGGACTTGTTTATGATAGTAAAATGAGACCTTCAGAATGAAAGTCTGAGAACAGCTATGATGAGGCACATGGAAGGAGGAAGGAAAGGAAAAAGAAGCTTGTAGTTAATGAATACCAACCCGTGGCCAGGTGCCTTTGTGTGTTTGGCTTAATTCGGTCCTTCAGGGTATAGGAGGTCCTCACGATGTCAAGTTGAGGAAACTGGAGAAAGCTTAAGTACCTTTCCTAAGGTCATGCCGTCAGGACTCAAATGCAAAGCTGTCTGATTCCAGAAGCCAGGCTCTTTTTGAATATTCCACCTGGACCTCATGAACCACGTTGGGAAAAGGCGCGAGCTGGTGGAAGTCAAAAATCTGACAGAGGGGCAACACGTCGTGAGCGAGGCAAGAGGGTCTCTGAAAGGCAGGAAAAGGTCGTTCCTTGAAAAGATACTGCAATTTAACTCCACTCTTTGTGACTTTGTTTGGTACCTGCGGCAACCAAGCGATGGTCCATGTAGTAATAGCTGCTATTTACTGAAAATCTGCTGCATATTCATTGCCTGTCCTAGAAGCTTTACATACAGTAAATTCTGTTGTTTGCAAAGCATTTTCACAGCCATTATTTTACCTGGCTGATACAAAAACTCAGATACATTTTTCCAAGTTTATTTACTTACTCTGAGAGAGAGAGAGTGAGAGAGAGAAGTAGGGGAGGGGCAGAGAGAGGGAGACAGGATCCGGAGCAGGCTCCACACTGTCAGCATGGAGCCCAATGTGGGGCTCGAACTCCCAAACCATGAGATCATGATCTAAGCCGAAATCTAGAGCCAGACGCTTAACCGACTGAGCCACCCAGACGCCCCCAAATACATTTTTAAAAAGCCAAGAAGCCGTGTTTCCAGAAACGGGAAACAAGGTTAGGATAGGAATAATAACCGTTACAATACTGAAACCTGGACGGCTAGGCTGGAACTGGCTGGCTTTCTCCTGTCTAACATCAAAATGTGGTGGTGGGGGGCGCCTGGGTGGCGCAGTCGGTTAAGCGTCCGACTTCGGCCAGGTCACGATCTCGCGGTCCGTGGGTTCGAGCCCCGCGTCAGGCTCTGGGCTGATGGCTCGGAGCCTGGAGCCTGTTTCCGATTCTGTGTCTCCCTCTCTCTCTGCCCCTCCCCCGTTCATACTCTGTCTCTCTCTGTCCCAAAAATAAAAAAAAAAAAAAAAAAAAAAATGTGGTGGTGGGAGGGCACCTGGGTGGCTCAGTGGGTCGAGCATCGGACTCTTGATTTCAGCTCAGGTCATGATCCCAGAGTTGTTGGATCGAGCCCCACGTCGGGCTTCATGCTGAGTAGGGAGCCTGCTTGAAATTCCCCCCCCAACCCCTGCTTCTCTCTCTGCCCCTCTCCCCTGCTCACATGTGCACCCTCTTTCTAAAAATAAAATCATAAATAGGGGCGCCTGGGTGGCTTGGTCGGTTAAGCGTCCGACTTCGGCTCAGGTCATGATCTCGCGGTCCGTGAGTTCGAGCCCCGCGTCGGGCTCTGTGCTGACAGCTCAGAGCCTGGAGCCTGTTTCAGATTCTGTCTCCCTCTCTCTCTGACCTTCCCCTGTTCATGCTCTGTCTCTCTCTGTCTCAAAAATAAATAAACATTTAAAAAAAATTAAAAAAAATAAAATAAAATCATAATAAAATCATAAATAAATAAATAAATAAAGTCAGAATTGGTCCAGGGGCTCAGGCAGGATTGAACTGCAGAGAGCAGTGGGAGAGCTGGTAGCCCCTGACCGTGGAGGAAGAAAACCAATAAGGCCACGAAACAGGCAGCACTTGATGGCAATTTCATTCAAGAATGCCACAGCGTCAGCAGCCTGTGGTGGACATCCTAACCAAAGGGCATCTTGAGTTTGACACCTTTCAGAACGTGACAAATCACCCCCCACCCAGCAGCAGTCTATGCTGGGCCCCATCACTGCTTGTTGAATCATTTCCTGCCCCGCCCCACCCCTCCAAGCTTTCCATGATACAGACTCCTTTCACCTGCTGCCTCTGCGGCCGCTCCTCTGTCTCTTGCAAAGCGCCTTTCGCCGTCTTTTGGTATTCCCCATCTCAGTGAATATACCACCAGCCACTCAGTTGTACGCATCAGAGATTTAAACATTTTCCTTAACATTTCCTTTTCCCCCCCGCGTCCCAATCACCGTGAATTACTATCAATTTCAGCTGCCGAATATCTCGTTAATGTGTTCACTGCTCCCTATCCCCACTGGTCTGGCCCAAGACACCATCATCACCTCTGGCCTTGACGATGGGGCAGCCTCCTGGGATAAAATCCCACCTCTGCCACATTCCAGCTGTGTGATGTTGGGCAAGTCTCTTCAGTTCTCTGAGCTTCAGTTTCCTCACAGGTTATGTGGGGATAATAACTAACTACCTTACAAGATGTGAAGATTCAGTAACAATATGCATAGCGGTGCCCGGGGGGGGGGGCTCTGTCGGTTAAGCATCCAACTTCGGCTCAGGTCATGATCTCAGGGTTTGTGGGTTCCAGCCCCGCATCCGGCTGTGCGCTGATGACGTGGAGCCTGCCTGGGATTCTCTCTCTCTCTCCCCCTCCCCCACTTGTGCTTTCTCTCTCTCTCTCTCTCAAAATAAACTTAAAAAAAAACCCACAATATGTATGAAAACCCTTACAATGATGCTTAGCACACAGTAAGCGGAACACAAATGATAGCTTCGTACATTTTATCTCTATTCATGCTTACCCAGCCACCCATTCATTCTCCACACTGTAGCCAAAGTGGCATTTTCCAAATTCAAGGTGATCATACCCTCCCACTGCCACTATGTGCAAGTACCCACAGAACCTTCCAATTGACTGACATTGTCTTTAGGATAAACTCAAAACTCCCTAACAGAGGCTGCAACAAAGTAGTACATGAATTCCTACACCGCAGGAAGCCACAACTGAGTTGCCCCCTCTACTCTCTAGAACCTTCCTAACACTTCACTAGCCTCTTCGTTCCTTCCGCTCTCAACCTGCTTCCTCCCACCCCGGGGCTTTGCTCTGCTCGCCTGGAATGCTCCCATTCCTTTTTCCTAACTGCTCTTTATCCTTCAGCACTCAGCTCAGACCTCACCTCCCCAAAGAACACATTTCTGACCAAAGACTCACAAACCCCGTCAAATCATCGCATACCCTTCCTGTATTGCATATATCAGCACGGCCACTTTTATTTCTTTGTGGGAAAGGAGGATTCGTTTCTGCTTGCCCTACCTAATTGGGCACTCAGTGACCTTAAGGAACTTGATTTTGTGCACTGCTAACTCAGTAGCTTGTAGCGTGTGCCTGGCACATAATAAGTGCTCGACGAATTGATAGACTGAATGAATGGGGGAAAAAAATGGATAAATCTAACTCACATAGAAGGATCAACCGGCGGCAAAAAGAAACTGAAAGTTGAAGTTCCAACTCTGCAGGTGAGACTGTAAACTGGTCTGGGACATGAAACAGTTGAGGCTGTAGAAGCAAAAGCTCTTAGACCAAAATAGTGTTTTAAAGGATAAGACGATGGGAAAAAAAAGTGGAGTTTTGAGTAAAGGAAAAAGGAAGGAGGAAGGGAGAGGGTGGGTGAACCCACCAAATTGAGACAACTAAGCAGGATTTTATTTTATTTTTTTAAAGTTTATTTATTTATTTAGAGAGAGAGAAAGAGGGAGAGAGCAGGAGCAGGGGAGGGGAGAGAGAGAGGGAGAGAGAGCATCCCAAGCAGGCTCCACACTGTCAACGCAGAGCCCGATGTGGGACTCGAACCCACGCACTGTGAGTCATGACCTGAGCTGAAATCAAGAGCTGGACGCTTAACCAACTGAGCCACCCAGGAGCCCCAGGCAGGATTTTTAAAGTTCAGTGTGTGTGTGTGTGTGTGTGTGTGTGTACATGTGCACACTGTATAGACTTTCACTTTGTAGTTTTTTTAAAAAATCACTCAAAAGCTATTTTTGACAGGAGAACAAAAATCTGGAAAAAAGCAGAGTCCCTGGGGCAGAAGAGAGACCCATGTCCACTTGGCCTTCTGTCCTGGCAGCCGCATTTCAAGAGAATTGTTCCTGTTCCTGTTTTTCTTTCTTTCTTTCTTTCTTTCTTTCTTTCTTTCTTTCTTTCCTTTCTTTCTTTCTTCCTTTCTTCTCTTTTTCTTTCCTTTCTCTTTCATTTCTTTTTCTTCCTTCCTTTCTTTCTCTCTTTTCTTTCTTTCCTTCTTTCTTTCTTTCTTTTTTCTTTCCTTTCTTTCTTCTCTTTCTTTCTTTCCTTTCCTTTCTTTTCTTTCTTTTTCTTTCATTTCTTTCTTTCTTTCTCTTTCTTTTCTTTCTTTCCTTCTTCTTTCTTTCTTTTCTTTTTCTTTCTTTTTCTTTCTTTCTTTCTTTCCTTTCTTTCTTTCTTTCTTTTCTTTCTTTTTCTTTCATTTCTTTCTCTTTCTTTCTCTCTTTCTTTTCTTTCTTTCTTTTCTTTCTTTCTTTCTTTCTTTCTTTCTTTCTTTCTTTCTTTCTTTCTTTCTTTCTCTTGCTTTCCTTCTTTCTGAATAGAACGGCTGGAATGACCTAGCTCTGTATTGAATGTCTTCACCTTCAAAACTCCGCATTTCCAAGTCAAAGCTCTCACCTACCCAGTCTCGGGGTCGTCTTGGTCTGCCTCAACTCTGCTGTTTACACTTGGTCCCTAAGTGTCCTCAAAGCAGTTGCCACGTGGCCCCGCCCCCCGCATTTCTGTTAGCCTCCCCTTAACTGCACGCCTGCCTCTGGTGGGGAGATCCAACACAGCTTCACGGTCTAGCCCACAGATTTACAAACCACAGGTTGAGACTCATTAGCAAGGTTTCAAACAAATGTAGTGGGTCAAGATGAGGCTTTTTTTTTTTTAATAAGGTGAAATATAAGAAAGAGAGAGAGGCAGAGAGAGAAAAGATCAGACCACATTGCTTACGGCAAGGTTTCTCTTGCACAACTTTCCAAACTCGATGATGTGTGCATGTATTCAGTTACGATGGAAACCAAATTTGGCCATGGTAATAATGCTTGACAGCTTCCACTTCAGCCTCATCTTCTACTTAGTGCTGCCTCGTTGTGCTGGGTCCTATAGGGTATGAAGCATTCTTTCCCCCAAGGAGCTCAGTTCACGAGGTTAGGCCTTATGTAAATAACTCCGACACAAGAAAGACAGTAGTGAAGTGTCCTAAGAGAGCCATAAATAAAGTTTACAGATAATAGACAACAATTTAGCCTCTATGATAATAAAATGCTATTTATGATGTTTACTGAGTCCATTTGTATCAGGCAAGGCGGTAAGTACTTTGCAGGCTTTGTCTCATTCAATCCTCATGACGACACTGAGATAAAGCCCATTCTAGCCCTTATGTCGGAGAAGTAAAAATGGAGGCTCAGAGACATTGAGCAAATTGTCCTAAGAGCCAGGACTCAGTGGCAGCGTCCTTTGAGCCCAACACCCTGTTGTTCCAACAATCCCTGCCAATAATGTAGCCACTTTTACCGAGGGAATACTCACCATAGACCCTTCCTACTTACCAGTTTGGGGGCATTTAAGTTCCCCGGAGCCACAGCAAACTCTCAAAGAAAGTCTCCTCACTGCTTAGTAGTTACAGAATCAGTGATCTCCCACTAAAACAGAACATCTCTTGTCATGAGACCCTGATGAAAAAAAAGAAAGAAAGAAAGAAAGAAAGAAAGAAAGAAAGAAAGAAAGAAAAAGGAGAAAAGGGATCATTATGTGGTATGTCCTTGGTTGCCTCACATTCTTTATGTCCCCGAGCCCATAAACACCAACAGGAAGACATTATTAATACTTTTCCCAAAGGCAATCGACCAATTCCGGCATAAATTTTCTTTTACATCCAGGAAGTTCAGTGGAAATATGAATGGTGTTGTTAAGTTAATAAATGTTACTATGCTTAGCTCATTAAGCCTTCTTCGGAATAATTTATAGTGAGGGAGTGAAATTTTAATTATTAAACACCGGAAAGCTTCAAAAAAATCTCTGCAACGTATATGTAAATTAGAAGACACAGTCACAACACCTGTGAACCCACTGTCCATCCAAGAGATGTTGAAAGCAAGACTGTGGCCTCCATATTTGTACCCTATCTGTTACTTGGTTTTGGTTTTGGTCTAGGTCTTTGGAAGACTGAATAGCAAATGCCCACATCAACATCTTTTCAGCTTTTCTGATGTGCACGATCGAGGCACAGCATTTGGAATTATTATGAATATCAAAATATTCTGTTTCAGATACAGGTAAGTATTCTAGATGATATTTGGACTAAAAATTCCCTTATTATTGCAAGAGTAAAATGCTACACTAATAAATGATTGATACATAAATGATCTGTTAAATTTATGTGCAAGCACAATTATTATGAATGTCAAATAGTTAAACAGAAAAATAGATTGAGACTATAAATATTAAGAGAGTGCATTCACTAGATTAATCTATGAGGAAAATGATAAACTTTTTTGAGCTAATTTTACAAAAATTAAATAATAATTCAAGGCCAAATAGTGTAGGTTTGAATGTTTAATGATTATCATATTTTTTTAATTGTTTGGTGTTCCTGTGTTTCCAACATGAAACAAAATGATCTCTGAGGGCTGAACTTAATTTTCAGGTATCTAAATCCACTTAGGCCACAGCTCTTCAAAGAGAAGCTCTATTTGCGAATGCTTTACATTTTATAAGGGTGAATTAAAAATGGAATCTTTTTTAGGTAACTTTGTCACCTCAAAATTTCGCAGGGGAGAAAACCTCCCAAATCTGTCAAAGCCACCTCCACAACAAACCATCTTCAATCTCCTACGTCACAGAGAAGATAAAAAATGTAATGAAGAAAGTATTTTGTGGGGGAGGCGCCTGGGTGGCACAGTCGGTTAAGTGTCCAACTCTTGATTTCGGCTCAGATCATGATCTCATGGTTAGCGAGATGGAACCCCGCATCGGGGCTCTCAGCGCAGAGCCTGCTTGGGATTCTCTCTCTCCCTCTCTCTGCTCCTCTTCCCCTTGCACACACGAGCCCATGCATGCACGTGTGTGTGTGCACGCGCACACACATGCTCTCTTAAAATGAATAACCATTAATTTTTTTTAAGTTTTATTTATTTATGTAACCTCTACACCCAACATGGGGCTTGAACTCACAACCCCTGAGATCAAGAGTCACATGCCCTTCCAACTGAGCCAGCCTGGTGCCCCTGTAATGAATAAAATATTGAAGAAAATGGAGGCATCCTAAAAATAGCTTCTTTCTGCCCTGACCTCAGTTGACAGTATCCATTTAGTTTCCTAAGTGTGCAGTTCAGTGTCCATGGGGGCAATCTAGCAACTGATGATGTTTTCCTTAAAAACATTGGCCGGTTCTGGATCTAAAACTAAAACTCCGTGGATAATAAAATGCTTATTAATGGAAGTGTAGCAATAATCATTTTTAATTAGGAAGTTTCAGGTTTATTCTTGCATCTCACAAGGTCATTCCATAACGGTGATAGTTAGTTTGGGCTGAATATTGATGTTACACTAGAACTTTCAGTATTTTGTGTTTGTTGATCTCTTATTGCTATTTATTGCTTTACAACCTATATTGCTTAGATTTGCTCATAATTGAATTTTTCTATAAATGATACTGACTGTAGTCCTCTAGGCTTTTTTTTTTTCACTCAACATTATATTTGAGACTTGTTTTCTTTGCTATATCATATTCCACTTTATGTGTATGCTTCTGTTTATCTAGCCATGCCATGAATAGACATTGGGATTGTTTCTTGTTTTGTTTTCTAATGTTATTCATAAAGCTCTTCTGAATATTCTTTTGCATGCCTAAGTACGTACAAGTCCGAGAATGCTAGGGTGTATTCCTGGGAGTTGAACCCCTGGGTCATAATGGACATACATGCATTTTTTTTTTAATTTTTTTTTAACGTTTATTTATTTTTGAGACAGAGAGAGACAGAGCACGAACGGGGGAGGGGCAGAGAGAGAGGGAGACACAGAATCTGAAACAGGCTCCAGGCTCTGAGCCGTCAGCACAGAGCCCGACGCGGGGCTCGAACTCACGGACCGCGAGATCGTGACCTGAGCCGAAGTCGGACGCTTAACCGACTGAGCCACCCAGGCGCCCCACATGCATTTTTACCAGATAATAACAAAGCGTTTTTTCCAGAGTGGTAGCACTAATTCATACTCCATCCACAGTATTCATATCTATTGTTTCCCCGTAACTTCACGGCCTTCTTGTGATACTACCCAAGCTTATGGGGAGAAGAAACAAGGAAATGTGACAAGAGAATTACTATGTGTTCCAGAACATCTGATCTGTTCTCGGTTCTTCTCCTAAGTTGCTGTGAGACTTTTAGAAGAGTTGCTTAATCTTTCTGTTTCTCATTTTAATCACCTCTCAAATGGAGTATTCGGACCATTCTGAATTTCATTCAGCTCGAAAATTCTCATTCTACCTAACAGTTGCAGATGCTGAGATACAGAAGGATGATTTGCTTTGCCCAGGGTCGTAATATATCATACCATTGAAGCTCGAGTTCCTCATATATAAAGGGTGGGCTAGACTGTATGATTGTAGATATCACTTCGTATTTTATGGGTCTGGACTGAGAGTCTATGATGTCAGGGCCACGATTAACCACCATGCCTTAATGGCTCCATTGTGACAAATATTAATTAAGTACATGCTATGTGCAAGGCAGGCATCACAGGTACCAAGGAGATAATAGGAAATGTTACCTGCCATTGAGGAGCTCACAACATGACACAATAGATAGGGAGATAAACCTGGCCCGTTCACACTATAGTGAAGTAAGAGCTGTGATGGAGATCTGCACACTTCATGGTGGGAAGGACAGAAGGGGACCCAGGGACTACTTATGGAAGGGACTAGTGTTTGAGAGGTGTTTTAAAGAGCAAGTTATCTAGATGATGGAGCGAGGTCTCCAGAATTTATCCTATATTCTTGGTTACTGGCTGTCACCCCTACTCTGGAATATAAGCTCCACGAGGAGCTGGGCTAGCGCTCTGCCTGATTCATTCTCTACACGTTCCCCAGCATCTACCACAATTCCCGGCTCGGGACAGTCTCTCAATAAATATTTATGAAATAAATGAAGGGTAATAACACCTTATCTTCCTAACACATTTTTACAGTTAACAAAAGGCTGCTTAGCACATTATCTGAGTTGATCTTATCAGGCCTTTTGGGGTACAATCAAAGCAGATGGGGCTGAGAGTCTCTGAAATGGCGAGTATCAGCAGAGATTAAAGAAACCCTGATAAAGTTGTTGCGGTTATTTTAACCACGTAAAATCTGATCTTCTTAACAGATGTTTCTTCCACACAGAGCAAAGGTTAAATCTGAAATCGAAAAAAAGGAAAAGAAATCAGTCTGAAATCCAGCCTCCATCATTCTGCCTTACTGCCAAAACAGCTGTCTCCCATTAAATTCAGGATTCAGGGTGGGGGGCAGTCGATTGAGCGTCCAAGTCTGGGTTTGCAGCTCAGATCGCGGTCTCACGGCTTCGTGAGTTCGAGCCCTGCGTCAGGCTCTGCACTGACAGTGTGGAGCCTGCTTGGGATTCTCTCTCTCTCTCTCTCTCTCTCTCTCTCTCTTTCCCTCTCTCTCTGCCCCTCCCCCACTCGTGCTGTCTCTGTCTCTCTCAAAATAAGTAAATAAACTTAAAAAAAAAAAAAAATCCTCATGCCCAGGGCCTCTGTGGGGGCTGGGGATGTTAAAAAAAAAAAAAAAAAAAAAAAAACGCAGGATTCACTCTCTTCCATATTACTGCTCTGCCTCTCTTGTCTGTATATGCTCAAAAAATGGGGGAAAAAAAAAACAAAACATAGAGCTAATTGCTATGAAAATTCAATGCTTGTCATTTTTTATTTTAGTCATGACAATGAAGGCTGGATTGTTGCATCTGAACACAAGAATGGGAATTATTCATGTAGAAGAAATCAGACGTGGAACAAAGAACAGCTCTGTAGGAGCAAGGCTGAACATTTCTGAGCCAGTTCAGCACCACTGCCTGGGATATCTGTGCGATTTTCCACTTCTTATCTTCTTTCTTTTCCTCGCAAAGCTGCGCTGCTGCCTTGGAGCTGTGTTTTAAGACAATTGCTCCTGATCTTCGTAATGACCCAATTAGGGTCTCTGAGAATCTACCAAAAATGGGCAAAGAGCGGAAGAGTAAGCCTTTACTGCTTTCTCCATCTAAATAGGGTCCAGCGGTTATCATCGCTCTTTGCACCCGTGTTCTTGCCTAGCGACACTCGTCATAAGGAAGCTCCCAGTTCACCCACGGGTTAGGTTCTAAAACCAGCATGTGAGGTGAAAATAGCAGACTCAAAATTGCCATTAAACATCATTTAAGTGTGCCTGGGTGGCTCATTTGGTTAACCGTCCGATTTCGGCTCAGGTCATGATCTCGCAGTTGACAAGTTCAAGCCCCACGTCAGGCTCTGTGTGGACAGCTCAGAGCCTGGAGCCTGCTTCGGATTCTGTCTCCCTCTCTCTCTGCCCCTCCCCTGCTTGTGCTCTGTCTCTCTCTCTCTCAAAAAATAAATAAATATTTTTTTAAAAAAATTTTTAAATCATTTACATTTCCCATAAAACACAATATGGATGGTTTGTGTATACTACCTTGTGTATTAATGGATAAATGTATTGTGTGCACAGGACTATCCAGTATATAATAGATTATATAGCAAATTATATCTCAGTGTTTTAATTACATAAAAAGGAGAGAGTATTCAGAATGGAAATCACAGGGGCGCCTGGGTGGCTCAGTTGGTTAAGCGTCCGACTTCGGCTCAGGTCACGATCTCGCGGTCCGTGAGTTCGAGCCCCGCGTCGGGCTCTGGGCTGACCGCTCAGAGCCTGGAGCCTGTTTCAGATTCTGTGTCTCCCTCTCTCTCTGACCCTCCCCCGATCATGCTCTGTCTCTCTCTGTCTCAAAAATAAATAAAACGTTAGAAAAAAAAGAATGGAAATCACAGAACGGCACCTATCCTATGACTGTATTTTTTGGTGTAGTTACTGAAGGCTTAGTGCTGTTAGTTTTTAGTCATCATGAAGGCATGGATCCTGCCCTATTTTGATGACTTCTCTATTCTCCATCTCTATCTAATGCCTAGCTCAGTTCTGCTCAAAAATAGATGTTGACTGGCTAATGTTAAGGTGAGATGGGAGGACAGAGAGAGTCAGAATAAGAGATTCGTTCCAGAATGAGACTGCACTGCCACCACAGTGGCCTAAACAATGACAATCTGTCCTATCAGCTGTCAGAACCTAAAGATCACCCTGCTGGTCAGCAACTCTCGCGCCGTCTGCTGTGCCACACTTCCTGTCTGCCTGGGGCGGATGGCATGTGCGTTCCTAGAAGCCAAATGATCATTCTACTTTGTGGATTTAGCCCATGGTTTTCCTACGAGAATTTCAATGTTTACTATTTCTCAAGTAGAGGCAGACCTCAGAGATGTTCTGGGTGCGTTTCCAGAGCACCACAATAAACCAAACATAGCAATAAGGTGAATTAAATGGATTTTTTTGGTTTCCAGTGCATATTATGCTATACTGGAGTCTATTAAGTGTGCAATAACACTATGTCTAAAAAATGTACACGTCTTGATTTAAAAATACTTTATGGCTAAACAATGCTAGCTGTCATCTGAACTTCCAGCAAGTTATAATCTTTTTGCTGGTGGAGGGTCTTGCCTCAATGACGCATGGCTGCTGACCGATCAGGACGGTGGTGGCTGAGGGTTCGGGTGACCATGGCAATTTCTTACAATAAGACAATGATGAAGTTTGCCGCATCAATGAACTCTTCCTTTCACAAACAATTTCTCTGTAGCATGAGATCCTGTTTGATAGCATTTTACCCACGCTAGAACTCCTTTCGAAATTGGAGTCAATTCTCTCAAACCCTGCACCTGCTTTATCAATTAAACATATATAATATTCTAAATCCCTTGCCGTTATTTCAGCAATCTCAACATCTTCACCAGAAGCAGATTTCTTCTTTTTTTCAAAGTCGCTGTGTTGTTTTTTTGTTGCTTTTTTTTTTAAGTTTATTTTTATTTGTTTTGAGAGAGACAGAGAGCGAGCGGGGGAGGAGCAGAGAGAGAGGGAGACATAATCCCAAGCAGGCTTCACGCTGTCAGTGCAGAGCCTGATGCGGGGCTTGAACTCATGAACCGTGAGATCATGACCATGAGCCGATGTCAAGATTCCGACGGTTAGCCGACTGAGCCACCCGGGCGCCCCATGTTGTTGTTGTTTTTTAAATTAGATTCAAGTTAGTTAACATCTAGTTTCAGGAGTAGAATTTAGTGACTCATCGCTTTCATATAACACCCAGTGCTCTTCCCAAAAAGTGCCTTCTTCATACCATCACCCACTTAGCCCATCCCCCCACACACCTCCCTGCCATCAACCCTCAGTTTGTTCTCTACACTTAAGAGTCTCTTATGGTTTGCCTCCCTCTTCCTCTCAAGAAACCACTTTCTCTGCTCATCTAGAAGGAGCAAACTGCCCGTCTGTTCAAGTTTGATCACGAGATTGTAGCAATTCAGTGTCATCTTCAGGCTCCACTTCGATTCTAGTTCTCTTGCTATTTCCACCCCGTCTGCTGTTACTTCCTCCACTGAAGCCTTGAAGCCCTCCGAGGCATCCATGAGGGTTGGGATCAACTTCTTCCAAACTCCTTTTTATGTTGACGTCTTGACTTCCTGTCGTGCATCGCAAGGGTTCTTTCTTAACGGCATCCAGAATGGCAAACCCTTTCCAGAAGGTTTTCAACGGACTTTGCCCAGATCCGTCAGAGGAATCCCTATCTATGGCAGCTAGAGCCTTACAAAATGTGTGGCTTAAATAATGACGAGGCTTCAAAGTCAAAATGACTCCTTGACCCCTGGGCTGCACACCGGCCACGAGAACAACGTGCATCTCGTATATCTTCACCAGAGCTCGTCGGTGACCGGGCGCATTTTCAACGAGCAGTACTATTTTGAACGGAATCTTTTCTTTCGGAGCAGTAGGTCTCCCCGGTGGGCTTCAGACATTCAGCAAACCACCTTGTAAACACACGTGCCGCCATCCAGTCTTGGTCATTCCTGTTAAAGAGCACAGGCACAGTGGATTTCGCATAATTCTGAAGGCCCTGGGGTTTCTGGAATGGCCCGTGAGCACCGGCTTCAACTTAAAGTCACTGGCTATATTCGCCTCTAATAATTAGAGTCGGCCTGCCCTTTGCAGCTTTGAAGCCGGGCACTGACTTCTCGTCTCTAGCCGCGAAAGTCCCACATGGCATCTTCTTCCGACAGAAGGCTGTCTCGTCCACACTGCAGGTCTGTTGTTTGGTGTAGCCTCTGCATGCATTCCTGATCTTAGTTGGATCTTCTGGATGGCCTCGCGAACCGACCTCCGCTAGCTTCCAACTTTCCCGCCGCAGCCTCCTCACCTCTCTCGGCCTCCACACAACTGCAGAGAGTTAAGGCCTTGCTCCGGATCGGGCTCTGGCTTAAGGGAGCATCGTGGCTGCTTCGAGCTTCTGTCCAGACCGCTAACACTTTCTCCACATCAGCAATAGGCCGTATTGCTTACTTCCCATTCGTGTGTTCACTGGAGTAGCACTTTTAATTTCCTTCAAGAACCTTTCCTTTGCATTCACAATGAGGCTAACTGTCTGCTGCAAGACGCCTAGCTTTCAGCCTGTCTCGGCTTAAGACGCGCCTCCCTCGCTGAGCTTCATCATTTCTACCTTTTGATTGAAGGGGACAGACACGTGATTCTTCGTTTCAGTTGAACAGTTACGGGCCACTGTAGGGTTATTAATTGGTCAAATTTCAATACTGTAGTGTCTCAGGGAATAAGGAGGCTCCAGGAGAAGGAGAGAGACGGGAACCGCCCGTCAGTAGAGTTGATTATCAATTATGTTCACTGTCTTATATGGGTGTGATATGTGGTGCCCCAAAACAATTACAATAGTAACATCAAAGATCACTGTTCAAAGATCACCATAAGAAATACGATAATAATGAAAAAAAAAAAAAAATAAATACAATAATAATGAAAAATTGGAAATGTCATGAGAATTACCAAAATGGGACACAGAGACATGCAGTAAGCAAACGCTGTGGGAAAAATGGCGCCAACGGACTCGCTTGACGCAGGGTCGCCAAAAGCCTTCGATTTGTAAAAAAACGCAATTATCTGTGAAGTGCAATAAAATAAGGTATGCCTGGGGCTCCTTAGTCGGTTAAGCTTCTGACTTCAGCTCAGGTCATGATCTCACGGTTCATGAGTTCGAGCCCCGAGTCGGGCTCTCTGCTCTCAGCAGAGAGCCTGCTTCGGATCCTCTGTCTCCCTCTCTGCCCCTCCCCCACTCGCACATTCTCTTTCTCTCTCTCAATAATAAATAAACATTAAAAAAAAAAGTTAAACCTATAATTACTTTTATATGTGAATTTCACATTAACATCAGGTAACACAAAAGGGGTTGCTATTGTGAGTGAGTTTTATTTTCATTTTTATAATTTCCTATGTGTCTAAAAGTGTTCTACAATGATTATATACTGTTTTAAAAATCAGAAAAACAGGTTTACAATATTAAATATGACATTATCTAACTCCCATTTTAAGCTATTTTAATCTCTTTAGAATTATAAAACCTCAGTATTATACCATTTAGGATTGTGATAAAAAGAAAAGTTGAGACACGATTTGAAAAAGGCACTGATCATTCTAAATATTTTAATTGTTTAAGAATACTATTTGTTTTGGGGCGCCTGGGTGGCGCAGTCGGTTAAGCGTCCGACTTCAGCCAGGTCACGATCTCGCAGTCTGTGAGTTCGAGCCCCGCGTCAGGCTCTGGGCTGATGGCTCGGAGCCTGGAGCCTGTTTCCGATTCTGTGTCTCCCTCTCTCTCTGCCCCTCCCCCATTCATGCTCTGTCTCTCTCTGTCCCAAAAATAAAAAAAAAAAAAAAAAAAAAAAAAACGTTGAAAAAAAGAATACTATTTGTTTCTAGCTCGGTGCTATTCTTTTTTTTTAATGTTTATTTTTGAGAGAGAGAGAGAGAGACAAAGTGTGAGCAGGAGAGAGGCAAAGAGAGGGAGACACAAAATCTGAAGCAGGCTCCAGGCTCTGAGCTGTCAGCACAGAGCCGGATGCGAGGCTCGAACCCTTGAACCATGAGATCGTGACCTGAGCCGAAATCGGACGCTCAACTGACTGAGCCACCCAGGTGCCCCTAACTGGGTGCTATTCTTACTAAAAGTCAATTTCTTTCAAACCTTTTGAGATAAAATTGCATTCTCATGACTTTTTAGAAAAGATTTGGGGCATCTGGGTGGCCCTGTCGGTTAAGCGTCCGACTTCGGCTCAGGTCATGATCTCGCGGTTTGAGAGTTCAAGCCCCGCGTCGGGCGCTGTGCTGACAGCTCGGAGCCTGGAGCCTGCTTCGGATTCTGTGTCTCCCCGTCTCTCAGCCCCTCCCCTGCTCATGCTCTGTCTGTCTGTCTCTCTCAATAATAAATGTTAAAAAAAAAATGTTTTTTAAAAGATTACCTCTTGTCTCAAGTTTGCCTTGAGTTCCATTCACCACTTTGAAGTAGGTACCATTTCTAAGATTTTATACATGAGGGGTTTAGTAGGTGTTGAGGAAGAAAGAGCGAGAAGAGCTCCATTGCTTAATTTCCATACCCTTAAAGTGTGACTACCAACCCCCCTCACACACTCCTTAACGTTTAGATCTGTGACATTCTGACATCAATAATTTCTTCGCAGGGGCACCTGGGTGGCTCAGCCAGTGAAGCAACCGACTCTTGATCTCAGCTCAGGTCTTGATCTCAGGGTCGTGAGTTGAAGCCCAGCATTGGGCTCCCCCCCGGGGCGTGAAGCCTACTTAGAAAAAAAAAAAAATTCCTCGTGGATTCAGCAGTCACTTGAATAATCCACACTTTCTGTGTTCCGTATGTAAATACATACAAGGAGAAACAAAGACGTGGCTGATCCACAAAGATAAAACGTTTTAGGTTGGTTGCCACAACCTCACCTCCGATCAAGCACTGCTTAATACACAGACATTCATTTCCCCTACGTGACTCAAATCCCATTGAATAAGAGGACTGCCATAGTTCAAAACAAAACAAAACAAAACAAAACAGGAATCAGATGAACTGTGACGTCATGGAAGCACATTGGGCTGACCTGAGTTCTGAGCTCTGCTACCATGTATTACGTTGACTTAAAAAGTTGAGCTGGAAGAACTCTATCGATCATTTTAATTCTCCAAAACCCATTATTTGTCAGATTCCCAACGGTAAGATGCCACAATACATTAACTAACACCTCTTTGTTCAGTAAATAATTAGTTTTCCATAGAAGCACTGGAATTTTTTACGTGATATCTACAATTCACATCACTCTGGCATCTAGACGCATATCCCTAGTACTGAAACGTAAGTCTCTTGTAGTCAGTGGCAGATTTGGGATATACCTCTGTTATCTTCAGCTGTGATCCTCATAGGGCTAACTAACTTTACCAGGTCAAGTTAGGTCAAGTTGGGTCAATGCCCCCACATGGGTATTCCAAGATCAACCTAGGTTCTGCCCTAAGCACTACATAATTGAAACTGGACAAGCACTACCCAGTGTGTGATACCAACTTATTATCAAGCACAGACTGAGAGACAACTTTTATTACTTAAGAAACAAAAAATGTTTAATTGCTGTCATGATGCCTTTTGACATAAAGAGTACTGGCCAAAATAATAATGTATAATATAATGTATAATCTTTTTTTTTTTTTTTTTTTTTGAGAAAGAGAGAGAGAGAGTGCCTGAGCAGGGGAGGGACAGAGGGAGAGGGAATCTCACGCAGGCCCCATGCTCCAGCACAGAGCCCCACACAGGGCTCGATCTCATGACGGCGAGATCATGACCTGAGCCAAAATCAAGAGTCAGACGCTTAACCCGCTGAGCTGCCTAGGTGCCCTCACACATTTTTAAAAGCAAGCAGGGGCACCTGGGTGGCTCAGTCGGTTAAGCGGCCGACTTCAGCTCAGGTCATGATCTCATGGTCCGTGAGTTCGAGCCCCGCGTCGGGCTCTGTGCTGACAGCTCAGAGCCTGGAGCCTGTTTCGGATTCTGTGTCTCCCTCTCTCTCTGACCCTCCCCCATTCATGCTCTGTCTCTCTCTGTCTCAAAAATAAATAAATGTTAAAAAAATAAAGCATATAAAAGCAAGGAAACTTGTTTATGTTTTCCAGATTGTCAGTATCAGTGCTTATAGAAGAACATCTGCTGAACACGGAAAAGAGTGAAATACAGATGGTCCCCAACTTCCGATGGTTAGACTTACGATTTTTACATTACACAATGGTGCAAAAGCGATACACGTTCCACAGACATCGTACTTTAAATATTGAATTTGGATCTTTTCTCAGGCTATTGGTATGTGGTACAATGTTCTTTGGTGAGGCCAGACAACAGCAGTGAGCCACAGCTCCCAGTTAGCCATGCAATCCTGAGGGTCAACAAATACACTTATAATCATTCTGTTGTTCACTTTCAGTCCAGTATCCAATGAAGTGCATGAGATAGTCAACACTTCGTTTTAGTGTTTTTAAGTTTATGTATTTATTCTGAGATAGAGCACGAGCAGGGGAGGAGCAGAGACAGAGGGAGAGAGAGAGAATCCCAAATAGGCTCCACACTGTCAGTGCAGAGACTGACGCAGGGCTCCATTCCACGAATCGTGAGATCATGACCTGAGCCAAGATCAAGAGTCAGACACTTAACCGACTGAGCCACCCAGGCGCCCCAACGCTTCATTTTAAAATGGGCTTTGTGTTAGATGATTTTGCCCAACCGTAGGCTAACGTAGGTGTCTAGTACGCGAGACCAAGCTTTGATGTTCGGTAAATTAGATGTATTAAATGCATTTTCAACTTCAGTATTTTCAACCTACTGTGAGTTAGCCCATTGTGAGTTGATGAAGATCTCTGGGGGAAAACGACCCATTATCATTCAATGGAAGGATAACTACTCTATTTTTGTGTGAAGTTTTGAATCGTTTACCTTTCGTAGTAAGACCAATAGTTAGGCTACGGGGAACTGTGCCAAGCGCTTAAACAGATGATCTCATCTGATATTCACAAACACCGGATCATGCAACTAAGTTTATTGTTTCCGTTGAACATTGAGGAAACAGAAGACAAGACAGGTTGAACCAATTGCCCGGTCACATAGTAAATTGCAGAGCCGGGCTCCAAACCACTACGTGTCTGACTCCAGAGACTAGGTACTTAACCGCGACACCGTATTGACTCCCTTTTCGTGCCCTCTTTCACTTCAACTCTGCCCTCTTGAATTTACTGTTCGTCGAAGACCTCCCCCTCTGCTCCCGCCATTCCCTTTGCCAGGATTGCCCTTTTCCGTCCTTCTGCCTGGCCAAACCGTACTTCTCATTCAAATGCCACCTACTCCTCCAAGCTTCTCTAATTGGCCCTCAGCTCTCCTCCTACGAGTCCCAATATTCTTTCCTGTACTCCATGGATTCCTCCCTCCTGTCTCAACCTCTTCCCGCTCCTCTGCCTCCCACACTAACACAGACAGCAGGGGTTTACTATATTTGTCAGTGCTGAGTGACTCGTGGCCCTGCTCCAGTTCCCACGCTTTGGACGTAGGGCTAAGCAGTTACTCCAGGATGCAGCTACTGGGCAAGAGGGAGCTGGCTTGGCCTTCTGATACTAAGGTGAAAGTGTAGCTCCTGTACGCACAGGTCAAAAAAAAAAAAAAAAAATCACTTCTCGTCCAGGTAAAGCCAATGTTTCACCCCACCTCCCAGGGCTGCCTGTTGTATTTTTAACTTCTTTCCCCCGCAAGGCTGCCCTTGACATTACTTTGAAGATGATTTCCTCCTGATAAAGTCTTTTACAATGTGGGATAATGCCAGCTTCCTGATCTGCCCTGGTGGCTAAAAAAAAGGCAGCCTTGGTGGCTAAACAAGTTTTTTGTTGCTGTTTATTCCAAAGTTTTTGTGGGCCTCCGGTCCCCCGCCAGAGAGGCCGTTGCAACTGAAAAGCAATGCTCTGGACCCGATATCATGAAACTTAGTTCCATGGAACTGTATTTCCAAGCTTCACAAGGCATCCCTAGGGGTCCTTGAAAGAAAGTGTGGACATGTTTATCTAACCCACATGGTTAAGGGTGAGAGCGAGGGGCTGTTTGCACACGTGCCAACTGCAATGTGGTCTCAAGCAACTGGGTCTGGAAGCCATGAGCCCTCTGGATGCGTGCCATGTATAGAAAGACAACTCGCTGATGTATTTCTGATACACCACAGGCTTCCTACGGAGATGGGGAAAACGTGAATCTCCAGCCTGAACTTTGCCCTAACTCAAGAGCCGTATGTCTAACTGCCTAGCGGACATCTGTACCTAGGTGTATGACAGACATATCAAACTTAACATGTCTAAACAAGCTCCCGATAAGTCCCTCAACCCGCACCCTCCCACGTTGGCAACCCCGTCCGTCCACTCGTTCAGATCGAAACCTTCACGGCATTCTTGGTTCTTCTCTTTTTCACACGTGCCACGGGTGGCCCTGAGCAAATCCTGTTGGGCCTACTGCCCAAGTTCGAGCACTATTCACCATCCCGATGCCACTATGGTGTCCCAAGTCACCGCCATTTCTCCTTCGGCTTTTCGTCATAGCCTCCTACCAGGTTTCACTCTCTTCTGCACCCAGCAGTCGGGGCGATATTGTTGGCGCTTAACAGGATCTACTCAAGACCCTCTGGTGACTTTTCATTTCGCTCATAATGAGAGCCTCGCTGTTCTTGAACATGCCAAGCACAGACCCACCTCAGGGCTTTGACTTGCTCTTTCTTCCATGTGGAAGGCTTTTTTCACCAGATCTCCATGGGGCTGTCTTCTCCGTTTCCTTTGAGTCTTTACTTAAGATTCCTCTTTCCATGCAGGCCTTCCCTCGCCCCCCTACAAAACTGAAATACAAATATCTTGGCACCTCCCACCTCCCTTCCCTGTTTCACGGTTCTCTGTAGGACTACCGTTAGCTAACAGACTATACATTTTACTGACATATTGTGTTAGTTGGGTGACTACTTCACTTCAACATTAATTCCACGGGGGCAGAAAATTTTACCTGTTTTATTTTATTCACTGCCGTATCAGCAGTATCAGAAGGTGCCTGGCGCATAGTAGTCACTCAACAAATGCTTGTTAAGTAAATAGGTGTTGAATGAAGAGAAGATACCAGAACTGGGTGAAGAATGGGTTCACCCAAGTTTAATGATTTTCAAACTGCTTTCAGAGGTCCAGTGCCCCCTTTACAAGGAGAAGGAACCCAAAGGGGTAAGGCTCTGGACCCCCAGACCCCTTCTTTAACCTGAATCTGACATACTGGCCTTCCATGACAGCTTTGTTTTAAACAAAACATTACTGGGGCACCTGGCGGGCTCAGTTGGTAGAGCATGTGACTCCCCTTTTTTTTTTAAGTTTATTTATTTATTTTGAGAGAAGGCACAAGTTGGGGAGGAGCAGAGAGAGAGGGAGAGAGCGCGATTCCCAGTCAGGCTCTGCACCGCCAGCACAGAGCCTGACATGCGGCTCGAACTCACAAACCATGAGATCATGAATCGTGAACTGAGCCGCCGTCAGATGCCTAATGGACTGAGCCACCCAGGCGCCCCGAGCATGTGACACTTGATCCTGTGGGGTTGTGAGCTCAAGCCCCATGTTGGGTGTGCAGCCTACTTTAAAAAAATAAATAGAGGCGCCTGGGTGGTATAATCAGTTGAGTGCTGACTTCAGCTCAGGTCATGATCTTGCAGTTTGTGAGTTCGAGCCCTGTGTCGGGCTCTGTGCTGACAGCTCGGAGCCTGGAGCCTGCTTCAGATTCTGTGTCTGCCTCTCTCTCTGCCCCTCCCCCACTTGCACTCTGTCTCTCTCTCTCTCTCTCTCTTAAAAATAAACATAAAATTTTTTTAAATACACAAAATATTTTTTAAAAACTTCAATTGAATTACAATTAAGAAAATAAAAAATATGCTACATGGATGGGGTTTTAAGAATTGTTTGAAAACACCTGCCCTACATCTAAAGAGGTCGGAGACCATAATCTCCTCAGTCTGAGAACAATGACGTGGCTTTAGGGGACACATACGTTGGGTCCTCTCTAACTCGGGCTCCGACGGTGTGGCCCAGGTGTCCCAGAGTAGGCCGTAGGGTATAAACACGGCACCGTTACCCGAGCAGCGCCTTTACCTCAAATGGGGGAGCAAAAGCGAATTTTCTATCCCAATAAAGATGCAGCAGAATGAACACGCCTCAAGAATTCACAAGATCACACGCCAGCTTTGGCAGAACGTGTGTAGATGGAAGGCACCATGCGTCAGACCACTCTCTGCCTTGCCGGTCTGCCTATCCTTTTCTCCGCCATAAAGAGAAGCAGGATTGTTCGAGCAGCTCCAGATCCAGGAGGAGCCGAGAAACAAAGAGGTGGCCTCGGGTGGCCCCAAACGATAGGTCACGCTTACCTAGGTAGGCTCCTTACGGTCACGCTTTAACGTGGGCCTGGGACCCTTTGCTGGTCAGGAGGGACGGGCTAAGTCCCGCCTGCACACTACTCAGACGCCATCCGAGAATTCATAGGCAGAGCCCCTTCCCTGCTGTTGCTCTGGGAAACGGCATCAGATTTCCTGAAGCTCGGGTCATGTGCTCCCCCCTCTCCTATCGGACAGCAAAGGCTAGAATTGCAGTGAGGCATTTATTTCATCCTGTACTTATTTATTTATTTATTTACTTACTTGCTTACTTATTTACTGTACGTAGGCCCCATGCCCAGTGTGGAACCCAGCGTGGGGCTTGAACTCACGACCCTGAGATCAATGCTTGAGCGGAGATCAAGAGCCGGGTGCTTAACCGACTGAGCCACCCAGGCACCCCCAATCCTATCTATGTTTATTGACCAGCTTCTCCATACTCAGTACTAAGATATATAAAAAAAAAAAAAAAAAAACAGTACGACACTGGGTTTTAAAACATAAGATTTTTTTAACTGCTACCACGATTACAGTGTTCTAACCAACTGAAAGCTGTGTTAATAATAATCAGAGGGGCGCCTGGGTGGCTCAGTCAGTTAAGTGTCTGACTTCGGCTCAGGTCACCATCTCGTGGTTTGTGGGTTTGAGCCCCGCGTCGGGTTCTGTGCTGACACCTCAGAGCCTGGAGCCTGCTTCGGACTCTTTGTCTCCCTCTTTCTCTGTCTGCCCCTCCCCCACTCGTGCTCTGTCTCTCAAAAATGAATACACGTTAAAAATTATGAGAAATGATAATCAGAGATAGTGATACTTGCAAAATGTATATACATCTGAAGCGCTCCCGCCGATTACTAACTCTGAGGAATCCCTGTTGGATATAATAAGCCTGCAGCTAGGAAACAATTTTCACTGGCAACATTTTCCATAGTAGCTGGCACTCATGTTGGATGTCCAATATTTATTGGCTTCTTAGGAAGGCAAGAACCAGGGTCATGAACGAGGGGATGGTTGATCTCCACAACTGATCTGTGAAACTATTCCACATTAGGAAATAATAGAGATGAATAGCTTTACACTGAAAAATAGAACAGGAGTCCTGAGCTCTCCCAGCTCTGCCACAAAATCACTGTGTTGCTTCTCCCCTCTGGGCCTCAGCTTTCTCATCTGTAAAATGAGGGCTTCGGTGGACAATGGTCCTTCAAGCTCTGATATTCTCTGGAGTCTATAAAACCCACATTGAGGGGTGCCTGGCTGGCTCAGTCAGTAGAGCATGTGACTCCTGACCTTGGGGGGTTGTAAACGTGAGCCCCACTTTGGGTGCAGAGGTTACTTAAACATAAAACTTTTTAAATAAATAAATCAATAAATCCCACGTTCATAGCCAGGCCACTCGGGGCACGTACGTGTTCTGAACTGGTCACCAAACACCACCGACATGTAAGGACTAGAAGCGAGTGAGTGAGCTGTTGGGGAAAGCCCCATTAAGCAAATGGACCTTGCCCTCATGCTCATTTCCAACAGACACGAGTAAGCATCCAAAGTCCAAGAAACTAGGCTGCCTCACCCTTCCTCGCACCGCATTCCATCGCGAGATTACACTTCAACGCTCCAGAAGCCGAATCAGGGATGGTCTACACGTCCCAGTCCAATCCAACGGGCCCCATCTGCTGGTTGGCTGATACAGGGGACACGCCCTGAACAGAATGTGAAAAGTACTCTTCAGGATTTGGATGTGATTGGATTTAAGGCTACCTTGGAGAGTATCGCTCTAAAGAAAAGGTTAGGAAGACCACAGGGCCCGAGCAGGAGGGCGAGGAAGCTGCACGGCAAAAGGAGCAGACGTCTGCCCAGAACCGGTTCCTCTCCAGTCTTCTCCGACAGCAAGAGCATTGCTTGCTAGACGCTGCCTGGCCACACCCTCACTTGGCCTCCTTTCAGTCTGAGTTTTAAAAGTACCGTCAAATAGCGAAAGGCCGGAGCCGATGGGCCCTTAGTGGAGGGGGGGGGGGGGGGTCTGGGCCCCGGCGCCAACTGTTAGCAGGTGAGCGTGATTCTGCAGGTGTTTTGTGAGAGCAGGACAGATCCGAAATGATTCTGATTTTGGAATCCCTTCGGAAGAGCACATACTCTCCCATTTCGGCAGGCAGCCACCACCCCTGGACTTACCCTGGGAGGCCTGGCCTCCAAATACTTTTCAGCGGGAGCTGAGACTCAGAGACCAGACCTCCCCACGACACCAGTGCTGCTTTCCAGTTCCCCTCCCTTTGCAGCTGCCCCGTCCACGGTCAGCGTCAGCCCGGGCTCCGGCAGCCACCCAAAACTAAACAACCCCAAAGTCGAATGGGTGCGAAGTTTCCCTTCGAAAGCGTTTAGTTCAAATCTGGGTGCTTCCCCGCACCTCCGCCCCTGTAGACACAGGAAGCACTGGGAAGTGGGCCCGCGCACGAAGCACTGGGCTTTTCTCTCCACTGGAGACGGGGGACTATGCAGACAGGGGACCGTCACAGGCAGGGCGGGGCGAGCCAGACCACCAGAGCCACTGTGTATTTGCGGTTCGCTAGAAGGCAGGTCCGTGCGACGGGTTTTAGTTTCTGAGGCGTTAAAAACCCAAACCACGACAGACCCCGTGACAGAAGGCTACCACCTGGAAAGAAAGCAAGACAGCGAATCCCTAGCAAGCAATTCATTTGTGCTTTTATCAAACGTCTGCCGTGTGTCCCACATTGTCCTGAACATTCCCACATTCAGGCACTTTTGTCTCACCATCAGATCATGGGTCCCAACAATTTGTTGTTCAAAAAGTGTAATTATCATCCTGCGATCCCTAACACATCGGGTGCTCCACAGGAGAAAGAGACAGCGCAAGCAATGTTTATTTCACAAAGAGACAGACAAAGGCACCCAGTTGTTGTTTTGTTTTTCTGTCTAGTGTCCTTTCCTTCAAATTCGTTCCTTACCTCTAACAAAGGGTTGCCTTTTGTGCTCACCCTCATTTCAAACTAAGACATCAGAATCTGTGCCTGACAGTGATGGAGGCTGGAGTAGAGAAGATAAAGTTTATAAATGATTCTTTTGAGAGAGAGAGAGAGAAAGAAAGCACACACGAGTCGGGGAGGGGCAGAGAGAAAGGGAGAGAATCTTAAGCAGGCTCCAGGCTCAGCGTGGAGCCTGACACGGGACTCGATCCCACGACCCTGGGATCATGACCTGAGCCAAAATCAAGAGTCCGACGCTCAACTGACTGAGTACCTCCCCCCACCCCGGCGCCCCTATAAATGATTCTTTATCTATTTTTTTAAGTGTATTTTTGAGAGAGAGAGAGACAAAGTACGAGTGGAGGAGGGGGAGAGAGAGGGGGAGATAGAATCCGGAAGCAGGCTCCGCACCGTCAGCACAGAGCCCAGTGCAGGGCTCAAACCCACAAACTGTAAGATCATGACCCGAGCCGAAGTCAGATGCTTAACCAACTGAGCCACCCAGGTGCCCCTACAAATGATTCTTTAAGTGAAAAGATGCAAACCAGAAGCCTACAGCCATGTTCTATGTGGCCCACTACTAACATTTAAAAAGTGGGAGATTGGGGCGCCTGGGTGGCGCAGTCGGTTAAGCGTCCGACTTCAGCCAGGTCACGATCTCACGGTCCGTGAGTTCGAGCCCCGCGTCAGGCTCTGGGCTGATGGCTCAGAGCCTGGAGCCTGTTTCCGATTCTGTGTCTCCCTATCTCTCTGTCCCTCCCCCGTTCATGCTCTGTCTCTCTCTGTCCCAAAAATAAATAAACGTTGAAAAAAAAAAAAAAATTTAAAAAGTGGGAGATTTTACATAAAAATCCGTATTTCCATCTTTTCTTGAAAAATCAGAAAATCTGGCAATACTGTGTCCATACTCTCTGTGGTGATGATTGACCAGAGCTGAATACGAGCTGCCCCTGTGTGGCGGGAAGTGCATTCTCTAGGTAGCCACATTCCTTCCCCTTCCCTGCTGCCTCCTCTACTCCTCTCCTGCAGATGGATATAGGGGACCATTTATCGTGACATTTCAACTATCGATTTTCTTCCAGAAAAAAGAAGAAGAAATATTTCTCCTGTGTCTTACGGAAGCAGGAAAACAGATGATAAGTATATACCACTTATCTCAAAGAAAAAATAGCATTTTTTGCGAACAGCAAAGAATATTGCTACATGTTCAACACGCCCAACCATTGGGGTACCTGGGTGGCTCAGTCGGTTGGGCCTCCGACTTCAGCCCAGGTCATGATCTCATGGTTCGTCAGTTCGAGCCCTGCATCGGGCTTTCCGCCCTCAGCACACGGCCTGCTTCAAATCCTGTCTCCCTCTCTCTCTCTGCCCCTCCCCTGCTCGCACTCTCTCTCAAAAACAAAAACAAACATTACAAAAACTTGAATACGCCCAACAAGCGTGTCTTTCAATAAAATACATCGGCCTTGCTTCACTCATTTACGTCACACGTGAGCTGCCGCTTCTGCTTAAAATAGACACTGAGGGGCGCCTGGGTGGCGCAGTCGGTTAAGCGTCCGACTTCAGCCAGGTCACGATCTTGCAGTCCGTGAGTTCGAGCCCCGCGACGATCTCGCGGTCCATGAGTTCGAGCCCCGCGTCAGGCTCTGGGCTGATGGCTCGGAGCCTGGAGCCTGTTTCCGATTCTGTGTCTCCCTCTCTCTCTGACCCTCCCCCGTTCATGCTCTGTCTCTCTCTGTCCCAAAAATAAATAAAAAACGTTGAAAAAAAAAAAAATTAAAAAAAAAAATAAATAAATAAATAAAATAGACACTGAAACATTAGTCTGTAGGGAAGGAAAAAACTTTTACTACTAGTTTTCCTGGTTCTCCGGCTAGAGTCCTGGAAATTCGGCTGACAGGTTAACAAGAGGAAAACAAACAGTTAATAAATAGCACACATAGCAGAAGTACATGCAGCGGAAACTCAGCGATGAGTAACTCGAAGGGGTGGTTAGATCTTGTTCTTATATAGCATCTTAACAGAGAACAATAAATTTATAGAGAAGTGACACGCCAAAGGAAATGGGTTTTAGGCTTCCAAGGGTGGCAAACTGTGGAAATGCACATATAGTGGGGAAACTAGTGAAGAAACTAGTTTGGGCAGGTCCACATCGGCATCAACTTTCTGTCTTTTTCATGGCCATAATCTTTCCTGGGAGAGGGGACTTACGATTGTATTCACTTCTCAGAAGTTTCTGCTTTTAGTGAGATAAGGGAAACTCCGGGAAGGGCCTTTGTACATCTGTTGAATCTTAAATGCCTTGAGCTCAAAATAATCCTTAAAGCCAAAATGACATATTTTGGGGTGGCATATTATGATCCCCTACAAATCCGAATGCCCTTTGCAGCTAAGAGGACAGTGTCTACTTAGATCCCGGGATCTTTTTCTGTTCTGTTGGTGAGACAGAGGCTGATTCAGGATATCAGACAATAATCCTCTTTCCTTTTTATTTAAAATGCCCTTGGGGCGCCTGGGTGGCTCAGTCGGTTAAGCGTCTGACTTCGGCTCAGGTCATGATCTCGCGGTTCGTGAGTTCGAGCCCCGCGTCGGGCTCTGTGCTGTAAGCTCGGAGCCCGCAGCCTGCTTTGGATTCTGTGTCTCCCTCCCTCTGCCCCTCTCCTGCTCATGCTCTCTCTTTGTCTCTCAAAAATAAATAAATGTTAAAATAAATTTAAAATAATAATAATAAAAAGATAAAATAAAATAAAATGCCCTAGTGATATAGATGTATGTAATCCAGGTTGGGAATGCCACAGGAACACACACACACACACACACACACACACACACACACACACCTTCCAGTTGGTTTTTTCTGTACAATAAATTTTCACCCCAAGGTTGGATTTCAGGTGATGATGCTGTTTGGTGAGTATCTTCCAAGATAAGATGGCACAACGTACTGGACAGCCACTGATATTTCTATACACTTAACTCTTTGTCCATGCTTCTCTTCTGGCACATACCACTTTTTATTACCTATTAGACACATTTTGTAACTCTCCCACTTAAACTTAACCTCCCTCAGAATAAAATCTGTGTCTGGTTCATCCTGATATTCCATGGCACATGGAACAGAGCCTTGCCCTGAGCAGGTACTCCAACCACATTTGCTGACTGGCTGGTGGCTGACAGAATGAATGACTTTCCCCCGTAGTCGACTCATTACTTAACCATTTTGTTCTCGTTCTTCACAATTTCTCTCTTGGGGGCAGACGGGGGGGGGGGGAGTTAAGCATCTAGCTATAAAGGGAAATGAAGGTGGTACTTTTTTTTTTTTAAGTTTTTGACACCTAGATCAGGCATGAATCTAGTTCTTTAGTCCAACATGAGTACAGACACGTGAGACCATTTGGTCATGATCAAAGCTGTGCTGCTAACCCTGAGGCCTGCCCTCACCCCAGCAGACTGGTTGCTCAGCAGCTGCCCTTGGGACTAGTTCAACCTCAAGACTATCTCCTGTGAACATCAGCCCTAAAAGGCACCACCCAGAATTCTGGGCTGCACATTCTATTCTCCTCAGCTCTGGCCCAACAGACTTATAATTGAGGATACTGTCTTTTGATTCCTTTGAAAACAGGTCACTATAAAAAGTGTGCTGATGCTAATATATGCTTATTTTTCAAGACTGCTTTATCTCTAATGCGGTCTTTTTTTTTAATTATTAGTCAATTCTGCCACGTGTGGAACAAAACTATAAGCGGCCACTACGAATAAACCTAGTTCTCATATTCCTTTCCAATCAATTCAGACACTGCCTCTTTCCCTCCACTGAAACATTTATTCAAAATTAATGCTAGATCACAGGCCACTAGAGCTGGAAATAACCTCAGAGACTGCCCAGTCCAACTCCCTCATTTGATATCATCTTCGTTTCTTTTTGCCGCTATAACAAATAACCACAACTATAGTGACTTAAAACAACATCGGTGCACTCTCTTACAACTCACACAGACAGAAGTCCAAAATCAGTCTCACTGGGCTAAAGGCACGGTGTCGGAAGGGCCGTTTCTCTCTGGAGGCTCTAGAGGAGAATCCTTCTCCTTGTGGTTTTCAGCTTCTTCCGGTGACCTGCATTCCTTGGCTTGTAGCACCTTCTACCATTTTCAAAGCACATCACTCCAACCTCTGTTCCATCATCATATGACCAGTACCTCCTCCCCCTGTGTCCTCTTATAATGATCATGGTGATCACGCTGGGCTCATGCAGGTAATCCTGGATGATTACCCCATGTGAAGACCCTTAACTTAATCACACCTGCAAAGTCTCCTTTGCCATGTAAGGTAACATTCATAGCTTCTAGCATGGACATTTTGGGGAGAGGAGCGTTTTCAGCTTACTACAATAAAGAAGGAGATAGGGGCCCGGAAAGGGGTAGTGACCTAGCCCAGGGCACATACCTATTTGAGCCCAGGCTCTATGTTTCTTGACTTTCCAAACACCATTCACTACAGAGCCAACCTTTTCAGGGTTAACCTCTGTGCCTTCCGATGTAGCAATTAGCTCATCTGATAAGCCATCTTTAAATAGCTAGATGATCAGGATCTTCCTCCCTTTCCAGATAATATCTGCATATTTTTGCATATCCTTCCAGAGTTATTTTAATGGTGGAAATTTCAGAGTAGATAAAGAACAGAGAGTCAAAAAAAAAGCAACACAGAGAAGACGTGGACCAGACTAGAGTTCTCAGAATGATCTGAAGTGACAGAGGCTGGGCTGATTAACACGATTGTATAATCTTGTTGAGAATTCTGAAAGTTACTTTACACAATGGAATATTGAGTGAATTACCATCAATATATGGACAAATTAATAAACAATATATACTTTCCCCTATTCGCTTTCATGAAAGGTCTGAGGAAATAAAAACACAAAAGGGAAGTGACTAACATTCATGGACAGTGAATCAAATTGATCCAATTAAGCTCTTATCAAAACAGATGCACTTTTTCTCTTAATGATATTTAATAAGAGAATTTTTAAAAGATCTCGAAATACAGTAGGATGGCGAGTACCATATTCCTAAAAATCTCCATCACACTTAAGCGGGATCTATAAATCTCATATTCATGAGAAACGGAATTCTGTGCCTCCTAACCTGGCTATGACTTTTCTGAGACCATAGTAGGAACACTGAAAACTCATTTTCCATTCATTTCAATTACTAGAGAAAGCATAAATTCTATTTACAATAAAAAGCCATGACAAAGAAGCACTTCATCTCTTGGTTACAGTGAAATCCACACTAAATATAAAATTATTGACTGCTGCCCAGATATAAGCTACAAGGCATAGCTCTAAAGATCAATAAATTTAAATGGCGCCAACCATAGTGAGCATCAAATCAGCCAATACATTTAGTATAGTGCCTCCCTAAAGGGAAATTATCATCAGACTCAACACTTTATCTCTGTAGGCGAACGTGTCCCTACAGAAATGGGTCTCACGTTTCTCTGCACAGGCAAGCCGTAGGAATCCAGGTGATGTATTCCATTACCAACAAAGAATTCGCGATAAAAACAAAAATGGTCTTTTGAAGAAAATGGTGGGGACTCCAAACAAAAGCAAACCAAACAAATTTGATATCTTCTCATGTATGTCTGATTCCCAAACGTTAGATTCTTTCTCTTTCTGTTCCAAGTTAGTCAGCTACTGTCTACCCAGTCACTGGAGACACTCAATCCCTCCTTTGAGGGTTCCAGATCCTATCCTTATTTCAATTTTTCTTAATGTTTATTTATTTTTGAGATAGAGACAGAGCATGAGTGGGGGAGGGGCAGAGAGAGAGGGAGACAGAGAATCCAAAGCAGCTCCAGGCTCTGAGCTGTCAGCACAGAGCCCGATGCGGGGCTCGAACCCACCAACCGCAAGATCATGACCTGAGCCGAAGTCAGATGCTTAACCGACTGAGCCACCCCGGTGCCCCTAGATCCTACCCTTATTTCAAAACCACGATACACTCCCTTCAATCACCTCAAGCCCAATCCACATGGTTCGGGAAGCTGCCACCAATTCTTTACCTTCTTTTTCTTGTGGTGTGAGGAAAGTCATTTCCTCAGCTTCCTCATCTCAAAAGTGGGGGCAAGAAAGACAACAGTATCTCATAGGTTTATGGTGAGAATGAAAGATGTAACTAATATTGAGAACCTGGCTAGGTACTTGCCACCCTGAGGGTGATTATTAAAAAAATCACTAACGACAACAACAACAGTAATAGTCACAACGAGGTGCTCCATTTAACTTCTCCCCTGTTGGACAGATGAGATCCTCATCCTTGCTGTGTTTCCATCAAGTTAGATGCAATCAGCTCTCTCTTAACTTCTCGTTAATTCCATTTTCTCTGCAGAGTTTTTTACTTGGCAAGCCCTAATCCCCACGTCTGCCCTCACCATACCTTCTGATTAAATGCAACCCAATCTTTACAGGATGAAATGAATGCTTCTAGAGCCTACATTTACAATGCAACAAAATCATGGACTTTTAGAGCCGGAAGGGACCTGAGGACAACTCCAATTGTCCTGTGGTCCATGACAGTGTTGACATTCTTTACCACGGAGGGAAGGGATCAGAAAGAGAAGGAGGGGGAAGGGCAAGACAAAAGTCAGGAGTCAGATTCAAGTTCTGCCTTAATTGATTGTGGAAAGTTCAATCAGACCCAACCTCTTCTTATTATAGAAGGAGAGTCCAGGAGCCAGAGAGGCTAAGTGACTTGCTCCAAAAGTTAGTGGCACAACAAACAAAACGAGTGCGAGAGCTTGAATTAGAGTTCAAAGCTCCTGGCTCCCGATTCAGTGTTCCAGTGCTCTCCCCCACTGCCCTGGGCTGCCTCGGGTTGTATCTTTATAACTCAGATAGACTATGCTGAGTTTAAGACAGTAAAAAAAAAAAAAAAAAATGCTTACTGTGACAGGCCTAACAATTTGAGATGCAGGTTTACACAATCAAGGCACTTTGAAGCAGCCATCCTTCTCAACTGCTTGGCTCATTTACACCAGGACCCAACCTATTCAGCTCTAAACGATGCCTGCCAGCCACTGGTTCTGCCCCTCCTTCCATTATCTACCTGCCTCAGCATTTACATCTGCACAGTATTATTTTTTTCCTGATGATAACCTGTCTTTCAGCTCAAAGGAACGTAGCGCAGTAACTGGCCCTCAGTAAGTGTTCAATGAATACCTGCAGAGTGAGCGACCAGATGAATTATCTACAACCTTGCCCGCCCATCGTGGAAATGGCGTCTCGTGCCTCCTTGAATGACAACCAATCGAGACTGAGCCAATTCCCAAGACCTCCCACCACCTGGGCAACCAGGGGGGGTGAGGGGGGAGTGGGTAGGAGAATGAGTCTCAGAAGTTCATTGCTGCCGATTCCACATAGCCATTGACTGCTGTTAGGTAAGCTCCCGAGATCCTTGTTTTGACCCTACGACGTTGACACATTTTGAGCAGGTAATCTCTGGACTGGAGTCCTTTTAAGGGTTTCCTTTGTACCTTGCTTGTTTTCGTCCTCGTCCTACCTTTCTTCTCTAAGCACTGTTAGCACGGTGCCCGGCAAAGAGCAGGCATGCACCCCACAAAGGTGCGATGACCTCCCCTTCCCCTTCATATGTGAAATCTACTCCCCCCCCCACCTGCTCCTACCCCTGCCAGCATGGTAGGATTCCATGAATTAATCCCTGAATTAAAAAGAAAGAGAAAAATGGTCTTCAGTACTACTACTTCGGGGTGTGTTGGATTTTCAGCAGAACTGAGCTTTAATTTTCTGTCGATTTGGGAATTTTATTTTCTACATTGTCTGATACCTAACGTCTTGGCCGGCCTAAGCAATATACGTGCAGAGAGCCATCTGAGGGTCAGCAATCCTCCGCTCCAACCTCTGCCATGCTGCACACTACGTGGTATAAGCAGGGAGCTAGTTACGTGTAGGGCTTTGTTAGCAGCCAGAGTTGAGAACAATTCCCAGCTCTCTCACTTACTTCCCAGCTAATTTACCTCTTTGGGTCTAAGAGTCCTTATCTGCGAAACAAAGGTAACAATCCCTACCAATGGTAAAATGAAAAATATATTTGGTCTTCTTCCCGATTTCTTGTCACAAAACTCCTAAAACTCTTGGAATTTTCAGGGGTGCTTGGGTGGCTCAGTCGTTTGAGCGTCCGACTCTCAATTTCGGCTCAGGTCATGACATCACAGTTTGTGAGTTGGAGCCTCTCATCAGGCTCTGCACTAACGGTGCAGAGCCTGCCTGGGATTCTCTCTCTCTCTCTCTCTCTCTCTCTCTCTCTGTCTCTTTCTGCCCCTCCCCTACTCTCTCTCTCTCAAAAATAAATAGCTCAACTTTTTTTAAAAAAAGATTAAACGCTCTTGGAATTTTCAGGGTGATATGTCTTGTGTTATTCACAATAAGCCCTTTTCAACACTTGGGTGTGTGCAACTGGTTGACTCAAGGTGGGGCCCCTAGATGGCTTCAAGGTGGAGACAAGGTGGAGACCAGAAAGACCAAACTCGTGATTTGAGCGATGTAATTTTTCACCTATATTCCCTGGTGAGGGAGTTCGGGGATTGGGTGAGCTGGATGGCACCGGAGATGGAGTTCTATCAGAACTCTTGAAAAAGAAGACTCAGGGCGCCTGGGTGGCTCAGTCGGTTGAGCGTCTGACTTCGGCTCAGGTCATGATCTCGAGGTCTGTGAGTTCGAACCCCACATCGGGCTCTGTGCTGACAGCTCAGAGCCTGGAGCCTGCTTCGGATTCTGTGTCTCCCTCTCTCTCTACTCCTCCCCTGCTCATGCTTAGTCTCTCTCTGTCTCTCAATAATAAATAAACGTTAAGAAAAAAAAATTTTTTTTTAAAGAAAAAGAAGACTCAGAAGAGCTTGCAGGTTGGTGAACTTGTTGCTGTGCGAGGAAGGTAGCACACCCAAAGAGGGCACGGAAGCTCTGTGCTCCCCTGCCTGTGCCTTGCCCTATGTATCTCTTTCATTTGGCTGTTCCCGAGTTCTATCCATTGTAATAAACCAGTAATCAGAAGTCAGGTGCTTCCTTGTGAGTCATCTCAGTGAACCATCAAACCTGGATGGGGAGGTCATGGGAACATGTGAATTGGTTGTCAGCTGAACAGAGGTATGTGTCACCTGAGGGCCCCCATTTGCAGCTGGTAGCTGAAGTGAGGGCGATCACGTGGGACTGAGCTCTTAAGCTCCGGAGTCTGACCTAATTTCGGGTAGCGAGTGCCGGAGTTTCACCGAATTATCGGACACCCTGCTGGTGTCCGAGAATCGGAGAATTAGTTGGTGTTGGAAAAAACACCACACATTTAACGTCAGAAGGGAAAAACCAACAGAGTTTTGTTGTGAGTTGTTGTGAGGAGTAAGGAAAATAATTTGCGACGTATATTAAGTGATCTTTTTTTAAGTTTATTTATTTATTTTGAGAGAGAGAGAGAGAGAGAGAGAGCGCGCAAGGGCAAGCCGGGGAGGGGGGAGAGAATCCCAAGCAGGCTCCATGCTTGTCAGCGCAGAGCCCGATGCAGGGCTCGACCCCACAACCCTGGGATCATGACCTGAGCCGAAATCAAGAGTCGGACACTCAACTGAGCCACCCAGGTGCCCCGGTAAGTGATTAATAAGAAGCAGCTTTTACTATTAGTTGCACGACTGCGCTTCTTCCGTAGTTCCTGAATCACACCCGATGTCTTGCGCTGGACCTGGAATCCTGCCCAGAACCCGAACGAGCTTGGCTAGATCCTGCAGATCCCCATCTAACTCTAGCCACTCCTCCTCTTGGATTAGACTCGTCCGACCCTCCCTAGCTACTAGCTGAAGTCCTACGGAAACTGCGAAGACATCTACCACAAAGCACGATACTGCCATGTGCCTAACTCATAGTTCTACTTGTGATACCAAGCCCAAACCATCAGGTGAGACCCTCAGGACATAAATTCCTGCCGAATCCAAGGTGAATTTCGTCCTATCTCTTCAGATGCTGGGGTTTGGATAGGGGGCCATCCTCAATTTTGGCCTCCTCCCCATTCCTGCTGAGTCTCAGCACGCCTCACAGCTGAGCACCTATGGGTTTGACTTAAAAGGCAGAACAAGACAGAAAGGTAATGATGGTCTCATGACTTTCAGAGCGACTTACATCTCAAAGGTCTTACTGTTGACTTCAGTGAGAATTGAAGACGATCTACTAACCTTCCCGGAATGTTCAAGAAGGTCACCTTTTGTCTAAAAAACTTGCAGCCCCTTTCCATGTGATTCACATATTACCAGAGGTTTCTGACTTCTTTTTGAGAATCTAGATAGTCCAGAAAAAAAAAAAATTTCAATACCACACTTTCTGCTAACACCCCCAGGGAAGAAGTGAATAGAAAAGACCATTGAGACCATTAAGACTCCCCTGCAACAAGAATCTGCTTGTCTGAGACCACCACAGGAGGCGGAATGAATGGTACTTCTCAGTTGAATTTTTAAAGAATCCTAATCCAATTACCTTCCGCTACCAAAGTCAAAATAAGACTTTCCTGGACAAAGATAGAAGTGAATTCATCTGGACAAGCGAAGTCTGTTAAATCCAAAACCAAACCCCAAACCATCATGCGTATGTGCCTTTCTTTACATAACAGACTTGTTTCTAAATGTGCTGCACGTGAAAAGCCTTTTTAAAAATAAATTGACCCATATTTTAAGCACACCTTTAAGCTATTTAAAGGAATCTCTGTGAGTCATTTTTCAGAGCAAATAACCACCCATTAATTTATTTGTGCAATCTGATTTCTGCACGTTGCTTTACTTTAAGAGAAAAATGGTAAGCACAAAGTCCTGACCGACAGACCTTGCCAGAATCTTGCCATCTCTACATTGTAGCTACGGTCACAGCTTAAAGATCTGTCTCTGTTCCCAGTCACTGACTCGCAATGTCACAGAGTCTGAAAGGGCACTGGAGGGCCAGATCCCACTCTCTGACACATCGAAAATAAGATTCCACCCCACGGTCCAGGTCATGAAAGATGACCAAGCTGGACACAGCCACATTTTTATGCCTCGTCCCAACCACACAGATCACAGATCACGTACCAGCTAAAGGTGTATATTCTAATCCACGAGATAAAATGCTGGGCGCGTGTGACAAAGATGGCACCCAGCATGGCTGGGGGCCCTCGTGTGCTGGTGCAATTAACCACGTGTGCGCAACAAACATACACCAGAGTCCCAGGAAACTGCGGCTATAAAAAGGTGTCTATAGGGGCGCCTGGGTGGCTCAGTCGGTTGAGCGTCCGACTTCGGTTCCGGTCGTGATCTCGCGGTTCGTGAGTTCGAGCCCAGCATCGGGCTCTATGCTGAAAGGTCGGAGCCTGCTTTGGATTCTGTGTCTCCCTCTCTCTCTGCCCCTCCCCCGCTCATGCTCTGTCTCTCTCTCAAAAAGAAACAAACATTTAAAAAATGTGTGTCCAGGACGTGTCAGTGGAGCCAGCAGGGAAAGAGCAGCAGCCCAATTTAGGGTCGCTAAGATGTGGGACATTTAGAAGGGACAAGATGGAGGGAGAGAGTTTTCACCCCCTTTCCCAAGCACCCAGTACCCTGCCACATTCCCAGCCCTAAGCCATCCTATTTTTCACAACTTCCTTATACGTCTCAGCACTTCAGAAACCACAGGTATCCAGTGTTTCACATTTCCCCACAACTGTCTCTCTGCCTGCTCCACGCCTACCCAACAAACTAACCCTTCGCTTTCCTCGGCTTCATCAACACCCGTGTGGCACGAATTATGGAGATGATTTTGTCTTCTGTAAACAGGAATACCTTTTAAGTGTTTCCACATCTGTTCCCTCCTTCCGTCGAGGCTTTAAGATAGCTGGCATGTAAAAACATGATACCACGGAAGGAAAATATAACACAATCTGATAAAGGCCGTTTTAAGAGGCGGGGAGTAGGGAAAGAGACCAACATATCGGTCGGCAATATCGCTCTTCTGGCAACCCGACTGCATACAGAGATATAGCTCAGAGGATCCTGGGGAACAAATGGTTAATGTATAGCTTGGACTCTCTCTCTGAAATATCAGCCACCTCCATCAGACTTTTGCTGGGAGAACATGGTTATACTTGGAGCGGGCCTGTAATTGGGGAGGGAGATTTTCACCTTAGGCGGTATATAATTACACGCCAAACTGAGTGACAGGCGGTGCTTGCGGGTGATCCGAGGCAGGGAAAGCAGCGGGGGCTGGAGTGACGGTGAAAGGCTTGCTGCCGCGGCCAGAGAAGAGGCTGGAACTCTGCACATCTCAATTGCTCTCTGACGGCGAAGCGTGAGCTTCTGTTGCTTATTTTCCACCACTCTCTTCTGCGGTCACACCTGCCCTTGGCCGTAAAGGGGGCCCGCTTCCCGTCCGGTAACCCACCCAGGGAATTAAAGAGCAGGCACGCTCGCGAAGACTTCAGGGAATTAAATGTGGAAGTTTTACACGCGGCAGACAAAACATTTGGTCATTGGGGGTCCAGGGGAGCATTGCCCTGTCATGTAACTTGGTGATTATAATCACACGTCCTTGGCTGGGAGGGAAGGGACCACTGGGGAAATGAGCTACCATCGTCTGTGGCCCCAGGCAAATGACACCTGTAACTTCCTCAGGTGCGTGGACTCTTGGCAAAATGAATATTCAAGAGTCCTGAGGTGCATCCGGGATCATAGGCTCGGTCCCCTGCGCAATCTGTGGAACTTTCTTTTTCTTTTTTTATTTGAGAGAGAGCAAGATGGGGAGAGGGGCAGAGGGAGAGAGAGAGATTTTTTTTTTAAAATTTTTTATGTTTATTGTTGAGAGAGAGAGACAGAGTGTGAATAGGGGAGAGAGAGGGACGCAGAACCGGTTCACGTCTGTGACAGCGCAGACACAGCCTGATGCGGGGCTCGAACTTACAAACCACGACATCATGACCTGAGCCGAAGCCGGCCGCTCAACCGACTGAACCACCCAGGCGCCCCTGGATCTTTCTAAAGATGCTTGATTCTCACCCTACCTGACTTGGTATCCCTGAGAACACTCACATTTACCCACTTATCCAGCGCAGTTCTCGCCAGAGGGACATATGACTAGTACAAATACTGCCAATAATGATAAAAAAAAAAAATAAGTAACACTTCTGTAGTACTTACTATATGCCAAGAACCATTCGAATCTATTTACATATGTTAAATCATCTAATCATCATGAGGTAAATGCTGCTGTTATTGTCCATTTCACAGATGACAAAACTGAGGCACAGACGAGTGAAGGAACTGGCCCAGGGCTCCACAATTAGTACAAGTCAAAGCTGCAGTTCCAGTCCAAGATAACTGGTTCCAGAGTCTTTGCTCCTAATGAACTCTGCTGTACGGCCTGTTCGGTAGAGCAAAGGACTACCCTGTTCCACCCACATTAGCCCTGGTAGATGTAACATAAAGTCCAGATGGCAGGGCTATTCTCAGGAGAATGCAGACTAGGCTGCCAACTACATGTGATGATTTGGGAACAACTGAGCAGAATCTCCTGTCCCAAAATATCTCCCAACTTCTGTAAAAATATCCTAATTTCCACCATTCAAAAGTCACTTCTCCACTTCTTGAAGGCTTTCGCATTTTCAAGAATCCCTTAGGAAAAGGTAAATATCACAGGGCAAGGTCATCCCTTTAATCACTATCAGGCATCTACAGTGTGATTAAAAAAAAAAAAAAAAAAAGTTCGAGGCCCCCGGGTGGCTCAGTGGCTTAAGTGTCCGACACTTGGTCTCAGCCCAGGTCTCCATCTCAGGGTCGTGAGTTCAAGCCAATTACTACCTGTGTGACCTCAGGCGAGACACTTAACTTCTCTGAGTCTCCGTTTCTTTCTGTTAAATGGCAATGGTAACACCTGCTGTGACTCCCTCTTAGGATTGTTGCAGGAATTTAGTGGTTGCAAAAGCGTTTTGCAGGCTTTAAAGGACCATACAACTCTAAGCTGTTATTCTGATCGCCTAAACCCCTGGTGGGATTACATGAATTACCGACAACCAAATCAATGTATGTGGCCAGTGTAGACGGACAGACAAGGCATAAACCAAAAAGATTCACGGCCTGGCCAATTCAAAACTGTCAGCATGGACAGGTGAGTCTCTCCGGGGCGTCATCAGACCTTACTATTCATCCTTGGCTTCGGCTCCTGTGACAGGACACTCTTCGGCTTGGCATTCCGGGCCCCAGGGCCCAGACTTGGCTCTAGCTTCTGAGCCCTAGGGCTATTTCTCGACTTTCTTTTCCAGTGTGCAGCTGCTGCTGGCAGGACGTGTGCTCCACTCCATTCCTACCTGTGACCTAACACGCCTTTCCGCTGTGTGACTTCCTCAACCCACTCAGCCCCCCAGTTACACCAGCACTCTGGAACCTTGGCTCTCTGCCTCTGTCGTGGAGTGTCTATGAAGTGCCTCATATGTGACAGGCACAGCACCCCTCCACCAGGCAAACGGTTCCTATAGCTGCCACGGCAGGGACCTGGGAGGGACAAGGGAGGGCACAGTGGCACCAAGAGGGGGGTCAGGAACATGGAAAAGTAAGACAGGAGGTGAAAGGATAGTCGTGGTCTGCTTTAGTCTTTTGCAGACAAGAGTATTAACTGTTACAGAGGCGACTGTCGCTTAAGCCCCTACTCTGTGCTACGCGTCTGGAATGCACAGATGAAAGGTATGGTTCCTGATCTCAGGAGGCTTAACATACGATGAGGGAGATGAGCAGATAGACAGACGCGAGTCCCTACAGCGGCTAAGCCCCTCTAAGGAAATACTGTTGTAAGGAAGCTCTGTTTCTTTGCTCACCAACTTGTCCTCTAAAGGCCTTAGGTGAGACATAATTATAATACAGCAGTTTGCGCCTGGCTGCCAAGCTTTGTCTGAAGTATAGATTGTGATGGGCTACTTTTTCCACTACATATATTTTCCCTTCGTTTTTTTTTTTTTTTTTGGCCTCTTTTTTTTTATTGGGATATAATATACATTCAGTAAAGTGCGCACGTCTTAGGCAAATCACTCAATGAATTTTTATTTATGGATACACCAACGTAACCACCACCCAGACCGCCATATAAAATCTAATAGCCTACCAGAAGCGTCTCTTGGAACACACGATTGATCACACCCCACCACAATGAAGTTACCACTATTTTGACTTTCGTGCAATAGTACCATTATTATGAAATAGTAATAGACCCTATGAGTCTGGCCACCCCTCCTCCCCCATAATAGGACAGTACCGGTCACCCAAAGAAGACATCAGACAGCGATGACATCAGACAGCAGACAGCCTGATGCGGGGCTCGAAACCACGAACTGTGAGATCATGACCTGAGCCGAAGTCAGATGCTTAATCGACTGGGCCACCCAGGCGCTCCCAATTTGTAATTTTTAAAATTACTCAGCCAGGGGTACCTGGCTGGCTCAGTGGAGCATGTGATGCATGATCTTGGTGTCGTGAGTTCAAGCCCCATGTGGGGCATGGAGCCTACTTAAAATTAAAAATGATAGATAGATGGATAGATGAGAGATAGATAGATAGATAGATAGATAGATACATACATACATACATACATAGATAAGTAAATAACTCAGCCAGAAGTGTGGAGAACAGAGTGAGGAAGACACAGATTGCCACAGTGATCCAGGTAGGACATGGCGAGGTACCTATAAGACATCCAAGTGGAGATATTCTGTAGGCAGTTGAATACGTAGGTTATGAATGAATGAATATGGACATCCATACAAATGAATATTGAGCTTAGAAGAGAAATCTAGGAGCATCTGGGTGGCTTAGTCGATTAAGCGTCTGACTCTTGATTTGGGCTCAGATCATGATCTCACGGGTTCCTGACATCCAGCCCCACATCAGGCTCTGTGCTGACAGTGTGGAGCCTGCTTAGGATTCTGTCTCTCCCTCTCTCTCTGCCCCTCCCCTGCTCGTGCCCTCTCTCTCTCTCTCAAAATAAATAAATAAACTTTGAAAAAAAAAAAGAAGAGAAATCTAGGCTCAAGGTAAGGTTTGGGGGGCATCTGTATCTAAATGGTAGTGGTTTAGACTATCTAGAAAAGTGTACAGGATAAAGTACAAGGTCAAGATTAGAGCCTTGGGGTGCCTGGGTGGCTTAGCCAAAACTCTGGGTTCGTGAGTTTGAGCCCCGCATCGGGCTCTGTGCTGACAGTGAGGAACCTGCCTGGGATTCTCTCTCTCCCTCTCTCTCTGCCCCTCCCCTGCTCACGCTCTCCCTCTCTCCCTCCCTCCCTCTCTCTCTCTCAAAATAAATAAAAATAAATGTAAAAAAAAAAAAAAAAAAAGAACAGAGCCTTGGGAAACAACAGCATCGAAGAGTCCAGCCAACGTGGCACAGCCAGAGGATGAGGTAAGAGGTAAGAGAAAAAAAACAAGGACGGGAGATTGGCACAGTAGCCAGAGGAAGGAAGGTTTCAAGGAGGGAGGGGTTGTCATTCCATATGCCGTGAAGTACCGCAAGACAAGAAAAGTATACACTGGTCTGGCGACATGGAGGTCAGCAGTTTAGCCTTAGCGAGAGCGGTATCGTTGCCAGAAATCACACCACACTGAGGAGTGAATGGACCAGTGAATCAGGAGCGAGGAAGCAGCAGCTGCCCGTTTAGAAGCTTTAGCTGGAGCAGAAAGAACAAAGTAGACGAGAGAGCGAATCTGCTACAGACTGAATGTGGGTGTCCCTCCAAAACTCCTACGTGGAAACCCTAACTCCCCAGGTGATGGTATTTGGAGGCGGGGCCTTTGCAGAGGAGCAGATCCCGAAGGTAGAGCTATCATGAATAAAATTCATTTGTAGCACAGGCCCCAGAGAGCTCCCTCCCCCTCCTCCCCGTGAGGACGCAGCAAAAACACAGCCATCTATAAACCACAAAGCAGCCTCTTGCCAGACACTGAATGGGCCGGGGTCTTGATCTCGGACTTCCCAGGCTCCAGAACTGTGAGAAACAAATTTCTGTTGTTAATCAGCCACCCGGTCCGCGATATTCTGTAATAGCAGCCTGAACTAAGAACCGTAGTTAAGCAAGGTCGTTTATAAGAGGGACCTGAACCACTGCCAGAATTGTTCCACTGGAAATATCGTCCGAGGGAGTCAAGCATCAGATGAGAGATTGACCAAAATAACTTTTGAGACATAGACTCAGAGGTTTTATTATTCCTGCTGATAAGGGATGGCGCTTTCAACTTTCTATGTGGAACAGAAAATTTAAACATTTAAATAACACATTTATCTTTTACCATAAATGTAGAGAAATGAATGGAAAGGGAGACTATGACAGAAATCATTTTTCAGGACTTTGGTTTTTATATCCACAAAGTGAAACAAAAACACACAACCTATGCTGAGGTAGGATACAAATTATTGCTGTGCCTAGGATTTTACCTAATTGGTGTAGAGATAACAATTTTAAAAATCCCTCATGGTAGCAATTTACTAACAGAGAAAAAGCAAGTCAATTGTAGTGGCCTATAAATTAACATATTACTTATTAAGCAAATTTTACCCCCAAGTACATCGAAACATCTTAAACATCTACACAACATGGGTTGGAAAGCTAGTTAATTAAAACAGAGCTACAGGGTGTCTGGGTGGCTCAGTCGGTTAAACATCTGACTTTGGTTCAGGTCAGGATCTCACGGTTTGTGAGTTTGAGCCCTGCATCAGGCTCTCTGCTGTCGGCTTAGAGCCTGCTTTGGATCCTCTGCCCCACCTCTCTCTGCCCTCCCCTGCTCGTGCATGCTTGTTTTCCCTCTCTCCCTCTCTCCCTCTCTGTCAAAAATAAACATTAAAAAAAATAATTAAAAAAAAAAAACCCTGCTTAAAAAAAAAAAGAGTTAAAATACTCATAGAAAAGTCATATATGCTCAGCCAATAAATTTTTATTGAACACCTACTAAGAGCCTGGCATTTCTCTAGCAACTAGATATTAACAAAAAATAGATGTGTCGATTTATGTAATTCCTTCTGGAACCTGATCAACACGGTTGGAAGAACTACCAACGATTTGCAAACGATTTGAATTTGTGGCCATTTCTATTCTAAGGCCATATTTATCTTCCTCTATCAAAGACATGGGCTCTCACAGCTGGCGAGGCCTTCAAGGACTACCAGCCTAGCCCATCCCATTTCACAGATGGCAAAGTGGAACTAGTGAGAGGGTTACAATACATTTTGAACTATTACAGCCAGGGCTACAACCCAGAATTCCTTAATTCTGATTCAGAATTGCTCTACCAATTGCATCTCATTTGCCCTACCAATGAAATCACATCAATAAAACCACGACTCTCCCCAACACCCACACTAGCCTCCGCCTCTTTTGATCAGCTTTTCAATAATCGGTTCTGCCTTTTTCTCTAAAATAGCAAAGTTTCTATGACCTGTGGGCACTTGGCCCAGATTGAAAACATCAAGCCTAAGGCCTGCAAACATCTCTTGTCCATCGGGGGTGGGGGTGGGGGTGGGGGTGGGGGCAGCTGGCAAAGACCGCCTCACTTTGGGCATTTCGTTAAAGCGTCCAAAAATTCCAGGAAGATACTGGGTATGTTTTATCTCTATTGTCTGGCTGCTAGGGAGGAGAATGTGTCGTCTCAAAATTTCTATTCAGAATTTTAATTAAATTGTGGCCTGTGGCAAAATAGAAAGGCATTAAAATCAAATGCTAGTGTCTCTTTGTTTATTTTATGAGCTCTCATCTCTAACTAGTTCTCGCTGAAATAATTAAATGTCTTTTCAGCAAATGGACTGTACAGGCTGTTTAGTTTAATGTTTCTTATAACCTGGCGAGGATGTGCTTTATAATTCCGTTGATTTCTGCCCTTCCCCACCCCGCCCCACCCCCCACCACACACACATTTCTCTCCCCTCTCCCTGCACAGGCTGACTCAAAGGTTTCTGAGGATCAGAATGGCATTCGTGCACCTGTAGGCCAAAGTGTCCTCGCACAGGCTGGCAGAGGCTGTTGGAGGCTGAGCACATTGCATTTGACATTAATAGGTCAGAGGCACTTCTAGATTGAAATTGCTGAAGGTGGAGAGGACACACAGTGTAGTCAGTGAGGCCTCTTGGTCAGAAACCAATGCATGAAATCTCTTATTTACTGACCCACTGTATTGCAGGAAAGGAAAATTGCTTTCTAAACATGATAGAATCCACACGGAGGAGGCGACAGCAGAATTTACCTGGGGAGCGTATGCATGCGCGTGTGTATGTTAGGAGGAGGGCTATGCTGTTCTCCTGCTTCGGAAAACACCATTAGGGATCCTCTGGGGATAAAAGCTGAACCCAGGGTGTAGTTTGAAATGGGGAGATTTAGTCAAAGGCGATATAATTGCCTACATGATAAAGTAGAAAGGAGGTCTTTCTAGGAATTAAAGAGATGGTTCTTGTGAGCAATTATTTTCACCTTCCTCTAAACAGAGCCTCACCCCAGAAACAGGGGACAGAAAGGCAGTGCAAGAGATGTGAGGAAGCAAACTTTGTCCTGCTAATGCGTGTTCACTATGTTCTTCTAGGCACCAGGCTAAGTGCCTTTCCCCAATTATCTCATGTAATGTTCCCAACAGTCTTGTGAAATAGGGACCATTAGTCTCCTCATTTTACAGATCTGACCATTGCGGTCTAGCAATATTAAACGACGTACCAAAGGCTCACAGCTACTAAGTGGCAAAGTTGGCATTCATATTTGTCACCCCTATCCTTCTCCAGAGAAAGGGGAAAGTGGTGTGAACGTATAACATCTGGGCCTGCGAGCTGTCAGGCTCACTTAACCTGAGTAACAATGGCAGTGATAATGCAGGTGTAAGGGGACAGATATTGGGTACTTGTGATATGCCAGGCATTGTACTAAGCACTTTATAGGAGTCAGGTCACTTAATCCTCGTGAGGACATTTTGGGGAAAACATCTGTATTCACTCTATGTTACAAGTGAAAAAAACCCAGTGTCTTCAAAGGTCAGGAACTTGCCCAAGGCTACGCAGCTGGAAAATGGAAAAGCTGTAGGTTAACAGCAGACCTCCCCAACCTGATGGGACACCAGGGCCTAAGGAGGGAGCGATCTACCAGTAGGACAATCCTTCTAATGAGATGTGGCCCAGGAGATTTGGGAACCTTGATGTTTCCCATTTTATATTGCTCCCTGTTCTAGGCTAAGATCCACCCTTGAAAAATGAGCCTTGAAACACTTCTGCCTCATATGGTGGAGACATAATAGACAGTCAAGAAACATTTGGTGAATAAATGAATGGATAAACGAGTGGAGTCTAGTCCACAGTTTTTCATTTTTTCCTCCTGTGGCGCTGTAGGCTCCACGTCTCTATGACGAGCTGGAGCTTTTTGTTTGAGTTTTGAATGTACCGAAGTCCAGAATAAGAAAAGATAATGAATGAAAGAAAGGACTTATTTGTGGCTGGATAAATAGGATGTAGAATTTTATTTATTTATTTAAAAAAAAATGTTTAACATTTATTATTTAGTTTTGAGAGAGAGACACATACAGAGCACAAGTGGGGGAGGGTTAGAGAGAGAAGGAGACACAGAATCCGAAGCAGGCTCCAGGCTCTGAGCTGCCAGCACAGAGTCTGATGTGGGGCCCGAACTCACGAACCTGACCGACTGAGCCCCCCGGGCGCCCCTTAAATAGGTCTTTCAAAGGCCCTCATTGTCTGGGGAAAGGGAAATCTGCTGTGGGGACCAGGCATCCGGGGAAGTAAGGAGTTAAGATGGACCAGAGGAAAGGAGGTATGGGAGCTTAAAGGGATCTAGCATTTTCCGTATCTACTGTGTACTAGGTCCCTTCATATATCCTAGGTCATTTAATCCTCACATGTATCCTGGGAGGCAGGTGTCATTATCTCTGTTCTATAATAAGAAAATTGAAGCTTATCATTAAGTAACTTGCCCAAAGTCTCACATGTAGGAAGTGGTGCAGCTGAGATTCCATCTCTGGTCTGACTCTTTGTTTTGTTTTGTTTTTAAGATCTTATTTTTAAGCAGTCTCCACACCCAATGCGGGGCTCGAACTCACAGCCCCAAGATCAAGGCTCACATGCTCTATCTACTGAGCCAGCCAGGCACCCCGTGGTCTGAGTCTTTCTAGAGTACTCACTGCCCCTGCAAACACAGTTGAAAACAGAAGGGCATTTTCATTGGGTGTGGAAGGGAAAGTATTTCAGATTTAGGGAGACGAGAAAAATAGGGCAAAGAGCTTGTGGAAAGGCCCAAACCAAGACCGGCGAGATTTGAGGAAGCTGGAAGACAGGCCCTGGCTGAATGAGATGATCTCCGGGAAAGTGTACTCTAAGTTCTCTACTGTGTTACCCATAGTTCCTCACTTGGTAATTGCAGCAACTGTCTGGAGCTTTTAAAAGAGTGAAAACTGTAGCCAGGCTAACAGCCCAGAGGCAGCAAAACAGGATGGTGGGAAATAAAGATAAGTGTCCCCGGGGGCGCCTGGGTGGCTGAGTCAGTGGAGAGTCCAACTCTTGATTTCGGCTCAGGTCACGACCCCAGGGTCGTGGGATCCAGCCCCATGTTGGGTGCCGCACTGAGTGTGGAGCCTGCTTGAGATTCTCTCTCTCCCTCTGTCTTTCCCCCAAACCCCACCCCCTCCCTGCTTGCTCTCTCTCACTGTCTCTCTCTCTCTCTCTCTCTCAAATTAAAAACAAAACAGGGGGCGCCTGGGTGGCTCAGTCAGTTGAGCGACTGACTTCGGCTCAGGTCATGATCTCACAGCGCGGGAGTTGGAGCCCCGCGTCGGGCTCCGTGCCGACAGCTCAGAGCCCAGAGCTTGCTTCCGATTCGGTGTCTCCCTCTCTCTCTCTCCCCCTCCCCCGCTTACGCTCTGTCTCTCTCCCTCTCTCCCTCTCTTTCAAAAATAAATAAACATTGGGGCGCCTGGGTGGCTCGGTCGGTTAAGCGTCTGACTTCGGCTCGGGTCATGATCTCGCGGTCCGTGAGTTCGAGCCCCGTGTCGGGCTCTGTGCTGACGGCTCGGAGCCTGGAGCCTGTTTCGGATTCTGTGTCTCCCTCTCTCTCTGCCCCTCCCCTGCTCATGCTCTGTCTCTCTCTGTCTCAAAAATAAATCAACGTTAAAAAATAAATAAATAAATAAATAAACATTAAAAAAATTAAGAACAAAAACAAAAACAAAACAGTGTCCCCAAGACCTCTGCTCAGAGAACTTTCCCCCAACTTGTGGACGGCAGAAGGGCATGGGGGGACTTGCCGCTAGCCCCCAACATCTACCTCATCATCCCTCTTGACTTTACTCCTGGTCTTGAATACACACCCACCAACAATTAGTGTTTTGAAGGCTCACGGCTTTGAGTCTTCTTTCCAACGCATGCAAGTCAAATCTAGGCCCAGGAAATAAAGACTGTTTCCTGCGATTTGAACCCCCACTCTGCTTGCGTTATCTGAGGTCCTCCAAGAAGCACGTGTCAAGACGGTACTAAACATGGCAAGGTTTTCACAGGAGAAACGACTGTGTGTCAGAAGAGAGGAAGGGAGCTGTGGCAAAAGCCCGGCCCTGACTCAGGGAGAGAGGAGAGAAGGCTGAATGGAAGTGGTCTAGACTACCACGCGGTTTAACAAAGCTTCCGCAAGTCAAAGGGGGCCAAACAGAGCAGTCCACATATCTCCCGGGTGGAAATCTGCCTTAGGATCCCCACTCAGTCCCAGGAGGGAACAGGCCATGGGAAGCTGAGGCCCCCAGTCTGCCAGTCATCTCTAATGGGCCCCAACACACCCCCTGCCTCCTCTATTCATAACGACAAGGGCAAATCTCAGCTAAAGGCTCATTCCTTTTTTTTTTGTTTTTTTTTTTTAGAGGTGGGGGAGAGCATGAGCAAGAGACAAAGAGAGAGGATCCTAAGCAGGCTCGGGGCACCTGGGTGGCTCAGTCGGTTAAGGGTCCAACTTTGGCTCAGGTCAGGATCTCGCGGTTCGTGGGTTCGAGCCCCGCGTCGGGCTTTGCCCTGCCTGCCTTGGATTCTCTCTCTCCCTCTCTCTTTCCCTCCCCCACTTGCACTCGTTCTCTCGCTCTCAAAAATAAATAAATAAACATTAAAAAAAAAAAGAATCCTAAGCAGAATCCATATCCAGCATGGAGCCCAACACATGGCTTGATCTCACGACCCTGAGATCATGACCTGAGCCCAAATCAGGAGTCAGATGCTCCACCGACTGAGCCACCCGGGCGCCCCTAAAGGATCATATCCTAAGGGAGGCCTTTCCTGATCCCAATCCCACCCCTAGTCAAGGTAAAATTACCTTTTCATACGATTTCATAAAAACATGTTCCTTTCCTTCAGAGCACTTGTCTCAGTTCATACTTATCTATTCATTAGTGTGATTATTACATTAATGAACATCTCTCTTGGTAAATTCTAAGTTCCATGAGAACAGGGACCATGACTGTCTTGTTCACTGCTTTATCGTCAGTGCCTACCACGGTGGCTAATAGTAGACACCCAGTGAATATATTTGGAATAAATGGATGCGAATGAATAAATGTCGGCGAACAAATATGAGCTATATAATCACTTCTAACCCCCAAACTACTGGAAACTATACAGCTTGAAACAGAACTTGAAGAGGTGAGACTGAACAGAAAGGTTTACAGTCAAGATGGCAACAGAAGCTTCTTGAGCGGACATGAGCAAAAGCGAGCCATGACTGGTGCCTGCTAGGCCACACGGACTGAGATTCGTGTCAGAGGAATTTAGATAAAAAAGAAAGGGTGAATGTACTTGGGGAGTGAGACAGACCATGAACATAAACCGAATAAGCACCCCTTATTTGATCAAGCAGTCTGGTTCTGGAAATGTGGGGTCAGGGCTACAGCAGACACACAAGGAGCCAAGGAAGTGGAAACCATCACAAGGCAGGAGCCCAGCCACACAAAACAGCCTCAAGGACCTCTCCAGAGAAGTGAGGTTGTGTCAACAAGGTCTGTGGATCTTGGCCAGGTTTTCAGCTCAGGTCTTCTCTGGTAGCCTCTCCTAAGTCTTAAAGGGGCCACATCTTGATGACTAGAGCCAGGCTTACAGAGTTGTGGTCATTGCCTAACAACTATATTTACCGACAGCCCTACGGTCCTCCAGGATCACTTGAAATTTTATCTTTCTAAGCCATGCCTTTTTCCTTCCAAACAGTGAGATAAAATTTAACCTCACAGGATGATTAGGACTAGAGAGAATAGTATGAGATGACTTACAATAATATGAATGAGGTGTAATGGGGCTTCTCTCTCAGATTCTCAGTATTTTTACACCAAAAAATAAAATTAAACAAAGCAAAAATTTCTCTGTGACTCCACTGATGATTTAAAAATGGCTTTGGACACATGACATACCAAAATCTTTAGAAAATCTTGCCAACATTGACAATCCCTGGGGCGCCTAGGTGGCTCAGTCAGTTGAGCGTCTGACTCTTGATCTCGGCTCCGGTCTTGATCTCAGGGTCATGGGTTCAAGTCCTGAACTGGGCTCTACCCTGGGCGTGAAGCCTACTTAAAAAAGAAAAAAAAAAAAGAATTCACTTTCTTCTAGCAAGCTGGAGCAAAATGTAAATTTATTCCACGGCCAAGTGTAAACACAGATAAAGTGAATTTCAGCCTGAGACCAGGGTATAAAACTGTGCATATTTGCTAGAAAAGTCTTACTGGATCATTAAGGTAATGAGTTAGTCAAAGCTGGTGAAAAAAAAAAATCACAGTTAACCTAGGGCACCTGGGTGGCTCAGTCAGTTGGGCAGTGACTGCGGCTCGGGTCATGATCTCATGGTTCGTGGGTTTGAGCCCCACGTCCAGCTCTGTGCTAACAACTGGGAACTTGGAGCCTGCTTTGGATTCTGTGTCTCCCTCTCTCTCTGCCCCTCCCCCACTCGTGCTCTGTCTCTCAAAGATAAATAAACATTATAGAAAAAAATTTTTTTCAATGCCAGTTAACCTGTTCTTATTTCTGATTGTAGTTGAGTGGCTACGTGGTCCTCAAAGTCCAGAGTCTTGTTCTATTCTTGTCCGTTTTCTTGACTCACTCAACCTCTCTGTGTCTCTTTCATCATCTGTAAAATCGGGGCTACAAATACTTAACTGTGTACAAAGCCATTTTTCCTTCGTCAGTGTCCTTCACAGCATAACACACCCCCTCCTCAGTCAAAACAATAAGGCTTTTGTTAAAACACATTAACTCCAAAGATAGACTTCAATTGAATTTGATGATTATTTCTTGGAGCCTTAGCACAATGGGAATACAAGTCAGAATAAAATAAAGTTCCCGTCCTAAAATGGTGACTCCCAAATACCAGTCCACACATTGGGACTGGTTCCTGACAGTGTTTATACAAGTCCATGGCAAAATGAACAGAAAAAGAAAGGATAATACAGAGAATGTTTTGTGACTCTAAACTTCCATTCAATTTGAAAGAATTTCTCTTAATATAAGTTTCTTATGAATATTTTCTTTCTAATCTGTTCTAGAAACTGAAATGTTTCTTTTTAATCTCGTGGTGGCAGTTGCCTCTTTTTAACATCTTAACTTAGCAAAACCAAACAAAAAAAATGTCAACTCTAAGTCAGGCTCTTTTTTGCTTTTAATTTTATTGGTCGGTTAACTCAAAATGAATGAGACTCAGTAAATAACTTCCACCTACTTAAGTAATATGATCAATCTGGTTTAGAGTTTAGTCAAGAAAATTGCTTAAATTTGTTATATAGAAGTTTCTGTTCTGAGAATTGTTTGAATTTATAATTGGAAGCTAAAAAAAAAAAAAGAAAGAAAGAAAGAAAGAAAGAAAGAAAGAAAGAAAGAAAGATGGAAAACAGATTTGGAGCCCAAGCTACCACTAAAAACAAAAAACAACCAAAGGAGCAAAGCCAATAATAACCAAATGGTGCCTGGCACATAGAAGACTTTTGGCAAATATTTGTTGGATAAGTAAATAAATTATCAAGTCAAACAAATACGGATTCAAGTAATACCTAGCCAGCAGCTATAAAACAAAACAAAGCAAAATAACAAAAACTGATAAGCGTGAGGATTTTCACTCTTCGGTCAGAATAACATGTAAAATGGCTTTTCTTTTCTAGTTTTTCTTTCCAGTTACCGAGAACTCTTAAGTATTATATGCCTTCAGCCTAGGAAAAAAACCATAGCTCATTCTTCTCTCTTACCAAGAGGAAATAAAAGGGGCAGTCAGCGGCACCCAGCTGGCTCGGTCGGTAGAGCACGTGACTCTTGATCTTAGGGTTCTGAGTTCGAGCTTCACATGCGGTGTAGAGATTACTAAAAATAAAATAAACTTAAAAAAAAAACAAAAAGACAGAGGAAACTGAAAGCAATTTGGAAATTGTTTAGACTAATAGAAGTTAGACTCACAGAAGTTAGAGACAGAGATTTAGAAAGCACCCAACCCATCCCTTTCAATTTACAGATAAGGAGACAGGCTCTGAGAAGTTTCCCCAAGTTGCCCATGTTTTTAGGATTGGACCTTGAGAACAAAGCCAAGATACTTCTGTCATGTAGCAGCAGTCTCTACCCTAATTGCAGGGGGAAGGTAAGTATCATTTTGAAAACTCCTTGCATAGTCAAACTACAAACTTGAAAGTGCAGAAAATCGAGACAGTGAGTTACATGTGACTTGTGTGTATTTCCGTCATCTTCAGGATTATTCCTGTGATAGCATTCATCAACACTAGATTAGCAAAGAGCTCTCATTATTGACCAGCCACTAGGATATGGAAATAGTCTTGCTCAACTGAAGCTAGCATTAATAATCGTATCCGTGTTAGGCGCCCGCGGGGCTCAGTCAGTTAAGCGTCCGACTTGGTTTCAGCTCAGCTCAGGATCTCCCAGGTTGGTGAGTTCGAGCCCCGCGTCTGACAGTGCAGAGCCGGCTTGGGATTCTCTGTCTCCCCCTCTCTCTGCCTCTCCCTTGCTCACTCTCTCAAAATAAATAAATAAACATTAAGAAACAATAATAATTACATCCATGATTATTACAAAGATACACCGACAAAACCAAAATGGTATATGTACAAGGCCATTTAATGGAGCATCATTGGTAGTAGCAAAACACTGGCACACAAATGTCCATCAGTTGGGAACTGCTGAAAGAAACTACGGTACATTCGCCAAAGGGTATTATTCAGCTATTGAAAAAAATGAAAAAATGAGAAAGACTTCTATATACTGAGATGGTATATCAACAGGATCTATCACTGGGGAAAAAAAGCAAGAGTAAAACAATGCTTGTAATATGGCACCTTTTTAGTAGCCCAATCTAAAGGGAAACATACATGCACCCCCCACATTTACTTATAGTTTCAAAATGATACAACAGAAAAATAAACAATAACTAATAAAGGTGCTTCCATCTATAGTGCAAGGAAGGGGACAGGGTGGAGGAGACAGGCATGATCTTGAGGCTTCTTTAAATATACTTTGTTAGGGGCACCTGGGTGGCTCAGTCGGTTAAGCGTCCGACTTCGGCTCAGGTCACTATCTCGCGGTCCGTGAGTTTGAGCCCCGCGTCGGGCTCTGGGCTGATGGCTCAGAGCCTGGAGCCTGCTTCCGATTCTGTGTCTCCCTCTCTCTCTGCCCCTCTCCCGTTCATGCTCTCTCTCTGTCTCAAAAATAAACTTAAAAAAAAATTAAAAAAAAATAAATATACTTTGTTATATACTTTGACTTTTGAACAAAACTAATCAAGAAGAAAAAAAAAATCCCTAAAAATAGAAAGCAGATGGAAGGAAACAAATGGACTGACCTTTATACTAAATTTGTGACAAAACGATATGGAGAAAAGAATTATTTCAACTGGACTTCAAAAACAGAATTTGGGGGGCGCCTGGGTGGCTCAATCGGTTAAGCGTCCGACTTTGGTTCGGGTCATGATCTACGGTCCATGAGTTCGAGCCCCGCGTCGGGCTCTGTGCTGACAGCTCGGAGCCTGGAGCCTGTTTCAGATTCTGTGTCTCCCTCTGTCTCTGACCCTCCCCCTGTTCATGCTCTGTCTATCTCTGTCTCAAAAATAAATAAACGTTAAAAAATTAAAAAAAAAAAACAACACAGAATTTTGACTGTACATCCCAAATTGGATATATTCTCAGGACAGAGAGAACTACAAAGACATTCTAAACTGCATTCAGCAGTTTTGTTAATGATAATAGTGTTATTTTTATTTTTATAGGAAGTTATATCATAGGTGACTGTGTTAACGCTGTTAAGAACCAAGATGTTCAAAATAAGAGAAAGGAAATACATGGAGAAATTTGAAGTTAGGCAAAAACCCTGCCATGTTCAATTTAAATTGGAAATATCACTATAAATTCAGAGTTTTTGTTTATGTTTATTTTTTTTTTATTTTTTTTTAATGTTTATTTATTTTTGAGACAGAGAGAGACAGAGCATGAATGGGGGAGGGACAGAGAAAGAGGGAGACACAGAATCCAAAGCAGGCTTCAGGATCTGAGCTGTCGGCACAGAGCCCAACACGGGGCTCGAACTCACAGACCATGAGATCATGACCTGAGCCGAAGTCGGAGGCTCAACCAACTGAGCCACCCAGGTGCCCCAGTGTTTATTTATTTTTGAGAGGGGAGGGGCAGGGAAAGTAGGAAACAGAGGATCTGAAGCGGGCTCTGCACTAACAGAGAGGCCAATGTGGACTTGAAGTCTGGAATCGTGAGATCATGACCTGAGCCAAAATCAAAAGCCAGATGCTCAACTGACTGACCCACCCAGACACCCCTCTAAAGGAATTTTTTTTTAAATATTCTTTTTTTTAAAATTTATTTATTTTTTTAGGGGGCACCTGGGTGGCGCAGTCGGTTGAGCATCCGACTTCAGCCAGGTCACGATCTCGCGGTCCGTGAGTTCGAGCCCCGCGTCAGGCTCTGGGCTGATGGCTCAGAGCCTGGAGGCTGTTTCCAATTCTGTGTCTCCTTCTCTCTCTGCCCCTCCCCTGTTCATGCTGTCTCTCTGTCCCAAAAATAAATAAACATTGAAAAAAAAAAAAAATTAAAAAAAAAAAAAAATAAAATTTATTTATTTTTGAGACAGAGAGAGACAGAGCATGAAAGGGGGAGGGGCAGAGAGAGAGGGAGACACAGAATCGGAAGCAGGCTCCAGGCTCTGAGCCATCAGCCCAGAGCCGGACGCGGGGCTCGAACTCACGGACCGCGAGATCGTGACCTGAGCTGAAGTCAGATGCCCAACCGACTGAGCCACCCAGGCGCCCCCCAAAGGAATTTTTTTTAATGTTTATTTATTTTTGAGAGAGAGAGAGAGAGAGAGGGAAGGAGGGAGAGCACGCACACGAGATCAAGCTGGGGAAGGGCTGCGAGAGAGGGGGACAGAGGATCCAAAGTGGGGGCTCAAATTCATGAACTCTGAGATCTTGACCTGAGCCAAAGTCGAACACTTAACCGACTGAGCCACCCAGGTGCCCCTAAATTCAGGGGTTTTTTAAACAAAAAGGTTATTATTCGCCCTGACCACTGAAAAGTCTGAGAAGCAATGACCACCTAATAGCAATCAGTTCCCTGACACAAATTATAATCACTGAAGATCATCGCCCACTAAATAAAATAGGATTCTTTAGAGAAATCTCTGACTCCAGGTCTGGGGCAAGGGCCCGTATGAGATGAGCCAGGGAGGTCTTCTTGTGCAGGAAAGCAAGGAAACTCTCAACAACTACTATGGTTGTGCCAAGATGCCTCACAGGGCACCTGGGTGGCGCAGTCGGTTAAGTGTCTGACTTTGGCTCAGGTCATGATCTCATGGTTTGTGGGTTCAAGCCCGCACTGGGCTCTGTGCTGACAGCTGGGAGCCTGGAGCTGGCTTTGGATTCTGTGTCTCCCTCTCTCTCTGCACCTCCCCCATTCATGCTCTGTCTCTCAAAAGTAAATAAATAAGCAGTTAAAAAAAAAAAAGAAGAAGAAGAAGAAGCGGAGCGCCTGGGTGGCTCAGTCGGTTCAGCATCTGACTTCAGCTCAGGTCCTGATCTCGCGGTCCGTGAGTTCCAGCCCCGCATCGGGCTCTGTGCTGACAGCTCAGAGCCTGGAGCCTGCTTCCGATTCTGTGTCTCCTTCTTTCTGCCCCTCCCCCACTCATGCTCTGTCTCTGTCTCTGTCTCTGTCTCTCTCTCTCTCTCTCTCTCTCTCTGTCAAAAATAAATAAACTTACTTCTCTAAAGAAGACATCCGGATGGCCAACAGGCACATGAAAAGATGCTCAACGTCGCTCCTTATCAGGGAAATACAAATCAAAACCACACTCAGATATCACCTCACGCCAGTCAGAGTGGCCAAAATGAACAAATCAGGAGACTATAGATGCTGGAGAATGTGGAGAAACGGGAACCCTCTTGCACTGTTGGTGGGAATGCAAACTGGTGCAGCCACTCTGGAAAACAATGTGGAGGTTCCTCAGAAAATTAAAAATAGACCTACCCTATGACCCAGCAATAGCACTGCTAGGAATTTACCCAAGGGATACAGGAGTACTGATGCATAGGGGCACGTGTACCCCAGTGTTTATAGCAGCACTCTCAACAATAGCCAAATTGTGGAAAGAGCCTAAATGTCCATCAACTGATGAATGGGTAAAGAAATTGTGGTTTATATACACAATGGAGTACTACGTGGCAATGAGAAAGAACGAAATATGGCCCTTTGTAGCAACGTGGATGGAACTGGAGAGTGTGATGCTAAGTGAAATAAGCCATACAGAGAAAGACAGTTACCATATGTTTTCACTCTTACGTGGATCCTGAGAAACTTAACAGAAACCCATGGGGGAGGGGAAGGAAAAAAAAGAAAAGAGGTTAGAGTGGGAGAGAGCCAAAGCATAAGAGCCTCTTAAAAACTGAGAACAAACTGAGGGTTGATGGGGGGTGGGAGGGAGGGGAGGGTAGGTGATGGGTATTGAGGAGGGCACCTTTTGGGATGAGCACTGGGTGTTGTATGGAAACCAATTTGACAGTAAATTTCATATACTGAAAAAAAATAAAATAAAAAATAAAATAAAATAAATTTTTAAAAAATCCAAAAAATAAAAAAATAAATAAACTTAAAAAAAAAAAGAAGCCTCATGAGTCAACTTTAAAGGGATCTAATAAGGGACAATTTGGGTATCAAAGTGAAAAATCACTGATTTATTGAGACACATCCAATATATAAAAATCCCTGAACTCAAAATGAGCTGATAAAAACATTAGTCACCCTTGAACACCAAAATCATTCTGAAAATTGATCTAGAAGGCAAAAATCACACAGTTGTCCCACCTTTCCTACATTTCAAGATAGACACAAAGTTGATGAGGGAAATTTCTTCTATATAGACTTCTAGCTAATGCCAAAGAAATGATGGCATTGGAAAATCAAGTCTCCTCCTTCTAATGACAGAGTGGACCTAGGCAGTGATCATCAGTTACTGCTAAAATCATCAGCTTAAAGGATAATAGGATGCTAGAATGCAAAATTCAGCCTCACACCATCTGAACCCCACTCATCAATCTTTTTTTTTTTATTTTTTAATGTTTATTTATTAATGAGAGAGAGAGACAGAGTGTGAGCAGGGGAGGGGCAGACCGAGAGGGAGACACAGAATCCGAAGTAGGCTCCAGGCTCTGAGCTGTCAGCATAGAGCATGACGCGGGGCTCGAACTCATGAAGTGTGAGATCATGACCTGAGCCAAAGCGGGAGGCTCAACCGACTGAGCCACCCAGGTGCCCCTCATCAATCTTAATATCATAAAAAGTAAGACACCAGACATTATAGGCCTCCTGATGTAAAGATGCAATGAAGGATCAAGAACACCTCGGGGCAGCTGCTTGGCTCAGTCGGTTGAGTGTCCGACTCTCGATTAGGGCTCAGGTCATGATCTCATGTTGTGAGATGGAGCCCCAAGTTGGGCTCCACACTAGGCTGCTTAAGATTCTCTCTCTCTCTCTCTCTCTCTCTCTCTCAAAAAACAAAACAAAAAAAAAGGACACCACCCATGAGGGATTCTTAACTTAAAAAGTGAACCCAAATCTGATCGAATCTCTACAAAAAAAAAAAAAAACTAGTTATGAAAAGTGTTTGATTTATATTCAAGGAGTGAAAGAGCAAAGCAATTCTCACAGCTGAAGCCACGTGACTGTCCCAACCCCACTCCTGTAGATTCAGGCAGCCCACAGCTCTAGAACAGCTCCTGTTTATCCATTAAGGGGAAATTGAGGAGCCCGAGTTCCATAACTCACATGACTGCATACAGTCAACCTGGCCACTGATCCTGATAGAACATTGTGTGTGACTCATACCCCACATTCAATTATTGGTTGACTGCTTTAGGCCCTGTGACTACTTTTCTATCTGACTAACGTACCTATTGCCAGAGTTGCTCTGAAACAGGGGCTCTGCTTGATTCTTAAAATATTCCTAAAGATTAGGGTCCTGACCTCGAATTCCAATGCACCTGCTGGGTCCTCACTCCATATTGCTAAGTACCTACTTGCACCCTGTTTCTTGCCTGCTCCCAGGCTTTCTTTCTTTCTTTCTTTCTTTTTTTTTTTAATGTTTATTTATTTGAGAGAGAGAGAGCATATGTGCTCAAGCGGGAGAGGGGCAGAGAGAGGGAGAGAGAAAATCCCAAGCAGGCTACACCCTCAGTTATGGAGCCCAACGCAGGGCTCGAACTCATGGACCTGAAAGATCATGACCTGAGCCGAAATCAAGAGTCAGATGCTTAACTGACTGAGCCCCCTGGCGCCCCCCAGGCTGCCTGTTTTTAACTTCTTGCCATCTTATTAGGTGTTTCTTGACCTAGGAATCTTGTGTTAATTTGACCCATACTGCTAAAATTTAGACTAAATATCAGACCATGTATTTTTGCTAATTCATAACATCCTGGGGCAGGTTGGTGACATTATCCTTGTTTTGAAATGGAACAAAAACATGTGAAACACTTGTTTCTGGGGCAGCACCATTACAAGCACCCTCAATCTCGGTTCCCTAAATAAGGAACAGTAGATGCAGCCTGCAAATTACTTAGCAAGTGCTCCCATTCTCTCCAAGCCTTGAGTCCTCTCCTTGTCTGTCACTGCTGGCCCACCCCAGCCATCTCTTCCTTCTCTGCTCCACTTGACCCCTGCTCTGATGGGAACGCTTTTTAAAAGCTTCTACAACCAGGTCAGTCCCCAGGTGTCGGCTCAGTGCTTTGATTCCATGGATATGACCTTCTTCTATTTTTTAATGCTTTTTATTATAAAGTAAAACAGATAAAGAACACCACACAGACGCATGGCTTAATGAACTCACATAAAGCAACACTCTCGTAACCATCATCAGGTCAAGAAATAGATCTTTGCAGTTACCCCGGGAACCCCTTCCATGCGTGCAGCGGCCAGATCACAAGCCCCTCCTTTACTCATACATAACCATAGTCTAGACTTTTATAGTCATCGCTTGCTTGCTTTTCTTAAATAAGTTTTCCCACCTGTATGTGCATCCCCAGACACCCTATCTTAGTCCTGCCCATTTAAAAAATTACATATGTCTTCCACGTCTCTTTTTTTTTAATGTTTATTTATTCATTTTGAGAGAGAGAGGGAGAGAGAGAGAATCCCAAGCAGCCTCCACACTGTCATCGAAGAGTCCGACACCGGGATCAATCTCACACGGACCGTGAGATCATGACCCGAGCCAACATCAAGAGCCAGACGCTTAACTGACTGGGCCATCCAGGCGCCCCTCTTTCACGTCTCTTTTAATCTTCAGTTCCCCCTCCATTCCTCTTCTCCTTAGAATTACCTGTTGAAACCCCCAGGCTATTTGACTAATAGTTTCCCAGGATGGATTTCGCCAGCCGATTGCTATTTCAATGAACTTACCTGGCCTTCCCGACTTCCCTCTCATCTTGCTGGGGCAGGCTTGCAGCTCCGGCAGCTTTGGGAGAGGTGTCCTCACTGCACTCCACAGCATGACTGATTGAAAGAAGCCAGCTTCCTTGCTCCCTGTTGCTGCCAGCTAGGGCTCCATCTGGCTCTTTGGGCGGCTAGCTGACGTCAGATATGCTACACATTCCTGCTACCACGATCCACCTCATTCTTTCCCTTCTTCTTGGTGAGAGGTGCTGCTTGATCCCTGAGACGTAGAAAAGTAGAAACAGAGGCATCCAGAGTGTTATTGGACCTTGAGGTACAGGAAACATCATTCCTTCCGGTGGCTTCCTTGCCAATTTCTAGCAGCGCTTTTGAGGGGGATTAAGCAATGGACAACATGCCAGCTGAGTTCCCAAATACGGGCCAGGCTGGTTAGGATCCTGAGTGTTGGGTATCTTTTGAAGGGATTTTGTATGTTTAAATGTACTTTACAAAGCTTAAAATAAATAAAGTTTAAAATCACAGTCATAACGATATTTCAGTCACGCTGTGGGTGAAGTGGCGTTTTTGTAGGCCCACCTTGAACCCTAATCAAATATAGCCTTATTTCTGCAGGAAACCAAAGGCCAAATTCCAAACGTGTAACTTTAAAAAGTGTGGGAATAGATCTCTGTAAATCTGAGGGTTAGCTGTGCAGACAACTATAACATTTTAGATTCTGGGTTATGCAGGCTAACCTGAAATTACTTTCTCGAGGTCTTCTCCTAAAGAGGGTTTACATATTCTTACCCTAAGCATCCTCCCAAATGACTTAAAATATCATTCCTTCATCTACTTCCAAATAACAAAAAATAATGATTCCCCTTCTGTGTTCTAAAAGAAAGGCCAAGAAAAGTATTGCTTCAGGCAGCTAATGTCCAAAATCTGACTACCATAGAGAAAGTCACAACACCCGCCAACCCCCTAAAAATTCTAGAGACCAACACTGTTATTATACAAACTGAGCATCTCTCCAGGGGAAACAACCCCACCCACCCCCAAACCTTCTAAATCTCCAAGCAATATATGGAATTATTTAGGACATAAATGTGAATCACTAGCAGCTGGGAAATTTTTAGATGTTGAAACATGATAGTCTCCATTTGCTTGCATCCCATCAATAGTCTCTGTTCCACTTGAAAAGCGTCACATCAAAGATAGAGGCAAAATGTAGTAATAACAACAACAACAGAAAGATTTATTTCATTCTGGAGCTCTATGGTAATGACTCTTTAGATTCTTAGACTCATTACAACTTACATTGTGTCCAAGAACACCAACGCATTTTATAAGGCCTTTCAAGTAAGCCAAATAAGGGTATTCAGCCAAGACTCATTCATATTCAGATTTCTAGGACACTCTGATATGATAATATATGTTCCATACAATGCAGTAATGGTTAAATCAGGGGTCTACTGAGCTTTGAGCCTCGTGGAGTGAAGCTGCAATTTAAAGCAGCATAGTGTTTGGGGCGCCTGCGTGGCTCAGTCGGTTGGGCGGCTGACTTCAGGTCGTGATCTCACAGCTCGTGAGTTTGAGCCCCACGTCAGGGTCTGTGCTGACAGCTCAGAGCCTGGAGCCTGCTTCGGAGTCTGTGTTTCCCCCTCTCTCTGCCCCTCCCATGCTCATGCTCTGTCTCTCTCTGTCTCTCAATAATAAATAAAAGTTAAAAAAATTTAAAAAAAGGAATAAAATACTTAGGAATAAATTTAACCAAGGAATTCTTAAAACTGCATTCTTAAAACTATAAGACACTGGTGAAAGAGCAAGATGACACAAGCAAAAGGAAACATATACCATGCTCATGGATTGGAAAAATATTGTTAAAATGTCCATACTACCCAAAGCAATCTACAGATTCAAGGCAAAACCTATCAAAATACCAACTGTATTCTTCACAGAACTAGAACACATAACCCTAAAATTTGTATGGAACCACAAAAGTCTCCTAATAGCCAAAGCAATCTTGAGAAAGAAAAATAAACCTGGAGGGATCACAATGCGGGACATCAAGCTATACTACAAAGCTATAGTAATCAAAACACTATGGCACTGGCACGAGATAGACACATAGCTCAACGAAACAGAATCGAGATTCCAAAAGTAACCATGTGCTTACATGATCAATTAATCTGTGACAATGGAGGCAGGAATATAAAATGGGGGAAAGACAGTCTCTTTAATAAATGGTGTTGGGTTAAACTGGACAGAAACATGCAAAAGAATGAAACCCCTGGACCATTTTCTTATACCAACACAAAAATAAACTCAAAATGGATTAAAGACCTAAATGTGGGGCACCTGGCTGGCTCAGTAAGGAAAGCATGCGATTCTTGATCTTGGGGTCGTGAGATCAAGCCCCACATTGGGTGTAGAGATTACATACATACAGGGGCGCCTGGGTGGCTCAGTCAGTTAAGTGCCAGACTTCGGCTCAGGTCATGCCCTCATGTTTCGTAAGTTTGAGCCCCGCGTCGGGCTCTCTGCTCTCAGCACAGAGTCTGCTTCAGATCCTCTGTCTCCCTCTCTCTGCCTCTGTCTCCCTCTCTCTCTCTCTCTCTCTCAAAATTAAATAAAGATTTTTTAAAAATTTAAGAGATCACATACATACATATATAAACTTTAAAAAAAAATTTAAAAAGACCTAAATGTGAGCCCTGAAACCATAAAGCCCCTAAATATAATCATAGGCAATTATCTCTTAGACATTGGCTTTAGTAACGTCTTTCTGGATAGGTCTCCTCAAGCAAGGGAAACAAAAGCAAAATTAAACTATTGGGACTAAATCAAACTAAAAGCTTTTGCACAGCAGAGGAAACCATCAACAAAATGAAAAGGCAACCCGATGGGGCACCTGGGTGACTCAGTCGGCTAAGCGTCTGACTTCGGCTCAGGTCATGATCTCATGGTTTGTGAGTTCAAGCCCCACATTGGGCTCTGTGCTGGCAGCTCAGAGCCTAGAGCCTACTTCGGACTCTTTCTCTCCCTCTCTCTCTCTGCCCTTCCTCTACTCGCTCACGCATTCTCTCTCTCTCTCTCTCTCTCTCTCTGTCTCAAAAATAAACATTAAAAAAATTTAATGGGAATGCAAGCTGGTGCAGCCACTCTGGAAAACAGTACGGAGGTTTCTCAAAAAACTAAAAATAGAACTACCCTACGACCCAGCAATTGCACTACTAGGCATTTATCCACGGGATACAGGTGTGCTGTTTCGAAGGGACACATGCGCCCCCATGTTTATAGCAGCACTATCAACAATAGGCAAAGTATGGAAAGAACCCAGATGTCCATCGATGGATGAATGGATAAAGAAGATGTGGTATATATATACAATGGAGTATTACTCAGCAACCAAAAAGAATGAAATCTTGCCATTTGCAACTACGTGGATAGAGCTGGAGGGTATTATTATGCTAAGTGAAATTAGTCAGAGAAAGACAAAAATCATATGACTTCACTCATATGAGGACTTTAAGAGACAAAACAGATGAACATAAGGGAAGGGAAACAATATAATATGAAAACAGGGAGGGGGACAAAACAGATGAGACTCATAAATACGGAGAACAAACTGAGGGTTACTGGAGGGGGTGTAGGAGGGGGATGGGCTAAATGGGTAAGGGGTACTAAGGGAATCTACTCCTGAAATCATTGTTGCACTATATGCTGACCAATTTGGATGTAAATTTTTAAAAATAAAAAATAAAATTAAAAAAATTAAGAAAAGGCAACCTGCTGAATGGGACAAGATATTTGCAAATGATACATCTGATAAGGGGTTAATATCCAAAATGTATAAAGAACTCATACAACCCAACGCCAGAGAAACAAATAATGCATTTGAAAAATGAACCGAGGATCTGAATGGGCATTTTTTGAAAAGATGCTCAACATTACATCAGGGAAATGCAAATCAAAACCACAATGAGATATCACTTCACACTAGTCAGAATGGTTAGTATCAAAAAGATAGGTAGTAACAAATACCGGAAAGGATGTGGCAAAAAAAGGGAAGCCTCGTGCGCTGTTAGCGGGAATGTAATTTGGTGCAGCCACTGTGAAAAACAGTATGGAGGTTCCCGAAAACAATTAAAAATAGAAATACCATACAATTCAATAATTCCACTGCTGGGCATTTACCTAAAGGGAACAAGAACAGCAGTTCAATAGATGAATGGATAAATAAGATGTAGTATGTGTCCAGAATGGAATATTACCCAGCCATAAAAAAATAAAGAAATCGTGCCATTTGCAACAACATGGATAGTCCTAGAGAGTATTACGGTAAGTGAAACAAGTTAGACACAGAAAGACAAATACCATACGTAGAACCTAAAGAACAAAAAAACAGAAACAGACTCATAAATACAGAGAACAAAGTGGAGGTTGCCAGAGGGGATGGGGTGCAGAAGCGCATGAAATAGGTTTAGGAGATTAAGAGGTACAATCTTCCATTTATAAAATAAATAAGTCACAGGGATGTAATGCACTGCACAGAGATACAATCGACAATGTTGTAAACATTTTGCATGGTCACAGAGGGTAACTACACTTATCATAGCAATCACATCATTATGTACATAAATATCAGATCACTATGTTGGACACCTAGAACTAATATAATATTGTATGTCAACAACACTGCAATCAAAAAAGATTCTGGGGGCTCCTGGCTGGCTCAGCCATAAGAGCACATGACTCGATCTCGGGGTTGTGAGTTCGAGCCCCTCGCTGGGTGTAGAGATGACTTAAATAAAGAAAACTTTGAATAAAAAGATTTTTGTGAGATTTTATAAGTTGATTCTAAAATTCATACGGAAGAACAAAGAGCCAAAATGAGGGAGCAAATGTGTGAAGAAATGCAACACAGAAGAACCTTGTTGACAGATTTTACTATAGAACTAGAGTTGTCGTGACAGTATGGTAATGGTGCAGGGACAAATAGCCCAAAATGACCAAATAGAAAAACTACAAAACAAATAGAAAAAAAAAAAAACGAAATAAACAACAATAAAATAAAATAAATAAAAATAATAAATAAAATAAAATAAAAAACAAATATAGAAACTACAAAACAGACCTCCACAACAGAAGTGACATTACATATCGATGGGGAAAGGATGGCCTATTCAGCAAATGTGGCCAGTTATCTACCGGGAACAAACCAACCAACCAACAAACAAAAACACTTCAAGGCGCCTGGGTGGCTTGGTTAGTTGAGCATCCAACTCTTGGTTTCAGCTCAGGACATGATACCAGGGTGCGGGATCGGGCTCCGAGTAGGACTCCACACTGAGCGTGCAGCCTGCCTGAGATTCCTTCTCTCCCTCTGCCCCTCTCCCCCATTGGCACACGTGCTCGCTCTCTCTCTCAAATAAAAAAGTTAAAGGGGCACCTGGGTGGCTCAGTCACTTAAGTGACCGACTTCAGCTTAGGTCACGATCTCACAGTTCGTGGGTTTGAGCCCTGCGTCGGGTTCTGTGCTGACAGCTCAGAGCCTGGAGCCTGCTTTGGATTCTGTCTTCCTCTCTCTCTGCCCCTCCCCCTTTCGTGCTCTGTCTCTCTCTCTCTCTCTCAAAAATAAATAAAATTTAAAAAATTAAAATTTAAAAATTTAAAAAGCCACTTCAATTCCTACCTCATGCCACACACAAAAATAAATTCCAGGTACATTTAAAAATCTAAATGTAGGGACGCCTGGATGGCTCAGTCGGTTAGGCATCCGATTTCAGCTTAGGTCACGATCTCATGGCTTGTGGCTTCGAGCCCCACATTGGTCTCTGTGCCAACAGCTCAGAGCCTGGAGCCTGCTTCGGATTCTGTGTCTCCCTCTCTCTCTGTCCCTCCCCAGCTCATGCTCTGTGTCTCTCTCAAAAATAAATAAATCTTAGGAAAAAAAATTTTTTTAATCTAAATGTAAAAATGAAACCTAAAAATTGTATAAGAAAAGAGAGCAGGGGCACCTGAGCAGCTCAGTCGATTAAGCACCTGAGTCTTGATTTCAGCTTAGGTCATGATCTCACTGTTTCTGAGTTTGAGCCTCACATCAGGCTGAGAACTGCTGATGAGGAGACTGCTTGGGATCCTCTCTCTCTCTCCCTCTTTCTCTGCCCCTCCCCTGCTCTCTCTTTCTCTCTCAAAATAAATAAATAAACTTTATAAAAAAAAAAAAAGAAAAAAGAAAAGAAAAGAGACTGTCTTTATGAAATCTGGGTAGAGATTTCTTTAACAGGACATAAAACTTACAAAAACATATAGGAAAATGATAAATTTGACTCATTAAAATCTAAAATGTATAAAACACTATAAAAAATGAAAATACAAGCTACAGACAAAATTTTTGCAACTCACATAACAAAGGATTTATATAAAAATAGGTAGTAACTATCAATCAATAGCAATCAAATAGGAAAACAGGAAAATAATGATAGCTAACGTGTATTGTGTGCTTTGTTGGTTTTTTTAATGTTTGTTTTGAGAGAGAGAGAGAGAGAGCGGGAGCTGGGGTGGGGCAGAGAGAGGGGGAGAGAGAGAGTCCCAAGAGGGCTCCACACTCAGCTTGGAGCCGGACAAAGGGCTGGATCTCACGACAGTGAGATTGTGACCCGACCGAAATCAAGAGTCAGACACTTAACCGACTGAAACCCCAGCACCCCATTTTTTGTATTTGAATTGTGTGCTTTGTATTGGGCACCGTTCCAATTGTTTTACTCATATTACTTCATTTAATCCTTAAAGGACGTGAATAGGTAATTCACAGAGGAGAAAACCCAAATGGTCAATAAATTTATGAAGGTATACGTAACCTCGTCAACAATATTATATTTAAAACATTAAAAACACAGAATAATTAAATTAATAGAATAAGATATCTCCTAGTTATTAGAGTGGCAAATGTAAAATCTGACAATACCAATTGTTGATGAGGGTGTGAAACGGTATTAACTCACACACCGCTGGCGGATTAAGTACACCAGTACAATTATTTAAAATATTTTTCAATGTTTATTTATTTTTGAGAGAGGTAGAGACAGAATGCAAGTGGGTTAAGGACAGAGAGAGAGGGAGACACAGAATCCGAAGCATGCTACAGGCTCTGAGCTGTCAGCACAGAGCCTGACGCGGGGCTCGAACCCACGAACTGTGAGATCATGACCTGAGCCGAGGTTGAACGCTCAACCGACTGAGCCACCCAGGCACCCCTCCAGTACAATTATTTTAAACAAGTACAATTACTTTGGAGAGCAATTTGTCAATATCTGACAGAGTTGAGGGCACACAATTCCACTCCTGTATATTCCCTAGAGAAACTCTTGTGCTCTGCACGATGTACAAGAATGTTCATTGCAACAACAGCAACAACAAAAATTGTAGCAAAAAACCCAAACGTCCATCAACCAGAGAAAAGACAAATTGGGGCATTTTCGTACTACGGAATTTCATTTTAAACTAGTGAAATTAATGAATGAAGCTCCATGTATTGGCATGATGAATTCAATAATCGAGTGGTGGCTTTTAAAGAAGCAAGTTGCAGAAGGTTAAATACAGGGCAGTCCCATAAGTAAGGTTTAAACCTGTAAAAGAATATTGTTTATGGATACGGTCCTAGGTGTTAAAAGTACTAAAGCATACATAAGAATGATAAACATCTAATTCTGGATTCGGTACTGCTATTGCCTACCTCCAAGGGGCATAATTCACATTGTATTCCATAAAATTGTATTCCGGAGAGAGGCATTCACAGACCGGAAGAAAGGAAGGAGAAATATCCAGGGAGTTTCAACTGTATCTATAATGGTTTGCTTTCACTTTTCTTTTCTTTTGTTTTTAATGTGGCACATCCTCATTTCTATTTTTTTTTTATGTTTATTTATTTCTGAGAGAGAGACAGAGTGCCAGCGGGGGAGAGGCAGAGAGGGAGGAAGACACAGAATCCGAAGAAGGCTCTGGGCTCTGAGCTGTCAGCACAGAGCCCGACGCCAGGGTCGGAACTCAGGGACCGCGAGATCAGGACCTGAGCCGAAGTCAGATGCTGAACCGACTGAGCCACCCAGGCGCCCTCTTTTTTTTTTTTCCTCCTAAACTATAAGTAAATAAAAAGAAGTGAAGAAAATCTGGCAAAAAGTTAAGATTTGATAGAATTGGGTGGTGGGCATATAGATGTTCATGATGTTTTTCCTCCATGCTTCTCTGCATTCTTAGAATTCATCATTATAAAACATAAAAATGGAACGGATGTAGGCACTCATTCAGTAGCACAATTGCTGAAAACACAGCCAAGCTATGAGACAGAGAGAAAGAGCAACAGTGAGAAGAGGAGTGCTCGTTATTGATTGAATTAATTTCAAGAGCCATTTTGTCCTGGGTTGTCTTCCAGGAACTGTGTTAATTTCATTCTTCCTACGGGTCCTCCACTCCTACAGACCTAGCCTTACTCCCCAGAGCAACCCAGATGTTTCCAGCCTGGGTGTTCCCAAGACCCCCCTCCTTCTGGCCTCCCCATTCCTTTCAATAGTTAGAAAAAAAGCCACAGCTAATATTTATCATGCACGTAATTATGCATTTGCGGTGGCTCCAAACATTTTACAACCGTTTTGTCATTTAGTTATTACACACAGCAGCTTTATGAGCTAGCTTCTGGTTTTTGTCCCCACTTTCAAGATGAGGACATTGAGGCTTAGGAGGTTAGTTGATTTCCTAAAGGCCACACCAGTAATAAGTAGTGATCCCTACTTGGTCTAATTCCAGAACTCTAAGCCTTCAATTTCTTCTTTCCACTAAGCTCATGATCTCAGAAATATCTTGCTTTCTGTAGTCATTCTCTTCTCTACCCCGTATAGACCTACCTAGCCATAAAATGCAGCTCCTTTTCCACTAATCCCCTGACACGCCACTAGCAAGAGGATATTGCGCACAGAAGCCTTTTGAAAGGAAGGTATCACATGCCTCGCCATATAATAAACACTTTTAAATGGAATAGTATACACCCCCAACCACTGCCGCTATCCCGAATTATCCTCGAGTTGCCGGTCATGTTTTACTTCTCCTTTCTCTTCCCCCCCACTCATTATTCTCACCTTCTTTTCTTCTTACGTCATCTCCACCCGACCCCATTTCTTCAAAGTCAACCTTTAGTATAATGAGAAATTCAATTCTTTGTTTCATTCTCCCCTTTCTAACAATGCCACTGAAACTCGAATAGGCCATTAAGGAGACGTTTTCCTTTTTTCTTTGTTAAATATTTTAATATTTTATTTTTCAGTAATCTCTACACCCAGCGTGGGGCTTGAACTCACAGCCCCAAGATCAAAAGTCGAACCCACAACCCTGAGATCAAGAGTCGCGTGCTCCACCGACTGAGCCAGCCAGGCACCCCAAGACATTTTTCTAAACACAGATTCACCTCCCTGGACATGAATAATGCCTCTTTTCTTGATACAAAAAATGTCTGCAGTCAGTTCTTGTTTTAAATAGAAAGGTTTTCTTTTGCTTGTCATTATACCAAAGCCTATGAGATTTATTACCCTTTTTATTTCGTGTCATTTGCATTGCATGATTTTATGTACCTGATTTGAACATCTGACATTAAACAACCATCTCTGGCTAGCATTACAGTTTGCATTGTGTGATCCCCCGAAAATGTGTATGTCGAAGTCCTAACTCCTGGTACCTCAGAATGGGACCTTACTTGGAGAGAGGGTCTTTATAGAAGTAATCGAGTTAAAATTAGGTCTTTAGGGTGGGTCCTAATCCAAACTGACTGGTGACCCTATAAGAAAAGGAAGTTTGGACACAAACACAGAGGGAAGACAATGTGAAGACCGGGGTAGGAGAAGATCTACAAGCCAAGGAGACAGAACTGGTACACATCCTTCTTCCACAGCCCTCAGCAGGAAAGGGCTCTGCCAACACCTTGATCTTGGACTCCTGGCCTCCAGGACCGTGAGACAATACATTTCTGTTCAAGCCGTCCAGTCTGTTCTAGCAACGCTAGTAAACATATAGTACAAATTCTTCAGTTTGGAATTCAGAGACCACCCAAATGTGGACCTAACAGCTCTCTTCAGTCTTCTCTTCCCCCCTAGCTCTTTGAATACCAGAAGCTCCAGGCAAACTACACTACTTGCTGTTCCTGCCCTTGACTTCACCCCCTACCTCGTACAAGCCTTTGCTCAGGCTCTGCGCTCTTGCTTAGAATGACCTCTGCCTGTGGCTAGCTACCCACCCTTCAGGGTCCATCGCAAATGCCACCTGCTTCATAAAGACTGTCCTAAGTCACCCACTAGAAACTCTGAGGTCAACCAGACAGATCTAGATTTGAATCTAGCTCCACTGTTCACTAGCTGTGTGGCTTTAGACAAGAGGCTGAACTCAGAGTTAACCATGGGCCTGAGAAATTTCCCCCTTCAACAAGGTAAGCGTGGTGAGGGCGGAGTGAGATGATGCACGTAAGGCACTTAGCATAGTGCTTGGCACAGGGGAAGCGTTCTGGAACTACAAGCTTTCATTATTTTTTTTTACTCTGAAACCCAATGGCATTTTAGATAAACCTCTCTTATGCCACTTACCACATTCTGTCTTGTCTTGTTAGTGGGATCAGTCAGCTAAATCACTAGGGACTTAAAACAATCATTCACTATCTCCCACAGCATCAAAAGAGAGCTTTCAATCTGTCAGTCCTCGCCGTATGCAGGCCAGGTGAAGTTTCCACCCATGAGGAAAACTCAGCCTCGGGCTCCACACCTGGCGATGCCCTTCCATCAATGCCTTTGAGTGTCAGCTCTGCAACCCAACTTTCTATTCTCCCACCGCAAGGGACCCACAGGCTTCGGTTTCTTGGAGGCTACCCAGCAGGTTTTCATACCAGAGTCACCTTAATAAACTGTGTGTTATAGTTCTTTGTCAGTTAAGAATGCCAGCAGACGGACCTGGGCTTTATCCCCAGAATCATTTGGCCTCTGTAGGACTCACTTGACTTTATCTGTAAAATTAAGACGGGGCACCTGGCTGGCTCAGTCGGTGGAGCGTGTGACTCTTGAGCTCGGAGTGTCGTGAGTTCGAGGCCCACGCTGGGTGTAGAGGTTACTAAAAAAATAAATAAACTTTAGGGGCGCCTGGGTGGCTCAGTCGGTTAGGCGTCCGACTCTTGGTTTCGGCTCAGGTCATGATCTCACAGTTTTGTGGGTTCGAGCCCCACATCGGGTTCTGCACTGGCAGTGCGGAGCCTGCTTGGGATTCTCTCTCTCCCTCTCTCTCTCTGCCCCTCCGCAACTCACACTCTGTCTCTCTCAAAATAAATAAATAAACTTTAAAAAAAATAAACTTTACAAATAAGATCAAATTAAGATAATAATACTGCTGCTAAATAGGTTCCAGGGGAGACGAAAGGAAGTCATCTGGGGAACGGGTGTTGGGCACTGCTGACCACTCAGTAAAAGATGCCATTATCATCATATTTCTTCTAACTCTTAGATTATAAACCCCTTGAGGACAGGAAATATGTGCACATAGTAGACTCTATAAAACTTTATTGACTTGGGGCTCCTGGGTGGCTTGGTCGGTTGAACATTCAACTCTTGATTTCAGCTCAGCTCATGATCTCACAGTGTGTGAGTCTGAGCTACGCACTGACAGCCAGGGGGACCTGCTTGACATTCTCCCTCTCTCTGCCCCTCCCCTACTTGTGCTCTCTCTGCGTCTCTCAACATAAATAAATAAACATTAAAGGAAGATTATCGGGGTGCCTGGGTGGCTCAGTCAGTTAAGCATCCGACTCAGGTCATGATCTCGCAGCTTGTGGGTTGGGGCTCCGCATCGGGCTCTGTGCTGATGGCTCGGGGCCTGGAGCCTGCTTCGGATTCTGAGTCTCCCTCTCTCTCTCCCCCACTCATGCTCTGTCTCTCTCCATCTCTTAAGAGTGAATAAACATTAAGAAAAAAAAAGTTTATTGAATTAAGTTCTGAATTTTGATGCAAACCACCCTGAAATGCTCATATCCACAACATTTATCTTGAGGGAAAAAAAATCATATTTCTGTGTGAAGTTAGAACAGAGAAGTACAATTTTTTTCAGCTAAGAACAAGTTTAAGCTACAATACTATCTATGTAGCTAATAAATAAAATGGGTTGGAACTATTCAGGTTGTTTTCACTATTCACAGAGAGCCAAAGAAAAGCGTTAAGAAACAATTCACTGGGTTGTTTTATTGGAGCTTCATTTTCACAGGAGAAAATATGATCACTTAAAATTTTAATAGTCTTTTCCAGATGATCTGCAGCCAGATCTGGTAACATGAACCAGCCTCTATTTTTAATATCCGTTGTTGTTTTTTTTTTTTTTTAATCTTTGGCACTCTCAATGCACCTCTCCTCTCCCTGGGCTTTACAAGCAAAAAAGGCTTTCTGCTATAATGTTACAAATCCAGGGGAGAAACTGAGCCAGGGCAGTAGATTGGTAAGTAGCATGGGGTCTATGGGCTACGGCATTCCAAAGGGGCCCATGGGAAAGTCTAAACCCCTAAGATACTTTCTTAATCTCAGTGGATAAAGCTGAGAAGGGAGAAAACCGGCAACAACAAAATGTCATTTTCACACTAAAAGCAATTTCTTTCTAGTAGTTGGCGGAGTTACCAATGCTCCTTTAAAGCGGGCTCTTCCTTTGTTCTGAGAAGAAAAACACCCAAATGCTAAACAAAGGCTCTCTTCTGAAATGAAAATGGGAATTCAGTCTCCACATTTAGGGTGATAATGTTAAAGCTACCCTCTATGGGCCGCCTGGCTGGCTCAGTCGGTAGAACATGTGACTCTTGACCTCGGGGTTGTGAGTTCAAGCCCCACGTTGGGTGTAGAGATTACGTAAAAATAAAAAATAAATTAAAAAGGTACCCTTTATGGAAAGCAGAGCTGAATCTCCATAGACCAGCATACTTTGGGAGAAAATAGGTCTCTGGCGTAAGAGGGAGTGGTGGCACAGTGTCAGTTTGTTCCTGGCCTGGTTCTCTGGACTCAGTTTAGGTCTTGTGTTGAAAGGAGCATCACAAGCACATTGCAACTCTTTCCAGAAGAGATTTTATGATTCTACGCCTAGAGCTGCTTTGGGGCCCAGATGACAAAAATGTGACAGAATTGGGAAAAGGACAATTCTCTTGGCCTTTTCATTCATTCATTCATTCATTCATTCATTCAACTAATATTTACTGAAAGCCTACTTTGCACAATGCTCCATGCTAAGTGCTACAGAGATACAGTGGGGAACCGGATATTCTTGGGGCCTCTCTTCACAGCCCTTACATTCTGATGCTGTACATTATTCATCTATTGCTGCACAACAAATCACCCCCTAAAATAACAAACATTTATTATCTCCCAGTTCCCGTGCACCAGAAATCTGGTGGTTAGCCGACGCCTCTGTCTCAAGTCTCTCGCAAGGCTGCGATCAAGGGGTCCGGCAGGCTGCAGTCACCTCAAGGCTTGATTTGGGCAGGATCCAATTCTAAGCTCACTCACAAGCTAATGGCAAGGCTTCAAATCCTTCTTAGCTGTTGGTCCCTTGCCTCAAGGACCTCTCCATACTAAAAAGATGGCAGCTGGCTTTCCCCAGAGTGAGAGATCAGAGAGGAAAAGAGGCAAGAAGAAAGTCACGGTCTTTTTGTGACTTAATCTCAAAAGTGACATCCATCACTTTCGTGAGATGCGGGTCATTAGAACCAAGTCAAGTAGGTTGAGGTCCATGCGACGAATGGTAGGTTACATCAGGGCACGAATCCCTGGAAGCCGGGATCATTGGGAGCCATCACAGACACTGCCTAACGCTAGGTAGGGTCAAATTGTCCTCTGGCTCCCCAAACCACAGTGGCCATTGTGGGTGTATCTTTTCCCATTTTATCCCGAATTTGTTTTTCACTGGTATAGCAGAGGAAATCTACTGTTTGTGGGGCACAGGTACCACTCATCATCAGAATCTATTCAATGCGTAAAAAACATGTTGACTGACAAATTTTCTAAAAGCAGGAGCCTCCACAGTCGGTTAAGCAGCCGACTTCAGCTCAGGTCATGATATCACAGTTTGTGAGTTCGAGCCCCGCATCGGGCTCTGTGCTGACAGCTCAGAGCCTGGAGCCTGCTTCGGATTCTGTGTCTCCCTCTCTCTCTGCCCCTCCCCCACTGGCGCTCTGTCTCTCTTTGTCTCTCAAAAAATGAATAAACGTTAAAAAATTTTTTTTTCTAAAGCAGGAGCCTCCAGTCCATTGTTTCAAAAGAAAATAGTGTGTTCCCAGCCCTCTCAATACCAATGAATTTCCTCAACTATCACTAAAGCACTCTTAGATACCTATGCAACCACCCACCAAAGATTTCAACATAATATTAAGCATTTAACACAGTAATTACTTGGGGCGCCTGGCTGGCTCAGTGGGGTAAGCGTCCGACTTTGGCTCAGGTCATGATCTCGCGGTTGGTTGGTTTGAGCCCCATGTTGGACTCTGTGCTGACAGCTCAGAGCCTGGAGCCTGCTTCACATTCTGTGTCTCCCTCTCTCTTTTCCCCTCCCCTGCTCATACTCTCTCTCTCTCTCTCTCTCTCTCAAAAATAAATAGACATTAAAAAACAATTTAAAACAGTAATTACTTAACAACTTAACCCTTAATGACCTCATTAGTGGGTATGTTTGCATGCAATATGTCGTGACACCATACAGCATCAGATGAATTATTTTCCTTCTGTGCTGCAACAACCACATCCTTTAACGTAAATAAAGAGTAAACTAATACGTTAAAGATATGTAATTGCTACAAATGATCTTTAGCAAAATGAAAAAAACCTAGTCGTAAATTGTTTTAGTGATATGTACATATGGGTCCATTATAGAAGGTTTTCAATTCAGAGAGTGAAATTTGATCATTCGGTAGATTTTTTTTTCGTGCCCGTCTAGCAACTATTTTGACAGTGGGAATGATGGCTACCTGTGCTTAGTTTGTATTTACTACATTTCTAATATCTATAATTAGTGTTGCTTAACTTTCAGTTTAATCTTTTACAGTTTACAAAGAGAAATCAAAGTGTCAGCAAATAATGACCACTTCTGACTCCACTTTTTTCAATAGCTAGGTCTTTTATGCTGACTCTTGGCTTATAAAGTTGGCTATAATGTAAGCCCTATTGAAGTTAGTTTTCTTGAATAAATGAAAACACATACAACGTTTTTGGATGGGAAACCTAACTAAAATAAAAATGATTTTAATTCTTCAAAATGAATATATGGGGCGCCTGGGTGGCTCAGTCGGTTAAGTGTCCGACTTCAGGTCAGGTCATGATCTCACCATCCGTGAGTTCGAGCCCTGCGTCGGGCTCTGTGCTGACAGCTCGGAGCCTGGAGTCTGCTTTGGATTCTCGTCTCCCTCAATCTCTCTCTGCCCCTCCCCCACTCATGCTCTGTCTCTATCTATCAAAAATGAATAAACATTAAAAGAAAATTTTTTAATGAATATATAAATTTAATGCAATTACAATTAGGGTCCCATAATTTTTGTTTCCTTTATTTTATAAACAGAGTACATGATCTTAATGCTCAGGTGGAAAAATAAATGTCTCAGAATACCTAATAAAGTTATAGAAAGTAAAAACAATATCTGCAATATCTACTTTTTTTTTTTCTTCAAGTAGGCTCCATGCCAACATGGGGCTCAAACTCATGACACGGAGATCAAGAGTCACATGCTCCACCAACCAAGCCGGGCAGGCTCCCCTATGTGATATCTGCTTTAAAAGATTTTAAATGTATCATGAAGCCCTTTATAAACAAAATAGTATGATATTAGCGTAAGAACAGACTAATAGATCAGTGAAACAAAATGAAGTGTAGAAATAGAGATGAGTTTATGTGGGCCTTTGATATATGACAAAGCTGGTAATTCAGTTCAATAGGAAAGAGGCAATTTATTTAATAAAAAGAGACTGGCACAATTGCCTACCGATCCAGTATAAAATTAATTTAAACTCTCTTTAATACCCCACTTTTAAAACTTTGAGATATAGTAAAAACATAAGTTTAAATACCAAAACAAGAGGGGCGCTTGGGTGGCTCAGTCGGTTGAGCATCTGACTTCCGCTCAGCTCATGATCTCACATTCGTGGGTTCGAGCCCCCACATGGGGCTCTATGCTGACAGCTCAGAGCCTGGAGCCTGCTTCAGACTCTGTGTCTCCCTCTCTCTCTGCCCCTGCCCCGCTCCCTCTCTGTCTCTCAAAAAATAAAATAAAATGTTAAATGCTAAAACAAGAAAAACTATAGGAACTTTTATGAAAACACATGTTTAACTTAGTGGTTTGGGAACTCTTTTAACTGATATGGAACACCCACAAGCTATAAAGAAAAATTTAAACTTTTTACCATGTGACCTTTTTTTTCTTTTTCAACATTTCTATGGGAAAAAAAATACCATATAGAAGGGCAAATGATACAGTGAGAAAGAAAACTTACTATACATTGCCAGATAAGAGGTCAATATCTGTAAGACTCAAATAGCTCCTTCAAAATGATAAGACAGGGGCACCTGATGGTTAAGCCTCTGACTTCGGCTTGGGTCATGATCTCACGGCTTGTGAGTTCGAGTCCCGAGTGGGCTCTATGCTGACAACTCAGAGCTCGGATCCTGCTTCGGATTCCATCTCCCTCTCTCCCTGCCCTCCTCCGCTTGCGCCATCTCTCTCTCAAAAATAAATAAACATTCAAAAACATTGTTTTTAAAAATTGAGAAGACAAAAAACATAGTGGGAAAATTAACAAAGGAAATGAAGTGCAAATCCAAACAGTAACTAAACAATGGTAGTTTGAGAAATGCAAATTAAAAACAAAATAATGTGGTATTTCTCGCCCATGAGATTGGCAAATACTTAAGTACCAACACTTACTGCTGGCGGGATGGGGGAGGAGAAGCATACTTTCATAAAACTGCTTACGTTAATGTGACTATTTACAGCCTTTTGGGAAAGCAATCTGGGAATACCTATAAAAATTAAAACTACACATACCTTTTGTCCCAGAAATTCCACAGCTGTGACTCTATCCCAAAGAAATATAAATACCAGTTTAAGGAGACTTACACAAATACATACACAATGATGTTTACAGCAGAAAGAATGCCCTTCTGCAGAGATATAAGTGAATAAATTATATATCCATACCATAGAATACTGTGCAGATATTAAAGGAATTCATTAGATCTTACTAGTAAAGGTGGAGAGATTTCACTGTGGAGCAAGAAATGTAAGAGACAAAAAAAAAAAAGTATATCACACGATACCTCTTTAAAAATGAAGAATGGTTTTGGGGGCACCTGGGTGGCTCAGTCGGTTAAGCATCCGACTTTGGCTCAGGTCATGATCTTGCAGTTTGTGGATTCAAGCCCTATGTCGGGCCCTACACTGGCAGCTTAGAGCCTGGAGCCTACTTTGGATTCTGTGTCTCCCTCTCCCTCTGCCTCTCCTCCACTCGCACTCTGTCTCTCTCTCTCTCTCTCTCTCAAAAATAAATAAACATTAAAAAAATTTCAAACTAAATAAATGAAAATGAATAATGGTTTTTAATTCTCTTTTTGTGTCCATGTCTAATTATTTTTTTAATAATTTTTTTTATGTTTATTTATCTTTGAGAGAGAGAGAGACAGAGTGTGAGTGGGAGAGGGTCAGAGAGAGAGGAAGACACAGAATCTGAAGCAGGCTCGCTGAGCTGTTAGCACAGAGCCAAACGCGGGGCTCAAACTCATGAGCAGCAAGATCGTGACCTGAGCCGAAGTTGGATGCTTAACCGACTGAGCCATCCAGGTGCTCCTGTGTCTAGCTATTTTTAACATAGTTATATGAACCTGAATAAAGGGCTAAAGGATATACACACCCAGTCATTAACACTGGTTATTCAGTGAAAGGTAACAAGCAAACAATTAAGAATTGTAAAATTGAGGGGCACCTGGCTGGCTCAGTGGGTAGAACACGTGACTCTTGATCTCAGGGTTGTGAGTTCGAGGCCTGTGCTGGGTGCAGAGATTATTAAAAATAAAATCCTTTAATAGAAAGAAGGAAAGAAAGAAAGAAAGGGAAAAAAAGAATTGTAAAATTGCATTTCCATGTAAATACATATGAGAGATGCATGAAGAGACCATAACCAACAGGCCATGGGTGGTTGTCTCAGGGTGGTGAGATTCAGGTGATGTTTTACTTTATTCCTTATATTTTTCTGTCTTTTATTTTTGCGCTTTATGAGTAAACACGTGTTCTGTACCTAATCAGGAAAAGAGTCCGTCTATTTTCCCTGAATGAAAGACAGTTGGGAAGAAGAAAGTAAGGTTCAGTTTTCGAACAGCTACACGTAGATGGGTTGGAAAACAGCTAGAAACAGAACAATGCAAAAGGTACTGCAGCAGTGTCCGGGTGCTATGGTGACAATCTGGGCTAGGATCGTGGCTAATAAAAAAGAAAAAGAAATATACTTAAAAATTATTTCAGATAAGGGATGGAGAAGGTTTAGCAATTTGGAGGTGCCTATGTGTGCTTTAAACCGGTAGCATACAGGGAAGGGTTTTGGTTTTTTTGGGTTTTTTTTTTTTCCAGCTTTATGATTAACAAATAAAGGTAGGATTAGGGCGTCTGGCTGGTTCGGTCAGTACAGCATACGACACTTGATCTCAGGGTTGTGAGTTCAAGACCCACACCGGGTGTATAGCTGACTTAAAAATTAATTAATTAATTAATTTTTTAAACATGTTTGGAAAACCCAGGGCACCTGGGTGGCTCAGTCGGCTGAGCATTCGACTTCGGCTCAGGTCATGATCTCACAGCTCGCGAGTTCGAGCCCCATGTTGGGCTCTGTGCTGACAGCTCAGAGCCTGGAGCCTGCTTCGGATTCTGTGTCTCCCTCTCCGTCTCTGCCCCTCCCCAGCTCGCTCTGTCTCTCCCTCTCAAAAATAAATTAAAAAATTTAAAAAAATATTAAATAATAATAACCAAATAAAGGTAGGATTAACACAGAAAACTGTATATATTTGAGGTATACAACTTGATGTTTTCACTATGAAATGATCACCACAATCAAGCTAATTAACATAACCGTCACCTCACATAGCTACCATGTTCTTTTATTTCCTTCTTTTGTGTATGTGGTGAGAACACTTGAGATCTACCTTCTTTTTTTTAAGTTTATTTATGTTTGAGAGAGACAGAGACAACACGAGTGGGGGAGGGGCAGAGAGCAAGGGAGAGAGAGAATCCCAAGCAGGCTCCTCACTGTCCGTGCAGAGCCCCATGTAGGGCTTGATCCCACAAAACCGTGAGACAGTGACCTGAGCCAAAACCAAGAGTCGGACGCTTAACCGACTGAGCCACCCAGGTGCCCCAAGATCTACCTTCTTAATAAACGTCGAGTATACAATACACTATTGTTAACTAAAGTCACCATGCTGTACGTTAGACCTCCAGGACTCATTCATCTTGCATTTCTGAAACCCTGTTCCCTTTGACCAACATCTCCCCACGGAGCGATGCGGAGAAATTCTTTAGTTCGTGGGTCTGTGGAACCTTCGTCGCTGGCACTGAGGTTTCTGCCTCCTCTAATACTTGGTAAATTTGTTCCCGTCAGCAAAGTGGGCAGGCTTACATGACTTTTCCTTTCAGTAACAACCTCAACAGTCCTTAGTCAGACATATTTCTTTTGCTCAAAGGAGAAAAAGGGGAAGTTTTTGTTTTTGTTAAGTGGGGTAGGGAACTACTACAGTAGACTTTGCTTTGGGGCCATTTTTATCAATTAAGCCAATGTACAAATTCTAATTAGTTCACTACTCATGTGTGCATATACGAATGTATGGGAGTGTATAGATATTTGCTTTTTGGGGTTTTTTAAAAAAAATTTTTTAACATTTATTCATTTTTGAAAGAGAGAGACAGAGCACACAGAGCACGAGCAGGGGAGGGGCAGAGAGAGAGGGAGACACAGAACTGGAAGCAGGCTCCAGGCTCTGAACTGTCAGCACAGCGTGACGTGGGGCTGGAACTCGGGAATGGCAAGATCATGACCTGAGCCGAAGTCGGACACCCAACCAAGTGAGCCACGCAGGCGTCCCAGACATTTGCTTCCTCTATCATCTTATCTGTGTACCTATTGACTTAAACCATTGGCTATTCAAGAAAGGATTTTAAGTGGCTATTAAATATACAACATTTTGTACTTTCAAGAGAGCTACTTTCTTGACAAATAAGTTCTTTCAGCCTTTACTTTCGGGCCGTGTCTCTCTGTCTATAAGGACCAGGAAACAGCATCATCAATCTGGTGACTTTGGCTAACTGAAGGCCTAACGGGAGTCTTCTCAGAATCGCTCCCATCTATCACTGTACAAATGATTGTGACGATGGCCAAGCAGCCCAAACCCCTCACGCTGCAGCCAATTCAGTCAATAAATGCTTGCTGACCTGAATATTCGCATCAACGTAAGCAGACACCGAGCAACAGACACTGAGCAAGTCCCACTGCAAAAGCAGGTCTCAAAGGAAACGATCATCGTCCCTCAAGTGCTCCAAAGTCGGGCAATCACGTTCATGGCTGAAAGGAGGCCCTGCTGACCCAACTCCTGTCAATCTCCAGCAACCCTTTTGCTTCTGCCTAGCGTGCCTCTCTACCTCCCCGCCGGCCCCTGCTTCTTCCTCGTGAAGGCAGCTAGATAGAGTGGGCCTAGAGAGGCCTGAGTTCAAAGCCTAACTGACAATGACCAGGTTTATTTAGTAGAAATGGTGATACCTGGACGACAAGTATCACTGTAGGGTAAGTACACAGTACTTGGCTCTGATTAATGTTAATTCACTCCCTTCCCCCTTGAGAAATCCTACTTGTTCTTTGTTTGTTTGTTTTTGGTTTTGTTTTTGAAATCCTACTTATTCTTCAAGGCCCACCAAACATGTCACCTCCTTCATGAAACCTTCCCTCACCCCCTTTATAGATTTAGCTAATCGCTTCTTCCTTTGTCCATCCGTAGCACTTCTGATCAGACCTTTGGACTACTTTCCACGTTAAATAGACTTCATAGCTGTCTCAATAGACCAGAGGCTGGAACGGGGGGGGGGCATATCTATATAATATTCATATTAATATGCCCCTGCGTCTTGTAACAATGCCAGTACCCGGCATACAAAAGACACTCAGTAAATATTTTGCCAGATGAATGTTTAGCAACAACATGGTATCAGTTCAATAGTTCAAATAAGCCTGGTGTCACGACCAAGCTAAGTGTCACACTGTGGGATTTTTAGCTGCCTACGTCATTGTTCACGTGCAGAGTTCTCAAAGAGGGTAAAGTAGACCACTTGGCAAAAGAGGAACCAGCGTGTCTACTTGATTTAGACTTTCAAAAGGTCTTTGGCAAGGAAGCACAATTCCAAGGGAAACATTTCCTGTAGGCAGAGAGCTGCCTCCACCAGCCTCTCCAACTCCCATGCTGAAATCCTATCCCTCTCAGTGCATCTTTGCTACCACCCCGCCTTCAGAAACCCTTTTTTGATTCCTCCAACCTCATGGGGCTCCTCCCTCCTCTGAACGGCAAGGGCATTTTGCCTGTCCTCTCTTGTGGCACACGGCATCGTTTTCTTTGCTTATGTTAGAGTGTCTAGTCCCCCTACCAGGCAGAGAGCAAGTGGCAGGAACTGGGTCGTACCTCTGGTGTCCCTGCAGTGCCTAGCACGGGGCTGTATGCACAATAGGATTGTAATATGCAGTATCTCATCTGGTTCTCCCAACAACAAAGAGGAGCAGCCTTACCTCTCCCCGGTTTTTTCTCTTTCAACAGATGTGTCTATTCGGCACCTTCTATTATTTCAGACCCACAGCCAAGGAAAAGGCACAGAACCAAAGAGGATCATAAGATGAGTGGGAAAGATATCCATGTAAACAGATTATCATAATACAGAGCAATAAGAAAATATTTTATGAAAGGCCTTTAAGGGGTGCCTGGCTGGCTCAGTCAGAAGAGTGTGCAACTCTCGATCTCGGGGTTGTGCGCTCGAGCCCTACCTTGGGAGTAGAGATTACTCAAAAATAAAATGTTTAAAAATTAAAAAATAAAATAAAATACCTTTGAGAAGGGTCCACACTTACCAAATATTTTTAAGCCTAGTATGTTTAGAGTATCATGACTTTTTAAAAAAATTTTTTAATGTTTATTTATTTTTGAGGGAGAGAGAGACAGATCACAAGAGGGAGACACAGAATCCAGAGCGGGCTCCAGATTCTGAGCTGTCAGCGCAGAGCCCGGTGTGGGGCTTGAACTCACAAACCGCAAGATCATGACCTGAGCAGAAGTTGGGCACTTAACCTGAGCCACCCAGGAGCTCCATGACAACCTGAAACCCTATCCTTCCTCCATTACCTTGACTCTCAGCTCATGAGCTAGTGTCTTGAGTATGGCGATAAAGACCATCCTGTAGGAGTAATGTAGCTTCCTTAAATCCCCTTTAAAGCCTGGCCTGAGATAACCTGAGGATCATAAATTGAAAGCCTACATAAGGCCAAGCGGGCCACAGAAGAGTGCCAGGGCGGGTTCATGGTGGACTGGAGAGCAAGCACTACATCTAAAGGGAGCAGTAGCTACTCAGTTCCAGCTGGCCATGACCGTGAACAAACGGAGGCCCAGTGCATACAGAGCTTTTGAATTCTCAAGGGAAATGAGAAGTTTGGACTTTCAAAATGTAAAATCTCCTGGTTTTTTTAAGTTATTTATTGTTTAATGTGAGAGAGAGAGAGAGAGAGAAAGAGAGAGAGAGCGCGCGCGTGCCTGAGTGGGGCGGGGGGGGCAAAGGGGAAAGCACTCAGTGCAGAGCCCCACGCAGGGCTCGATCCCACAACCCTGGGATCATAACCTGAGCTAAAATCAAGAGTTGGATGTTCAATAGACTGAGCTACCCAAGTGCCCCGTCCTCTATTTTTAAGTTTGTGGGGGGTGTTTTTGGTTTTTTGTGTTTCTTTTTAGTAATACCTACATCCAACATGGGGCTCAAACTCACAACCCTGACATCAAGAGTCTCATGCTGGGGCGCCTGGGCAGCTCAGTGAGTTAAGTGTCTACCTCTTGATTTCAGCTCAGGTCATGATCTCACAGTTTGTGAGTTCGAGCCCTGCGTCAGGCTCTGTGCTGACAGTGTGGAACCTGTTTGGGATTCTCTGTCTCCCTCTTTCTCTGCCCCTTCCCTTCCCTTCCCTTTCCTCTCTCTCTCTCTCTCAAACAAATAAATAAACACTTGGAAAAAAAAAAAAGAGTCCCATGTTTTTCCATCTGAGCCACCCAGGTGCCCCTAAATCTCCTGGTTGTTAACTGCTGACTCAAAATACTTAGAATGTTGTATAGGCCAAAAAACCCCACAAATACAGTACTGGTTTGTGTTCTTTAATACAAGCAAAATGACACAAAAAAATTAACTGTCCTGGGACACCTGGGTGGCTCAGTGAGTTGAACGCTTGACTCTTGATTTTGGCTCGGGTCATGATCTTATGATCATGGCATTGAGCCCCACAGAGCCTACTTGGGATTCCCCCTCTCTCTCTCCCCCTGCCTTCTGCCCATCTGCCCGAGTTCATGCGCTCTCTCTCTCTCTCTCTCTCTCTGTGTGTGTGTGTGTGTCTCCCTCTTTCCCTCTGTCCCTCTGCCCTAGCTCATGCTCTCTGTCTCTCTCAAATGAAAAAACAAATGAACTGTGCTGGACTTGACTTCAATGCCCCACACCTGCTAAAGCTGTCGGGGACTCTGCACATGAAAGAACTGCCTCAGTGACTTCCCATGAGACAAATGCAGGACCTCTTCCTCGCCCTTATAGGCCTTGACCTCTACAACACTTAGCCAGTGCTATCCTTAGTCCCTGGTTACTCCTGCTTCAGCGGGGGCCAAGTTTGAATCTCCGTCTCCACAGCTACTGCCTTATAACCAAACACCTTGCCACATCCTGGATGGGAACTGGGGGGTCCTTCCGCATTTCCCAACTGGCCTTCCTGCGATGTGCTTGAGCATTCTGAATCCTCTTTCAGTATTGCGTTCTCAAACACACAGACCTGATCATGATGAGTCCCTACTTCAAACCTTTCACTAGTTCCGTGCGCTTTTCCAGCATGGTGTCCAAGGCCCTTCATGATCCAGCCTCCGCTTATCTCTTCAGCCTCATGTCCATCACTCCACCTCTTAATCCCTTTGGAGACAGAGAGAGAGAGTGTGTGTGCACGTGAGCAGGGGAGGGGCAGAGAAAGAGGGAGACAGAGAGTCCCCAGGAGGATCCACGCTCGGCGAGGAGCATGAGGCATGACACGGGGCTTGGTCTCCCGTGAGATCGTGACCTGAGCTGAAATCAAGAGTCGGACACTTCACCGGCTGAGCCACCCCGGCGCCCCCTTAATCCCTTTTCTTGAGTCAACTGAGCCATGGTAGCTCTATACATGCCATGCTCTCTGATGCCCCAGTGCCTTGGCACTGCTGCTTCCTCTGCCTGGAAGAATCTATTACCAACCCCCTAATCCAAGGACGCAACAACTACTCCCGTCACCCTCAGCTCCGACGGCAGAAAAGCTCAAGCTCACTTCCCAGAGCAGCTTGGCATGAGACCCAAACGTGGGACACACAGAGAAGGACCTGTAGGGCTTCAACAACACATTGAGTTCCGTGTGGTTTAGAGGTTGTTGCTGTTCTCGACCATTCTGGGTTTTTGTGCTTCTCTTCTTGTTGAAGCCCTACGGGGAAATTAATATGAGAACCCAACAACATAGGAACTGTGGTTTGATGTAGATAATTATGCTTCGGTTTAAATTGCACTAAGTTCTAGATAATCTTTGGCTACCTTGACTCATTTCGGCTTTTTGTTGTCTTCAAGTACAGTTAACTGGACTGCATGGAACCCCCCTGACAAATGCAGTGGAGATTTTGGTGCCCAGGGGTGCCAGGGTGGCTCAGTCAGTTAAGCGTCCGAATTTTGGTTTCGGCTCAGGTCATGATCTCACAGTGCATGAGTTTGAAGCCCGCATCGGGCTCTGTGCTGACAGTGCGGAGCCTGCTTGTGATTCTGTCTCTCTCTCTCTCTCTCTCTCTCTCTCTGCCCCTCCCCTGCTCACTCTCTCTTTCAATATAAATAAATAAACTTAAAAAAGAAAAAGACTTTGGTGCCCAGGATAGGAAGGCCAGGCAGGGAGCAGATTTTCCCAAATGGGGCCTCAAAGAGGCTTATTTCTGCTTCGGAGTGCTACCAGGACCACGTTCACGGCCATTAACGCATTTGCTCCTCACAGCTGCCCCAAGCACAAAGCAGAGTGGATATTACACATATTATCCCTATTTCTGAAATAAGGAAACAAAAACCGTGAGGGAATATGACTAGATATTTTCACTCCTGCTTGGGGCCCGCAAGCTTCAGCGATATTGCTGCACTTGCTTTAACCCAGTCCAGCCCATGGCAATCCCCAAATTCTGGAGCTAAAAGGCCTCAGAAATCATCTGGCTCAAGCCTCCGTGTTTCACAGAACTCAAGTTTCCAGAGCTTCCATCAGCCTGTGGGACAAAGAGCAAAGAGGAACGACGAGAGACCAGCTCCTTAAACCCATTGGTTTCCCCCGCGGGGGCCCTGGAGGCCTCAAGTGCACCTGCTGGCCGCGCACGCGCCGGCAGTTGCCAGTATCATCTGCTCCAGGCCCGAGCCCCCAGGTATTCAGATAACAGAAAGTGACGCCCAGAGCAGTGATGTGACTTGCCTACGACTCCCAGGGTGTGAGGGGGCAGATCCAGGACTTGGTACCGGTTTTTGGACTGCCGATGCAGTTCCGGCTACGACACGGGCTGTCTCCCGAAAGGGAGCAGGCACCGGGGACATGTAGAACACCATCGTATTCGACTAATTGCTTTTGTTGCCGCTGCTTTGAATATCAAATACCCAACTAGGGCACTCTTTGTCAAGACTGTCAAATGGAATCTCAACATCCTTAGAGCGTGGAGAATTCTGAAATCAAAAAGACCATATAAAAAAGACACAAAAACACCAGCAGAAACCTAAAGAGGAAAATTAGAGGCCATGCACTGCTCTGGCAAGAGGGCGTTAGACAAACCACAAAATAATGTATCAGCAAAACCACTTCTCCTAATTCCAGCCCCGGCGACCATTTGCAACAGAAACGCCGTACGTGGGCGCTCCCGGGGGGCGCCCGGGTGAGCGCTCGGCCCAGCTCAAGGAAAGAGCAGGCCAAGAAGTCACAAGCTGTTAACTTGAAGGGAACAGAGGACTACAGCTCTAAGCAGGAAGTGACAGAGCCCTTAGTCAATCTGGAGAGATTGTGTCCTCATTAATTTCTCTTTGTTATAGTCCAGTAAGCATTGTCAAGCGTTTTAAAGTGGATCGTGACACTGGCGCTGGGCCTTGCAATGCCGCAGAGATCAGGTGGCTGGGCAGTGTCTCAGGAAGAGAAGGTAGCACAGGGCTATTGAGTGGATGTTTTATAAATGTAACGCCTGTACGGGTGTCCGGCTGGCTCAGTTGGAAGAGTGTGTGACTCTTGGTCTTGGGATCGTGGGTTTGAGCCCCACGCTGGGTGTAGAGATTACTAAAAAATAACATAAAATAAACTTTTAATAACAACAACAATAACTATGTGTGTGTGTGTGTGTGTGTGTGTGTGCGTGTGTGTAATCATCTATAGGCATTTTATCTATAAAATATCCATTAAGTAGCCCTGTAGGGCCTAGTTCACAGTAGACACTAAATCAAGTTAACACAGAAGCGCCTGGGTGGCTTGGTCAGTGAGGCATCCGACTCTTGATTTCCGCTCAGGTTATGATCTTGCGATTGGTGGGTTCGAACCCCACATCGGGCTCTGCTCTGACAATGCAGAGCCTGCTTAGGATTCTGTCTGTCTCTTTCTCTCCCTCTCTCAAAATAAAAAAACTAAACTTAAAAAAATAAAGTTCTCCCTCAAAATAAACTTAAAAAAATAAAGTTAACACGATATTAATAATAGCCAATACTTACTGGGCATTTTTCATGTATTATCTGCTTTCATCCTCCCAAGAACCCCGTGAAGCATACACTGTCATTGTACTCATTCTACCGCTGGCACAGAAAGGTGGAACCACTTGCCCAGAGTCAAATAGCTAATAAGTAACTCAACTGAAGCCTCACCCACTGGCTCCAAAGCTGAAGCTCTTTTTTTTTTTTTTTTTAATGTTTATTCATTTATTTTGAGAGACACAGAACACAAGCAGGGGAGGGGCAGAGACAGAGGGGGACAGAGGATCCGAAGTGAGTTCTGTGCTGACAGCAGGAAGCCCGTGGCAGGGCTCGAACTCACGAACCGTGAAATTGCAACCTGAGCCAAAGTCGGATGTTCAACCCACTGAGCCACCCAGGCGCCCCTCTGAAGCTGAAGCTCTAAATAACTATGCCAGAGGGCTTTTTCATCTCTGGGTTTTATTTCTAACTAAATACATTCTTTTCTACTTCTGAAAGAGACTGAAACATGAAGTCTTTATTTTTTTTAATGTTTGGTTTTTTTTGAGAGAGAGTACGGTGGGTGGGGGCAGAAGGACAGAGAGAGAGAGGGAGACACAGAATCCAAAGTAGGCTCCAGGCTCTGAGCTGTCAGCACAGAGCCTGACACAGGGCTTGAACCCACAAACCATGAGATCACGACCTGAGCCGAAGTGGGACGCTTAACCAGATTGAGCCACCCAGGCACCCCTCCTTTATTTTTTTTAATAGTATAACATCCAGGGGCACCTGGTTGGCTCATTCAGTAGAGCACGTGACTCTTGACATTGGGATCATGAATTCGAGCACCAGGTTGGCTACAGAGCCTACTTAAAAAAAAAAGTATCGCTTCCATTTATTGAGCACATACTATATGCCATGCACTATTCTAGGTCCTGCAGTATTTCATCTAACCCTTCCAAAGGCCCAGTTAGGTATGCACTATTAATATCTGCAAGTTACAAATGAGGACTCTGAGTGGTAGAGTAACTAATTGATCAGGCCTGCCCAAGAGCAATGTGAGAGATGACAGAAGGAATCTCCTGACTTACAGTTGACACGGTCAGTCACTAGTGTGCTGATGAATGTTTAACAACTGGATCTCCGGCAAGAAAAGAAAGGGCCCTCAGCTGCAGACAGGCAAGACAGAGTAAGCGCGCGCGCGCACACACACACACACACACACACACACACACACACACACACCATCTCTCCCACGTCATGCAGCTATAAAACTGGGACAGATTCGTGGAGCAGCTCTTTGAAGATGCTGACCAGTAAGTGGTGCCAGGAGGATGGAAGAAGAAAACCAGCATCCGAAGTATCACCAAAATGGGGCGCCTGAGTGGCTCAGTCGGTTAAGCGTCTGACTTTGGCTCAGGTCACGATCTCACGGTTTGTGAGTTCGAGCCCCACATCAGGCTCTGTGCTGACAGTTGGGAGCCTGAAGCCTGCTTCAGATTCTGTGTCTCCCTCTCTCTCTGCCCCCTCCTCCTCTTGTGCTCTGTTTCTCCCTCTCTCAAAAATAAATAAACATAAAAAAAAAAAGTATCAGTAAATCAGTGGCGAGTTTACCATTTTCCCCTTGCGGCTGTCCCCAGCCTAAACACAAGGCAGCCTAAACAGAACTCGAAAGTGGGCATCAGCACAAATAGAGAAAGCTCTGGGGAAACGCTCCAGTCTCGGTTCCAGGACCAGGAAAAGAGACTCCTCATGGTCAGAAAGGTTTTCTTTTATCTCCTTCCAGTCTCTCAAGGCTCAGACGCTAAACGACTCAGTGACAGTGGGGGCAGAGGAGGCTGTATGGGCCAAAACCTTCCTTTGCGATCAGCAGAGCTTTGGTCCCAACAGGGCGGGGACTCTTCTGTTGGTGTCGTGTCCTTCCGCCTGCCCACTGCTCAGCCCTGCAAGTGGGCACAGGCACAGAAGTACAAAGCAGAATGAGGGAACTAAAACCCCTGATGTCTGGCTAGAGGACCAAAAACAGGGGAGGAGCCCCAGAGAGCTGTAAAGTATCGAGGAGATCGCAGAGAGAGAGAGAGGAGCTCAGGAAAATGACCACGTAAGGTCGTTTACGAACTCCTGGACTCACCGCCAATCTGATCCGAGTCACCCTGAACCTAATGACTATGACAAAAACTTGGGGAACGGAACCGCAAGAGAGATCACTGCCCAGGTCCTCTACTGACCACTGGGTGGCACAGAATTGGGACAGATTCAATAACAATGTAAAGAAAATCAAACTCAAATTGGAACTACAGCTCACAGAGGTAGGTTAGAAATTGCAGCCCAAACATAACCAGGTTGATTGTCTGCTGAATATTGGCATCTTTTATAGGGCTTAACACCTAGAGTCTTATATAATACAATAGTCGGGATGTCCAGGATGCAATCCAAAAAATATTCGGCACACAAAAAAACCAGGAAAATCTCAATTCCCATGAGAATAGACAACCAACAGATGCCGATGTCAAAATGACACAGATGTTGTAATTATCCAACAATCATTTTAAAACAGCTATTATAAAAATGCTCCTGCAAGCACTCATAAACATTCTTGAAACAACTTGGAAAATGTAAAGCTTCAAAAAAGGAACAGAAGATATAAAGGCATGTAAAGTGTCAAAATTGAAAAATACAATAACCAAAGTTAAAAACTCATTCTATGGGGTCAATAGCAGATTGGAGATGACAGAGGAAGGAGACAATAAACATTAGATCCATAGAAATTCTCCAATCTGAACAAGAGAAAAAAAAAAGACTGCAAAAATAAACACCCCTGATTAGGAGAGTTTGCCATTTTCTTTTTTTTTTTTTTTAAGTTTATTTATTTTGAGAGAGAGAACAAGTGGGGGACTGACAAAGAGAGAGGGGCACAGAGGATCCAAAGCAGGCTCCACACTGACAGCAGAGAGCCTGATGTGGGACCCGAACCCACGAACCCTGAGATCATGACCGGAGCTGAAGTCGGACGCTTAACTGACTGAGCCACCCAGGTGCCCCGAGAGTTTGCCAATTTCCACAGTGAAAATACTTCTATCAAGGCTCCAACCGGTCATCATTAGATGCCAGTCGAGGAGAGATGTGCATATCTGGCTCTTACCCACAAACATCTCTCAACCCCCAAGGCCAAAGCAGAAGGGCTAGAGCCTCAGCCTTCCGACAACACACACCCCGGGGCTGTCGATCTCCTTCTTAGGCACTCCCAAGCCCCTAGCGTGCTGGTGTTCTCCTCAACCTAATTTGAACCGGGTAAGTGTGTGCAGAGGACATACAATGAGACTGCCAGGGGCCAGTCCCTCAGGCTCTAGGGGGGGCCCCGGAGGTGTGAGAGATTTCCCCACGAGGGAAACTAGGTACTTGAGCCCAGCTGAAACCAACACAGTATTTCTCAAACTAACAGCCTGAGGGCTGACACGAAGCACATGGGGAAAACGTAACCTAGATGAGCAAGTCCAGGGAACATGGACTTACATGGAGTGGAAAGCCTGGGCTTAGAATTGATCTCTGCATTCCATATTTTCATTTTTGGGCTTTTTACCAAAAGAAGCTGGAGCCTTCTGAATACAGCCCCGTGTATTTTTCCTCAAGAAAGGCTGGAAAGCAAGATGGGCCGAAAGTTTCAAGGACCGGGATCCCATTCCACAGAAGGACTGCTTATTTGGCAAGGAGCAATTTCAGGTTCTGGGAGTCCTAAACAAGCTTCCACTGCATCTAAGATTCCTCAAATGGCTCAAGACTCGTAGATCCCCAAAGCCACTAACCTCCCACAAAGGCCCTTTCTAACCTAACAGTCTTATTCGCACACGTTAAGAATGCAAACTTCCAGAGAACCCATGACTTTCTCAAGGTCACACAACTGAGGAGCTAGAACAAAAAGGGAGATCTCCTGATCCCCAGTCCCGTGCATTTTGCTTGACCTCACACTTCCTCTTCCACTTCCTTCCCTGAACAAGATTTATCTGGCCAGTGGGAACGGAGATGAAAACCACTTGGTGTGCTTCGAGCAGAATGAAAAAAAAAAAAAAAAAAAAACGAGCGAGGGGCCCAGTCGCAGAGGACTCAGATTGCATCAAGGGGTTCAAGCCAGTGGTATTGTTGTTAAGTGAGCCAGAGAATGGAAACTCATGATGAATCGCACAATTCGGAAGGTCCCCTCTAAGAAATTAGCAGGCACGCTGCTCTGAGAAGCCCTCAGACTGCAGCTGGGGTGTTATTACGGAGCCGTGGGGAGAGCTCAGTGCCCAAGGTGCTGAACATGTCCTGGGTCCTCCCTGCCACCACCCCGCCTCTGCGACACACGCTGCCAAGTCTGGCCAATTGTTTGACAAGGCAGCTGCGTGCGTGCCTGTTAATTACACTGTGGGGCACCAAAGTGCAGTGTCAGGCAGCTGCCTGGAATATCAAATGGCTGCTAGTGGCACAGGCCGGCTAGAAAGGTTCGCTCCGGAAAGGTCCCCACGGCAGCTGACTTCCCCTCCCCCCTCCTCCGCCAGCGCAGCCCCCTTTAAAGTCCCATTATGAAGGCTGCAGTGATGTATTTTCACAGTTAGGTTAGAATCCATAATGGAACTAGTGTCGCTGATCTTCCTAACATGCCTGGGTGGGACGAATATAAATGTGATCTTCTATTTCTACGTCTCCTAATGGTAGTATCCCCTTAAAACCAACACACCCTCTGAATTAATGTACCTAGGCCCGTCTGATTAGAATGAGTTGGAAGTATTAAAGCTGCTTCCAAAATACTGACAGCCAGTGCTTACGTGAGGCTCCCTGTGTGCCAGGCAACTTACGTGGATTAATTCACTTACTCCTCTCAACAACCCCAGGTAGATGCTTTCCTTAGTACCATTTCGCAAATAAGGAAACCGTGGGAACGCCTGAGTGGTTCAGTCGGTTAAGTGTCCAACTTCGGCTCAGATCATGACCTGAGGTTTGTGGGTTCAAAGCCCCGCATCGGGCTCTGTGCTGACAGCCCGGAGCCTGCTCCGGATTCTGTGTCTCCCTCTCTCTCTGGTCCTTCCCCGTGCTCTCTCTCTCTCAAAAATAAATAAACTTAAAAAAAAAAAAATAAGGAAACTGAGACTTTAAGGTTAAATAATTTGTCCAATATAACACAACTGATACATAGCAGAGCTGATATTCAAACCTAGGCAACATGGCATCTCCATGCTTTTAATTCGTCAAACAAAGCTAATGGTCCAGGACCATCATTCAATATTTATCCAGCATCTTTAATGTGCACATATTGGTTCTTTTGTTCAACTTGCTGCCTCTGGAGTCAACACAATAAGCATTTTCTGTGACTCTACTCGGTCCAAGAAGGGAAAACTCACTTCTGAACGGGGTGATTGCATGAGGTGTCATGAAAGAGGCAGGTTTTGGGGTGCCTGGGTGGCTCATTCGATTAGAGTCTGACTTTGGCTCAGGTCATGATCTCCCGGTTTGTGAGTTCGAGCCCCACATCAGGCTCTCTGCTGTCCGCACAGAGCCTGCTTCTGATCCTCTATCCGCCCCCTACCCTCTCTCTCTGGCCCCCCTCTCTCTCTCAAAAATAAATAAACATTAAAAAAAAAAAGAAAGATAGGTTTTGAATTGGATCTCGAAAGGTAGGTGCAGTTTTACCTATCAGAGATTAGGGGAGTCATAGGGCAAAAGGACAAATGTGAGCAAATTCACACAGGTAGGAATGTTCATGGAAAAATAGTAACGCTGGGAGGCTGAGCTGTTGGATGTGGGCCCGGATCACAAGGAGATTTAGCCCCAATGTGAAGGATGGACTGCTACACGGGTGAAGGGGAGGAGGGGGAAGAGAAAGAAGAAGAGGAGAAGAAGGAGGAGGAGGGGGAGGAGGGAGAAGAAAAGGTAGGGTGTACATTTGTGTGTGTGTTTCTGTATGTATATGAAATAAAGAAACTGGAGAAGCTGATGGTCATTTATTCACGATCGCTTTTCTCCCCTGTCCCCTTCTTCCACCATGACTCTATCACATGAATAACTCACTGCTAAGCAAAGTCCTCATGCTGTTACATTCACAATTTCCTGCAAGTTCAAATTCAGGTGATCATAACTTATTACTTGTGTTACTCTAGAAACAAGATTAAACTTCTTATAGAATTCCTTCTTTCTTTGGGGGGGGAGGGGGCAGAGGGAGAGGGGGAGAGAGAATCTCAAGCGGGTTCCACGCCCAGTGCAGAGCCCGACGTGGGGCTTGATTCCACAACCCCGGGATCACGATCTGAGCTGAAATCAAGAGTCAGACACTTAACCGGCTGAGCCACCCCAACGCCCCAAAACTTCTTCTAGAATTCTAGTGGCGAATTCCATGCTCCAACTTACCGCACTTCCTGAGATGTAGCCACAGTAGTATATTTTCCACCACTGTGCCCATTTTTATTTTTACTTTCCACCACTTTGAAACTTACCTCCTATTGATACTCCCACCTCTTGTTTTATTTCCCTTTTAAAAAACTGAGGTATAGGGGCACCTGGCTGGCTCACTTGATCTCAGGGTCGTGAGTTCAAACCTCACGTTGGGGACAGAGTTTACTGACAAAAAATAAAATAGAGTAGAGTTTACCTTTTGTGATGTTAGTTTTGTGAGTGTTAACAAACCACCAACAAAATCAATATATAGAACACTTCCTTCACCCTTCAAATTTCCTTCATGCTGCCCCCCTTTGTGGAGAACCCCTCCCCGCTCCCAAAGCTCCTGAAAACCACTGATCTTTTTTCTGTCCCTATCATTTTACCTTTTCCAGAATGTCACATAAATGGAACTGTAACAACAGTATATGGCAGTTTGAACCGGCGTCTTTCACTTAGCATAAGGCATTGGAGTTTCATCCATATTATTACGTGAATCAGGTGTTTGTTATTTTTTATTGCTGAGGAGTATTCCGTTTTATCAACGGACCACAATTTTTTTCACCATTCAGCAGTTGCACGATATGTGGATTGTTTCCAGTTTTTGGCAATTATGAATAGAGCCACTATAAACGTCGGTGTATGGATTTTTGTGTGAACAAAAGTTTTCATTTCACTTCAGCAAACACTGACCCGATAAAAGGCTAATACCCAGAATATATGAAGAACTCCAAACACCCAATTTTGAAAGAGGCAAAATATTTGAACAGACACTTTACCAAAAACAGATAAACACATGGCAAATAAGCATGTGAAAAGATGCCCAACATCACAAATCAGAGAAACGCAAATTAAAAACCAAAATGACATGCCATTGGGCATCTATTAGGTTATTAGAATGTTTAGAAATCGACAATACCAAGTGCTGATGGGGACGCAGAGCGACAGAAACTCTCAAACACTGCTGATGGGAATGCAAAATGGCACAGCCACTCTGGGCGACAATTGAGTAGTTTCTTAACAAGTTAAACATAACTCTACCATACAGTCCAGCAATCCCACGTTCAGGTATTCACTCAAGTGTTTGTCAGCAAATTTTTTAGGATGGAATTTTTTTTTCAGTTTATTTATTTATTTTTCAGAGAGAGAGAGAGAGAGACAGAGCAGGAGTGGGTGAGGGGCAGACAGAGGGGGAGACACAGAATCTGAAACGGGCTCCAGGCTCTGAGCTGTCGGCACAGGGCCCGATGCGGGGCTCGAACTCACGGACCGCGAGATCGTGACCTGAGCCGAAGTCGGACGCTTAACCGACTGAGCCACCCAGCTGCCTCAAGGATGGAATTTTTTTTCCCTGCCTTCTGAATCAGACTAGTAATATAATCTAATTATTTTCCGATGAGTCGCGGTTAGTATTATAAGCACTGTTGGATTATACGGGGGTTCCGTTTTCATGTCTACCTTGCCCCAGAAGCTGAGTGTCTATCTCATGCTACTTTATGGGCTCTGTGCTGGGAATACGTATATAGAGGCAAGACCGGTTCTATCCTTTTTTCGCTTTTTAGAATAGACACACTTCATTTTTTAGTGCAAGTGTAATTAGCATACAATGTTGTGTTCGTTTCAGGTGTACAACACAGCGGTTCAACAATTCTATACATTACTCAGTGCTCATCGTGAGAAGGGTAGTCGCCATCCGCCATCACACAGTGTTATTACAATACTGACTACATTCCCTGTGCTGTACTTTTCATCTCTGCGACTACTTATTTTGTGTGGCTGGAAGTTTCTACCACTTAATCCCCTTTATCTACTTCACCCATGCCCTCCACCCATCTCCCCTCTGATAGTTCCTATTCTTTTTTTTTTAAGTTTATTTATTTATTTTGAGAGAGACAGAGACAGCACGAGTGGGGTAGGGGTGGGGCGGGGCGGGAAGAGAGAGAGAGAGAGAGAGAGAGAGAGAGAGAGAGAATCCCAAGCAGGCTCTGAGCTGCCAACATAGAGCCTGACAGGGCTGGAACTCATGCACCATGAGATCATGATCTGAGCCGAAACCAAGAGTCAGATGCTTAACTGACTGAGCCACCCAGGTGCCCCATGACAATTCCTATTCTTAACAGCAGAGATAGGCTCAAGGCATCGTGGTGCACGTGGTTGTTTGCCCCTTCACTCAATGGTCTCTGACTGCTGAGCTTTTGCCAGTTTTTTGCATATATCTTTTAATGGGGCACGTGTCTGGCTCAGTCGGTTGAGTGTCCAGCTCTTGATTTCAGCTCAGGTCATGATTCCAGGGTCGTGGGATCGAGCCCCGTGTCGGGCTCCACACTGAGCGTGGAGTCTGCTTGAGACTGTCTCTCTCTCTGCCCCCTTCCCCCACTCACATGCTCTCCTGCTCTCTAAAGTAAAGAAAATAAAAATAAAATAAAGTGAAAGAAAAGAAAAGAAAAGAAAAGAAAAGAAAAGAAAAGAAAGTGAAAGAAAAGAAAAGAAAAGAAAAGAAAAGAAAAGAAAAGAAAAGAAATGAGATTTCTACTCCTCCCTGGCATTCAAACTTCTGGCTGTTATTTCTCCTGGCTCTTAGTGGACCTGCCGCTAACAGCCTCTCATCTAATTCACTGTGGGCCAGCAAGCAAGATAATGAAGTCTATTAGAATTGTATACAAAATAAGGTTACTGATTAAGGGTAGCATCTGACTGCCTCTCCTGATGCTTCTCCTACAGGGGAAAGTCCATGGTCTTTGTGACAGTTCTTTTCAACTCCCAAGGCGTTCTTTGTTTTCTTACAGGTTCTGGCCATCTTCCAGAGAGGTCAGTGAGGATTGCTGGAAGTCTAAATGACAGATAAAGGGGCTGTTACCACAGTTTACATCTATCTAGTCTAAACTGTTGACATGTTTGTTCTACCTCCATGCTCAACAGAAGGACCAGTGAGCCTTATAATCTGGGAGAACTAGGTTTGCATAAACTCAACGCAGTCCGCGACAGAACGACGGAGAACAAGCCAGAACCCAAAGAGCAAAAGCAAGGCCTGTGTGAACAAGAATATAAGGAAAGATAAAATATATGCCAAGTTCTGCCTCCTGCACTCAGAAGCCTCTATTTCTCATTGGGACTACCACATTTCAAACAAAGTGCGGGTTTCTTTTTTAAAGTTCGCATATCGCACTTACATCCATCTTAAATTTGAAAGGCATTCAGTACAGACATCGGCATCTCACTGTAACTTGCAAAGCCTCACAGAGGGGCTGAGTTACAATTAAAATTTAGCAGTAGAAACAGTTGTTCCTAACAGATGTGGGTTTTTTTTTTTTTCCCTCTCCCATCTTGTTAGAGAAGAGTAAGTCTTCAGAAAATAAAGTTGACATAAAGAAAACATTTACCTTCTGAAATAAACTCTGCTCTACCAAACCCACTCGGACCTTCTGTTGTCTTTTTTAGAAAATCAGCAGGCTCTGGGCCAGGTCTGCTAGAAAAAAAGAATCTAAGACTCATCCTTGCCTTGTGCCAAATACATTGTCTCAAATGCATCAGCAATTTCCATTCCAAAGAAGGGTTCAGTCACTTACTGAATAAAATAATTTTCCACAGCCCAGGACATGAGGAGATTGGATATTCTATCAGATGGGCATCAGAACAAACAGGGCTCCAGGTGGCTAATGTCACAGGGATGAAGGCACCCAGGGGAATAAACAGGCTTCTGGGTTTCGATGGCCTTCCCTCCATCAACATCCAACACGACGTAATTGGATTCCCACCATGATAGCCTTTTTCCAACCAACCCCCCGATAATAATCTATTCTAATATAATGCAGTTTCTTTAGAAGAACAGAATTTATTGGGATACTGAGCCATTTATTTTCTTCCTCTCCTTTAATTTTCTCTTTAACCTTAGTCTTTAAAAAATTGCTCTTTCTTGGCAGTTCCAGGCAAAGGTGCCAAAGATGGAAAGAAATAGACCCCTGTTATTTCCATGAAAGACTTTAAAAGGTTCAAAAATTATTTTGTCAGCTATATTTTAATGAAAATCGACGATTCCATTTTCCCTTCTGAGAAACATCGTTTACAAGCTCTGCCCCTGACGTAACTGCGTGCTTTAAAAAACATCACTAGGGGAGCCTGGGTGGCTCGGTCGGTTGAGCCTCCCACTTCGGCTCAGGTCATGATCTCACAGTTTGTGAGTTCGAGCGCCACATCAGGCTGTGTGCTGACAGCTCAGAGCCTGGAGCCTGCTTCCGATTCTGTGTCTCCCCCTCTCTCTGCCCCTCCCTCTCCCTCAAAAATAAAATAAACATTAAAAATTTTTTTTTAAATCTCTAAATGACTTTGTGTCAGTGAAGTGACTTGGAACACCCACCACTCATAAAAAATCCTTCATTTCTGTCATCTGCATTTAGGCAAGTCTCTACACAACATCACACCCATTCAATTAAATAGAACAGCATTTTATACTTAGGAAAGCGACCATATTCTTTCCTGGGTTCAGCGCTGCACTGGTCATGGCATGCTTTCTTCAAAACCCTCACAGTATTTTAAGGAAATATTGTTAGTTCTTTTAGGTGTGGTTATGTTTTGGTACCATGGTTAGCCCATGTGTTGTTCTGTTTACTTCTGCATATACTTATCCTTTTCCACTGTAAGAAGTCAAAACCTTTTATCACTCTAATGCCTGGAGAAGTAGCAGCTCCTTGTTCTGTCTTTCCAAGCCTTCGTGAAGCTTTGCATTTACAAAGTTAACTTTTTAAAGTAATCGCTAAGGGGTGCCTGGGTGGCTCAGTCGGTTGAGGGTCTGACTTTGGCTCAGATCATGATCTCCCGGTTCGAGCCCCACGTCGGGCTCTGTGCCGACAGCTCGGAGCCTGGAGCCTACTTTGGATTCTGTGCCTCCTCCCCTGCTCACGCTCTGTCTCTCTCTCTCTCCTCCAAAAATAAATAAACATTAAAGAAAAACTTTTTTAAGTAATCACTATACCCAACGTGGGGCTCAAACTCACAACCCTGAGATCAAGACGCTCTACCAACTGAGCCATCCAGGCGCCCCTACAAGGTCCATTTTTTTTTTAATGTGTATTTAATTTTGAGAGAGAGAGTGTGAGCAAGGGAAGAGCAGAGAGAGGGGGGTGGAGAGAGAAAATCTCAAGCAGGCTCTGCACTGTCGGTGTGGAGCCCCACTCAGGGCTTGATCTCACGACCAGGAGATCCTGACCTGAGCCAAAATCAAGAGTTGCACACTTAACCGACTGAGCCACCCAGGCGCCCCTAAAAAGGAACCTTTTATGCAACACCCCTCCCCCTAAACCTCCTAAAACCTTGCTCCAGTCTTCTCCAACTTCTTATCCCAGGTGCACCCCACCTCCGCCCCCACCAACGTCAATTTTTAAACCTACTATCTCCCTATTCCCACTCATGCAACTTGCATACCAACCAAACTGGACTACTGATAATTTGCAGAACATACCTGGTCCATCCCCACTTTTAGATTTTAGCACATTTTATTCTCTGCCAGAATGTCTTGCCCTTCCCACCTCTATTTCTGCCTTGCGAATTCCATCCAGTCCCATATCAAATACCACTTGTTCCATAAAGACTTTTATTATACATACATCAAAAACGGAGTCTTTCCACACCATTTTCCCTTTGCATTACCTGCTTAGGTAATTGTAAATGATTACTCCATTAAGTGATATATAATTTGAATAGAAATAGATCACAGCAAATGATGATTTGGTGTTGTTAAGTGGTCAAAATCGTATTATATCAAAATATTCTAGAATACATACCTGACAAACAGCACTGTGATTAATTCCTGGAGCATTATATAAAGAAGAGAAATTGATCCCAAATTAAGTATTATTTACATTTAACTTTTAATCAAGAATTTGAATGATGGAAGGAAAAGCATGATATTATCAATGAATGTTTCCTAGATACCCATCAGAAAATAAGACTTCCCAAAGAATAATCATAACCACTTGTCCAAAAACAGTTTCTATCACTCCAGAGCTTTCAAACTAAGCCTCAAAATAGATGCAGATGTGACAGACTCAGACCAAAAAAGCACTCATATTTCAAGAATAAGCACATTTGATATGGGAAATTTTCTCATGACATAATATTAAGTTGGAAAAAACAGGATATACAACTGTATATACAATACGATCCTGATTTTCCTAAGAAGCTATGTTTCTATAAATACATAAAAAAGAAAAAGAAAATACAATATGTTAACAGTAGATATCTGTAAATAATGCAGTAATAGGTGATTTTGCTTTCTTTTTCCTTTATCTCTAAATTTTTTACAATGAGCAGCTATTACTTACATCATCAGGGGGGAGTAATGGTTAAAAAGCATATTTGAGAAATTATCACTATGTCATTCCTTATACCAAATGAATTAAATATTTAAATCTGAAATAACAGAACCATAAAAATACTAGAAAAAAATATGGGTAAAATTTTTAACTATTCCAAGGAGGGAAAGACCTAAGATGCCATATAACCCAGAAGCCATAAAAGCAAAGACTGATTAATTTGCTTATATAATCTAGAAGTACCCTATCACCAAAAAAAAACCATCATCAGGAAATCAAAAGACAAACTAGAAAAAATAGCAACACACACCAAAGACAAAGGGCTGCTTTCCTTAACATGTAAAGTACTCCTACAAATCAATAAGACTAAGGTCAACAACCCAGTTAAAAATTGGTCAATGGATAAGAAGAGATCATTCACAAAAAGAGGTAATACAAATTTCTCTTAAATATGTGTAACATGTTCAATTTTACTCATAATGGAAATGCAGTCTAAATCTAGAATATATAGATCTATGGGGACGCCTGGCTGGTTCAGTCGGTAGAGCACACAATTCTTGATCTTGGACTTGTAGGTTCGGGCCCCACATTAGGTGTAGAGATTACTTAAAAATAAAATCTTTAGAATATATAGATCTACAATATGCCCAAGACAAAGAAAGATAAAAACTTAGGATAACACCATTCTGTGTAGGCATTCTCATACATTCCTGATGGGACTAATAACTCTTTTGATCTCAATGGAAACAATTTGGCAATTTCTGTCAAAACTAAAAATGCATCTACCCTTTGACCCAGCAATTCCCCTCCTGGGGATTTATGCTACAGATATACTCCCACGTGGGCAAAAAGACTTTACAAAAATATGTTATAGCAATGTCTATAATAACAAAATTATGGAAACCATCTAGCTATCTATCAACAAATTATGGTTCATCCAAACAATGAATCAGGTATTTCTACATGTATTAATGTTAACTACTTCCAAAGTAATATTAAATGATACAAGTCGGATGTTGAAGAGTGTATAAAGTATGTTATTGTATGTATTGTATAAATGTTTAGAAAACCTTTGGAGAATAAACAAAAAATCAGTAATAGTTATTGCCTCTGGGGAAGGGAATTGAATGGCTGAGGTTAGGATAGGAAAAAAACTTTTCACTTTTTGAGGGTCTTTTTAAAACTTATTTATCTTTACTGTTTGGGTTTTGCACCTAGTGCATGTATTACTTATTCAGAAATTATGTTAAAATGGATAGAAGTTAAAAGATCACTAAAAAAAAGTAGATATGGGGGCAGGGCCTGGGTAGCTCAATTGCTTAAGTGTCTGACTCTTGATTTCGGCTCAGGTCACGATCTCACCATTTGTGAGATCAAGCCCCAGGTCGGGTTCTGCGCTGAGTGTGGAACCTGCTTGGGATTCTCCCTGTCCCTCTCCCTCTGCCCTTTCCCGGCTTGCACGCGTGCGTGCGCTCTCTCAAAATAAATAAACTTTAAAAAATCTTAATGTTTATATATTTTTAAAAGAGAGACAGAATGCGATCAGGGGAGGGGCAGAGAAGGGAGACAAAGAATCGGAAGCAGGCTCCAGGCTCCGAGCTGTCATCACAGAGCCCAACGTAGGGTTCTAATTCACAAACCGCGAGATCATGACCTCAGCCCAAGTCGGACACTTAACCGACTGAGCCACCCAGGGGCCCCAAACTTAAAAAAAAAATCTTTTAAAAAAAGTAGATACGGGGGAGAATAATACCTCAAAACACTCATGTGTCAACAAGGTGTGGATGAATATATGAAAGCTTAAGCCTGCAGATGGAAGGCATGGTCACTGACTCCTTAGGATATATGAAGAGACTGTTAAACTATCATAGATGACTTAAGAAAGTTAAACAAAGATGATCTGAGAGTATGTATAAGTTAGGAGAAAAGAAAATTCAGAAAGCTCTACAGATACAAGGCAAGAAATATTCAACAAGATTCATGAAAAAAAAAAAATTAGAAAGCGGTATTATACCACAAGAAGGATTCAAAGTGTGTTATCTGCAAAGACCACATGATACTAATGACATTGAGATGTATGTAATAAGAGGAATTAAGGAGGTCAGCATTCTCCTGTACTTGGCATTGACATAACCTGCTTAGGAGCTCTGACCCAATTTACTGATCCAGGCTGTTCCTGTAATCAATGGGCAGTTCAGTGATTTGTGGTCAGGCATACCACGGAATAAGCTGTGATTTTTCCCCCTGGGAATCAACTCAGCATGTGTGCGCGCACGCGCGCACACACACACACACACACACACATACACACACACTTCAGGAAGAAGTCCTTTACTTTCTTTGTTGTTTTTGCTTTTGCTCTCTTGACCCCAATGCCATGCCGATGAGTCATGTCACAACATTACGCCTTTAACCTTTGTTACAATCCTTATTAGAGTCTAACCCTTCTGTTCTCTCCTAGAGTCTAACCCTTCTGTTCTCTCCTACCAACCCCACCCAGCCGGACCCAGGAGCAAACCCAAAAAAGTGGAACTTCAAGGGAAAACTGCCATCCATCAGAACCAAGCTGGTCAATTTGAAAACAGAAAGCAGATAGGATCTAGGGCAAATGGTTTAAAACTTCTAAATAAGCAAATTCATTATTACTGAAGACAAAGCCTTCTTTTGCATGAACACTAAGCCAGCCAGAAACAGGTATTAAAAAGAGCCACAAAAATTATCTAACTTCCACAAAACCAATTAATAAAATTCCCTTGTGTTGGGCTGCTGAGAAGCTTTCTAGGTGAAGTGTTGTTTGAAAGTGCACAAAGTACAGGTGAAGCCTCAGGCCACTGGGAAATGCCCAAAATACCCTCTGTGGGCCACCATAAAGCGTTTAAAAGAGCTGGCAATATTTTCTTTGGCCCTGATGAGAACACAGACTGTGAGTATGTGCTTTTGTACATATCCCCCCCCCAAATTTAGAATATTTGTTATATCCTGTCTGCATTCTACATGTCAATTACTTAGTTTCTGCTTTTCAGTTTCATCAGGAATGCTACCCCAGAAAAGGGTTGAAGCAATCAGTAGGAACCTTGACATTGTCTCTCCTGACATCTAGTGGATAGATACCGGATACCACCACAATAACTCCATTTTTAAAAGATCAGTTTTGAGTTAAGTGAACCAATAAATGTATATCTCTCTCCCTCTCATGCTTTCTAAAGATGACCTAAGATCTGATCATTTTTCAACGCGAAAAGCAAAACTATGTATCTGCTACTGATGGGTCTGAATTGCATATATAGACTTAAAGTTTGTACCCACCAAACAGGCATGTTTTTCTGTTTTTCCTTAGAATAGCCCTGTAACTCCATAAGCTCTCTTTTTGTAGGCATATAAAACAGTACAGCCTAGTAATCAAGAGCATGGGATCTGTATTCATTTCCTGTGGTTGCTGTAACAAATCATCACAAACTTAGTGGCTTAAAACCACGTCCACGTATTATCTCATAGTTCTGAAAGTCAAAAGTCATAAACTCAAGGAGCCAGCAGGGGCTGAATTTCTGGAGGTTCCTGGGAATAATCCATTTCCTCACCCTTTCCAGCCTCTGGAGGCCACACACATGCCTCAATTCATGACTCCATCGCTCCAACTTTGTATTTCAGGGTACTTCTCTTAGTCAGTGACCCAATCTTCAATGACATGGCAGTATTTGCCAATGTCCAGCTCTCAGTGATCCATCAAATTACGAGGGCATTTCTGAGGGGGCAAGCCATCCTCTGCAAGAGAACACGGTCTTTAGCCACTAAATGCTGTGTTTTTCTGCAAGTTTTTGAGGCATATAGTAGGGCATGACACTGAGGTTCAGCAAATGTGACTGCCCTCTCTAGATTTTCTACTTAACAGGACACTTAGATGGAACACGCAATGGCCTGACACAACGGATACGCAGAAAATGGCTGTCTACCTTCCAGTCTCTCCCCTAATTATTTCATGACGCCTCTTTTTGAAGGAAAAAAAAGAAAAGAAAAGGCAGTGGGCAGAAAGCCATGTATTCGGCAAACGGACATGAGACTGTGACAATAATCCTGTAAAGATGACATTGATCCCTTCATGCAAATAAGAAATGACCTATATAAGATCCTTTCCTGAAAAATGTTTGCATGAGCCAGAAGAAAGAGGGTCTGACTATCTGAGGGGCTGGGGGCATGAAGTTTTGGTTCGAGGAGCAGTGAGGAACACCCCCAACGTAATCGGCTTCACGAAGGCGCAAATGGCTGGCGCAGTGTGAGGAAATGGGGTTTTTTAAGATGTTCAGAAATATTATGACAAATACGAAACCCTTATTGCTCCTGACACAGTGACTCCGGGCATGAAGGTCATGCGAGGAGACAGTTACTTGCCTGACAAAGAAGTCCCTTGGCCACATAGAGCTAGAGTTTGTGGCAAAATTGGAGAATGGCAATCAGGAAGACCAAGTTGCTTGTCCCATTGTGAGAAAAAAAAATGGCTTCCGCAGGACAGGTGGCTTTCACTGAATCGAGCTTTGGGCAAAGTTTAATCAAAACAAAAGCCGTCACCCCTTCTGAAATGAAGTCAACATGGAGTTGGGGAGAAGAGGCATTTCGGTGTTTCCTTGGCAAGCCATTTCACAAGTGTGACAGTGGGCTGAACAGCAATATTCCTTCCCCAAGGTAATGCCTAGCAAGGCTCGAGAGGACAGCTTCCAAAGCACCAGTCTAGATCGTTCGCCACCCCAAGGTGGTTCCATTCCGAGCAAAGTCTCAAAGATGGTGAGACCTGTTGGGACTTGAATTCTTGGACAATTTAAATGGTACACAGTGTGGTTTCAGGGTATCCGACTCTTTTCTATGCCAACAATCAGGACCCTTAGTGTGAGAAACCAGTCGACACTGAGCAGGCAGTACGGGTTCAGTCTACACTACTACTCATTGCGACATTCATTATTCAACAAACTACTAATGACTCTACAGTCCAGGAAAAGAGCCAGACCTCCAGGTGATAAAGGGAAACATACCGCCATCAAGGAAGGAAGGACAGGGTCACCTGGGTGGCTCAGTGGGTTCAGCGTCTGACTCGTGAGTTTGGCTCAGGTCATGGGATCGAGCTCTGAGTCAGGCTCTGTGCTGGCAGTGCATAGCCTGCTTGGGATGCCCCCCCCCCCCCCCCGGTGCTCCACGCTCACTCACTCTCTCTCTCTCAAAAATAAATAAATAGACTTTAAAAAATATATCAGGGGCACCTGGCTGACTCAGTCGGTTGAGCGTCCAGGTCTTGATTTCAGCTCAGGTCATAATCTCATGGTTGTGAGATCAAGCCCTGCATCGGGCTTGGTGCTGACAGTGGGGCGCCTGCTTGGAATTCTCTCTCTCTCCCTCTCTCTCTGCTCCTCCCTGCGTTCTCTCTCTCTTTCAATAAATACATAAATATTTAGATACATAAATATATTTTTTAAAAAGAAGGAGATTTCTTTGAAACTGGAATGTTGAAACGTGAGAGTACTCCGTGTGAATAAGGTTTATTTATTCTCTTTGGTTACTTTACTTGCTTACCTTAGTGACAATACCTCTGACCCAGCCCCAGTACCTAGATCACTGGGCTGGACACACTGCTTAGAGCCTTTGATTCTCCTTCCCTGAGTCTGGCCCCACCGGCTAACCATTACTGCCAGCTTCCCTGGCTCTCACCCACCCCGCGCCTGTCCCATCTCTTTCTCGATGCTTAAAATCACCCGTTGCAATAGTAACTCTTCGGCACATTAGGATGATCCATAATGGAAGCTGCCTGTGTATCAACCCTCAACACTCTTCTCTCACAAGATCCTAGTCTTCTTGCATCAGACAAACTTCCCACAACCCAAGATGAGTTGATAATGAAACAGTCCAAGTTTCAAGATGCAACAACAACCGACCAGCCGTTAAAAAAAAAAAAAAAAAAAAAAAAAGGAAACAGAGAAAAAGACCTTTCTCCATTCCAGACTTAGAAGCCTATAAGAAATAAGTAAAGATAAAAACATCCTTTTGTGGAGGGCGTGGCTGGCTCAGTCAGAAGAGCGTGCAACTCTTGACCTCAGGGTCATGGGTTCAAGTCCCGCTTTGGGTGTAGAAATTACTTACAAATAAATAAACAAAAAAAAATTTTAAGTATATATATCCTTCTGCAATTGGAGATGCCCAAGGAAGAATAGCATTCCAGCCAAGTGCCAAATACATATGATCAGTGCTTAAGTAAACATCACTTCACCATAGAAAAAGTCTGTTTTATTTATTTGCTTATTTATAATTTTTATTTACTATTTATAGTCTACTTGCTTCTGAAAGAATTAGATACAATATATAGTTTAAAAAAATAATGCAAGGATACATATACCAAGAATAGTGAAAATAAAGATATAAATAGCATATATTAAAATTCTAGGGGCGCCTGGGTGGCTCAGTGGGTTAAGTGTCTGACTGGCTCTGGTCACAATCTCGATGTTCGCGACTTGGAGCCCCACATTCTGGCTCTCTGCTGTCAGCATGGAGCCTGCTTGGGATTCTCTGTCTCCTTCGCTCTCTGCCCCTCTCCCACTTGTGTGAGTGCTCTCTCTCTCTCTCTCTCTCTCTCAAAAATAAACATTAAAAAAAAAAAAAAACTCCGGGGTGCCTGGGTGGCTCAGTCGGTTAAGTGTCCGACTTCGGCTCAGGTCATGATCTCGCAGTTGACGAGTTCGAGCCCCACATCGGGCTCTGTGCTGACAGCTCGGAGCCCGGAGCCTGCTTCGGATTCTGTGTCTCCCTCTCTCTCTGCCCTTCCCCTGCTCATGTTCTGTCTCTCTCTGTCTCTCAAAAATAAACAAAGATTAAAAAAATTTTTTTAACTCTAATAGATGTAGGAAAAGAGAAGTTATTGGAAACTAGGGATGAACTAATTACCACAATTGAGCATTCAGTTTTCTTCCAAGCATCCTGAGAACCAAGCCAACCCAAAAACTCTCCAGCTCCTGCTGTCTCCACAACCCCACTTCTTACCAAGAAACAAGCTTTTTCCTGGTACTAAATTCGAGGTGGCATTTTTTTCTTAAGAGTTCTTAGTTAATGAGTACTGTAGTCACTTTCAACACATCATACTCTGAAAGATGCAGAATTTCTTTGTGACTCTTGATATTATCTCTCAATAGGGGTGCCTGGGTGGCTCAGTCAGTTGAGCGACTGACTTTGGCTCAGGTCATGATCTCATGGTTTGTGAGTTCGAGCCCCACGTCGGGCTCTGTGCTGACAGCTCAGAGCCTGGGGCCTGCTTCGGATTCTGCGTCTCCCTCTCTCTCTGCCCCTCCCCGACTCATGCTCTGTCTCTCTCTGTCTCAGAAATAAACATTAAAAAAAAATTTTTTAAATGCTTTCTCTCAATAAAAGTCACGTGTTATGTCCAAATATACTTAGAGAACCCGAAGGAGTATATATTTACCACTTTAGTGATTGTCTCTCAAAGATATTCAACTATTCCTTGACCTAAGCTGACTAGAAGTCATTTCAAGATGGACTTCTCTGTCAAGAGCCTCAAATACAATATTGGTGTGGAAGCAGGTGGGAAGGTTGGTATATTTTATGTCACAGAAAGGTGGGGACCAGGGTGGTGAAAATCAAGGAACATGATATGCCTTTTACCAATAACATGGCTGGATGACAGGATCAACTTTTTTGTGTGTTAGTATTTTTTACTTTTTTACCATGAACAATGATTCTGATCAAAATGTTAGAAGAGGGGTGCCCTGGGTGGCTCAGTCAGTTAAGTGTCTGACTTCAGCTCGGGTCATGATCTCAGGGTTTATGAATTCAAGCCCCGCGTCAGGCTCTGTGCTGACAGCTCAGAGCCTGGGTCCTGCTTTGGATTCTTCGTCTCCCTTTCTCTCTGCCCCTCCCCTAGCTAGCCTCCCTCCCTCTCTCTCTCTCTCTCTCTCAAAAATAAATAAATATTAAAAGAAAAAAAAAAAGAAGAAACTGGAGCAGCCCAAGGCAAGACTGTGTACCCCATTTCTCCATTCTCCAGAACTTTCCCTACCTTTCTTTTCCATCAAATCTTGCCTCTCCTATTTCTGTCATTGCAATTCTGCTTAACAATTATCCTGTAAAAATAGTTTTATTTGTCCAGTAAAGATTCAAATAAACGGGTAACTATTAATCAGCATCTCCAGAAAACAGATTCCAATGTATAAAAGTACTATCAACATCCTAATTCCAAGATAAATTGAGATTATCTTTGGGGCAACATTCCCTGCCTTATTAATATACATTGAGCTTGACCTTCGGAAGTGACCAGGCTACAAGGCTTCCTGTTGAGCAGTGCTTCCTATCAACGGGGGAAAGAGTAGAGTGTAAATACCAGTGGGATAATAGATGGTACAGGGGTGGAAGGTCTAATTATGTCTTCTTTGAATGAAATTTTACCATATTTCTGTTGACTCATATCCCCAACAATAGTTCACTCCTATATGCTACCCGGCCTTTCAATCTTCCAAGTGGAAGATAAAATTGGATCCATTCCTCACGCTACAAACCAGGATAAATTCCAAATGGATCAGATATTTCAATGTAAAAGGTAAAACCGCTTATTAAAAATGAACTCTTTCTGGGGCTCCTGGCTGGTTCTTCTCTTCCTAACAAAGAAGCCTAACATCAGGTTGCCTATAAGATGGGAAGTATACTTTATTAAAAACTATAATTAACAATTATAAAGTTAACTTGAAAGAACAAATGATAAAATGTAAGAAAACCCTGAGAAATAATACCCCAGGGGAGGAAGACCCATCTGATAATAAAATATACCATCCAGCCTCTATAAATAAAATAGAATAAGACAGACCAATAACAGAATAGAAATCTAGAAATAGACTCAATTCTATAGGCAAGTTTAGTTTAAAATAAACGTAGCACCTGAAATCAGAGAGGAAATTACAGGCTTGTTAATAAACGGTAGTGGGAGAATTTGACAGCCATAAGGACAAAAGGTAAAATTGAATCTATTCCTCATACCGTAAACAAGATCAATTCCAACTGAATCAGAGACTTAAATGAAGCAAACGGGACACCCGACTGGCTCAGCTGGTGGAGCATGTGAGTTTTGATCTCAGGGTCGTGAGTTCAAGCCCCACACTGGGTGTAGAGCTCAGTAAAAATAAGAAATAAATGAAGCAAACACACAAACAATATCCGTGCTAGAAAATATGGGTATGTTCCCGTATGACCTGACAGCTAGGAAATCTCTCCTAAATACGACTCAAAATCCAAAGGCAAGAAGGGAAGATGAATTTCATTACATAAAAACTGTTAAACTTTAGCATGTCCAAGACACATAGGCAAAGTCAAAAGGTGTAAGCTAGAAGACATTAACACCCTGTCCTGAGTTTTAATTGAGAATGGCACATCTCATCCTATTAGACAGAACAAAAGCTGTCTAAAACTACTAGGACCAGGTCAAAAGGACACAAGATGCCAGACTGAAAGGTCCCAATGTCCAGAGACGGGACAGATAAAGTATCAAGGAAACTATTAGCTGCAGTGGGTTGAAATCCATCACATGTATTTAAATCCATTAATTTGTAACTAGGGTAAAAGGGGAAAAAAAGTCACTGTTGAAGGATGCTGGCAAACCAATTCCTTATTTCGGAGGATGCCAAATAAGGGGAAGAACTCACGCATTTTTGCCTGCCTCTCCTACATACGCTGGACCTCAGGGTAACCAAATAGTCGATATAAGGAAGTGGTACTCTTTCTACAGGTATTCCAGCTAATAAATGAAGAAAGGCTGTTGCAATTAGAACATCATCATTTTGCAGCCCTTAGTGAGTTAATATATAGGTATTGATCAATGGTGGGTGACTAACATTCTAAAAGAGACGACCAGACCCCGTGGGCTCCTTCAGAGAAAATCTACATAATCACACAGTGGAAAACTCTTCAGGACAAAGGAACTACTTTACTTCAACAAGTAAATTACAATAAATTAAGAAATGGAGAGGGAAACTGCAGATGAAAAGTCTTAAGACACTCGGGAAATAATCACAACGTGGGGTCTTTTTTTTTTTTTTTTTTTTTGCTTCCTGAGTCAAACAAGCAATGGGAAAAAAAGGCACTCATGAGCCAATTGGAAATATGAACACTGACCTGATATCCGATTATATTTAGCAAGTGTAACTTTTTAGGCATAACAACAGTATTGTGATTATGTTAACTGTCCTCATCTTTTAGAGATACACATTGAAATATTACTGATGAAATTTCTTTCCTCAAATTTAATTCAGGGGCACCTGGGTGGCTCAGTCGGTTGAGCATCCGACTCTTAATCTCAGCTCAGGTCATGACCTCACAGTTGGGGAGTTCGAGCCCTGCGTCGGGTTCTGCCCTGTTGGTGCAGAGTCTGCTTGGGATTCTGTCTCTCTTTGCCCCTCCCCTGCTTGTGCTCTCTCTCTCTCTCGCTGTCTCTCAAAATAAATAAACTTTAGAAACTTTTTAAAAAATTTACCTCATCAAAACATTATTTGCCTCGAAATAATAAAGGTGGGAAAAAATGGTAAGGGTAGAGATGAAACCAGACTGGCCAGGAACTGATCATTGTTGAAGCTGGGCGATAAGTACCAAAGGGCTCATTAGACCAGCAGTGGTACACTGAACCTGGACAGTACCTGCTCATGCAAGCCCACTGTTGAAGTTTCAGGAATTCTGACATCACACATGCTATAAATCAGCTCTCTCCCCAAAAGCTGGACGTTAAAACGTTCATCAGCACACCACTGCTATTCTGTCTACTCCTGTACGTGTTCTTTTCATTCGATAAATATTTATTGAGCATCTACTCTTGTACATGTCAAGGTATTTTCATTCGATAAATATTTATTGAGCATCAACCACGTGCTAGGCACTGGATGGGATGCTGAGCGTAGAGCGGTGAGAAAGATATCATCCCTGCTTGCATTAATTTCCTAAGGCTGCCATAACAAAGGACCATTGACTGGGTGCCTTGACACAATAGAAATGTATTCTCTCACGGTTCTGGAAACTCGGAGTCTGAAACTGAAGTACTCGCAGAGCCGTGTTCCCTCTGAAAACTGTAGGGGAATCCTTTCTTGCCTCTTCCTGGCTTCTGGTGGTTGGCTGGTAATCTGGCATTCCTTGGTTTGCAGCTCCATTAACGCCAGTCTCTCAGTCATCAGACAGCATTTTCCTAATGTGTCTGTGTCTTCCAATGGCCACCTTCTTATAAAGGACACCCGTCTTATTGGATTACGGGCCCATCCTACTCCAATAGGACTTCATCATTTTTGTATTTTTCTTAAATTGTGGTAAAAAAAATTGCAACATCAAATTTACTGCTTTAATCAGTTTTGAGCATTACTGTTCAGTGGTGTTAAGTATATTCACGTTGTTGTGCAACAGATCTCTAGAACTTTTTTTTTAAGTCTATTTATTTATTTAGAGAGAGAAAGAGTGGGAGAAAGGCAGAGAGAGAGAGAGAGAGAGAATCCCAAGCAGGCTCTGTATCATCAGTGCAGAGCCCAATGTGGGCCTCGAACTCAGAACCAGGAGATCACGATCTGAGCCGAAGTTGGACACTTAACCGACTGAGACACCCAGGCACCCCTAGGACTCTTATCTTGCAAAATTGAAACTCTGTGCCCATTTTCCCTTCTTCTCAGTCCCTGGCAACCATCATTCTACTGTCTATTTCTATGAGTTTGACCGCTTTAGATATCTCATGTGAGAGGAATCATATAGTACTTGTCTTTTTGCAACTGGCTTATTTCACTTATCTTAATGTCCTCAAGGTTCATCAATGTGCGATGTGACAGAATTTCCTTCTTTTTTTAAGGCTGAATAATATTCCATGCTATGTATATAGCATTTTCTTTTTCTTTTTTTAAATTTTTTAGAAGGGGGGAGGGGCAGAGGGAAAGAGAGAGAATTTTAAGCAGTCTCCATGCTCAGCACGGAGCCCAACTCGGGGCTCAAAGTCACGAAACTGCAAGATTGTGACCTGAGCCGACACCAAGAGTCCGACGCTCGACTGGCTGAGCCACCCAGGCGCCCCTAAATATTATTTAAACCCGACGTTCAAATAATCTTTGGGGCGCCTGGGTGGCTCAGTCAGTTAAGTGTCTGACTTCGGCTCAGGTCATAATCTCGTAGTTCATGAGTTCGAGCCCCGCGTCGGGCTCTGTGCCGACAGCTCGGAGCCTGGAGCCTGCTTCGGATTCTGTGTCTCCCTCTCTCTCCGACCCTCCCCCGTTCATGCTCTGTCTCTCTCAAAAATAAATAAACATTAAAAAAATTTCAAATAGTCAATCTTTTCAACAATTAAGTATTGGTTTTATCTAGAAATAGAAGCAATTAGGACTAAATTAGATTTTTTAGGGAAACATTGCTTTTTGCAAACTAAATATAATTAATGAACATATATCAAACAGCAATTCTTCACTCTAGTACATAAATCAATGAAAGAAAAAATGAATTGTCTTCTCGTATTCATTTCAAGCACATATGTTTGTATTCCCTATTATGTTTACAGGAACAAACCCTAGAATTGGACTCCTAATGTTTCTTTTGATTGTGAACACTGAATCGTAATTAAGATGCACACACTTGGCTGCAATATTTGTGTTGTCTCAGAATTTGTGAGGATGTAAATTCAGACACTTTTCAGTTTCAAAGTAATTGTGGTTATTAGACTTGAAGTGGCCCTTTTAGTCTCTGCATTTTGCCCAGCTGTCAGTAGAAATTAGCATAAGGTAGGTGGTGAGCCACAGGACTGAAATACGGCTACTCTCTTCATCAAATGTATTACAATGGAGGAAAATGAAACAATCACTAGTGGATGAATGGGAAATCAGAAGGAAGAGAAACCTGTGTTCTGTGTTTCAACAGTTAAGGACCAGATGTATGCCTCAGAATTATGAATACTCGTTTCCATGGAGAGTTTTTTCCCAGGCTGCCCTTTGTTTACATTACTTGTTTCCACATTCGTTCATTTTCTGCACATTGTAAATAATAATGTGATTCTAGAAACTGTACTGCTTTGTTATTCTTGGTCATGCATCCCTTTGAGGTCTACACGTGCCAGTCACGTGTAGGTATAGAGAGTTCATGGAACTGGTGTTACAATTCATGCCTTTGGCCAAGTTTTTTTTTTTCTTCTTAGACTGGACTACTTACTCGATCTGCATCCCATTGGAAACCTACTAGAATTTGGAGCTAGAAGATGGCTGCAGAGATCTAAAAGCTTAACCTGCATGGGCAAATACAATTCAGCAGGAGCACCCAGTGAATGATCATGTCAATACATCCTCTGTAGCAACACGGCCGGGGGTCCAGACACAACCCAATAGCATTCTGGAGACACTAAGTCAGCCACTGGGAGTACAGAGCAAGCCGATGGGGGACGCGTGATGTACCCCTCCAGTCTCTACCTACTGGTTCACCCGGAACCCACTGTGGAGTACTGCCCCCCCCCCCAACTGAGTAGATAATGGCAGAACAAAAATGAAAAAGTTGGGTGGGGCCAGCAGCAACTAGAGGTTAGAGATGAGAAATGGAGCCCTTGCGAGTCTGGCCCGGAGAATGCCAAGGGATCATTTTTCTGGCTACTGCATGGTGGAAACCAGCTCTAATTCTTCTCCCAGGGGACAGCCTTGCCACCTGTGCTCTCCTCGAATTATCTTTGATCAGGCTTGTGTGGTAGGAAGTCATGTTTCAGTGGCTGTGATTGGGCCCAGGGCGTTGCTAAGTCTATAATTACTAGCTGGTTTAAATCACAGCGCTTCTGGAATTTAGCAGCCATTTGTGGAAATTGCCTCGATATTTTTAGACTATAAGCTTGTCCTTTTATACTTCTGTGGGAACTGAGAGATGAACAAGGAATAGTTAAGAAAAAGCAAATTCGTAAGTGAATTAACAAATGTGCAAAATGAAGGGAGCTAGCCACAGGCAGGAAAAATGAGTCTTCACTGCAGACAGAAGGTCTACTCTTGCTCAAGGACTTTTCATGAGGTAGAAAGAGAGGCCTTTACAGAGGCTTCCAATTTTGGAATACCGAAGCTTTGGAAGGAGTTCCTCCAACTAACCACTGAGAATATCAGGTGAGGGACAGCTAGCAGAAGACCTGGGTTCAGATCCCGACTCCTCCACTTATTTCCTGGCTGTATGACATTAGGGGAAATTATTTAACCTCTGTGATCATCAGTTTCTCACTAAAAAAACAAACAACCAAACAAAAAAACCCAACTTCCGGGGTGCCTTGGTGACTCAGTCGGTTAAGCGTCCGACTTCGGCTCAGGTCCTGATCTCATGGTTCAGGAGTTCGAGCCCCACATCAGGCTCTGTGCCGACAGCTCAGAGCCTGGAGCCTGCTTCTGATTGTATGTCTCCCTCGCTCTCTGCCCCTCCCCCACTCACGCTCTGTCTCAAAAAAATGAATCAACATTAAAAAAAATTTTTTTTAACTTCCTAATCTCACAACATGGCTGTTGTGAAAATCGAATGAAATAACAAAAAGAACATTTAGCACCACCCCTGGTATAGTAACGGCACTTAATAAATGCTTAGTAATAATAATAACAAAATCATCCTTTTTATTCAAGTAACTTGGTTCTCTGGGCTCTACAGGAGAGCAGAGTGATTCCTTTGCCTATGTACCCTCTCAACTCCATCCAATTGCTAATTAGAATTACATGGCAGAATAAACAAAGGGAACTCTTTCGGGAGGAAGTGAGAGAGCCACACTCCTCCCTGAGATTGAGAAAGGTTGTTCTCAGATGGTGTTTTTTCCCTCTCTCTATAATGCCCCTGAAATGTTACAGTTGATGCAGCTAAAGAACATGGTGCATAAACAAGCTAATTATTTCCAAAGGAAATGAATGCTGATATAATTTAACGCAGGTGGTGCTTAATAAACAACCCTTTCACTGAGTAAACAAAAGAGGGAAACTGTGAGTAATTTACAGGCATGTAAGTGACATCACTTATGGTGCCTTATGCATGGATGTCTTAAGACCTCCATTCTGTTTTACTGCTCACCTCTGAGGTATGTGTCATTGGAAGAGTCTGGCAACACAAACATGAAAATAGCCTTAATCAAGTACATATGTGTACATCCTGCACTTTGCTTAGCGAGGTGGATGAAAAGAATTGGAGTCACTTCTTTATGCGCTTGGGCAGCTGTGCTGTTGGACCCGCGCCACCCCGATTCCCCACTGAAACAAAGGAAGCGGACTCTGTTTTCCAGAAAATAACGCCTAACCCTTTGGCCAAACAGTTGTTCCAAATGTTACCCTCCTTAAAGGACACCGTAATAATTAGGAATATATGATCGAACCACATTTGGAAAGATTACCTGTGGGCGCATGAGATGTTTAACTTTTCGCATTTTAAGCCACCGCGCTGTGGTCATTTACTCGGGCTTTAAAGGGCAACGTCTGACATTTGGTCTTTGGTAGATTTAACAGGCCCCTCGTAAGCTGAAAGGTTTTGCCTGGTTAAATCGGGTTTTATCACAGAGGCTATTTGCAACTTTATGCTCTGTCTCACAGAAATGTCAGGGTGTTTGCCTTTGCTCTGAGCTGGGGCGTAGAAACTCAAGGTCTGTCCCTGAGCAGCTTGAAAACAGAAGATCCTTGGCTTTAGGTATATGTTCTTAACCACCCGCTCGCAACCTCCGTGAAGCCTTCGTTTTCACTCGGGGTGCTAGAAGGCTTCCGGATAACGGAGCGACAGCCGTCTTTTGGGAAGGACTAACCGCTTAGAACTCTCTGCCACATTGTAAACTGCCAGCGTGTTTTCTTTTATTCTCTCCCTGGTGGGGGGAGGGGGGAGAACCACCCTATTTTGATAATGAGCTTGAGAAATACATTTTCTATGGATTCTGTGGAAACAACTGTCTCATTCGGTATGGGAAATTGGACCTCAGCTGGACTTGTACTGCAGCTTGGCAGGGCCGCTTGTTGACTCCCTCGGGAATTTCTTAAACAGTTGTTCTCAATCCAAACTGTTTCCACTGCTCTCAAGTCCCCGGTCCTAACCCAGCTGTCCCTCCTCTCACAGATGACCTCACCACCTACTGCACTGCAAAGACCGTGGCCATGGAGGCTCCCTCGCTCCCCTTCTTCCCGCATGCTGCCGAATGCACGGTGTGTTTATCTGTACTCCAACACCGCCCTTCTGTCTCCAAGAGAGCCATGTCTCTCTTTTGCCTGCCGAGGCTATGCCCTCTACTTGGACATGCGATCCCACCCCCTCGCCACCCCTGAGAGAAACCGTTCCACCAGCTGTGTTCAGTGGCTCCTTTCCCATGGCCTAGAAACACATTCAGGGCTCCTCTGACTTTGACCCAAGTGACCATTCTATCCCTCCGCTTCCTTTCACGGGCACCTGTCATGAGTCAAACTTCTTGCACACATAGCCCCTGCTCACTGACCCCTTCCTCAGCATTAGTTCATTCCCTAACCCTTGGCGACCTAACTTCCACCCCACACTCTATTATACTCTATTGAAGCTGCTGTCTTGAAAGTCAGCAATGACCTAATAGTTGGCAGATTCTATGGCTTTTTCTTAGAATTCACCCCGCTTGACCTAGCTGCAGCTTTTACCAATGTTGACCACTTCATCCCTCTTAAAACCACCTCCCTGGCTTCCATGAAACCACTAGTGTGGGTTTGTCTCCTGTGTTGACTTTTTCCTCCATCTATCCCTTAAATGTAAGCACTTCTGATAGGTCCTGTCCTTGACCCTCGTCTGCTCTCTCTCTTTTGAGCAATTTACCAATTCCGCGGGTTCAATGACCTCTGTGTGGGTGGCTACCTAACCTCTATCACTCATTCATGCATTCATCCATCAATTTACTGAATGTATGCCACGTGGGTGACTGTATAATTTATCGTTCTAACTGGGACATTTTGAGTGTGAAAGGGGGCACTGTTAATACTTCCATCAGAGCAACAGGCATAAATCCATAGTGTCCCAGGCAAACTGAGACATACGGTAACCCTAAGAATAAGGTACTCCTCCAATTGTTATGAAACTACAAAAGCAAAGCATAAGTGCATCCTGTCCTCAAAGAGCATTAAGTCTAGTAAGTCTAGTAAGACATGAACATAAAGGAACCGAATACCATTAGAAAGTGATAAACACCCTGAGAGAAGCCCAGATAAAATTTACTGGGTTTTCAGGGTGAGAGATGATTTGCTTCCGTTTCCTTGAAGAATCAGGACGAGCTGTGTGAAAATGGCATTGGAGTAGTCCTTGGACATACAGTGGAGAAAGCCCCACTCACGGTTCCTCAGTTTGTGTGCCACAAAAAGACCACCGCACCTACAGGGGGCACTGTTCACATCGTTGACATCTTGGTTATTTGAACATTCTTATAGTTTAATAACTAGTTTGTTCCTTGGAAGAGGAGTGACGTGTACGTTTATCACAATTTTCTAGTAGACAGCAAGAAAATGCCATTTTCTCACAATCGGTACATGACAACAGTTTTCTGACAGATAGAAATGGGTTGAGGAAGGGCCACCTCTTTCTCCTATGCACCAAGATTCCATGAGCTAGACATGATCCCAAGTAAAAGAATTGTGTAGCATGATTACGGCAGAGAGAATATATCAGTCTGACTAAAGCATGGGGTGCGTGAGAAGACACAACAAAAAAACATTTGGAAAAGTGGATTCAGACCAGACTGCGGCCTTGAGTGGCGGCATAAGAAAATCAGACTCGGGGTGCCTGGGTGGCTCAGTCGGTTGAGGGTCCAACTTCGGCTTGGGTCATGCTCTCACCGTTCATGAGTTTGAGCCCCACGTCAGGCTCTGTGCTGACAGCTCAGAGCCTGGAGCCTGCTTTGGATTTTGTGCGTCTCTCTCTCTTTCCCCTCCCCTGCTCATTCTCTGTCTCTCAAAAACTAAAATAAAACGCTAAAAAGAAAAAGGAAAAACAAAATCAGACTCCAGTCAGTAGGCGTGGGTCAAAATGGTTTCCAGAAGTTACCCTGTGGGGGAGGGTGCCTGGGTGGCTTGGTCGGTTGAGCAGCGGACTTTTGATTTCAGCTCAGGTGGTGACCATGCAGTTAGTGAGATCGAGCATCATGTCGGGCTCTGTGCTGACAGTGCAGAGCCTGCTTGGGATTCTCTCTCTCCCTCTCTCTCTGCCCCTCCCCCACTGGTGCTCACTCTCTCTCTCAAAATAAATAAACTAAAAAAAAAAAAAAAACAGAAGAAGAAGAAGGAGGAGGAGGTGGAGGAGGAGGAGAAGTTACTCTAGGAACAATACATAAAATACTTGGGCAAGGCAAGGACTGCAGTGGGAAAACCAGTTAGCAGCTTAATGGCCTCCTACCGCAGGCCAACGCTTCCTGAAGTAGCTCTGTGGAACTAGCTCTATTTGTTCTGCACTTTAATGACAATGCTGGACGGCAGGAGAGCAGAAGCAGAGAAAATTCCAGTTGAATTCAGCCCTACCATCAGTCCAGACCTTTGACTCTTCTACCTTTCTCTTTGAGTGACCTGCCAATGCTATACACTCACAGGCTGAAAATCAAACCCAGTACCTTTCCTCCCAAAAGCATTTCTTCTGTGGGTGCCACCACAAAACAAGGGTGGCTTAACTGAGAATTTCAGAGGTAGGAGGCCCAGGGCTAGTATGACAGCACCATGAAATTTGCAAGGATCTAAACTCCTAGGTGTATCCCTGCCATTTTTAGGGTGTGAGTCTTCATTGTCCAAGATGAATGCTGGAATACCAGCCATCACATCCTTGTTCCAGACAGTGTGCTGGAGAAAGAAGAGAAGAAACGTGTGATCTCTACGTTTTTAGGGAGACTTCTTGAAAGTATCACATAGCACGCCCACCTTTATCTAATTAACCGGGACCTAGTCACGTAGACACTTGCAAGGAAAACAGAGAAATAGTGCCTTCCGGTTAAGTGACAATGTACCCCACTAAAAATTCAGCTCCTCTTATTTAAAACAAGACAAAACAAAGAAAAAGAAAAATGGACAACGGGAGGTAACCGGCAGTGTCTACAAAGAAGGGAAACTCTAGAAGATCGAGAGGGAAAGCCAGGGGAAGGAGGAGCTGTCATGGCTGACAAGTTTTCTAGCCTCGGTGATTGGAAGAAGAGTTTTTCTCTGCAACTAAACTCAATCCCAATATGGCCCAGAGGGGATTTATGCATTTTAAAGAGTTTTAAAATAGTCTTCCCATTTGAAGCAACTCAGAAGACGCTACAGCTCTAGTCCCACTAACAGATTTGATCATAGCTACGCATGTAGATTATGACCAGAAAAGAGCCGTTTGGCGTCCTGGCTATTACGGGCTGCAGTAGCCAGAATCACAATCTACACCACCAGACCTCCAAACGCACTTATAATACAGTCACCATGTTTTATTAGGATTATGCCTTCCAATTGTATTTCCGAAGGATTCAAATACATTACTGCTTCTCGTCGTTTTTGATCTAATATACATGATAGGCACAGGAGTTACACAGGAGACAAAAATGTCATATTCACTTTATTAACAAGGTCAGGACAAACTGATGCTTATGGTCTCAGATGGCTTCAACCACCAAGTCCTCCTCTGGGCTTTCTAGCAACAAGCATCTTTTTTTCCCAGCCTTCCCTTCTATTAACCCTAAATAGGCCTGAGATTAGGCTTAGACCCCTCATCATACCCAGTATAGACCTACACGGGCCAAGCAAGAAGACCGAAAACAAATTTTTATGTGTTCCCAAACAGAAGTCCCCATTTGCAAAGACCAAGCACCCCAATGTATCCAAAAATGCTGCCGGACTGTTCCAGAACCCAGAGCAAGAGGGATGAGACATCTTGCAGAGAAACCTTCCCTACTCTGGAGTCAATCAGCAGATATGGGAACAGAGGGAAATATAAAGCAAGAAAGGGACAGGGAGTACAAAAGGGGGGGGGGGGGTGGTTTTGAGTTTTGCTTTTGGCTTTCCTTTGCTTTTGGGTAAAAAAGACGTGCTGGACCTAAACAATATCTTAATGAGGCAGGTCCGTATTTACAGTCCTTCAAACCCCATTTAACCTTCTGTGTCTCATCTGTTAAGCACACTGGCCAAGATCACATACCAAATCACTGACACAGTCATCATGAGGCCCCAAGTGCCTTGTTCCCAGTTTCATATTTTAAATAAGCCAAGTGACAAAATAGAGGGAAAAACTGGGTCAGAGAAACAAACTTGGCCTGAAAAAAAAAAAAAACCTGTGTTTCAAAATAAAGCCAATTACACAAAGACGTGACATTTCTCATCTAAACAGAAAAATAAGCTAGAGCCCTAGCATCTTTCTTTTCTGACGGGATATACAGAGGCACTTTCCAAGGGTAAGAAAGGCCAAATGATGGACCTCCCATCATTGTCAACTCTTTTATCTGATGAGGCTTTATTTCTTATCAAATGTTAGCAGGGTCAGGGAAACAAACAAGCGAAATAATTGGCTAACACAACCCAACCCTAAAGATTCAAATAAGTAAAACAAAACAAAACAAACAAGTTTATGCTGAGCAAAGCCTGCTTACCACCGAAGATGGATTTTAAAAGTATTAGTTGTTGGTATCTGTCCTCTAGATTGTTTTTGCACCAATTTCTTGTTTGCTTAACTTTAAACTCCTAGATTTCTGCTCCAGCTTTGAGAGCTGCCTCTAATCCCATAAATCATAGTGCCCCATTTAGAATAATTTTGTGAACTTTGGGTTTTTGGTCCAATACCAATTCTGCTGGCTCCTTTGTCTCTGTCTCTATCTCTGTCTCTGTATCTGTCTCTCTGTCTCTCTGTCTCTCTGTCTCTCTCTCTCTCTCTCTCTCTCTCACACACACACACACACACACACACACACACACACACAAAAGGGAAACTCCACAGGTTAGGCAGCTTTCCAGTGCTTTCCATCAGGCACCTGGGGAATATGGAAGAGGCCCAATTCTTCTCACTCCTGGGACTAAAGCACTGTGAGGAAAAATGCAGTAACGGGACCGAGTAGTTTTACTTAAGGCAGAAAAAACGAAAGCCTCAGCAAAGTTGCTAGAATGACTAGGTGTGTGCCTGCATGACTCTGCTTCTCCACACCCAGTGGCTCCCCCGACTGGGGTTTTTCTCCTACAACCATAGCTATTCAGAGGCACCAGGACTCGCAACTGGCCTGGGATGGGGAGGAGGGGACAGGACCAGATGAATATTCTCAGGTCCTCCTTTAACCAAAGCGATTCCTCATCAACCAGAGATCCCCTTGGGAGTACTACGCAGCATTCCAGAATATGGAGAACGCAGGAACGCTGCCGATAAACCTATAGCCCTAGAGTTCACCTGCTGGGAGCGGCCTAGTGTTCCCAAAGAAGGGAGGGGCCTGCCACTCCCCAGCTCTGACCCACCCCGACAACTCCGGGCCAGGAACTTGAGTACTTGCCTCCCACCCACAACTCAGGGGTATGGACCAAGAGTCAGGGAGCTTGCCTTCTGCCTCAAGCACACCACAGAACCTGTCGGGCACATGGCTGACCCTACGAAGACGTGGCCTTACTCACCTTGAAGGGCCGGGTTCCCGCCCCTCTAAGCGCTTAGTCAGGACTACCCACCACCACCATCCCTGTTGTTCTCAAATCAATTGATGTTTGCTCACAACGCCCAGAACCTGGACTCTTGGCTCCACACCCCAATGTCAACATTCGTATTTAGCCCCCTTCAGTTTTGGTGATACTTTAGGCTCACCTCCGAGACCAGAGGTTTGGATGGCCTCATCCAGGTTTTGACTTGGCTTGTTTGTTGGTTCTTCCAAAACTGAAATTGGGTTCTTTTGTTTTGATTATAAAAATACCATATACTCATTGTAAAAAATGTTTTGAAAAAGATCAGCCAATAGAGAACATATAAAGAGGAAACAAATTATCCATGATCTGCCCACCCAGATGATGACGATGCCCTGTTCTGACTCAGCTGAGGATTTCCTGATCAAGCCCCGAGGAACCCCACCCATCCAAGTTGTACCAGTCTCTGATACTCCCGCCCCCCACCCCCCCAGCCCCCCCCCCCACCATTAGATTTGGTCCTTTAGATACAAAATGAAAGGATCCAGAACTTTGGTCATGGACTGAGTGAGAATATTTGGAAAGCTCTCTCTCATTGTGTGCTTGCCACAAGCTATATAGGTGAGGCCATGCTGAGACCAACATTTAAGGTCTAAAATCATGTTGCACACCTGGGGTGGACACCTGCACTATGTAAGCCCATGACTGCAGACAACTGACCTGAATTACCTCAATCCTCCCAAAAGCAAACACATTCAACATCAGTTGAGACCCTTTTTTTTTTTTTTTGAGAGAGAGAGAGAGAGAGAGAAACAGAGAGGGCACAAGTGAATGAGGGACAGAGAGAGAGAAGCCGGGCTCGAGTTCACCCAGTGTAGGACTTGAACTCACCAACCATGAGATCATGACCTGAGCCGAAGTCAGACGCTTAACGACTGAGCCACCCAGGTGCCCAATTTGAGACCCTTTAACAGTCTTCGGGAGACTGAGATGTATGCATACACATTCATATACACAAACACACAAACACATGAGATAGTCACATGTAAAGTGATTTATGTTATACAATTCATTTTAGATTGCCCGATCTTTTAAAAGAATTTCTCATGTTTCTGATTTGAACCTAAAATCTTCAAATAGATGTTTTGATTTTTCTAGAAGCAAGTATTTGTCTATCACAAAATATTTCAAGTTCAAACTTTTACAACTTCATTCTTTTAAATAACACGACTACTTTTAGTGTAGCAAGACCATAATCAACTTAAGTGGCTATCATTATTATCCCTCCCTGGACTCAAGTCTTAAAAAGTTGAATTTGAAAGCTCCTGTGATTCCAGAGTAAGGGAAGAGCTCCACCTTATGGTAATGTTTTGAAGTACACCAAAGAAAACGCCACTAAGCTCTCTGAACCCAATTTTCTGTCCTCTCTCTCACTCTACCTACAAGATTTTTAGAATTCTCCTAGAAAGTCATAGGGGAAAGGAATCAAAAAATGCACACTACATCTTCCAACAAACAGTAAATCCTCTGCCACAATATGCTCAAAGTGCCAAAATGGCTGAGATTGAGTTAAGGTTAAACAAAACCTTTCACTTGGTCACCGGAGTGAGTACTAGGTAAGAAGCTACACCTAAATCAGTAAAACACTGGAGCCTTTTTTACTTGACCAAATAATAATGATATTAATAATAATGATAGTTAATGATTACTGAGTACTTATTGTGTACCAGGTTATGTGCTATATATATATATATATATATATATATATATATATATACATACACTCATTTAATATTCACACAACCCTATAAGGTAGGCACTATTATTAACTCTATTTTATGGATGAAGAAACTAAAGGCCAGAGAAGTCACGTAAATTGGTCAAGGCCATATGGTTAATAAGTGCTATTAAAAGCCAAGAACTTGAAGCTCACTAGCCCAGACTCTAAACCACTATGCCATACTGCCCCTCTCTATAGCTCAAATTTGATACAATCTCTCTCAAAATAAACAACTTGAAGCCATGGTCTTGTCCACATTCTTTGCCGAAATTGGCAAAGGTAGGACAAGACCCGTGGTTCATTTTCTATTCCTCCAACGGTCATCAGAGATTTAGAATTCTTTGGCCTTACCTCCCATGTTCTTTCTCTACCCTGCCAAGGACTCGGTTTGTGATTTTGAGTATAAAGTATTGTCGCAGAGTGCTATAGACTGAATGTTTGTGTCCCTCCAAAATTCATATGTTGAAGCCTAATCTACTATACGATGGTATTAGGAGGTGGGCCTTTGGAAGATGCTTAGGGTGGAGCCCTCACGAAAGGGATTAGTGCCCCTATAAAATGCCCGAGAGCGCCCTCGCCCCTACACCTCCATGTGAGGACACAGCCGGAAGTTGGCCTTCTACGAACTAGGAAGCCGGCTCTCACCAGACACTGAATCTGCTTGCACCTTGATCTTAGACTTTTCTGCCTCCAGAACTCTGAGAAATAAATGTTTGTTGGTTGAGTCACCCAGCCTTTGGTATTTCTATAATAGCAGTCCAAAGACACTGAGAGGCTAGCTTTTGTGTCCCTTCACCATTTATCTTGTACCTTGTCCTACTCCCCATCTCAGACCCCTCAAACATCATTCATTTAAAACCATGCTAAAATGGGTGATGGGCATTGAGGAGGGCACTTGTTGGGAATAGCACTGGGTGTTGTATGTAAGTGATGAATCATGGGAATCTACTCCCAAAGCCAAGAGCACACTGTATACACTCTATGTTAGCCAACTTGACAATAAATTATATTTAAAAAAAAAAGAAAAGAAAACTTCATAACTTACAAAAAAAATACAAAAAATAAAATAAAATAAAATAAAATAAAACCATGTTGAGGGTGGGGGACGGGCTAGATGAGTGAGTGATGGGTACTAAGGAGGGCACCTGTGATGAGCACTGGGTGTTGTATATAAGTGATGAATCACTGAATTCTACTCCTGAAACCCATATTGCACTGCATGTTAATGAGCTAAACTCTAAATAAAAAATTAAAAAATAATAAATGTACGTAAATAAATAAAACCCTGTTGAAAATTACACATGTCTGGGGTGCCTGGCTGGATCAGTTGGTAGAGTGTGCAACTCTTAATCTCAGGGTCGTGAGTTCAAGCTCCACGATGCTCATGGGGCCTACTTTATAAAAGGGGGGATGGTGGCTGGGTGACTCAGTGGGTTCAGCATCCAACTTTGGCTCAGGTCATGATCTCATGGTCTGTGAGTTCGAGCCCCGCATCGGGCTCTGTGCTGACGGCCTGGATGGAGCCTGCTTTGGATTCTGTGTCTCCCTCTCTCTCTGCACCTCCCCTGCTCGTGCTCTGTCTCTCTCTCCCCCCCAAAAATAAACATTTTTTAAAAATTAAAAAAAAAGTAAAGAAAGAAAATTACACATTTCTAAAACTCCAGCAGTGTTAATTCGATTCAAATCAGAATTTTTCCTAAAGCATTTCTTTCTTTCTTTTTTTTATTTTTAGAGAGAGATAGAGTGCAAGAGAAGGGGAGAGGGGCCAAGGGAGAGAGAGAGAATCTTAAGCAGGCTCCATGATCACTGAGGAGCCCGATGTGGGGCTCAATCCCACAACCCTGGGATCATGACCTAAGCCAAAATCAAGAGTTGGACACTCAACCAACTGAGCCACCCAGGCACCCCTAATGCATTTATTTCTAAGAAAAAGTTGGTCTTCTGTGCTATTTTTTTAATTTGGTAAAATCTGTAAGCTTGGTGTTTGTTTTCGATTTGAGTAAGCACTAGTTTTTTGTTTTAAAATAAACTCCTTATTTTGGAATAATTTTAGATTTACAGAAAAAAGCTGCAAAGATAATAGGGAGTTCCTGTATGCCCCTCACCCAGTTTCCACTAATGTTACCATCTTACATTAGTGTGATTCAGTGCTATGGTACATTACTATTAATTAAACCACACATTTTATATGGATTTCATCAGTTTTTCCATTAATATCCTATTTGCTACTCCAAGATCCAACCCCAAATACCATTGCATTTAGCACAACGCCATTTTCACATCTACCAAAAATGACTAATTCTTTAATCTCATCAAATATCCACCCCATTTCCATGGCTGGCAGATACATCTTGTAAGTTTTGGAATCTATAACAGTTCTGTCTCCTTCTTTTTGCTTTCTTGCCACTTACTGATGGAGGGAACTGGACCCATTGTCCTGGCGGCCATTCCACACTTTGGATTGCACTGACTGCATCCCCCATGGTGTTGGTTTAGCATGCTTCTCTGTCCTCCCTATTTCCTGTGAACGGGCACCTAGATTTGGCCCAGGAGTGGGTGAAATTTTTCTCTAAAGATCCAGATAATAAATATTCAATGTTTCGCAGTTCATATGGTTTTAACCCTGCCATTGATAGGGGTGTCTGGGTGGCTCAGTCCTTTAAGAGTCTGACTTCCGCTCAGGTCGCGACCTCACCGTTGGTAAGTTGGAGCCCTTCATCAGGCTCTCTGCTGTCAGCACAGAGCCCGCTTCAGATCCTCTGTCTCCCTCTCTCTCTCTCTGCCCCTCCTTCTTTCTCTCTCCCTCAAAAAATAAATAAATAAATAAATAAAATAAAAATAAATAAATAAAAATCAAAAAAAAAAAAAGCAGCCATTGACAACAGGTGAACAAATGGGTGTGGCTGGGTCTCAATGAAACTTTGTTTACAAATTCAGGTCAAGGGCTGGATATCACTGGGAGACCATAGTCTGATGATCCCTGATCTAGAGGATCAATCGGATTCGGTTTTAGTGGTTTGGTTTGGTTTTTGCAAGAATAACTCTTTGACAGTGCTGGGTATTTCCTGTGGCTTCATCAGGTAGCACATCACATCTGGTTATCTCTTTCAGTGATGTTGAATTTTAGGGGCTCTGATATCACCAGCTTGATCCATCCATCAGGAAGGTCTCCATCAGTGAATTATATTTCAACCTTCCTCTCTCTTATCTGGTCAGGAGCACTTGTGCAGTGCATGCCTTGAGCAACCACACATGAGATCCTCTCTCCAGCATTTGTTATTGTCCCTTGGCATCTCTGGTTTCAAACAGCACAAAAAATAGTAGCCCTAGAGGTTCTTAAGAGTGCCACAAACTCTACCACTCAGTAAAGAAAAAGTTTCCAGGGAGCGCCTGGCTGCCTCAGTCAGTGGGGCATGCAACTCTTGATCTTGGCATTGTGAGTTCAAGCCCCACAATGGGTGTCGAGATGACTTAAAAATAAAATCTTAAAAGAAAAAAACAAAAGAAAAAGTTTCCAGATTTCTTGAGGAGGCACAGATTCTGGATTCCTCTGGATCAGAGGTTGTGTACAGACTGCAGTTTTCACTTTCCAGAAAAAGTGAATTCCTTGCCAACTTTTCAAATCTGGAAGATTTTACATAAAAGTCTGGCTTTTCCAGTCCTCTCGGAAAATGAGGGAATCTGGCCACCTTGGGCCCACATTCAGGTGTGGCAACAACTGACTGGAGCTAAGAGTGACTGTCCCCTTTAGGTGAGGCCTCTATATGAGGCAGACATTAGGAAATGGTGGGGACTGTGGCAACCTGCAAGGTACAGGCCCTGTCATCTACCAGGTGAGAGAGATGCTTTCCTCGAGTGCCTGTGAACTTCTCTGGCAACTTCAAAAGTAGTTGCTAATGTTTCAGTATTTTTTTTTTAATTTGAGAGTGAGAGAGAGTGAGAGAGAGCACACGCGAGTGGGAGAGGGGCAAAGGGAAAGAGAGAGAGAATCTTAAGCTGGCTCCACGCTGAGCGTGGGGCCTGCGGACATGGGGCTCCATACCACGACCCTGGGATCGTGACCCGAGTGGAAATCAGGAGTCAGACGCTCAACCAACGGAGCCACCCAGGCGTCCCGTTTCTGTATTTAATACATTTACATCTCCCACCCCTCTCCAAGTTGTCACATTCCCCTCCCCACTTCTATGTCCCACACCTGCAACATTCATTGGTTTCTTGCATGTCTTTCCAGAGCGACCTCATTGCAAACACATGAAGTGGGCGGCAAGCACTGGTTTTCATGGAAAATCTGAAACGGCACTTTCCAGTGCTTTCAACGTTATTACCAAAGTCACAATCCATTAAGAGAAAAACCGTTTCTTATTCATTCATCCAACAAAAATTTATTGAGCTTTTAACAACTCCTAGGCTCCGGGCATACCACAATGAAAAAGCCAAACATGGTCCCTGGCCTGATGGAATTTATGGTTCTGAATATTATTCAAAATAGAAAAGAAAGAAGAAGCTGACTCTGACCCAGGGATGCCTTCCAGATATATTTTTCAAATAATGTACTAGCTTCAAAAGGGAGCTACCAGCATGCACATTCTCTAGCTAGGTGACAAAAAAAAAAAAAAAAAAAAAAGTACATTTATCATCTTTGGAACTCTATTGACAGAAAGTAAACCCCATGAATATTTCAATACGGGGAAAACAGGATCATATTCTATATTCGAAAATTACCAGTGACATTTTTCTTAGACTGCCAAAACAAGGAAATGAGAGACGTCTAGGGCTGCCCTGGAAACCACCCCGCCATGGGCATCTTGCCTTTGGAATAAGCTAGAGGCGAGCTGGAAGTCGCTCAACCTGACCCAAATGAGAACCCTGGCTAAGTTCCTTCCGGCCTTTTTATGCCTATGATCCTTGGGCACCACCCAAATTGCAAATTCTGGCTGGGCGTCAACAATCCAACAATTTTCTCGAGGCCATTCCACGCTTCCTCCCTCTTTATCCATTTCTTGCCACTTTTCTCTCTCCCATTTCCACTGCCCGGTCTGGGCCTCTTATTCCATGAGCAACACAGTCTGCTCCCATGCCCGCCACTTCTTCCTCGAATAATCACTCCACATCCTGTTGCCAGTTGAAGGCAGGCTCTCTGTTCTACGACACCGTGTCCCATAGGGTCATCCTGAGGCAACTCTTTTTTCTAGAGTTTGTACACCGGGCCAGAATGAGGGTTAGGGAGAGCTGTGACCATTCTCCTTACTCCCCCCACCTGCCCTCACACACACTGCATTTTCTAAACCAGGAGTTGACAAATGTTTACTTGACGCACCCGACAGTAAGTATTTTAGGAGTTGTGGGACATACTGGCTCTGACCCAACTACCTGACTCTACTGTTGTAGCTTGAAAGCAGCCATAGACAATAGGCAAACAAATGGGCATGGCTGGGTTCCAATAAAACTTTCTTTACAAAAATGGGCCGCAAGACCAGATTTGACCCAAGGGAAGGTTGCTGACCTGTAGTCTAAACTATTAATCTTTCCAGCTGCTGCAAAACAAAGCAAACCCCTTCCTACTTGGAAATCACACTAACTAGGGGTGCCTGGATGGCTCAGCCAGTTAAGAGTCCGACTTTTGATTTCAGCTCAGGCCATGATCTCACAGCTCCAGGGATAAGCCCCACCTAGGGCTCTGTGCTGACAGCACAGAGTCCTCTTGGGATTCTCTCTCTCTCTCCCCCATTCTCTGCCCCTCCCCTGCTCACTCTTTTTCTCCCTCTCTCAAAATAAATAAATACGAAAGAAAGAAAGAAAGAAAGAAAGAAAGAAAGAAAGAAAGAAAAGAAAATCACACTAACTATATACCCCATCTTAACCTCTCCCTTGTTCCTGTCATGTACTCAATTCTCAGTTCAGCCATGTTTATTAAGGATCCTGGCATCCGGTTCACAGGCCATCTCTAGTCCCAACATCATCCTGGATGGTTTCTAAATCCACAAGGATGATCAGTGTAACACCATGGCCCTCACAGTGCCTTGACTTCCTCAATTCCAGTGACTTTCACCTCCACTCCGTTTCAACAACCTACTCCTTTGGGAACTATTACACTTTTGATATCCTCAAACCAATACCCCAGGCTGACCGCAACTCCTATCCTACAGACTTTCCAAGTCCTTACTCCCCAGTAAATCTGCTCTTTGACCTGAGACCCCCTGCCTTTCCTCCCAGTTAGTTGGCCTCCGTCTGGCCTCACTTCCCCCCTCCCCAGTCTGGACACACCATGGTCAATCACTATTCTTTCCGGCTGCATCCTCAGTCTCCTTGTGCTCCCTTCTTTCTGCTGTTCTTTGTCGACACCATACCCCACTCTTGAATCAACTGAATCGCCAGATTTCCCTGATCCTGTAGCCAAGTGGCCGAACACAGTGGGTGAATACTGTACCACTGTATGAACCTGAGTCCCATAAAATCATGATTTTAAATCGTATCTGGGCCCTCACTACCTCTAGGCTATCTCTCTCAATGGCTTCTGTTTAACTCCCCTATCACATTTACCTTAGGCAAGACAACGTAGTCCTATAAAGAGATCTCAGGCTTAAAAAACAAAGTTGGGTCTGAAATCTGGTTCCACTTACTAGATGTATGGTCTTGAGCAGGTGACCTAACTTCCTTTCACGTCAGTTTTTTTCATGAGTAAAACAAAAATAATTCCTACTTTATATGTTAAGATTACATATGTAAAACAACACCACCAGCAGCAGGTGCGCAATAAATGATAGCTATTAATACAAGCTCACATTCAGTAGGTGACTATACCTCCTTCACTAAGCCCATTAAGTGTTTCTTAGCTGGAGTTCTCCAGAAAGCAGAGCAATGGTTGATGTGCTATTGGGTTGAGCCATATGTAAGTGCTGAGATTCAACTGTTTTGACATACAGAAACCATCCGGTTCAACCTAATGCATTATTAGAGAATGCAATCCCAGAAAAGCAACAGGGAGGGAAAGGGGAAAACGAAGGAAAGAGAGAGTCCATATGAAGGTGCATTGGTGTCACGCTTGATCTCATGGGGCCATTTTTTGAGAGATCATAAATACAACACTTGCATCTCTGATTAGTCAACATGAAGGATGGAAAGAGAATTTAACAGCTAGCTCTCATCTTTTATTGACCAAAGCTTTGCACCACTGGGCTGGGTTAACTCCTCTCCACTGTGCATGGAATCTCAACACCCACAGGAAGGCCCCAGGGCATGTGGTGAGAAACTGGCAGATTGTACTGGTGTAAGTCCATCAGAGCCCCCTCAGAGAACTGGTGAGTAAGAGGTGGCTGACAGAACATATGAATTCCCTCAATTTCTTTTTACTCTGCACTTTCCTGTAAGTGCAATTCACTCATTCACTCTTTCTTTCACCTCCCCCACCCTCCCCACCCCCACCTGTGCTCTCAATCTTGATCCCTCCAACCTCCGGAACCTTTTACCTTCAACTTCTCCCACTGTCCTGATCCCTTCCCCTCTACCTTTATACCTGCTTAGGACTTTCCTTAAAATATCCTTCCCTTACTTCGCACAGGCTTCTGGCTACTTCCTTTTCTCTTTCTCTCTCAGCAACATATCTTAAATGAATAATCCAGAGTTACTATCTCTACTTTCTCCCCTCAGGACCACATGAATGCATCTCATCACTGCACCAAAAACACCTTTGCTGAGGTCACCAACGACCATACCCATTTGACCATATCCAATAGACATAATTCTGGCTCTATCTACCTTGGTTTCTCTGCAACACTTGGTCTTGTTGACCCCTCCAGCCTTACTGAAATTCTTGGTTCAGTTATCATGCCACCATTATTTGTCACTTCTCCTCATTCTTTGGCTGGCCTCTTTCCTCTCAGCCTCTGTCCAGTCCTCAAGAGTTGGTGTTCCCAAGAATACTTTCCTCAGCCTCTTTCTCCTCTTGCCCTACACCCTCCTCTTACCCTCCCGAGAGGCTATCATCATTCCCTGGATTTCAAGTATCGCTATGTGCTGATGACTTCCAAATTCATATCTCCAGCCGGACCTCTCCCTGCACACTCATCTTGGAAACACCCACCAAGCAGCTGGATATATCCACCAAAGCAAGACAGCCCAGCTGCTTGATGGGTACTTCAAACAGGCACCTCACACTCGACCTATTAAAGCCTGAACTCATTATATTCCCCAACCGCCTCTACCCTAATCTTGCCCATAAAATCTATCTGCAGACAATGCCTGCTCTCCTCATTAAGGTGTTCCAGATGCTTGCTCTGATCTCTCTGGCTCGGCCACACCCCAGAACTTGGTATTTATTCCTGGACTCTTCCATTTGAGCTGCCCTTGAAATTCCTCTACCAGGGAAGGGTTTGGGTACTGGGAACAAGAATTTTTCACACACAAAACTCATGGACTCCTCTGTGCTGGCAGCTGGAGCCTGTTTTGGATTCTGTGTCTCCCTCTCTCTCTCTGCCCTGCCCCCCAACTCGCCCTCTGTCTCTCTCTCAAAAATAAATAAACATTAAAAAAAGTTTTTTTAAATAAAAGAAAAAGAAAAAGAAAGCTATTTCAGGGGAGCCTGGCTGGCTCAGTCAGTTAGGTGTCTGACTTTGGTTCAGGTCATGATCTCACTGATTCAGAGTTCAAGCCCCGTGTCAGGCTCTATGCTGACAGCTTGGAGCCCGGAGCCTGCTTCGGATTCTGTGTCTCCCTCTCACTCTGCCCCTCCCCTGCTCGCGCGCTGTCTCTCTCTCTCTCTCAAAAATAAATAAACATTGAAAACAAAAATTAAAAAAAAAAAAAAGAAAGCTATTTCAGGAATCCAGAAATGAGGTAATCAGCACAGCCAAGGCAACCACACCTGCCTCCTCTCTTCACTCGTAATCCCTTGTCCAACAGAATCTAAATGAGGAGCCTCAGCCAGCACTGGAGGACAGATGGCTATATTTGGAATAAGTTCAGAACATCACAATGACCAATAATGATTGACATCACTACAGGTCACTCTTGCTGTTTTAAATTTTTAACAAGAGGTCCTTTGCCACTTCAGCATAAATATCTAAAGCGTCCCCTTCACATTGAGCGCTACAAGTTCAGGCTATTTACTAGGGCATTGCCAATACAGGAAGAATGTCTCCTAAATTGTCCATGCCTTACTTTGCAAATTGTCCTTCATTAGGCTCACATTTTAGAATTGAATTACAAGATTTAAAAAAAAAAAAAATTCTCTAAAGGCTCATACAGCTTTCATGGTTATAGCCCTGAAACAGGAGTTACACCTCTAGATATGACAAAAGCTATGATGAAAATGTTTATAATCACATTTGGTCAATCAACTACAGCCTTATTTACTCATATAAGGAAAGACATTTTACTTATTTGTTCCTATATCCAAATGACTTCTCATTTGAATCCTAGCACCAAGGATCCATGGCTACTGTAATCAAAATATAAAATGTGGGGATAGAAAGAAAGAAAGGATTATAAACTTTTATTTTAATAGTTACTAAGAAACTGGTTTGATAAACTAATATGACTAAGAAGATAATTACAATTAAGAAAGAAATATCCATGGGGCGCCTGGGTGGCTCAGTCGGTTAAGCGTCCGACTTCAGCTCAGGTCACGATCTCACACTCCGTGAGTTCGAGCCCCGTATCGGGCTCTGGGCCGATGGCTCAGAGCCTGGACCCTGCTTCCGATCCTGTGTCTCCCTCTCTCTCTGCCCCTCCCCCGTTCATGCTGTGTCTCTCTCTGTCTCAAAAATAAATAAGTGTTAAAAAAAAATTAAAAAAAAATAAGAAAGAAATATCCGTAATTCACTAAAACAAAATATCTTGTACTTGTGAGACACAATTTAATAAAGGTGTTGGAACATATTTTTTTACCTCAGCTGCAATGTATATACCACACATAGTATCTAAAAGTCTCAAAGATATTTACATTATTCACAATAAATTCGTATGAGATTCAGTTTAATAACACCATCTGGCTATGAATAGAAAGAATTTAAATTTAAATTCCAAGAAATAAGATAAAGTAGCACATTTTCTTTGATCACTATACTGCAAAACAGAGCAATGTTATGGCCAATCCAAGAAGACAGGGTCATAATCAAATGCCATTTAAAATAAAGAGTTATGGGGTGCCTGGGTGGCTCAGTTGGTTAAGCATCCAACTTCGGCTCAAGTCATGATCTCATGGTTCGTGAGTTCCAGCCCTGCATTGGGCTCTGTGCTGATGGCTCAGAGCCCGTAGTCTGCTTTGGATTCTGTGTCTCCTTTTCTCTCTGTCCCTCCCCCCAACCTCAAAAATAAATAAACATTAAAAAAATTATTTAAGAAAACACCTTCAGTTTAAAACAATAAAATAAAATAAAATAAAGAGTTATGGTGCTCACTTTGGCAGCACATAGACTAAAACTGGAATGATGCAGAGAAGATTAACATGGCCCCGGTGCAAGGATGACATGCAAATTCATGAAGCATTCTACATTTTTTAAATAAAAAAGAAAAGAAAATAAAAGTTATGAAAATGAAGCATTTTTACTATTTAAGCCTTAGATAATCAAAATATCATTTGAACTATTAGAAATTCAAGAGTAAATCAAAATCCAAAGCAAGACCTATGATTTTTTTAAAGTTTATATATTTATTTATTTTGAGAGAGGGAAAAAGAGTGCGAGGGGGAAAGGGGCAGAGAGAGGGGGAGAGAGGGAGAATCCTAGGCAGGCTCTGTGCCATCATTGCACAGAGCCCAAGGTGGTACCTGAACTCACAAACCGTGAGACTGTGACCTGAGCAGAGATCAAGAGTCGGATGCTTAACCAACTGAGCCACCCAAGTGCCCCCTTTTCTTTTTAAAATTTTTTAATGTATGATTATTTGTGAGAGAGAGAGACAGAGACAGAGACAGAGAGACAGAGCGTGAGCAGGGAAGGGAAGAGAGAGGGGGAAACACAGAATCTGAAGCAGGCTCCAGGCTCCGTGCTGTCAGCACAGAGCCCGATGCAGGGCTCAAACCCATGAACAGCAAGGGCATGACCTGAGCCGAAGTCAGATGCTTAACTGACTGAGCCACCCAGGTGCCCCTTATGATTTTTTATTTTAGAGAGAGAGAGAATGTACATGCAAGTGGGGTGGAGGGGCAGAGGAAGAGAGAGAATCTGAAGCAGGCTCCACACCGACATGGGACTTGATCTCATGACCCTGGGATCATGACCTGAGATGAAATCAAGTCAGACACAACCAACTGTACTACCCAAGCTCCTCTATTACTATTTTAAGGCTTATTCTTTTTTTTTCTTTTTTTTAGTTTATTGATTTTTGAAAGAGAGAGCGCGTGCACGCACAAGTGGAGTAGGGGCAGAGAGAGAGAGAGAGAGAATCCCAAGCAGGCTTCATACTGTCAGTGCAGAGACTGACACGGGAGTCAAACTCACGAACTGTGAGATCATGACCTAAGCTGAAGTCAGGCACTTAACCGACTGAGCCATCCGTGTGCCCCTAAACCTTATTCTTCTTAAAGGTAAGGGAAGACACCGCTCTGAATATTGAGCCCTAGTGTATCTGTTCCTAAACAGTTTTCTGAGTTTTCTTCAAAACTAGTTGCATACAATTTTATCCTGCCTCTAAGAGGTCAGTGGTATGGTCTGAGGTTGTCAACACTGTTTTCAGACCTTAAAAGTTGTAGGTCAACCAACAGATCTAACAAATGAAACAAGCGGTAGATAAACCCTATATCTGCGTCTCATGTTAGGCAACGTTCTCTTTCATGTTGCCGTGTCCATGATTGTAGAAAAGGAACTCTTATTCCTTTAACTTTCATTTGGGGATTTATAAAATGAAATCAAAATAGGTGATGTCAGCATGGACAGAGATATAGAGTGAGATCGGAGGTTGCTTACTAATGACTTCATCTTTATTTTTCATCAATCAAATAAGTTAGTGGGGGCACCTGGGTGGCTCAGTCGGTTAAGCCTCTGACTCTTGATTTCGGCTCAGGTCATGATCTCACTATTTGTGAGTTCGAGCCCCACATCAGACTCTGTGCTGACAAGGCGGAACCTGCCTGGGATTCTCTCTCTCCTTCTCTCTCTCTCCCTGCCCCTCCCCCCACCTCTCTCTCAAAATGAATAAACTTAAAAAAAAAAACTTTAAAAAAGAAATAAATAAATAAACTTTAAAGAATGACAAGATATACCTTTAAAAATATAAAAGCCCTCTCGTTCATCAACAGTCTTTATGAAAGGAACAAACCATGGAACAAACCATTCAAAGTTCATTAAGGAAGGATGAGAGATTAGTCACCGGCCAGAGAGGCTTCAGCATCAGTCCTTCATCAGGAGCAAAATCTTCCAGACAGGACCATCCCGCAGAAGATGTAATCACTTGATACGGAGTACTTTCAGGGTCACCAGAAAGGTCCCTCACGTTCAAAAAAATTCTTCCTGGGTACCAACCTCTAGGACTCTTTAGGGATCCCTTACTTTAGTTTAAGTCATTGCATTTCTAGAGAGCAAACGGCAAATACCTCTTGGAGAAATAATATGCTGGCTGTGATCAACAGAAATTAGCTTCTTTTGAACATGAAGGGAGATGGGTGAGAATGAATACTTGACACAGATTTGACTTCCTAAAGAGCATGGTCAAGTTTAGGATCATGCAGAGCTTTTTTTTTTTTTCTTAAATGTTTATTTTTTTGAGAGAGACAGAGTGAGAGTGGGGGAGGGGGAGAGAGAGAGGGAGACACAGAATCCGAAACAGGCTCCAGGCTCTGAGTTGCCAGCACAGAGGCAGATGTGGGGCTCAAACCCATGAGCCATGAGATCACGACCTGAACCAAAGTTGGACGCTTAATGTACTGAGCCACCCAGGCACCCCAGGATCATGCAGAGCTTTTAAGAAAAGCTACATGACAGCATAAGAGCATTGAGCGACAGGACCAAAGGGCATCTTGTGGGAGGAGACGAGGCCACGCACTAGTTTCACAATTTTGCCAAAGCCATCCTGGTTCCAAACACACAAAACAGAAAAATTACTGCCTAATTATAACAATTCTACCCACTTTTCCTAAAGATATTTTTGGTATTGGAATAATTTTTATCTTCACTCAGTAAGGTTGGCCAAGATTAAAATGTAAAACAAGTGAAATCATGAGTATGAGAAGAAAATGTGGCTGAATATATTTTGAGTGGGAAAGGTCTTTCTAAACGTGGCACAGAGCACAAAGAGGTAACATGAAAGACTGATAAATATGGCCACCCAGAAATAAATAAACAAACTTAAAGGACTAAAAGAACTGCAAAGTCAAAAATAAACTAGGACTGGGGCACCTGGCCAGCTCAGTTGGTAGAGCATGTGACTCTTGATCCCAGGGTCATGAGTTCAAGCCCACGTTGGGTGTGGAGCCTACTTAAAAAAAACAAACAAACAAACAAACAAAACTAGGACTTATAGTTAGAATATATGAATAAGTCTTACAACCAATAATTAAAAAAAACAAATTACCCAATTTTAAAATGGGTAGAGATACTTTCAACTTCCAGTCAGGCACACGAGCAGTTTAGAAGTTATCACTCCATTCTAACAACTAAAACACTGAAAAATCAACAACTCTTCTTAGATCCATCAGAGAAGTGAGGTCACAGGGCAAACCACTGCCCCAACATTGGAGAGACTGACAACTGAGCACTAAGAATCACATCTTACTGGAGCAGGAACTCATAGGCAGAAATCTCCATGGGAACCAGTATGAGGGGAGGAAAACCTGCACTGTAACTGACAAATTGTTGGAGGCTCAAGTGTGGACAAGTCTAAGCATTTAAAACGGCAGGGGTTCCCAAAAATAAATAAATATTTTAAATAAATACATACATAAATAAAAATAAAAAAGAAAACTCCAGGAATTCCAGTCATAGGGGAGCCGCTGCTCTTTTGTTTTATCTCCAGAAGCCCTGGAACGTTCTCACAGTGAATATCTGAGGGAAATCCCTCACGAGGAGGGAAAAGGTAACCACTTTGAAACACACCAGAACATTCTGTACTTAAGAAGTCCTGCTCAGAGCACCTGGGTGGCTCAGCCAGTTGAGCATCCCACTCTTGGTTTCAGCTTAGGTCATGATCTCACAGTTTGTGAGTTCGAGGCCCACAATGGGCTCCACGCTGACGGCACAGGGCCGTCTCTCTCTCTGCCCTTCCCCTGCTCACTCTCTCTGTCTCTCTCTCAAAATAAAAAAATAAACTTTAAAAAAAAATTAAAAAAGAAAAAAGAAAAAGAAAGCCTGCTCTCAAAATAAACTATCTTACCAAAGCCTAACCTACTGGAGTCTTATCAGAGTCTAAACAGCTCAGGGAAAGGGCAAAACCCAACTCTAGCCCATTCTAGACATCCTGTACCACTTAAACAAAAAGAAAACAGAAGCACTTGGGAGGTTCACAGTTCATGGGTATAGGTTCACTCAAAGCCTGAGACCCAATCATAGTTCTATAGAACACTTCCCCTACTTCCCCCACACCTTAGCACCACACCACAAAAGGCCTATTTACCAGAGATCCTTTTACTCATTACACCATGTCCAGCTTTCAGCAGAAAATTACAAGGCATACTAAATGGCAAAAAACCAAAAAACACAGTTTGAAGCCAGAGTGAGCATGAGAAGCAGCCTCAGATATGGCAGGCATCCTGAAGTGAACAGATCAGGAATTTTTCAACTGCAGTTTCTTTTTTTTTAAGTCTATTCATTTATTTTGAAAGAGAGAGACAGTGTGGGAGGGGCAGAGAGAGAGAGGGAGAGAGAGAATCCCAAGCAGGCTCCACGCAGCGCAGAGCCAGATGCAGGGCTAAAACTCACGAACTATGAGATTATGACCAGAGTGGAAACCAAGAGTTGGACACTTCACTAACTGAGCCACCCAGGCACCCCAGATCAGGAAATTAAAACAACTATGATTAAGGCAGTGATGACAACTGTGATTATGATGAGGGCCCTAATGGCAAAAGTAGACAACATACAAGAACAGGTAGATAATGTAAGCATAGAGATGAAAATTCTAAGAATCAAAGATCCCGCCAAAGATCAAAAACATTGTAACAGAAGTAAAGGATGCCTTTCATGGGTTTATATTTTAAAAAAATTGTTTCAAATAATCCAGCGAAGAAATGGGCAGAAAACATGAATAGACACTTCTCTAAAGAAGACATCCAGGGGCGCCTGGGTGGCGCAGTCGGTTAAGCGTCCGACTTCAGCCAGGTCACAATCTCGCAGTCCGTGAGTTCGAGCCCCGCGTCAGGCTCTGGGCTGATGGCTCGGAGCCTGGAGCCTGTTTCCGATTCTGTGTCTCCCTCTCTCTCTGCCCCTCCCCCGTTCATGCTCTGTCTCTCTCTGTCCCAAAAATAAATAAAAAACGTTGAAAAAAAAATTAAAAAAAAAAAAAGAAGAAGACATCCAGATGGCCAACAAGCACATGAAAAGATGCTCAACATCGCTCCTCATCAAGGAAATACAAATCAAAACCACACTCAGATATCACCTCACGCCAGTCAGAGTGGCCAAAATGAACAAATCAGGAGACTACAGATGCTGGAGAGGATGTGGAGAAACGGGAACCCTCTTGCACTGTTGGTGGGAATGCAAACTGGTGCAGCCACTCTGGAAAACAGTGTGGAGGGTCCTCAAAAAATTAAAAATAGACCTACCCTATGACCCAGCAGTAGCACTGCTAGGAATTTACCCAAGGGATACAGGAGTACTGATGCATAGGGGCACGTGTACCCCAGTGTTTATAGCAGCACTCTCAACAATAGCCAAATTGTGGAAAGAGCCTAAATGTCCATCAACTGATGAATGGATAAAGAAATTGTGGTTTATATACACAATGGAGTACTACGTGGCAATGAGAAAGAACGAAATATGGCCCTTTGTAGCAATGTGGATGGAACTGAAGAGTGTGATGCTAAGTGAAATAAGCCATACAGAGAAAGACAGATACCATATGTTTTCACTCTTATGTGGATCCTGAGAAACTTGACAGAAACCCATGGGGGAGGGGAAGGAAAAAAAAAAAAAGAGAGAGAGGTTAGAGTGGGAGAGAGCCAAAGCATAAGAGACTCTTAAAAACTGAGAACAATCTGAGGGTTGATGGGGGGTGGGAGGGAGGGGAGGGTGGGTGATGGGCATTGAGGAGGGCATCTTTTGGGATTTAGGTCAAAAAAAAAATTGTTTTAATGTTTATTTTTGAGGGCGGTGGGAGAGAGAGAGACAGGGAAACAGGGAATCCGAAGCAGTCTCTGCACTGACAGTAGTGAACCAGATTCAGGGCACAAACTTGAGAACCATGAGATCATGATTTGAGCCAAAGTCAGATGCTCAACCGACTGAGCCACCAAGGCGCCCCTCGTGGGTTTATTAGTAGATTGGACACAGCTGAGGAAAGAATCTCTGCTCTTCATGATAGCTCAATAGAAACTTCTAAAACTGAATAAAGCAAAGGGGAGGGGCGCCTGGGTGGCTTAGTCAGTTAAATGTCCCACTTCGGCTCAGGTTATGATCTCACAGTTCACGGGTTCAAGCCCCACATCAGGCTCTGTGGTGACAGCTCAGAGCCTGAAGCCTGCTTTGGATTCTGTTTCTCCCTCTCTCTGCCCCTCCCCCAGTCAACTCTGTCTCTCAAAAATAAATAAACATTAAAAAAATTTTTTTTAAAGAAAAAAGCAAAGGGGGAAAAAAGGCTGAAAAAAGGTAGCAGTGAATACCTAAGAACTATGAGACGTCTACGAAAGGAATAACGTGTATAATGGGACTACCAGAAGAAAGAAAGAAAGAAAGAAAGAAAGAAAGAAAGAAAGAAAGAAAGAAAGAAAGAAAGAAAGAAACAGGAGAAATATTTGAAACAATTTTAACTGAACATTTTCCCAAATTAATGTCAGATTCCAAACCACAGATCCAAGGAAGCTCAGAAAATACTGAGCAGGGTAAATGCCCCAAAACTACACCTAGATATATCGTATTCAAACTTCAGAAAATCAATGATAAAAGAAAAAATGTTGAAATTAGCCAAAGGCAGGCGGGGCCGGGGGGGGGGGGGGGACATTATCTATAGAGGGGCAAAGGTAAGAGTTACAGCCAACTTTTCATAAACCATGAAAGCAAGAAGAGAGTGACTGAAATATTAAGTGTTGGGAGAAAAAAACCCCACCAACCTAAAAATGTTGTACTCTGTGAAATTCTCCTTCGTGCACTTTGGTGATGAGCACCGGGTGTTGCACTGAAGTTCTGAATCGCTATATTGTACACCTGAAACTAAGATTACACTGTATGTTAACTAACTGGAATTTAAAGTAAACCTTCAAATCATAATAAACATTTTTTTAAATAAAAGAGAAATGAAGATTTTCTCAGATGAACAAAAATCGAGGGCATTTTTTGCCAGGAGACCTGCTTTGCAAGAAATGTTAGAAGTTCTTCAGAGAGAGGGAAAATGATATAGGTCAGATCTATATAAAGAAAGGAACAGCATTGAAGAAGGAATAGTGAAGGTAAAATAAAAAGTATTGATCTTTCTTACTCTTAATTGATTTAACAGACAACAGTTTGTTCAAAGTAATAATAGCAACAACGTATTCAGTTATACACGCAGTTGACCCTTGATCGATGCAGGGGTGAGGGACACCAACCTCCCGCACACTTGGAAATCTGCGGACAACTTTTGACTCCCCAGAAACTTAACTGCTAATAGCCTACTGTTCACCTGAAGCCTTCCCGATAACAGTCAATTAACACATATTTCGTACGTTATATGTATTATATGCTGCATTAATACAATAAAGTAAGCTAGAGAAAAGACAATGTTGTCAAGAAAATCATAAAGAATAATAATTCTTTCAATAAATACAGTATAATACTATACTGTATTTATTGGATTACAGTACAACACTGTACTGTATTTATTGAAAAAAATCCAAACAGTTATGGATGCTCATATATAAATGAAATGAGTGACACGCAATGATACAAGGAACAAGGGACAAAAGGAGGAAATTAAAATTATTTCGCTGTTAGAAGGTACTCCTCCTACCTATGAAGTGGTATAGCCTTGCTTCAAAGTAAACTTGGATTAATTGCAAATGTACACTGCAAACTCTAGGGTAACCATTAAAATACATATATACATAAAGAAATGTAACTGAGGGGCACTTGGGTGGCTCAGTCAGTTAAGCGTCTGACTTGGGCTCAGGTCATGGTCTCAAGGTTCGTGGGTCTAAGCCCCACGTTGGGCTCTGTGTTGACAGTTCAGAGCCTGGAGCCTGCTTTGGATTCTGGGTCTCCCTCTGTCTCTGCCCCTACCCCCCACCCCCGCTTATACTCTGTCACTCTCTCTCTCTCTCAAAAATAAACATTAAAAAAAATGTTTTTTAATATATATAACTGAAATGCTAAGAAAGAAAACAATCATGTAATGTTCTCCAATAAAACCACACAAGGCATAACAAATACGGTAAATGTTAATCCATTGGAACTTTAAAGGTCAGTGGTCTAAATACACCAATTAAAAGGTAGAAATTGTCAAAGGGGATCAAAAACAAGACCTGACTATATGGTGTCTACAAGAAACCACTTTAAATATAAAGACACATACAGGTTAGAAGTAAAGGAATGGAGAAAGATACACCATATGTATGCAAATAATCATATGAAAAGATGCTCAACGTCATTTAAAATTAGTGAATTACAAAAAAATAATAAATAAAAAAAATTAGGGAATTACAAATTACAACAACAATGAGGGGCGCTCGGATGGCTCAGTAAGTTGAGCATCTGGCTCTTGCTTTGGGCTCCGGTCACGCTCTCACAGTTCATGCGACCAGGTTCTGAGCTGGCAGGGCGGAGCCTGCTTGGGATTCTCTCTCTCCATGCCCCCTCTCTCTGCCCCTCCCCCGCTCACGCTCTCTCACTCTCAAAATAAATAAATAAACATGAGGGGCACCTGGGTAGCTAAGTCAGTTGAGCGTCCAGCTCTCGATTTCGGCTCAGGTCATGGACTTGAGGTTGGTGAGTTTGAGCCCTGCTTCGGGCTCTGTGCTCACAGCTTAGAGAATGCTTGGAATTCTCCCTCTCCTCTCTGTGCCCCTCCCTTGCTCTCTTGCCCTCTCTGTCAAAATACAGAAACATTTAAAAATAAATAAACAAACATTTAAAACCACAATGAGATTCCACTAGGCACCTATTATAATGACCAAAATCCAAAATACCGACGACACCAAATGCTGCCGAGGAGGTGGGGCACCAGGAATTCTCATTCCTTGCTGGTAGGAATGCAAAACGCTACAGCCACTTTGGAAAACAGTTTGGCAGTTTCTTCTAAAACTAAACATACTTGTGCCACACAAATGAATAGTTGTGCTCTCTGATATTCCCCCAAATGAGCCGAAAACTTATGCCCACACAAAAACCTGCACTCAGATATTCATAGTTCATAACGCCTAAACATAAGCAACCAGGATATCCTTCACTGGGTGAATGGATAACTAAATAGTGATATATCGAGACAAGGGAATACTATTCCCCACTTAAAAAAAAAATCAACCCATGAAAAGACAGCAAAGAAACTGAAATGGGTGTTCCTAAGTGAAAGAAGTTAATCTGAAAAGGCTACATAGTGTACTTTTCCAACTATGTGACATTCTGAAAGGCAAGACTATGGAGACCATAAAAAGATCAGGGACTGTCAGAGGTTAGGGAGGAGAGTGGGATGAACAGGCAGAGCACAGAGGATTTTCAGGGGAGCAAAACATTGTGTATGATACTATAAGGGTGGATACATGTCATTATGCATTTGTCAAAACCCACAGGATGTGCAACACCTAGAGTGAACCCTAAAGCCAACTATAGACTTTGGATGATTATAATGTGTCAGTGTAGATGCATGCAGTCTAACAACCGTGCACCTGCTCGCTCTGCTATGGGATGTCCACAGTGGTGGAGGCTGGACACGTGTGGAGAACAGCTTAAAGTGACAGTAACAATACAGGGGAAATAGTAAGTGAGTCAAGTATGCTAAGATCCTTGTGGTGCTAATCAAAATGACAGGACCAGCAAATAACTTGTTGGCTTTATTACAAAAGGGTAAGTATACCTCATACAATGTTAAGGGATACCTTAAACAGATAAAAACACAATATTTAGCTTCTCAGCCAGCAGAAGAAATAAAGGGAACATAGAAACCTTTATTAATCCAACAGAAGGTTGGACAGCAGAGGTGGGGTGGGGAGGGGAAGAAGCAAGGAAAAAAATGGTTGATAAGTGGAATCTAAACTAAGTGAAAAGATGTGAGTTGCAGATATATATACATATAAAATGACACAATTCATATGAAGTTTAAAAAAGCCCAGAGGACAAAACCACTTAATGTTTATGGGTGAATGAGGAACACAAAATTTGTGACAGCAGTTATCGCTGGGAAGAAAGCATGAGATCAAGGAAGAATATACAGAGTATCTAAACCCTGTACATGTTCATTTCTATTTCCAAAACCTCTTTTTTATTTTTATTTATTTTTTAAAATGTTTATTTATTTTGAGAGAGAGAGAGCACACACGTGTGCACGAGCAGGGGAGGGTCAGAGAGAGAGAGAGAGAGGGAGAGGGAGAGAGAGACACCCATGAAGTCTCTGCGCTGCCAGTGCAGAACCCGATGCGGGGCTTGAACTCTAAAACTGCGGGATCATGACCTGAGCCAAAACCAAGAGTCAGACACTTAATTGACTGAGCCACCCAGGCGCCCCCTAAACCTCTTTTATTTAATACTAAAACATAATATTAAGATTTAATGAAGGTAGGTGGTGGGTACCCAGGCATTCATTATTTTACTTCCTATTCTTGTCTCTATGTCAGAAAGAATTCATATTTTAAAAAATAAGTTAAAAGAGATGAGCAAAGCATAAGAAATCATGTATATGTATATATTTTATAGGAATAATTAAAGTCACATATATGTTGGAATAAGCATGCAAAAAATATGCACCTGACTCTTAAGATTGTGTCTAGAGGATTGCATTGCAACCTACTACCACTATCTGCTACATTTGCAACTTTTTGTTTTGTTTTACAATAAGCATGCATTAAGCAGTAAAAATATATATATATTTTAAGTAGGGACAATTAAAAAGAAATCAAGGGAGCCTGAACACAACCCTAGTCTTCTTTAGGAAAACTCAAAGCAACAACAGTTAAGACAAAAGAAAGAACATACTGGAAAATGCTATTTTCAAGCAAACACTCTCTGAATGTATTATTCTGCTACGTTATGTCAAAAAGCTGGGAGAAGCGATAAACAAATCAATGCAAAATGTAGTTATTTTCTTGTGTTCGTGCTCAGCATTTCCATTGTTGCAGTGGGCAAAACTGAAGGGATAAAATGTCATAATTTTGATTAAAGGGAAGGCTAAAGGGAAGGCTACGCTATCCTATGGCAGCTGGCCTTGAAGATTAGGCCATCCTTAGGCTGTAATTGAATAATGCTGGCCTTGTTGATTTGAAGTAGAAGGCTAATCTAGGCAGTTTACAGTAACAAGGAAACTGTTAAGATTGCTGGCATGGTAACAGGAAAAGAAAAAACAAAATGTAGCAGGAGACTGGGACAGTCCTCTTGCCTGTATCTCACGCCAATGGCAGGTATCATTTACTGTACATTGGGTTGCAAGGATGTTTATATTCCATATAAATATTGTATATTTTTGCAAGTATAAAAATCTTGGCATAGACCATGAACATATTGTATCATGAATACAATAATATGCATTTTGTGTATGAGGGTTCATTTTAAACAGAAATCATAGTTCTGGGATGTCAACTTTGTGCTGTGTGAGCATATTTTGAACAGAAATACATCACACATAACAGAGATATAGGAGAATTACACTCTTTCAGGATTATGCGGCAACCTCATTATGAACATATTTTATAAAACATACCCATGAGTGGGTTCATTATCTTTAACGGGAAAAGAGAATTGCCATAATCATAATTCATAGTCCTATTGCTGAGATGGGAAGGAGTCATATGGTGGCTTTTGGAAGAGACGACCAAAAGGGGGAAAAAAAGGATCTGCATCAAATACTGCAATGTCATATACATAGTTTTTCCAACATGGGTAGTGTATTTCTCATTAAATATTATTAAACCTTATTTCACTTAGCATAATACCCTCCAGTGAAATAAGTCAGTCAGAGAAAGACAGATATCATATGTTTTCACTCATATGTGGAACTTGAGCTGAACAGAGGACCATGGGGGAAGGGAAGGGGAAAAAATAGTTTCAAACAGAAAGGGAGGGAGGCAAACCATAACAGACTCTTAAATACTGAGAACAAACTGAGGGCTGATGGGGGGGCAGGGGAGGGGAGAAATGGGTGATGGGCATTGAGGAGGGCACTTGTTGGGATGAGCACTGGGTGTTGTATCCCACGATGTTCATGTATCCCACTGGGTGTTCATCCCGCGATGACTCACAGGAATCCCCTGGGAACCCCCAAAACCAAGAGCACACTTTACTCACTGTATGTTATCTCACTTGACAATAAATTAAAAAAAATTTTTTTTAATTTAAAAAAATAATTAAATAAAGAGGTTCTCATTGCTAGAAAGATACGGAATTTGGACAGTATCAAGTAAAATGATTTCCATTCCCTTATTTCTTCAACTTTTGTTCATTCACGGAAACTATGATTTAATTATACTACACAGCATTGGAAAGCCCCGACTCTGGAAACCAGATGCCTAATTACCCAGCTTTGCCCTACCATGAACTATCTTTCTGACATTGGCCACGTTTCTTAACTAACCCTTAATTACTTCATCTGTAACACTGTATAAAAATAATTCCTACTGGGGCGCCTGGGTGGCTCAGTCGGTGGGGCGTCTGGCTTCGGCCCAGGTCATGATCTCATGGTTTGTGGGTTTGAGCCCCACATCAGGCTCTCTGCTGACAGCTCAGAGCCTGGAGCCTGCTTTGGATTCTGTGTCTTCCTCTCTCTCTCTCTCTCTCTCTCTCTGCCCCTCTCTGGCTCATGATCTGTATGTCTCTCAAAAATAAATAAACGTTGGGCGCCTGGGTGGCTCGGTCGGTTAAGCGTCCGACTTCAGCTCAGGTCAGGATCTCGCGGTCCATGAGTTCGAGCCCTGCGTCAGGCTCTGGGCTGATGGCTCAGAGCCTGGAGCCTGCTTCCGATTCTGTGTCTCCCTCTCTCTCTGCCCCTCCCCCGTTCATGCTGTGTCTCTCTCTGTCCCAAAAATAAATTAATGTTAAAAATAAAATTTTTAATAAATAAACGTTAAAAAAATTTTTTTAATTCCTATTTATACTCTTTCAAGTGAATCAAATGACAAAGTCCAAGTAAAGCAATTTAGTATATACCTGACATGTAGTAGGTACTCAATAATCATTATCTAATAATAATGAATATATTCTCAAAAAAATAAATATTATTAAGCCTAATAGGCAAAGTTTAAAAGATAACGTTATACCAGCATTTCCCCCAAATGGATATGGAAATTTCCCAAAATGGGCTTCTCAAAAGGACAGGACAGCATGAGGTCCACATGGACCTCAATCCCCTTCAGGAAAAGTAGTCTCTGCCAACAGGCTTCACCTGATGCAGAAACTGCCCTCAAGTTAAAAACTGCTGTGAAATTTGGCAGCATTTGTTAACATTTTAAATATTCATAACCTTTGAATATAGTCTTTAGACCTGTAGGAAACTGTTTTACAGAATCCCGTAAGAATACAAAGATGAATGCATAAGGATCTTTACTGCAATGGTGTTCAGGGTGTTTTGCAATAGCTAAAATGTTCATGGCATCCCAAACATTCATCAGTAAGGATCATCCATAAGATATTTAAATAAATCATGGCATACAAACTCAACACCCAAAAAACAAATAATCTAGTGAAGAAATCGGCAAAAGACATGAATAGACACTTCTCCAAAGAAGACATCCAGATGGCTAGCAGACATGAAAAAAATGCTCCACATCACTCATCATCAGGGAAGTACAAATCAAAGCCACAATGAGATACCACCTTACACCTGTCAGAATGGCCAGAAATTAACAACTCAGGCAACAACAGATGTTGGCCAGGATGCAGAGAAAGAGGATGTCTTTTGCACTGCTGGTGGGAATGCAAACTGGTGCAGCCACTCTGGAAAACAGTATGGAGGTTCCTCAAAAAACTAAAAACAGAACTACCCTACGACCCAGCAATTGCACCACTAGGCATTTATCCACGGGATACAGGTGTGCTGTTTCAAAGGGGCACATGCACCCCAATGTTGATAGCAGCACTAGCAACAATAGCCAAAGTATGGAAAGAGCCCACATGTCCATCAATGGGTGAATGGATAAAGAAGATATGATAGATAGATAGATAGATAGATAGATAGATAGATATACACACACACAATGGAGTATTACTCAGAAATCAAAAAGAATGAAATCTTGCCATTTGCAACTACGTGGATGGAACTAGAGGGTATTATGCTAAGCGAAATCAGTCAGTCAGAGAAAGACAAATATCATATGACTTCACTCATATGAGGACTTTAAGAGACAAAACAGATGAACATAAGGGAAGGGAAGCAAAAATAATATAAAAACAGGGAGGGGGACAAAACATAAGAGACTCTTAAATACAGAGAACAAACAGAGGGTTGCTGGAAGGGTTGTGGGAGGGGGGATTGGCTAAATGGGTAAGGGTACTATGAAAGAAACTGGAAATGTTGTCAAAGAATACCTTCACAATCAAGGAGGCCCAGAAATTTCAGATAAATTTTACCAAATCTTCAAGTACTAAATAACTCTGATATTATTTCACCTGTTTCATGGCAGGAAAGAATCCAAATTATCTTCTTCAAATTTCAGAGAAAGCTTGGGCTCAGTCTCACTTATGAATATCAACACAAACATATTATACCAGATATAAACAAATAGAATTAGGCAGCCTATTGAAAGAATAACACACCAACGACCAAGTGGTCTATTTCTAAAAGAAAGAAATGTTTAACGTGAAGAAACCCATCAATATAATTCACTATATTAACAGATCAAGGGAGAAAAATACCACGATCATTTTTATAGATGCTGAAAACATATTTGACAAAATTCAACATTGATTGCATATTTCAAATGCTGTTAGTAAACTGGGGATAGATAGAGACTTGCTCAACATGATATTTAAAACCATTTGATACTGATGTGTAAACAGAAAGACAGACATAGCAACAGACCAGAATATGGTCCAGAAATAGAGACAAACATATACGGAACGGTGGAATAAAAGCCACATTTCAAATCAGTGAAGGAAATGGTTATATTCAACAAATGGCATTGTGACAACTGGCTAGATGTATACTAGATCCCTACCACACTTCTTGTACCAAAATACATTACAGATGGGATTAGTTCTTAAGAAACAAAAATATATTAGGAAAAATTAACTGGATATGTTTAGGACTTTGGAATAAGAAAGGTCCCTTTAAATAATACACAAAATACAAAGCCATAAGGAAAATGTTTATATACTTGACTACATTAAAAATTAAAATGTTCTGCAGGAAAAAACACTCCTTACCTCAAAATGATTCTAGATGGATCAAAGATTTAAACATTTTTTTAAATCATAAAAAACAATGAGAGTTTTTAAAAAATAATTCCTAAGTGGGGAAGAACTTTCCCAATAGGGCATCAAATCTAGAAGCTATTGAGAAAATAATGAAAAATTTGAATGTCTGAAAATTTAAAAGGTCTGCCTAAAAAAAACTACTAAAACCACAGTTAAAAGACAGCCTGGACAAATTCTGGCAATTCATATGAAACATAGTACTAGTTTCCTTAATATATAAAGAACTCCTCCAATTCAAAAAGGAAAAGGCCAACAAAAATAGCCACTGGGTGGCTCAGTTGGTTAAGTGTCCAACTTCAGCTCAGGTCATGATCTTGAAGTTCGTGAATTCGAGCCCCACATCAGGCTCTGTGCTGCCAGCTCAGAGCCTGGATTCTGCTTTGGATTCTGTGTCTCCCTCTCTCTCTGTCCCTCCCCTGCTCATGCTCTGTCTCTCTCTCTCTCTCTCTCTCAAAAATAAACATTTTTTAATTGTTAATAAATTAATTAAAACAAATAAAATGTGTTTTTAAAAAAAGATAGACAAAGGATATGGACTGACAGTTCACAAAAAAAGGGTATTGGTTTTAGAATGTCAAAACTATTAAAGTTCACGCATATTAAAAAGATGCACACTTACAATGACATACCATTTTCACCTATTAAACTGTGAAAGATCCAAAAGTTTGATAACACTATTTTTTTTTTAACATTTTATTTATTTTTGAGAGAGGGAGAGACAGAGCATGAACAGGGGAGGGTCAGAAAGAGGGAGACACAGAATCTGAAACAGGCTCCAGGCTCTGAGCTGTCAGTACAGAGCCCGACGCGGGGCTCGAACTCACGGACCGCGAGATCATGACCTGAGCCGAAGTCGGCCGCTTAACCGACTGAGCCACCCAGGCACCCCTGATAACACTATTTTTGATGAGGGTGTAAGAAAACAGGCACTCTCACACTTCTGACGGAAATGTAAATTGATGCAACCAGCCCAGAGATCAATTTAGCAATACCTATCAAGATTTAAAATAATTGACCCAGTAACTATATTTCATAGAATTTATAGTACTGTTATACTCCCACATTTATGAAACGACATATATATGGGGTTATTTATTGCAGCACTGTTTGCAACAGTGTTGCAAACAACCACATTCCCGTCAAATAGGGGACAGTTAAATTTTTTTTTAATTTTTTTAGTGTTTATTTATTTTTGAAGGAGAGAGAAAAGACAAGAGTGCAAGCAGGGGAGGGGCAGAGAGAGGGAGACAGAATCCGAAGCAGGCTCCAAGCTGTCAGCACAGAGCCTGACACAGGGCTCGAACTCACGAGCTGTGAGATCATAACCTGAGCCAAAGTCAGATGCCCAACGCACTGAGCCACCCAGGTGCCCTGGGGACAGTTTAAATAAATAAAAGATCACGGCACCTGGTCGGCTCAGCCAGTAGAGCATGCAACTCTTGATCTCGGGGTTGTGAGTTCATGCCTGAAGTTGGGCGTACAGCTTACTTAAAAATAATAGATAGATAATAGATAGATAGATAGATAGATAGATAGATAAAAGATCTATATGATTATATTCTACATAATCTCTAGAGGACACATGAAAAATGGTAAAAGCTATTTCTGAGGAAGCAAACTCATAGACTGGGGTTCAGTGATTACAAGGAGACTTACTTCCTACTGTATACATTTTTCAAAATACTCCTTGAGGTTTTTATTCTGTCCATAATTTACCTATTTTGGGGTTTGTGGTTTTTTTGTTTTTATTTTTTAGAGCGAACACAAGCAGAGGAGAGGGGCAAAGGGGGGGGGGGAGAGAGAGAGAGAGAGAGAGAGAGAGAGAGAGAGAATCTTAAGCAGGCTCCAAGATCAGCACAGAGCCCAACATAGGACTTGATCCCATGACCTTGGGATCAGGACCTAAACCGAAATCAAGAGCAGCACTCAAACAACTGAGCCACCCAGGAGCCCCTGATTTTTTAAACTATTTTTATGTATTTAATAAACTCGTAGAAACTGGCATATGCCAAACACTATCAGCTTTCCAAATATTAACTCAGGTATTTTTCTTAACAACCCTATGAGGTAGTACTATTATTGTCTCCATTTTACAGATGATGAAACCCAAGCATATAGGGTCACATTATGACTTCTGTGGGCCCTCGGTATTTTGGATGTTGTGGAACAATTCCATCATAAAAAATATTGAAAATTATATTTTAAAACTGCTTTTGTATGTAACAACAAATATAATACCAGGCTGGATTCATTTTGTTTTAAGTTGATTTATTTTGAGAGAGAGAGAGAAGTGTGTGCGAGCAGGGAAGGGGTAGAGAGAGAGGGAGAAAGAGAATCCCAAGCAGGCTCCATGCTTGGCAAGGAGCCCCACAAAGGGCTTGATCTCACAACCGTGAGATCGTGACCTAGTCGATATCAAGAGTTGGACACTTAACCAACTGAGCCACTCAGGCGCCCCTGGATTCATTACTATATACTCATTAGTTTTAAATTTTTTTTTTTAACGTTTGTTTATTTTTGAGACAGAGAGAGACAGAGCATGAAAGGGGGAGGGTCGGAGAGAGAGGGAGACACAGAATCCGAAGCAGGCTCCAGGCTCCGAGCGCTCAGCACAGAGCCCGATGCGGGGCTCGAACTCACCGACCGCGAGATCATGACCTGAGCTGAAGTTGGATGCTTAACCGACTGAGCCACCCAGGCGCCCCATATACTCATTAGTTTTATATTCATTTTTACTTCTGATTTTAAAGGAAAGTAAAACATTTATGGGCTCATAAAAGTATAATAGGTCTTAGGCATTGTGTCTCCTGCAGGCAACAGAGAAGCTAAGTAACTTATCCAAGGAAACACAGCCAGTAAGTGGTAAAACTGGGATTTGAACCCAGGAAGCGTGGTTTCAGAATCGGAGCTTTTAATCTGTATGCTAGATAAATAAAGCAAATCATAGGGGGGAAATTATGTAGTTTATATATATGTTGACATAAAATTACCTAAAGACAAATTTTTTTTCATTTTTTTTTAAGTAGACTAAAAACAAAAAATAGGTTTTACATCCAGCGTGGGGCTTGAACTCATGACCCAAAGATCAAGAGTCACATGCTCTACTGACTGAGCCAGGCAGGAACCCCCCTAAAGACAAATTAGCTGAAGAAATCATGGAGGAAAATAGTGTACATATTATGTTTTATAAAAAGAAGGTTTACATACACATGCTATCTCTTGAAGAACGTATTTCATTTGTTTTTAAGTTTTATTTATTTATTTTAAGAGAGAGAGAGAGAGAGAGAAGCAAATGAGCAAGTGAAGGGCAGAGAGGGAGAGAGGGAGAGAGAATCCCAAGCAGGCTCCATGCTGTCAGCACAGGGCTCAAAATATAAGTTAAAGGGGCACGTGGGTGGCTCATTCGGTTAAGTGTCTATCTTTGGCTCGGGTCATGATCTCAGTTCATGTGTTCAAGCCCCGCGTCAGGCTCTGTGCTGACAGCTCAGAGCCTGGAGCCTGCTTTGGATTCTGTGTCTCCCTCTCTGTCTGTTCCTACCTGCCTTGTGCTCTCTCTCTCTCTCAAAATAAATGAATAAACATTTTTTAAAAATTAATAATAATAAATAAATATCTGGAGAAAAGGACTGGGGAACTGGGAGCCTGGGGAACTTACTTTTTCATTGTATGTGCTTTTGTGCCATTGGATTTTTTTTTTTTTTTTTTTTTTTTACTGTGAGTATATGTTTACTGATGAGAAAACTGAGGCCCAAACAAGGTTACGTAACTTGCTCAAGGTTATACAGGTAGTAATGAAACCAATTGTATACAAGTATGAACTATTCAGCCAATCAATAATACATTGTTGTTTCTAAGTATAAACCTTTGAATGTATCCCTGTTAAATTTCATCATTTGTATCCATAGCCAGTTAGCTAGGCTCTTTTTGCATCATGATTCTGGATCCATCGCATTTATCTTTATGATCCCCTTAAACCTGGCAAGCATGCTTTCCGTATTTCCACCCACATTGTTGTTGAAAATGTTTAACACATGACAAAGCTTAAGCAGTGCTCTGCTGGTGGGACTAGGCATTCCTCCAGGATCTCATCAATCCATCTCTTTGGGTAATGAGCTAGCTACCAATCCAAGTGATTGTACCATCTATCAATTCCACTCACATCTTCCCACTTACCCTTGCCCAAAGGTTATCTGAAGATCCAAATGTTTTACTGCAGTGTCCATAGCATTCCCTTGTTCGGTAAGCTATTCTGAAACCCCTTTTACAGTGGGTAGTTAAAATTAATAAATGGTTGGTTTCTTTACCACGTTCTACAGGCTTCTGAAATTTACAGTGTCGCCAATCCCCCAGAACTCAGGCAAACTGCTTCAGGAAGACCGATCTCCACCCCCAAATTTCTCATAACAGGTTTGAACAGAACGTTTTAAAAAACAGAGCTATACAACTGTTTCCCCCACTGGAATCAACCCACTGCCACCCAAAATAACCCAGACAACTGAACACAGCAGCTGGCAAAGGGCCGGGCGTCTCTAGCCATGGGGGGAAGGGAGGTAAATGCGCACTGCCGAAGAAGCACTCTCTGTGACAACTCCTCGCTCCATTTCTAGCGATCACACACAGGCTACAGTCAAAGTGTTGGGAGAAGAATATTTTCTGGTTTCCCCTGTAATCACACACTATGGCATTGAATGTACATGGGTAGCCCTAACTGAACACAACTGCCTAGTTTCTGAAAAGTTTACTGTAAAGTAGAATTTAAGGAATTCATCTTTTCATTGACTTACCCACCAAATTGGAGCCACGATGCCCTGCAAAGTGTTTTGTTCCCTGGTTGTTAAAAAAAAAAAAAATTACACTTACAAATGCAGCAGAATTTTCAAATACATATTTTAGAGGGAAAAATGTGATTAACACTAAAATAATAAATAACATGCTTTACTCAAAATGTCAGAGTACAATGACTAAAAGCAAAAACAGTAATGTGTCAGAGATTCCGGTAATAGAATTACCTAACTAATACTGCCTCACGTATCGTTCCTCTATGAAAGCTCAATTTTGCACCATTTCTAATATTTTCCCCGTTTTAGATTTGCCATCCCCTTTTCAGACCTCTTCATCAGATGAAGTCTATATGGCCTGTGAAATGATTTGCTTTGATAGAAGATAATGATGCATAAAGTAGGTCTGTTCAAATATGCAGTTGACTGGCAGCTGCTTAATTAATGTCTAAAGAATTATTAGTAAATTAAATTGTGACTATACTATTCCCAACCTAATGGTAAAAAGGGTAGTAGTGCTCTCATTAAGACATGTTATTGTATCAAAACAGTGGCTGTTGAGATTGACAAAATGCTGATCATAGTTACATATTAACTCTGTGCTGTCATTTATCGCTCCAGGATAGAGTAATGACAGCTAACTTTTACTGAGCATTCACTGTGTACTATATCCCAGATACTATGGGAAGTGCTGTACGTGCATTATCACATTTCAGGCTGATAACAACCCTATAAAACAAAAAGCATTGGTATCACCATTTTATAGAAGAAATTGAGGCACAGAGGAGCTAAGTAATTTGACAAGGATCACAGTAAGTGGTAGAGTCTGATATGAAACCAGACTAATTTCAGAGCCGGAATTCAACTGCTACACTAAGGAAAGAATTGGGCATTTCTATTGATGATGGATGGGGGGGGGGGGGGGGGGGGAGCGGGGAGCAGATATAACAGCAGCAACTTTGTCTTTTAAAAAGAAAATGAAGTTGCATGGGGTGCCTGGGTGGCTCAGTCGGTTAAGCATCCGACTTTGGCTGGGGTCATGATCTCATGGTCCGTGAGTTTGAGCCCCACGTCGGGGTCTGTGATGACAGCTCAGAGCCTGGAACCTGCTTTGGATTCTGTGTCTCCGTCTCTGCCCTTCCCCTGCTTGCTCTCTCTCTATCTCTCTCTCTCTCTCTCTCTCTCTCTCAAAAATAAACATTAAAAAAATGAAGTTGCAAAACATGAGCACACACAATTGCTGTTTGTATTTACTACATAAATGTCTTGATTTCAGTTTCTCTAAATCAATGACAAATGAGAGACATCTATTTAACTGAAGTTGGACTCTGTCAATATACTATGTATCTGTAAATGGTTTTTAATTAGGTTAAAATTGAACTCCACTACCCCCACACAAACATTGTAGCTTTGATGTCTTTGGGACAAGTAGCCGACAGCACGTTTTTATAGAGAAGCACTACAAAGAGAAATGGGAAAGACTGTTTTCCTGGAGCTTGGCTGAGGACTATGGCGGGAAAGGCCTGGAGCACACTAGTCCAGTGCTCTCAAGACTCAACCCTCGTGTGAATATAAATTATTGCAAATTCTTACACAGCTAAAAATAACAATCCTTACTTTACAGGAGATTCAATAGAACACAATTCTAACTAAATATGTTAATATACCTAATACTGCTATTTCAGATTATTGTTTTATGGTCAAGAAGTCATATTAGAAAATAGGGATTCTAAAACAATGATCTTCTTTTTTGAGTGATGTACTTAAAAATATATATATACTAACCAGTTGAGCTGTATCCCGACCTCAGAACTATACACGGGTCCTTCTTCCAACCCCCCAGCTTGCAAAATAATCTCTCTTCTCTATAAAATCTCTCAAAGTTCCTCTTGAATAACAATTGCCTGATTATCACAAAACCAGCCCTATATCTTTTCCCTTAAAGTATATGCAAATCACCTATTTTCACTCTCTAAAATAAATCTCCTGTCCACATCCCAAATCAGTTACTGCTTTTATGCTGTTTCTCTTGATTAAGGAGTGGTAGCAATTATTATTATTTCTAGTATTAGTCATGGTTTCCAGGGAATAGCGAGGCTATAATTCATGCTTTACTGCAATGGGTAAATCAGGCAAGTGAAAAACAGCACGAGCCCATAATTTAAATCCTCTTTGAGTTCTTAATCTAAGCCTCTGACATTTGAATTAGGAACAGTAATATATGGTTAAAATTAAACCACGAAGCAAGCCCATATAAATGACTATAAAATCTAACTCTATCACCCAGAAACTCATAAGACACAAGATTAAAACTCTGCTTTTAATTCTTAGTATTATACCTTAATGCTGCAATATATAACATGCTAAATAGATGTATATTTTGTTTTCATTTACATTGCATGTTACATAGAGTAAGGCCTTTTGATCTTAACTAAAAGCCTGTAATCTGCAGCTGACAAGTTATTCCTCTGAAAACACATTTTTCCAATTAATGAAAAACCAGAAAGCATTTTTATGTCATTAAATCTACACTCCATTTATTCTAAGTAAGAGGAATTATATCCTCTTTTACTCTTGGTTGTGATTTAAGTCTAGACTCTTTCCCATCCTCTTTTTTCCCTTTGATGCTGGTTTTCTAAGAATCATGGATCAGCGTAAATTGCGTGAGATGGAAATACTGCTTATAAAGAGAAACATCACCACACTATTTCAGACGATGAGCGAGCGGGTAGGTGGTCTTTCATTCTCCGTCCCCATGCTATGTATGAATGGCTGCCCCATTGGGAGTGGCAACCAACACTTCCCTTTTGTTCTATTGTTCTATTATAGGACCCTCCCCCCTCCCCTCCCCCCCCCCCCCCCCCCCGCCCTTTTCTTAGCTCTTCTTTGTCCCGTGCTACATTGCCTCCACTATAACCCCTTCCACCCAGCCCCAGTCCCATCTGGCCTAAGTGCTGGCAGGCAAATGGAGACAGGAAAAAGAAAGGGAATGCTACTCAAGAGATCAAGAGATGGAGAGGAACTAACGTTCCTTGAATACTTGTTTTGTGCCAGGGGCTGGGCCAAGCATTTTTATGTGCCATGTCATTTAATTCTGTACCAACCCTACAAAATTGGAACTACTATCTTCAGTTGTACAGATGATGAAACAGAGGCCACACGGATCCTTTAAAAAATATGCCCGACACTTACACAGCTAACACAGGTCATAAAAGAAACAAGGGTTCGGGGGCGCCTGGGTGGCTCAGCCGGTTGGGCATCCGATTTCGGCTCAGGTCATGATCTCACGGTTCCTGGGTTCGAGCCCTGCGTCAGGCTCTGTGCTGACAGCTCCGAGCCTGGAGCCTGCTTCGGATTCTGTGTCTCCCTCTCTCTCTGCCCCTCCCCAGCTCACACTCTGCCTCTTTATCTCTCTCAAAAATAGACATTAAAAAAAATGTTTTAAAGAAACAAGGGGAATCAAAACACTTAAAGGAAGGCAAATTCTGCTTATCTTCCTCCTCACCACATCTCTCCAGCCCTCAACCCCAGGGCTCATCTTCCTGAGACCAGCAGGGCCAGTTGTCTCCAGCCTAGTATTCTCAATGAGCCTTCAACTGTAACTCTTAATATTACCTTAAAGTTAACTCTTAAATGGTACCTACAATAAAGCCATACACACAGTCTCAGAGACAAATGAAGGGATGGAAAGGTCTTTGGACTTCCATTTCCAGGAATATGGAAGACTAGGTCTCCTAAAAAAAAATCTCCTCCTACAAAATACCTAGAAATTCTGTAGGTTTGCTTTTATTTTTTTAAGTTTATTTAGTTTGAGAAAGAGAGAGGGAGGGGCAGAGAGAGAGAGAGGGAAAGAGACAATCCCAAGCAGACTCCACACTGTTACGCAGAGCCCGACACAGGGCTCGTTCCCACGAACTGTGAGATCACGACCTGAGCCAAGATCATGACCTGAGCCAAAATCAAGGGTTGTTTAACTGACTGAGGCACCCCTGTAGGTTTGTTTTGAATCCTTTTGATGTGTAACATAACTCAGCCATCAAGAAAGAAGAGGAAATCTCCAAAAGTCAAAAACAAAAAAAGATGCTGAAGGCAGAACAGTAAACAGATGTTAACGCTTCAACAGCCCTGGGTGTTTTCACACTTGTCTGTAACCAATATTCAAAGAGATATTAGCAGAGAAATATTCAGAATTTATGAAAGTTATGAATCCTCAAATTCAGAAGGCACAAACCAAAAGCAGGATTTGAAAAAGAGAAATTCCAAGTTGTAAAGGAAAAACTCAGATTTGTTCTTCCTATGTAGGGAAAAACCTCAATCTAGTCTGATGGGGTTTTGGGGTGATGGAGGGGGGTGGAGCTGACAGCCAAGAAAGCATTCTTGAAGACATCTTTGGTGCAAAAAGGTGATTTTATGAAAGCATGGGGACAGGATGTGTGGGCAGAAAGAGCTGCATTGGGGTTGTGACGAATAACTGATTATATACCCTTAAATTGGGAGGCTGTTAGGGACAGCATACGTCTCTAAGATATTTTGGAAGCAAGGTTTCCAGCACCTTGGGGGGTCAGCTGTTGCTAGGGAAACATCATTTATTACCATTTAATAAAACCTCAGTCATGAGACCCTTTAGATGTATATCAGGGGCCAGAAGCCTGGAGTATGATTGCCAGCATATATCTTGGGGGAGTTGAGATAAAGGAAGTTTCCAAAGGAATTTTTATATGGTACAGTAGACTTATAGGATCCTGGGGGGTCAGGATAATGTTAAGCCAAGATTGCCTTTTGCCCCTAGCAAAGTGTCATCATCGAGGCAGCTGAGCTCCCAGAGGGAGGACACTCTCCTGGTCTCAAGGACTTGTCAATGGGCTGTAGGCAGCAAGGGAATTTAATTTTTCATTTGCCTTAGTTTGTCACATCACCATGGCAAGCATGTAAACCCCTTCCATCTTGGTGAGGGTGATATTAGGGCTTCAGGAGACAGAGTCTATAGGTTTCTGGAGATTAGGCTATGGAGAAGGTTGCCTTTTTCTTGCAGTTTACTCAGTTATCCATGAACTGAAGGACACTCCTGTCCTGCATGACTGTGATCTCTATCGGTCAACTATCTGCTTTCTTTCCTTTCCCCTGTCCTTGGGCAGCCAGGAGTGTCCAAGGCATATCACACATATCCCACCTGGTGGGGGTAGGGGGGTGGCAGTGCTGTTAGCATGTACTTTGCCTTTAGCTCGCCCCACACTCCCTTATCATAGTCTACCTAGTGTGTTGGGAAAAACTCAGTTCTCCCCTCCTGTGTTTCTTCTTTACTTTTTTACAAAGACACCCTACTCACACAGAACACTTCCCTTCTGACACTTCTGGTCACCAAATGCAGGTTTTTACCCACACCAAGCAACGCTCTGTGACACCAGCCAGGTATCCCATAATTTAACCCCATTCTAACACTATCTTTGAGATAGTGCCAGACCTCACAGGTTAAGGACTCAGGTCCCACAAGACTGCTCACCCTCCCACTGCCTACTTCAGATGCCAATGCAAGTAGTAGGCCCCCAGGTCACTCATAACTTCCATCCGATTTGACTACAAATGGGAGGTTGCCATGACTCCGTCCTCAGGTTCAATTAATTTGCTAAAGTGGCTCACAGAACATAAAGAAACACATTTACCAGTTTATAAAGAGATATGACAGAAGATACAGATGAACAGTCAGATGAAAAGACACATATGGCCAATTCCCAAACAAAGGAACTTCTGTCCCCACGGAGTTGGGTTCATCACCCTCCCGGTGTAGACGTGTTCACCAGCCTGAAAGCTCTCTGGGATTTTACGGAGACTTCATCATGCAGGCATGACCAATTATTAGCCCCGTTCCCATCCCCTGTGCCCGCTCTGGAGGATGGGGTTGAAGCTGAAAATTCCAAGCTACTAATCACGGCTTGGGCTTTCTGGTGACCAGCCCCCACCCAAGAGCCATGCAGGACCCCATGCGGAGTCACTCCAACAGCACAAAAGATGCTCTTAATGCTCCTATATTAGGAAATCACAAGGGTTTTGGGAGTTCGGTGCCAGGAACTGGGAGCAGAGACCAATATATATGTTTTCTTTTATCTCACACAAATCTAAACATATTGCTGTCAAATATCAAAAACAAAATATTTTAGAGCACCCAGAAGGAAAAATAGATTATTATAAAGAAAAACTGACAGCAGGCATGTCAACAGCAATAATAGCAGAAGAGGGGCACCTGGCTGGCTCATGCGACGGAGCGTGTGACTGTTGATCTCAAGGTTGTGAGTTCAAGCCCCACAATGCGTGTAGACATTACTTAAAAAAATAAAATCTTTAAAAAAAAAAAAAAAACACCCGGGAAGGATACCTGGGGGGCTTAGTAAGTTAAGTGCCTGACTCTCGATTTCGGCTCAGGTCATGATCTCACGGTTCCTGGGTTTGAGCCCGGTGTCGGGCTCTGTGCAGACAACTCAGAGCCTGGAGCCTACTTCGGATTCTGTGTCTCCCTCTCTCTCTCTGCCCCTCCCCTGCTTGGGTTCTCTCTGTCTCTGTCTCTCTCTCTCTCTCTGTCTCTCTCTCTCTCTCTCTCAAAAACAAATAAACATTATGAGGCGCCTGGGTGGCCCAGTCAGTTGAGCATCTGACTTCGGCTCAGGTCATGATCTCGCAGTTCGTGAGTTCAGGCCCCAAGTTGGGCTCTGTGCTGACACCTCAGAGCCTGGAGCCTGCTTTGGATTCTGTGTCTCCCTCTCTCTCTGCCCCTCCCCCATTCACACTCTATCTGTCTCTCTCAAAAATAAACATTAAAAAAAAAGAATTAAAAACATAAAAAATAAACATTAAAAAAATATGTGAAGCAAAACTAATGGAACTAAAAGGAGAAATAAAAAAATCTACAATTATTGTTGAAGATTTCAATACCCCTCTCTTACTAATTGACATAACAAGTAGACAGAAAATCAGCAAGGATATAGAAGAACTCAACACCATCAACCAAGAGGATCTAATAAACATTTGTTGAGCATTCTACCCATCAGCAGGATACACATTCTCTTCAGATACCCATGGAACATATATCAAGATAGGCCCTATCCCAAGCCATAAAACGCTAACAAATTTCAAATAACTAAAATCATATGGAGTATGTTCTCTAACCACAGTGGAATCAAACTACAAATCAATAATAAAAAATAAAAAAAAAAAAAAAAAAAAAAAACCAAGAAAATTTCCAAACTTGGAAACTGAGCAAACTTTTTTTTTTTTTTTTTTTTTTTAAGATTTTATTTTTAAGTAATGTCTACACCCAACATGGTGCTTGAACTCACAACCCAAGATCCGGAGTTGCATGTTCCACCAACTGAGCCAGCCAGGCACCTCCCCCCACATTTTTTTTTAAAGATTTGATTGATGGATTGCTTGATTGAAGTAAACTCTGCACCCAGTGTGGCACTTGAACTTACAACCCTGAGTTCAAGTGAAAAACTAAGCAACACGCTACTAAAAAACAATCCATGGGGCACCTAGGTAGCTTAGTCGGTTAAGTGTCCAACTCTTGATTTTGGCTCAGGTCATGATCTCAGACCTGATCTCACAGTTAATGAGTTCAAGCCCCAAATCGGGCTCTGTGCTGACAGCGTAGAGCTTGCTTGGGATTTTCTCTCCCTCTCTCTCTGCCCCTCCCCTGCTTGCTTGCTTGCTCTGTCTCTGTCTCAAAACAAATGAATAAACTTAAAAAACTTAAATAAATAACATAAAATAAAATAAAATAAAATAAAATAAAAAGCAATCCATGAATCATAGGGGACGTTTCGAGGGAAATAAAAAATATATTGGTATTGAGGGATGCCTGGCTCAGTCAGTTCAGCTCAGGTCATGATCTCACAGTTCATGGGTTCAAACCCAGCATCAGGCTCTCACAGCCTGCTTTGGATTCTGTGTCTCCCTCTTTCTCTCTGCCCCTCCCCTGCTTGTGCTCTGTCTTTCTCTCAAAAATAAATAAACATTAAAAAAAATTTTTAAATATATTGATGTTGAATGAAAATAAGAACACAACATATTAAAATCTGTGGGACACAGCTAAAGCAGTGCTGAGAGGAAAATTTATAGCACTAATAACATATAATTGAAAAAAAAAGAAAAATCTGAAATCAATAATCCAAACTCCCACCTCAAGGACCTAGCAAAAGAACAAAATAAATGCAATGAAAAAACATTTAAATAAAATAAGTAAGTAAGTAAATAAATAAATAAATGCAATGCAAGCAGGAAAGAAATAATAAAGATAAGAGAAACCCATGAGATGAAAACAGAAAACAATAGGAAAAAAAATCAGTGAAACAAAGAGCTGGCTCTTTAGAAAGATCAAAACAATTGACAGACCTCTAGTCAGCCTTACAGAGAAAAGCGAACACACACTTTGTATACCTTGCAAACATCAAAAGGATAACAAGGAAATACTAAGAACAACTGTAAACATAAATTTGTCAATTTCAGTGAAATTAACCAGTTCCTCAAAAAAACACAAATTAGGGGGTGCCTGGCTGGCTCAGTCAGTAGAGTATGTGACTCTTGATCTCAGGGTTGCGAGTTTGAACCCCACGTTGAGTACAGATATTACTTAAAAATAAAATCTTTAAAAAAAACACACACACATTGACACAATTCACTCAACATGAAATAGATCGTTTGAATAACCTTATAACTATAAGGAAATTTATTTAGCATTTTAAAGACTCACTTTAGGGACTACTGGATGGCTCAGTCAGTTAAGCTTCTGACTTGGGCTCAGGTCATGACCTCATGGTTCATGGGTTCGAGCAGTGCATCAGGCTCTGTGCTGTCTTCGGAGCCTGTCAAAGGAGCCTGCTTCAAATCCTTTGTTCCCCCCCCCACCCCCATCCGTACATCGCACTTTCTCTCCCTCAAAAATAAACATTTAAATAAATAAATAAATACAAAAATACATAAAAGGCTTGATTTAAAAGACTTCAATTTAAGGGGTGCCTGGCTGCCTTAGTAAAGCAAATGATTCTTGATCTCAGGGTTGTAAGTTCAAGCCCCATGTTAGGTGTAGAGATTACTTAAAAAAAATAAAATGAATAAATAAATAACTTCAATTAAAAAAAAAGTTTTCACATCCACATAGTTTCACTGAACTATTCTACCAAGGCTTTAAAGAATTAACAGCAATTCTATATAATGTTTTCCAGAAAAAAGAAGAGGAAGGGATATTTCCCAAATTACTGTATTGCCCTGATACAAAAACTAAATATAGTACAAAAAGAGAAAACTATGCATTTTATGACCATAGGTGGAAAAATTCTTAAAGTTTTTAGTAAACAGAATTCGGTAACCCATTTAAAAATAAAATATATAGGGGCACTTGACTGGCTCAGTCAGTAGAGCATGTGACTCTTGATCTTGGGGGTGGGTCATGAGTTTCAGCCTCCATGTTGGGGGTACATTATGCTTACAATGTTTTTTAAATATTAAAAATACACACACACACACACACACACACACACACACACACACACCATGAGCAGAGTTTATTCCAGGAATGCAATGCTGCTTCAGTATTTGAAAATCAAGCAACGCAATCTTCCATGTTAACAAGTTAAAGAAAAATCACACAATCACATCAGTACACACAGAAAAAGCATTTGATAAAATCCAACACTCATTCGTAAGAAAAAAAAACTCAGAAAAATAGGAATAGAGTGGAACTTCCTCAACTTGATAAGGAACATCTACAGAAACCCTACAGCTAACATCGTACTTAATGGTGAAAAACTAGATGCTTACTTCCTATGATCAGGAAAAAGGCAAGGATATCTGCTCTTACCACTCTTATACATCATAGTGCTGAAAATTTTAGTCAGTGCAATAAGGCCAAAAGAAAGGAAGGAAGGAAGGAAGGAAGGAAGGAAGGAAGGAAGGAAGAAAGAAAGAAAAACATTGTATGGGGACAGATGCTAGCTACACTTTCGGTGAGCATAGCACAGTGTATAGAGATGTTGAATCCCTATGCTGTACACCTGAAACTAATGTAACATTGTGTGTCAACTAAACTCAAATAGAAAAAAAATTTTGTGTGTGTCAAATAGAAGAAGTTTTTAAAGTAAAGGCATACAGATAGGAAAAGAGGAAATAAAACAGTCCCTATTTGCAGAGGACATGATTGTCTATGCAGAAAATCCCAAGTAGTCTACAAAAAAACTCTTAGAACTATTGAGTTCAGGAAAGTGTCAGGATAGAAGATAATCACATGAAAATGTATCGTATTTCTATATACTACCATTGAACATATGGACACCAAAATAAAAACTATGATACCACTTACAATCATTCAAAAAAGAATTAAATGCTTAGGTGCAAATATAACAAAACATGTACAGGACTTGCATGCTGAAAATTACAAAATGCTGATTAAAGAAATCAAAGATCTAAATAAATGGAAAGACACACTTCGTTCATGGACTGAAAGATCCAACATAGTAAAGAAGTCAATCCTCTCTCAAATAGATATACAGGTTTAATGCAATTGCTGTCAAAATCCAAGCAAGATTTCTTTATATATATAGATAAAATTATTCCATAATTTACATAGAAAGACAAAGTAAGTAGAACAGTTAAAACAATTAAAAAAAATAACGTGGGATGAATCGGTCTACCTGATATCAAAACTTACTGCACAGCTACAGTCATCAGGATTGTGTGATACTGCTGGAGGAACAGAAACATAGATCAATGAAACAAATTAAAAGAGTCCAGAACTAGACCCACACAAATATGCCCAATGTGACAAAGGTGTGATGGAAGAAAGATAGCCTTTTCAATAAATGATGCTGCAGCAACTGGTCATCCCTCAACAACAACAACAACAACAACAACAACAACAACAAATCAAACAATCTACGTCGCATGCCTTATATGAATACTAACTCAAAATGGATGAGAAGTTTAAAACTATAAAACTTTTCAGAAAAAAATCTAAGCAAAAAAATCTTACCCTAGGATCTAGGGTAAGCAAAGAAAGAGTTCTTAGATTTGGAACCAAAAGTAGATCCATAAAAGGAAAAAGCGTTGAGTCGGACTTCATCAAAATGAAACTATATTGGGGCTCCTGGGTCCCTCAGTGGGTGGAACATGCAACTCTTGATCTTGGGGTTATGAGTTTGAGCCCTATGTTGGGTGTAGAGATTACTTAAAAATAAAATCTTTAAGAAAGAAAGAAAGAAAGAAAGAAAGAAAGAAAGAAAGAAAGAGAAAGAAAGAGAAAGAAAGAAAGAAAGAAAGAGAAAGAAAGAAAGAAAGAAAGAAAGAAAGAAAGAAAGAAAAAGAAAGAGAAAGAAAGAAAGAAAGAAAGAAAGAAAGAAAGAAAGAAAGAAAGAAAGACTATTGCTCTGTGAAGGAACATAAAGGCAAGCTACAGAATGGGAGAAAATATTTGCAAAACACATGAATGACAGAGGACTAATAAATGGACTGTATAAAGAACTCTAAAAGTGCAACAGTAAAATACAAACAATCCATTAGAAAATGGGCAAAATACATGAAGAGACATTTGACTAAAGAGGCTATACAGATGACAAAGAAGCACATGAAGATATTTAACAACACTAGCCACCAAGAGGGCAATCAAAACCACAATGAGATATTACTACTCACCTATCAGAAGGGCTAAAATAAAAAAATTATGGCAAATTTCAAATACTGATGAGGATGTATAGAAACTGTATCACTCACACGTTGCTGGTAGGGATATAAAATGGTATAGCCACGCTGGAAAACAGTTTGGCAATTTCTTAAAAAAACTAAACATGAAACTAACATATGACCCAGCAATTGCACTCCTGGGCATCTATCCCAGAAAAATGAAAACATACAAAAACCCACACATGTGTGTTTATAGCAGTTTTTGTCATAACAGTCAAACACTGGAAATAACCCATATGTCCTTCAACAGATGGATGGCTAAACAAACTGTTTAGTGGAATAAACGTCACCTCACATCCATGGTAGTGGCCACTATGAAAAAAAAAAAAGAAAGAAAGAAAGAGAACAGAAGAACAAGTGTTGGTGAAGATGTAGAGAAATTGGAACCACTGTGCACTGTTTTGGATAACGTAAAATGGAGCAACCACTATGGAAAACAGTGTGGAGTTTCCTCAAAACACTGAAAATAAAACTACCAAATGATCTGGCAATCCCATTTCTGGGTATATAGCCAAAAGAACTGAAAGCAGATCTAAAAAGAAATATTTTCATACCCATGTTCATAGCATTATTCATAAGTCAAGAGATGGAAGCAACCCAAATGTCCATCGATGGACAAATGAATAAACAAAATGTGATAAAGACATACAATGGCGTATTATTCCATCTTTAAAAAAAGGAAGGAAATCCTGTCACATGCTACAATACAGACGAACCCTAAGGACATTATGCTAAATAAAATATGCCAGTTACAAAACAAATATTGTAGGATTCCGCTTATATAAGGTATAAGGATAGTCAAGTTCATAGAAACACAACGTACGATGGTGGTTAACCAGAGACTAGTGGGAAGGGGTAAATGGGGAGTTGTTTCATGGGTATAGAATTTCAGCTTTGCAAGATGAAATGAGTTCTTTCTTTTTTTATTGTTTATTTATTTATTTTGAGAGAGAGAGCGAGGAAGGGGCAGAGAGAGAGGAGAGGAGAGGAGAGGAGAGGAGAGGAGAGGAGAGGAGAGAGAATCCCAAGTGGGCTCCAAGCTGACATCGTGGAGCCCAACTTGGGGCTTGATCCCACAAGTTGTGAAATCATGACCTGAGACAAGATCAAGAGTCGGAGGCTTGACCGGCTGAGCCACCCAGGCGCCCCTGGATGAAATGAGTTGGGAAGACTGGTTGCACAACAATGTGAATGTACTTAACATTCCTGAACTGTATGCTTAAAATTGGTTACAGTAGTAAATTTTTGTTATGCATATTTTATTTTGTTTTTATTTTTTATTTTATTTATTTTTAATTTATTTTAATGTTTATTTCTGAGAGAGGAAGAGAGAGCTCGAGCAGGAGAGGGGCAGAGAAAGAGGGAGAGAGAAGACCCGAAGCAGGCTCTGCACTGACAGCAGAGCCTGACGTGGGGCTGGAACTCGAGAACCGTGGGATCATGACCTGAGCCGAAGCTGGGTACTCAACCAACTGAGCCACCCAGGCACCGCCGCATATTTAAATTAAAAACATTTTAGGGGCGCCTGGCTGGTTCAGTCGGTAGAGCATGCAACTCTTGATCTTGGAATTATGAGTTCAAGCCCCACATTGGGTCTAGAGATTACTTAAAAAAAAATTGTAAATATATATATTTCATATAACTTTCAACCTTTTTGCCCTCATTTCTAGTAACTGCCTATATAGTGTATATACCACAAATCTTTATTTTATACAAACCCAGCGATTATTCTGAACAATTATACTGCACAGTATGGCCCGTATTAAGAAAAAACATTAATCTGTTAAATGTATACACTGGAAATATACCACAATTTTAACCCTCATCCAACATTGATTTTTTTTTTATTTTTATTTTTTATTTATTTATTTTTTTTTAACGTTTATTCATTTTTGAGACAGAGAGAGACAGAGCATGAATGGGGGAGGGGCAGAGAGAGGGAGACACACAGAATCGGAAGCAGGCTCCAGGCTCTGAGCCATCAGCCCAGAGCCCGACGCGGGGCTCGAACTCACGGACCGCGAGATCGTGACCTGAGCTGAAGTCGGATGCTTAACCCACTTGAGCCACCCAGGCGCCCCCAACATTGATTTTTTTTAATATATCCCCAGGAATAAAATTGGCCATGCTTCTCTCTACCTGAGAGTCCCTGCTCCTCTTCACACATCCCTTTGCAACTACCTTTCCCTTTCTCCAAACTTTGTTCTAATTCCTCACCTTTCTATTATCTCCACTCCACTGCTTTCTACAGAATCCTCACCCTAGGGGTCCTCAACTCAGGAACCTGTCATGTCTACCTCCCATCCCTAATTCAGCATGCATTCGTCTATTTTTTTTTTAATTTTTCATGTTTATTTATTTTTGAGAGAGAGAGACAGAGTGCTAGCCGGGGAAGGGCAGAGAGAGAGAGACACAGAATCCGAAGTAGGCTGCAGGCTCTGAACTGTCAGCACACAGCTCAACATGAGGCTTGAACTCACCAACGGCGAGATGCCGTTCAGATGCTTAACCGACTGAGCCACCCAGGCACCCCCAGCCTGCATTCATCTTACTGAGACAGAACCGTGAACCGGGGAAGCTGCCACTAGCTGCTTGGACTTGGAGAATTTGCAATCCTGCTTGTCAGGGATTGGCATGGACTGTTCTAGAACTAGGGTAAGGAGTGCTGAGTTAGCAAGGTAGCAAGGTTTTGGGAACATACTTTTGCATGAGGCTGAAGTCAAAGCTTAGGAACTATCTCCAAACGGGGGGAGGAAAATGTTGACAGATTTGGGTCAAGTTCTCACTAAACATTGGGAGGACAGGTCCCTTTTTTTTTCTGTCCAAAACACAACCACAGTCACTGTTAGGAAACAGGTAGCCCACAAACAAAGAGACAATTGGTTGAGGGCACCTGGGTGGCTCAGCTGGTTGACCGTCCAGCTTTTGGTTTCGGCACAGGTCACAGTCTCAGGGTGAGGGGATCAAGCCCCACACTGGGCTCCACGCTGAGAGTGGAGCCTGCTTGGGATTCTCTTTCTCCCTCTCTGTCTGCCCCGCTCCCCCCACCCCTCTCTCTCTAAAAAAATTAAAATAAAAATTTTTTGAAAAAGAGAAAGAGAGACAACTGGTCACCTCAACACTGTGCTGCTAACAAATACTAGTCCTTCGTAGAAGTCAGAATAGGTTGAAGTGGATTCCAGACACACAATTTGGCAAATTATCAGCTTTGCACACCAGAGCAGAGAGGCCTGATCTGAATTCCAACTAAATACGCCACTCCAAATTGTTCTGCAACTTGTGGGAAGAGACGCTGCCATTGTTTCACAAGTGCCTCTGGCCAATGGTATCCAGAGCCAGGCTTCTTCCCCTTGTGTCACAAGGGCCAGGCGCTGGATTCAATGCTCTGCCATCGTCACCTTGAAATTCCTAATAATTTTATCTTTGAATTTATAAGTTACTTTCCAGGAGACCATGGATCATGCACGTGAACCAAGAAGATCATGTAGAAGAAAAAAGCTTTATATTTAGTACCTTGAACGGCAATTTTGTTCTTGCTTTTGATAAAAGCATTTTCATTTTGCGCTGGGCTTGGCCAATTAGGGAGCCAGTCCTGCACGGCCACCACATTTTCCTGGCAAGACACTCCAACGACTGCCTCGAGGACACTGAGGCACTCTAGCTCTGCTTCAAGGAACCCGGGATTTGATGATATTTTGTTCTCCCCCCCCAACCTTCATTTCACAAAACACATTTATTAGAAGAAAATTAGAAAACACATTTCATCAAAAAAGAAAAACATACAGGGGCGCCTGGGTGGCTCAGTTGGTTAAGTGGCCGGGTTCAGCTCAGGTCATGATCTCACGGTTCATGAGTTCAAGCCACACATGGGGCTCTGTGCTGACAGCTCGGAGCCTGGAGCCTACTTCACATTCTATGTCTCCCTCTCTCTCTCTGCCCTTCCCCTACTCACACTCTGTCTCTCAAAAATAAATAAACATTTAAAAAAATTGAAAAAAAGAAAAATCTACAAAACTCATTGCAAATCCTGAGATACAGAGATAAATACACTTTAATACTTTAACATCTCCTTCTAGTGTCATTTGGAGAGTTAGCTGGCCCATGTTCCAGTAACTTTCCAGAGCCTTCTCCAAGTCTCAGCTCTGCCAATCTTAGTGTCACGGGAAAGTAGGGGATGATTGTTTCTTTCTTCCAACTCACTGTACCATCATGCCCTTTTTAACCTTTTATCTGGGGAGCATCATGTTGGACATGATACTTCTCCAAGGAAGCTTACCATTTCCCCAGCCTGCACTTGGGATGCAAAAAAAATGGGCTCTGCTGCTCGAAGAATCCTTCAGACTTATTTGATATCACTCCATTCTCCTTCCCAGCCCACCCCTTATAGGAACTAGAAAGGATTATATTTGACTTCTTCCTATCTGGACAAGACAAAATGTCCCCTCCTTCTCAAGGTGGCATTCACTCTTTCCATTCCCCAGGGACTTAATGATGGAAAGCAGTCAGATTACTATTAAAAGGAAACACACAGACAGGTATGTGAAAAATTATCCATGTGACATACATTTTAGGACCTTAATACTTGTTACCAAATACCCTACAAAATTTAGAACCCATTTAAACTCCCGGTAGCAATATAGGACATGCCCTTTCTCGTGATCCTCGAACAGTGGACACTAAACTTGCCCAAAACGTTGTGTAAAAATCTTATTTAGTTTGCATTTCTTCAAGTATTAGTGAGGTTGACCATTTCTGTCATGTTTATTTGTTCTTTTGTGAATTTCTGGCTTAAGATCTTTGCCCATTATTCTACTCATCTTTTTATATTTTTCTTATTGATTTTTGAGAGCTCCTGATGTCACCAGCTAGACCCCAAGACCTGGCCTTTACTGCCTGCCTGCTTGTACTCACTAACCTTTGTCTTACATTTTCCTCTGAGCTCTTCCTTCTGGCTTTCCTCTGGACTCGGGCAAATGAAACCCCAAACCATCCTCCAGGTGATGGCGGCCAGTGCCCTGAGAAGACCTCCCACTAGCCCAGACCACCCAGGCCTCTTGAGCTAAACCTCTACGAAGCGACCTCTGGAATGACCCACAATTACCTTTACCTCATTATAATACTAAAATCTCTGCCCCAGGAGGAGCACAGGCCTCATTTACATAACATACGATGTATGTATAGACACATCTCCTTAAAGCGCATGTGTGTGACTTATGCCCACCTCTATATAGGATGACAAGGCTTCCCTATTTAAATATTAACCCTAACCCTAAACAAAGGAACCTATCCGCCCTCTCTCAGGAGTCACGGCTTTGGAAACCATTTCCCACGATCTCCTCCTTTGCTTCGACTGAAAGTTTTCTCTGTGGGACAACACAACCGGGTGTACTTTCTGTCTCACCAAGGAGCAAAGCTCGTGTTGGTTCGCTTACGCTTAGATATAAAAATACTAACGAGTTGGCCATGTGTCTTTTAATTTTATTTATGGTATGTTTTGCCCCTCAGAATTTTAAAAAATTTTATGAAGTCAAATCTCTACCATCTTATTCCTTTTATATTTACTTTGTCTTCATGTTTAGAAGGGCCTCTGCACATGGATTATATGAATCTGCATCTATATTATACGAATATGTATTTTACTGTTTTCATTTAAGGACACAATGTCTTTTGGTGCAAGATGTACGGTAAGGCTCTTTATTTCACCAAACGATAAACGAGTTGTCGTAATGTCCTGGTGTTCTTTGTAAAGAAGAAAAATCTAGTGCTCTTGATCTCCCAAGGCACCGTGTCTTCAATGGAGTAAGTGTAAGTGACCACCATAAACTTATCTTCTGACATGACACCCACTCTGAGGCACCTAGCTCTAACCTCAGCTCAATCTCCTAAGGCACTTACACATCTGGACTTGAGTGAGTGTGGTAAACAGAAAGGGACCTTCCAGATATACCTTGGGGAGCTACAATATCTGATAATGCCCTCTGCCCTGCTGTGTCACACCCTGACCATTCTCCAAAGACCAATCACTGGGATTCCTCACCATGTCCTGCCCAGAGTTTCAGCAGTCTTGAAGAACTCCCTGTATCTCTGCTGTCACAACGTATCATTCCTGAGCCAATCCAGAGATGTTTATTTTAGAAGGCTGAGACATGCAAAGGACAAGTTCTTTTGGGCTGAGTTATCTTCAGCATGCTGGACAATGTATCATTATCTTCTGAGTGGAAAAGCCCCTAAACTCTTCAGGACATCAACCAATTACAGGAATTCCCCCAGTTTTCCACCACCACCCTAGTAACCCCACTAACACACCTTCTTAAGGACGAAAGCTTTTACCTAATCCTTGGCCACGGTCACAACATGCCAGCAACTGAAATCCCTGTTTACCTCCTCGTCTACCCTTGCCTCCCCTACCTGCCCCAACATACTCCTAAGTTATTAAAACCAACCTCCAACTCGGGGTACCTGGCTGGCTCAGTTGGAAGAGCATGCGATTCTTGATCTTGGGGTCATGAGTTCAAGCCCCACATCACATGGAGAGATCACTTAAAAAAAAAAAATAAACATCAAAAAATAAAAAATAAAACCAACCTCAATTTTATGGAGAGCTTCATTAATCACATGTTTCCTCCAAAATATATTACCTTATTCCTGTACCTACACCTTGAGGAATCTAGCTTTCACTGAAGAATAGAAGTACGGAAACACTAATTCTGGTCTTCTCGCTATAGACATACTGCTTCAAGACATACTACTCTGATTCACAAAGATAAACCCATAAAGCCCAAATGCCCTATTTAGGGTTCTGCTCCCAATTAAAAAAAATTTTTTTAATGTTTATTTATTTTTGACAGAGAGAGAGAGAGAGAGAGAGAGAGAGAGACAGAGCATGAGCGGGGGAGGGGCGGAGAGAGAGGGAGACACAGAATCGGAAGCAGGCTCCAGGCTCAGAGCTGTCAGCACAGAGCCCGACGCGGGGCTCGAACTCATGAGCTGTGAGATCATGACCTGAGCTGAAGTAGGACGCTCAACCGACTGAACCACCCAGGCGCCCCATCTGCTCCCAATTTTAATGTGTGTGGGGGTGGGGGTGTTCCTCGACACCACCAAGAAGCCATTCTCCGGACATCAGCTGGATGTCCTACCAGCCAATTCAATTCTGACACCGTCTATCTGGAGAAGGCATCAGATCTCACAGGTTAAGGGTTCAGTCCCACAAGACTGCACCATACACACACACACACACACACACACACACACACACACACACACACACATCAGCCATGAGCCCAGGTTGTTCCCTGTGCTTCTGACCAAGAGGATACAAAGTGGGAGGTTTCAACAAACCCCCCCACCAACTCAGGATGCCAATTACAAGTCCAGATTCTTTTTTTTTTTTTAAGTTTTTTAATGCTTATTTATTTTTGAAAGAAAGAGAAACAGACTGTGAGCAGGGGAGGGGCAGAGAGAGAGGGAGACACAGAATCGCAAGCAGGCTCCAGGCTCTGAGCTGTCAACACAGAACCTGATGTGGGGCTTGAACTCACGAACTGAGAGATCATGACCTGAGCCGAAGTTGGACACTTAACCCACTGAGCCACTCAGGCACCCCTCCCCTACTTATTCTTAATTTCCAAATGCTCCAGAAAATTCTCTCTATTGGTAATATGACATAGCTCTCCCTAAAGCTATGAATCATCTTGCTGTTAGCAGAATCATCTTCCTAAAACACAAATCTGATCATGATACAAATTTTTTTCAAGTTTGTTGGTGCCTACTAAATAAATCAAGCTCCGTGGTTAGCTTGACAACCAACGACCTTCACAATTTGGCCACAATCTATTTTGTTTTCAGATTCTGCCATTTACCACCAGATCTCTCCCAATGCATAACTCTAGCCCCCACTCAACTACTCCCCAAAGATACTGTCAGGGAGGAAGACCTTCCTCTGCCCTATGGTCCTTCTAGCTGGACTTAGAATCATGTTGACGTGAGACAGAGTAATAGGAGAAAATCAAATTTAATAGGCGTGCAGACTGGGAATCCACACAGACAGGGAAATTCGTAAGACACTTAAGCAACACGAAGCTTACAAGACCTAAGGAGAGGGGTAAGGCCCTGAGGATAGCAATAAGGGGACAGGAAATATTTGGACAAACAAAGGTTGCTCTATTATGCAGATAAGCTCCTTAGGTAAAGGGCAGTCTCAGTTAACAGCAGTCTTCCCGGTAAGGCTTTCCTTTCCAATGTAAATTTAGGCAGTTGAGGGGGAGGCAGAGAGTTTTTCCTGCACCGTCTGGGCTTTGATTACTCTTTTTTTTTTTTTTTTTTTTTTTTTTTTTTTTTTTTTTTTTTTTTGTGGGAGAGAGAGAGAGAGAATGTGTGCACGCTCCTGCACACGTGTGCGAACCGTGAGATCATGACCTGAGCAGAAATCAAGAGTCCGATGCTCAACCGACTGAGCCACCCAGGTACCCCTGATTACTTTTAACGCAAAATAATCTTTATGCCAAAGTGGCACATTCTGGGGTGACTCATCCAGCACCCCTTCAATACCACGTACTTTTAGGTTCCATGCCAATCCAATCTTGTTGGCGGGAATTTTTTATTGTTGGTGTAACTGTTTTAATTTTTCCATTCAAGTCTACCCTCAACACACTGAACATAATGACTACATGTGCACCGGCTGGCTCCCGTTCACCTGCAGGATAACATTCAGTCTTGAACATGGCACACAAGGCCATCCATGATCCAGCCTCCTCTGACTTCTCTAATCAAATTCCTCACCACTCTCTGCCTTGTATTTCATGCTCTGGCAATCCAAACTGCCTATAGTTTGTCACTTGCACTTTTCGCTCTGACTTGCGGGTGCTTTTTTTCTCCTAAGAACGCCGCAGGCAGCCCCAGCCCCTTCCTCGGCCTAATTCCTACAGACTCTCTAAGACTCAGCTCAGATACCATTACCTCCCGGAAATCTTCCCTGGTACCTCCACACGAGCACCTCTCATACAGCCTTCTCTAACACAGAATGTAAATTTCCATCCCAGTTTTTAGTTCATTGTATCCTAATTATATTTTTGTGTGCCAATGAACCCGTTGGGTTATACTTTTCTCTCAAGGGAGGGACTCGTTATTAACCTCTGCGTATCCCCAAAGTCTAACAATGTATCGTACACAATAGGCACAATAAACGCTTGCTGATTAAATTAACAAGGAAATGGCCTATGTCCTATCAGTTGCTTGCTAAACCAATCTCCTTGCCCCAACCTAACACTGAAGAAATGCCTTGGGGGAGGGGAAAAATCTGCCACAAACTCAGTCACAAACACATTTCGAAGAATCTGTCAGATTTGGTTAAGACTCTCTAGCACTGCGTATGTGTAGCTTCTAGACCCAAATATTTGGCCAAAAGGACATCTTCACTGAGTGAAGTGACTGTTCTAATAAAGAATCACTTGGGGTGCCTGGGTGGCTCAGTGAAGCGGCTGACTCTGGATTTCGGTTGAGGTCATGATCTCCTGGTTCCTGGGATTGAGCCCCATGTCAGGCACAGAGCCTGCTTGAGATTCTCTCTCTCTCTCTCTCTCTCTCTGCCCCACCCCTCCTCATGCTCCTTCTCTCTCTCTCAAAATAAATATAAATATTAAAAAAAGAATCACATAATTTTATATAATGTCTTACTGTGATTACCTGTTCATGTATCTGTGTCTCCCACGAGACTGAGCTGCTTAAGCCTCCACACCTAGTAAAATGCTTGACAAATGGTAAGCACTCAATAAATGCTTGTTGAATAAATATATAAGACATACATTCATGCTGTTTCCTCTACCAGAAATGTCTCTTCTCCCTCTCCTTTTCCATCTAAAAAAATTAGACCTGTACTTCAGAGTTCAGCTCAAATGTCAACCTTTCTGACTCAGCATAAAGCAGACATAATCATTTCCTCCTCCGAGCTACCATATTTCTTAGTACATATAGTTCTTTTATTTAAAGTTTATTTCTTGGGGCGCCTGGATGGCTCAGTCGGTTAAGTGTCCAACTTCGGCTCAGGTCATGATCTCATGGTTCACGAGTCCAAGCCCCACATCAGGCTCTGTGCTGACAGCTCCGAGCCTGGAGCCTGCTTCAGATTCTGGGTCTCCCTCTCTCTCTCTCTCTCTGCCCCTCACCAACTCATGCTCTGTCTCTCTCTCTCTCTCTCTCTCTCTCTCTCTCTCTCTCTCTAAAAAATAAAGAAAAACATCTAAAAAGATTTTGTTTCTTGTTTTTAGTAATCTCTACCCCCAACGTTGGACTCGAACCCACGACCCCCAGATCAAGAGTCACATACACTGAGTGCCTGGCACCTCTGAGTCAGCCAGGCACCTCTGTACATATCATTCTTATAGCATCTACTACATGGTACCGTCGTTGGTTGAATTTAAGAACCATTACCCACTATTTGTGAATTCCTCAAGAGCAGAAACTTCATCTTATTTGCATCTGTATCTCCAATTAGATACCTAAATATTGAAGACCCTAATTAATAGTTTGTTAAATTAGATTGAAGGGAGGGATAACAGTAAGAATAGAAAGGAGGAGGTATGTGTTGTAACAATGGGTAAAGACCAAATCAAGAGAAATTTCTGAACAAAAGTAGTGAGAGGGAAGAAAGGAGTTTGCAGAAAATCGAGGATGATTAAGGTTTTGAACCTGAATGGCTAGAACACTTGAGTCATTTGAACCCAAATAACAGAAATAAAGAAAAGAGTGCTAGGGATGGGTTTGGGCAGGTTTGGGCAATCAGGATGTACTTTGATTTTGGACATGCTAAGCTCAAGGTTCCAGGAAATATCCAGGGCACCTGGGTGGCTCAGGTGGTTAAGCATCTGACTTGATCTCAGGGCCCATGATGGGCATAGAGCTTACTTAAAAATAATACTAGGGGCATCTGGGTGGCTCAGTTGGTTAAATATCTGACTCTGGATTTCAGCTGAGGTCATGATCACACAGTTTGTGAGATCGAGCCCCACGTCAGTCTCCACACTGATAGCACGGAGCCTGCTTGGGATTCTTTCTCTCTCCTCTCTCTCTGTCCCTCTCTCCCACTGACTTGTGCTCTCTCTCTCTCTCAAAATAAATATTTATTTAAAAATAATAAAAATACCTCAAAAAATTAAAAATAGGACTTCCCTACAACCCAGCAATAGCACTACTAGGAATTTATCCAAAGGATACAGGAGTGCTGATGCATAGGGGCACATGTACCCCAATGTTTATAGCAGCACTTTCAACAGTAGCCAAATTATGGAAAGAGCCTAAATGTCCATCAACTGATGAATGGATAAAGAAGATGTGGCTTATATATACATTGGAATACTACTTGGCAATGAGAAAGAATGAAATCTGGCCATTTGCAGCAACGTGGATGGAACCGGAAGGTATTATGCTGAGTGAAATAAGCTAGTGAAATAAGCTAGAGAAGGACAGATATCCTATGTTTTCACTCATATGTGGGTCTTGAGAAACTGAACAGAAGACCATGGGGGAAGGGAAGGGGAAAAAATAGTTTCAAACAGAAAGGGAGGGAGGCAAACCATAAGAGACTCTTGAATGCAGAGAACAAACTGAAGGCTGATGGGGAGGGGGGCGGGGAGGGGGGACATGGGTGAGGGGCATTGAGGCGGGCACTTGTTGGGACGAGCACTGGGTGTTGTATGGAAGCGATGAACCACGGGAATCTGCCCCCAAAACAAGAGCACGCTGTACATGCTGTATGTTAGCCAACTTGACAATAAATTATAGTAAATAAATAAATAATAATCTATGAATTTATTCTTTCTAATTAATTTTCAATACTTTTAAATAAAGAAAAATAATTTAAAAATAAAATGCAAGAGATGCAAGCTTAACAGGACTAAGTGACAAGGAAAAAAAAATATCCATTTCCACCCCATTTATCTTTTTTTTTTTTTTTTTTTTTTTTTTTAACGTTTATTTATTTTTGAGACAGAGAGAGACAGAGCATGAACAGGGGAGGGGCAGAGAGAGAGGGAGACACAGAATCCGAAACAGGCTCCAGGCTCTTAGCAGCCAGCACAGAGCCCGATGCGGGGCTCGAACTCCCGGACCGTGAGATCATGACCTGAGCTGAAGCCGGACGCTTAACCGACCGAGCCACCCAGGCGCCCCAACCACCCCATTTATCTTAATAAAAAATTAAAAGAAGGAAAAAGATTAGTGCTAAATATTGGAAAGAGACAACTTATTTGTTGACAATATGATGACCTAACTTGAAAAGTACAACATAAAAACTAATAAAATTTCAGGAGTCAAGATAAAAGATGAATACACAAAAATCAATTTCTTTCAGTATAATAATAACCAACTAGAAAATGCAATGAAAAAACATATTCCTAACAATAACAAAACTATAAAATGCTTAGAAAAACTGTGCAACACAGATATCAAGAAAACCATAAAGGGGCACCTGGATAGCTCAGTTGGTTAAGCATCTGACTTCGGTTCAGGTCATGATCTCACAGTTGGTGGGTTTGAGCCCCATGTCCGGCTCTGTGCTGACAGCTCAGAGCCTGGTGCCTGCTTCAGATTCTGTCTCTGTCTTTCTGCCCCTCCCCTGCTCATGTTCTGTCTCTCTGTCTCTCTCTCTCTCTCTCTCTCTGTCTCAAATATAAATAAACATTAAAAAATTTTTAAAAAGGGGCGCCTGGGTGGCTCAGTCCCTTAAGCGGCCGACTTTGGCTCAGGTCATGATCTCACGGTCCATGAGTTCGAGCCCCAAGTCGGGATCTGTGCTGACAGCTCAGAGAGAGCCTGAAGACTGCTTCTGTTTCTGTGTCTCCCTCTCTCTCTGCCCCTCCCCCATTCACGTTCTGTCTCTCTCTGCCTTTCAAAAATGAATAAATGTTAAAAAAAAGTTTTTTTAAATTAAAAAAAAAGAAATAGGAAAAGCTTTCTAATGCAACTAACAAAACAAAGGGGCTATAAAGTGAACAACAACAACAACAAAAAAACCCTATAGTGGCTCTTGGGTAAGTCAGTTGGTAGAGCATATGGCTCTTGATCTCAGGGTCATGAGTTTGAGCACCACATTGGGTGTCAAAATTACATTTAGAAATGTTTTTTTAAATAAGTCTGACTGCAAACAAATTTAAAATTCTACAAGAAATGACAGAATAAACAAAAATCAAGTATTGTTATTAAAAAAACTAATAAATGCAAATGGGAGAAAATATATTTACAAATTAAAGGATTAAAATACTTAAAAAATATTTTCCTCAAAGCAATAGGAAAAGATCATCCAAGAGAAAATAGTCAAACAGGTAATTCAAAGATGAGAATGGGTGCCTGGGTGCCTCAATCAGTTAAGTGTCTGACACTTGATTTCAGCTCAGGTCATGATCTCAAGGTCATGAGATTGAGCCCCACGTGGGGCTCCAAGCTGGCCGTGGAACCTACTTAATATTCTCTCTCTCTCCCTCTGCCCCTGTCCCCCAGTTGCCCTCTCCCTCTACAAAAAATTAAAAAGAATAAAAAGAAACAAAAAAGGGGCACCTGGGTGGCTCAGTCAGTTAAGCATCTGACTCTTGATTTTGGCTGAGGCCATGATCTTACCGTTTGTGACTTGAAGCCCCACCTGGGACTCTGTCTAGACAGCACAGAGACTGATTGGGATTCTCTCTCTCTCTCTCTCTCTTTCTGCTCCTCCTCACTCTCTCTCTCTCAAAATAAATAAACTTGAAAAAAGAAAATAAACAAATTTGGAGGCACCTGGGTGGCTCAGTCGGTTAAGCATCCAACTTCAGCTCAGTTCATGATCTCGTGGTTCATGAGTTCGAGCCCTGAGTCGGGCTCTGTGCTGACAGCTCAGAGCCTGGAGCCTGCTACGGATTCTGTGTCTCCCTCTCTCTCTCTGTCCCTCCCCTGCTTATGCTCTGTTTCTCTTTCTCAAAAATAAACAAACATTAAACAAAAAAAAGAAAATAAAATTTAAAAAAAGAAAAAAGAAAAGAAAGAAAACAATCAAATGCTTGTTAATATTCAGTGCTACAGATGAGGGTGTGGAGAAATGGACCCCTTTATTTTGAAGTTTATTTATTTATTTTGAGAGAGAGAAAGCACATACCCAAGCAGGGAAAGGGCAGGGAGAGGGGGACAGAGGGTCTGAAGCCTAAACATCTTAAAAAAAAAAAAAAAAAGAAAGAAAGAAAAGAAAAAGAAAAAAAGAAACCAACATGCAGATGGTATTTTTGGTATGGTTTTGTGCTCACTTCAGTAGCACATATATTATACTAAAAATGCTATGACTTTATTTATTTTTAAAAAAATAGGTAGGGGCACCTGGCTGGCTCAGTCAGTAGAGCATGAGACTCTTGACCTTGGGGTTGTGAGTTTGAGCCCCTTGTTGTGTGTACAGATTACCAAAAAATAAAATCTTTGTAATTATTTTTTTTAGTTTAAAAAATTTTTTTCCTTAAAAATAAAATCTCAAGACTGGGTGCCTGGGTGGCTGAGTTGGTTAAACGTCCAACTTTGGCTCAGGTCATGATCTCGAGATTTGTGGGCTTGAGCCCCACATCAGGCTCTGTGCTGACAGCTCAGAGCCTGGTGCCTGCTTCCAATTCTGTCTCCCTCTTTGCCCCTCCCTCATCATGTTCTGTGTGTGTGTGTCTCTCTCTCAAAAGTAAATAAACATTACAAAAAAATTAAAAGAATAAAATCTTAAGAAATAAAAATTCAAAAACTATATGTTTGTTTATAGACAGAAATAAATAACATGTATGTAAATGTTAAATATATGGTTTTTTGAATATTTATTTTTGAGAGAGAGAGAAAAAGAAAGAGCATGCAGGGAAGAGGCAGAGAGAGGGGGAGACAGAGGATCCCAAGTGCGCTCCCTGCTAGCAGCAGAGAGCCATATGCGGGGCTCAGACTCATGAAGGGTGAGATCATGAGTTGAGCCGAAGTTGGATGCATAACTGACTGAGCCACCCTGGTGTCCCTCTGTATGCTTTTATTAAATTGTTTTCTGTTTTTTATTTTTTGTTTTTTGTTTTTTTGAGAGAGAGAGTACAAGCAGGGGACGGGCAGGGAGAGAGGGAGAGAGAGAGAATCCCAAGCAGGCTCTGCAGTGTCAGCTTGGAGCCTGATGCAGGGCTGGAACCCACGAACCGTGAGATCAGGACCTGAATCGCAGTCGGATGATTAACCAACTGAGCCACACAGGCATCCCCCTATATATGGTGCTTTTTCATATGCTTTTTTTCTACATGTTTTTCCTTCAAAATATTTTTCTATGCTTTTATCTATAGGTACAAATATATGCTTTTTTATATGCTTTTATATATGTATAAAGATAAAATACATATATATGATATATGCATTTAGGTACTAAAAACATATTAAAAAACCATCTATGTGTACACGTATAATAATAAAATACGTACACATATACAAAACAGTTTTGAAGGAAACTGTAAACTGTTGTGGTTCCCTCTTGTTGGGGCAGGTGACCAGGGAACAGCTGGAGGAAGGCTAACAATTATAACATTTGACTTCTGCATGATTTGAATCTTCATAAGCATGTATCTGAAGATATCTTGCATAGTTGTGATATAAAATGTTCATGTGTGCATAGCTGGTGGGGAAATTTTTACCAAAAACATATATCTGATAATGCTTCATTTAGTATAGCTTTGACCGGGACCTCTTTCAAGAGTAATCCAGATTCGTTTTGTCAAAGCAGATTGTGGATAACATGGGCTCACAATCACAAAATGGTATTATCTCTGACTCCACTTCCTCTGCTCTGCAGAAGTTATAAATAACCCTTCTTAAGTTCTTCCCAGATACTTCTGGCAGTACATCCCCAGAGGCCATGTCACATATGCTCTGTAAATGAGTCTGCTTTGCTGCCATGTGGCTGCCATTTTTCTCCAGTAACGATGTCTCCTGTTTCTTCCGTGCCCAAGAGTGGCTTGTGTGCTCAGAATGCCCACGAAGGCTGATGTCTGAGCTGATGACTTGATGTCTGAGCTGGAGGCCCCTATGCTGGTTGTCAAAGACACTGACGGTACCGTTGCCAAAAGAGCTCCCGTCCTCAGGAATGCCACTGCCAATGCCGCTGGCACCGTCGCCATCATCTCGATATATCTCTTGCCCTCACCCCTATGTCCCATTTGTCTATAAGTCATACGGATTCAACCTCTAAGACATATCTCAAATATGCCGGCTTTTTTTTCCAGGTCCACTATTATTATCCTGACTCAGGCCACCACCGTATCTTTATTTCTATTATTGCAAATACCCTACTGACTGGTCTCCCCGTTTCCATTCTTATGCCAATCCAATATATTTTCCACAACTGTAGTAAGAATGATCCTTTAAAATATAAATTAGGTTTATGGGGCACCTGGGTGGCTCAGCTGGTTAAGCGTCCGACTTCAGCTCAGGTGATGATCTTGCTTTGTGGGTTCGAGCCCCACGTTGGGCTCTGGGCTGACGGTTCAGAGCCTCGAACCTGCTTCAGATTCTGTGTCCCCCTCTCTCTCTGCCCCTCCTCTGCTTACGCTCTGTCTCTCAAAAATAAATAAATTTTTAAAAAAAACAACAATATATGTTAGGTTTTATCAATTCCTTGCTCATAACCATTCAGTGACTTTCCATCATGCTTAGATTAAAATTCAGACTTAAGGGGCACCTGGGTGGCTTAGTCGGTTAAGCGTCCAACTCTTTTTTTTTTTTTCTTCAATATATGAAATTTATTGTCAAATTGGTTTCCATACAACACCCAGTGCTCATCCCAAAAGGGGCCCTCCTCAATACCCATCCCCCACCCTCCCCTCCCTCCCACCCCCCATCAACCCTCAGTTTGTTCTCAGTTTTTAACAGTCTCTTATGCTTTGGCTCTCTCCCACTCTAACCTCTTTTTTTTTTCCTTCCCCTCCCCCATGGTCTTCTGTTAAGTTTCTCAGGATCCACAGAAGAGTGAAACCATATGGTATCTGTCTTTCTCTGTATGGCTTATTTCACTTAGCATCACACTCTCCAGTTCCATCCACGTAAGCGTCCAACTCTTGATTTCTGTTCAGGTCATGGTCTCATGGTTCATGAGTTCAAGCCCTACATCGGTCTCCGTGCGATCAGCTTGGGATTCTCTCCCTCTCTCTCTCTCAAAATAAGTAAATAAACTTAAGAAAATATTCAGACTTAACAATAACAAACAAAAAAATTCAGACTTTACTGTGGCTGACTAGACTGTACATGATCTGGCTCCCGACTATCATTAGAACCTCATCTTGTGCCACTCTTGCCCTCAGTCAATCTGGTCCAGCCACACTGCCTCCTTTCTGTTCCTCAAACATGCCAAGCTTCTCCTGCCTTCGGGTCATTATAGTTGCCATTGCCCCTGCCTAGAATGTTCTTCTCCCTGCATTTCATATGGCTGCCTCCTTCTTGTCATTCACACATTACTTTAAATGTCCCCTCTGCAAAGAGCAACCTCCCTGACCTGCCAAATCAAATAGACACTCATTCTCTATTATACCACTCTATTTTAATATCTTGCATAGTGCTTCTCACCACCTGACATTTTGTTAATCCATCCCCACCGACAAAACTACTAGAATCCATGATCCCAGAGAGAAAGAACCTTGTCAGTCCTGTTCGCCACTGTATCCGTGGCACCTAGACTAGTGTCTAGTTCCTAGTACAGGCTCTCAATAAAATTTTGCTGGAGGAATTACGATCGCCAGTACTGCCAGTGGCGTTGCCAGTGCCAAAGCTGTTAATTCCTCACGTTCTTACTATCCTACGGAGTTTTATTTTTTTCTAAGATTTTATTTTTTTACGTGCTCTCTACACCCAACGTGGGGCTCGAACTTACAACCTCGAGATCAAGCGTTGCATGCTCTACCAACTGACCAGCCAGGTGCCCCTTATCCTACTGAGTTTTAGAGGACACTATTATTTTAGCTTTTACTCTTTTGTAGCTCCTTAGACCCAGGTCTCCAGTATGGCGATTCAGACGTGGCCACAGGTAGGACTCCCTGGGGGCTGAACCCAGGGGCAATTTGATTGGTAGACCCATGTGGCATCCAGCACCCAGAACCGCTCCTCCTCTCCTGCTTCAGCCGAGATTCTTGACTCAACCCTGTGTATCAATATGCTCTCATCCTCCAGGGCAGCACTTCTCAATCTTGGCTGCATGAAGAATTACCCGAGGAAGTTTAATAAATATCAACGCCTGTCCGGGTGTCACCCTCAGTTTCTGATTAATTGGTCTGGGATGCATCGTGGGCATCAGAATTGTTTTTTAAGCACTCCAAGTGATTCTGATGTGCAGCCAAAGGTGACAACCGCTGCTGTAGAATAAATTATTTCGCGGTGCCTGGGTGGCTCGGTTGGTTAAGCGTCTGACTTGGGCTCAGGTCATCATCTCGCAGTTCACCGGTTCGAGCCCTGCATCAGGCTCTGTGCTGACAGCTCAGAGCCTGGAGTCTGCTTTGGATTCTGTGTCTCCCTCTCTCTCTGCCCCTCTCCCACTCATGCTCTGTCTCTCTCTCTCTCTCTGAAATAAATAAAAACACTAAAAAAATAAAAAATAAATTCTTTCATGGAGGACCCTCTGATTTCTCATCTAAATAGGTTCCTGGTAGGAAACCACAAGTCCTTTGACTCTTTCCAAATTAGGGCAAATAACTTCAGGCTCCATCTGAGACCCTTGCTGCATAGATGTACCACCAGGCACTAATACTGGAATCTTCCTACGAGAATATTTTGAGCAAATCAGGGTTCTGAATATCCATTTCACGATCACATTAATTGAAGCGACACACTTTTTTTAACGTTTATTTATTTTGGGGACAGAGAGAGACAGAGCATGAACGGGGGAGGGGCAGAGAGAGAGGGAGACACAGAATCGGAAGCAGGCTCCGGGCTCCGAGCCGTCAGCCCAGAGCCCGACGCGGGGCTCGAACTCACGGACCGCGAGATCGTGACCTGAGCCGAAGTCGGACGCTCAACCGACTGAGCCACCCAGGCGCCCCTGAAGCGACACACTTTTTATTTATTTATTTATTTATTTATTTTTTTGGACACACTTTTTTTTTTTTTTTTTAATTTTTTTTTTTTTCAACGTTTTTTATTTATTTTTGGGACAGAGAGAGACAGAGCATGAACGGGGGAGGGGCAGAGAGAGAGGGAGGCACAGAATCGGAAACAGGCTCCAGGCCATCAGCCCAGAGCCTGACGCGGGGCTCGAACTCACGGACCGCGAGATCAGGACACACTTTTTAAAAATGTAGTGTGTGCAGGGCCTCTGGGTGGCTCAGTCAGTTAAGCGTCCAACTCCGGGTTTCAGATCAGGTCACGATCTTGCAGTTTGTGAGTTCGAGCCCCGCATTGGGCTCTCTGATATCAGCACAGAGCCCGCTTGGGATCCTCTGTCCCCCTTTCTTTCTGCCCCTCCCCCATTAGCACTGTCTCCGTCTCTCTCAGGATAAATGAATAAATTTAAAAAAAATGATAATAATAAAAATAATAAAACCAAAAAGCTGACCACGATCATGACAGTCCCCTGCTTAAAACCCTTCAGTGGCTCCATGGATAATAAATATCTCTTGAGGGCCTCTTAAGACCTGGTGCTTGCCTCCTTTTTCAAACACATCCTTCGTAGCCCCTTCTCTACACACTAAGATCTGACGTCTCCAACCTTGCAGGTCCCCTATCTGTGCCTTGGCAAGTGCTATTTTCTCTGCCTATAAGGCCTAAGGCCTTCCTCTTCTTTCCAACCTGGTGAACTACTCATTCTTCAAAATTCAGCTACAGAGTTTCCTCTCTTTTCCGGGTATCTGGACATCAGAATTGTTCATGGTTCTCCGGGTGATTCTGATCTGTATCCAAGGTTGCGAACCACTTCTACCATATATCTCTAACACTACTCTGTGTTTCAACCAGTTTTTTGCGTATTTGTCCTCCTTTCTAAACTCTAAGGTCTTTGAGGGAATAAACCATGTCTTACTCAATTTAATCCTATGGAGAATAAATGAATGAGTGAATAAGCCTTATCAGGAATGTAAAAACACAAGTTTCCATTAATGTTTTTGTTTAAGTAGGCTTCTCTCCCAACGTGGGGCGTGAACTCATGACCCTGAGTTCAAGAGTTACATGCTCTAGGGGCGCCTGGGTGGCTCAGCTGGTTGAGCGTCCGACTCTTGGTTTCAGCTCAGGTCATGATCTCAGGGTTTGTGAGTTCAAGCCCCATGTCAGGCTCACAGAGCCTGCTTGGGATTTCTTTCTCCCTCTCTCTCTGCCCCTCCCCGACTTGCTCACTCGCTCTCTCTCTCTCTCTCTCTCTCTCTCAAAAACTAAATAAACATAAAAAATTTAAAAAAATAGAGTTGCATGCTCTACCAATCCCCTCCATTAATATTTTTGTTATAACCACATACAGTTCTCTTTTGTAAAAATATGATGCAGGGGCGCCTGGGTGGCTCAGTCGCTTAGGTGTCCAACTCTTGACTTTGGCTCAGGTCATGATCTCAAGGTTTGTGGGACCAACCCCCACATTGGGCTCTGCGTTGATGGTGCAGAGCCTGCTTGGGATTCTCTGTCTCCCTCTCTCTCTCTCTCTGCCCTTCCCCTGCTCATGCTCTCTCTCTCTCTCAAAAATAAACAAACTTAAAAATATATATTTAAAATATGTTGCAACATTACCTTGTAAGAGTGCAAGAATTGTCTTGCTGATGTGGACTAACTACTGTTACTTGCGTAAAGAATGTGATTGTCCTCACTAAAAACTACCTCAACCTGCTGAAAGATAGAGCCATAATAACTCTAGCTCCCTGGAATAATGTATTATAAAACCATTGTAGGTAAATTAATAAATCTCTTCAGAGGATATTTATAATTCTAGCTAGTCCTATTTTGTGGGGATAGATTTACTACTGGCATATGCAGCAACATTCCAAGACACAGAGTGCAATGAAGCCACCTAAAATTTTCTTTTTTAGATAGAACTTGATCCTGGGACCAAGGACAATTTATCCCCCGAGCAGCTTCCCTAGATGCCTTCACTACGCCATCACATTCTTATCAACAGCTGCTGAGCTAAAAAGTCCCGAGGACAGCTCAGCCAACCCAGCCCAAAGAACCTGAAGATATTTCTGGGATTAGAAGATAGTTGAGAGACCATGGAAATAGAAGACATCTGTTGATGTCATTCCACAACAAAGAAGATACCAGAAAACTTGGGCCTTTACCCCAGGTAGGAGTGCCTACTCATGATTTGGAGGTCTCTGGCCAAGGGGAAATGTGAAGGTCTGACCTGAGCTGGGTCTTAATCTGCACCCTGCATTGACAGGGGTGTCCTATTAAAGGGCCCTCTCAACTCCTTTCACCTTACCTGACATACATAGGGTATTTGTGGACCAGGACCATTATCCCTTTCCGAGCGAACAGGGACCTGAATATTTGATAAGGCCGTCATATACGCAGAAGCATAATCTAAAGCAACCGACGGCCTGGAGGCTCATTGTTGCTTCAGCTCTAGTCTCAGGAGGACTGCTTGGAGACAAAAATGGCAAACATTCTTCCTCTTCTCAGGATTTAAAGGGTGAGCATCTTGTTCTTCAACCGAAAGGTCTACTGGGGTTGCTGATGGGATGAAATGCACCCGGATGCCCTCTAGCTGGGGTCCTCCTTTCTCTACTGACCAGCTCCCTTGGTCTATTCCAGACACAAACTTAAAGCACTAAGAGGAAGATCAGGGGGAAAGCGATTTACATTTGCAGTGATGGAAAAGTATTGCTCAACTTTGCAACAGCTTGAGCTACTGACTAGGTCCTTCCAGTAGTCATGGTAACATTCCCTAGAGTCCAGAGGATTCACAATAGTCAGTAGACTCTGACCTTGCAGTCTAGTTTTTCTAATTAATTTTCCCTACTTTCACCTCCCAATCTCAGATTACAATATAAGCTCTTTGGTGTTTTGAGAAGCAAAGTCCTTTGTTATCTGGCCTTCAACAGACATGGTTTTGGGCTTTGGGAGTGAAACAGCACTAACTTCCTGACCACCTTTCAACACCCACAGGGCTTAGTTTCCTTCTGGCTGCTCCCAGGATGTCCTGTTTCTATCTCCTCCTCCCTGCTTGTGACAGAGGCCCTGATCCCACATTGTTCCAATCCCTGAGCTCAGGATTATAGCATCCTAAATGGTCTGCAGTTTCTGTCTGTTTTCTCTCTCCAGGCTGACTCCCTAGTTGCTGTGCCATTCAGTTTCCATCATATATTATGTACTCAGCTTTTTTTTTTTTTTTTAAGTTTTATTTATATTTGAGAGGCAGAGAGAGAGAGACAGAGCATGAGAAGGGAAGGGGCGGAGAGAGAAGGAGACACAGAATCTGAAGCAGGCTCTAGGTGCCGAGCTGTCAGCACAGAGCCCGGTGCGGGGCCCGAACCCGCGGGCCGCAAGATCATGACCTGAGCCGAAGTTGGACGCTCAACCGACTGAGTCACCAAGGGGCCCCTGAAATTTTTATTTTTAAAATCAGTTTCAATCAGATCGAACCTCCATACTTGCTAGGCAGGGAGAACGGATGCTCACTTTCCACCCAAACAGTGATTGATCCCCTTTCTGCAATTCTCCAGTCCAGAAAGCGTCCTCTTCAGGACCTGTCGCTGGTAATAGTTACAACACACTACCCGATTCAGGACCTCAAACATCCTTATTTTTTTCAAAGACACTCTAAATCTGGGGGGTGCCTGGGTAGCTCAGTCAGTGAAGCGTCTCACTCTTGATTTTTGCTCAGGTCCTGATCTCACGGTTTGTGGGATCGAGCCTGGCGTCAGGTCCTGCACTGACAGTGCGAAGCCTGCTTGGGATTCTCTCTCTCCCTCTCCCTTTCTGCCCCTCCCGTGCTGACACACTCTCTCTCTTAAAATAAATAAATAAACTTAAAAAAAAAAGACACTATAAGTCTGGTAACAACACATTCACCGCAACAACTATATAATAGCCTTATCAATATAAACCCAAAGGCAAAGCTCCTGTACAGTTTTACTCTTTGCCTGAAAGACTGCCTCCATGACAATTCTACCAGAACTTAATCCACCTAGCCAAATCCCTATCTTTCTTTTTTAAATTTTTTTATTTTTTTAAAGTAATCTCTTCACCCAAGTGGGGCTCGAACTCACAACCCCGAGATCCAGAGTCACGTGCTCCACTGACAAAGCCAGCCGGGCGCCTCATCAAATCGCTGTCTTTCTGTGCAGCAGAATTGAACTGAGGTATCATAGCAGCAGAGATGACCGAAGAAATACTTCCAGTATAGCACATCTTAAAATGATAGATGAGAGAGAGACAGAGAGAAAGAGAGAGGGGACAGATAGACAATTTCCTTTTAAATGCAGGGCTGATGGTTGAGATGGTGGGAAAACAAGAGCCAGTAGGAATATGTCAGTGCTAATCCAGAGGGAAAAAAAGGAAGTTCTAAAGCTGGCATTTACCTTGGGATAGCTACTGGTTCTTAGTAACACTAGGGAATAGTTTTAATGGGCCAATCAAGGGCAAGGGACAAAAGAAACAAATCCAGGGGTCGAGGCTAGGTTATAAGTTGAATCAGGTACACAGCATCTCCCTCCTTCTCTGCTCAAAGTCACATCCCTAAAGATGACGCCTTTAATGGATGAACAGGGCCAAAAAAACCAAAAAACAAAAAACAAAAAAAACAAAAAAACACTACCCAGAGGCAGATGATAGAGATATGTGCTTGTCTTGGTTTGTGCTCTGGGTAGAGGAGAAGAAGAAGGAGAAGAAGAAGGAGAAGGAGGAGGGGGAGGGGGAGGGGGAGGGGAGGGGGAGAGGGAGGGGGACGGGGAGGAGGAGGAGGAGAAGACAAAGAAGAAAAAGGAGAAGAAGAAAAAGAGAGAGAGAAAAATTCCCTTTAGACATCATAACCTCAAACCTGTACTCAGGCATGCTTGGGTCCAGAATTCACATTACCTATATGGCCAAAACACCTCATACCAGAAATTTAGCTTAAAATAGGTCTGTATTGGCAGTATGGTTGACCGACTTCAGCTCAGGTCATGATCTCATGGTCCGTGAGTTCGAGCCCCGCGTTGGGCTCTGTACTGACAGGTGAGAGTCTGGAGCCTGCTTCAGGTTCTGTGTCTCCTTCTCTCTCTCTGGCCCTCCCCTGCTCGTACTCTGTCTCCCTCTCTCCCCAAAATAAATAAACGTTAATTGCATGGGTCCACTTACATGCAGATTTCTTCAATAAATACAGTACAGTACTATAAATGTACTTTTCTTCCTTATGATTTTCTTTTTCTTTTTTTTTTTCTTTTTGCAAGCTCTATGCCCAATGTGGGACTTGAATTCACAACCCCAAGATCAAGAGTCACATGCTCGACCTACTGAGCCAGGCAGGTGCTTCTCTTCTGATTTCCTTAACATTTTCTTTTCTCTAACTTACTTGACTGTAAAATACAGTATATGAGACATGTAACATACGAGATATGTGTTAATCAGCTGTTTATGGTATCAGTAAGACTTCTGTTTGACAGCAAGTTATTAGTTCACTTTTTGGGGAGTCAAAAGTCATACAGATTTTTGACCGCAGAGGGGGTTGGCATCCCTAACCCCCACGTTGTTCAAGGGCCAAATGGATTTCCAAGTTACTAGTAGGAGTAAATGCACCTCTTTTCTGGAAGAATTCACTTCAAACCCAGATCTCAAAGAATCTCCAAAGAGAAGGTTACAATAAAGGTGTGCTCACAAATAAATATCACATACACACAAGGACAAAAATGAAGGACACGTTAAAACATATAAAGGATATAATGAGAGGAGCGCCTCGGTGACTCAGTCGGTTAAGTGTCCGACTCTTGATTTCAACTCAGGTCATGATCTCATGGTTCCCGAGTTCAAGCCCCATGTCAGGCTCTGCACTAACAGTGTGGAGCCTCCTTAGGATTTTCTCTCTCTCTCTCTCTCTCTCTTCCCCTCCCTTCCTTATGCTGTCTCTGTCTCTCTCAAAATAAATAAATAAATGACTTAAAAAAATAAAGGATATAATGAGAAGGGCCAAAATGCATCTAATGGGAGTCCTAGAAGGAAATATTAGAAAATAAGAGAGAGGGGTGCCTGGATTGCTCAGTGGGTAGAACATGTGACTCTTGACCTTGGGGTTGTGAGTTCAGGCCCACGTTGGATATAGAGATTTTTTTTTAGATTATTTTTTAAAGATTAAAAAAAAGCAGAAGAGAGACAATATATAATAGATAATGGCTGAGCACATTCCACAATTAGTGAAATAAACAAACCCTCAGATTTAGGCCACATTTACGTAGCAACCTTCCTCTGTCTACCAAACTGAATAGGATAAGGCCAACCCTTCATTTACCTATGTGAGGTACCCAGTCATGTCTCATCCCCAAAAGGAGCAAAGGACAATTAGTGGAGTTGCTTGAATAAGCCTCATGTGTTTTTGTTTGTTTGTTTGTGTTTGTGGTTTTTTCTTTTTTTCAGAATGCTAGAACTGAGATTATGTATAGTCAACGTGACCGTTCCTTCAGAGTCCGAAGTGGTATCTGGTAGGTGAGCTCTGTTAATTCTAACTCTGCAATTTCCAAAAGGAAAAGCAGAAATAAAAGTATGTATTTTGGTGAGATATACTAGCAAAAGCATACATTGAAAAGCCAGGTTCAGGGGCGCCTGGGTGGCTCAGTCGGTTAGGTGTTCGACTCTTGATTTAGGCTCAAGTCATGATCTCACAGTTCTTAGGTTCCAGCCCCGCATCGGGGCTCCAAAGTGACAGCGTGGAGCCTGCTTGGGATTCTCTCTCTCCCTCTCTCTGCTCCTCCTGTGCACTCTCTCTTTCTCTCTCTCAAAAATAAATAAACTTAAAAAAAAAAAAAGCCAGCTTCACCTAAGTTCAAATTCTGACCCTGCTACTGTGCTTCAGGTCTCCACCTATAAAATAAAAATAAAAGCACAGTGGGTGGGGAGGTTGGAAAATTGAATGATTGAGATAAAATGTTAAATGCTAGCCAGAATATTGGTACAGAACAAATGACTATTCTCTTTTCATCCCCCATTTCTCTTCTTAGGTCATGACTTTCAAACTTTTTACCCAAGACCGAGGCCAGATCAAAGATTAGTTTTTGTGGGTCTTTTTTTTTTTACTTTTTTTCTTTCTTTCTTTTTTTTTTTTTTTAAATGTAAGCTCTACCCCCAACATAGAGCTTCCACTCACAACCCTGAGATCAAGAGTTGCATGCTCCACAGATAACCTGTTTAAAATTATCTACTCTTGACAAAATGATCATTTGGGGTATAAAACTTTGTTAGAAAATTTGAAAAGCTAAAATTATATCTACTGTTTCTCAACCTAAACATCTATGTGGGCAAACTGGGTCTAAGGATTGAAGAGATAATGACAAACCAGAACAGCCAGCCAATGAGACTCAGGTGGACAGGAGAACTGAAGTAGGCGAAAGGATGTGGCAGGGCAAGCTAGACTTGAAGTCCATAACTTAGCACTAGTCAGGGAACATAGGAAGACTGTGGTCAAGGCTTCTCCAAAACTAGAAAAGACTGATGTCCAGAAGTTTAGGCTTCAAAGATAAGGAACATAAGCAAAAGCCGTAAGTGAAAAGCTAGAGATTTAGTTATTCAGAGGCTGAGCAATGACCAGGGGAAGCCCCATTCCCAGATGACCTAGGTCACATATGCCAGATTCCAGGAGCAGGGTACCGAAGCTATAAGTCAGAGCTCAGATCAAGAGCGTAGATGACAGGATGAATAGCCCAACCCAGAAGGACTAGGCCATACCATTGTTAACCCACCACATGGCACAATGCCTGGTGCACAGTAAGCCCTTAATAAATACTTGTTGAGTGAATGAATGGATGATCAAGCAACCACAGTGAAGTCTGATAACAATACTGGGAGGTCAGTAGTAAGAGTAACATTGAAACTAAGCCCAAATTCTGAATGCAAGCAGGTTCGTGCGATGGTAAAAGACCAGAGAAGCAGGGGATCAGACAGTCCCTAACGCCACATGGGTAGCAGGATTACTAGGCTCTGGGTATTTTGCAAATGGAGTTGAATCTGGGGTGTGGTCTGTCTGTGAGTGTATGTGAAGCAAGATATTTCTTTCATATTTTAAATGCATGTTAAGTTACTTTTTCTAAATTCACTGTTTTTCTCTTCTGTTAAATTATACCTTAATGTTCATTCCAGTGTTACGTTTATTCCCAAGTACACTCAAGCCTTTCAGAAAGCAAACAAGCATCTGTTGATGAATTACACTTGTTTTACCATGACCTCCTTAGATCTGTCCTTCTTTTTTTTTTTTTTTTTTTTTTAAGATATTATTTTCGGGCGCCTGGGTGGCTCAGTCAGTTGAGCGTCCAGCTTCGGCTCAGGTCATGATCTCACAGTTTGTGAGTTCGAGCCCCGCATCGGGCTCTGTGCTGACAGCTCAGAGCTTGGAGCCTGTTTCGAATTCTGTGTCTCCCTCTCCCTCTGCTCTTCCCCTGCTCATGCTCTGTCTCTCTCTCTCCTTCAAAAATAAATAAAAACACTAAAAAAAAAGATATTACTTTCAAGTGATCTCTACACCCAATCGTGGGGCTCAAACTTACAACCAAAATCGAGTCACATGCCCCACCGACTGAGCCAGCCAGGCGCCCCTTCCCTGTGATAGTTTTTATTACTTCATAACAAATTACCCACAAATTAGTGGCTTTAAAAAATACAAATTCCGGTTGTTGGCAGAGTTCAGTTCCCTGCACCACAAGACCGAGGTCTCTGATTCCTCACGGACTATCAGCAGGGGACCATTCTCAGTTCCTAGAGGCCACATTCCACACCTCATACGCAGTTCACAGCCTGTTTGCCTTCCTCCAGGCCAGCCCGAGTGCCTTTCTCTGACTTCCTCTTCCCCACCAGCCAGAGAAAACTCTGCCTTTACAGGGCTCAGTGATTAGGTCAAATCCACCTGTATAATCCCCCCTATCTTAGGGTCAACTGATTTTGGACTTTAATGACATCTGCCAAATCCCTTCCCAGCGGCACCTAGATTAGTGTTGAACTGAGTAACTGGGAGGGACGGTGAGTACACTAGAAGCTAGGAAATCTTGGGGTCTATCTTAAACTTCTGCCTACTACAACTCCCAATGTTGAGACGTACTCATTTCGATTAAGAATAGCATTACAAAATGAAAAAAAAAAAGAAAAGAAAAGAAATGTCAACCAATTGCTTTAATTTTTTTGTTGCCATATTATGGTTTCAGACACTTCACTCTTTAACTTGGCTCAGTTGCTACAGGGTAGTAAAACTACAGCAAACTCTGGGGAGATAATGAATAAAATAAAAGTGTGACCTTAGACTCAAATCTTGACCACTAAATGTGAGCTGTGAAACGTTGGGCAAGTTGCTCAACTCGTCTAAACCTGTTTCCATGCTTAGAAAATAGTATATTCCTCATATATTATAATGATTAAGTGAAATAATATATTCAAAGCCCTTAATAAGGTACCTAGCAGTAACTTAATGATAGCAATTATTGTTATTTTATTACCATTGAATGATATAAGAGATGTGAAGCTGTCTCAGAAAGTATGAAGAGCTATTCTAATGTAATATATTATTACTAGGTACACACACAAAGAGCATACCGTTAGACAAGTGTTCCATATATAGGTGGACATGTTTAGTATGTATACCTATTATCCCATATTTAATTAACATACATTTGTGCATTTGAAATTCCCATTTGTTTTTGTCTCTGAACACATTTAGTGTAAATACATCAGTGTCTATTCTCAAAATAAAAAATATAAAGAGGACTGATAACCATCTTTAAATAGATTAAAAGGTTGTATATGGATTTAGTAGCCAGAATTATAATCAGTGGATGTAAATTACAAACGCAGATTTGGGGTGGGGGTGGGGGGCGCCTGGCTGGCTGAGTCAGAAGAGCATGCGACTCTTGATCTCAGGGTTGTGAGTTCGAGCCCCACGCTGAGTATAAAGATTACTTAAATAAATAAAACTTAAAAAAAAAAAAAAGAAATGCAGATGCAGATTTGGGCTAAATACAATGAAGAAATTTGTTAACATTCATCAAAAAGCGGATGAGGTAGGGGTGCCTGGCCAGCTCAGTCAGTAGAACATACAACTCTTGATCTTGGGGTCATGAGTTTGAGCCTCATGTTCAGCAGAGATTAGTTAACAAATAAAATAAAGTAAAAACAATAGTTAAAAAAAAAAAAAGCGTATCGGGTAAATAGTAAGCGCCAGGTCCCTGAATGACCATTTATCAGGGAAACTTCTAAAAGGAATTCATATATCAGAAGTGCAGTTTGGACTCATGATCTTTAAAGTCCCTTCTAATTGTAAGAGTCCATGAAATTTTAGTTGTTGCTGTTGAGTGTGTGTGTGTACATGCACACGTGTGTATTAGCCTGATGACTGATATTGTTATACAAATGTTTGCCATTCAATTCAGTGTCAGCAATTAAAAATATATGTAAAAGGAGCACCTGGGTGGCTCAGTTGGTTAAGCATCTGACTTCAGCTCAGTTCATGATCTCGTGGTTCATGAGTTCGAGCCCTGAGTCGGGCTCTGTGCTGACAGCTCAGAGCCTGGAGCCTGCTTTGGATTCTGTGTGTGTGTCTCTCTCTCTGCCCCTCCCTCCTCATGCTCTGTCTCTCTCAAAAATAAACATTAAAAAAATTTAAAAAATGTAAGTAATGTCACAGGAGAAAAACAAAAATATCTCTAGTTTTTGACCTGAAATAATTTTTTGAAGCATAAAGTTCATATGTCTTTATTTATCCCTGTTTAGATCAGGCCATATATATTGCTTATTGTTTTGCAAAACAAAATCACGGTTAGTTCATAAGTGAACCTCTAATATTATCCTTTCCTCTAGAAGCTTCACATCAGTCCATCATTTCATAGTTGCTTTGGAAATTCCCATTACCATTCTCTGTGTGTCAGGCCTGCAGTGCAAAAAAATAGTACTTTTTATTGGTAGATTAACTACATTTCAAGATTTCCTTTGTGGGTATTTTGTCCAAGTTCAGCTTCTTAGTGGTACTTACTGAAATGTTCCAGAAGCTAACAATAAGGCCCGGGACTCGTACTCATGTACCATATAGGGAATGAATCTCAGGTCTTTATTTTGTATTTAAGTCTACCTTGTATATGATTGGTTATATATTTTCTTTTACTATTCTCTCTCATTTAAAAAGTAATATGGGATGCCTGGCTGGCTCAGCTGGTAGAGCATGTGACTCTGGATCTCAGGATTGTGAGTTCAAGCCCCCCTTTGGGTATAGAGATTAGTTAAAAATAAAATCTAGGGGCACCTGGGTGGCTCAGTTGGTTAAGCATCTAACTTCAGTTTAGGTCATGATCTCACTGTCTGTGAGTTCGAGCCCTGAGTCTGGCTCCGTGCTGACAGCTCAGAGCCTGGAGCCTACTTCTGATTCTGTGTCTCCCTCTCTCTCTGCCCCTCTCCCGCTCACACTCTGTCTCTCTCGCAAAAATAAACATTAAATTTTTTGTAAGTAAAATCTAAGAAAATAAAAAAATTACAGAAAAACTAGTACATATTCACTGTAGAAAACTCAATCATCATATGAAGGTACAAATAAGGCACACATCTCATTACTTTAATCAGCAGCCAAACACAATCACCATCAATCATTTGTGAACATTCTTCCAGAATTCTCTGTGCTTATATACACATATACACAGATAAATGACTTTACATAAATGGGATTATTCCACATGCAGTATTTCATAACATCTGTTTTCATTTAACACATCGTGAGCTTTTGTCATGTCGAAGAGTACAGAGACTGAACCATTAACAACTGGGGTTAGCACATTGTTCCTGTCTGCTGGTAACTCTCTTTCGGACAAAAACAACCATGGCATATTCTATGTGGTCCTGGAATACTCACAGCAGTCTCTCCCCACTTGGTGTGTAGCAGGGAATTGGCTGACCCAGGCCTCACAAAGAAGAGTTCTCTTTGTCCTTAGCTAGAGGAATCTCCTGAGGCCAATCAACATCATCTCTCGGATTTAATATAGGACCACAGGGGAAAAGAAAGTCTCACTTCCTTTGGGATTGACAATTATTAAGACATTATAAACCAAAGCTGCCTGCAGCCCTCTTCACTGGCTTCAAGAAGGAAGCTGTCTGCGACAGGAAAGTTGAAGCCAGTGCACAAAAAGCAGCAGAGATCAGCAAAGATGAGAGATGGACGTAAGAGAGAAGTGATATATTGGACCCTGGATCCAGCCACGCCTAAAGCTACTTCATCTGGACTACAGTTAGTGCTGCTAGGCGGTGACATATGCTTTCCTCACAATCACTGCACAAAGTTGTTCAATAAAAACCCCAGGGTTTACGTGGAAAATGAGGCTAGGAGTACAACATTCAAAAACTTTAGATATAGAGATGTTAAATTACTATATTGTACACCTGAAACTAACATAGCACTGTATGTCAACTGTATTCAAACAAAAAAATTTTTTAAAAACCATACCAAGAGGGGCGCCTGGGTGGCTCAGTCGGTTGAGCGTCCGACTTCAGCTCAGGTCACGATCTCGCGGTCCGTGAGTTCGAGCCCCGCGTCAGGCTCTGGGCTGATGGCTCAGAGCCCGGAGCCTGCTTCCGATTCTGTGTCTCCCTCTCTCTCTGCCCCTCCCCCGTTCATGCTCTGTCTCTCTCTGTCTCAAAAATAAATAAACATTAAAAAAAAATAATAAAATAAAATAAAAAATAAAATAAATAAAAAAGGCCTGAAGTTTGCTTCGTGTGGAAATGGGTTGGGGCTTGTGAGTTCTTGTGAGGTGATAGGAGAGTGATCTGAAATCAGACTCTGACAGAAAGTCGTAACACTTAGACAGGGATGGGTGGGACTCAAACACATACGATGAACCGAAGCAGATGGTAGTTGTCTGAGGTATGTGTGTGTGTATTTTGTGCATTCCTATGTGACTTGATTCAGCTGGGTGTAGTTTTCTGCTTTCGCCTAGTGCTTCTGGCTGGCAGAATCACACGTAAGGAAATGCAAAATTCACCTTACGCTCAAATTGCTCTCTAATGTATTAATCGCAAAGGAACAGACAAGTGGTAGAGCAGTCTGTATTTGATTGTGCAAATGAATAAATACCCTTTTTGTGTTTCAGATAACCCCAGTTAGTTTTATTCCAGCGTCCCGAACAGTAATACATGCATGGCTACTTAGTATTCTATTACATGATAATAACACAATTTATTTATTTTTTTTTTAATGTTTATTTATTTTTGAGACAGAGAGAGACAGAGCATGAACGGGGGAGGGTCAGAGAGAGGGGGAGACACAGAATCCGAAGCAGGCTCCAGGCTCTGAGCTGTCAGCACAGAGCCCGACGCGGGGCTCGAACTCACGGACTATGAGATCATGACCTGAGCTGAAGTCGGACACTTAACCGACTGAGCCACCCAGGCGCCCCAATAATAACACAACTTAAATCCCGAACGGGCTTTTCTGCATCTCTTAACAAATTTCAGACCAGCTTTCTCTACTTTCAGTTCTTGTGTGCTCAGAGGTCAAAAATTCATTTTAATATTAAGACAAACAAAACATTATGAAGAAGGTGGTATGGACCTAAAAAATATATAAAGATTCCAAAGCCAAATAGAATTTTTTTTTAATATTTACCATCGTAATCTGGAACACAGTTGACCTTTCAAACATAATTGAAGGTTGATGATTACAGAATTTCGTCTTGCCCCTGAGAAATTTTGGCCAGTTTCAGAATGATTTTCTTTTATGGATTCTGACACTTCAAAATCCATAAAAACTCTCATGGAGATTATAATATTAAATCAGTTCACATCAATATTGTTTCTCAAATCATCTAACCCTGTATATAAATCATCTAACCCTGTATATAAAAGGTTTTTCCCTGGGGCTCCCGCGTGGCTCAGTCGGTTGAGCATCTGACTTCAGCTCAGGTTATGAGCTAACGGGTTGTGGGTTTGAGTCTCGCGTTGGGCTCTGTGGTGACAGCTCAGAGCCTGGAGCCTGATTCAGAGTCTGTCTGTCTCTCTCTCTCTCTCTGCCCCTCCCCCACTCCGTCTCCCCCCAACCTCAAAAATAAATAAACATTACAATATTTTTTAATTAAAAAATAATAAAGAAATGTTACAAAAATATTAAAGGAAAAAAGTTTTTCCCTGAGTTATCACTTTAGCTCTTGTTTGTAACAAAAGTCTATGCCCATGACAGTCTGGTTACTGATGTTCCCAGTGATTACCCTTGAGGTTGCAGAAAAATTGGCCCCAAGTACACTGCCAGTTTGTATTATTCTTGCCAAGAGAAGAGAGTAAGAAAAGGAGGCATGAAAAGTTTCCACTAGGCCTGTGTAGTTTTTAAAGTCACTAGGAACGAGCCAGGTGGGAAAAGGTTCTATCCTCATTCTTATCTGTATATACGATTTTGTGGCATTATACAATTCCGTCGTGAAACGAATTCAAATAACCATTTAATGTGCGTGTGTTTTCAGTTCTGAGGTACCTTAGAAAATAGTATCCCATGGACCAAAGGTGGGCAAAATTTTCTGCAAAGAGCCTAATCGGAAATATTTTAGGCTTTGTAGGCCATACAGTCTCTGTCCCAATTACTCAACTCCACCCTAAAAGCAGACAGACAGTACAGAGACAAATAAGCCTGGCTGTGTTCCAATAAAACTTTACAGTAGTCCCCCTTTATCCATGGGGGCTATGTTCTAAGACCCCCAGTGAAACTGGGCCCTGCCGTGCCTGAAGCTACACATAGTCCCAAACCCTATATACACTATGTTTTTCCCTATCCATACATAACCTATGAAAAGTACAATTTATAGGGGCACCTGAGTGGCTCAAGCATCTGGCTCTTGATTTCAGCTCAGGTCACGATCTTACGGATCATGAGTTCGAGCCCCATGTCAGGCTCTGTGCTGACAGCATGGAGCCTACTTGGGATTCTCTCTCTCTCTCTCTCTCTCTCTCTCTCTCTCTCTGCTTCCCCTCTGCCTGCTCTCTCTCTCTCTCTCTCTCAAAATAAGTAAAAATAAACTTTAAAAAAGTATAAATTAGGCACAGTAAAATATTAACAATAACTAATAATAAAATAGGATAATTGTAACAACATACTGTAATAAAACTTATGTGAATATGGTCTATCTCAAAATATGCTGTTGTACTGTACTCACCCCTTTTTGTGGTGACATGAAATGACAAAATGCCTGTGTGATGAAATAGAGTGAGGTAAATGATGTAGATATTCTGATGTACCGTGAGAAGATACGTCAGGAGGACCATCTGCTTCTGAACCACAGTTGATCTCGGGCAACTGAAGCTGCAGAAAGCGAAATAATGATAAGGGGGAATTGCTGTGTTTGCCAAAACAGACGGTGGGACAGATTTGTCCAGTGTACCATAATTTGCCAACTCCTGCTTTGGACCAACAGCCTTCAATTTTTTTTAACGGCTCCTTGGGGCAGTCTCTGGCACCTCAGGGAAGGCCATGCAGGCAGGGACCTGGACTAGTCTTGCTTCAACTGGAGCAGTTATTATTTTTATGAGAAGTACACTTTTGCATGGAATTAAGTTTGATGAAAAAGTTTCATTTCTAGGAGTGCCTGGGTGGCTCAGTCAGTTGAGAGCCCAACTCTTGATTTCGACTCAGGTCATAAGCTCATGGTTTGTGACATGGAGTTCCACGTTGGGCTTCGTGCGGACAGCAGAGCCTGCTTGGGATTCTCTCCCTCTCTCTCTCTCTCTGCCCCTCCACCCCTATCAAAATGGATAAATAAACTTAAAAAAAAATAAGTTTCAGTTCTAATAAGGAGAAAAGCTTTAAAACTACTGCCTTGTACTAGACCTAAAATCTGCTGCTTTAAAACTTTAGATGATTTAGCCAAAACATCTCTTAATCTCTTAAAATTATGACACGTGGGGCGGGGAGGGGGGGGGAGGGGAGGGGCTTGGCTGGCTCAGTTGGTGGAGGGTGTGACTCTTGATCTCAAGGTGGTGAGTTGGAGCCCCCAGCTGGGTGTAGAAATTGCTTCAAATCTTATAAAAATATTGTGACATGCAGTACACATGTTTTCATGTTACCAGAAATTCACTTTCTCACATAACTGATAAAAAGCATTTAAACCGACAACTTTAATAGCTCTAAGAATGTTATCACCTAATCATTTCTCCACTCTTGACTTTTTCTAAGTATAATGTTAAGGTACCTTAAAAGGTCCGAGAGAGAGAGAGAAAAAGAAGGTCCAAGAGAGGTGATATGGTAATACGGTGTGGTGAAAAAAGATACCAAATTAGGAATCCATATTTGGATCCTTTGCTAGATTGTGAGCTCCTGGAAGACAGGAACTAAATTGTCTTCATCTTTTTTTTTTTTTAAAGTAATCTCTGCACCCAAGGTGGGGCTCAAAGTCATGACCCCGAGATCAAGAGCCACATGGTCTACCGACAGAGCCAACCAGGCACCCCAACGCCAAACTTAATTTTTAAGGCAAACATAAATTCACTATTAGATGACTAGGAAGAGAATAAATTCAGGTAGTTTATTTACTTTTATCTTTCCAAACTCCATAAGGAAAAAAGCGTATCTTTCCTAGTGAGCAACAAAAGAAAAAGTATTCGGAGACACAGTTTTCTATCCGGGAAATTAACATGTTTAAAACACATAAAAGCTAATAATTACTAGGTCGTGACAAAAGTCACATCCTCACAAGGACCCAGAAATCCCTTGTCTGCAATTCTGAAATCCAAAAAGCTCTGGAAGCTAAAAATTTTGTTTTGTAGTTTTAGTAACTTATTTGATAGTCTAATTGATCTAACCTAAACTTATTTGGCCGTAGTATCTGACCTGAACTGAATGAGGCTATTTACCGGTATTCCTTTACCCCGTATCAATAATCACGTGGCTTGCGGCAAAAAATATTACAGTATTTGAATATGCAGCGTTTCCCCCGAACTCCCTGGGACGTTACAGAAGTGACAGTGTATGGCATTCGGTTTTACTCAAGTAAGGCAGGCAACGCCAGGTCTTTTCCTGGTTGCATTACAAACAGAAATTTAGAACCCCATTCTAGCCTCTAAGGGCATGCACCCAGACCCAATCCGGTCTTTCCCGGGTGCCATCTTGAGCAGTTAGCTGAGCCTGTGCTAACAGGTCTGAGAGCCTTCCTGTCGTGACATCAATGGGAAACAAATGTGTTTCAGCGCTCTTAGAGAAGAAAGTCGATGTTTTCACTTTGGTGGTCAATGACCCGTTAAGAAAGACCACCTTGGTCTTTGAAAAAATACTTTTCTATTTTCATCGCTGGACATTGGGCAATCGAGGGTCAGAATGGAGCTACTAGCTCTTAGCTTTGCAACGGTATCTGTTCAATATATATTTACCACTTGACTGATGCACACCTCGGCCAGTCTGTAAGAATTTCCCTCACGTTAAGTGTGGGTGGCAACAAATATTCGGAGAGAAAGAGTAACTGGAGGCCTTACGTCGGCGCAGCTCCAGCAACAAATCCATCATTACTCCATGAAACTGGCACACTCCCCAAGTAGCTCTCATGGACCCCACCCTCTGGCCGGCAGGGTCGTATCTAGGGATCTCAATTAGAAATCTTGTAGTACCTAGGGCAGGTTATTTCCGAAACGCTAGAGGTGATGGACTTGCCTATGTCCTAGAGGTGGTGGGATATCCTGGGCTTGGATACCTTAGGACGACGTAAATGCTGATGACACAATGCCAGCGTCTCCCGACAGCATTTCCTCACAAGTGAAAAAAAGGACTCAACACCACCCCTCTGAAGATGCCCGTCTTTGCATCTGCCGAGTTAGGGGACGAGTCGATCTGTACGACCCCACCCACGCCGGGCGCTCTCCCTCAGAACCGAGGCACCACGCCGCCCCTGCGCAGGTTCTCGGCTCCTCCCTTCAGGAGGCTCTTCTCCGCCCCCCTCCGCTACTTCCGGCCCTCGCCGAACGCACTCAACGCGCTTGCGCCGTTTTGATAGGCCTCTCGGGTGGAAGAAATCTGAGCGCCGCCGCTCTGGAACCGCCCCCGCCTTCTCTTCGCCCCGCCCACGCTTTCACCGGCCCCTCCCGAAATCTCGCGAGGTTAGGTGCGCGTCCGTATTTTGCGGGCAACTGGCTCTCCCAGCTGCTGTAATTGCTGCTGCGGGAGAAATTGGAGCTGCTGTCGTCGGCGAGCCCGCCCTCCCCCACAGAGAGCCACCGCCTCTTCTCTCGCTCTCCTTGTACACCTATCGCCGGGAGCGGCGGCAGCAACAGTCCCTGGACCCACCGCCGCCTACTCAGGCTGCCGCTCGGCCGGTCATCCTCGCAGCCCGGCAGCTGACGGCGGCCCCTTGCCCCTCACCGGCTCCTCACTCTAGATAGTCCGCTCCGTCCCTGTCCTCGCCCGGGACCCACCTCCCCACGGTCTCGCCGGGGTGGAGGACGACGAGGAGGAGACGAAAGTCACCCTCCCTCCAGGCGGCGTCGGCCCCCTCACCCGCGGGTGTGTCCTATAAATGGCGTCGGAAAGCGACACCGAGGAATTCTTTGATGCCCCCGAAGATGTGCACCTAGGGGGCGGCGACCCTGTGGGGTAAGTCACTGGAGCTACGGCCCAGAAGCCGGGCGCTCCAGTCCCCCGGCTTCCCCCAGTGCCTCCCCACCGCACCCCTCCCGGGTCCCGCTGTGTCCGCCACCGCTGCTCCTCGGTGTCTCGCTCGGGCACTTCAGAGGGACTCGGGGGAGGGGGAATCGCCCACCTCGGCCAAACCCCCTCCATTCCCTGGGCGAGCGGTCCCTGGGGCTACGGAGCCCCTTTCTCGTCTCGTCCGGCTTTCTTCGAGGTGGGACAGTTTACGTGCCCGAGAGCCGGCGATCTGTATTGGTGGGGTTCCGCGCTTTACCTTTGAAACATCCGTTTTGGCCTTGGGGACCACGGATTAAAGGAGAAATTGCATTTCTCGTTTGTTTTTTTCTGGTGCCGCTAACTTGCCTGTTCGTTTCAGAGGTGGCCGTAACTGTTCGCCGTCCTCTTTTCGTTGCCCAGAAAGAGAAGGAGCGGGGGGGAAGGTTGGGTATTTACTTCGGGGAGTCCTCTAGCTGATGTACTCTAGATCAACAGTGTTTTATTAAAATAGCACCTTACGGCGAGGCAAAGGAAATCGAAGACGAGGTCCTTCCCATTCGGGAGGACGCTGTCTTAAAAGGGGAGCCGGACGCAATTGTACACAACCGGCTACAGAGATACAAACAAGTGCTGAGTAATCTGGTGGTTGGAAGGAGAGCCACAGCTTTGTGTTATTTATCTAATTCTGCAAGATGTTTTAGTGATGATTAGTATGGGAGATTCTGAGTAAGGAAGTGCGGTAGTTGGAATGCTCCGCTTGCCTGGGACTTGTTCTTACCCACTCCTCCTCTTCTCAAAAGTTGAAACGGGATTTAAAGCTATTTCGCCGAACTCTTCTGCGGGCTTGTGTGGAAGTAGAGGCAGGGAAATGTATTTTCGTGCTGTAAGAACTTGAGAATTGGTGAACTTCGTATGTTAGTGTCAGTAGACGCTGTATGGTTACAGGCGTTGATCTGCCCTCAATTCTCAAGCTTACCCCCATGGAAGAAATATCATGTTTGCTGCAAATCAAGTTATTTGTACTTTCTAGAAGACATTCGAAAGCCTAATATATATTATATATGATATATACCCAAAGAGTTACAGCACGAAAATCAGAAATGTTCATTGGTAGGTCGCAGATGTGTTTCCACCAACCTTCCTATCACTATTAAAAGATTTTTGGGTGGCAGTGGCCAATCTTGAGATGGCACAGAGTCTCCTTCAAGTTCAGTATCTGAAACAAGCTCATCGCTAGACAGTGGAGGATTGAAAATACTTATGGATTTCCAGATACATTGGATACCCTCAAAATTCTGTTTTTGTGCTTTTCCCCTCAAAGTAAGGAACTGTTGATTTAGGTTAAATGACAGACCTTTTGAATGTGTGTGGAGTGGGGGGAGGAAATAACAATCTATGTATATGATTGTAATCAGTTTAGAAATATGTGAGTATTGTTTCTTTTCAATGAACGAAACATTTAATTTTGAAGGACAGTTATATCAGGAGTGTATATTATCTAGCTTAGTACCTGGCACAGAGGAAGAACTCAAATGTCCATTCCCTTCTCCTTCCTTTCTTGGAGTTAACAAATTTAACTTCACATGGTGCTTACTTTGGGAGGAAGTATGCAGAACTTGGAGCTATTTAACTTATTTGAACCCAGTGAGTCATCTTGATAGAATTAATAGAATCACTTTTTGCCTCTTGGGATAATAGAGCTTCTCAAGCACTTTGATCCTTCTGTAGTAGGTGAAAAGTAAAAACGTCTTTTGGGATCCACCCTTCTAATTTTGACTCTATAACCTGTCCAAATATTCAACGTGTTGAGCTGTATGGATAAAACTATGGTGTCAGTCTGTGAATTTCACGGTTTCATTCTGTATTCGTGGGGGAAATTTGGAAGAGAATTAGACTCATCTGGAGAATTGAATCTGAAAAGAACTAGCAGTACTGGGAGGACTGAAAAAGGTTGGCATCATTAACATTTCCTCTACCCTTTGTGACAGGTTTTGTCTTTTGCATAACGTACTGTGAAGAGATTTGGCCGGGTAACTAACAACCTAGAAATGCAGTGAGAAATCTTGATTTGTGGAAACAGATGGTGTCACTGGATATCTGGTTATCAGAAATGCCTTCTGTCCCTTGATAGGAATTGGAGTGGCACACCGTGCAAACTCTAAGAGGTTAACAGACTGAGTTTGCAAACTAAGAAGTGTTCCTTGCTGTTGGGTGTGCCACAGTACACAGACCATTTCATGAAATTTAGTGAACTGATTAGACAGTCGAGAGTTATCTCATATGTTTTGTTAATCAGAATCCAAATACACAGTCCGTTTCCTAAAATTGATTTATTTCTTCTGTTCCCCTCCAGTGGTATCTTCAACTTTGTTGTTCTAGTCTTGGAAAGCAAATTTAGTAAGTTAAAAATCAGCCCTGCTTTTTAATAGACAGACTTCATTCTAGTCCAGCCTACTTTTCCATAGTGGCAGATCATCTCCACTTGCCCAGCTTTGCAATATGCACCACATTTGTAAAGCTTTCTTTTGAGTGATATTTTAGCTCAGATTTCCTTGTTCTCTCCGTTTTTATATATGAGGAACCTTAGGCTTCAGAGAGGTTAATGAATTGGCCTATGAGACACACAGCTTTGTAAGTGACAGCTAGGATTTGAAGCCAGTTCTTCAGACTCCTAGTCCAGTATTTTTTTTTTTTTTTTTTTTTTTTTTTTGCAGTATGTCATAGCTGCCTCACATTGTGTGTGTGTGTGTGTGTGTGTGTGTGTGTGTGTCTGTCTGTCTGTCTGTCTGTCTAGAGGCGGGGGTGGGGCGGGGATATCTTCTTCCAAGAGATTCTGGAGTAAATTGCTTTAGGACCAGCTTGCTAAATTGAACTGATGCATCTGTTTAAAAGCAGCAGCCTGCTTTTTGGTTCTCTTGACTAGAAATTTCCACTTTCTCTTTCAGGAATGTGTATTTTGTTGTATAAGAATTTAATAAGATCCTAGCATGTTACAGGTAGAAGGGGCATACAGTTAACTTTCTACATATAAAATATTGTGAAAACCAAAGCCTAAAGAGGGGAAATGACTTGTCCAAGGTGCCACAGCAAATTAATGTCAATGAGGACTGGAATCCAGGTCAGTCTCACAGTCTAGCGTTCTTTTTGCTACTATGCTGTCTTTTGATAAAGCAGGAAAGGGAGGAGGAAGTGAGGTATAGTAGAAAAAAAGCCCTGGACTCTGAGTCATTTCATTTCCTCATCTTTAAATTGAGATTACACTCTGAGAACTCCTCCAACTCTAAAAGTCTGTCATCGTGTTGAGGTTTAATAGTGTGCTTTTATTGATAAGCTTTTGTTCTTGGGAAATCTTTCCATGATTTTTTAAAAAAGTTTTTAGTTTAACCGACTTGATGATATTTGGTACATGATTCAAGACCCATTGATTTTAAGTTAAATGTTTACTGGGTAAATTAGATATAAGATGAATGCTCCTGCTAGTTTGTGTGGATTATACATACATACGCATACTAAAGGCTGGCAGTGAGAACATGTTATGAAAATAAATGTGACCTTTTGAGCATTCTTTCTTTATTTTTTTTTTTAATGGCAACCAAAATATTTTTCAGGCCTTGGAAGGAAGGATAGAATGGTTGACATTTTTAGAATAGGAAAGGATCAGAGATCATTCAGTCCAGCCCTCCCATTTAACTGTGAAAGAGAAAACGAGGCTCAGTGAGGGAAGGCAACACATTGCTAATTAGTAGCAGACTTGAAACTAGAACCCAAGTCTCCTGATTCCTCATTTATACCATGTTGCCTTGTCTGTGGAAGGAGGGAAAATACTGCTAGCTATCCCTGCTCTAGGTTACTGGCCCTTACCCTGTTAGTGGGATCTTAAGATGGTCTGTCTACCTTGATTCTGTTTTTTCATGCCCTGCTGTCAGAGGATATTGACTGTTCTGTCTAGGATTCTAACTTTTGCCCACTAATTTTCTCCAAATCAGGATGAAAACAGGTGGCAGAAAGGTTGATCTAAGAACAGTGGTTGTTATTTAGTTCAGTTTCAGGAGTCTAGGAAGAAACAAAAGAAAAAGGAGTCTAGTTAGTATTAACCCCAGTCTATCTTTTTTCTTTCTTTCTTTTTTTTTTTTTTAAGAGAGAGAGAGAGTGAAGGGGAGAGGGGGAGAGCGAGAGAGCGAGAATCTTAAGCAGGCTCCACACTCAGCTCGGAGTCCGATGCAGAGCTCTATCCCAGGACCCTGGGATCATGACCTGTGTCAAAATCAAGAGTTGGACACTCAACCAATTGAGCCACCCAGGTGACCCTCTTTTTTTTTTTTTTTTTTTTTTTTTTTTAAAGTAGGCTCCTTGCCCAATGTGGGGCTTGAACTCACGACCCTGGGATCAAAAGTTGCATGCTCTACCAGCTGAACCAAGCAGGAGCCCCACCAGTCTATCATTTTAGATTGAAGTAATGGTGAAATCTTGATTTTTAAATGATGAGAACTGAGATCAAACTGTCCTGAAGAATAGCTCAGTCTAAAAGCAACAAGTTGCATAGCTGCCTTTGTTGAAACGCAGCTTCTCACTTTACTTAAGCATCAGAAACATTTCTTTCTGAGAGAAAATTGATACAAGTTTCAATAAAAAAAATTTGTGCAGTATGGGTTACTTTAGGAAAGATTCCTTAAAAATGGCTGTTCATGGGTTGGCATTTAATCAGATTATATTTATAAATCATGGATTATATTTGATTGCTTTTGACTTTGTGGATTGATAGAAATATATTTGTAAATGCTGTTTATCACACCCACGTAACATTATATGGAGGTGGGGAGAGGGACCTACATATAAGGTAAATTCAGGCTCTAAATTTAGTGGCCTCCAACTATCAATTGGTGACTCATGGAGGTAGAACAGTCTGTATTAGTATGGCAATTTGGGGACTCAATTTGAATCTGTACAAACTCCTATTAACTGAAAACTTTACTCCGTTCTTGTGATAACTGCATAAAATAGGGTAGATAAAATTTGATTTTTAAAATCTTGAAAGCCTACATACTTGTAGGATGGTGACAATTCAGTTGTAGCCCTACAGAACAGAAGATGATTTCTAATTATTGGTATTTGAGACCTAAGTGTGTAACCTATACACTCCACAGCCATCCATGTGTTCTCTTCATTGTTTTAACTTTAGATAAAGTCGAGTGACTTTGCTAGGAAAGCCCCTTGAAGACACTGTTTGTTTCCTCCTCATACTCTGCCCACAATTCTGGTAATTACTTCCGGGGTAGTGTAGGTGGAGGAAGGGTTTGGTTGATGGGGGTAGTGGTGATCGAGGTAGAGGTGGTGAATAGAGACCCAAGTTAAAAGGCTGCTTCCTGGAGTATAGATAACTGAGATAAAACAAAGCACACCAGTTACTATTGTTTTACATTCACACCTACATAGTGGGAATTAAATAATCCTTTTTGTAAAAGATTAATATCCCATAAGAAATAACCTCAAACAAAATTTAAAGTAACAAAAATTGTAGGTACTTTATGATATCCTCCTGACGTCTAAATTGAACTGATAAATAACCTACATTTCTGTTTTCTACCCAGAGTTAAACTGATTTCTACAAACGTTCACAAAGTCTGTTCCCCTCTAGCTGTCTGTCAAATTATGCAGCTAAACAGCTAAACCTTTAATTGGGTGCTTTCCTTACTCTTCAGAGCAGAACCCTATTCTTCAAACTGAGCGGTCTTTGTGTTAGTTTGTCATCTCGTGATTCAAAATTGAAGAAAAAGCACGTGAGACATAGTGTGGGCCTCATACCTGATGGCAATCCCAATGTTTTCCCCAGTCAGTATACAAATTTATCTTGGTTACCATAGCAACCAGCCTATCAGTTATTCTTCTAGCTCTTTTGCCTTCTCTCAGCTACTAGGATTACCATATAATCAGGTTCTGCTAAAGCTCTTCAGGTCTTAGCATTTTATTACCAGCTGCAGCTGTCTGGCAGTTTACAGTTTGGCATTCCATCAGGGTCAATTAGTTTTAAGTCCACAAAACCTTTTTGTCTCCAAACATTTTAAGCATACAGAATTTAACAAGAATGCATTTAGGGAACGGTTCCTCATACTCCTGTTCTCAGTTCCATTGTTAGTCATTGTCTTGAAGATTGAGTACATTGCACAACTGACATCCGATGGCCATCCTTTTGTGATACAAGCTAGAATAAATTTCAAGATCAAGAGTGACCATTTAAGAAATGTATTTGTAAATGTGATTTTAATTTTTTTTTTTTTTCAACGTTTTTTATTTATTTTTGGGACAGAGAGAGACAGAGCATGAACGGGGGAGGGGCAGAGAGAGAGGGAGACACAGAATCGGAAACAGGCTCCAGGCTCCGAGCCATCAGCCCAGAGCCTGACGCGGGGCTCGAACTCACAGACCGCGAGATCGTGACCTGGCTGAAGTCGGACGCTTAACCGACTGCGCCACCCAGGCGCCCCTGTAAATGTGATTTTAGACTTGGTATCATCACACACTAAATGAAGTGACCCAAAAGCACCTTGATTTATCAGCAGCTACCAAATAAGTAATCTGGCTTCTAACAAAAATGATTTCTGTACGTTGTAGAAAGAATGTTTAGCCCTTAGATTAATTCATTCTAATTTGAGAAAAATTGTTTAGAAATTTAATAGGAAGGGTTATCTTTCCTTTGCAGCCTTGGAATAAACAGGAAAATTCTGAAAGGTAAAGACTGAATTATTATATGGGTCTTTATAATAGAAGTCTTCATATTTACTTGACAAGTACATTTTTTATCTCTTAAAAACCTCAGAATTCATGAAAATAAAATAGTTTTGAACCATAAGACTTTACTCGTCTTGCTAAAAATAAGGATATTGAAGGGGCGCCTGGTTGGCTCAGTCAGTAGAGCATGCAACTCTTAATCTTGGGGTCGTGAGTTCCAGCCCCACATTGGGCATAGAGTTTACTTTGAAAAAGAAGAAGAAACAGCGGGGAGGGGTGTGCCTGGCTGACTCAGTCAGGGGAGCGACCGACTCTGGATCTCAGCTCAGGTTTTGATCTCAGGGTTGTGAGTTCAAGCCCCGAGCTGGGTTCAATGCTGGGTATGGAGCCTACTTAAAACAAAAATAAACAAACAAAAAAATATATTGAACAAATATTTAGGATATATAAACTGCTGGTATTTGTGTTAGTGTTTGTCTTTGGTGCTCATGCTTGTTAATATTGTAGGGTGTAGTAGTGACTTCTAAATATGCACAATTAATCTCTGACATTAAGTGACATAATCACTATGATTTAGTAAATAGTATCCATTTCCATACATAACGATAAATAATCTTTTAAAAATCAAAGTAGAATTTTAGTCTTAAGATTTTTTTTTTTTTTTTTTTTTTTTTTTTTTTTTTTTTTTGCGGGGGTGGCTCCTGGGTTGAGCCATGACTTTGGCTCAGGTCATGGTCTCACAGATAGTGAGTTCGAGCCCTGTGTCAGGCTCTGTCAGAGCCTGGAGCCTGCTTCGGATTCTATTTCTCCCTCTCTCTCTGCCCCTTCCCCGCTCATGCGTTCTCTCTCTCTCTCTCCCTCTGTCTCAAAAATAAATAAACATTAAAAAAAAATTTTTTTTAATTTAAAAAAAGATTTTTTTTTTTTACTTTTCAAAGTGTGTTTATCTTTTTATTTTTTTTTAGAGAGAGTGCGCGTGCGTGTGTGTGTGCACGGAGGAGGAGAGAGAAAATCTTAAGCAGGCAACACTGGGCTCAATCCCATGATCCTGGGATCATGACCTGAGCCAAAATCAAGAGTTGGACGCTCGACCTACTGAGCCACCCAGACGTCCCAAGTGTTTATCTTGTTAAATAAAAGATTATTTTGTAAGACTGTAAGTTTATGAAATGATTAAATCTTCCTGGTTTGAATTTTTATTGAAATTGTGATTAGAACGGTTTCATTTTAAGACTTGTGTATCCTAATCAAAACTGTGGTTAAATTCTGCTAATGCTCCAAGGAAAACTTTATTTTAGTTGCACAAATAGATTTAGGGGCAGTAAAAGGTTTACTTTGTCCACGGGGCCCCAATCCTTAACATTTTTAGAAAGAAGGAGGTGGGCAGGGGGGAGAGAAAATGTGTTTGTTTTTTTTTTTTTTTTTAAAAGGCCAAGCATGAAGCATAAAATTTTTGGAAGGTTCTGACAGAAAATTTTAACAATATTTTCCAGTAGGCAGCCTGTACAGAGCAAGCCATACCTGTATAAAACCTACTTGACCACTACTAATTGTCACAAACTATTCCAGTACAAATTCATTGAACTGTAGGCATTCTTACAGGTCAGACTTTCTAGAGAACCAGTAAATAGAATGTAGAGCTGTATTCAAACCCACTGGTTACTAAATAGGCTCAAAAGAAGAGGTGGGAGTGTTTTTTCTGGCATTGCTCTTGAACTGGAAAAACTAGCCATGGATGAACTTAATATCCATAGTTCTCTTTTAAATTTGTTCCTGAAAGTCTGTTTAAATTGACTGAGGAGAATCCTCAGGGAGACTGAGGGAATCCTCTTTCTGGTTATTAGCAGTACTATTAACAATTTGTGTGTTTTTTAAAAAATCTCCTTTAAAATACACTTATCTACTGTCAAACTGAAATGGCAGGTTGTTTGAACATTTCTGCAGGCTCAATTCTACTCCACTTATTCCCAGCTGTCTCCTTCCTCGATTACCCAATGTCATCAGTACAGAGATTCAATAACTTATTGTCTGTCCCTTAAAACTGAGAAGGGACCATGATGGCTGACATATAATGGGTGGATCTTTGAGAACAAGCAAGGGAAAGATTGGTTAAATTGGATATTGTAAATACATTGGTAAGTGGGATTGGTTAGCATCGCAGGTGAGGGTGGTTCATTGGGTTAGTAGAAGGTAGGTGAGCAGAATGAATAAATAGGTAGCTTGAGAAAACTAGTACCTTTGTGGGGTGCCCGGCTGGCTCAGTCGGAGGAGCATACGACTCTTGATCTTGAGGTTCTGAGTTTGAGCCCCACATTGGGTGTAGAGATTACTAAAAAATAATAATAATAATAATAATAATAAAAACCCCACTAACACCTTTGTGAGTGAAAGTGAGTAGGTTTGTCAATATTTTGCAATTGGTATTTTGACTTTCTTGGATTGGCTTTAGAGATTATGGCTAATGACTGAGATCAGTTGTTTTTCCTTTAAGTGAACTTTACTATCCCTCTTTTGTTCCACGTCATAGCTCTTAGCTATTGACTTCTAACCTTTGCCTTATTTCCCAGCATAGAGAGATGTCCACAGCTGATGTGTAGTAGTGAAAGAAAGGTCTAGATGGTGATAGGGATGGTGACTAGGCATGCTCTGTGGTGTTCCACTTCTCTTCACATTTTCTTCTACTTTTGAACTTCCTGGTTCTCTCAAATCTGTACTCCCACCCCCACACCAGTTCCTATTAAGAGCAAAGAGGGAGGAAATGGAGGGGGCTGAGGCAAGGACAGTGGTTTGGATTTATGGAACCCTTGTAACTTGAGGACGCCCTGTACTCAGCAAATATTAAATGTTAACAGTGAAGCCTTGGGAGGTGTTTCCAGTTATCCCATAGCCATATCAATTCCTTGTTACCAACTGTTTCTTCCAGGGATGAATGTGTTCACAGCAAGAAAGAAGTATTATGTTGGGGCGCCTGGGTGGCGCAGTCGGTTAAGCGTCCGACTTCAGCCAGGTCACGATCTCACGGTCTGTGAGTTCGAGCCCCGCGTCAGGCTCTGGGCTGATGGCTCGGAGCCTGGAGCCTGTTTCCAATTCTGTGTGTCTCCCTCTCTCTCTGCCCCTCCCCCGTTCATGCTCTGTCTCTCTCTCTGTCCCAAAAATAAATAAAAAACGTTGAAAAAAAAAAAAAAAAAAGAAGTATTATGTTGTTACTTGTAAAGAATGGTAATGCCATACTCTCTACCAATGTTGGGCATTAGTTTTCAAAGTACTCTTGGTTACATTATCTCTTCTGATTATCCTGCAGTTCTGTGAAACAGAAGGACAATTTTTGTGAGACAGGTAGGACAATTATTACCCTAATTTTGCAAATAAAACTCATCTCAGGGTAGATAAGGGCCAGCCAGCAAAAGTGGAGCTTTACCACTTTGTGGTAATTAAGATGATGGTTTTGAATGAAGATATAAAACATTAGGTTTTGCCCTACTTTTCTTTTCTAAACTATAAACATTTGTGATGTTAAGTTTTAAATGTGAATTATTAGAATGATGAGACTAACTCTTCTGCTGTTTGGGTATGTATAATTCATTTAAAACAATGAAAAGTATATATATAATTTTTTTAAATGTTTATTTACTTTTGAGAGAGAGAGAGTGCGAGTGGAGGAGGGGCAGAAAGGGAGGGAGACACAGAATCAGAAGCAGGCTCCAGGCTCTGAGCCCTAGGCATAGAGCCCTATGGGGCCTCGAACTCAGAAACCACGACCTGAGCCAAAGTCAGATGCTTAACCGACTGAGCCACCCCGGCGCCACTACAAAGTATATTTTTAATGTTTATTTATTTTGAGAGAGACAGAGCCAGTGTGAGTAGGGGAGGGGCAGAGAGAGAGACTCTGAAGCAGGCTCCATGCTCAGAAGGTAGGCTGCTGCGGAGCTTGATCCCACCACCTGGGAAATCATGACCTGAGCCGAAATCAAGAGTTAGAGGCTTAACTGACTGAGCCACCTAGGCGTCCCCCCAAAAGCAATATATATATTTTAAGTTTACTTGTTTATTTTGAAAGAGAGAAAGAGCCAGTATGGGAGGGGCAGGGAGAGAGAGAATCCCAAACAGGCTCCATGCTCAGCCCAGAGCCTGACTCGGGGCTCAATCTCATGAATTGGGAGATCATGACCTGAACCGAAATCAAGAGTCGAACGCTTAAGCAACTGAGCCACCCAGGCGCCCCAAAAAGCAGTATTTTTAATGTTCTTTTTAAGCGCTGATGGAATTGATTATGGTACAGTAGCTAGGTCAGAAAATGACCTTGCTACTGAAAGCGCTGGAATCCCAGATACTGCTACTGCATTTCAAAGGGTATGTTCTTTGTTCCTAAGGGAAAACCCCTCAAGATGTGAGCCAGTGCTGATGGGGCTTCTGTGTTCTGTGCCTCATCAAAACGTCTTGATCCTGGATTTTTTTTCCCTGTATTTGTTTTGTAGATTGTTGTCAGTTGTTTATTTAGGCCACGGTTTTGTGGCTTTCTTTCTTTCTTTTTCTTTCTTTCTTTTTCTTCTTTTCCTTTTTTTTTTTTTTTTAGTATAACTGATTCATATTTTTGGCTACAAGCCACTAATTGGAAACACCATGTTTTGTTTTGTTTTTCTTCCCCTTCAAAGGTGTGTTTTAGCAGTCACAATGAATGCATGTGGTAGTTATTAATATTTTCCACCTAATCAAACCTCTTCTGGCTGTCAAATTAATGGGAAAAATGCATTCATAGTAGCTAAGTAATTACAAAACCTACATTGTCAGTAATTACCATTTAGGCTATAAATAAGATTGAATAGCCTTTTTTATAATCAATAATAAACTTGCCACTCAGAATGTTTTACGTAGGTAAGCATTCTAGGTAATTTGAGATTTTTCTAGAGTGTTTATCAAGTATCTAATACATATTTCATTAAAGAATGCAGAAGTAGAAATTCAGATACATAAAGCATGGTAATCAAATTTATAAAATAAAATGCTTGGGATGCCTGGCTGGCTCAGTCGGTTAAGCGTCCAACTTTAGCTCAGGTCATGATCTCACGGTTCTTGGGTTCGAGCCCCAAGTCAGGCTCTGTGCTTGCTGACAGCTTCGGATTCTGTGTCTTTCTCTCTGCCCCTCCCCCACTCACACCCTATCTCTCTCTGTCTCTCAAAAGTGAATAAATGTTAAAAAAAATTTTTTAAATAAAATGCTTAATATTAAATGTACAGAAATATGTTCATTTTTCTATTATTCATGATATGGAGGGAGAACATGAATAATTAAAAGCTACCACTTATACCAAAACCTCAGTTCAGTCATTAGTTTACAACTTCCTTTCCCATCAAACCTTTTATCACAGCAGTAAATTTTTTTTTAAATTTTAAAAATAAATGGTTTGCTTTGATTTTTTTTGTTTGTTTGTTTTGTTCCTCTGCCCATCTTTGGTGTTGAGCAGTAAACTCAGAAGGAGAAAAGCAAAGGATCTCAAAGTCTGAGTAATCAGTTCACTGATTATAGAATTTATTTATGTAAAGTTTTTTTATTTTTTTAATTTTTTTTAATGTTTTATTATTTATTTTTGAGACAGAGAGAGACAGAGCATGAACGGGGGAGGGTCAGAGAGAGAGGGAGACACAGAATCTGAAGCAGGCTCCAGGCTCTGAGCTGTCAGCACATAGCCCGACGCGGGGCTCGAACTCACAGACCATGAGATCATGACCTGAGCCGAAGTCGGACGCTCAACCGACTGAGCCACCCAGGCGCCCCTTATGTAAAGTTTTTAAAGAGGGGGTTGTGACAGATTCTTCAGAGCTCTAATTTTTATATAGGGTGACCTTAGAAGTTATTGGCATTTACTTTTTTTTTTTAAGTAAGCTCTATGCCCACCATTCAACTTGAACTCATGACCCCAAGATCAAGAGTCACATGCTCTACCAAGTAAGTCAGTCAGGTGGGACTCAATGTGGGACTCAAACTCATGACCCCAAGATCAAGAGTCCCATGCTCCACCTACTGAGCCAGCCAGGCACCCGGGGCATTTACTTTTTAAGATTAGTACACTATAGGGTGTTTTAGATAATTTACAGAATCATATTAGCACATTAACTTGATAACACTTCTGATACAGCCTGTAGTCCAACCTCTTGTTTACTTTTTAAAAAATAAGTTAAAAGTGATTTAGCATGACTGCATTAGTATTGACTTCTCCAGGCAGTCATAAATTTAGTTACCTGTTTCTGTTAGGATTTTACTAAAAATTACTTTTTTTTTTTTTTTTTTTAAGCAGCCTCCACACTGGGCATAGAGCCCATCACAGCGCATGAACTCACAACCCTGAGATCAAGACATGAGCTGAGATCAAGAGTCAGACGCTTAACAGACTAAGCCACCCAGGCGCCCCTAAAAATTACTTTTTTTTCCTAGTTTAATTTAGAGAGAGAGAGCAAGGGAGGGGGGCAGAAGCAGAGAGAGAGAGAATTTCAAGCAGGGTCCACACTCAGTGAGGGAGCCTGACACAGGGCTTGATCTCACAACTGCAAGATCATGATCTGAGCCAAAGTCAAGAGTCAGATGCTTAACCGACTGAGCCACCCAGGCACCCTTTACAAATTACTTTAAGTCATTAATAGATATGATTTTTAACTAACCCCCTTTAACAAATTGGGACATTGTGAAATAGATGTCTTCTCCTGGAGTTATTGTTTCAATGTGGGTATTTATTGAATGGCTGTAAATGTGCAAAGTAGAATGTTTTTAGTTTAGAATTTTTGAGTGGGCCCAGGGAATGGATATGCTTTTCTGTTATTTTTGTCAGTAAGTAGATTATCAAGATATTCCTTCAGGAATATGGCATAAAACTACATAAATTATGTAAATCAATTTTGAAAAATCAAGTTGTCATTTTAGACAAAATACACACATTTGCTTAAGAGTCTATTTTTAAAGTTTGTAATTACTTTATATGTGACTAGATTTATGTTTCTTCATGAGGTTTTATTTTATTAAAGATCATTTATAAATATTGCCACAAAACCTGCTTTCAAAAAACAGCCATTGTGCCAAATTTTTCACCATCTATTCCCATTAATGTCATTGACAAAATAGTTATTAGGTATTTTAGATACATTGTTCTTGGCTTTCATAGTATTTAAAACATAAAATGGCCTTTCAAAGAATACTAGAAGTAGTAATTCACATCTTGAGGGATTCAGTTAATTCCTTATTTGATAATTATAAGTATGTTCTTGGCTTTTTATTAATCTTGTTAATAAGTCAGTATTACCATGTATCTAGGGAAATATGAATGAGTCCTATTTTCAACTGCCTAGTGAAAACATGACATGATAGGTTATACTAGGAAAATAAGACTTGTTTGTGATTGCCTAGCACTTATGTTTTTCCTGCTATTCCTAGGCTTTTCAGGTTTAGTTGGGATTGTCACTTTTGGTAGTAGCCAACTTAAAATAGAGCTCTGAGAATGGATGTGATACTGTCATAAATGATTTGATTTTGAAAAGCTAGCAAATGATTCTCTCTTAGATCCCATTTCTTTAATTTGAGGACTGTTGTTAGTTGAAGGTGTTACTTGACTTCCACTTTCTATGGGTGACTTTATTACTTCACATATGATTAATAAAATGTCCCATAAGAATGTAACTAATAAGATCCGTAAATACACTTCAATACCAACGAACAGTATTGCATACCAAATTTTAAAAACTATGCACTTAGAGCAAGATTTAAAAAATAAAACGGGGCGCCTGGGTGGCTCAGTCGGTTAAGCGACCGACTTCAGCTCAGGTCACGGTCTCGCGGTCCGTGAGTTCGAGCCCCGCGTCGGGCTCTGGGCTGATGGCTCAGAGCCTGGAGCCTGCTTCCGATTCTGTGTCTCCCTCTCTCTCTGCCCCTCCCCGTTCATGCTCTGTCTCTCTCTGTCTCAAAAATAAATACAAACGTTAAAAAAAATTTTTTTAAATAAAACAGTATCTTATCTAAATTTGAACTGTTTTCAATTTTTGTTCAACCTGGGGTTTGGGTTTTGTTTTAGTTTTTGGCTTTGTGTTTGATGTTGTTTTTCTGCCTGGCCTTAGTGGGTAGAAAATCTTTATGTCAGGGTGTTTTAATCACCAGAACCCTTCTGATTCATAATTTAGATTTAGCACTTTTGTGTTGATCTCAGTTTCCCCTAAGCAGACTATTTCCTATTCAGTTGACTGGGCTTTAGAAAGCAAAACTCTTCTGATTACCTGCTTACTCTAATGACTGGCTAAGGCCTTATCTATGCTCATATCCTGTTCACCTCAAGGGCCTTAGATTCTCCAGCACCTTCTTTGTACAGGAAAGCTGTTCTCTGTTCTGTGGATTCAGTTTCTTGACAAACTGTTGAGGCTCATCTTTTTCGTTTTCCTGATGGCAAAGGCGAAAAAAAAAAAAAGAGGAGGATAAAAACAAAATCAAGCTATAGAGTAATTCTCTGTTGGCCCCTGGTAGTCACCTTCCTAGAAGAACAGTGTTTTCCAGGCTACCAGCTTTATTCCAGCTGACTGACTCTACTCCCTCCTTCTATGTCGTTGCCTCTTTTTACCCTTTAGGAGCCTGTCAGGAATTTTGCAACCTGACAAGAGGCTTCTTCAGAGCCAACCACCTTTTTTTTCTCAGAGCCTAAAAAAAGGTGCGTCCTCTTACTGACAGAAAAATACTTTGTTCGTCTGTTTTTCTGTGTGCTGCCAAATTGTTTGGGTATATTCTTTTCACCCAGTACAGTAAGAAGTCTGGAAACACGAATGTGAAGTGTGAGATTGCTTTTAATACTTTGTGTACTTTAGGAGGTGGGTCTTTGAGCTCCTCGTTGTTCAGTTGACCGTGAAGCAGGTGGCAGATGTAGGTTTAGTTTGCCCTCTTCTTCCTGCCTGCTCTCAGAAGGCTTACAGATTGTGTTTGTTTGTTTTTCGGATAACCCTCAGGTAAGAGGTAAAGAAACACCAAGCCCAAAAGGCAGAAGGATCTGTCTGTAGCTAAAGGGTGAGACACTAGAGGTAGGATGGTTTATGGGATCTGGCTCTTTGAAACCATACAAACGCAGTGTTCTTTTCTAAAGTAGACTTAAGCACTTGCTACGTGATTTTAAGGCCTGATTACCCTAAAGCCATAGCACATGAGTGATGAAGATTTAAGTTGAAAATTGGAAAAGATGATCCAGTGATTGGAGAGAAACCACTTGCTGCAGCTCTGATAAACCAAGACTCCTATGCAGTCAGGCATTTCAATACCTGGTTCCAAAAGATGAGCTTTGTGGTTAGTAAGCCAGGCAAAAGAGTGCATGTTACTAGCTTCTGTTTGGGGAATCTAATCCATGTACGTTCTTAATACACACCTGTATTGATTGCATCTGAAATATTTCTGGTATCCCTTTTTGTAAAGTGAAGCATGTCCTAAAGTGGTTTTGTGTATATGGTAACTGAATCCCTTTATTTATTTAAAAGACATTTTTTGAATGTTTATTTTGGAGAGGGAGAGAGCGAGAATGAGGATCTGAAGCAGGCTCTGTGCTGACAGCAGGGAGCCCGATGCGGGGCTGAACTCACAAACCGTTAGATCATGACCTGAACCAAACTGGGACGCTTAACCGACTGAACTACCCAAATGCCCCTCTTTATGTATTTTGAAAGGTTTTATTTTTTATTTATTTTTTATTTTATTTTATTTTATTTTTTTTAATTTTTTTTTTTTTTTCAACGTTTATTTATTTTTGGGACAGAGAGAGACAGAGCATGAACGGGGGAGGGACAGAGAAAGAGGGAGACACAGAATCGGAAACAGGCTCCAGGCTCTGAGCCATCAGCCCAGAGCCCGACGCGGGGCTCGAACTCACCGTGAGATCGTGACCTGGCTGAAGTCGGACGCTCAACCGACTACGCCACCCAGGCGCCCCAAGGTTTTATTTTTTAAAGTAATCTCTGCACCCAACATGGGGCTCAAACTCATGACCCCTAGATCAAGAATCACATGCTCCACCCACCGAGCTACCCAGGCGCCCCTTGAATCCCTTTTTAATGACAACATCATTTTAATTGATATTTATCTAGAAAGTTGGCTTGATGTTTATTTAACCTATATAGGTTAACCTCATTTTGAACATACTGAGGACAGCTTACAAATGATATGAATATGTTTACATAATGGTTATAAGTCAATTTACATATCTAGAGAATTTGGTTTTTTGGAGAGGGGACAATCCAAGCCAACATAATTAAGCTATACCTTCCTATTCTTCACTGAGTGTTTTTGAAAAATGTACTTAACTGCATATATACAGTGGTATTTGCATTTGGGCATACACACTGAACGCACTGTCTGGGAAAGCTTTGAATTCACACATGTGCAAATTATTTTTTTTCTGGTCAGTGAACACTGTTGAATACTTAGATGAATGTTTATACAATGACATTGGCCATGCAGTTCTTCCCGCTTTGTCCCTTTATCACATAGCAACAGATCATAGGATTAATTGTCCACTTAATTAACTTGGGTGTGGGGTAGGGTTGCCTGATAAAATACAGGACTCCCGGTGAAATTCCAGTTTTAGACAAACATTTAATATTGAAAATGTATTTGTTGTTTATCTGAAATTGGAATTTAACTGGGCAGCCTGTACTTCTGGTTGCTAAATCTGGCATCCCTTGGTGGGGGAGAAGCAGAAGACTGGTGGGTATGGGCACACTTAGGAGACTTAAATACAACTGGAGTGTGCAGTGATAAAAGGTAGCCTTTACTCTGACAGGAATACTAAGATTTTTTTTTTTTTTTTTTTTTTTTTTTTTTTTTAACATTTATTTATTTTTGAGACAGAGAGAGACAGAGCATGAACAGGGGAGGGGCAGAGAGAGAGGGAGACACAGAATCTGAAACAGGCTCCAGGCTCTGAGCTGTCAGCACAGAGCCCGATGCGGGGCTCGAACTCACAGACCGTGAGATCATGACCTGAGCCGAAGTCGGGCGCTTAGCCGACCAAGCCACCCAGGCGCCCCAGGAATACTAAGATTTTTGAGTGCAATGTTTATTTTAGGGTCCAACACTTTTTTCTTTGGAAGTGCATCAGTGAAAACAAAGCTCAGAAATAACAAAACTTAACAATACATTGTTCAGGGATACCTTATCTTTTTAAAATGATAAAGTAAGGGAACAATAAATCAAATCTGGGCTACCGGTTCCCTTTAAGAGAAAGGCAGCAGATGGAATAGGGCAACACAGTAGCTGTCCTAGTCTTCGTGCTATTCTCATTGTCAGGTAAGATGGTGAATCAGTTCATTTTGTTTGTTATGCTTCATAGTTACATGTATGTGCTGCATATCAAATATAAAATATCAGTTTAAGAGTTAAAATATAGGTTGCAATGAAAACATCAGACTACCTGCAAAGTTTCACTGCCTGTACTTACCAAAATAAATCCCAGATCCCCCAAATAAAGAGGTATTCATTTCTTCCTTGTCTTCATCAGGTTAGCATCCTTAGTTCTGTATATCATTCTACTTGGTTTCTAGAACATTCACCAAATTGGTTTTTCTCTTGCAGATCTGTTCTCTTTCATCAGTGTTCCTCTTCAAATGTGTTCTTATCAGTGAGAAGTAGAGCAGAATCGAACCACTCCCCTTGCCCTGGCCATAATAGTTCCTCAGATTACACCAGCTATTTCAGCAGCCATATCACAGCCTTTGCTGTGTCTGAGCAATCAGCAGAAATACCTAAATGTTTTTACATGGTTTGCTGTTAAGTTGTATATCCCCAATCATTCATTTTATATTTATCCCCACTCCATTGCATTCTGTTAAGACTGGCTTATTGTTGTAAACTCTTAAAATATTTGTGGGTGCTGTCAGCTAGTATATTCTCTATGCTTCCCAACTTTGTGTCATCTGCCAATTAGGTAGATATGCCAGCAGTGTCCACATTCAAGACATTAATAAGAATAAGTAGGATAGGGGCACCTGACTGGCTCAGTCATAGAGGGTGTGACTCTTGATCTTGGAGTTATAAGTTCGAGCCTCACATTGGGTGTAGAGATTACTTAAAAATAAAAAATAAAAAAAATCTTAAAAAAATAAGTAGGATAGAGTACAGTAGAAATTATTTGATAGTTCCTTATGGTTTTTTATTGATGCATTAATCAGCATACTTTGAGTAATGTTCAATCAGTTACAAACCCATCTAAGTGTATTCTAGCTTAACATCTCCTTGTTAATATCCTTGTCTAAAAGGATATTTTTGTGAGGGACCTGGCTGGCTCAGTCAGTGGAGCGTGTGACTCTTGATCTCAAAGTTGTGAGTTCGAGGCTCACTTGGGTGTAGAGATGACTTAAAAATAAAATCTTTGGGGTGCCTGGGTGGCTCAATTGGTTACATATTTGACTTCGGCTCAGGTCATGATCTCGCAGTTTGTGGGTTCGAGCCCCGTGTTGGGCGCCATACCGACAGCTCAGAGCCTGGAGCCTACTTCAGATTCTGTGTCTCCCTCTCTCTCTGCCCCTCCCCTGCTCACGCTCTGCCTCTCTCTCACAAATAAAAATAAATAAATAAATAAAATAAATAAATAAAAATGAAGTCTTTTTTTTTTTAAAGAGGATATCGGTGAGAATATTATAAAATTGAGTGCTTAAATCCAAATTTTTTTCACGTGTGTATAGTATTCTATAGTATTCTCTTTATATTCTAAGCCAGTTACCCTATCAAAAAAGGCAATTAGGTTAATCTTGTATGACAGGCTTTCTGTGAATGCTTACTGACTCTTTTTTTAAAACTAGGTTTTTGTTTTTGTTTCTTTTTTAGGTTTGTTTATTATTTATTTTGAGGGAGAGAGCACATATGCAAGCAGGAGAGAGGGAGACAGAGCTTGATCTCAGAAACTGTGAGATCATGACCTGAGCTGAAATCCAGAGTGTGGACACTTAACCCACTGAGCCACCTAAGGTGTCCTGAATGCTTACTGACTCTTAATGATTATCTTACCCATGCCTAGGGCCCTCAAACCATTTAACAGTGTGCTTAAGAATTTTGCTTGGAAATGGGGTGCCTGGGTGGCTTAGTCTGTTAAGTGTGCAACTTCGGCTCGGGTCATGATCTCGCAGTTTGTGAGTTCGAGCCACACGTCGGGCTCTGTGCTGACCGCTCACAACCTGGAGCCTGCTTCCAATTCTGTGTCTCCATCTCCCTCTCTCTCTCAGCCCCTACCCTGCTCACGTTCTGTCTGTCTCTCTCTCAAAAATAAACAAACATTAAAAAAAAATTTTTTTTTTTGCTTGGGATTGACATCAAGCAAATCTGCTTATAGTTTTTAGCATTTACCTGCTTTCCATTATTGACTATTGAGTGTTTTTCTCATTTTCCTCTTCTATCCTACCTGATTCTTTAAAGGCTTTAGATAGGGAGGAAGCTGTGTACATTCTTAGGGTATGCTGGGATATAATTTGTCTGGGACGGGAGAACTGAACTCATTTAGATTATCTAGGTACTTTTATCTCCTTGAATGCTTTGGGATTCAGTTTCCTCATTACAATTTGTTTTTCCTTTTCTGGTTTGACTATCGGTAATCTTCACTAGAAAAAAAAGAATTGGAGCAGCCTTTTATATTATACTCTTTGTCTACATGTAAACAGACCCGCACCTTTTGTTGCTCTTGTTCTGAATATAAATTAAAATAAAGGAAAGCTGTGTCTGGAATTTTTTTTAATCCGAGCACATTCTAAGCACCAGTCTTTCTGATATTGTTCTTATAGGTGTTTGCAGTTTTCTTTGGGTATGTGCACATTCCATCCCTCCAGCCTCTTGTGAAGGTTTTCCTTTAAAATATTTTTTATGATGTGACATGGTGGAGATGCAACCAACAAAATTCAGACCGTGAGAATTTCTACAGGATGGACGACCTCATTTCTTTGTTTGCTGTTGTTTGTTTGGGTGTTTTTTTAAAGACTATATTTTTAAGGCAGTTACAGGTTCGCAGCCAAATTGAAAGGAAGGTACAGAGATTCCCCATTTACCTCCTCCCATGCACACATGCAGAGCCTCCCACATTACCAGCATCCTCTGCCAGAGTGGTACACTTGTTACCCATTCAGGAGTCTACACTGACGCATCATAATCACCCATACATAGTCCGTAGTTTGCCATAGGGTTCACACTTGGTGTTGTACATTCTACTGGTTTGGACAAATGTATGACGGGTATCCCCCATTACAGTATCATACTGAATAGTTTCACTGCCCTAAAAATCCTCTTCAGGATGAATAAACTAGTTCTTCAACACATGAATAGCAAGAAATAAAAGAGATTGAAGGGGAACCTACTGATTGAGAGAGACGTGGCAACTGATTGTAACACGTGAACCTTATTTGGATATTAATTGAAATGAACCAACTGTAAAAAATACTTGAGACAATCTGGGCAGTATGAATTGTGTATCAAAGTATGAATCATGACTGTGTATAATAAGGTATTGTTAAATTGGTAATAGTGTTGTGGTTATGTCTTAAAAAATATCTTTTTTAGAGGGGCGCCTGGGTGGCTCAGTCAGTTAAGCGTCCGACTTCGGCTCAGGTCATGATCTCGCGGTTCGTGAGTTCAAGCCCCGCATCGGGCTCTGTGCTGACAGCTCAGAGCCTGGAGCCTGTTTCAGATTCTTTGTCTCCCTCTCTCTCTCTCTCTGACCCTCCCCCGTTCATGCTCTGTCTCTCTCTGTCTCAAAAATAAATAAACGTTAAAAAAATTTAAAAAAAAATATCTTTTTTAGATATGTATGACATTTTTATGGGTAAAAATAAAACAATTTCTGGGATTTGCTTCAAAATAATATGGCAGGGGTGTGGAGGGAAGAGTATTGATATTGATCATTATTGAACATGGCTGATATGTTGTACATGTGGGTTCATAATATTATTCTCCCAATTTTGTGTATGTTTGAAATGGCCACAATTAAAAGTTGGAAAAACTCCCCCAGAATATATTTTTATGGCCACAGTCCTTGTTACTAGCAGATTCAGGACTAAAACACAGATCTCCTGATTCCAGCTCTCAGTTTTTGTTGTTGTTTTTTTTTTTTTTTTACTATGTAGCTAAGCTTAATAGTCCTTCTACTTCCAAATTGATGTCATGTTGCCCTTTCAGTCTCTGGGATCCCCAAATCTTCCCTGGGAAATTTGTGGTGGTATTTTAGGTAATCAAGGCTTTAATAAATGGCCAGTTTTACTTGATTGGCTACCTACCCATGTGAAACCATGAAGGGTTTTTAGAATTATTAGGGTGAGTTCACAGGCTGCATGAGTTGTTAAAATCCGCAGAGACTTGAGTCCAAGTCCTAAGTAGGCCTTTGATCTTAGCTTAAGCTCTAGGAGGGTGGGGATCCTGTCGGCCTTGTTCACTGTTTTATTACACGTAGTGCCTAGCACAATGCTGGTACATGGTAAGCAGTAGGTAAAGGTTAAATGAATGGATTCATTTAACCATTCATTTAACCTTATTTAGCTTCTTTTCCTCACATGTGAAATGAGATTGTTGGTCTAAATGGTTGGTTGGTTTGTTTTTTGTTTTTAAGATTTTATTTTTAAGTAATCTCTACACCCAATGTGGGACTTGAACTTACACAACCCCGAGATCAAGAGTCGCATGCTCTACCCACTGAGCCAGCCAGGTGCCCCGGTCTAAATGGTTCTTAAGCTTCCTTCAAACACTTAAAAAAATTATTCTTCCTTTCTGACTGATTTTTTAAAGTCCTTTTAGAATTTTGAGAGGGATTACTGTAAATTTTTTTGGTGCTAAGTAACATCAATAGATAGGATACTCACTTCCAACACCTGTGACAGAAAACCCCACAGTTAGGGTGCATCCAGATCTCTTGAAAATAGCCTCGTGCTATGCATTTTCTGTGAGATTGAGTTTGTTTTTTTAAAGTAAATGAGTACTGTTCTCGACATTACCAGAGAGTCAGGTTTAGCAAGTTCCAAAGTCAAGCTAAGAGGGTTAATAAAACGTGTTGCTTGCATATTTGTTAGTGTTCACTGAAATTGTATTGAATGCAGTATTATTTTGTCAGAGTTTTGTGCTTCCTGTGGAAACTTGGTGGGCAACCTTTTAGGTAAGTTGCAGTTTTTGTCATCAGATCCAAATCCAGGACCTACCTTTGGATTAGTGAACTTATTATTCTAATGAAATTTTGCTTGAGGTATGTGAAGGCTATCGCTGGATCAGGTCAGAGTGTATAAAAGAAAAACAATTCCTATACTGTCTTGCAAAATCCACAAAGCAATGTTTTGAAGCCACGTAAATTTTAAAAATAATGAATGTTGTGCAGACATTAAAATGAATTGGTTCTAAACACAAATACCCTAGCTGCAAAAGGAAAACTGTAATTAAAATGCTAAATGGATAGGGACTCTGAGAAAGCATCTGTCACACATTATTTTATATTCAAACATGAGCTTTGTTAGTATAAACTCAACATAACGAGTACATGAAAATAACTTTTAGAAACTAAGGTATAATGAATTAAGATATTCTATCTGTATTGTAAGTTACTGAAGTACAAATTTGAAAATTACTTTTATATTCAAAAGCTGAGTGGAAACCACACTAAAAATAATTTTAATATTTGATCTGTAAGCCGTATAGGGTGTTTTTTTTTTTTAGCAGAATACCGATACTTTTTTAAAGCAGATTGTATTTTGAAGCTGTTTTAGAAGTTGCTTGTTTTTCATGTTTAAATTTAATAGTACAATTGGTAGACATGTTTTCAGTTTCAGAAACTGCTGCAAAAATCAAAGACTTTCTGTGTTTGTAACTAGTATTCGTATGTTGGAAGTTTTTCTTACACTATTAGGTCATCAAGGAAGTTTAGCCCTTTATATTTTTGCTCAACTTCATAAGAAGCACGTTTATTATTTGAATTAAGCTTTGTCAGATATTTAAATGTGTTGAAAATATTTCATTGAAAAATACCCTACAATAAAAACTTTTCAAATGAAAAAATGAACTTTTGAAGCTCTCATTTTGGTTTCTTAAGTTTTATTTAAGTGGGGTATACCACCAATACTTAAATATGTCTACCTGTTACTTCAGAGTTTCTTTTTTTTCTTCCTCTTTTTTTTTTTTTTTTTTTTTAAAGTAGGCTCTATACCTTAACATGGAGCTTGAACTCATGACCCTGAGATTGAGAGTTGCATGTTTTACCGACTGAGCCAGCCAGGTGCCCCATTTCAGAGTTTCTTCAAAATTTCTCTTGTGTGGGGTGCAATAAAAGTTATTTTATGTAGGCATTTGGACTTTTTCTGGGAAAAATTACTGACCTTAACCTGTAAACAGGAGGAATCTAATTTGCTATAATTAGTATCTACAGAAATCTTGAAGGACTATTTTTCTACTTAACTAGATGTATCAAAGTATTACTGGGCATTTCAGGATGTATGTGTGTTGGATTATGTCAGTGTTTCCTACAATTTTTCTCAATTTTAAGGGATATCAGAGGATATAAAATTTAGACCATTAATCATGGTATAAATTAACACCTTCACTCTCAAACTAATGAAGGGTCTTAAAATTTTCTAAAATTATGGGAAGTCTAAAAACTCATGCTTAAAGGTCATGTAGCTAGTTGGCTGGGAAAACCTAGAATAGAACTTAATTTTCTTGACCTCTAGATGCCCATTTCTCCTGTCTCCAAACTTGAACATGAATAGTTGTTTTCTTTAGGCACATAATCACCTTGAAATAGTATAATGTTCTTATCTCTACTTTGAAGTCAGAGACTGAGAAACAGAGAAGACTTGAGTGGTTGTCCAGGGATACCAAAGATTAGTGACACCTTGCTTACCTGACAGCCACTTCTTTGGTAATAGATTCTCCAGTACAGCTGAAAATAAGAAATAATCACTTAAACAGCCCCTGAGCAATCAAACAATGTGCCATGAAGTCCACAGTAAAGTCGTGTAAAAATTTTTTCACGGGAGACTTTTACTGAGAATCTCTGGATTCTTCCTTTACCGTACAATTCCATTTTTAAAAACCTGGTTTCCCAGCTCAACGCAGATTAGAAGCAAAAATTAGAAAGGGAGGGAAGCTTTTAAAGACAAGCACATGGCCAACTGGAAGAAGTGACCAATTAAAGTGACCACTTAAATTGAGGAAAGTGATGCAAAACTGTAAAACACAGACATTCCAGGCATAATAGCCTGGGGTCCTGTAGTGTGAAGGCAAATAAATCCCCTGCAAATAAATGTCTCTGGAGGGCATTACTATATTAAAACATAGTGTGGTATTTGAGCATAATTACTCCAGGTCAGTAAGAAAGGGAAAATTGTATATCCTTTGTTTAAGAAGGTATTTGCAAGGGAAAGATTGCTGGAAGGGCAAGGCTTAGCCTATAATGTACTTATTTACAAGCTGCTTTTGAAATGGAAATTCAAAAATAATTAAAATACTTTCAGAAGTTTGGCACTAAAAGAGAAGCTTCATCACTCTTGAACTTTTATATATGGAGCATTTCATTATTTTATTCCCTAGCAGTGCCAAATCAATTAGGTGTTAATTGTAGTTGTTAAAGGCAGATCAGGATTCAGAGCCTTTGACTTAGTCTAGTCCAACCCAAGAAGCAGCACTAATTGCCTTCACTTTGGTGTTCATAGCGCCAATTATAGTATTTTCATAATCATCATCTTTTAAGACCTTGCCCGGAAACGAGGCAATATTGCAAAGTATTTGAGAGAGTGGGCTCTTAGAGTCAGACTGCCTGGGGTCAGATTCTGGCCCTACAATTTACTAGCAGTGCAGTTTAGGTGACCTAATCTGACCCAAGCCTCAAATGTTTTGTTGTGTATAATAGGGAACGTAATAACACTACCTCATAGGAAAGTTGTGAGGACAAAAGAAGTTAAAACTAAGTCAAGTCTTAGCAAGGTTTTGGGCACATGCTTAATAAAAGATGGCCATTGTTTCGTTATTATTATAATACCCCATTAGGAATACTTCCTGTGGGAATACTAAATTATGATTTACCGTTTCTTAGGGTGAAACGCATTGTTCCTTTCTCGTCTTGGTGCGTGATACAAATCATACACGTTGTTTTAGCCAACTTTACAAATTATAAATATGCTTTCACTTTTTACTAGATGCCAGTGTTCTATAAATGGATCAAAAAAATGTATCACAAAAGAATCCTGGTCATACAGGCTACCCCTATTAAAGACAATTTTAGGCTTGATTAGCCTAGAAGAAGCTGTTTTACTGCCTATCAAGATCATAACAACTTTGTAACATTTAAAATATGTCTCAAACATGACTGTCTTTTGTTATTAGTTTTTTGTTTAATGCCATCACAAAATGTAAGCCGGATCCCATTTTAATCACCAGCTCAATATAATCTGGTTTTTCTCGTATTCCCTGTTGGTAGGTGGACTGGAATTTGACAGCCTGTAGGGTATCTTTTCTGTGTTTAAGAAATTGGTCTCAGTCTCCCCACTACCAACAGACTGCCAAAGTACCGTAGAGAAACTTGCTGAAGGTCCTCGTTTGTGAATTTCGATGAAGCAATTCGAAGCTGCTGAAGAAGCTACCACTTACTGTGTGTGCCCCATGTGCTCTCATTTAATGCTTACAGAAAGGTCTATGAAGTAGAGTGCTTTTACCCTGTTTTACAGAGGAGATTGAGGCTTGGAAAAATTAAGTGATTTCATCAAGATCACACATAGAGTAAATGGTAGGAAGAATATTTAATTTAAGCGGGGGCCATATGCTTGAAAGCTCTTGCTCTTTTCACTATGTTCCCTTAGCTCTCAAAAATAATAAATTTTATAGTTTGTACACGCATAGGTAAAGCCCTGTTAGCACCAATCTGGAATATTTCCATGTGTGTCAACAATTAGTCCATAATTTAGACCCTGTGAATCAATAGCCAAAAAGTGCCCTTTATTAAATGTTACATACAAGAGATAAATGTAGTTCCCCATTCTGTGTGTGTTTTTCTTTTTTTGACAGCTAAAAAAAACTGGTCAGGGGCGCCTGAGTGGCTCAGTTGATTAAGCGTCTTTTTTCTTTTTTTTAAAGTTTTAAATGTTTCTTTATTTTGACAGAGAGCTAGCAGGGGAGGGACAGAGAGAGAGGGAGACACAAAATCCGGAACAGGCTCCAGGCTCTGAGCTGTCAGCACAGAGCCTGACGCTGGGCTCAAACTCACGAACTGTGAGATTATGACCTGGGCCGAAGTCGGACACTGAACCGACTGAGCCACCCAGGCGCCCCAAGCGTCTGACTCTTGGTTTCTGCTCAAGTCATGATCTCATGGTTCGTGAGTTCAAGCCCTACATCAGGCTCTATGCTGACAGCGTGGAACCTGCTTGGGATTCTCTCTACCTCTCTGCCCCTTCCCTGCTTGTGCTCTCTCTCTCTCAAAATAAATAAATAAACTTAAAAAAAAATTAAAAACCTGGTCAGATTTCTTGAAGTGATGAGGGTCATGGGAAGGCAGATTTTCTTTTTCTTCTACTTCATATGGGGCTTAAGGCATTTAAAAAAAACCCTTTTTTTTAATGTTTATTTTTGAGAGAGAGAGAGTGCAAGCAGGGGAAGGGCAGAGAGAGAGAGGGAGACACAGACTCCTAAGCAGGCTCCAAGCTGTCAGAACAGAGCCCAATGCAGGGCTTGAACCCACAAGCCTCAAGATCATGACCTGAGCCAAAGTCAGATGCTTAACCAACTGAGCCACCCAGGTGCCCTGGGGCTTGAGGTTTTTTTAATCTTATTTCCATTTGCTGTTACACCTCTGAGGCAGATGATTTGTGTTTTCTAATTGGCAGTCAGAATATGTGCCATGTAGAAATTCGATAACCTTCGAGGTTTTTTGTTTTTATTTTTGTTCTTTTGATTTCCACTTACATTTAGACATTCTTTGTGTAGAATCTTTTCTCTTTTTTTTAGTTTTTTTAATGCTAACTTAGTTTTGAGAGATAGTGCGTGTGCACGCGCCAAAGAGAGAGAAGGAGAGGGAGGGAGAGAGAGGGAGAGAGAGGGGCAGTGAGCCCGGGAGAAGAGAATCCAAAGCAGACTCTGCGCTATCAGCACAGAGCCCAATGCGGGGCTTGAACTTATAAACAGTGATATCACAACCTGAGCCTAAACCAAGAGCTGAAAACAACCCACTGAGCCACCCAGGCACCCCTCTTTTTTTTTTTTTTTAAAGTTTATTTATTTTGAGAGAGAGCAGGGGAGGGGGAGAGAAAGACTCTCAAGCCAGCTCCACACCTTCAGTGCAGAGCCCAGTGCTGGGGCTCAGACTCAAAAAATGAGATCATGACCTGAGCCAAAATCAAGAGTCAAACACTTTTTTTTTTCTTTTCTTTTTTTAAATCAGACTAGCTTTGGTCCTAATCACCCCTGGATAAAGAGGATTTTGTTACATAGCAGTACTGTATAGGTATGCCAGGGAAGCCAAATAATTGGGAATATATTTTTCATTTCTGCAAATTGTCCTTTGTCAACATGAAATTATATTGTCTGGGCACTATGGCTAAATGGTCAGCACTATTTTATATAGCTACCATTTTTTGTTTGTTTGTTTGTTTGTTTTTTGTTTTAGAGAGAGAGAACATGAGCCAGGGAGAGGGGCAGAGGGTGAAAGAGTCTTAAGCAGGCTCTATGCTCTCGATGTGGGGTTCGATCCCATGACCTTGGGATTATAACTTGAGCCGAAATCAAGAGTCAGATGCTCAACCGACTGTGCAGCCCAGGTGCCCCTACTACCTTTTTGTTTTTTAAACGAGCTTTAAAAACCTCCTAAACTAGAATTATGTTTTATTCATCTTCATATCTGTAGTCCCTGGTATATAGTAGATATTCCATAAGTGTTTGTTGAATAAAGGGGTTGATGTTCTGTTAAGTGACCAAAATAATTTTTTTAGCACACTAAGTTTTGATTAGAAGTTCAAGATTGCTACAGCAAATATGGATTACTCAGTTTGCCATTTGAAGAGCATGGTAGTTGAACTTGATGCTTCTCTTGGTTTATCCCCTACATATGTGACTTTGGGGAAACTCATTTAACCTCTGAGCACCTCTGTTTCTTTATCTGTAAAAAGAGGCTATCTGATTCGATAATGTTGAAGATGCCTTTCAAAATAAAGTATCATCTGTAATCATTACATTTTACAAAAAAGTTTTAGAAATGACATATTAATATTCATTTAAAAGTGTTTCTTACTGGGGCACCTGGGTGGCTCAGTTGGTTAAGAGTCTGACTTTGGCCTAGGTCATGATCTTGCCCTTCCCAAGTTCACCCCGCATCTGGCTCTGTGCTGACAGCTCAGAGCCTGGAGCCTGCTTCAGATTCTGTGTCTCCTTCTCTCTCTGCCCCTCCCCCACTCACACTCTCTCTCTCAAAAATAAACACTAAAAAATTTTTTGAAAAGAATAGTTTTGCTCTAGTAGATAAATGAGCTACAAACAAAAATGGGTACCTCTTTTCAAAAGCAGAGTAACTGTCTAATGCATATCAAACTTTCCATCTACACTACAAATCAAAGAACTGCAATTAAGATAATAATGAGATACTTTCCTTGTCAAATTTGTAAAGATTTTCAACATAACACTCATTTTTGGCGGGGGTATTAAGAAACAGGCACTCAGAGCAGTGAGAGTATAAACTGGTACAACTGTTCTGAAGGGCACTTTGAAAGTTTCTCAAAATGCTGAAAAATATGTATACTTTTGGCCTGCAATTCCACTTTTAGAAAATTTATTTTAAGGAAATTTACCATGGGGGCACCTGGATGGCTCAGTCGGTTAAGCATCCAGCTCTTGATTTCGACTCCAGTCATGATCTCACAGTTCTGTGGGATCATCAGGCTCCGTGCTGACGGCATAGAGCCTGCTTGGGATTCTCTCTCTCTCAAAATAAATACACTTAAAAAAAATTATCATGGAAGAGCACACAATTTTATTTATGAAGGATGCTTATTTTAAAGTTTATTTATTTATTTTGAAAGAGAAGGAGGGAGGGAGAGAATCCCAAAAGTGGGCTCTGTGCAGAGCTGGATGTAGGGCTCGAACTCACGAACCACAAGATCATTACCTGAGCCAAAACCAAGAGACGCTTAACCAACTGAGCCACCCAGGTGCCCCAATTTTATTTACAAGAATGTTTATTATAGTATTATACAGCATATGTATATGGGAAGACAAAAGGTACATACTCAAATCCCTAGATCGTAGGATTATAGGTCACTTTAATTTTCTTCTCTCTTTTTTATGTTTTCTACATTTTCTATGTGCACAGAAGACTTTTTTCAATCACAAAGTATATAAGTGTTTTAAAATGTGGGCTTGTCTTTAATAAGTGTGTAGATGTATTTCCCTTCTTGCCTCCACTATTCAATACCTCCTTCCTTTTATTTCTATACAGGTCTCCAGGAAAGGTTGGGATTTCAACATTAAAGGTAAGCTGTGTTTTCTGAGAATTCTATTTCTACAAATTGTGTATACTTTTCACTCATTTTTCTATTTTATGTAAATTTTCTTGCTTTTCTGTTGCTTATTATTTTTGTTAAATAGTATTGTCACTGTATCTTACCAGGTGTGGTTGGGTGCTCTAGAAATAACAAATATTGTGCTATGAGGAAAAGGATTGTACGTTTTTTAGATTTCCACTAATTTCCATTTGTTTTATAATGTTTAGAATAAAAGAATACTATAAAATACGTGTGTGTTAATTGAAAAAGTAATACTTGCATGACAAAAATGTGGAATAACCAAAACACTTTTTTTTTTAATTTTTTTTTTTTTAACGTTTATTTATTTTTGAGACAGAGAGAGACAGAGCACGAACGGGGGAGGGGCAGAGAGAGAGGGAGACACAGAATCGGAAGCAGGCTCCAGGCTCTGAGCCATCAGCCCAGAGCCTGACGCGGGGCTCGAACTCACGGACCGCGAGATTGTGACCTGAGCCGAAGTCGGACGCTTAACCGACTGAGCCACCCAGGCGCCCCAAAACACTTTTATACTTCTTATGGGCACATGCATTGGTATCATCATTATATATAAAAAGCAATCCCAGCCTTATATCCAAGCAAAGAAGTTTGGTGTTGAGACATTATGAGATACTGTGCCAATGAGAGCCATTTTAAGGCCAAGAACATCACCCAACAGAACGATTTACGTCAAATAGAGTACATACTGTTTGTGTATGTTTGTGTGTGTCTGTATATAATGTATATATAATCTCAAATGTGCCGAATTTTTTTTTTACTACCAGTATTCTTACCTTCTATTTATACACATTGGATATCGATCTTTTTGATAAATTGTGGCATGTTCATGTGGCATCCTCTACAGCAGTAGATATGAATGAATTCATTACGTACAATGCCATGGATGAATTCAGCACCATAGCGTTGAGTGGGGGAAAAGAACAAGTCACAGTAAGATACATACAGTAATACTCCATTTATATTAAGTTCAAAATCATGTAAAATTAAAGAATATATTCTTTAAAGATACAAACATAGTAAAACTATAAAGAACGGCAAGGGAATAATAAACACAAAGTTTGAAGGTATCAGTCATCTCTCAGGGAGAAAGAATATAATGAAGATGGAGAAGGGTATTTAAGAGATTGGAAGCTAATGGTAATGTTCTTTTTCTTAAACTGAATGCTTAAGAAGAGTTAGTTCTTCTATTTTATACAAATTTACTTGTATTTGATAAAAACAATTTTTAAAAATAATGCGTGGACATGGTGAAAATTTGTCTAGTACAAAAAGTAGATGGTTGAAAATGTAGCTTCCCTCCCATTCCTCATCCTCCACCTCCCAATCCTCATATCCAGAGACAATTGCTGTTTATGCTTGTAGGTTTTAAGAGCCACTTAGCTCTAAGATGTTTTTAGGTTGTAACAAACCGGTTTGGGAAATTTACTTTATCTCAGTAATTATAGATTGTGCTTAACTTGAATAAAGTTAGAAAATATACATATTTAGTAAATAAACATGCAGTTGGATAGTGTTCGTTTTTACTTTTCATTTTGAAATAATTATAGATACAAGAAGCTACAAACATAGTACAGAGAACTCCTGTGTATCTTTCACCCATTTCACCCAGTGGTTATATCTTAATTATAGTACAATATCTCAATTATAGTACAATATCAAAACCAGAAATTTGACATTGGTACAATATGAGTGTATAGTTCTGCTTCAGTTTATTACATATGTATATTTGTGTAACTACCACCACAGAATGGAGGTCTCTTTCATCACCGCAAAGCTCTCCCTTGAGCTATGTACCCTTTTATAAAAGTCACACCCGCCATCTACCTCAAATCATCCCTAACCTCAGGCAGCCCATAAGCTCTTTTCCATTTCTGTAATGTTGTCATTTGAGAATGTCCTATAACTTCAGTCATATAGTGTGTGACTTTTTGAGATTGGCTCAAAGGATTGAGATCCAAGTCGTTGCGTGTTATCAACGGTTTATTCCTTTGTATTGTTAAATGGTAGTCTGTGGTGTGAATGTTCTCCGACTATTGAATGCATATCATGTATAGCAGCATACCTATTGATATTTTAAGCAATCCAAAGAAAATTTTGATGATTTGTAGAATCAAAATAGATGATTTTTGATGATTTGTAGAATAGAATATACTTGAAGTGCCACAACGAGTTTGGAAGGGGAAGGGAAGATAGAACAATCCCGAGAGCACAGGTACCTGGTGTATCAGGGAAAAGTTTCAGGGAAGAGGTAGAACTTGTGTCTGGCTTTGAAAATTGGGAGAAATCTGCATAGGCAGAGAAAAACTGGGAAAGCATTGTATGTTAGGCAGTAACATGAGCTCTTTACGATGCAAAGGTATAGAATTTGCTGGGAGCATTGAAAGACTGGCGTGACCCATGTAAACGTTTCAGTGGTAAAATGATGGAGAAGTAAAGTGGGGCCAGATTTCGATCAACCTTGAATGTCAGGTTAAGAACTCTGGGCTTTAAAATTTTGAAGCAAGACATTTTAAAAGTCAGGTTTTATACGTCTTACAGTTGTGCTCTTCAGAGTTTTGTTTTGTTTTGTTTATGGAGGAATTAATGGAAAGATAAGTGGTGGAAGGGTGGGAGACAGTTTGGAGGGAAGAGACTAAGTGCAGAGAGCTGTTAAGAGGCAGTTAGAATGTCAAGACTTGAGACTTGGACAAAGGGATCACATTGATAGGAATCGGTGGATGGACATGACCACTATTTAAGAGTTGTTCCTTTTTTGTTTGTTTGTTTTTGTTTTTGTTTTTTAACTTTTCTCAGCAAAAAAGAGTAGAGATCACATCTCTAAAACGTTTTTTTAAAATTTCATTTTTGGGGCACCTGGCTGGCTCAGTCGGAAGAGCATGGGACTCTTGATCTCAGGGTCTTGAGTTTAAGCCCCACGTTGAGGGTAGAAATTACTAAAAAAAAAAGGCAATAAATAAATTTTTAAAAATAAATAAAATTTCACTTTAGTCACTGTTAATACCTTCCCATTCCTCGCTACTAAAAACTAGAAGTGACCTGAATTTTTTAATAACTAGCATTTTTATTTTATTTTATTTTTTAAAGAATTTTTGTAAGTTTGTTTAAACATTCTCTACACCCAACACGGGGCTTGAACTCACAGCCCTGAGATCAAGAGCTGCATGCTCCACCAACTAAGCCAGCCAGATGCCTCAATAACTAACATTTTTAGCTTACTCTTCTTTAGTAAATAATAGTGAAGATTTCCTTGAGCGTAGATTACTTTTGTACAAATGATTTGTGAAAATTATTAGTCTTTTGTTGGATGTGCTTATTAAAATTAAAAGCTCTAGTCATAGAACTGAATACTGTGAGGAGGGTCCACGTAGCTCTCTAATATCCAACAGACGTGGAGGGAAACCGTGGTGTGAATGACTAGAAATTGAATGATCTACCATACCTTTTAAGGACGTGTGTTTCTGAGGTTGTGATCGGCAGGGGTTCAAGAAACGGCCTAATGGTGGGAAGCTGGGATTTAGTAGGCCCTGTGCTTTAGTAATGGGGCAGGCCCATCTCCAGAAGGAGGTGATAAGTGAGGAGTGTGTGAAGTCTAAGCTGGTGTTGGTTGTCTGCAGACACATTTTTGGCTTCCATGGTTTCATCTCCCAAGCCTGATCAAGATGCTAGGGGAAGGACCTGGACCTTACACACCACTGAGAGTCACAGATGACTATATAAACCCCAAATTAAGTTTTACTGAGAAATCTTCTGATGAACTTCTCTGGAGATTAGATCCTCTGGTAGGTGCCATATCACTCCATTAAACTTGTGACTTAATCACAGTTTACCTTATAGAGGTTGATACCTTTCAAAGGTTCAAAGTCCAGGAGAGTTTTATTAAAGCCAAGTAAGATAGAAGTGCAATCGCTGCTTAGCTTGGCAGTTGTTTTTTTTTTATGTTTATTTTTGAGAGTGGGGTGGAGCAGAGAGAGAGAGGGGGACAGAGGATCCAAAGCAGGCTCTGTATTGACAGGAGAGAGCCCAATGCAGGACTCGAACTCATGACCTGAGATCATGACCTGAGCCAAAGTCAGACACGTAACCAACTGAGCCACCCAGGTACCCCACTGCTTGGCAGTTTTGATCAGTGTGAGAATGTTAATCTGTGACCCTTGTAAATACTTAATTAAAACAAATTAAATCGAGGTACAGGAATTATGAGTGTGTATTTTTGCTTTGGTTAACTTAGGAAACATACCCATGGGATTATGTTGTGCAGTGCTTCTGATTTTCCTATTAATGAACAATTATTGGAGGATAATTGGATAAATATACTTAATTCATACGACAGCTGAAGGTGTTTCTCTAATATTCATTAACTATTCTTAATGACCATCAGCTTTCAAGTATTCTCTCTCCCTGGTCTTGTCAAGATTATCTTACTAATTGGTTTTGATTAGAGTTGTTCTTTTTTAGTGTAAAACCAGGATTTGATTAAAGGATATGTAAACTTAAGATATGTGTATTTACTGAAGAAAAGCCAGAGGCATGTGTTATTCAGCATTCATTTAGCAAATGGTTACTTTTGCCCAGCACTCTTTTAGGTACTGGCTGTGCAGTGGTAGACAGAAAAAGTCTCTGTTCTCATAGAGCTTACGTTTTAGTGGGGCAGGGAAGAGACAAAAAAAATAAATAAACAAGTAAACAAGGTTGTTTCAGATGGTGATAACTGCAATGAAGAAACAGAAAATATGATAATGTGATAGAAAGTTAAGCAGGTAAGGCTATTTTAAGGTGGTTAGGGAAAGCGTTTTTTGTTTGTTTGTTTGTTTGTTTGTTTGTTTTAATGTAGGCTTCAGACCCAGCGCAGAGAGTCCTCTGTAAGGCTTGAACTCATGACCCTGAGATCAAGACCTGAGATGAGATCAAGAGTCAGACAGATGCTTAACCAACTGAGCCACCCAGGCACCCTTTTCTAAAAACACTTGAGCTATCGCTCTAAGGATGGTAAAGAACCATCCAGTTGGCCAAAATGTAATTGTGGGGTTGTGGTGGACAAGGGAGGTGAGAAATACAGATGGCAAAGATGTAGGCCCTCATGGGTTGTGGTAGTTTGGGTTTTACCTGACACTTAAAATTCCATGAAACAGCTTTTAAGCTTGAAGATATCAGAAGTTCTACATAAATTTCTCTAGCACATTAAATCTTCAGCATTATATTGATCTGGAGTAATTTTATCATGGCACCGATCATGATCATATCCTAATACTTGTATAAGTGCTACCTTGATACTTACACACATCCTTATGTGCCTTAGGTTGCTTATCTGTCAAAAATGGTTATAGTGACCTTTTTTAACTCTATGTGTGTATAAAAATTATGAAAAGTTTTTTTTCTTAGTGTTGTTAGTAGCACTCAAATTGCTATACTTTAGTAAATGTAGTGACAATTTAGGATGGAGATAAATACTGTGCTACATTTGCAAATGTGCGATTGTCTTGTTTTACCAGAATTTTTTTCCAGCAGAAAAACTGTATCCATTTCTACCGTCTCTGACCTCCCAAATATATATATATATGTACGTATGTGTATATGAATGTATACGTAGATATATATGTATTTTTGGTGGGTTTAATGTTTTTCATCTCTTACTGTTTGGGGGAACTTGATTTAACTTCTTGTCTTGATTGCTTTCATCTAAAACATGTAGAGCTTTTAAGAAAACTATTCTCTGAATGTGGTTTTCTGCATTATGTACTTTTATATTTATGCATATTTATGGAGCAATACTCTGGGAAAAAGAACAATTCTGACTCAACCCTTTGTTTAAGTCCTGAATCTTTTTAAGCTACAGAGGTACTTGGTAGTTCTTATCTTCCGGTATGGTTTTTAATGTTAAAAAGAGGGGCACTTTTAAAGGAAAATATCTGATTGCTGTACAAAAATAGAAAATTGCTGATTGGTAACCTTACACAAATCAGATTGTCCCAGTTGACATAAAATCTCGGCCATCTTCAGTATACAAACATCTAAGCTCTATGGGCCTTTGCTTTATCAATGCTGTATTTTCTAATTTGTACCCATCTTAAAAAGAATTTTAATGTTTTTAAATTTATTTTTGAGGGAGAGAGAGAGGGAGGGAGACAGACGATCCGAAGTGGGCTCCACGCTAAAGAACAGAGAGCCCGATGTGGGGCTTGAACCCACACACTGTGAGATTATGACCTGAGCTGAAGTTGGCCGCTTAACCGACTGAGCCACTCAGGCGCCCCTTAAACAGAATTTTAAAGAAAGCAAGTCATCATTTGGTCTCTGCTTTTTCTTTTTAATATAGGAAACTGAGAACACTGCATACAAAATTGGAAATGAGTCTCCTGTACAAGAATTGAAACAAGATGTGTCTAAAAAGGTTAGTAAGATATAATATCAGTATTAGTTTAACAGATATTCTATTTATATGATATATTTAAAGTGGAAAAGTTTTCTATATTCTTTTAGTATAGTGCTGTGTACTTGCTGGATGTTCAGTAAATGTTCTTTGAATCTTGAGTTTCTGATTGAAGACACATCAGGCTTTTTAGAGGTCATTTGATAATCGAACTAATCAATAATTTTTCCTTGAAACAGTATTTAGAAAAATGTAATGTGTTTTTATTTTTTATGCTTGTATTTGTATTAGAATAAGCTGTTCTTAGAGGCCATTATCAGAACAACTATTCTTTTTTTTTTTTTTAAGTTTATTTATTTTGAGAGAGAGAGAGATCGGGGGAGGGGCAGAGGGTGAGGTAGAGAGAGAACCCGCGCTGTCAGCACAGAGCCTAACGCAGGGCTCCATCTCACAAAGCATGAGATCGTGACCTGAGCCGAGATCAAGAGTTGGACGCTTAACTGACTGAGCCCCCCAGGCGCCCCAGAACAGCTCTTCTTGAGGTTACTACCAAGAGTTAAAGGTATTAAAACGCTCAGTGCAACAAATCCTGATGTCTTTATGAGTTAGAGGTTATAAGAAATCATTACTCTGATAGTGCCTTCAATACCTTTTATAGAATTGATGCTTTAAAGCTTCAGAGTTTGGGGGCGCCTGGGTGGCTCAGTCGGTTGAGCATCTTACTTCAGCTCAGGTCATTATCTCACAGTCTGTGAGTTCAAGCCCCACATCAGGCTTTGTGCTGACAGCTCAGGCTGGAGCCTGCTTCCAATTCTGTGTCTCCCTCTCTCTCTACCCTTCCCTGCTTGTGCTCTGTCTCTCTCCCATAAATAAATAAACAGTAAAAAAAAAAAAAAAAAAGAAAAGAAAAGCTTCAGAGTTTGGTTTACTAGAAGGGACAGAACACAAGATAAAAATTTTGACCATGGGCAGTTCACAGTATCAGGATAAAACCCAAGGAGAAAGGATGCTGTGTGTTTGTTCAGTTATGTTACTTTGAGTATTTTCTGTGCCCCTGGCCCCGTTCTAGCCAGTGGGTTTCTGGGGACCAGCAAAATGACACATTCTCTATCCCAGAGTTTCTCAACAGTGACACTTTGGGCTGAATAATTTTTTTTTTTTTTTTTTTTTTTTTTTTTAGTAGGCTTCACGCCCAGCGTGGAGCCCAACACAGGGCTTGAACTCACAACCTTGAGATCAAGACCTGAGCTGAGATCAAGATGCTTAACTGCCTAAGCCACCCAGGTGCCCCTAGGCTGAATAATTCTTTGTTGCAGAGGGAAGGGGAGACTATTCTATGCGTTGTAGGATATTTAGCAGCATTCCTGGCTTCTACCCACTAGATATCAATAGATTCCTCCCTACCCCCACTCCATCACAACAATTAAAAATGTCTTACAGACATCACCAAATGTCTGGGGAGGAGTGTGGGGGCAAAATCACCCCCCAATGAAGTTCCATTGTTCTACCCTTACGGAATTTATACATTTAATGGACTCCATATTTCAATAGTGATCATACTTCCCCCCTTAAAAGGAATTTTTTTGGGAGAAATGTATTGTGTATCAGCATAAGTAAGATATGAGCAATACCCTTTTTTTTCTGTTTAAATCAGAAATTGTCCACAGTTCTACATTGTAACAAACAGCCATCTTAATTTTTCAGCATTCCTTTCTGGTTCTCACCCATTTGCATGCCTTTTTTTTTTTTTTTACCTAATTGTAGTGTAGATAGAATTTTATATTTTACCTTTTCCTCTTGCCATTACTACTTTTCATCATATTTCATCACACAGTCTCAATACTCAGTTTTTATTTCATGTGTCAGTTTCTATCAAGCAAATATATTACAATATATCTAGCCCATTTTTATTGTTGAAAACTTGGAACGTTTCTGTGTTTCCCACTAGAGTTTTTCTTTTCCTTTTTAAGAATTTTTTCTTAGGATGCAAATGGGTAACTAATAGTGGCCAAAAAATGATTTTTAAGTAGTTTAGAAACTGAAAAACATAGTAAACACTGGAGCAGTTGAGTGAGGCTCAAGACTCGGTCTCACTTTTTAAGCTCTAGTTTTTTCGATCAATTTAGGTATCACAAATGAATGATAAAGGCTGTGGGATATACACTGCACCAGGCACGACACAATCCCTGTCCCCCATAGTTTACATTTTAGTAGAGGAAATTAGATGAACACAAAACTGAATGTAAAAAGTGTTCAAGTAGACTTACAAACTATTATAAGAACAGAAAGGGAGACTTTACTTCCTGCTTGAGGATAGGAATGAGGAAGACTTCATGGAGGAAGTAACATCTGAGCTGGTTCTCGATGAATGGATAAGATTTGGGCAGGCAAAGATGGGAGTTGAAAGGCATAACCAAAGGCATGGAGAAACGTGCAGCATGTTTGCAGATGAGAATAGAGACCAAGGTTCCGGCCAAATTATGGGAATGCCTCTTAGGTCATACTAACACATCTGGTTTCTATTGTACAGTCACTGGAAAAGCAGTGAGTTTTTTGAAGCAGGGAGGTGATAGGAAGCCAACAGTCGCCTTAGCACGATCATCTCCATTGTTGGTCTTAATCCCCACTGTTCTCTGGGTCTTTCCCCTATTTGCTACCTCCTGAAGCAGAGCTTGGGACTGGTAGTAGGTGCTATGGGGGCATATCAGGAGGAAGACAACACAGGCTTTATTTTTCAAGAGCTATTTATCTGCCATGGAGAAAGTCTTTATGTAGAGCTAACCCATGTACCACCTTGTGTTTATATTATAGTTCACACTGTAGTGAACGGTAAGAAGGGTAGAGTTCAGTCAAGGGAGAAATTGTTCTCATATAAGGGATCAGAGAAGACCTGTGATTTTTAACCTTGTTTTAACCCCTCTTCTGGTGTCAGTCTTTCCATTATGCATAGTGATTATTTCAGACCTTTACAGTCATCTCACATTCACTGTGCCCACTTATATATCCTTCTCACTTTCAGCAGATAAGCTGCTTCATGTACACATTAGAGACTAAGAAGCCTGGGGGCGCCTGGGTGGCTCAGTAGGTTAAGTGTCCGACTTCGGCTCAGGTCATGATCTCACGGCTCATGAGTTCGAGCCCCGCGTCGGGCTCTGTGCTGACAGCTCGGAGCCTGCTTCACATTCTGTCTCTCTCTCTCTCTCTCTCTCTCTCTGCCCCTCCCGTGCTTGCTCTTTCTCTCTCTCTCTCTCTCTCTCTCTCTCTCAAAAATAAACATTAAAAAAAAAAAAATCCACTAGATTTTTGAGAAAAACCTGGATTTCAGTTTTGACTTTGTAGTTTACTAGCTGTGGGACGTTGGACAAAATTCTTAATGGCTTTACCTCAGATTCTTGTTTCTTGTTTCCGTAGAAGGGAGATAATCCAGCTATGTCAAGGCCTATGTGATGATTAAATGGAAAATACGTGTACTGGTCTAATACACAAGAGACCCTCTTTCCCTTCTTCTCCAGAACTTTGTTATCTTACTTTCCATTGGCTCCTTCCACTCAGCTTATAAAAGTGCTGGGTCACTTTCTTGCAGCTTCTTCCGCTTACAGCCAAGCGTTGGGAAAACCTACATCGTGCTGGCTATCTCTGTGTTGTCACCTCTTATTCTTTCTTCAACCCGCTGGCTTCTGTTATCACTAGGGTACTCAGCGCTCAGTAACCCCCTAATTGACAAAGTAGGTGGACTCTAGTTAATATCCCTCGGGTAAAAGTGTGGTAAGATGAGGATAAAAATGTGAAGGTTGAGACCAATTAATGTGTGGACCGTGCTGGGAAATCAGGGAGGAATATTGTTGAGCAGCAGTCATATCCAGCTGAAGTCAGCGTGAATTTGTGGTACGCCACATCAGGATGGTCCTGTGACACGTTCTGTTAACTTTCCGGAGCCAAGGAATTGAGAAAGCGGACGTCATCCATGGTTGGGCCTGGTGGAAAGATAAGTGGACTGGGAGTTTTTAAGTGGTAATAATGACAGGGCTGGATAGAGAACATCTTTTTTTCCAAATGTTAGAAGATATAAAAACCCTGTCTGTATTTTTCAGCTACAGGCAAGAAATAAAAGGGAAAAAAGCAAGGTGAGCTGAGTGTTTGAACCCTTTTTGTAGTCCTACTGTTTCTCTGAATATTGGAGTATTAGGTGTAGTTTGTTTAAGAATGTTAATCTCTCTGCACCTGCTGGCTTTTTCTGTCACAGGCTTAAGTTCAGAACTAAACAGTTTGAACTCTTGCGCTAGGTGGTTTTGATTCTCATGGTTTTGTTAACTAGGCTCAAAGCAACAGGTTGTTACTAAAACTAACTTGGCGTAAATATGTACGTGCGCTAGGACGTCAAGAGTGTAAATGTAAATTTAGGTTTGAACTTTACAGGGTTGGTTGAACTGTTGTGATTATACCTACTAACAGATTCCCTTCTGTGATGGTTTAAGAGTACAGATTCCAGAACCAAACTCCCTGGAGTTTTGCCAGCTTCATCACTTTACTAGCTCTGTGACCCCAGACAAGTCACTTGATCCCTCTATGCTCTGTTCCTTCATTTGTATAATGACATTAAGAGTGCTATCTCATATGGTTATTGTGAAGATTAAAATGTGTAAAGTGTTAAGAACATGCCCTGGCACATACTAAGTACTATGTAAATGATTAGCTGTTATTATGTTCTTATAAATAGCTTCATTTTTCAAAAGCTGCTTTTGAACCTTTCACCAGATTATTGAAAGTATTATTGAGGAGAGTCAGAAAGTACTACAGCTTGAAGATGACTCTTCGGATTCCAAAGGAAAAGGACACTCTGATCAGGCTACTGCCAGTCCTGTTGGAGCTGGATCAGATCTTAGCAACATACCTGGACTGTTAGCCATAGATCAAGTCCTGCAGGAAGATTCCAAAAAGGCAGACAGTCAAAATGCCATAGAAGAAACTGAATTAGAATCGAATAGATGTTTTCCTTCTGATGACACCTGTGAGAAGTCAATAGATGAAATCACGAAGTTAACTGAAATAAGTTCAGCTGAGCAGCATAACGTGCCTGAAAGCGAAGCAGAAGTATTGAACAAGGAAGCCGTGGAAGTCAAAGGAAGTGATGTTCTAGAACCTGTGTCCTCAAACTCTTTATCTACTAAAGATTTTGCTGCCATGGAAGAAGCGGCTCCTGCCAAACCCCCAAGACAACTTACTCCGGAACCCGATATAGTGGCTAGTACAAAGAAGCCTGTTCCGGCACGCCCTCCCCCTCCAACTAATTTCCCACCTCCTAGACCCCCACCTCCATCTCGACCTGCTCCGCCACCAAGAAAAAAGAAAAGCGAATTGGAGTTTGAGGCCCTTAAAACACCTGATCTAGATGGCAAGTATTAACTGAGAAATAACTTTTGGTGGGGAGATTTTGGAGTTGAAACTATTTAACTTTCCAATTTTATTTCAGTTTATACCATATACAGCCATGTTGATGACCATGACCAAGTTCTAAAAGTTATTTTAGTAATTAAAAGTGACAGTGTTTTACATTGGTCATAAGTTACATTACTATACTCGAACAGAACATTTCAGCAGACTTCAAACTTTGAAATCCGTTTCCATTGGGGGCTTAAGATTTGCATTCAAGACTTAGATCTCTTCATGTATAAGTTGTATAGCTTTGAAGAATTTAAATAACTTGTTTGAACCCTGGTGTCCCCATATATAAGATGAGAATTATAAAACCACTTTCCTCGTGAGATTGTCGTAAGAATCGGACAAAGGTTAAAGCACTTTTCAAGCTCTATATAAGGTCCTGTATAAATACTAGTTGTTGCCATTGTCATCATCATCATTATTATCATCATCATCATTGCAGTTCCCAAAGAGAATATTACATCTGATACTCTCCTAAGTACGAACATGGCTTCAGAGAATACAGTCAAGGATTCTCAGCCTTCTCTTGATTTGGCGAGTGCTACCAGTGGAGATAAAATAGTTACTGCCCAGGTTGGTGAATTCATGTTGTATTTGATATAAGCGTTAACAACTTTCTGCAGCTGGCTGGTTTGTTGCTTGTTGGGCCTTCTTTCTTCAGGCAAAATTATTTCCTTGTCCCTAAACCTGGCTTTCTTCTGTCCCTTTGCCAGCTCTGCTACTGCATAGCTCGGTGATTCTAGCAAAGCTATATTAACATCTGAGTTTCAGATGGCCCATGGATAGGATGAGGGGAAAACCTTCCCTGAAGGTGTCTTAAAGGATGAAATGAGCTAATGTGGGCCAAGCACCTGGCATTCAGTAGACAATTAAAATAACGAAAGAATGCTGCATTTTGTGATATTACTGTAATACTAATAAACATCGACTACAGTCTTCATTTACCTGACCTATAGTGGTCAAAGTTATTGATAATTGTGGTCAAATTACAATTGCCTTTATATAATCATGAACAAAAACTTCATGTACTAAGCTATATATCCATATGTGAGGCAATAGAAAGGACCTGATGGCATGTATATTACCATGGCCGGTTTCTGGGACTCAGGGCTTACTTACGTGGTAGCTGTGGTTGGGGCAGGTTAGCAGACTCAGAGATACAGCACTCCGGTCTTGTCGTAGCCTTAGAGCAAAGACTGGCAATCGTCTGTTTTTAATAGGGTCCCCAAACTGAGAATGGTCTTTACATTTTTTTTTTAAGTTTATTTACTTCGAGAGAGACAGAGTGAGCAGAGGAGGGGCAGAGAGAGAGAGGGAGAGAGAGAATTCTAAGTAGGCTCCATACTGACAGCGTGGAGCCCAATGAGGGGCTCGAACCTACAAACCATGATATCATGACGAGCCGAAACCAAGAGTCAGACGTTCAACTGACTCCAGTCTTTACATTTTTAAAGAGCTGTTAAAAAAAAAAAAAAAAAAAAAAGAATACATGACAGAAACTACATATGAAGCAAAAAGCCTAAAATATTTACTATCTGGCTCTTTACAGAAAAAGTTTGCCAGCCCCTGCCTTTGAGATATGCGCACGGATAGCCCTGATTAATGGCATTGTTAGTGCTGGCATTCTGCTAGTAGAGAACTGCTTTTGGGTCAGGTTCAAATAGAACATCTATTTGCTTTCAAGACTACTAAGACATTATTTCATGGGCAGCAATGGTTTTGATACCTAATGTTTTTCAGCATGCTGGGAATAATAAAGGACTGAAATGGAGTGTTTCATTTAAATTTTCAGTAGCCTCCATTATCTGAATTATGGAATTCTTTAGAACTGTGTGTGGTAATGAATAATTGAGTATTTATAGAAATTGACTCCATCTACTTTCTATTTATGAAATTATAATTTTAGGAAAATGGAAAAGCACCTGATGGGCAGACCATAGCAGGTGAAGTGATGGGCCCTCAGAGACCTAGATCCAACTCTGGGAGAGAGCTTACTGATGAGGTATAATTAGATTTTTTTGTTGTTGTTCTTAAAAACATAAAATACAAAAATCATAATGAGAAGTTGAAGAAGTTCTTGAGATGAATGGTGGTGATGGTTGCACAGCATTGTGAATGTGCTTAATGCTACTGAACTATACAACGAACTATATGACTATACAACGATGGTTAAAATGGTTAAATTTTATATTGTGTGTATTTTACCAGGATTAAAATTTTTTTTAAGTTTATTGCCGTTAAGCAAAAACATGTAGAAGAAAAAATGAAAATTGATGATTTTCTTAGGTTAATGTTTATTTCTTTTTGATGCAGACAGAGAGACAGAGCATGAGGGGAGGAGGGGTAGAGGGAGAGGGACAGACCCAGAATCCGAAGCAGGCTCCAGGCTCTGAGCTGTCGGCACAGAGCCTGACGCGGGGCTCAAACTCACAAACTGTGAGATCATGACCTGAGCTGAAGTCGGACGCTTAACCGACTGAGCCACCCAGGCGCCCCATGATGATTTTCTTAGTTTACAAGATTATTTATTGATGTGTTTATTTTTAAGTGAACTCTACACCCAACATAGGGCTCAAACTCACAACCCCAAGATCAAGAGTCACATCCTCTACTGACTGGTGCCCCATTTTTGTTTCTTTAATATGCTAGGGTTTGCAACTGTAACTTAAACTTGCCTTTTTATATAATTATGATAGAATAAATGTGTTGAAAACAAGGCTCAAGTTTTATAGCAAGTGGGCTTAAAAAGAACTTGATGTTAATTATAGTTATATGTTTTTATACTTGTTAGGTAATATACAGTACAGACTCAGTGCTTCTTACCGTTAAAATTTAGTATACATCTATTGGCCAATTTATTCCGAATGAAGTTTTGAAGCAAAATCTTAGTGTCCATGTGTCTTTTCTTTTCAAGTTTATTTATGTTGAGAAAGAGAGAGAGTGCAGGGGAGGGGGCAGACAGCGAGGAAGAGAATCCCAAGCAGGCTCCTTGCTGTCAGTGCAGCGCCTGATGCGGGGCTCGAATTCACGAACCGCGAGATCATGACCTGAGCTAAAATCAGGAGTCAGATGCTTAACCAACTGAGCTACCCGGGCGCCCCTCTTTTCTTCTTTTTGAAGATTTTATTTTTTAATTTTTAAGTTTAAGTAGTCTCTACACCCAGCGTGGGGCTCAGACTCACAAGCCTGAGATCAAGAGCCACATGCTCCACTGACTGAGCCGGCCAGGTGCTCCAGTTTTCGTTTCATTTAAACACATTTTAAAAACCTATTGTACTTTGGAAAGCAGTTTGGCACTTGGTCAAAATATTAGACACTGAGTTACCGTGACCTAGCAATTCCAGTCCTCTGTATACACCAAAGAGAAATGAAAACCTATGTCCACACACAAAATTCATAATAGCCAAAGTGTGGAAGCAACACAAACGTTCATCGCTCATGAATGGATAAATAAAATATGGTATATCCTATCCATGTGGACTATTTTCTTTTAATTTTTTTAAAATTAACATCCAGGGGCGCCTGGGTGGCTCAGTCGGTTAAGCGTCCGACTTCGGCTCAGGTCACGATCTCGCGGTCCGTGAGTTCGAGCCCCGCGTCGGGCTCTGGGCTGACGGCTCAGAGCCTGGAGCCTGTTTCCGATTCTGTGTCTCCCTCTCTCTCTGCCCCTCCCCCGTTCATGCTCTGTCTCTGTCTCAAAAATAAATAAACGTTAAAAAACAAAAATTAAAAAAATAAATAAATAAAAAAATAAAATTAACATCCAAGTCAGTTAGCATCTAGTGCGATAATGATCTCAGGAGAATCCAGTCATTGATTCATCCCCTACATGTAGCACCCAGTGCTCATCCCAACAAGGGCACGTGGCACTTCTTTTTGGCAATTAAAAAGAGTGAAGTTCTGAAACATGCTGCAGTGTGGATGAACCTTAAAAATATGGTCCTAAGTGAAAGAAGCCCGTCACAGAAGACCACGTACTGTATGTTTTGATTTATATGAAGTGTCCGGAATAGGCAAACCACGGAGACAAAATCAGATTGGTGGTTTCCAGGGGCTGGGAGGAGAGGGGAATGAGGTATGCTGTCTAATGGGCGTGGGGTTTCTTTTTGAGGTAGTGGAAATGCTCTAAACTTAAATAATGGTGATGGTTGCACAACTCCGATTTTACTCAGAATCATTGAACTGTATATACTTTAAATGAGTGCGTTTTGCAGTGTGTGAATTGTATCTCACTGAAAAAGTTGAAAAGTATTGTACACGGTACTGAAGGTATCCAGAAAGTCCTTAGCTTAAATGTTTGAGGATTTCGTAGACTCAAAAAGATAATTAAATTATAGGTCCTCTTGGTGTTCTTCTTTACCTCAGGAAATTTTAGCCAGTGTCATGATTAAAAACCTGGATACTGGCGAAGAAATCCCTTTGAGCCTTGCGGAAGAGAAACTGCCAACAGGTATTAATCCCCTCACTCTGCACATCATGAGAAGAACTAAGGAATATGTAAGGTATGGGCTATTGTTATTATTTATTCATAGTATTTCGGAGTGGTGAAGATTTCTCTGTTTATGAACTCTAACAGACCCTAATGTGATTTCATTCAATCTTCTTTTTTTTAATTTGGAATTAAAATAGAGTTAGTTGATGTATGTATTCTTCAACATTGTTCTCCCTTAAGACCATACAGTTATTTAGAGACAATAGTATATATCTTAAATCTCATAGTATTTGGTTTCTCTTATGTATTTTTTTAAATGTTGATTTATTTATTTTTGAGAGAGAGCGCATGCACCAGCAGGAGAGAGGCAGAGAGAGAAGGAGACGCAGAATCCCAAGCAGGCTTTGTGCTGTCAGTGCGGAGCCAGACACAGGGCTCGAACTCACTAACTGTGAGATCGTGACCTGAACCGAAATCAAGTTGGATGCTTAACTGACTGAGCCACTCGGGCGCTCCTTGGTTTCTCTTTTAAAATGATGTACATAATACTAGAGACATTATTGAAACATGTTGAAGGTAAAAAGCCATGCAGAATGAACACCTGGTGTTCTGAAACCTTGCTTTAAGGGCCACAGATTTTAAAAGTAATTGTATTATCTTTGTAGGTCAGAAAATGGCTTCAGAGTAAGGGGATTGACTTTACTGTGCGATATATGTAGATCGAAGGAATAATTATTTTGAAAGCAAATCTTAATAAAGTGTAATACATGATGTGCCTGAAGAGTTAGGAGAAAGTTAATTTGTCATTTCTGTGCAGCAGGTTTTGTCCAGCAAAAAGGCTCATTGGTAGTAGGTTTTCCATGAGTTCCTAAATTGCTTTCACTTGCATTTTGTACATTATACCATGCTTAAAGATTCTATTTGATCTCTCAAGTCTAGCTTCTCAGGATCATCATTTAAATGAAACTTACAAAAAGTATGTTAGCATAGTCTTTTTTTTTTTTTTCTTATTCCGAGTATCTGAGTATATAGTAAGTATCCATAAGACGTTTGAGGTGATGGGGAAATGTCTTCTCTTACAATGATTTCTTCCCCTTCTTGTAGTAATGACGCAGCACAGTCAGATGATGAAGAGAAGTTGCAGTCTCAAACAACAGATACTGATGGTGGAAGGTTAAAACAGAAAACGTGAGTTACAGTGCATCCTTTTTCTTTATTCCAAGCTTTTATTTAAAAATTATGAGAATCGCCATGCTTATTTATTGAGTGAGTGAGTGAGTGAGTACACGTGAGCGGGGGGAGGGACAGAGAAAGAGGGAGAGAAAGAATCCCAAGCAGACTCCTCCCTGTCAGACAGAGCAAAGCCTGACCGGGCTCGATCCCACAAACTGTGAGATCGTGACCTGAGCCGAAATCAAGGGTCGGACACTTAACCGACGGAGCCACCCGGGCGCCCCTGCCCTACTGCTTTCAGTCTGTGTCCCATCTAGTGTATATGTCTGTCTACCACCACCACTTCCTACCCCCAGCCAATGGATGACGAATTACTTGGGGCTGTATTATTGGTCATTTCTATAGTATCTGAGAAATGCTAAATGATCAATAAATTTTGCATCATGCCTGGATTATTTTTCTGACAGTAGATATGAGAAGTGTTCGTAGAGGGACATGATTGTCCTTGAAGTTGCTCTCAAATCCTATTTGTTTTTCTAAACCCAACTAACACAATTTTTCCTAACTTCTCCAGTTCATAGTAAATTTGCTTGTCTCAATTTCATTGGCACCTACGGTCTACGTAACTTACATTTCCCCTTTATTTTATTTTAAATTGTTTTCTAATTTTAAAAAACGAGATAAATGGGGGCTAAATAACTAAATCATATGTTGCAAAAGGATTGTGATCATGCCATCCCTCTGTTTCCCTCGCAAACGTCAAGACAATGGTGGACATGTAGATTTTGCTTCATTATACACCAGTCACTTATTTGACAATAATTCAGTCTAGGGTCCAAAGCAAATCTCCACTCTAGTCTGATCTTTTCCTAGTGTGGAAAGAAAGCATTGAGAATTCTTCGAAAAGATTTACCCACAGTGCAGGGATAGGATGAAAGCTCAGGTGTCTGGAACTTGGTTGTCAGCAATGGCAACTAACAGGAATAGGAAAAATTAGGAATTATGAAGGAGATAGGTAAACATCCAGGAGAGCTGTCACTTACTCCATTCATTTAAGCTCATTATTTTTCTTTTTGCTTTTTTTTTTTCATTTTTAAAAAATGTTTATTTATTTGAGAGAGAAGTGCCCCAAAGCTCATTAGTTTTCCAAAAGAAAAGCTCCTTAGGTTTATTCAAAGCCACTGTACTTACTTTTTACATAATTTTTTAATATCTGGTTATCTGGTTCGTCTGAGCTCCCGGCAAAATAAAAGTAGCAAACTGTGACAGCAGGTAAGTTGACACATAAGAATGTCAGGTCATGGGGTGCCTGGGTGGCTCAGTCGGTTAAGCATCCGACTTCAGCTCAGGTCATGATCTCACGGTTCGTGGGTTCGAGCCCGACATAGGACTCTGTGCTGACAGCTCAGAGCCTGAAGCCTGCTTCGGATTCTGTGTCTCCCTCTCTCTCTGTTCCTCCCCTGCTCGTGCTCTGCCTCTCTCTCTCTCTCTCTCTCTCTCTCTCAAAAATAAACATTAAAAAAAAAAAAAAAAAAAAAAGAATGTCAGGTCATATTTTGATTGCAAGGAGCACCTGGGTGGCTCAGTCTGTTAAATGCCTGATTTTGGCTTGGGTCACGATCTCATAGTTAGTGAGATTGAGCCCCGCATCAGGCTCTGTGCTGGCAGCGTGGAGCCTGCTTAGGATTCTCTCTCTTCCTCTCTTTCTCTCTGCCCCTTCCCTGCTTGTGCTCTCTCAAAATAAATAAACATTTCAAAAAATAAATAGAGGAAAATGGAAAATGAAAGCCTTTCATACTTTTACCCCCAGAAATAATCTGTGTTAATAATTAGGTGTATTCTCCATAGAATGTTTTCCCTCACAAAAGTGGAAATGATACTGTGCGTCTGGTTTGTCGGCTTGCTTCTTTTGCCCCCCCCTTTTTTTAAGTAGGCTCCATGCCCAATGTGGGGCTTGAACTCACGACCCTGAGATGCGCTGCTGACTGAGCCAGCCAACCACCCCTGTTGGCTTGCTTTTTTAAAATCTCTAATATGTAATGGACATATCTTCATATCAGTACCAACAGTAAATTTATTGTATTCTTTTTATCAGCCAGATATGGGGGTTCAGTGCTGCAGACACCATCGTTAAGAAGACAATCTTAGTCTCTGCCCTCATAGAGCTTCCAGTTAAATAAGAGAAATAGATACTAAATATAATTACACAGATAAATCTAACTACATTTGTAGTAATTGCAGTAAAAAAATGTATGGGGTACTCTGGGAGTATAAAACAGGAAAACCTGCTCTAAAGAGTCAAGGAGGGCTTTTGTGAGAAATCTCTACTTTCTACACTTTGTTAATAATGCTGTAGTGAACATCTTTGTATATGTAGCTTAGCAAGTCTTTCAGATACTGTCCTTAATATCATGAGCTCCCATGAATTGGTAAAAATTTACTCCTGTAAATTTTGCTTTGGTTTTAGATATCATTTATGTACTGTGCTTTGTTTTTTATAATCTTAATGTATGAAATTTGAGACCAAGATTATTTAAAAAGCAATAAATAAGTCCTATTTATGGAAGTGTGAGATGCATACTTGCATTACATTGTGTTTGGGAATGCCTCCTGGGAAAGCTCAGCCTGACTGTATTGCTTTCAAACACCCAAACTGAAAGAGAAGAGACAAAGGGCCATCAGAGGGTACCAAACATCCTATTCTGTAAATAAATACCTCTTTATAGCTTATTTTTATTGATAAAATGTGTTTTTAAGGATTACGCTTTAAAGCTGTCTTCTCAAAGCAATTCTCATTGCAGATTCATGGCCTCACCCCAGACCCTCTAAATCAGATGATCTACAGATGGATCTCAAGTTCATGCACTTTAAACACTCTCCTCCCACTCCATCCCCACCAATTCATTATTCACCATTGAAAAGCCAGTGCTCTTAGAGTATGATATTGTACGTTGGGAAGAAGTGTCTGTATTTTCTTTGTAGTCATATTGGCTTCTATATATTTATTCCATAGACAAGGGATAGAGGAACTCAAAGACCTACTATTTACGTTAAAAAGAAGTTATTTCAAAATACATACTTGTCACAGCTAATGAGATTATCTGTGAATTGTTGAATTTTTACAGTTAGTTAATAAGAAATAATTTTGTTGTTTTTGTAATTTTGGTAAGGACTCAACTAAAGAAGTTCTTAGGAAAATCAGTAAAGAGAGCAAAGCACCTTGCAGAGGAATATGGTGAACGTGCTGTAAATAAAGTTAAAAGCGTCAGAGACGAAGGTAAGTGAAATAGAACATTGCAACTGAATATTTAAATGATTTGTAATTGTCCAAATTTAGCCTGTAGTTTATAAGAAACATTCTATTTTGTTGAAAGTAATAAGCCTTTATAGCTAACACCTTAGCATTTCAGTAAGTCATGTTACTCTAGATATCTATCACTTAATTTTATGAACAGGAAGAAAAAGAAATTTGTGCATCTTAAACATGAATTTGTACGTACTTTGTGGCAACCTGGAAGAGTTGTAATAATCAGTGGTAAACTAGCTATGTGAGGCTATTTAATTTTTTTTTTTAATGTTTATTTACTTTTGAGACAGAGTGAAAGAGAGACAGAGGCATGAGCGGGGGTGGGGCAGAGAGAGGGAGACACAGAATCCAAAGCAGGTTCCAGGCTCTGAGCTATCAGCACAGAGCCCGATGCGGGGCTCAAACTCATGAACCGCGAGATAATTACCTGAGCTGAAGTCAGATGCTCAACTGACTGAGCTACCCAGGTGCCCCAAGGCTATTTAGTTTTTGTAAACATTTTCAAAATTAGGTAAATTTTCTGAATTGCACAGATCTTAACTTCCTGTGCCTTTGTTGTACTCATTTGCTTTATTTAATAAGCACTAACATAGTAGTTATTTTGTGCCAGTGTTCTAAGCATTTTCACCTATATTAACTCATTTAATCTTCATAAAAGCCCTAAGAGGTAAGTACTGTTATTACCCCCTTTTATAGATGAGAAAACCGAGGCACAAAAAGGTCCAGTGCTATAGCTGTGGTCATACAGATGATAAATGACAAAGCTGGATTTGGACCTAGACAATCTGGCACCAGATTCCATGCTCTTAACTAATATGCTATTTAGTAATAGATTTTGCTTTCCCATTTAATGAATTTTCTTAGTAAACAATGGATATGAAAATATGATAGTAGCTATATATCTATGTTAGCTAGTGATGATTTTTATATTGCTTTTCTATTCAGTGTTTCATACTGATCAAGATGATCCTTCATCGAGTGATGATGAAGGAATGCCATACACGAGACCAGTCAAATTCAAAGCAGCGCATGGTTTCAAAGGACCTTATGATTTTGATCAGATCAAAGTGGTGCAAGATCTTAGTGGTGAGCATATGGTAAGAAACGTTTATATTTTTCAGGATTCTGTTTTCATTGAGAGGAGTACTTTGGCTTCTATAAAGGCAATCCTTTGTTATATATGTAATTTTTCTAAACTGACTCAAGAAGAATAAATTGATATTAACATGATTTGATGACTTCAGAGTCTCTCTCCGAATTACTGTTCAAGAAGTGAACGTTATTGAATAAGTCAACTCTAAGCTCGTATCTTTAAGAAAGCTATGTAAAGGTACCAAATTTGAAAGAGTTAAATTTACAAGGTGGTCTATCACACTTTGGAAGACATTTAAAATGTTCCCTGGGTATATTTTAAATAATTAACAAATATTTCAGTAGTTCGATGTATTTTGTAAGATGGCGGCTAAAACCAGGAGAGAGAGGTACAAGTTTTCTATCAGTTAAAATGTACCAATGATATTGCAGTTACCCCTTAAAAATGCTAGGAACACAGGGAAGGTGGTACTGAACTCAGAATTGGACAGATGATGCTATGGCTCCTTGATCAGGGAATCTATGTATCTATTTAGATTTTAAATCTAAAATTTGGCTTAATTGGAAGGAAGCAACCATAAACCTATCAGATGGCAGCCAGATTGGAATTTAAACTTTGGTGCTTATAATCTACATATGAAATGTTTGACTTGATTATAGTCATGTCCTTAAGGAACTGATGAATTTTTTTGTACTGTTTTAATTCACTTTCATTACTTCCAGTTTTAAGTAAAATCTCATTGTAGTAGGTTCCAAGTAACAAATTTTTTTTTTTTACAAATTTTTTAATATACTTGAATTTTGTGGAAATCAGTGTTATTCCAGTAAATGAGCTGTTGCCTCTAACTTGGAAAATCTTTTTTTGTTTTTTAAAGGGAGGAGTATCTTTTTTTTTTTTTAAGTTTATTTATTAAGTGATCTTTATACCCAACACGGGGCTCTAACTCACAATCCTGAGACCAAGAGTCGCATGCTCTCCCAACTGAGTCAGCCAGGCACCCCATAACTTGGATAATCTTTTTGTTCTGCATAGGTATGTGTTGTAATAGTAGACATAACAGTATTTCTTGTAATAACGTTTGGCTTTTCCAATTTAAGGGTTTATATTCGTTAACCACCCCCCAACACACAGACACATACACACACACACACACACACATACACACACACACACACACACACTCCCCTATTGTTAGCAGTATCAGGGAATTCTAGCCATATACTCTGAAACCTTGTTTCTGGGGGGAAAAAAACAGGAATGAGACCACAGCATTTCAATACTTATAAATGCCCAGTGCCATGAGGGTCCCTGCTAAGGTGGCCCTTACATTTCCCTCAGCCTTGAGCAGGAGTGCTAGTGCTAGCCTGAGGGCTCTGCCTCTTCCGATCCCACTTCCCCCTTATGTTCAGCTAGGAGACTGAGATCCCAAACTAAGACCTGTGGGGTTTTTTTAATGTTTATTTATTTATTTCGAGAGAGAAAGAATATCCCACATGGGGTCCACGCTGAGAGCCCAGAGCCCAACATGGGGCTCGATCTTATGAACCATGAGATCATGACCTGAGCCAAAATCAAGAGTCAGATGCTTAACCGACTGAGCTACCCAGGCGTCCCAGGATTTGTTTTTACAGTGATTCGTGGCCACCTCACAACTCCATTTCCATTAATATGTGGATATGGCTTGGGGCTTTGAAGTTGTTAGTTTAGGTTATGGTAAATTACTATTTTATCCCGCCTTTCTCCTAAAAGTTCCTCTTTGTGCTGTTGTAGCATCATTGGACTATTGGCCTTAAGTGGTGTTAGTAATGTGAGCCTTACCTTAGTATGTATAATTTAGCATAATTCCTTACTTTGGCTTAAAAATAATGTTTCAGCTCTTAGGGGCACGTGGATGGCTCAGTCAGTAGAGCATGCAACTTGATCTCGGGTTTGTAAGTTCAAGCCCTATGTTGGGTGTAGAGATTACTTAAAAATAAAACCTGAGGGGTGCCTGGGTGTCTCATTCGGTTAAGTGTCCAACTCTTCGTTTTGGCTCAGGTCGTGATCTCACTCCATGAATGAGTGAGACCCAGGATCAGGTCTTGGGATTGAGCCCCACATCTGGCTGTGTGCTGACTATGTGGAGCCTGCTTGGGATTCTCTGTCTCCCTCTTCTCTCTGCCCCCCCCAAAATAAATAAACTTTAAAAAAATAATAAAATCTGAAAGAAAATAACGTTTCAATTTTTAAAGTAATAACTTTGAGCCTTCCTTTCTTTTCATAGGGAGCCGTTTGGACCATGAAATTTTCTCACTGTGGCCGATTACTTGCCTCAGCTGGACAAGACAATGTAGTGAGAATATGGGCCTTAAAAAATGCTTTTGACTATTTCAACAATATGCGAATGAAATACAATACTGAAGGTATTTTTCACTTATTTGTGGGCTTTAAAACTCTAGAGACATCTGGTATTTTTACATTTTAGGTATAATGCTCTTTTATCTGGCAACCATTTGCAGCAATCACTACTTTTCATAATAGCCACAAACCCAAAAGTAGACAGAAGTCAACACCGAAAAATCATCTAAATCCCCTGAAAAACGCTACCACAAAGTTTTTGACTTGATCCCTTTTGAGGTGTAGCGCAGGGTTTATTTCATCAACCATTGGGAACAAGGTTACTTGGTGTCCCCTGGCAACCTTTAGTTCTATCCTGGATTAAAATGAAAGACCTGATAACTCTAGAAAAAGAATGAGAATAATAATATCCATCCAATAATAAAGATAAAGGAGACATAGCCATGAAGAGTAAATGTGATTTGTCGTACATCGAAGGGTATATGATAAAAGGTTAAATGGAAAAGAGAAACCTCAGAGAGTGATGTATGTACACAATGATTACAACTGTGAAATCTTTCTGTATATTGGTAACTTATCAGGAACGTATGTTGAATCAATGTAAATAGAAGCTTTATGTTTATGGGATTCTTTTCTCATAATTACATAACTCCAATACATTTTCTCCACAAACCTGTCCCTTCCCCAGTCAACTAAGGCTGCAACAAGAAATTAAGGGATGGGAGAAAGGAGAATCAGTGGCCATGGGCTGGAGTATAGAGTATATTTGAAGCACCAATTTGAGGAACATAGAAACCCAGGGAGATCCACTAAACTGGCAAACGAGGCCCTGTACACTTTAGTAGCCCTGTGGGTATTGCTTGCATTATGTTATGATACATAATTGAAGATGATAACGGGTTGGCAAAAAGTTAAGCTATGTTTACGATACATTTCTTTTATTGCCCTGCCTGGAACAGAAAGACTAAGTGGCCCTCGAGACTTCTACTAACCTAGACCCTTTGTGCCCCTTTATTGTTCATCTTTGTATTCACTACGAATAATGAGGATCTAACAGTATTTTATTAAAGTGGGAATATGGCTTATAAAGATTTTTTGATTGAAAGTGATAAAAACAATATTTTGGTGTCTAACGAGTCAACGCTTCATTTATTTTGAAAATGTATTTTCTCAGAGCACCTGGCTGGCTCAGTCAGTAGAGCCTGCAACTCTTGATCTCAGGGTCGAGAGTTCGAGCCCCACATTAGGCATGGAGCCTATTTTAAAAAAATGTGTTTTTTCAGAATGTTACATTCTACAACTATTAATTAGGTGTTACTATGTCATTATTTCTGATTGATGTTTTGTGTGTGTGTGTGTGTGTGTGTGTGTGTGTGTGTATACACATATGCCTTTTTATCATTATGTTGTTTTTAGGACGTGTGTCTCCATCACCTTCTCAGGAAAGTCTGAACTCATCAAAGTCTGATACAGATACAGGGGTATGTTCTTTATTTAATAGTTACTAATATAATTTGATTTGCTTCCCATGAAGTACCTTATCGTCTATTAGAAATTGTAGTTCATGAAAGCACTTAATGTAAAATTAAGATATGTTAGAAACAAGTTTTTTTCTATTAGAATTAGTAAATGAAAATTTGTGATATTGAAAAGTTGTCATACAGTGAATGATACTACTCAAGCTACCAAACTACCAATGTTAACTTAAATAAAACAAAATCCCCTCCCCTCAAATCCATGTTAGAATTTAAAAAAATAATGGATACTGAGTAAGGGGTGATTAAGGAAAGAAAAAAAGATACTAAACTATTTAGATTTTTCTACCTTTTTGGTTTAATAAATGCTTTATCACACTTTCAGGTACTTTAAAATATCTTGATTTTCATTTGGTCTCAGAGCTGGAAGGTCAAATATAACCAATTTTAAACCTAAAAAGCAGAATGGAGGGATTATTATTCTGAGCTCTTCCCTGTGCTTCGTGTGTATTGATCTACACAGGAATGATACAAACAAAGAACCTAAAATGTCCACCTGCTCAGCAGTATTTTCCTGGGGTCTCATTGGCTCTGTAGTGTTTGACACTATTCCCCACTCTAAACTTACTCTTCTCAGCTTTCTATGGTTCTGTTTTCCCTCGTTCTCTTCCTATATGCATGCCGTCTCTTCCTCTTCCTCCCACTTAAATGTTGCTGTTTCTCAGGGTTGTGTCCTTGGCCATCCTCATTTGACATATTCATTCATTGCCTCCAGTCCTGAACTGGCTTTACCTTCATAATTCCTGTTTCCTTTTAATAGCTGTATGGTTTTTAAACAAGGATGAGATCTTATTGGGCATGCTGCCCTTTTCACATAACAATATATAGAGAATCTTGGGGCGCCTGGGTGGCTCAGTCGGTTAAGCGTCCGACTTCGGCTCAGGTCATGATCTCACGTTGTGAGTTCAAGCCCTGCATCAGGCTCTGTGCTGACAGCTCAGAGCCTGGATCCTGCTTGGGATTCTGTGTCTCCCTCTCTCTCTGTTCCTCCCCTGCTCGCACTCTGTCTCTCTCTCTCTCAAAAATAAAGATTAAAAAAAAAACACAATATATAGAGAATCTCTCCATCAGCACATTCACCACGCACATCAATGAATAGGTCTCAAACTGAAGTCCCTCGACAAATGTTCTTTGACTGCTTGTTACGTGTGCCAGATACTGCTAGATTCTGCAAATCCAGTGAGACCTAGTCTTTGGCCTCAAGGGCTATGCCGACTAGTGAAATAGTATATACCCACAGTCCTAGTATTGGATGGGAATACTCTTCAGAGGGTACTACACAAGTATAGGAGGTATCCTTATGAATCAGCGCGTGAGGAAAAGCTTTCTGGAGGCTTTGTGAGTGAGCCAGGAGTTAACTGTGTGAGAGAAGGAAGGAAGGGGTTCATCAGAGCGAGTAGCGAGTGCTAAAACACAGGCCAAAACAGCATGGCACGTGAACGGTGCTACCACAAGTTCCAAGCGGCTAGAGCAGAGTGGGCCTGTGTGAGAGTTGGAGGAGAGGCGGGCAGGGTTAGGATTTTACATGACCTTTTGTGTGTTAAGACATTTGGACTTTGTCCTGCAGGCTGCTAGGGGAACAAGGGTTTGAAGGATTTCGATCAGGAGCTTAATTAAAATGTTCAGATTTTTGCGGCACCTGGGTGGCTCGGTCAGTTAAGCATCTGACTTCGGCTCAGGTCAAGATCTCACAACTCATGAGTTCGAGCCCCACATCGGGCTCTGTGCTGACAGCTCAGAACCTGGAGCCTGCTTCACATTCCGTGTCTCCCCTCTCTCTGCCCCTCCCCCGTGCTCGCTCGCTCGCTCTCTGTCTCTCAAAAATAAACACTGAAAAAATTTTTTTTAACGTTCAGATTTTTGTTTCAGAAAGAGCATTCTGGTAGCGCTGGAAAGGATTGATTAGATCGGGGCTCCAGGCTAGAGACAGGGAGACCACCTAAGAGGTTACCAACCCAGGAGAGAAACAGTACTTCGATTATGAAGCAGTGGGTCTAGAAACCATAAAGATGAGCTGAATTTGAGAGATGTGAAAGAAGTCGGACCTCTGGCACTAGGTGACCGACTAGGTGGGGAGGCAGATGGTAGCCGAGGATGAGTGTCAGCTGTCCAGATTGGGTAACTGGCTAGGTGTTGAATGGTCACTTATGGAGATATTTGTATCACCTACCCACAACCCTGCCTCTCTCTTTTGAGCCGCCTTTTTTTTTTTTTTCAGTTTTTCATCTTTTTTTTTTTCTTTTTAAGTTTATTTATTTATTTTTGAGAGAGAGAGAGCAAGCAGGGGAGGGACAGAGAGAAAGAATCCCAAGCAGGCTCTGCACTGTCAGCACTGAGCCCAACATGGGGCTCGAACCCACAAACTGAGATCATGACCCGAGTCAAAATCAGACAGTTAACCAACTGAGCCACGCAGGTGCCCTTTGTGAGCCTTCTTTAATGGCATTACCATCCATAAGTTCCTTTTCTAACTCAGTCAGAAAATACTCCATTACTTATTTTTTTCCTTACCCACATATGAAATTAGTTATAAATTTCTATCCACGCTTCCTCCACCTACAAATGCCCACGGAATCCGTCCCCTCGTTCCCCATTGTCACTCACGTTATCTAGGTCCTGAATACCCATTTAAATGTTTGCTGCAGCCTCCTAATTGCTTTTCTGGTCTGTACCCAGTTCATTTTCTCTGCCGTCCCCAGCTTTTTGTCAAAATAATAGATCTGATGCCATTTTGTGGTTTAAAATCTTCCAGTGGCTCCTTGTCACCTGCAGGATAAGGTCCTTCCTGATCTTGCCTCATCTTACCTTTTTAACTCCGCTCTAATTCCCTGGTGCCTATGTATCCTACTTGCCTTACCGAACGTAGGTCTGTCCTTACCCTACGGTATCTATCACTCCCGTGCCTTCGTCTTCGGTGTCTGCTTTGCCGGCAGCGCCCTCCCTGCCCCATTTCCTCACGGGGCTGAGCCCGGCTCATCCTTCGGGATTCAGTACACACACACACACACACACAAGGATTCAGTTCAAATCTCTTCTCTTCTTCTCTTATTATCTTCCTTGAATCAAGCAGGCAAAATTGTCCCTGATTTGTGTTCTGACAGAACATTACAGGTCCTTTGACACTGTTATTACTTACGAGTTTGTCTCACTGGTTAGACTCTAGGCTGATTTAAGGCAAAAAAGTGTACTTCCCAGATTTTAGTGTCCTTGGAACCTGACCTGGTGCCTTACTGTGGTGGGCCCGAATCGGTGTTGGATTCCTGCTTCTGTGCTTCGTTCCTGCCCTCCTTTATCTGGATGCCTGCGGTGCTCCCTTCTTTCTATTCAAAGCTTGCCCAGTCTTCAAGGCCTACTTCCTTCATGAAGCTTTCCCTGACTAATGTAGCGGTACAGATTTTAACCACTTTGCTTTAGGGAAAAGGGTTTGCTTTTATTAGTTTAATTCCCCATAAGGTTTCCAGACATCGACGACCACTAAAAACGGGAACTATTTGCACCACCTTGTGTTATGCTTATTTCAACAACCCTACCGACAGACTTCCTCAACTATGTCCATCCACCGCACCCCATCCCCCAAAAGACCCAAGTAACTCCCGATCTTGTTTGAAAACAGTCCTTTTAAATAAGGAGTGTAGTATTTCTTTGACACCAAAGTAGTGACCCCTGGAGTACTGTGCTTTTTTCCTGTGGCAGTGGAGTAGCATTTGTATCTGTTGTCTTCAGGAAAAGATTGGTGCTCCTTCGCTTTGGTCATTCTATTTGGAGACCGTTAGAAGGATCCTCTACTTCATATGCCTTTGGAGTGTGGTATCTGCTATTATCTTTGAACCTAGCGTTAGCTGCAGTGAGGGGCAGTATACACGGCGTAGCTTATTCATTTTTTTATTTTCCTGATGTGTGTGTTCTTTCCTCTTTTCTCGTGATAGTGATATATTTATTTTTCCACCTGCATCCTCATTTTCGTTAGCATTCATGTAAAATAGAATACCCAAAAGTACCTATTATACAGTTGGGCATACAGACCAGCACACCCAAGATCACGGACCTGCTCATTGGTCATGCCATGCCTAGAATTCTGCCTCTTATGCTCTCCATTCCTGTTGATTTTCAAAAGTAGCTCCGTTGAAGTAAGGAAGAAAGGAAGAAGGCATGCCTCGTTTGCTCCATTACGCTAGAGATTTTGTAAAATCTCTCCTTGACACTAGGTGTTGTAACTATGCGGTTTACCTAGAAATGGGTGCTTTTCTTGGGTTAAATCTATGTTTGGTGTGCTTGATTAGTGGAACATTAGTATGGGTGTTCTAGCATTTAACTGCTGCTTTGAATTTTTCAGAGATTGTAGGGGAGGAAAAAGTTCGCTCTACTCTCTGAGGTTCTGCAGCCAGGATTTTGCAGCTAGGATCCGTGAATAACCTGACAAAAGACAGATTCGTAGGAGAAACAGTTTATTATACATGCATATGGAGGCCCTCATAGAAGAATAGTGAATACCTAAAGAAGCAATTAGACCCAGGGGCTCATACATCATTTTGACAAAAGCAGTAAGTTTGTGGAGAAGTGACAACACAAAGGAGGTGAGGGGTTGGGCTTTAGGTATAGTAAATTGTGACCAGGTAAAAATCTTGGGGGAAACTAATGGAAGATGAAGATTATTTAGTACTGTCTCCAGAGGTAAGCTTTATTCTCCCATTCCTGGCAAAGAAGAGGTGAAGGGGAGATACCTTCACAAAGAGAATTTCATGCTCTGCTTTCAGGTAGAAGCGGGGAGAGCAGATACCTTTTCTTGTGTCTGTTTCTTTTCAGTTGCCTTCAGCTCAAAATAATCTTTATGCAAAGGGAATATTTGAGGTCACACAATCTGATCTCCTTCAAGATTATTTGGACATAAAACTTGGATTAAGGGGGGGTGAGAGGTAATTTTTGTGAAATTGTACATGTATAGCATTTTATTAAAAATATGCATTGGTTTAGCTTTGGTTCAGTCAACAACAATTATTACATTTCTACAGTGTGTTAGGCACTGAAAATATAAAGGAGCTATGGACAGTTCCTGTCAAGGAGCCCTGTGTGGCAAAAAACCGGTATCAATGGTGATAATATATGTCCAAAGCAGAATTAAGTATCATTTTCCCTAGATAGCCCCTCCTTTGATAGTGTACTTGATGTCAGTTAATTAACACCCGTATCTTCCCCGAGTTAGAAACTGTGTTCACTGTTTAGTCTTCTCTCCCTTCAACGTTTGCTCATTCATCAAATCCCGCCCACTTGATCTCAGAAATGTCTTTGGAATCTGGCCATTCCTTTCATTTCCACTGTTATAATCTGGGCCTTTATCTCTTACTTGGACCATGATAGTTATTCTCCCAGATTCCAGTCTTTCATCCTCATTGCTAACAGAATTACTTTCCTATAAAACACATCTGATCATGTTCCTTTCCTGTTTAAGTACTGCTTTTAGTTCTCTCTTTTTTTCCTACAGATTTAAGTCCAAATTCCTTAGTTTGGCTCAGTCTTTCAGAGATCAGCCTGACCTCAGCTGTCATTGTTATTTTTCACCCTTCCCTCTCGCAAACCTTATGTTCTGAACTCACTCGGTTGTTCATTGTTGCCCCAACAAAAATGTCAAACCCTTTGTTGATTGAGTATATTTACTATTCGCCTTTGCCTGGCCAATTCGTTTAAGAGTCAAGTCTCCTCGCTTGAGCATTTCTTACTTTGCCCAGTGCATAAGTATTCATATACTCCCTCACTGTCCTCATGATACTTTGCTCATATTTCTTTTAAAGGCACTCACTATATAATACATCAGTTTATGTAACAACAGCTAACATTTTATGAGCCCTTATTCTGTGCCATGTACTTTGCTAAGTGCAGTTGATATCTTATCTCGTTTAACCTCACAATAGCCCTGGTACTGTTGTGAGGTACTGTTAAGAGTCCTGTTTTACAGATGAGGAAGGCTGAGAGATGTTAAGCAACTCACCGGTTTCACACAGTTGGTATATCGCGTCAGAGTTAGAACCCATCTCTGACCTGTCTTGGGAAAAACTTATGCTGTTAACCATTATGCTCCACTGATTGTCATTGTAAGGTCTAGCACTGTGTCTTCATTTAGTCCATAAATATTTATTGAGGGCTTACTATGTATTCATCAGTGTTGTAGGAAATCGAGGCTATATAGTAGTGAGCAAAAGAGACAAAAATATCTTTTGTGAAGCTTAAATTTTAGTGGTGGGAGACAGAGAAACAAAATACATAGTTTTGTGATTATTAGAAAGTGGTAAGTTTCGTAGATGAAAATAAAGCAGATAAAGTGAGGTAACAGGGAATAAATAAGGTGGGTGAGCAAAGCTTCACCCAGAGGTGGTCATTTGAGCAGAATCTGAAAGAAGTGAGGGAGTGATCATGTGGCTGTCTTGCATTCCAGGTAGAGGGAATGGCAAATGAGTTCTGGTGTGTTCCAGAAACAGCATTATTGGGGGGATGGGGGATGGGTGAAATAGGTGATGGGGATAAAGGAGTGCACTTGTTGTGATGAGCACCGAGTGATGTATGGAACTGTTGAATTATTGTACACCTGAAACTAACATAACACGGTATGTTAACTAACTGGAATTAAAATAAAAACTTAAGCCAAAAAAACCCAAAAAAAACCATCAAGAGCATTGAGGCCTGAGTAGCCAGAGCTAGTGAGCAAGGGGGGAAGGTAGTAGAAAATGAAGTCACAGGGGTGCCTGGGTGGCTCAGTTGGTTGAGCGGCTGACTTCAGCTCAGGTCATGATCTTGAGCTTGGTGAGTTCGAGCCCCGCATCGCACTCTGTGCTGACAGCTCAGAGCCTGGAGTCCGCTTTGGATTCTGTGTCTCCCTCTCTCTCTGCCCCTCCCCAGCTCACACTCTATCTCTCTCAAAAATAGACATTAAAAAATGTATTTTTTAATTAAAAGAAAAGAAAAAATGAAGTCACAAGAGGTGTGGAGGGGCAGTCGATTTGCAAGCCAATGCAAAGACTGTGTCTTTTACTCTGAGAAAGATGGAAGCCAGTGAAGGGTCTTTGAACAGAGAATATGACATAATCTGATATATTGTAAAAGGTTCCTTCTGGCTTTTAAGTACTGAGACTAGATCATAAGAAGGTAAGAAGTGTCTTATTTTGTTATCTCAGATAATTAACACAGTTATCTGGTATATAGTCAATGTAATAAATATCAAAAGGCTTACAAGTTTTCATAGCAGTCCAGCTTTAAAATGACATTTTTAGATAACCAGGATATTTGAATATGGATTAGACATTAGATGATACGAATGATATTTTTTAGGTGTGATAATGGCATGGTAGTTATATTTAAAAGAGCGCTTATTAGTTGGAAATACATAAAGCCCATGAGCATTTACTGGTAACAACAGTGTTTAGGTCTTGCTTTAAGTGTTGCAGCAAAAATAAACAAAACTTAAAAGTGGGAGAGTGCTAAAACAACATGAGTAAGATACTGATAATCATTAAAGCAGGTGATGTATGTATGGGTTTGTTATACCATTTATTACATTATTCTGTTTCGGTGTATGTTTGAAATGGCCATAATAAAGTTTTATATATGTTTATATGGAGATATAAATATATGGTGATTTAGAAGGTCTAAATCTCTCTCTAGGTGTAGATATCTATAGAGAGATAGATAGATAGATAGATAGATAGATAGATAAAATACATTTTACTTGGTGATTCTACCATTAATAATTTTACCTTTAAAAACCTATCAGAAAGAAATCACCAGATAGGGGTACGTGGCTGACTTAGTCGGTAGAACATAGGACTCTTGATCTGGGGGTTGTGAGTTCAAGCCCCACATTAGGTGTAGAGATTACTTAAAAATAAAATCTTTGGGAAAAAAATGCTAAATTATTACTAGTAGTCATCTCTAGGTGGTAGGATTTTAGGTCATTTTTATTTGATTCCTTATACTTCTCTGTATTTCTAAAATTCTGTTTAGTAAATAGGCCCGCTTTTATTAAAACAAATAACAGAAGATGCTGTTAAAGTCTCAGGTTTAAACCTTTTGACCATAATACCTTTTGTATTAAGATAAATAATAAAATCGGGGTAAAGGTTTATGTTCCAGGATGTTCAGTGAATTGCCGTTTATGCTAGCAAAAAGTTGGAGATGTCTAAATGACCAACAAGTCGGAGCGTGATTAAATTATGGCACATGCATATGCAGCTAGTAAATGTTTTCAGAGAGTGAAATACCTAGGATGCTCGTGGTATAATAAAAAGAAGACAGTGAATCTTGTGCACAGTGATTTCAGTGAATGTTTGTTTACAACGGAAAGATGAAGGCAATCAAAATGTTAGCAGATTGTTGTTTTAATTTTAGTTTCTCTACTTCCCGTGCTTTCTCAGCAGTCTCTATTGGGCATGTATTTACAGTCAAAGAATTTATTTAAGTCATTTGGAAAGACATACAGAATATAAGGAGAAGAAAAGGGACATTTGAGGAGAAAAATAAGATCTGGAATCACTGCTAGAGGAATTCTGCCGAGAAGTTCCTGAAATGGAAGCGATTCTTAAGCAGAATGCCGAATTTTATGCAAGAGGGCAGGCCCGTTGGGTGTTCTGTATTCGAGGCGCGCTCGCTAGGCCGGCAGCACAGTTCGAGGGCGCGGCTGGAGTCCTGCAGGAGTGGGAGTGCCTGGCGGAAGGTCAGGGCATGGGTTGCGGCTGCTCTGCCTCCACAGAGGATAGGAGGAGGTTTTTATTATACACCGTAAAGTTCTAGACACACAGTAGCGGTGGTTTTTATCTGTTCTCATGGCCACCGTCCTAGTTTAAGCCCTCATTGTGTTAGGTACACTTTACCGACGGCCCTTCCTGCCTCTGCTCTTTCTCCATACCGTCTGTTACCTTCTTGCCCAGCTTCCTCTTTCTGAAGCGCCAGTCACCTCGTGTGATTTTTTTTCTTTTCAGAAACCTGTGCTGGCTCTCCCCATCGCCTTAGAATGTTTGAACTTTTCAGCCGCAAATCCGAGGCTCTTTACAGTCTGTTCCCAGAGTACCTGTCCGCTCTAGTCCCACGCCGTGTCTGCACGCACTCTTCCTCCGTCCCCGTCATCCCGCCCCCTTCCGTAAATACTCGCAGCTTATCGCTAAGAGCTCCATGTTTTGGCTCAGGCTACATCCTCGACAACATTTGAGGGGCGATCTCTGAACTTAGAGTTGTATTTCTGCTTTGGTTCTGCTGTTTACAGGTGGCCGTGTGTCCTCTAATATGTTATCCTGACCTCTCTGAGCCTCGGGGTTTTTTTCTTAATTTCTTCATCTTCATAATGTTAATATACCTCCTTGACAGAGTCATTAGGATTCATTCAGGTAATGAATACAAAAGCATGTTGTAAACTAAATGCGTGGCACACATGTATGGCATTATTTTCTACCTACCTCTGTCAGGATGCTTTTGACTTCAAATAACAGAAATCCAACTGAAAATGGCTTAAACAATGAGGAAGCAAGTCTGGAGGTAAGGCGGTTCCAGGGTTGGTTAATTCCACAGCTCAGTAATGTCGCCAGGGTTCTACCGTCCTCCTGCTTTGCTCTTGGTCTGCCTTTCTTGGGTCTGTTCCCCTCACGGTGGTAAGATGGCAACTACAGTCTCGGGTGTCACACGGACAGCAGCGTTCAGAGGCAGGAGCGTCCCTTTAGTGTGGCCCTTTTTAAGAGTGAGGACATCTTTCTAGAAACGTCCCCCTATCTTCCCCCTCACTCCCCTCAATGAACTTGCCCTCCTGCCTAATTGACAAAAATGGTAGCGCATGCCCATGCCCAAACCGGTCTTCACTGGGAAAGGGAATGAGCTCATCGTGACTAGCTCAGACCAAGCATGATTCACACCCTGGGGCTGGCTCCCACCTCTCCTGAGGGAACAGATGCTCAGAAAAGGACAAGGCAGGGGCTCTGTCAGGGAGGGAAAGATGGTGACAGCACAGTGTCTTCAGGGACGATCCTGTTTCATTAGGACAGGGAGGCGAATAAGCGGTCAGTAGGAGGTTCATCGTAAAGGGGAGTTTGTTTTCGGTAGATCGAGATTTCAGTCAGGCAGCATACAGAATGCCGAGAGAACGGATGGGGTGGGACGAGTACGAAGCCTCTGGTTCTCCGCTTACAACATTTGTCTTTGTGTCTAAATAGGTGTGCGGTGGAGCCGACGAAGACCCTGAGGACAAAAATGCACCATTCCGGCAGCGGCCGTTTTGCAAATACAAAGGACACACTGCTGATCTCCTTGATCTTTCATGGTCCAAAGTAAGAAATTGTTAGTCGAAGTGTGTATGAATCCTATGTAACTATGACTTTAGGATAAAAACGAATGTTTTATCTGTATGATTGTCACACTGTCGAGTGACTGTCTTTACTTCCTGGAAGTTATCGATTAAAAGAGGAGAAACATAAAAAAAAAAGAAACATCACATTAGGCAAATAAGAAAATGTTTATATTACTTAACAGTTTCTGTCTGGATCTGTCTACACCCTTGTACTTTTTGCTTCTCTTACAAAGTAATTTTGCAAAGTATTCTCCGCGAAATGGATACGACTTTCGACTTGCGCTGCGAAGGTGAAGTCCGATTTATCTAATCAGGACTGCTTTGGCTAATCTGCTATATTTGTTAAATCATTAAGTTTGCAAATATATGAATCTTTGATAAGGCATCGTTTTATGTTTTCTTTTTTCCTTAGAGCAAAATTATTTCAGAAGTAGAGGGCCTATTTTGCCACGGAACAAATATCTGAGCAGTTTTGCAAAAATTTAAAGATACTTCAAATTTTATTGAACATGTTTAAAGCATGAAACAGTGTTTTGAATTTTTGCGTAATACCTTACCCTTCCTTCGTATTAAAATTTGTCAGTAATCAGGATCTAAAATATATTTAGAATATTGAAAAGCCTTAAACTGAGAAAGGTCAACGGAGTAAACGGAATACTATTAGAGATACCAGTGTTGCCCATATATTTTCACTGTGTCAGGAGAACCTCACGTACCACAAAGTTACTGCTGGTTTCCTTAGGCAAGTCAGGCTTTCTCAGAGCTCCAGCTTTGAATCACTCCATTTATGAATTGCTACTCCTGCCATACTTGTTTACATGTTCTGGATGCTTTTCAAAAACCATCTGTCATAATGTCTTTCTCTAACTCGGAAGAAGTTTAGACCTCACCTGGTAGTCTGGTTTTAAACTGAGCCCTGATTGTGTCTTTATACTCCTCCCCAACCCTGTGTGAAATCTGAGTTGTCAGAGATGGAAATCTAAAGTGTCCTTAATCTGATAATCACATTCATCTGGGATAAGAAGTACAAAGCACATAATTGGGAACCTTGCACTCCTTTTATTTTCTTAAAGCAACCCAATATTTTGTACGGGTGTAATGCTGACTGGAAGAAATTAGATCTCCGTTGACCACTTATCCGTCAGGGTTCTCCAGAGTCACACACCCAAGAGAACATATATGCATAAGGAGATTTATTTTAGGGAATTGGATCGCTCAGTTGTGGGTGTAGCCAAGTTGAAATCTGTAGGGCAGTCTGGCAGGCTAGAAATTCAGCAGGAGTCACTCTGGGATCATAAGGCAGAATTTCTTTTCCAGGAAACTTTTTTGTTCTTAAGGCCTTCATCTGTCTGTCTGGATGTTCTTCTCTTTAACTTTCTTTTTTACCTGTTTACTCATGCACATTTCTAGGTATTATTTACAACAGGATTGTAAGACATTCCAGAGTAGGGACCAGATTTTATTTTACTGTTGTTTCTCTTCAGGATCTAGCGTAATCAGTATTTATAGTGGGTTTTCTACGTCTTGAAGACTTACTTTGTGCCAGGTAATGAGAATTACCTTGTTAATTCTTACAGTAACCTGTGAGGTAGATGGCATTTCATTTTGCTTAAAAAAATTTTTTTTCACGTTTATTTTTGAGAGAGAGAGAGACAGAGTGTGAGTGAGGGAGGGGCAGAGAGAGGGAGACACAGAATCCGAAGCAGGCTCCAAGCTCTGAGCTATCAGCACAGAGCCCGACGCAGGGCTCGAACTCACAGACTGTGAGATCATGACCTGAGCTGAAGTCAGACACTTAACTGACTGAGCCACCCAGGTGCCCCTATGGTACTTCATTTTGTAGTTGAGGAGGCTGGGTCTCTGACCCATCTGACACCACAAAACTAGCTATAGGTAGAACTTAGGTTTGAATCTAATTTCTTTGACTTCTGAAGATCATGAAATTCAAGAAAATTATTTAATTTCACTTATTCAATAAGTATTTACTGAACAGAACTTGGCATAGTGAAACACGTCTTAGCATGTCTCTAGTGTCTTCGCTTTTAGGGATGTTTTCATATTTCTTTCATATGCTTAAAGCAATGGACTATTGCAAGAATCAAATAAAATCAACTTAATGAGCAAACCATAGATTTAGGGAATTTTTTTTTTTAATATTTCATTTATTCTTGAGAGAGAGAGAGAGCACGAGCAGGGGAGGGGCACAATCTGAAGCAGGCTCCAGGCTCCGAGCTGTCAGCACAGAGCCCGTCGCGGGGCTCAAACCCAAGAACCGTGAGATCATGACCTGAGCCGAAGTCGGACACTTTATCGACTGAGCCACCCAGGTGCCCCAGGGCTTTTTTTTAAAGTTTATTTATTTATTTTGAGAGAGAGAACATGCACGAACAGCAGAGGGGCAGAGAGAGAGGGAGAGAGAGAATCCTAAGCAGGCTCTGCACTGTCAGCATGGAGCTTGATGCGGGACTCGAACTTTTAAGAACCATGAGATCATGACCTGAACCAAAATAGTCAGACGCTTACCCAACTGGCACCCCTCAAAGTTCAATTTTTTTTAATTTTTTTTTTCAACGTTTTTTATTTATTTTTGGGACAGAGAGAGACAGAGCATGAACGGGGGAGGGGCAGAGAGAGAGGGAGACACAGAATCGGAAACAGGCTCCAGGCTCCGAGCCATCAGCCCAGAGCCCGACGCGGGGCTTGAACTCACGGACCGCGAGATCGTGACCTGGCTGAAGTCGGACGCTTAACCGACTGCGCCACCCAGGCGCCCCAAAGTTCAATTTTTTAATTGTACGTTTCATGATCTATTTAAAAACAGGCATACCACACAAAGTGTACACTTTTAAAACTAGCCCCAAATAGCATTTATTTATCATTGCAGTACCTATCTAAATCAGTATTTGCACTTAGTCTTTTTACATTCAAAGATTAAAGATTGTTTATTACTTTTAGTAGATGACAAAGCATCTTGTGGCTTTTTGTTTAAACATGTGTTCTACTTAAGCACTCTGCAGAAGAGTGTAGTGGTTAGAGTCTGGACCTAAGGGCAGACTACGTAGGTTTAAATCTCAGTTTTGCCACCAATGAGCTATGTAGTCTTCGACAAATTATTTAGCATCTGTGCCTCAGTGTTCTCATTTGTAAAAGGGGATAATCATATACCTACCTCATAATATAGTGTTAAGAACAGTCTTTAGCACATTGCAAGTATTCAATAAATGTCACCATTACTTTGGTTTGTTTAGCACCTTTAGGCATACCAAAGAATAGTGTCTCATTTGGGTTTCCTCGTTCAGTATAACTCATAGTTCTCTCCTTAAATAGATTATGTTGAAAAGTTAAAGAATTTCTGCCAGCTGAAGCATTTGATAGATAAATGTTTGGTTCCTGGGTGATGGGGCCATCACAATGCCTAAAGCAGTTACACTACCCTCTTTTACCTTTGAAAATTCTATGATCTATTCTGAGACGTTTGACGATTTCTCTTCTCTCATTTTCTTGCCTGTGGTGTGACAGGTGCACAGTAATTTTTCATTTGCATGCTGCATTATAGGGTAATCTTTTTGAAGGCATTTTAAGTGACAATTAGGGAATTCTGGGGAGTTAAAATTCGCCAGCGTTGCCAATGTCAGGGTAACTGAACTGAAGTGACCATCAAATGAATAGATGCCTTGTATTCATAGCTAAGTTTCCATATATGCGGACTATAATAAGTAAGATACACCTTAGTCCTCTCAGTGCCTAGCAGATTTTTTTTCACCTAGATCATAAGATTCTAATTTCAGAACAGGTAATACAGGAAAGTCTTAGAATCAAAAGAATACGGTATTTAACTGGGGAAAAATGGGATCTTCCAAATGAAATGGGTAATCTTTTTGTTCTTTCTGATGCTAGATATAGCAATAACAAAACTATTGAGATACATAAAACCAAAAGTTTGCTTTTATTATTGTGTATGTAGTATTTTTTCATAGGGTGATAAAATGATCAATGTCAATTTCTCAATAGAACTACTTCCTGCTTTCTTCTTCGATGGATAAAACAGTCAGGTTATGGCACATTTCCCGAAGAGAATGCCTTTGCTGTTTTCAACATATAGATTTTGTCACTGCCATAGCTTTCCATCCAAGAGTAAGTAATTGTTTATGTATTTTTTTTTGTTGTACTATAAGGAAGGTGAGGGAACCTGGCTTCTCTGGAGGACAGTTGGACTACAGGAAAAAAAAAATTATTAACAGCCACATAGTTAAGGACAACTTAATTTAGTGTTTCATTTTGCTTAGAAAGGAAATATTTTGTTAATCTGTATTAGAAGAACTGGAAGTGTTATGGTCCAACTATAAGAATGAAAAGTCATCCCAAATCTTTAATAAGACATGCAGGGTATAAATAAAGAACTCAAGTATTCTATTAAAGGTGAGAGAGATTAGAGACGGAGGAAGAAGAGGAGACAGCAGGTGAATAAATAGGAGGGAAGCATATAGGCAAGAATAGTGGGAGGGGTAGGGTGGGAAGAGACAAAGAGGAAAAGGTTGAAAGAGGCAAAGACCAAAATTCATTACAAGATATACTGAATTCCTGTGTAATGTCTGGAAATACAGTGTGTGTGTGTTTGCAGGAGGGGTTTGTGTGTTTTTTTGTTTTGTTTTTTTTATTTTTTTTAGTAAGCTCTACGCCCAATGTGGGGCTTGAACTCACCACCCTGAGATCAAGAGTCCCATTACTCTACCGACTGAGCCAGCCAGGCTCCCTGGAAATATTGTTAATCTTTTTTTTAATTAATTTATTTTTAAATTTCTTTTTTTAACATTTATTTATTTTCGAGAGACAGAGCAGGAGCGGGGGAGGGGCAGAGAGAGAGGGAGACACAGACACTGAAGTAGGCTCCAGGCTCTGAGCCATCAGCACAGAGCCCAGTGTGGGGCTTGGACTCACAAACCATGAGACCATGACCTGAGCCGAAGTCGGACGCTCAACCGACTGAGCCACCCAGGTGCCCCTGAAAATACTGTTAATCTTGAGGTCTATCCTTATTCATTTTCAGTGTAGAAAATCCCTATCTTTCCTCTGAAAAAGAAGTATTTGGTACGATTTCAACCAGAGGAGGAAAATTCATCATGGAATTGCTGACCTATCTTATGTTTTTGTAGGATAGAGCCACCAAATGAGTAAGGCTTTAATTACGTTTTGCTCTTCGCAACTAGAAGCACAAGAGGAGTCCTGTGTGGTGTCACTCCACTAGCTAGATCGAACTAAATGGAGGCCTTGAGCCGACCTGACTTGCCCTCCCCTACGCGGATGTGTGAATCAACATTTCTAGTCACGTCCTCATCTCTGTATGTTTAACACCCGTTGTCATTTTAATGCAACGTTTCGGTTATATATTCACATTTCTTCCCCTTTTTTCCCAGATTAGGAGAGGACTTTTTTTCTTCCTCAGTATAATTTCCCTCCCTGGGCGGGTTTATGATATGGAGACAGTAATAATTTTGAACCCTTAGAAGACTTTGGTTAAGACCTTTGGCAAATTAAAAATATTTCATCTGTGTTGATACCTTATCCGTTTTGACCATCAAGCTTTTTGAGGCTTCTTTCAGAATAACACCCCCATCCTGTCATCCAAGGTGCAACAAAAGAATGGCTTTATTCCTGTCCACGACCGTGAGCAAAATCCTTCCCTCACCTCTATTTTAACTATAATGTGTCAGGATGGAAAGAGAGAGGTATTGGGTGGTGATGGTTATCTATGTAGTACTTTTTATTAAGGTTCCTCTCTAGCCAGTAGTTTTTCTCTTCTTTTATTTGGTTTCTATTTTGGAAACTAAAAAGCCCTAATTCTAAAAATCTACAGATCTGAAGGATTTTTAAGAGGGGCTAGGGAAGGATGGTGTGGTGTTGACATTTTCTTAGGAAATGTGACTCTCTTATGTAATGTTACCTGGAAGGAGGGTAGCAGAATTACAAAAGAAATAGTAAAATGAAGATAACACATGCACACACATGTACACACACACACACACACACGTGTACACACACACACACACACATATACACATGTATGTAAATAAAATTCTGAATTATAAGACCAAGATGAAGTATTTTTACTTGTTCTGCTCTTCTACTGATAGACATTGAGCAGAGCCTACTCTACCATAGCCATAAAGGTGTCCAATCTGCGTAGATTGTTCTTGACAGGCCCTGGGGTAGGTAAGAATAATAGCCTTGAGCAGAGAAGGGAAGGTTTCTTGTTTTGGCATCCCAATTATTTTACTCTTAATTCTTATGTTATCAAAAATTAGACCAGTTTAGTTTAGTGGTAGGCCTGGTTTAGTTTAGAGCAGGGTTTCTCACCCTCGGCACTGTTGACATTTTGAGCTGGATAATTCTTTGTTGTAGAGGGAAGAAAGTCCTGTGCATCGCAGAATGTTTAACCTCTACCCACTAGATGCCAGTAGCCCCCCACCCCCAAGTTGTGACAGTCAGAAATGTCTCCAGACATTGCTTGTTGTCCCCTGTGGAGCCAAGGTGCCCCCTGTTGAGAACCCCTGCTTTGAGACTGAGAATTTGAATACTGAAGTGATTTCCTACTGACACCCTGTCAAAGTTCCCACATAAATAACTGGTTCTGTGGGCTAACCGGCATTACTCTTCTATCCAAGTATTTACATGTATCCCAGAGGGAGGAGGAGGATGCGAACAAACGTATCATTACAGGATAGTTTTTACCCAGGCCTGCTCCTTGAAGTTCCTGCCTGACTCCCTCCCAACCACCACCCCCCACCAGGAAAGTCCCTGGTTAAATAAATTGGAGAACACTACATACT